>NC_067282.1:89591769-90886144 GCF_020740795.1 Apus apus | reverse complement strand
CTGGTCCAGTAATTTCATGAGCAAGGTCAGTCCCTGGGAGATGATTTGGTCCTATGTTTAATTAGTGACTTGCTCACCCATGGCAAAGAAGTAACTTGCTATACTAAACAAATAAAAAGAGAAACAGTATTTTCAATTTATGAAGGAACAAGTGAAATATTATGGATTTTCATTCTTTCCCTGTGGGTTTGAATTCTGTGGTAAGACAGCTAAACAATGTTGCAACTTGATGACAGCTGGGTGAAATCAGTAGAAAAATTGTCATATCAGTTAAGGAGAGTTCTTGGATGTAGTTGGGTTGTTTGTTGTGCTGTTGTTTCTTGTTTGTTTGGTTGGGTTTTTTAATTATTTTGTGGATTTATTTTTTTTTACTAGATGAGTGTTTTTCTGTTTTTTCTCTACCCAGACACTTCAATATCCTCATGGTATCCACAAAGTAGAGGTAAGATAATTGCTTAAACACCAAATTACTGGAGTAGATAAGTTACACCAACAATTATGGTTTTTTGTTGGTTGTTTTTTTTGGTATCTCACATATTCCTATTATCTTAAAATAGTCCTCATGGTTTCACTTGTGAAACTACCTAGCTGAGTACTTGGTTTTGATATAGATGTATGATTTGAAAATCTGAAGAGCTGGAAAACTAATATAAACTGCATTTATGCAAGATATACAAGAGCAGGAAAAGACGTAGAAAAAGGAAGAAAAAGAAAAGCAACAAAGCCTAAAATTTTAATTTATGCAATTAAAGAGTCTTGGAACTTTTCAGTTTGCCCTCTTGAATCTGCTATAAACTAGATGCAGATCTTTGAGTACTCCAGAAATGTACAATTCTTTCAATATTACCTGTCTTCATCATTCAGCCCTGCTATCTCTGTTGCAAAACTCTTTCAACTGATTTGACTTTGGAGGGAATCCTCTGAGGAGGATAAATTGAAGGGCTTTTCCTTTCTGCAGTTAACAAACCAATGCAAAAATTACACCAATCACAGATTAACAATGGGGAAAAAAAATCAAGCTAGTCAATCTATTCACCATTTATTTCTCTTTTCTATTATTTAAAATAAATTGTTGGAAGGAAATAAAGCTCTCAATAAAATATTTATTTCTGTTGAAAATGAGAACAGAAACTTTGGTTTAAATTTCTAGGCAAAAACTGATTATTTTTTTTGCATGTTAAATTTGGGAAAAGTATTTCCATATCTTTTCTTTTTTTGTGGGAGCAAAGCCATGGCACATTTAGAAACTTTAAGTCCTCTGAAGATACCAAGCCAGTCTTCTTGCCTTTAAAGGCTTTCATGTTTTAAGTCATAATACATTCTCTTGTTCCCCCAAAGCTGCCAGAATTAAAGCAATGTTACATCAATATGAGACACACAACAGTTCTGAAAAATCTGGGCCATTTTGTAGTGTTCAGGGAGATTAGAGTCCCAAAAAGTGAAAACTGGGAAGACAAACACTCTGAATAACTCTGAATGCCTCCCACTCCTTTCTTCTACCCTCAGCTTTTATTTCTGAGCATCAAGTCATATGGCATGGAATATCCCTTTGGTCAGTTGGGGTCTGCTGTCCCAGCCCCTCCCAACTTCTTGTGCATCCCCAGCCTACTCACTGATGGGGTGGTGTAAGAAGCAGAAAAGGCTTTGACTCTGGCTGAGCACTGCTCAGCAGTAAATGAAAATATCATGTGTTATCAACACTGTTTCCATCACAAAACCAAAAACATAGCCCCATACAAGATACTACGAAGAAATTACCTCTATTCCAGGCAAATCCAATGCAATAAAACTTACTCACACTTTGTCAACAGTACACAAAAGCAGTTTGATATTTCAGTAATACTAAGTTAGCCAATGTGACACCCATATATAAAAAGGGATGGAAGGATGTTTCAGGAAATTACAGTCAGTTTTACTTTGGTGCTGGGTAAGATGATGGAGCAGATCATCAGGAGTACTATTATACAGCACATGCAGGATAACCAGGTGATCATGCCCAGTCAGCATGGGTTTATGAAAGGCAGGTCCTGCTAAACAGACCTGATCTTTTATGACAGGGTGACCCATTATTGGATGAGGAAAAGGCTGTGGATGTGGATCTTGATTTTAATAAAGCATTTAACACCGTTTCCCACAGCATTCTCCTAGAGAATTGACTACTCATGCCTGGATGGAAGTGTTACAGAATCACAGAATATTAGGGGTTGGAAGGGATGTCTGAAGAGTCCAACCCCCTTGCCAGAGCAGGACCAAAAAAACTAGGGCAGATCACTCAGAAAGGCAGACAGGTCCTGAAAGTCTCCAGAGAAGGAAACTCCACAGCCTCATGATCTGTATCTGTCATAGTAAAGAAGTTCTTCCTCATGTTGAGGTGGAACTTCCTGTGCTCGAGTTTGAGTCCATCACCCCTCGTCCTGTCCCAGGGCACAAGTGAAAAGAGCTTGTCCCTGCCTTCTTGATGCCCAGCTCTCATGTATTTATAGACATTAATTAGGTCCCCCTCAGTCTTCTCCTCTCTAGACTGAAAAGCCCCAGGTCTCTTAGCCTTTCCTCGTAAGGCAGGTGTTCCAGTCCCTTAATCATCCTCTTAGCCCTCCATTGGACTCTCGCAAGTAGATCCCTGTCCCTCTTGAACTGGGGAGCCCAGAACTGGACACAATACCCCAAGTGAGGTCTCACCAGGGACAAGTAGAGGGGGAGGAAAACCTCCCTCGATCTGCTGGAGACACTCACTCTTAGTGCACCCCAAGATACTATTGGCCTTCTTGGCCACAAGGGCACATTGTTGTCCCATGGAGAACTTGTCATTGATAAAGATGTTGAACAAGACTGGACTCAGCACTGATCCCCAAGGGACTCCACTAGTTACAGGTCTCCAGCTGGATACTGCACCATTGACCACCACTCTGGGCTCTATTGTGTAGCCAGTTCTTAATCCATCTCACTATCCACTCTTATCCCACATATTCTGAGCTTGCTCACAAGGATATTATGGGAGACTGTACCAAAAGCCTTGCTAAGGTCAAGGTAGACTACATCCACTGATCTTCTTGCATCTATCTATTCAGTCACAACATCATAGAAGGCTATCAGATTAGTCAAGCATGATTTCCCCTTGATGAATCCATGCTGACTACTCCCGATGACATTCCTCTCCTCCATGTCCTTAGAGATTACCTCCAAAATGAGCCACTCCATCATTTTTCCAGGAATGGAGGTGAGGCTGACTGGTCTGTAATTTCCTGGATCCTCCTTCTTGCCCTTTTTGAAGACTGGAGTGACATTTGCCTTCCTCCAATTCTCAGGCACCTCTCCTGTTTGCAATGATCTTTTGAGAATGATGGAGAGTGGTAGGGCAATTGTTGATCTCCCTGAAGGTAGGGAGGTTCTACAGAGGGATCTAGATATGCTGGATCTATGGGCCAATTGCATGAGTTTCAAAAAGCCCAAATGTTGGGTACTGCATTTCAGCCACAACATGCCCCAGCAGCACTGCAAGCATGGGAAGGACTGGCTGGAGAGCTACCTAGCTAAAAGGGACCTGGGTAGGTTAACTGATAGCCAGTTGAATATGAGCCAGCAGTGTGCTCAGGTGGCCAAGAAGGCCAACAGTATCGTGGCTTGTATCAGAAATAGTGTCGCCAGCAAGACTATGTAATTGACTCTTCCCCTGTATTTGACTCTGGTGAGGCTGCACCTCAAACACTGTTCAGTTTTGGGGCCCTCACTACAGAAAGGACATTGAGCTATTAGAGCATGTTCAAAGAAGGGCAGTGAAACTGTTGAAGGGTTTGGAGCATATGTCTTAGGAGGAGTGGCTGAGGGAGCTGGGGTTGTTTATCCTACAGAAAAGGAGGCTGAGGGGAGTCCTTATTCCGCTTTGCCACTACCTGAAAGGATGTTGTAAAGACGTCTGTTCAATGAAGTTGCAAATGATAGGGCAAGAGGGAATGGCCTCAAATTGTTCCAGGGCAAGTTTAGATTGGCTGTAAGAAATAATTTCTTCACCAAAAGGGTTAAAAGGTTTTGGAACAGGTTGCCCAGGGCAGTGGTGGAGTCACCATCCCTGGAGGTATTTAAGAGTCATATAGACATAGTACTTAGAGTTATGATTTAATGCAGGATTTGTCAGTGACTCGATCTTGAAGGTCTTTTCCAACAGAGGTAATTCTGTACTTCTGTGGTTCTGTGAGAAGTGGTCACTTTCAAAATAAAGAGTAGTAGTTCCTTCTCCAGAATGTTAATTTAAAAAAAAAAAAAAAAAAAAATCTTTCAATATTATTACAGTCAATATATTTTAGAGTTAATCAGATTATTTCTTGCAGAAGCATAAGCATTTAAATTCCAAGCAGGGCAGGATTTTTTTTCAGGGAAGAAGTGTATTTGAAGTAGTTGAAGCAGTAAAAAAAATAAAAAACTATGTAGGATACATTGTTTTAGGTCTTTTAAAGCATTTTAAATTACACCTAGGATTATGTTGAAGTTAGTTATCATTGTGAAAAAAGAAAGATAGTTTAATTTAATTTTAAGGATTATATTTATATTATATGGTATTATATCCTATAACTGGGCTCATAAAAATGCAAATAATAGACTAAAAAAGACAAAATTTCTATATAAAGTACACCAAGGTCAAAAGAAGAAACTGTGCTAGGTTTCAAAGAAACCTTAAATAAGTAGCCTGCTTTACAGAGTGATGAAGCAGCCATTAACTCATCAGAAATCTGAAGTTATTAAGAAAACTGAGATGCTACAAGCAAAAGAAGGTTAAAAATGCACTTTTTAAAATGCCAATTAGTTTTTATTCTTAATAATATGTAAGAAGTTAGACATGGAAAATTACTAATTATACAATTAGACCTTTCCAAGTGGTTGTTTTAATCTTACTTGTATGTACTGAGATTAAACATAGCTCTAAAGATGCAGGAGAGTTATTCCAGGCTATTGGAAAGGTTAGGTTATTGTGTCAGTATATAATATGAAAATATATGAAAAATTATTTTCAATAAGGGACAACTGAAAAGTATAACAAGGGCTGGTTCAATATAAGAATTACAAAAGTTGTCTTCTTAAGAAACACAGTTTATCTCTCCCATGTGAAAATATATACAATGAAATGGTTTAAAACAATATTGTGCATTGCAAACATTACTCTAAAAAAATAATTGTCAATGATAAACAATAATATGGAAGGAGGAGATTCAGTAACCCTCATCTCTAAAAATGTTTCTTTTAAAATAGCTTTATTTATTTATGGACTATATTTTTAAACCATTTTTCAGTCAATCCTCCTTTTAGTTATTCAAACTCATACCTAATTTGCATGGAAATGAGTAATGCCAGTGAGGCTACTGGCATTCTAAAGATGTATCTGATTAAATATATACATAAGCATCTTGCTCACTTAGGGCCCAACAGTGATATATAAAGAATTTCTTCAGAGGTTTTCAAAGATGGGATTTGGAGAAATCATAAAGGTCTGCCAAAGTCCCACATGACCAAGCATCTCCCCAAAGCAGTGATATAACTCAGATACAGTGAATTCATTTACAATTACATTTGTTGAAGATATGGCCATTAGCATTTACACAGTTCATTTATAAAAGATCACAATTTAGCCCAGCTTTAAAGGTGAGACAATGGAAACAATCCTGACGGCAATACAACATTTCTGTATTTTTCCAGCAACTGTAGTGGCTTTGTTAGTTTTTCTGCCTCAGCCAGAGCCGATAGGTATTGTTCAGAATTTATTCACATCACTCTATAAGCAATTGCTGTGGAATTGACTGTTCAATAGCCTTGTCTGCTCACAGGTAATTCCAGGCATATGTCTCAAGGGGAGAAGCTAATGAGAGTGAAAATAAAATAGTCCAGTGATGATACAGAACAAGAAGAGTCAATGGTGAGAACATAGGCAGAGAGACATGAGTGTTCATCCTGAATTCAAAATGAAGTAAACTTTTTGTCTCAGGAAGACTGAGCTTCATACTGGTAGTTGCCTTTAGAACTGGCTCAAGCAGAAAAATTTTAAATTTAAAATAAATGGAGAGTATAAATTTAGCTTTCCTCATATAAATAAGAGCCAGAATTAATGCAGATATTAGTTATTAGTGATGATTTTTCTTTTAATTTAGGCCATTCTAACAGTCTTCACACCAGAGAATGGACTTACATGATCTATTTTTATTTCAAGCCAGATCTATTTTTATTTCAGAAGGATTAAATGGCTAAAAAAAATAATCAATATTTATTTAGCATGGTGTATATAAACTATATATATGCCATACATCTAATATATCTATGCTATATATATGTGTCAATGTATACAGGCTTTATGTACAGGTAAAACATCTTATGAATGATTGCACTTTAACTGATCATTTTAGAGAAATTCCAATATTAGAATGACAATAAAAACACAAGACTGAAAGGATTTTAAGAAACTCCCTTCTCTGAGAAGCCATATTAAAAATGTGGAGGTCTATATATTTGGCAACACATATTTCTGTGAAGTTCAATGCTCTACTGAAAGAGAAATAAATAATGATGATTCTTCCATTGCTATCCCATTCTATTTACTTAAGGCTGCTTTAAATAAGTAAATTGTCCAATGGAAAATTCACCAGTGTCCCAAAGGGACATTGCAAGATAGATACAATACTAAAAGGGACATCTTGATTCAATCTGTCAAAAAACTGCTTAAATGAAGCCACTCTATGCTCCAGGCTGTCAGTGCTGGATTGCTTCTGACTACCTGAGCAAATCTAACTTGGGTATTTCTACAGTAAATGCAGTCTTGAGTACATTTAAAAGTACATGGCTACACTTCTGAACAATCCGAATGATTTACAGTCACTGTTACTGAAAATAATGGGTGTCACAGTTTAAACAGTTTAGACTGCAGCCCCTCCTTAGAATACTTTCCCAGCAAAACTAGGACAATGGGGTGTTGAAGGCTGATGACAAAACCAAGTTTTACTATTCACAAATTTGGGCATGTACCCTACACGATCCTCTATTGAAATCCAAGTCAGACTATTAGTGTAAGGTTCTTGATCTTAGAAAGAAGGGGGTTTCTATACCTTAAACAATTGTATTTATCATGTCTTTATTGCTAAGATATTATGTCTAATAACACCTTAGCATCCTTCAACATCACAAAGTGCAAAACTTTAGCAAAAATGTTAAAGTAGTAACCAAATATGTGTATATAGTGTCCATAACATCACATTAAGACTAGCTGATGTTTTCAAAGCGTTAATCTTTCAGAAGAAATAAACTTCAGCATAAACAAAGCCAATTATCCTCTATACAAAAAAAATAATATTTAAAAAGAAAAATTTTAATGCTATTCATCCCCAAATTGACTTTTGGTGTTATGTAAATATTAACCCTTTCTGTAATACAGGTTATAAATATATTTACAACAAAGTTCTCTTCACATAAATATTTCTAAAGTGAAGAAAAGAACATGCTTCTTAACTGAAAATGTATTTGTTTTCTAATAATTTCTATTAATAAATAAAGAACCCCACAAGAGCATAGCTTCTAAAAAAAAAGATGTGGCCTAAGGGCATAAAGCTAGTCCAAACCAGAGACTGACTAGAATATAAATAAACAGTTCCTACATTATTTTCTAGCAATCCTTTGCTCTGTCTCTATATAAAAAGAAAAATCAGGAGGGCAAAGAAAAAAACCCATAGCTTCTGTTGTTCAAATTAACTTCAAACATGAATAAAAACTGTATTAAGTAAGGCTGTAGGAAAAGAACTCTATAGGACTGAAACACCAGGTTTCCTCAGTGATGACTGAATATATGTTTTCTGCAGATGTCTTAACAGTTTTAAATAAGAGTGAGAATTAACACAATGTTCTGCCTGCCATCAGATGGCTTAACATAATTTTATGTCATCCTCAATGCTGTTTTATTCTTGCTTTTAAAACCATCAAATTTTAACCTATCAAGCTTCTTTCTTCCCTCCTTCCCCCAGGAAGGTAACCTTACACTGATACATTTATGCCAAGACAGTGAATAGTATTTGTATTCCAAATGTCAGATTTACATGTTCTGTGTCCTTAGTCATAGATACTTTCATCTCTCTGTGGTCAATGGAATTTTTTTTATATACTTCAAAGCTTGGATAGTTTTATTTGAAAGAAAAAAAAAAAAAAAAAAAAGGAAAACCAAATTATGCATATATATGGGCAAGCTTGATGTTAAATTTCATGATAATGTATGGCTAAGCATGACCTTAGATGGTTTAGATCCATACTTAAAACCCTCCCACACACACTTTCTTAGTTTTTATAAATTTAATATCCAAATCCTCAAATCATTAAAATGAAGCTAACTACTTTGATATAGACATTTCCTTGTGGAACAGGATTTTATACATTTAAAATTAAGCTTACATTGCTTTGCTGCATTTAAGTTAAAAAATGCTATTTATGTTAACAGTTCTAATTAATTTCCATTAAAACAATATCAACTAATATAATTGTCTTGTCTGTCAGGTTAGTTTTTGGTTTTGTTTTTATTGTCAAATAAGTGTCTTGTACTTGTGGACTTTACAAAATGAGAGGTATAGAGAGATAAACTGTGCTGGTCAAGGCAGGAATGGTTAGCCAGTTTGTTTATTATTAGAAGTTCTAATATAATAACAACAGCAATTTTACCATTAAGAATATCTGAACATCAGATAAGAGATAACATAAGAGACAATCAGTCAAAGGAAAAAAACCCATAAATATAATTGAAAGGTATTTGCTTAAAGGGAATATGAATTATCAGATGAAAAGTTCTTACTATGTTAAAGACAATATGGGCTTAAAAGGGACTGAGCCAAATATATCAACCATATTTACTTAGAAACTATCTCTTCTATTACTTTTAGTTAATACTGAAATTGTATCTTTATTCCTCTCATGTTCCTCAGGAAAATAAGTTACACTTACAAAAAGAGTCACTTGGTAATTATCTTTTATATTAATGGAAAATAGATCAGGTTAATGTTAAATAATGTGGAACTGCAAGTGGGTTCTACCTTCATTATGAGCTTTCCACAAAACGAAAACACCTGGTGTAGAAATTAAAATGTACAAGGAAGTAGTTCAGAAATGTGCCTGTTTATTGATGCTCTTGTCAATGTAGGATAATAACATAACTTATCTGCAGGTTTTTTTCCATCTTTGGCATGCAGAAAAGAGAAAAAAAAATTCTACCTTTTGACCTTGAAGATGAGGAACAGGGAAACGTGTCAGGGAGTAACACACTCTCACATTGTTTGTCTTTTAACCCAAGCTTCTCACTAGCAGCCATTTCTTGTGGGAATGTAAAACTACAATATATATATAGCTAGAAACCTAAAAGTCTTCTGATATTGCATGCATAAATGTAGCAAATAATTGTTCTTAGTACTGTCTTGTGTTGTTAGATGCTGCTAAAGACTAAAGTTTAACATATCAGCCCTCCAAAATTGTCAGACTTTTGACTGAAAGAAAACTTTAATATTTGTATTCCGTAATTCAAAAACCCAAAGATTAAAAAGAAAAGCTCCTCAGAATGATTAAACAGAAGCATTCTTTGCTTTCATATTAAACATAAAAGTGTTTGTTTTGATGGCCAAAATAATAAAGAAGGTGAGAAATGCTTTAAAGGATGCCTTTTTTAATATCCGATGTTCATATTGAAGATGCTAAAAAAAAAACCCAGGCTTTTTCTTACTCACAGAAAGGAATGTTTATCACTACTTTTGATGGCATCAGATTTCCCATCTGCTGCCCAAAAAGCATCAGGCTCAGAAATAGCAATAAAATTTAACATCCCTCTTAAAGATCCATTCAACATTGCATTTCTACTAAGTTACTCAACATTGATTTCTTATGCTCTGCCAGTTCAGCTCAATAATTTTCTTTCTAAAAAAGGAATAAATTAGTATTTTTGATCAAATGGGATAAAGCTGAGGGAGTAAATGGAATTAGCCATCTAATATAAACTATAGTAGTACCTAAAAAGGATGGACCGAATGATCCTTGAGGTCCCTTCCAACCTGGTATTCTATGATTCCATGATAATTAACTCTCCATATGCAGTGTCAAAAGGTGATTCTCCCCCTTTACTCAGCTCTCATGACACCCCACCTGGAGTACTCTGTCAAGTTCTGGAACTCCCAATACAGGAAGTACCTGAAACTGTTGGAGGAAGTTCAGAGGAGGCCCATGAAGATTATCAGAGGGCTGGAGCACCTCTCCTATGAAGACAGGCTGTGAGAGATGCTAGGTTGTTCAGCCTGGAGAAAAGAAAGCTCTGGTGGGCCTAATAGTGGCCTCCCAGTACCTGAAGAGGCCTACAGGGAAGCTGGGGAGGAACTTTTTACAAGGGCTTGTAGCAATAGGACAAGACATAACAGATCAAAACTGGAAGAGGGTATAGTTAGGTGAGACTTTAGGAAGGAATGCTTTAGTGTGAGGGTGGTGAGGCACTGGAACAGGTTACCCAGGGAAGTTGTGGAAGCCCTATCCCTGGAAGTGTTCAAGGCCAGGTTGGATGGGGCTCTGAGCAACCTAATCTAGTGGGAGGTGTCCCTGCCCAAGCAGAGAGGTTAGAACTGAATGATGTTTAAAGTTCCTTCCAACTCAAACCGTTCTATGATTCTGTGATTTGCATATGGGTAGGGTCAGCCACTTTACTAGTTTAAAAATGATAGCTAAACTGAAAACAACATTCAGAGTGCATGTTCATTAGCCATTAAGCAATTTAACTTTACTATCATCCAAATAATTTTAAGTCATTTAGAATCTTATCTATTGAAAGCTAAAAGTCCCTCTACATTGAATGAAAATATGTAAAAGAGCATTATTAGCCAAACAAAATTTCCTAGGATTTGGAAAAACCATAATATTTTAAGTAGAAAGCAGTAAGACTGGTAATAGCATAAGTTAAATTTAGAAAAAAAACAGGTCTAAAATCTGAATAAAATCAAATAATAATCAGGAAAAATAAAATCATACCTTCAGTTCTGCACAGCAGAGAGAATATGAAGAGCGTGTAGCTACAACTGCATATGTTCTCAATAAGCCGATCGTTTCCTACTAAAAAGAAAGTACATTTTTATCTCAGTGGAGCTAAGTATCCAGAAATATCACACTGGGGAAAGATTTGAAGGAAAAAAAACCTGAAAGATGTCTTTAGATCTCATTTTTTCTACATTGCAATCTCATTTTTAGCAATTCTCAGCAACAATTATATTAATGTAGGCCACAAGTAAATACTATTGCATTTTTATCATTACTGGGCTTACATTATCATTACTGCAACTTAAATTCGCACCCTGTTATTAACCAAGATCTCTTCTACAACATAATTAAAGCATTCTGTTTGAAAAAACAAACAAACAACACGTTTCTTCTGACTTTTCTGAGTGAAGGGTCATGCAAAGTAACATAAAATAGCAGAAACCTGTGATATTCAAATGCTAAGATAGGCTCAAAGCTATGATTCCAATGTATGCCTCTCCTAACATTGCCTTATATGAAAAGTTCAGGTTATAGGTAGGCAAGTCGCATAAAAATATATATTGTATGGTGACAACTGACAGCCTCTGTCAGGCACTTCAGCGTTACTCTAGGGGAAAAAAAAAATATGAAAGTGTCAGTTAAAACACTGAAAATGATCACATACTTGAAAAAATACAGAGTTCTACCGATTTGTGTGGACAAGATGGAAAAATATTGGTAGGTCTCTCCCGTAACTCAGAAACAACTTAATTAACTATATATGTCCTATTTATACAAGTGTACTCTCTATATCCTACGTTAACAGAATTAGGTTATGAAAAAATAGTGAATTTCAGAAGGAATTTTATTTAAAAGTATCCGACTCTTCCCACTGAGTTGTACATGAGCAGAACTGGGCCACTGATTTGTTTATCCACAAAGACTGAGAGCCTGACATCTGTTGAAGTGCTGAGTGATCTCCATTTGCTTTAACTCAAAATGAGACTGTAGAGAGCTTGTTGTGTGCTCAGTCCTGGCATGGGGTCTTTGACAAAATACTCAAAATACTCAGATGTCTCAAAGTATCTCATGTAATTTCAAACAGGCTGTCAGACTAAGTTAACACATTTTATGAATTTAAGAAGATTTTTTTTTCTTAAATAAATAATAAAATATGAAAGAGATTTAATCTTAGCATTTTGTAAAGCTGTTTTTTCTAAAGCATGAAAATATGATCAATTAAAACTATTAAAACTGCTGTTAGGAAAATAGATAAAGTAGGTCTAGGGTGAAGGGCTGGGTCTCTTCCTATAAAGAAATTTTTTTGTCCAATGTTAACGTTGCTGTTTACTATCAACAATGGAAATAAAGGTCTGCATTAACAGGTAATTTTATATAACTTCTTTGATGAACCATAGATTGCTTATAAATTCTATCTACAAGATAACAGCACTGTCTGCACACTCTCAAGATATTCTTCTCCTCCACGTTGTGCACTCTGTCATTTTAAAATCAGAGAAAAATAATAATTAAAAAAAAATAAAAATGGGTTGGAGTCAAAGGATTCTTAGGGTTTAACTGGTGGGGAAGCTTCAACTCCTAACTAAGCATTTGATTTGTTAAGAAAAGATTCTAGATCATTAGTCTAAGGTTCAAGAAAATGTACAGTGCTCAAGTTCAAATAAGGAAACAACTTATTTCTTAAAGTTACATGTGTCAAAATAGTTCCTACCATAACAGAGAAATGCCTAAAAAAGCAGTGAAAGCATAAGGAAACTGCAGTAGCTACAACAGAAAGCGGAGACAGAAATAACTATCACCAGACTGTAAGACAAAAAGTGACATCAGGATGGATACACAAAGGTTGCTAAAAGATCAGATGGCCCAGGAGACCAAGGTGTTGGGTACAGAGATTTTCATCTCAGTTTCCGGTTTCAGGGTCTCACCCATCTTTGCATCATTTTTTTATCTGTTGATATTTTGACAATACGCTGCAGAATGAGAAAACAGAAAGGCACCTGAGCAGCGCTTCCTATTCCCCAGCCACATGTAACCCCATGAGACACTTTTGGGGAGTGGGCAGCAGAATGTGGCAGTTAGAGCCAGCCTAGGGAAGGCTTTCAGATGCTCATTGCCCACAGTGCATGTAACAATCTCAGGCAGCTCCATCTCCCTCAGATGTCTTCTGACAGCACAGGAGATTGTGAGCACAGAGAAACCACAGGATTTGGAGCAAAAAGGTGCATCCGAAAAGCTCACACACACACCTCCCAATGCACCTAGCTCAGCCTCTCACTGCCAGGGCGTGTCATGTGCAGAGAAGGGACAAGAGGGAAACTTTCAGCTACTAAGCAGCTGTCTGTCATTTGAATTCTGTCACTTATTATCTTTTAGTGTGCTGCTTTGTAATTTTGAGGGTTTCTGGTAAGCCTTTTCATTGCTTTAATAACTTGGAGTTGGGATAAGTTTCACAAAAAATGCTACCTAAAATATGTCACAAATAAAATTATTAAAATGAACCAACCAAAAACCAAAATCAAACCAAAACAAAGAAAACACTGAGGGATTGTAATAAAGAGCTACAAAACATTGCTTTAAAAAAATGATATATATATATATAATGAGTAATAATTAATCAAGAATAAAACATTCCAATATATTTCAGTATCATAGAATCATAGAATCATGAATGTTGGAAAAGACCAAGATCTCGAGTCCAACTGTAATCCAACTACCACAACCACTAAACTATATCCTAAAGTGGCACATGTGAACGCTTCTCGGTTGCCAGACTGACTGTAGGCAACTCCACCAGCTCCCTGCGTAGCACATTCCAATGCCTCACCACTCTTTCAGTAAAGAATTTTTTCCTAATATCCAACTTAAATCTCCCTTTAAACCCATTTACTCTCATCCTATCATTAGTTACTTGGGAGAAGAGACCAACACTGGCCTCTCTACAACCTCCCTTCAGGTAGTAGTAGAGAGCAATAAGACCTCCCCCGAGCCTTCTCCAGACTAAATCACTCCAGTTCCCTCAGCTGCTCCTCATACGACATGCCCTCCAAACCCCTCACCAGCACCATTGTTCTTCTCTGGCTATGCTGCAAGACCTCAATGTCTTTCTTATACCGTGGCACCAGAACTGAATACAAACATAATCTACTATGAAATCATAGAAACGAAGAATGGTTTGGGTTGGAAGGGACCTTAAAGATCATTTAGTTTCAAAATGTCTGCACGGGAAGGGACACCTTCCAATAGACTAGGTAGTTCAAACCTCCATCCATTCTCCAGAACTGGACACACTCAGTGGATTTTAAGGGAAGTGAATCTTTTTTATATACCAAAAAGTGCATGAGTACCATCTCTGGCAGCAGCATGCAGTGAAAAAAGAAGTCATGGCAAGTGGCCTAGAGGAACCACATAACAAATGCTTTGTTCAGAGCTCACTACTTAGAAGATAATGGCAGGCAATTGTGAAGTTGTCGACTTACATTGTCTACTCCTGTGAGGTGAATGGATTGAACTAGGGAAAATTAGGAGTTTTTAATGCTTTAACTAGTAGAAGAAAAAGAGAAGAAAAAATAAAGATGGAAAGACAGATGAGAAGATGGAACAGATATGTAACCATCCCTCATTCCAGCAAGGTCTTTTTCAGTGTGTTGTCCTGCTCTGCATGCTTCCAGCCTTGGCTCCTCCTCCACAGGTGGTGGGTCAACATGCACATGACCCACTTTCACCCCTTTTTTAATGTTCTAACCCCAAAGACCACCCTTGGGGCAGCAACATACAGTTGAGCTTCTGCACTGGTGACCTGCAAGTGTTGTTATGGTTACACATACACTTGCAAGTCACCAAACAGTCTCTGACAATGGGGTCTCACGAGAGTAGAGCAGAGGGGGAGAATCACCTCCCTTGATCTTCTGGCCACATTTCTTTTGATGCAGGACAGGATTCAGTTGGCTTTCTGGCTTGCAAGCATACATTGCAAGCTCATGGTGAAGTTTTTATCAACCAACATCTCCAAATCGAATTTTGCAGGGCTGTTCTCAATCCATTCTCTGCCCAACCAGCCTGTAATTGTGCTTGGGATTGCCTCATCCCAGCTGCAGGACTTTGCACTTGGCCTTACTGAACTTCATGAGGTTGGCACAGACCCACCCTTCAAGCCTTTCAAGATCCCATGGATGGCCTCCCTTCCCTCCAGCATGTTCACCACAACACACAGCTTGGTGTCATCAGCAAACATGTTGAGAGAGCACTCAATTCCACTGTCCATGTCTCTGACATAGATATAAAACAGCACAACTCCCAGTACTAGCCCCTGAGGAATGCCACTTGTCACTGATCTCCATTTGGATATTGAGTCATTGACCACTACTATTTCAGTGCAACCATACAGCCAATTCCTTATCTACCTGGGGGTCCATCCATCAATTTAATATCTTTTCAATTTAGACACTAGGATTTCATGAGGGAAAATGCTCAGTACTCTGTTTTTCTTGATGTCATTGTCAGACAAATCTTGTTCCAAGAAAGATAAATCTGTGTTCTAAACTGTGAAATGACCTCTGTCTTTGGTAGAGGACTTGCTGTCTGAAGATAGGTAGAGGTCAGAACGTATCCTTATTTTCTAGCTATAACACTACTGTTCTAGCTACTAGACTTGAATAGTTTAATTGTAATTGGTTGGGTTTTTTTGCTTGGTTGGTTGTGGGTTTTTTTGGTATATATTTGATTTATTCCTCCTTTCTTACTGATAAATTACCATCATGTATTCCATATCAAGTTGCCCCTCCTAACTTTCAGGCACCTTTGTCAGCTTTTCACAGAGCTAAAAATCATACGTATAAATCCTATGGAAGAAATCAAACAAAAAAAGAAAGCACTGGTGAAATACATGGCTATAAATGTCACTATGACTTGTATAATATGAATGTTTGGTGTCTACCTGCTAATCTCCCTGTTAACTTTTTCAAATACTTACAAAAATTATGTGATTCACCTTTGTTTCATCTTGTTGTTCTGCTGCTACAATATACATGGGCTAATGGAAAGGAGGCCGTGGCTATCTTAATACATTGCATTGGAAAAAATTACAAGAAATATAAACAGCAGCAAAATAGTAAGAAATGCACTGGTCTTTCTAACCCTGTAATTTATGTCCAGCAGTCACAACACCACCACCATATATGAGACAGCTACTTAAGAGAATTCATCAAACTGGCTATGTTAGCTGGTCCATGTCCACACGCTCCAGAACCCACAAGAAGCACAGAGGGAGAAGGACTTATTCCTCATTGGCCCTAGGTCTTTGTGAAGGCCCCACTGAGCACAAGAGCAGCAGAAGCAGCAGTTCCTGCAGAGGCTCTTTTCCTACATCACCTTAGAAGAGGAATCAAAGGTATGCTCTGGAGTCTTTCTCCATCAAGACTACAGCAATGGCCATTATTTTTATGGCCCCCTCCACAGCCATAAGCACCTGGATGGAACAGCCTTTAGCAGTATCCAAACACACAGGTTCCAGATGCAATTTACATGACTTGGGTGAATGTGATACATGTTTCAGAGAGACAGCACCTGACACCGCCAAGCTTTCTCTGACATACTTACACAAAATGACTTCGGGAGAAGAGGCAAGGTCACACCCAAAACCCTGAAGTGGTTTTAAGGAAAAGTGTAATATATATGGATTTGATAATTTATAAACAGTTCAATTAATGTTTTAATTTTCTAGTAGTTCAAATAATCAAAACCAAGAAATCCTTAATAATAATAGCTAAAAATAGTTGTATTTTTTAAAGTGCTTCCTAGTATCCAAACTTATTTCCTGGTATTATGCTCACCCTTCCAAAGGCTCTCTGCATTCTATACTTGACAGTCATTCTTAATCAACAGTTGGGCAGGAGGGACATAATGCTGGAATTTCCTTCTTCTCAGTCTTGAGCCATCTTTTTAATGTATTTTCTTACCCAGCCTTTTCCCTTGGCTCTGCATCGTGACGAGGAGGGCAAGCTACCCCTGCAGCCACCCATATTTCTGCAGGGTTTTATCTTACAAGGACTGCCTGATAAATCCATCTCAGGCCAATCGCAGCCCAGCCAACCTCTCAGAATTGTCTGGGGAGTATCAGCACAAGTGCATACAGTGGGTTATAAATTAATCTCTTAGTATTTTTTTTAATGAAATCTCTAAAGTGTTGTGGGATTTGGCAAATAATTGTTTGACATTTATCTCATCTATGACCTTAATGTTACTATAAATTTTAGGCATATCCCCTCTTAGCCTTCATTCCAAATGAAGACCTTTCAGTCTCACTTTGTAAAGCAGTTAATTCATCTCTTCCATCACACTATATCACTCTTATACTTTCCTGTACCTTCTTTCTACTTCTACTGTGTCCTCTGGGAAGCACTGAGATGAGAACTGCAAGCAGTTCTCAATAAGAGTTTCAATGCATAAAACCACAGAGCTGAATTTAGGGAAAACTTCACTCAGAACTGGTTTTGGTTTTGGTTTGGTTTGGTGTTTGTGTTTTTTTGGTCTTTTTACAGGACAAGAGCAAACCAACAATCCTGCAGCTAATCCAGTTTGGAAAAAAAACCAAAAAAACAACACCAAAAATATAGTACAAATTGGAGAGAAAAAAAGGCTATACATTACTGACTCCAACGTTCCATTTCAAAAGTAGCTCCAAACCAAGCATTCAGCTGATATGGTGATAAATTTATCTCTAGGTATTTTGATTCCCAGCACAGTGAAATGACCCCATTAACACTCTAGTGGCATATGGAGAGCTTGACAATATTGGCAACTGTAACCATACTCACATGTTTTCCCAAGCAAACTGATGGAGCATCTGGGCTCCTGAACAAGTGGTTAAATTGCTTCCCAGTTCAACTGGCATTTTCACAAATACCTGAACAATTGTCTCATTATGTGAAAAAGCAGATTAATCACCACCCAAATACACTTCTAAGTCACAGAAGTGGTTCACCTCCTAAATTACACTCACAAGGAAGAAAAGAATATTGGTCACACAAAATACCCAAACCACCAGAGAAATGCAATTCTCAGCTAGTGGTGAAAAAAGGCTCTGTGCATGCTGTTGTGCTGCAATTTCTGCATAATCCATTCCTTTTGAGGCTTCACAGATAAGCAGGATATGCAGATGATAAGACTCCTGTTTGGTTTAGGGGATGATTCATTGAACTGTGGGACTTTATACTTTCAGCTTGCATCCTTTCCTCATCAAACTCTCTGCTTTCTTTCAATCTAGTCTCCTCTGAATTTTTTTGAGTGTTGTTTTCTTAGGAACCTAGAGGGAATAATTCCATATAGGCTTTTTAAAATTGATGTCATGAACCACAGAATCACAGAACTGTCACAGCTGGAAAAGATCTCTAAGATTACTGAGTCCAGTCATCCACCCAGTGAAAAACAAAACAAAACAAAGAAAACTAACCAACAAAAAAACCAATCAAAACAACAACAACAAACAAAAACAAAACAACAACGACAAACAAAACAAGAAAAAAAAACCCACACCAAAATTAAAACCACATGAACCCATAACCGCACATTTCACAAAACCATCAATAACACACAACACAGAAAAGGTCCACCATACCTGCTAGGGCATGTCTGGAACCAGTAAATCTTGCTGCAGTTTCACATATATTAAGCTCACTAGTTGGCTAACACAATTTTCTAGATCCACCCTTTATACCTCAAACACCAGAAGACTTCTTTTTCCTCGCCAACATCTTCACACTTAATTCTGCCTGTACTTGTTGACATCAACAAGAATAGAAGTCACGGCAGTCAAGCTGATTTTCACAAACATTTCATTATCTTCTTTCTCTACATTCTCTTTCTATATAGCTTTATATAATCTCATTGCCTTTTATGTGAGTCTGAATTTAAGTGCTCTTTTCAGTAATGCCTGCTTCTATAAGCTGATGTTTTCAAGAAGAGCTCCAATGCATAGTACAAAAAGACAGCAAAGAATAATTTCTAATAACTCTAGGGATTAGATATTCTTGCTTTCCTGAGTGCAAAAAGTAATCATACAACACCTGTTGCAAGATGCCATAATGAGTAACTACAATATTCCTTGTACTGATTTTTTTTTTACTAGATTCTTTCTTAGTTTGGTGCTTCAGAATCTTTGTAACAACATCAGCTCAGATTTGCATATTTTCAAGTCTGTCTGTCATGGAACAGCTGACCGTAGAACCATAGAACAAGTTTAAATGTTGTCACCATTTGACTCAGGTCCGACAACAATGCTCTCGATCCCCTCCCCCTCCCACCAAGGTAGGGAAGGAGAGAGAGAAAAAGAGAGAGACTTGGCTGGATTGAAAACTGAACTACACAGCTTTAATTAAACACTAATGATATAAGAAAATGTATACAATTATATACAGATATGTTCAGATATCTGCAAAAGACTCTCGCCTCCCCCACCCCCAGCAACTCCCACAGCACTCCCCTCAGCTGGAACAATCCCGAGAAATTCCAGAGCTGCTGCTGGAGAAAGCAGAGAGTGATGAGGGTCAGAAGAGCTCGAGCCTCGGAGTCAATGGTGATGGATGGACGGAGTCCTCTCCGGAGGCTGGCCATGGATGGAAGAGAAGGGAAGAAGAAAAAGGAAGGAAGTTGTCTTCTGTGATCTCTGACCTTCCTCTTAGCTTACGTGGATACATGGAATGGAATATCTCTGGACAATTTTGCTGTCTGTCTAATTCAGCCTCCTACAGGGGGTTCATAGATCTCCCCATAGGGCCTGAGCCAGCAGTGCAAAGATGTGACCTTGAAGACCCAGCAGTTAGAAAAACATTCCACTGTCTTATCAGCCTTAGCTAGAACAGAGTGTTGCTAGTTCAAAGAAAGCTCACTGAAGGAAAAAAAAATCAGTAAAAGGAAAATTTGCTTCATCCTGGCTCAAACCAGGACAAGTTTACATGGTGACTGAATGATAAAAGGATCCTTGTTTTCTAAGCTCTTATCAAACAAGTTGTTTTGAGATGAGATCACACCAGTCCTTCAGAAAATGAAGGACATGATGAAGCATTCTGTTCTACATTTAAATTCCTGTAACAGAACAGCATTTCTGCAAAGAAAACTAGCAAATTATGTTCTGTTTAATTGCACCTCTTTTTTCTCATGACAAAAATACCTGAGGAAAGAAGAGAGATAAAGTCCAGCCACATTTCTAGTTCTTTGTGAGGACAGATAATCATGTTATAGAATACTTTTCTTAAGAGACAAACACTATGCAGAGAACTTAAAATACTAAACCCACACTAACAGAGCTAGACAGCCAGAAAGTTGGGTTGGAAGGAAATATTTGAAAACTTATCAA
This sequence comes from Apus apus, assembly GCF_020740795.1. NCBI lineage: Eukaryota > Metazoa > Chordata > Aves > Apodiformes > Apodidae > Apus > Apus apus. The sequence continues at coordinate 90,865,779 of NC_067282.1, read as the reverse complement.
AGTGTGTAACAAATTTAATTATTTCTCTACAATGATTAGTTCTTAAATGTGCCTCCATCATTGAAAAAGAACATTCTTTTTTTAAAAAAAAGCTTTCAACCTGTAGTCTCACAAAACATTATTTGACATAAGCATGGGAAACTACCTTTGATGGAGCACTAATTTTTGTAACACAGATCTATTCCCTTGACTTGATTATTCATATGATCACTTCTAATTTTGTTAGGCCATGAATTAACACCAAAAAGAAATGTACAAAACAGAACAAAAACTTCCCTAAAAGTGTTAGATTCTTAATCATAAGGTAAGGCAGGCATATTGGATGGACTCCTAGTGCAGGATGCAAGGAGACAGTAAAAAAGTAATCTTTCATTACTTCTATGGATATGACCTTTTGTTTTTCCTCCTGGTCTGCTAGGACATTGGCTACTGATTCAGTTCATGGTGTGAGGTTTGACACAGAACCCCTCTGAGAGCTTGTCAAGAAGCTTCTGCAATGTGACCTATTTGTCAACCTTTCCCTGTTCTCTCCTCAGGTGTTAATTTTTCATAGTATTGATGACAGATATAAAGAGAGAGAAAGTTTGGAGAAACTCATATTGCTGTAACTAATACTGGGCATCATGTCATGCCTGAGAGATGTATATTATGCTCTTTTATGATTAAACCATGCACCCAGGTTTTTGAGCAGCTGTGAGTTTGCTTTTTTAATAAAAATCATCAATCCTATTAAAAGAAAAAAATCCAACAAACACAACACAAACTAAGATGAAATGGAATGGTGTATAGAACTTCTTGAATTCTAGAAATATTTTAGATATGGGACAAATGAGGAGTATTAACTGATATAGAATACAAAATAATTATGCACTCTTTCCCATAACACATAAAATATTAAGATAGGAAATGAACTTATTGAATAAAAGTGTCAGAACAAACATGGGAAAATATTTTTCATGCATTGTACACCTTAACTGTCGAATTAATTGTTCCAGATTTTTGCAAATAACAGAGATTTATCTACAGTCAAAAAGCACTTGACTAAACTCATTTAAGAAAAAATACATGAACAGCTCATTTCTACACTGGTAGATCGCTAAAGGAAAAAATAATAAGGACAGTGTCTGAAGGCTGGGCTTTCATTATTAGTTTAGAATATTGTCTCCAGCTTTCTACATACCAAGAGCTAGGAAGACAGCTATGCAGCATTTGAGATTTTAAAGTGATTAAGTTGGTGTCACAGATATGTTTACTGTGAACACTGTTACTAGTATATAAAATTATATATTGCAGCCACACAAATACATTTCCACTTATTATGGTTTGGGAATTTCTTTGTTCATTAAAGGGTTTAATAATACTAATTTTCATTCCTTTAATTTCTTTTGCTTTCTTTTTTGTCTTACAGTTAAATAGATCATGGTTTTCAAACAGTGGCTGCTACTATGTTTAACAAGATGAAATAGTATTTTTCTTTTTAGAATAATAATAGAAGATTTAAATACTCTGATTTTTTAGAAGAAAGGGAGAAAACATTCTGAATCTTTTTTAGGGGCAATATGAAATTGCATTACAGAGAAAGCTATGAGGAAAACTACCAAGAGTGGTGTAACTCCCCCATAGGAGCATCAATCAGATTTTCAGATCTTCCCACGGAGGTTGTCAGAAAGTCATAGCAGCTTTCATTTCAGTTTAATGATAATTAAATCTGATGTGCTACTCTGAAATTCCTAGGTGATTCATTTTTGTTTGTCCATTGCTCCGTTTCTGAACAGCCAAAGAAGGCTGCACAAATGTTAACCTATTTACTTTATTTTCTTCTTTCATTTTGTCAGGATAGACCCTGCTAACCGAAAACTGAATGCAATGATTATCAGTTGGCTATTGAAGAATAACTACAATACACTGGGGTTTTTTATCTCACCTTCTAACCACTCTTCTATCTACACAATAGTTTTAGGTTAAAATCTCCCTAATACCTCTATTGAAGGTATGACAACAGCCAATCTCAGAGAATAAATCTTGGTATTTAGGAAGAGTTTGCATCAGAAGTACCCAGGAAAGAGAAGCTATATTAATTTATCTCCAGATTCTAAAGTACTTGATAAGGGCACTGTATCATCACCCACTCTACATTACTTGTTAATTATATTAATAAAAAAATCTTATTTTAATTTGCAAGGAGAAACTATCTCACAGTTTATCCTGATGATAACTCAGGCTTTGAATTTAACTTTAGCCACAGATAAAAGGTAGACAAAGCAAAATAGTGAAACATCAGTCATTCTCAATACTACATAAGAATAAAATTAGCTGTCTCTCCATGCAATCTGATTTCAGTCCAGTCCTTCAACACCCACCCACATTTATTGTATTCCTTTTTCTTGCATTACTGTAACTTACAGTGATGGTTTATAAAATACTTTACCTTTTTGTACTTCTTTGCTTGACTCACTACAAAGATTAAGAACATGATTTTTTTCTGTGGGTCTAAAGCTGTAGTGGATAAACACTGAGCCAGAAAGTAAAAAAAAAATGACAGATGTTTTCTATTAACCCCTCTCTCCTCCCCTATAGTGAAAGGATAGAGAACAAGGGAGATAGACTTGTGGGTTGGAAACTAAACTACACAGTTTTAATGAAACAGTAGCAATGAAAAAAAGAAAGTTATGACATATATACAAATATATACAAAACCAATCTCAAGCTTCCCCCCAGTAATGTTCATGTCACCACCGAGGCTGCAGGGCAGCCTATGGGAAAGTCCTGGACTCAGCTCCTGATGTCAGCAGCAAACTGGAGGTGGATGCAGGAATGCATGGATTAAGGAATGCATGGATTGGGATCAAACGCAGATGAATGGATGAATCCTCCCATGATACTACCCATGGACAAAGTGGGCTTCAACCTCATGATCCCTCAGATCTATGCCAAGTATGACACATATGGGATGGAATACTTAATTTGGCCAGTTTTGGTTGCCTGTCTGGTCTGCTCCTCTCCACAGGAAGGTCTCAGGTGTGAACCCTCTCCTTCCTTTTGTTTCCAGAGCATAAGATGTTCAGCAGACGTGAGCAGTGGCCTTGGTTCTGCATACCATTCTCCAGAAGTAGCTGGAGCATTATGAATGCTAGAAGAAGACACTGACTGGAAAACATGCTGCTAATTTCAGCAAGGGCAGTTACTTAGAACAGACTTAACTGAAAAGTACAATTACTAAAAATAAAATTGGTTCTATCCTGGCTCAAATCAGGACAGAAACTATGCACAGAAGTCACATCCAAAGACATGCTTGATCTAGAAAGCTTGATAGAATTTGCTTTGCTATACTGTTCCTTTTGTTATGGGTATATATTCAACTTCAGTAATTGAACATGTGCTTTTTTGTTTGTTGTTCTTCAGACAATCTTGCCACAGAATGAGCCATTTTCAATGTATACTAACTAGACTCATTTCTTTTTTCAATAATCACTTATGTAGTTTATTTCCTAAGACAGATGCCTGAGGCAATAAAGGCAAGCATGATTTACTTTCAACACAGCATACATGGATATTTTCTATCTAACGTATACCAAATCCTAGGTACTACAAATCCATTTATTAACAACCTAATACTTCGGTGTTACTTACTCTGGATTGCCATGGTTCTGTTTGGCAATTATGAAAATTATGAAAAGCTAATTTGGAAATAAGCAGATAACTCTCACAGGTACAGCTACATATGCATTCTTCATAAAACATCTGTAGAAAATGTAGAGCAATTGCATTGTTTTTTATATTTGCTGCTCAAAACATGTAAAAAATATTGACTCAAAACACAACTGTAAAAGAAAAATGGTAGTTGCAGATCTACAAAAATGCATGAATTTACTCTGCATCTGTAATTGATCACAGAGTAGCATTTTTTAAAAAGTGTAATTTCTTTCTAGAATATTTAGAGGAAAAGGAGAATTTAGGGAAATAAAGCCTTTTTAATTCCGTAACTGTCTAAAAACTGACTGTAGCTAGTGGTAGAAAAATGCTTAGATTAAGTTTACTGCTATCTCCTCAGTTAAGAAGGGAGGTAACTAATACCTAAGAACATTAATCAAATGCCACTGTGAGGTACTAGAAAAACTGAATAACTGTAATTTTGACTTGTTCCTAATATATTTTATACAATGTACCATGCTGTTCTATGTGTGTGGGGAACAGTCCATCTTCTCTCCCCCCACATAAGACTAAACAAAATGCCTTTCAAGCCAGCAAAACAAGAGCGGCATCTTTTTGCTGATTTAGCCAAGGACAGACTGGAACAGGCCCCTTGCTCTACCAGGTAAGTCCACAGCAAGAAAAGAGCATAAGGGTTATGATAACTGGCAGAAAAATGGGCAGTAGGTTAAAGATGCCTCTGGCAGAGCACGTACCTGGCCAGTGCTAATTGGCTAATTTGAACAGTGGTACCTAATTCGAACAGTGATTTCTGATCTATAAAAGAGGGCAAGATCTGCAGGCCCGGGGCTCTGCCTGACCTGGGGGAGACCCTGCTGCAGCACCAGAAGCCGCCTGGAACCCCAGCACCGCTGCCCGGAGGAGCCGAGAGGGAAGGGGGGGCTGCCCCGTGACCGCTGCCCGGAGAAGCGGAAAGGGGGGATGGTGGGGGGTGCTGCCTGTGCCTGCTCCCCGGGGACCCTGCCTGCTCCGTGGGGATTCAAGCCTGCTCGCCGAGGCCTGCCCGCTCCCGAGGGATTGCTGCCTGCCTGAGCCTAAACCGAACTGGACCGGAGTAGGAGCTTGCCCAGCCTGCGCTTGCCACCCTGCCTCGGGATTAGAGCTACTCCTGGGAGTGGTCGCCCCGGTTGCCGGGAAGCCGCCCGCCACGGGTCTCCTGTCAAGCCAGCCGCATCCCGGGAACCACGCGCTACCGAAGGAGGGTAGACGCGCACACCCACCCCCACACACGATAACTTTCCTGCTGGCCTCAACTCCTACCCTTTCACTCCATTGATTTTACACCTCTCCCTCGGAGTGTGCATTTGTTTGTGTTGACCCTTAATAAACCGATTAATTCGTAAACTAAACATTGGTCTCAGTAACAATTTGTGAGCGTGGTGGGAGGGTGCTCTAATCTACCCTCTAAGCCACGGTCCCGCAGCGGCCGATCCGCTGTGAGAGGCAGCGCCACGCGTGACCCTGGGGCTCGTTCACAAACCCCTCCGCACCGGGGCGGGGGCGAAGTCGCGGAAGCGCCTGACAGCCCGTAGCCCCCGATACCGGCCCGAGACAATGTGCTTTGTTGATCTGTGATGTAGAAAAGCCCATGTTGTCAATAAATTAGAATTTGAATAATGAATCTAGGTACAGCTACAGTCTATGTTCCCTAATTATTAGACAGAAACAAAAGCTCTTGCTATGGGAAAAATATTTCATTAATACCTATGGTTCCATTTCAAAAAGAGATGGATGCAGCTGTGCAGCTGAAGCAGAAGTGAAACTAGAAAAATATTCTGGAGGGTATTCATGAATTCACATTCTAGATGTTCCTTCTCATTTGGTCAAATGGAGAATGATTATGTGACAATTTGGCACATGATTCATCCTCTTCTCTTCCAGCACGAGTGTTTTGGCCATTCCAGCAGATTAAGAGAGCGAAGATACCATCCACTCTCCACCATTACTGGTAACATTGCTCCCTTCAGATGGAATATTTATGTCTGCTTCCCTTTATTGTTGTTTTGAATAATATATGCAACACAGAATCATAGAATCACAGAATCACAGAATCCTAGGGATTGGAAGGGACCTCGAAAGATCATCTAGTCTAGACAGAGCAGGATCACCTAGAGCACATCACACAGGAACGTGTCCAGGCAGATTTTGAATGTCTCCAGCAAAGGAGACTCCACAACCTCTCTGGGCAGCCTGTTCCAGTGCTCTGTCATTCTCACAGTAAAGAAGTTTTTTCTGACATTTACGTGGAACCTCCTATGCTCCCGTTTGCACCTATTGCCCCTTGTCCTATCACTAGACATCACTGAAAAAAGCCTGGCTCTATCCTCCTGACACTCACCCTTAACATATTTGTAAACATTAATGACGTCACCCCTCAGTTTCCTCCAAGCTCAAGAGACCCAGCTCCCTCAGCCTTTCCTCATAAGGGAGATGTTCCACTCCTTTAACCATCTTTGTGGCTCTGCACTGGACTCTTTCAAGCAGTTCTCTGTCCTTCTTGAACTGAGGGGCCCAGAACTGGACACAATACTCCAGATGCGGCCTCACCAAGGCAGAATAGAGGGGGAGGAGAACCTCTCTTGACCTACTAACCACACCCTTTCTAATACACCCCAGGATGCCATTGGCCTTCTTGGCTACAAGGGCACATTGTTGGCTCATGGTCATCCTCCTGTCCACCAGGAGCCCCAGGTCCCTTTCTCCTACACTGCTCTCCAGCAGGTGAGCCCCCAACCTGTACTGGTACATGGGGTTGTTCTTTCAGAGATGCAAGACTCTACACTTGCCCTTGTTGTATTTCATTAAGTTTCTTCCTGCCCAACTCTCCAGCCTGTCTAGGTATTGCTGAATGGCAGCACAGCCTTCTGGTGTGTCAGCCACACCTCCCAGTTCAGTGTCATCAGCAAACTTGCTGAGGGCACACCAGTGCACCTTTATACCTACTCACATTGAATGAGTGTCAAAGAGCACTTTTTTTTCTTTTTATTATTTTTTTTTAATGAAAAGAAATAAAATATTTGAGTGAGAGTGAGTGCCTACACTATCTTTCTTATCTTTGAGAGAAACAAAAGCAAAATAAAAGGGAAGAAGTATTATCATATACTGTGTCACAGGCAAATTTTATCTTATCATAAGATAGCGGGCTATAGCATTATAAGTGACATAGGCTGTTAATGATGCGTTTACTGGCTCTAACACACTTCAATTCTAATTGCAATTTTTTAGTTGGTGGTGATCTTTAATAAGCTTTTCAAATAAATATAATTCAGCACAATCAGGAAGGAAATTAAGACCTCAGATGTCTGTTAGGTGTCAAAGCATGAAAATTATATATTTTCCAATAGATTGTAATTCTTATTGATAAATTTCATAAAAATCTGTTTCAAGAGATGTATAGAAGTAATTTACTAGTAACCTGGACATACATTTGACACAATGTACTTAGTCAGTACTTGAGAAGTTAATGACAGAATCACAGAATTATAGAATGTTAGGGGTTGGAAGTGACCTCTGGAGATCATGTAGTCCAACCCTCCTGCCAGAACATGATCCCCTAGAACTGATTAAACAGGAACACAGCCAGGTGGGTTTGGGATGTGTCCAGGGATGGAGGCCCCACAACCTCCCCGGAAAGCTTATGTCAGTGCTCTGTAAACCTTAGAGTTAATAAATACTTTCTTCAATGTAGGTAAAATCTCCTATTTATGAGTTTGTGACCATTGCCCCTTGTTCTGTCACTGGACATCACTGAGAAGAGTTTGGCCACATCCTCCTGACACCTGCCCTTTAGATATTTGTAAACATTAATGAGATCTCCCCTCTGTCTCCTTTTCTCTAAGCTAAATAGTCACAGCTCTCTCAGCCTTACCTCGTATAGTAGATACTCCAGTCCCTTAATCATCTTAGTAGCACTGTGCTGGACTCTCTCCAGGAGTTCTTTGTCCTTCTTGAACTGGGAAGCCCAGAACTCCATACAGTACTCCAGGAGAAGCTTCACCAGGGCAGAGTAATGGGGGAGTATAACCTTCTCTAGCCTGCTGGCCACACTCTTCTTAATGTACCCCAAGATGTCTTTGGTCCTCCAGGATGTGCGGGCACATTGCTGGCTCATGGTCAGCCTGATGTCCACCATGACTTCTAGGTCTTTTTCCCCAAAGCTGCTTTCTAGCAGGTCAGCCCTTAACCTGTACTGGTGCATGGGATTGTTCTTCCCCAGATGGAGCACTCTACACTTGCCCTTATTAAGTTCTACCCACACAACTCTACAGCTTGTCCAGGTCACACAGGATGGCAGCACAGCCTTCTGACGTGTTAGCCAAGCCACCTAGTTTAGTATCATGAGTAAATTTGCTGAGGGTACATTGTCCCTCCATCTAGGTCATGAGTGAGTATATTGGACAGGACTGGACCCAGTACTGTCTCCTGGGGGACACCTCTCCTGGGTCACAGGCCTCCAGCTAGACTCAGCCCCACTGACCACAACTCTCTGAGCTTTATCAATTAACTCAGCACTCAACTTCAGTTATTTTTTACAACTAGTTGAACAATTTTTTTTATGGTAACCATTCTGTAGCCTCAATTAGAGACTTCACTGTGCAGTTTTATAAAATTTAGGTCAAAATAAGTTCACCACTGACAACAAGATAAAGTTAGAAGTGCATGCATTAGACAAACTAGGATCCTGGAGGTCATCGTTGTAGGACCTGGAAAAAAATAAACCAGAATTAGCATGACTTTTAATAAATAATTTCCAGGGGATGTCTTTTACATTAGTTGCCTTTTTTTTGCCTCTGTGATTTAAATGAGGTATTTTTCCATGGTTTATATCCTGATAGAACTATGTTACCTATATTTACCTTCTCCAATATTTAAAAAATACACATTTGTCTCCTTGTACTTTACATTTATATTGAAACAAGAGTTCAAGCACATGCATTGAATAGGAGAAATTAATGTAAGATAAAGAGGTCTATTAAATTATCCTACACACCTGCCTAAAAATTGCTACTATAATGAAGTATTTTTCTCTATAAATAACAAATACATGCTGTTTGGCTGAAAAGAGAATGCTACCTCTAGTTGTGAATTAATGAAAGACAGAATACATCTAGAAGGGTAGCCAGTAGTTTTTTGTCCTTACACACTAAAAACTCTAAGAGATAGATTTATGACTTGAAGTTTGAGCAACTAGCAGCTTTCCAAATATTTCCTTTCTCATACCAGTGAAATTAGATATCTTTGTTATTTGCTCATGATATATATAAACCTCCATACTAAAGCATTTACTGTATGTCATTACTACCTGTTGTGAACTCCTGTACTACTGGAAAAAAACATAATAGAGTGACAAGAAAGCAAAAAGTAGGCTGTTTACTTGTGAGCAGAGAGGAATATTTTCAGAATGAAGATCCTGTCAAATGGGATGCTTGTTCAGTGCAGCCTTTGAGGGATCTGGCCCATTAAGTTTTAAAAATGTTGCTCAGTATAGACTTGATAACTGAATTACTCAGGTTAAGAAATGGCCTGTCACTTAAAAACACTTCCGCTTCTGAAGAAAATAAATACTCTGCAAAACAGCTTTGTTGGTAACATACAGGGAGACAGCTCTGTTTCACTTAAATTTGGAACATCTTTGCATACATAAAGGTTAGAATCAGTTTTATAATTAAAAAATAAAGCTGCAAGAAATCACTGGCAGTGACAAGGGGCAGTAGTAGCACATTGTGACTTGTTCAGTTCAGAGTGAACATCAGAAAAGTTTTATTAGCAGCAGAGTCACGGTGGAACTGTTTATACAAAGGAGATGAGGAAGCTCCGTCCCTGGAGTCTTTCAAGGCTCACTAGACAAAGCTACAGCTGGCCTGATCTAGTATTAGGAATACTCCTGAATTGAATAGGAGGTTTGGATAGATGACCTCCACAGATAGTATTCAATCAACATTCATATGACTCTACTGTTAGTAATATTGTGATAATTTTAAGGATATCCTTCATAACCATATAGAGCTTGGCATTTTTAGTTTCCTTTTTTAGTTGATGAGGAAACAAATGGCTCCTCAACGTAAGAACTATCTGATTTATTTTAATTATTTAAGAAGGGATGAACTGTGAACTAAACTATACTGACTTTAAATATGTCTTAGAATGAGGACTCGAGATCTAGATGTTAAATTTTAGTCAAATTAATCCTACTTTTTCTGATTATGAAGATGTACTGTTAATTTAATTAGGACCTGATGGTGTGTTTATGACACTTATTCAGTAATTGTTTCAGGTAACTCCATAAGCAGTACAAACTGGAATGGTACTTTAACAGCATAGAAGCTGTTCCTAATGTGTTTCATGCTAATACTGCTCTAATGTTAATAGTAATAGCAACAGTACACAGCAATAATACACATCTGAAGAATAAGAAAAAAAGAGCTCTTTTGCTCTAGTTCAACATTTGTATTTCCTAAAAATTTTCAATAAATTCCAGCCTAGGAGATAAACTAAAAAATGTCTCTTTAGCCCACTCAGCATTGACTTTGTCTTTAATATCTTAAACTGTGTGCATTCAGCAATGTGGGTCTGACATGTATTTTTGCATACCCAAATCTTCAAAACTAAACCACTAGATATTGAAAAATAAGAAAGTAAAGTCTAGAGTCAAGCTTGGTAATATAGTTCAAAACTATAGAAAACTTACTTGGTCCTTCAGCAAAGACAGTAAAACAACAATAATGAATGTTATTTTTTATCAAGTAAAAACATTAAAAAGACTGAAGAAAGGAATTTAAAATAAAAAAAAAATCCAAAAAAACTAAACCACTAAAATAGACTTATATGTTGCTTTTCCTGATAGACTGAAAATTGATTCTGAAACAACCAAGTGTATGTTTTTCTTCCAAGAAGATGTCAAATCTCATTGATTAAATTACTTTTGAAACACAAATTAAACACAAATGAAATAAGAAAGGATAGCTTAGCTGTTTCAGTGCTTCTCGTGGGTTTCAACGTGGTTTTAGAATTTTATTTCACCGATTGAGTTTGTAGGAATTTTTTACCATCTTGCCTTTTTACCATTTAACTTTGCTGTAAGGTACTTATTTTAGACTATGCTGATTTAAACTGGTTTGGTTCATTATTTGATTTTCAAAAGCATGTTGCTTATGTAGAGGCTTTAAAAGTATGTTCATGACAATGTGCTGAAAGTTAGGCATATGAATCAGTTACCAGTTGACACTTCAGAGCTAGATTTTCCAGAATACGCATACACAGCTATGGAAGCAAATGAAACAATTTTGAATACAGCAGGTCACCAGAAAGCACAGTAGGTCTTTCACATCAGCAAAACCAAAATCTGCCAAAAAAGATGAAAAAAAAAAAAAAAAAAGAAGAAGAAAAAATTAGAGGCATTTGGATACTGAGTCAAATATAAGAAGAAATGGTATCATAGGAACTTTATTTAAAAAACGGGGGTAGATTCTGAACTAATAGAACTTCATTGTTCCCTTCAAAATTTAGTTGTAGTATTATTATAACTACTATTATTATTACTACTACTACTACTGTTATTACTACTACTACTATTATCAAAGGACTGTTGGGTTCCTTATGTTGATGTGTCTAGACCTTAACTTAGTCATCTGGAAATGTTATCACATTACATTTAGATGCATTATTATATTTTTCAATTTTATATTGTCTTCCAGTGAACTTGTTTCTCTCAATGAACTTTACAGATCAGGTTGTGCTGGATCATGTAATCAGTAGTAACTTTATGTACTGCAGTACCTTCTGAATATTGCTGATCTTTAGATTTTACTTGGAATGATATACATCAGGAATGCACTGCTTCTGTTTCTCTGTCTTCACTTTCTCTCGTCCTCTTTTGTATAAATAATAGCTAAATAGTTACAAAAATGAAATTCATTTATTTGTGAAAGATAATATCTCTATTGCTTTCTCATCCAGATTTCAGGCTGACTGAGTTAATGATGCATTTCAGTCCTGTTTTTCTCCTATGTACCTAAGTGGTGACCATGATAAATCTGTGTACTTCCTTTCTTTTTTAGCAGTGGCTCATCTTTGACATGTCTTTCAAATTACACCACTTGTCTCAGAATCTTCCATATTGCTGTTCATTTGGAAGCCTCATTTATTTCAAAGCCCTTTTTGGACAGGTTTCTTACTTTTAAAAATATCAGCTGTATGCAAAATTTATTCAACTAACATTCACTCTTGCACTCACTGAAAGGCTTCTGTGGTTGCATTGTACAGCTGTAATATTTTTACTTCCTTTATGTCTCCATGAGCCATTCCTCCTCCAGTCTAAACTAACAAGTACTTTTCTCTTTGTAGTACTCACTTGAATATAAGATAATCAGGTTCAAGTTCTTGTTTTAACTGATTAGGTCAGAGACTCATAGTACCTCATAAATAGTAAATTCCTTGGATAATACACCAGTTTGTAATAAAACATATTTACTTTCTTTCTCCATCACTCTCCATTTTGCACCAGAAGTTTATTAACTGAACAATGAGAAAATAAAAACTTGTAATGCATACAAGAGAGCTTCGACTGAGTCCTGAAAAAATCTCTCAGAATACGAGTACATTTTATACCTGTAGCAGGTGTTCACAAGATGTCTTTCACAACAAATAGAATGTGATATTTTTAGATTTATTTGTAATTTATTTGTAAAGTCTTTGTCACCATTCAGTTTAACCACGCTTTAAAAGCTGTGTTCCTTAACTATACAGTTTCTGGTTATCCATGACTTTGGTAAAACTGATTATGATAATGAGAATGTTTTGAGATGGAAAAAGGATCCCGTGAACCCATAAAGAGTCACTCAGCAAACAGTGCTGCTCACTGAAAACTTATTTATGTTTGAAAAATCCTGGGATTCCTTTTTTCTGTTTACTTTATTCTGTTTCAGCTTTGTGCCCCTTAGCAACTCCTGACTCCTGGTAGTACCACAAACTAAACAACTGAAAACATAACAGAAGTCCAATTTGTTTTTACAAATCCATTCATCTAAAATGACTGTAACAATTCTCACAAGGAATCTGATCTGTTATTCCACTACAAAGCTGAACTTATATAAAGAAATACTAATATATACCTTTGAGTCAGTGTCCTGATTGGAGCCAGAATGAAGGCACTTTTCCTTTCACTGATTTTTTAATTTTTTTTTTTTTTTTTCTTCAGTAAGCTCTCTTTTCAGGAGTAAATGTTCCCGCTGGGACTGATGTCAAATGCTGGAATATTTATGTTATTGCCAGGACTCCAAGGTCATGTCTTTCCTCTGCTGGCTCAGGCACTACCAGGAGATCAATGACCCCCTGGAGGAGGCTGAACTAGACAGCAAAATCAGCCAGAGATATTCCATTCCATGTATCTACATAAGCTCAGAGGAAGGTCAGAGATCACAGAGGAAAACTTCCTTCTTGCTTCTTCTTCCCTTCTTTTCCATCCATGGCCGATATCTGGGGAGGACTCCATCCATCCACCACGGTCAACCTGCACCAGCCATGCATCCCTGACCCTCCTAACTCTATGCTTTCTCCAGCAGTTCTTCAGGACTTTTTGGGACTGTTTGCAGTGAAGGAGAGTGCTGTGGGAGTTGCTGGGGGTGGGGGAGGTAATAGGGGTTTGCACATTCCTGAACAGATTTGTATATAATTGTATATATTTTCTTTTATCGTTAGTGTTTAATGAAAGCTGTGTAGTTTAGTTTTTAATCCAGAGAGTCTCCCTCTCATTCTTTCTCACCTTCCCTCTCTGGGTAGGGGGGGAGGGGATTGACACCATTGTTGTCAGTCCTGAGCAAAACCATGAGAACAATTTATTGGTGTGCAACGTGGGGCTTGATTCTAAACCCAGATTATAAATTCCCACTAATTGAGAGTGTTTAAAATTCCATCTCTGATGGGAGGAATCCCTCAGATAGCAATGGACAACACTTCTGCAGAATTTAATGATGGATTGAAAACTGAACAGACATGTTCTGCAACTTCTGCCGACAATTTCTGCAAGCTGGACCTTTTTCCCAACATGCATTTGTACATGTGGTATGCAACTGAGAGCATACTGCTCTGGGTAGCTGCTCTTGTTGTTGTTTTATGGTTTATTGACAGAACTGTAGCCATAATCAACTGTATAATTACCAGCCTAGTAATCCTAAGGTTTTTGATACTGATCTTTATGGGGGCACTCTATATGTACAATTACACTACAGATCCTAAAGTGAACGGAACAGTCTATGTTGGTAATGGCAGTAGCAAGTTCAATTTTACCTCTCCATTTTCTCTCAAGCTGAATCTCCCAACTCTTGATCTGAATAGCATTTTAGGGATGCTTCTGATGAATGTTTATAATGCATTGTGGATACGTAGGGTGAGGTGTTGCTCCACTCACTGCCAGCCCCCCACAGGAAATTCTGCTGCCACTGTTGCTGCTGTCACCCATGATGCTGCCACCAACACTGCTGCTGAAACCACCACTCGTGCTGCTACAAAAACAGCTTTACCCCCATTGACGGTGAGGGAATTATTCCTTGATTGCTCCAATGCTTTGATAGTGGGGCTGAAACCTATAATGTGGATGAGAGAGAAGCCAAGCAGTTGGGATCCCTGGCTAGAGATGCTGGTATTGCTAGAGCACTTGACAGTAAGATGGGAACTACCACCCTGCGGGACTGACTTCTTTCAGCTGTGAGAGAGAGATATCCCCACAAGGGTGACATCAAATGGCGCCAAAGCAGAACACCCACTCTTGAGAGATCCGTCACATATTTGAGAGAAATAGCTGTGCGAGAGGTGATTTAAGATAAAGACGGACTTACAAATCCTGATGACATTCAGTGCAACACACAAATGTTCTGGAGGTTTGCTCAGGAACATGCCCATATATTCGCGTTCATGGGATGCTTTGAGGATGATGCAAGCCCAACTGTGCATGATGTGGCTTTCAGAGCACGACAGTATGGAGTCATAATCTCTGATTCCCATCAATTCCACACCTCAGCCATTGAACAAATGACTGACAGAAAGAATAAGATGCCAAACAGATGGGAAAGTAAACCACAGAATCTCCCTAGAGACAATTGGTCATGTGTTGCAGCCAGTCAGAGGAGACGTCCTGCTACGAGACAGCAGCTAGACAGGACCCACTTCAATGCCACCTGTGGTCTCTCTTGCATAGTTATTTTAAAGAAGACGAGAGAATCTGTGACAATAAATCCACTTATATTCTCCAGATACGTGCAGAAGAGCTAATAAGTAGAACAAAGGCAGGAAATGGTTCTTCCAAGAAGAAAGCTTCAACAGTTTCCACCCAGGATGGTGCATCGACCTCTCATGCTCAAAATTAGAAGTGCCCTGCCTCCAGCCAGGAGGAGGAGAGGGACAACCTAGTTTACTGGACTGTGTGGATTCTGTGGCCTGGCATATTAGAACCACAAAAGTATAAAGCCCTGGTGGACATGGATGCACAGCGCATCTTAATGCCATTGAATCATAAAGGGACAATCCATCCATGTTTCTGGAATGACGGAATGATCTGAACAACTGACTGACGTGAGCCTCACAGGTAAGGAGTGGCAAATTCACCCTATAGTGACTGGCCCAGGTGCTCCGTGCATCCTTGGCATAGACTATTTCAAGAAAGGATATTTCCGTGACCCAAAAGGGTACCAGTGGGGCTTTGGTATAGCAGTTGTGGAGACTGAGGACACTGAACAGCTACCTACTTTGCCTGGGCTTCCAAATGACCCTTCTCTAGTGGGGTTGCTGAAAAACCAACAGGTGTCAATTGCCCCTTCAAGGGTGCATAGATGACAATACCACATCAACAGAGACTCTGTGATCCCCATTCATAAGCTGTTCTGGCACTTGGAGCCAGGGAGTGATCAGCAGGACTCCTTCACTCTTTGACAGTCGTATTTGGCCAGTGCAAAAGCCTGATGTTGAGTGGAGGCTGACAGTGGACTATCGTGGCCTGAGTGAGGTTACACCACAGCTCAATGCTTCTGTGCTGGACATGTTAGAACATCAATATGAGCTGGAGTTGAAAGCAGCCAGGTAGTATGCCACTATTGACATTGCTCATGCCTTCTTCTCTATTCTTCTAGCACCAGAGTGCAGGCCACAGTTTGCTTTCATCTGGAGGGGAGTCCAGTACACCTGGAATCGACTGCCCCAGGGGTGGAAACACAGGTCAACCATTTGCCATGGACTGATTCTCTTAATTGTCTTGTCAATCTTTAGTTCTGTATTAGAACTTTCATTTTACTTTAATAGGCAGGTTTTACCTGAAAGACTTGCAAGGAGGGAAGAATTATGTGCTGAGGTTCTTTTTTTGAGGGTACTGTAAAAATACAGCCAGCAATTTCCCAGCAACATTTTTCAGTTCCTGCTGCAGGGCTAGATTTGACTCAATCCAAGAAGGCAGGAGTTTGTTCAGCTTGACATTGAATGGGAGGTGTTGAGCCTCATGCCTTTTAAAGACAGCAAATCACCAGACTCATATGCATCCTGGAAAGCTTCACCCACTTATTCCTATGTTAATCACAAACTTTTTGATGTAGAAAACTTTGTGGTTATGACTAATTTCTGACAGCTCTGTTGCAACAGATTTTCTTTGTTCTCACTTCAGCTTCAGGCTTTTCTAGGGTCCATGCCTTCAGTGCTGAAATCTTTATCTGCATGGAGGAAGCTATTGATTATCCCAACAGTGATCTTCTGTTCCAGGACCCAGAAAGATGCAGAAGCTCTTCTTGAAATCTATGACCTTCATTAACTCCTGCAGCTCCACGGTGGGTGTTACATGATGCTCTGCCACAGCTGCACAAAGAGTATCACAGCTTCCAAGACATTGATCCCAGAGAATCATAAGTGAGTGAAGGCACAAATCAGGTTAGATGTTTTGGATCAATCATACAACTGAAACAAAAATCATAAAATACAGAACATGAATGATGAGAACTTGGAAAAGGACATACATGGAAAAAAAAACATGCTTGGTCAAAAATTTATGTCAGTTATGCAACCGTGTTAAAACATCAAGCTGTTTTCTCTCATCTCTTACTCTTTTCTATTCATGTTGTCCCAAAATCAGGTTTTTCTACCCAGTATGCAAGCCAATAACACACAGAGTCAAGGTATTAGCAATTTACTAGCAGTTCTGCACAGAAAGGGGAGGTAGGGAGTATTCCCACATAGCTACCACATACAACATTAGAACAGTCATATATTTATACATTGTAAATTAATGTATTTAGCATATTCATTGTTCAATAGATTTTTACTGGTGCTTACAATCTGTCACATCCCAGAAAGTGGGCACAGCTCCCCAGAGGTGTAGACACAAATTAAATATCACATCCCACAAGGTGGGCATGGATAAAGTTTCTCAGAGGTGGGGGTCAAACCAGGGAGATTTGGATCCAATCCTCCTTTCTTAATTAATCTCTTTTACCAGCCCATTTGGTCAGATTAACTTCTGGAATTCTCTGCAAAGTAGTCTAAGAGTAAGACCATTACCCGGGAGGCTTTAATTAAAATTGAGTAAGATTATAAACCTTTTAAAAAACACACAACAATATCACTCTCGAAGCAACAGATTACAACTAGCAGAACTTAGGGAAATGGTACTCTCTAAACAACAGGTTATAACTGGAAAAAAATAGCAAAATTAGAAATGATGTTATGCTTATGTGCCAAGAATAAGGTTAGAAGCAGAGAGAGAAAGGAAGAGAGATGAAGAAAGACAGAGAGAGAAAGGAGGAAGGGATAGGAAAGATATCACAACCCTTGAATCCAGAGACTATCTTGGGACATTGTGATTCTTGGGTGTCAGGCATGCACCCTGGGCATTTTGAGTCTGTCTCTTGTATGGCACCTGGCCCCACCCCTCCCAATGAGGTTTGAACTACTTTGCACAGGCTTAATGGTGGATTTGGGAATGTTCTGGAAATAAGTTTGTAGAGCACAGGGGTCCAGGTGATTACTTGCCCCCCCTCCCTTGGTTGTCCAAGTAATGACCTTTATTTTCATGCACGTGCTCTGTCCTTTAACAGGAAAGTGATCTTTTGCAAGATGGCACTGTGCCTTCATGGGCCTCCTCTTGCTGGCCACTGTTCCTTATCAAGTGAGGACAGTGTCCCATTTGTTCGGGTGGTTAACAAACGAAGGGCTGTCCTTGTGAGAACAGGGTCCAGGTGGTTATTTAAGGAGGACCCCACCGGAAAATAATGTCCAGTTTGTCATGGCAGATGTTTTGAGACAATTATTCACTTTGCAGCTCTACACAATCCTTTATCCTCATCTTCATTTAAAGTTACAGTGTCTATTATTTTACTGTGCAAGCTCAGATGATGAGCATCTTCAAGTGGAGGAGGGCACATTAACTTCTGGAGGTGTGGTTTTCATATTAGAATTAGTCAAGTTCACCTAAAGGGCACATTTTTTGCTGATTCATGTGGTACATCCAAGCTTCTTGGGAAAGCAGCCCACTAAAGTTTCTAGTACCTGGTTTAGGTCTGTATGTTCCTTCTACCCTACTGTCTTGTCAAAAGGTGACTAACATCAGCTACTTATTTTTGTTTCTTAAGTTAAAATTACATCCATAAAGATTTTGACATAATTTGTAGTACACAAATTGCAAAATAAATCCAGGATACTTATCAGCACACTGTCATTTGATACCCTATTTACTTAAAATCCACTAAATAAATTGAAATATTATAAGAAGAGTAATGTAACCGTCCTGGAATTCTACCCCAGAAAGAGACACCAGGTAGATACTGTTTAAAACAGCATCTTCACACGGTGAGGTTCTTGGGCACGTACCAAGGGGGATGTATAGGAAATGGCATCCACTGTGAACATTCCTCCTTTTCTATTTCAGAAGAACTTCCTTTAAGTCTGCAACATGCACAGACTCTTCATCATTTGTTCTTATTGCTCATCTTCATATCTAATGTTCTGTACTTAATGTTTTGTCTTCTTAATACATTTCCTTGAATGACATAATAGTTGGATATCTTTCTTTTTAAACACTTACTTTTATTTATATGCTTCACGGAACTGCCATCTACTTACTAGCAAACAGGTTTAATATTTTTGTTCATTTAATGAACAGAAACGATGAATGTAATTTTAAATTGCTGTTTTATTCATTGCATCTTAAGAAGTGAAAATTAAGACTTTAATATAAAAGAACAGCTTGACAATGGAATAAACAATTAATGCTTTCACCATTTGTGCTGTGATTGTTCAAATGAATTCGCTTGGTCTTTTAATTGGATTCAGTCAAGGTCATTATTTTTCTTTTATGGAGAACAAAAGACATTTGTTGTGTGGTTATTTACTAATGCAACACACCATAAATGCACACATACTAAAAGGGAAAAATGGCATTGAACTAGCATTGTGTACTGCTTTATTAGCAAAATCCATCTGGATTAGACACATTTGAACATTCTGTTGCTAATACTTGTATATCATAATTTCTGCATGAAGTAATTGAGAAGTTTAAATAAGAGTTCCAAGTAATTGAAATGCACAATACAAAAAACAAAGCTAACTGAAGAAGACATCTGAAACCTATAGTAAACTGTCCTTTCTTGTTAACTCTATAAACTGTTCCAATTACAGTATTTCCCAGTGCACTGATATATGTTGCTATTGTCTGTTCTAGGTTTTCTTCATATCAACCAAAACTGCTGAAAAACAAGAGTTGGGCTGTGCTTCTAAGCTTTTATGTCACATCCTGAAGCCCAAAGCTAATGCTGAATAGAGCAATGCTCTTACTTTAATTTTCAGAAACAATGTGAGACCTTTTTTATTTGTGGAAGGCTGATTTGGGGTGAACAGCAGCAGACAGGTGGACTGGTAACAGAGGATGCAGAGAAGGCAGAGTTACTGAATAGCTTCTTTGCTTCAGTCTTTACTCCTAAGACCAGCCCTTGTAAATCCCAGAGCTTGGAGGTAAGAGAGAAAGCCTGGAGGAAGGAAGACTCTCCACTGGTCAGTGAGGATTGGGTTAGAGATCAGTTGAGTAAAATGAACATACACAGATCCATGGACCCTGATGGGATGTACCCATGAGTGTTGAGAGCTGGCTGATGTTGTTGCCCTACCACTCTCCATCATTTTTGAAAGATAATGTAAAACAGGAGAGGTGCCTGAGGACCGGAAGAAAGCCAATGTCACTCCAGTCTTTGAAAAGGACAAGAAGGAGGATCCAGGAAACTACAGCTTGGTTAGTCTCATCTCCATCTCTGGGAAGATGATGGAGCAACTCATTCTGGAGGTCATCGCTAAGCACATGGAAGAGAAGAAAGTCATCAGGAGTAGTCAGCATGGATTTACCAAGGGGAAATCATGTTTGATTAACCTGATAGCCTTCTACAATGTTGTGACTGAATGAGGGAGAGCAGGAGATGTAGTCTATCTTTATCTTAGCAAGGCTTAAGACACTGTCTCCCATAACATCCTTGTGAGCAAGCTCAGGAAGTGTGGGGTGGAAGAATGGCCAGTGAGATGGATTAAGAACTGGCTACACAATAGTACCCAAAAGGTGCTGAGTCCAGCTGGAGACCTATAACAAGTGGAGTCCCCCAGGGATAAGTGCTGGGTCCAGTTCTGTTCAACATCTTCATCTGACCAGGACAAGGGGATAGAGTGTATCCTCAGTAAGTTTGTTGATTATATGAAACTGGGACGATTGGCTGATATACCTGAAGGCTGTGTGGCCATTCAGCAAGATTTGGACAGACTGGAGAGATGGAGGTTCAACAAGAATAAGTGTAGAGTCCTGCACCTGGGAAGGAACAACAACATGCACTGTTACAGGTTAGGAGCCAACCTGCTAGAAAGTAGCTCTGTGGAGAAAGACCTTGGAGTCCTGGTAGACAATAAATTACCATGGGACAGCGATGTGCCTTTGTGACCAATACCAATGGTATTCTGAGATGCGTTAAGAAGAGTGTGTCCAGCAGGTCGAGGAAGGTCCTCTCCCCCTCTACTCTGCCCTATTGAGACCACATCCAGAGTATTGTGTCCAGTTCTGGGCTCCACAGTTCAAGAGGGACAAGGATTTACTTGAAAGAGTCTAACAGTGGACTATGAGGGTGATTAAGGGGCTGGAATACCTATATTGTCAGGAAAGGCCGAGAGACCTGGGGCTGTTTAGTCTAGAGAAGAGAAGACTAAGAGAGGATCTTATTCATGTCTATACATATTTGAATGAGTGCAAGCTAGGGCACAGGAAGTTCCACACTAACTATACCAACCACTGTAATAATATACAACTAAAGACAGTTTTAGTTAACTGTCTATTTATTTATTAGTTCATTCTGTGGCCTACATAGGACTAAACAGCACCTCAGAGTGGCCCCTTCTATATTTTGGCTGTAGCTCACTGTATTCGTAAAATACCCAGGCAGCTCTTTAGGGGAAGGAAAATAGCACCAAATACCATTTCTGATTTAGAAAAAAAGCTCTTTGAAATACATTATTTTTTCCCCTATTCATTATTTTTTCCCCTGTTTTAAAATCTGGTTACTAAAGTATAGCCTTTCCATCTAGCCTGTGAGAAGTTAATTTCTATAAGAGCCACTGGTGAAAAATTTTGAAAGACCTTGAAAGACCAAGTACACTGAAGCTACTGCATCATTCCTGCAGTAAAAATCATTAAGAGACTTGCCAGCAATGACATACTCTACAAAAAGCACATTTGTTGTTCTCAACCTCTTGAATTATTTATATTTCCATTCAATGTTTTTTTTATGGTTTCCACCAACTAGCTTGAAAACATGACAGTTTAAAAGCAAAGGCAACAGAACTACAGTACACTAACAGTGGGTTGCAGTCAAGCAAAATATTATTGCTCATCTCATGTTCTCCAACCTTTGTAACAAAAAGTGAGACAAAACACAGGATTTTTTTAATATTTTTTTTTAAGAAAACTCAGAGTAGTGTATAAGCAAAATGCAGTAACTGTCATCCTCTGTGACTATGGGTTTCCTACACACCAAGAATTGCAGACAGCCAAAGATACAGAAGGGAATGTGGGGAAAAAGAGATCTGGATTTTCTGCCTAGTGAGGCAGAAAATGCCTGTGACTTTGAAAGTAAAGCCTTAAGTTGTAAGATATTAGGAGGTAGAAACAGTACTTGTTTTTTTCTTTTTAGCTCAAGAAATTTATTTAAAAAAAAAAATAAAATGTCAGAGATATCTTAAGCATTTGTTTACACACAAGTGAAGAAGTGGCATTTTGATTAAGTAAAACATCTGTTAAAAATATATATAATCAAAGTATCTATTATTTTCTTGAGAATGTGTCTGCTGCAATATTAATTACTGCTCATTGAAGAAGGAAAATCCTTAGACATTCCCAACAACTGTGTTCAAACTGTTATGCTAATAAAAATAAGACCTACACTTCAAAACCACAATTCCATCACTTCTAGTTTGTGCCAAAGAAAATGAGCTTGAAGCTAATTTGTCCACATTCAGAAGCTTAAAGTAAGAGAGGAGGACTTGCTCACCTGGGTGCAGATGCTCCAGTGAAGCAAACTTCCAGAGCTACCCAACCACGAGAACAATTTGAACAGCTGAGGTTGTGTTCCTTAGAGATAAATACTGGAAAATACTAAGAAGGTTTTGAAGACACAGCTTTCCCACGATATTTTTTCACATTTACATTAAGGCAACAGTTAAAAGCTTAGCAATGCTGCTTTTCTAACTGCTGTATGCAATAGCACTGTCTAAATGAAAAAACATTTACTGCTTGGCTGAGACTGGAGATCCATCAATTCTAGTGGAAATTTGGAATGAAAATAAGCTATTTTGAGTAAACTTAACCCTTGCATATAATGCAGAGCCCTTCTTCTGTTTTCTGCAGTGCTCACTATTGTTTTCTGTAAATTTAGATAAAACCAGAGATTGCATCTGAACCTCTGGGTATTCTTTTATCTAGAGTGCCTGCCAGTGTGATGGTTTTGTGCAACGTATGGAGGCAAGGGCAAAAGTGGAAGTACATTCCTGGTGAATTTTGAGGGCTTAAAGGAAACGGTAAATGGGAAGAGAAATGGAAAGACATAAAGCTTAGCTGAGATTACTATATAAGTAAACCAACTTAAATGAAAATGTTTGGAAATTATCATAGGAGCTACTTTACATTCAAACTTTAGAGCAGCAGACAGTAAAGCAGTGACAGAGAGTTAAACTTAGTCTGATAATGGTAACCTCATCCAGCAGGAAAATCACAAGATAAAAATCACAGCACAAGGCTGAAGAAGACAAAGTGGATAGGTGTTTTACATTTACTTCATTTTCTCAGTCTCAAATCGACTATTTTTAGTGTACCTATAAAGTTGCACCTTATCACACATATAGTGTAAAGCTTGTTGCATATGCTGATGTTTAGGAGTGTAATGCAAAGTGTTCAAAAGCTCCACAAAAAGGCCACGTTAGTTGCTTTATATTATTCCTGGTAATAAAAATGATATTGAATCTGCAATCTTACATGCAATACCAAGAAAGTGTTTTTTTTTTAAAAAATATATATATTTCTATCCAGGATTCTTTTATCTCCCACAGCCTTTTATAATAAAACTAATAAGTGCTTTGCTCAAGCTCAAAGCCTGTTTGGCTTTAGCAGAAAATAATGAGATGTGCCAGTTTATGATTCTGAAAGTTAAAATTGTGTTTTATGCAGGCACCCTCTTTGTTTTGAAGTCTAACATGCTGACTACACTGAGGAGGAAATAAAGTCAGGAACTTACATGTGCCGAAATATTATGACTCTCGGAACTGTTAATGAGTGCCTGTAACTTGTAGTATTCATTTTTATTACAGTAGAGTTTTTTCAGACATAGGTTGCATTAGTCTTGATTGTTTCCCCT
The DNA here is from genome assembly GCF_020740795.1 of Apus apus. NCBI lineage: Eukaryota > Metazoa > Chordata > Aves > Apodiformes > Apodidae > Apus > Apus apus. The sequence goes on along the minus strand of NC_067282.1, from coordinate 90,842,167 downwards.
TGGGGGTGGCAGTGGGGGTGCAAGCATCATGTTTTGTCCTATTCTTTCCTTCAACACACCATCCTGAAAAGGCACAATTCTGTTGTTTCTCAGTCAAACTGATGAGGCAAGCAATACAATGAACTCAGTTTTCATTATGATGATGTCACTTTAACTCCGATCTTGAACTTTCAAGCTTGTTATGTACTCACAAGACTGTAATACAGAGATTTTCATCTTGTCATTAAGTACAACTACTTGATTCCATTTATGCTAACAGGAGCTGGATATAACCCTTAATTTATTATTTTCACTTTCTTTTCTGTGAAATTGAGATGACAGCCACTTATTTTACATGCTTACTTGGAGAATGGAATAATAACTAATTATTAGTGTATTTGAAATGTCAAAGTTTTTCAGTATTTTTCATATATATTATTTTTCATATGCAAGAGGAGTACATAAAAAATGTAATGAGAACACAAAATAAAACACCTTTTTTTCCTCATTTTGCCTCTTCTAAATTTTTTGGGAAAAGAAAAAAATACAAAAATAAAAACTGATGTAACACTTAGTATATTGAAAGAAAATGTTGTTGAGAGTCAGTTAATAAAAATTTGGAATCTCTTCATAATTACATAATCTACATAAACTGGAATACTTAGTACATTTGGACCATAGAAGAATGATACACAGTACTAGACTAAAAGGTATTTTTCCATTAATATATGTGATTACTTCTCTCTTTCCTCCTTCAGAACAAATCTACAACCTCTCAAGCACAAATCATCAGAAAGCAAACATAGACTATTTCTGGGGAAGACTGATGGCTGAAAGTTTCTAGTTTGACTTTCCACAAAGAAACGTGATTTCTAGGATTTGTGAATTCTATTTGGTTAAAGAAAAATTATGTGGGGGTGGTAGGTACAGGGTACATTGGTCAGAGAAAACTTCAGGTTTAATTTTATTACTGAACAGCCTGTACAGTAGCCATATCTCTCTCCATTGTTATTCAACTGCATATAAATAAGTTATGATTGCAGCAGCGTCATATACACTTAACAGTAGTTACAGAGTCTGATTTTTTCAGTTCAATGTGTATTTGGTTATACATAATACATGAGCAGAATTAGAAGAGAGAAAAACACACAAACTTGCATAATAAGAAAATACCAGAGCATGCAAGGTTGACCAAAGGGCAATGATATATGCCTACACACTTTTTACATCATGCTAGAGAAGACTGCAGCTAGCAGGAGCAGCCCCACAGCCTCAGCCACTTGTGTAGCCCTTCCTGAGCCCCTATTCTATACCTCCTGGGAACAATTTCTCAAATTTCTGGCAGACACTGGGACTCCTGAATATCTCCAAGGTCCTTGCCTCTGCTGGGAAAGGATAGCTACAAAAGGCTGAGGCTGCTGGGAGCTCCAGCCACAGATGGGACTGCTGAAGACAGTTTGTGTGCTCTGCAACAGTGGTGACACCCTGCAGGGCATGGTCTTCAGTACCCCTTGGAGCTATCCCCACTGCCCCAGGTACCAAGCATGCCAGAGACGCTGGCAGAGATGAGCTCCTGAGGGAGGATGCACCTCTCCAGGTTTAAATCTACAGGAAGTGCATGGGGATAGAACTGGAGAGAATCCAGCAAAGAGCTACTAAGATGATTGAGAGGCTGGAACATCTAATATAAAAGAGGAGGCTGGGGAATTTGGGACTATTCACCCTGGAGCAGAACAGTCCTCAAGAGAAATTTTATCAGAGTGAGGGTGGTTGAACACTAGAATAGGTTGTGCAGAGACATTGTGGACTCTCCAAGGATAGACACAGCCCTTGGCAACATACTTGGGCTAACTCTGCCCTGAGCAAGGGATTGGACCAAGTGATCTCCAGAGGTACCTTCCTGCATCAGCTACTCTGTGGTTGTAAGACTCTCACAGAGTTTTCTTTGCTCTTGTATCCATGGAACTCCTGTTACCATCCGTCATAGTCATTATTTGTGTGTTTCTTTTCAGTCACTAAAGTTTGAAATTATGAAATTAATTATGAAATAATGAGAAAGCTAAGTGAGAGCCAGCCAGAGTGGTGTTTTCATTAAGTTATATTAATCCTCTTTATGGCATGAGGTCTGGGATAAGGGTTTTGCACAGATGATGAGGGAACAAGAACCTTTGCAGAAATATTGGGCAAGGAAAATGGACAGCATAGACATAATATGTCATAGAAAGTACATTGCTGAAATGGATGTACAGAAACAAATAAGCCACTTACTTTTCATATGGTCCAAAAAGGCTTAGAAATGCCAGTATGATCTCAGACAGCTCAAACTATCATGGGGAAGATGTGAGGAATGAAGCTCTATCCATCACTTGTAGCATAACTAAATTGCTGTAAATACAAATGGTTACTTGTTTGGGACTGACATGTTAGAAAGAAAGTGCAGAAACCTAAACTAATTCCAGGAAGGAAGAGCCCTTGCTGTACAAGATATTATGCCATAGTTAACACCAACATACTCTTCACACAGTGAGCTCTGGTAAACAGATTTCTTGGCAAGAAGTAAACTGTGTGATCAGTAAGAGGCACAAAAGCAGAACAGATCATAGCTCAGCTTTTGTCTTTGGGGGGATCTTTTTACCTAAGATGGCAAAGAGTTCAAGTCAGTGAAGGCAAGAATGAATGTGGAAAAAACCAAACATTGTTACTGTAATTTTAACAGTCATTAATTCAAATATCACACCATTTAAATGTAGCCTAATATATCAATTTCTATATTATATTCATAACTCCATTACCTCATTTTGAAAACTCTATGCATGTTTTTTATGTTAATCTGGTAACACAGATCACAATCTAACTTTATTAGGAGTTAACTTATTCTTTGGACAGTATATTCAGTGACTCATTCACCAAGGTCTAGGATTGACCACTGTTTGGCCTGTAAATACCTACTTTGCACTATGTCACGTCTCTTCAGAAGTGTGCTCTTGCTCATGCTGTCAATCAGAAAATGCACCAATTCCTTAGCCTTCTTCTCAGCTTTCTCCCTGATAGTTTATGGGTTTGTTGCAGAAAATACTCTTCCTCTCTCCTCATTTCTCCTTATTCTTCATTTTAGCTTTTCCCTCTCAATTTAATGATCTTCTGCCATTTAATCAATTTAATTCTATTTTCACTTTCACTGTCTGTCATTAACCCAGTTACACATATTGCTTTATGACTTTCTAGCTAATCTCCCTTACTGTTTTTTGTGTTTTCGCTTTTTTTGCCACCTTTGTGCCTTCTTGTCTTCTCTTATTTCTTCAGCACTTTCTAGTTTACATCCACATTATATTCTTTTGTTTTCCGTGAAAAAAAAAAATAATAGTAATTTTAGTGCTGATTTGACCATTTTTACTAAAGCTTTCCTTTTAGCCTATTGTAATATATTTAATTTTTTCTATTTAGAATCTGATTTTTCTCCATGGTAGTATCTTGCTTACCTGACCAATGAACAGTTAAATATCATGATAAAGAACGTGAGTGTTTCAGAGGAATAAACTATTGAGTATGTTGATCACTTAAGTACTGAAAGGCTGCATCTTTCATAAGCTACTCCAGTGAAAACTGACACAATCTGGACTTGAAAATCTACTTTAATAATCCACAAGGGATTTGTATTAGTAGCTCAAATTGCTAGTAAGCAAAATCATGAGAGATTTCTTTCAGGAAAGCAAACATATATAGACACAGATCTTGTTAAGTATTTGCCTTCATATCAATTATAAATCCAGATTTTAGGTAACATATTCTACTTCTTTAAATTAGATCAAAAAACTTGCACAGTTTATATAACTTTGTATATACACAATTAAGCTCTGCTTGAGACCAAGTGGAAAGCTTAATAGTCCTGTACTTTTCAAAAATGTTGCTTTTGATATAGAATTTAGAAAATCAAAGATTTGTACTATCAAAATGACCACATAAAATTAGCAATAAATTGTTTTTCAGCCAGGTAAAACCAATAGTCATAAGTTAGTTACATAAGTCCTTTCACTTTTTCTTAAGTAAATAAGTTTGCCAATCAAAGTGAGAATAGCTTTATACAAGTAGGACTAACAGAAGGTAGAAGATGTGTATTAATATTTATCATTACTGATGGAAATCAACAAGACCGTTTGATAGATGACAGGAAGTCTGAATTAAGTTCAAACAAAATTGGCAAACATTGCTCCTGGAAGGTAAAAACCTGGAATCACCTATTTTGCTTGTGCCATGAACACAGCCAGGATTGAATGCATGGAAGGGAGCTTACTCTTGATTCTTAAGTTTTACTAAAACACTCACTAGAATGTCATTAGTGCGGTTTGTAGGTAAATATTTGTCACTGTTTGACTCAGGGTCGACAACAATGCTCTCAATCCCCTCCCCCTCCCACCCAGGTAGGGAAGGACAGAGAGAAAAAGAGAGACTTTGCTGGACTGAAAACTAAACTACACAGCTTTAATTAAATATCAATTATAAAAATAAAATATATGCAATTATATACAAATATGTTCAGATATCTGCAAAAGCCTCTCGCCTTTCCCCTCCCCCAGCAACTCCCCCAGCACTCTCCTTAGCTGTGAACAGTCTTGAAAAATCCCAGACTGCTGCTGGAGAAAGCACAGAGTGATGATGAGGGTCAGGAGAGCTCGAGCCTAAGGGTCGACGGTGATGGATGGACAGAGTCCTCCCCGGACGCCAGCCATGGATGGAAGAGAAGGGAAGAAGAAGAAACAGGAAGGAAGTTGTCTTCTGTGATCTCTGACCTTCCTCTGAGCTTACATAGATATATGGAATGGAATATCTCTGGCCAGTTTTGCTGTCTGTCTAACTCAGCCTCCTATGAGGGGGTTCATAGATCTCCCTGTAGTGTCTGAGCCAGCAGAGTGAAGGTGCAACCTTGGAGCAGCTAGAAAAACATTTTGCTCTTATCAGTCTTAATTGGAACACTCTGCTACTAGTTAAAAGAAAGCTTACTGAAGGAAAAAATAAAATCAGTAAAAGGAAAATTGACTTAATCCTGGCTCAAACCAGGATGCTATTTACTGTTGTTAAGTCTTCAGTGATTACTTTATGCTTCTCTATTAGGAGCAATAACTAGAATTAATAGTCCTTATTCTATTAAACTGCCTCTTTTAATATTTATTATATAATAGAGTTGTGTTCTTATCTGGCTTCCTCTGGCAGGTATTAAGAAACTTGGATGTCAAAATATAGTCTACACTCATTGAAACTATATTGAAAACTTTAGGAAAAAATTCACTTTTATAAGAGGAAGTATCTGTCTCAGATACTTGTAATGTCACAAAAAAACCCCAAAACATCTTAAGTAATGTCATGCTACTTTGCTCACTATACTCCTGAATATTTTTGTTGATTCTTGTGGGTGCTAATTTACTCAAGCTCTTCACAGCAGACTGTGAATGATTAAGAAAGCAGCACTGAAACAATCATACAATAGTCTCAGTACTTTTTTCTTAATATTTTGTGAAATGCATCATCAACTTTATCTTTACCATTTTCTCTTAGCTTTTCCACACCATGTGTGCAGTTCATTACTTTTACTATTGGTATCACACTCTGACTGTTATTCAGGCTTTGACATTTTTGCTATACAGAATTTGATAACCATCATACTATTGCAGAATTATCTGGTTTTGCTTTCTGAAATTCTTGTATCATGGTTGCACTAACAATGTAATTAGCTAACTTGTCACCATGTTGGCCCTTATGCATTATTCATCATTTGTCAAGCTCTGATCCATCATAATGCCCTAGTGGGAGCTTTCAAACGACCTCATTTGATCAGCTTAATCAATTTGCTGCTGTAAACTAATGTTGCTATGTTAATGAAATGCATGGAATTGAAAGGTATATCAAGTTTTACTCCAAACTGTCTGTTATTATAAATTTGTATATGGACTTATATATGTATGCATGTATACGTGTATACATATTTGCATATCCAAAGCAGGCATCAAATAAGACTTCTGAAAATTTAGTAGCACTTTTTTTGGGAGGACAAAGAGAAACATCTGGATATGTTCTACTTGCACTCCAACCTTCCTTTGTCTAATATGCCAGAATTCTATTCTGAAGTGTTCCTATGGCATACCACCCTATTCTGGCATATTTTTTACCATAACTTGTTGTCCTGGTTTGAGCCAGGATGAAGCCAATTTTCCTTTTACTGATTTTATTTTTCCTTCTTTTAACTAGCACCAAAGCGTTCCAATTAAGGCTGGTAACAGTGGAATGTTTTTCTAACTGCTGGGTCTTCAAGGTCGCATCTTTACTCTGCTGGCTCAGCCACTATGGGGAGATCTATGACCCCCCCTGTAGGAGGCTGAATTAGACAGATAGCAAAATTGGCCAGAGATATTCCATCCCATATATCTACGTAAGCTCAGAGGAAGGTCAGACATCACAGAGGACAACTTCCTTCCTGCTTCTTCCCTTCTCTTCTGTCCATGACTGGCACCCAGGGAGGACGTGTAAAGATTCTGAGCACACAGTAAAAGAAGGAGTTAAGAATCAGTGGCTCTCGGGGCTGCAATATAAAAAAAAACCAAAACAACAACAACCAACCAAACAAAAAACCCAACCCAAACCAAACAACCAAACAAAAAAATCCACCAAACACAAAAACCTCGCAACATAACCAGAACCACAAACATCCCTCTTTTAAGTATCTTTTAACTGAGAAATTCATGCTGCAGCTTTTTTTGAAGAACAAGCATTTAGATAGTGTGCGAGATGAAATGAGCCTAAAACATTTATTTCCCAGTAGTCAGGAAAGCCTGCATAAGGGAGCACCTCTCTACAGTAGCTCCATATCTCCTTTGTGCTCCATGGCCCAGCACTGGAACCAGAGCTCCGAATGTCTCTCACCAGGTCTCAGCAGAGGTGGGAGGTCACCTTGCTCTATCTGCTGACAACACCACTCCCGATGCAGCTCAGAATACTCTACTAATGCAGCCCAGAATGGTAATGCTCTTTATTTCAGATAATGTTGAGTTTTATCTAGAAAATATAGTCATCAGCAATTAAATATCATTATGCATTTATAAATACAGGTTAGCACATGGAAAAAAAAGTACAGGGAACTTAATACACATCTTACACAAGAAACTTGTAAGCTCTTTTCTATTTAGGCCTTATATTGAATGAATATTGATTGCTGCAATGATTTTGACACAGCATCTCAGTGAATTAAGACATTTTTGAAAGAGAGAACAAACAAACCTCTTTTTACAAATGTGAGAAAAACCCTTAAGAATTTCAAATATTGTAAAAGGTTTAAGAAACTGATCTAAAAGTTGTATCAGCATAGCAGTCTGCCACAACCATTTGCAAGGAAGTTATTAGCATATCACAGTAACAGTCTATGCATTACAAAAAACAACATCTGTTTCCCTGAACATGAGTTCAAAAAGTAAAATACATTTAAATACAGCTACAGTTCTAAGACCACAGACTTAAAATGTGGATTTATCTATAAATCACAGAAGTCACTAAAGTTTTCACTGGCTTACTGACTTGCCTTTGTCACCCATCCTCAGTACAGTCCTTCCCACTTCTGTGCCTTGACTTCCCAAAACTATACATATTTTGTCCAGAGATTATAGAAATTAAGAGCAGGTTCTATGTCATAAGGCAGACAACTGAAGAGAACTCTGAGCTAGCATCAAAGAAAGTACTAAAGGCAGTAAGTGCATCAGAGTCATATCAAAGTGGAGTTAATTATCTCTGCTGGAGCATACAGCTAATCAGCATAACTGTCAGGCTGTGCAACTGCAGTTGTACAGCTTTTGCAAATTAAGCTGCTGTGCCTGTCCAGAACAGTACTTGCTTAGACCTCTGTGAAAGAACCATAAACGATCATGCTGAGCTGCAAAAAATGCCTTGGTGTTCCTTAATGGTTGAGAAATACGTTGAGGCAATCAGAAGGAAGATGCTTTACTGAGACAATGGATTATGACATCTTCTTTTTGAACTTAAAAGGAGTTTTTCATAACATATGCTTGCAGTTAAAATAATTTTAGAATACACAGAACCACAGAATCACAGAATCACAGAATCTTAGGGGTTGGAAGGGACCTTGAAAGATCATCTAGTCCAACCCCCCTGACAGAGCAGGATCACCTAGAGCACATCACACAGGAACGTGTCCAGGCAGATTTTGAATGTCTCCAGCAAAGGAGACTCCACAGCCTCTCTGGGCAGCCTGTTCCAGTGCTCTGTCACTCTCACAGTAAAGAAGTTTTTTCTCATGTTTACGTGGAACCTCCTATGCTCCAGTTTGCACCCATTGCCCCTTGTCCTATCACTAGACATCACTGAAAAAAGCCTGGATCCATCCTCCTGACACTCACCCTTAACATATTTGTAAACATTGATGAGGTTGCCCCTTCAGTCTCCTCCAAGCTAAAGAGACCCAGCTCCCTCAGCCTTTCCTCATAGGGGAGATGTCCCACTCTCTTAACCATCTTTGTGGCTCTGCGCTGGACTCTCTCAAGCAGTTGCCTGTCCTTCTTGAACTGAGGGGCGCAGAACTGGACACAATATTCCAGATGCAGCCTCACCAAGGCAGAATAGAGGGGGAGGAGAAACTCCCTTGACCTACTAACAACACTCTTTCTAATACACCCCAGGATGCCATTGGCCTTCTTGGCTACAAGGGCACATTGCTGGCTCATGGCCATCCTCCTGTCCACCAGGACCCCCAGGTCCCTTTCTCTTACACTGATCTCCAGCAGGTCAGCCCCCAACCTGTACTGGTACATGGGGTTGTTCTTTCAGAGATGCAAGACTCTACACTTGCCCTTGTTGTATTTCATTAAGTTTCTCCCTGCCCAACTCTCCAGCCTGTCCAGATCTCGCTGAATGTCATCACAGCCTTCTGGTGTGTCAGCCAGACCTCCTGATTTAGTGTCATCAGCAAACATGCTGAGAGCACAGTCTGTTTCCTCATCCAGGTCGCTGATAAAAATTATAAATAGTACTGGTCCCAGTATAGACCCCTGAGGGATTCCACTAGTCTCAGACCTCCAACTAGATTCTGTGCCATTCACCACAACTCTCTGACTTCATCCTTTCAAACATTTTATGATCCACTTCACTACCTGATCATGAAGACCACACTTCCTCAGTTTATCTATGAGGATGCTGTGGGAGACAGTGTCAAAGGCTTTACTGAAATCAAGATAAACCACATCTAGCACACTACCATCATCTGCCCACCTAATTAGTTCCTCATAGAAGTGTTAGTTGTGTCTGCAATGTATTTGAAGAATCCCTTTCTATTGTCTTTGACCTCACTAGCAACATTTAGGTCCAAGGAGGCCTTAGCTTTCCTAATTGCCTCCCTACATCCTCTGACAACAGTCCTATATTCCTTCCACATGGCCAGCCCCTCCTTCCATGATCCGTAGATTCTCTTGTTCCACTTGACTTTGCCCAGCTATTCCATGTTTAACCATAGGGGTCTCCTGGCTCCCTTACTTGATTTCTTACCCATTGGGATGCTCTCATCCTGAGTTTGCCAAAAGTGGTCCTTGAATATCGATCAACTAACTTGAGCCCCTTTAACATCTAGTACCCTTTATTAACAAACTGTCTGGGCTTCTGTTTCTGATGCAGCCTGCCGTGAGCATGTAAGATTTATAAATAATATTTTCCATATTTTTAAAAACAAAATTTATTTTGATTCCACCTATCCATATGTTTGAGCTAAAAATACCAGACTGAAATTTCACTTGTTTGAAAATTGGAAAAAAATCGCTCTACTGATTTCAGCTTTATAAATCTGTGCTAAGGGTTTGCTTTTATGATGCCAAATAAATGGCTGGGCAGTGGTAGCTGGAATCGAAGCAAATCCTTTGTCCCTTCAGACCTTTGAGATTAATGTTTTGGAAAAGAATTCACTGGCGCAAAATATATGCAAAGATATGCCAGGCATATATCCTCATGCACATAATGAAACAATACTTTTAAGCTCTGAGTTAGTAGTCCTGTCCTTGAAACAGACACAGGCATGACAGACTTGAGTACCATAATTTTTGTATGTTGAAATCTCTTTGATTCTGTTTTTTTGGGGGGTTGTTTTTGTTTTGTTTTGGGTTTTTTTGTTTTTTGTTGTTTTTTTATTGCAAGAATTAGTGTGGGCTAGCTGTCCTCCCGTTTGTGATAATTACTGTCCTGCTGCTTTTTTGCAATTTTTAAATAATCTGTAAGTCTGAATACAAACTATTTTCTATATGTTCTTTTCTACCAGCTAACAGAAGAAGAATGAGAATAATGCAAGGAGTTTGACTTATTTGTAAGTAAAACACATAGTTTGAGTTACTTTTCCATTTTTATCTAAACCATGCAAGTTGCGGCATCTATTATGGCAACTACAAAAACCCGTAAATTTGATTTGTTTTCATGGAGAGCTTACTTTAAAATGTAATATTCACTAGGTATGCTATTTGTACTGACTGTTGTGATTAGTGATTTAGTGATGGTAAATACAAAAGATGAGGTGGACACTGTGTGATTGATAGTAAATCATGTCAATATATTACTGCAACAGGAAATGCTATCCAAATCGCCTTCTATGATGTTGTGACTGAATAGATAGATGCAGGAAGACCAGTGGATGTAGTCTACCTTGACCTTAGCAAGGCTTCTGACACAGTCTCCCATAACATCCTTGTGAGCAAGCTCACAGTATGTGGGATAGAAGAATGGACAGTGACGTGGATTAAGAACTGGCTACACAAAAGAGCCCAAAAAGTGGTAGTCAATGGCGCAGTATCCAGCTGGAGACCTGTACCTAATGGAGTCCCTCAGGGATCAGTGATGGGTCCAGTCCTGTTCAACATCTTTATCAATGACCTTGAGTCACAGACACAGAGTGTCTTCTCAGCAAGTCTGCTGATGACACAAAGCTGGGAGGGTTGGCTGATTCACCTGAAGGCTGTGCAGCCACTCAGCAAGATTTGGACAGGCTGGAGACTTGGGCAAAGAGGAACCTAATGAGGTTCAACAAGAGCAAGCGCAGAGTCCTGCACCTGGGAAGGAACAACAAAATGCACCAGCACAGGCTAGGATGTGATCTGCTAGAGGGCAGCTCTGTAGAGAAGTACCTTGGAGTCCTGGTAGACAACAAGTTCTCCATGGGACAACAATGTGCCCTTGTGGCCAAGAAGGCCAATGCTATCTTGGGGTGCACTAAGAGTGAGTGTCTCCAGCAGATCGAGGGAGGTTTTCCTCCCCCTCTACTCGTCCTTGGTGAGACCTCACTTGGGGTATTGTGTCCAGTTCTGGGCTCCCCAGTTCAAGAGGGACAGGGATCTACTTGCGAGAGTCCAATGGAGGGCTAGGAGGATGATTAAGGGACTGGAACACCTGCCTTACGAGGAAAGGCTAAGAGACCTGGGGCTTTTCAGTCTAGAGAGGAGAAGACTGAGGGAGACCTCAGGGACCTATAAATACATGAGAGCTGGGCATCAAGAAGGCAGGGACAAGCTCTTTTCACTTGTGCCCTGAGACAGGACGAGGGGTGATGGACTCAAACTCGAGCACAGGAAGTTCGACCTCAACATGAGGAAGAACTTCTTTACTATGACAGATACAGATCATGAGGCTGTGGAGTTTCCTTCTCTGGAGACTTTGATCAGGGGTTGATCTACAGGACACCAGGCATGCTGGCAACAGATGGGGAAAACCTAACCTGAAGGGGAAGAAAGATCCTGGGACAAGAGTTAGCGGGGCACATTGAAACAGCTTTAAACTAGGTTTGCAGGAGGATGGGAGACTCCTTAGCTAGCTAATGTAAAAATCAAGTAAACTAATGTGAATTGCATTACTTTTAACAAAATCAGGGTAAAGGATCTTTATGGCTCAAGCTAAAGTCATGATTAACATGACAAGTTGGGAGATTCTAGACATAAGGTTAGTAGCAGCCTACTTCAGAGGTTAATGTACAGACAAGTAAACCCAAATATTGGTTCTAACAGGTGTAGGAAATCTGATGTATTTTTTACCTCCCTGACAAATCCTGACTATTTCAAATAGGCAACAAAATAAAATATAATACTTCTATCATGTTCTAGAAGGTGAGCAAGGAGTGTCTAGTGTAGCTTATGCATACAAAATTGTCTATAGAGAGTGAGAAAACCAGCCGTGAAACAGTACAACTGGAATCCTAGGAGCAAAAAATGCTGATTCAACAAGCATTGAATCCCAAAGAGATTAAGACTCACAGTTCAATACTCTTGCTACTGCTTCTCTTGTTGTAGATGCTATGCATATGAATAACCTCATGACATATTTCTTTGTACAGGCAGGTAGGAAAACATAACTCAATGTAAAGTCAAGTCTGTATCCATCTTGTTCCATGTATCTTTTTTCAACTAAAATCTTTTTAGATAAATCAGTGCATCCAAAATAATTGCCATCTGAGGACTGAAACAATGGTAGCAAGTTACATAGGTGGAACATAACCACTCTAGAATTGTTTGTTTACAAAATCCCATGAACCATCATTCCAACCCCCAAATTCCTTATTACTTAAATAGATGTCTGACAGCCAACCTATTTGCTTTATGAAATTGCTGTACTCTCATAATTCCATGCTAAGTCTCATCAATACAAAATATTTCTTTACCAACTTAAACACAGCAAACACTCTGAAGTTTCCTTCTTTGGGATGTGTGTGCCAATCGCAGATATTTTTAGGAAAAAAAAAAGAAAAAAAAAAAAGTGCAATTGTCCACAACTTTCTGTTCTACTAGCGACAAGGGTAATCAGTTCATCCGCAGAAAATATTCATTTTGTTCCAGTCTGCCTCACTGATCTTGTATGAATTGCAGAGACAGACCTTGCTGAGAATTGCAATATACTACTAGGAAGCTTATTCTCTTCACAGGAAGCAGGAGTTTTATCAGTCTAACAAAAGTACTGAATTCAAAATCACAAACAATTATAGTCTGCAAAAAAACTTGTACAGACCTAATATAGTTCTATTTGAAAAACCTATGCACTTTTTACCCCTTACAACAGTAAAATGAAGAAACACTTGTACATTGTGGATGCTCATGTCATAGAAAGAAGAGTTTATCTGCATCTTAACACCAGATAGTAGTTCAAGAGCAAAGTTTTTGTCCCTATATCTGTTTTGCAAATTATTACATAGATGCTAGTCCTTGTGGTTGCAGGTACAGTCTTTCATTGCACACCTTACAATGACATAGAGTCAAAATTCTTACCATGTCATACAATACTAGAGGTACCTGCTGTACGCAGTATGGTGGGAGCATTCACAGTTCTCAAGACATCCTCCAGTGAATTTTCTGGTTTTCACACCCTGAAGGACAGCCTGCCTCTCACACCCTCAGTCTTTCACATCACAGCTCACAGACCCATCTTCTGCATGTTGCACTTCTTCGGAAGCAACACATCACAGGCAGGACATGCAGCCCACCCATGCACTGTCACATCCCAGCTGTCACATCCACCAGATACCTGATGGGAACTACTCCCCCAGTGCAGGGAAAATCTCTTGTGAGACGGTCTTTCAGTGCTGCCAACAGCACACACAGGACCTGTGGAGAATTGGGCTCCACAAAAGATACCTCTCACTCAAATTGACTGCAATAGAGAGACGTAACAGACAAAAAGAGAATGGAAAAGAAAAAAAAAAAAAAAAAAAAGAAGAAATTTAAAAAAAAGAAAAGACGATAGAAATGGCTGCAACACTGCAGGGGGGAACTGTGGCTGGGACTTACACAATTAAGGACAGAGACAGCCAGCCCGTCTTGCTGTTTGCAGCCAGGACCCAGGCTTTGTTGCAACATTTCATCCGCTGCACATAGGCGCTGGGAGCTGAGTAGACTTAGACTGTAAGAACTGAGTGAAAGACCGATCAAAAGCTATTGACCACCCTGCAAAAGAATGTAAAGAAGATGGTCGTTGTGGGTCACTATTGGTGATTGCTGCTCATTGCTCGCTGCTACTGGAAGAAAGGAGAGAGAAGAAAAGGAGATAGAAGAAAGAGGAATAGGAGACCAATTAAAAGAGAGCCTTCTGTGGATGACGTATTATTCTGTTTCTTCTCCTGGACACTGAGGAGCTGTTTGAAAGGAGTGGAAGAAACAGAAAAAGGAGATAGAGCACACTGAAAGAGCTGATAAAACTAAAAGAGCTGGAACCACCGCTCGCTCCCAAAACCTCAGTCATCAAGTGCTCCCAAGGCAGCTGCCGTGTGCCGCTGCCACCGTGTGCTACAGATGCCGCAGCTCCAGTCATCGCCATTCGCTGCCACTGCCGTTCTAGTCACTGTTTGCCACCTCTGCAGTTCCAGCCGTCGTCGCTCACCACCACCATGCCTGTCAGAGTTTCTGAGCTGGAAACTGTAAGAGAGACTCACTGACCAAGAAATCTTTCTCATCTTTTTCTGCGTTCCCTTCCCGAGGCAAAAGTAGCTGGCCACATTCACACCTCGTCTACCTCCTACGGGAAAAGTTCCAGGCTCTCTATCCTCATCTATAATAGTGTTTCTTTCTTTCACTTTACTGATCGCATATCAGGTTCAGATACCCAGTTCACAAGTGAAAACGTTATACACCCCAAGTTTTGTTTTCCAGCCCAGGTTTAACTCAAATGGCAACAGGACCACCATCCATTGGGGGTAATTTTTAACCCATCATACACACATGATCTCTGAGAAGCTTCAAAATAGGCTGAGATGTCCCACATCTGCCTCAGCCTAAAGGGACATCTGTGCAGCATTTCTGGGGCATCATCTTGGCTTTGCATGGTGTTGTGAGGGTCAGGCAATGCATAGGAGAGCCAAGACAAAATGCCAATCCAGGAGAACATGTACATAAGGACAATAAGAAAATCACCAACGAAAATTCCCACAATGCCTGGGTGAACCAGAAGACCCATCCAATAGGCCCATGAATCAGAAACAATTTTGAGAAAAGCTTCATATGGTGGGAAAGGTGGAAGAGGGGCTGCAAAGCTACCTCTGAGGCCACAGCAGGCTGCAGGTGCATGTCATGAATCTTTCCTTTTCCTTATGTTGATGCTGTTCCACAAAAGTTTCAAAAACCTCCAGCAACTGAATGAGGATGAGGAAAAAAAATGTGTGCCCTTTTCTTTTTCCAAAATTAAGTCCTGCCCCAGATCCATAGCCATGTATCTGGTGCTGGACACACCATGCACCCCTACTGTGACATGGCCACAGCTGAACTGATGTCCTCTATAGCACTGCCACAGCATCACTAGCTTTCTGTGCCACAAAGCTGACACGTCCCAGCCCACAGCTCCAAAGAGAAGCAGAGCTGTGGCTTTTGATGCTTGCTTGAATGTGCTGGAATAGACAAACCTCACAATTCAGGCCTATGGGGAGACATCGATGTGCAGTGTCTCCTGTCTGTGCAGGGACACCTCTTAGCTGGGGGCTGCCATCACCTTACTGTCCCTCACCACCTCCCTTTGCCTCCTTCTGCTGGCTTTCTTCTAGATAGCAAGGACACAAAAGATGCCCAAGTGTCATGCTGAATCATAAGGAGCACATTCTATCTGTATTTTATCTTCTTGTGAACCACAGTATCTGGAACTGGATGCCATGCCAGGGTGGCTACAGAAAACAACAGCCCAAGCCAATACAGAAGCCTGAATGGAAGTGACCTCAAAGATCATCAAGTTCCAAACCCCCTGCCATGGTCAGGGAACCCTGCCACTAGACCAGGTTGCACAAAACCTCGTCCAACCTGGCCTTAAAAACCTCCAGGGATGGGGCATCAACAACCTCCTTGGACAACCCATTCCAGTTCCTCACTACCCTTATAGTGAAGAATTTCTTCCTAATATCTAACCTAAATCTCCCCTCTCAGTTTAAAACCATTACCCCTTGTCCTTTCACTATCTTCTCTGATGAAAAGCCCCTCCCCAGCTTTCCTTTAGGCCCCCTTCAAGTACTGGAAGGCCACAATAAAGTCTCTTCAGACCCTGCTCTTCTCCAGGCTGAACAGCCCCAACTCTCTCAGCCTGTCTTCAGAGCAGAGGTGCTCCAGGCTTTTGATCATCTCGGTGGCCCTTCTCTGGACCCTCTCCAACAGGTCTATATCTTTCTTGTGCTGAGGGCACCAGAACTGTACACAGTATTCCAGGCGGGGTCTGACCAGAGCAGAGCAGAGAGGCAGAATCACTTCCCTGGCCCTGCTGACCACACCTCTTTTGATGCTTTCCAGGATGCGTTTGGCCCTCTGGGCTGCAAGTGCCCACTGGTGGCTCATGTCAAGCTTCTCATCTACTACCACCCCCAAGTCCTTCTCCTCAGGACTGCTCTCCGGCCATTCTTCCTCCAGCCTGTATTTGTGCCTGGGGTTGTGCTGATCCAGGTGCAGGACTTTACTCTTGGCCTTGTTGAACTTTGTGAGGTTGGCATTGCCCCACCCCTCCAGCCTGTCAAGGTCACTCTGGGTGGCATCCCTTCCCTCTAGGAGGTCAACCACATCGCACAGCTTGGTATCATCAGCAAGCTTGCTGAGGATACATTCAGTCCCACTGTCCGTATCTCCAACAAAGAAGTTAAACTGCACTGGTCCCAGGCTGTATTCTAGATATTTAACCTGTCATTCAAGGCTTACATTCTTATACTGTTATTGGCAGACTTTCATAATCATTTTGATGGTCTGTAACAACTTTCTAAATAAGTAGTCTAAACATAAAATATTTGAACAGCTTTTTTATTTCCTGATTTTTTTTTTTCTCCAACCATTAGTAATAGAATGTGAGAGTGACCCTAAATTTTAGGGTTTGGTTTTGTTTTGTTTTGTTTGTAGTTTTGGTTTGGTTTGGGGTTTTTTTGTGGTTTGTTGTTTGGTTTTTTAAATTTGTGTATCAATATTTAACATTGTAAGAAACATGCTCTGTGATGGATTCATACAGAGTTTCTTGTTATGAAAGTGAACTTAAATTTCTGCCTAATTCTTGCATATCTCAGCTTTTCTCCAACCATCTGGACTTCTTCATAACACAGATTTTTGGAGTTTCATACTAACCATGTGACTTTGGTGCTAATCTCAGGGAGACCTGCTGCTCCCAACTATAAATGCTGCACAGCAGAACCTAGATTAAGATCTGTACCTAGGGTCAGCTGCTACCACCATTATAACCAGTAAAGTTCAGATTAGTAAAAGAGCTAGCCCTTGATAAATAAGCACTCAGTGAAAGTATGATGGCAATGCATGAAAAGAGTGTATCTGTCCTAGCATTGGCATGTGTCTCTTCTGCTTCTTTTTCAGGTTTTTCCAGTTTGTCTTGGATAAAATGAGTAATGTGAGGTGACCAACAGAAAGTGAGAAAGTGGTAAAGCACATAATAAAGTGCCAAAATCTAATAAAACAGATTTCATATGAAGATTGCATTAGGTTAGAATTCAAATTTAAAAAAAAATAAAAAAAAAATTACATAGGAAGAAGTGAACTGCAATCTTAATTTGTAATTCTAAGTCAGGAAACTTTTTTTAAGTTTATGAAAAAACAGTTTATGAAAATATATAGCTGAAACACATCAGAAACTTGGGAGACTTTTGAAAATAAAATTGCACATCATAAAAGGCAGCTGTTTTGTCAGTAGATACCAAACTCTTTACATTATATAATAAAACATTATATTTACATTATATAATAAAACAGAGCCCAGGAATATGCTAGAACTTTGCAATACAACAATGTTCATAGAAGGAGTACAAAAATGGCATGTGTTACTGACACAAAGCAGCAGGTCATCAAGATCCTAGGACACATTGACCTGGAAATTCTCCATATAACCAGATCTGAAATACAGACAGCGGTTAAATCCTGGCAACTCACAGAGGTCAGCCTGGCTAGAGAGATAATCATTGTCATTGCCTGACTGGTTCCAAGGAGACACATCCAAAACCAGCATACTCCTAAGCAGAAAACAAGGAGTGTCATGAGTGGTTCAAAATCTGATGCCCAGCTTGTCCTCCATGTATTGCAGCAACCCCGGACAGAGTCTGAGTGCTCTGCAGACTGCTTACACATTTTGGGGTGCTGGCAGATATGAAACTGGGAGTGTGAGACTGAAATAAATTGTGCTTTAAATTAATCTTTCCTTTTGTATTGCACTGAGTTACTGAAACATTATCTTCCATGTGGCAATTGGGCAGTTATTTTGGTTTCATGAGATTCTAAAAGATACATATCTCAATAAGATGTAGTTGCACATATGTATATACATGAGTATGTCTGTGATATGTATACTGTTATAAGCAATTCAGCATTTAAAACTTGTGAATTATTAATGGTTGGACTCTATGACCTTAAAGGTCTTCTCCAACAAAAAATATTTTATTATTCTGTGATTCTGTCCATCTGTTGAACTAAAGGGCCTATCTCCGGCACTAAAGTACAAAAGAAGGCCAACATTTCTAGGGTTGGGTTGATTCCCTCCTGACAGGCAGTTCTAAAATAGTCCAGATGAGTTGTAACTGCTCCATCACAGAATTAAATCTCTCATGATGTCTTTCAGTACCACACTGTAGACAATTCAATTTAGATGTCTAAAAACAGCAAAGCAATTACCTATTTAGAGCCATTCTAGATGTCCTAGAGTACCCAAGATACCTGCTTAGAGCTGCCATATGTGACAGACAATCTACAGCAGATCTGTGAAGTGACACCTTGGGATGGCAGGATACCTTAAGATATCTAAAATGCTGCTAGATATCTAAGCTTAAGCAATTAAATTATTCTGTACAGAGATCATTCAGCTACCCACAGATAAATAATTTTTGTCATTTGTGAGTTTGTGGGTTGAGACATCAAGGCAAAGCGGAACAATACAGCACATTTATGTTCAGACTGTACTGCTGTTGAGTGGAACTCTCATGATTACTGAAGGGATACTGCAAAGCCTGTTTTCAGATACCTGAGTCATGCTCTGTTCATCTAGATGTGTACTGTGTCTGTAGACAGAGTGAGTGCAATTCTGAGTATCACGACTGGAATTAAAAAAAAATAATAATGCAGTTTGAGTTGCCCTTGCATATCCTGGTATCTGGCTGATCCAAAAGGGTAAGGCTTTTTCTGTGTCTTATTTCTTATCTTCCAGTTTCATGTATATTTATAGTACAGCAAAGGTGATCAGAGGCAATTAAGTAAAGCACCTGAATGCTCCCCAGTGCTTTTACACCTTAATTTATTTGCCTGCAACCTCAGGTGCTCCGCCTGAGCAGGATAAGGACAACACTGATCCAAGAGAAATGGCAGACACCACTCTCTCCTATAATTTCAGAGGATGTGGTGGCCATGTCACCGGCTGGCCCAGGGTCCATGAGCTGGCAACTTCACCCTGAGTGAGAAGTGCTTCCACAGAGATGGAAGCAACTGCTAGTACTGTGGCATTTTGTCCGTCTCAGTGCATTTCAGCAGCCATCAAGCTCCACAGACATGTTTCCCAGGGGAGCTGTGGGCTGGTTTGTAGCCTGGTCCCTGCCTTGCAGGTTGGCACTCTCAGGCAAGTAAGCATGCTGTACCAGAGCACAAAGGGTTGGTGAATGTGAAGGTGCCATGCTCCATACTGCTGTCGTGAAGTCCAGCACAAGATAGCAGTTTCTCCATCTCAGTGCTCCCTGCTGCACCACATGGGTTGCAGCAGCAGGAATGGCTATTCAGGGGTGCAACTTCTCAGTCCTACACCCACGTTCTTCTACCCATGAAGCAGCAGAGGCTGCCTTGGCCAGACATACTACCTTTTAACGTCTTCCAATGCTATCCTCTACTGGCTAATCAGCAAGACTGAATACACAAGAGCACAGACGGAGGTACAAAGAGCACACAAAATATTTCTTGCAATGCTGTAGATCCAGACCCACCTTTCCATTGATCCACCATATCCATACCTTCATTCTACAAATGAGATAAATTATATTAAAAAAAAAAAAAATATTATCAGTACAGTGACTAAATCAGAATCACTGTCTCTGGAATAGTTTAATTTGCACACCTTAATAGATCCATAGGTTGCAGGCACAGTACATCTCTTGACCTGTGAGTTAGCCATGGCTTGCAGAATTTGCTCTTCTTTCCCTATCACTCTTCTCTCATCCAACTCCAAAGCTAAAATCAGCATTTTCTGTGTGTGTGTGGATGTGGTTGCACATTGGCAAGTTTTTGTGATTCTGAGCCTACCATATCCTTTCCATTACATGGTGTTTGGCACTGCTCTTTGAGAGTTGCTGGTGGTAATATTGGGGAAAAAAACAACACAACCAAAACCACAAAAAAAAACAAACACAAGAAAAACAAACAAACAAACAAAACAACCACCAAAACATTCAGGCAGCTTCAGCCTTGAGTTTGCCATGAAAAGAGTTAGGCACAGATGTTTCTGTCATGAACAGATTGCCAGCCCCTCAGAGAGAACTTAGAAAGCGAAAGCTCAGGTCCTGCTGAGACCTCATCTCATTTGTTGACAATCCCTAGTGGGGGCTTTTGAGTATTTTGAGGTCCTTCTCATAGAAGTGAATCTTCAAATGAATCAAGAGCAGGCACATGTTGGATGTCAGAAAGTAACGAGCTCGAGAAGAGGGATAAAGAGCAGTAAGACAATACATAGTCATATCAAGGCTATGGTAGACAACCTAGGCTTTCTGTGCAAGGAAAATTATCAGGAAAACTCTGTCAAATTACACATGAAGATATGAGGCTAATTTATTTCACAAAGCATGGCATCCTATAGACTGGAACAGGGTGGTAAAAAAGAATCATAGCAAGCTATGTTTTTACATTTTGTCTTGATAACTTTCTATTTAAATGTAAGATATATTTAGAAAAGCAGCCTCTGCCAGGTTTAGGACACCAGATGTCAAATTGGAAAATCGCTTGGTTGTTCTGTGTAAGAGAATCATAGAATCATAGAATCCTAGAATCCTAGGGGTTAGAAGGGACCTTGAAAGATCATCTAGTCCAACCCCCCTGCCAGAGCAGGGTCACCTAGAGTACATCACACAGGAATGCGTCCAGGCGGGTCTTGAATGTCTCCAGTGAAGAAGACTCCCCAGCCTCTCTGGGCAGCCTGTTCCAGTGCTCTGTCACTCTCACAGTAAAAAAAAATTTTCTGATATTCACCTTAAACTTCCTATGCTCCAGTTTGCATCCATTACTCCTTGTCCTATCACTGGTCAACACTGAAAAAAGCTTAACTCCATCTTCTTGACACTCACCCTTTACGTATTTGTAAACATTGATGAGGTCACCCCTCAGTCTCCTCTTCTTCAAGCTAAAGAGACCCAGCTCTCTCAGCCTTTCCTCATAAGGGAGATGTTCCACTCCCTTAATCATCTTTGTGGCTCCGCGCTGGACTCTTTCCAGCAGTTGCCTGTCCTTCTTGAACTGAGGGGCCCAGAACTGGACACAATACTCCCGATGTGGCCTCACCAATGCAGAATAGAGGGGGAGGAGAAACTCCCTTGACCTACTAACCACACCCTTTCTAATGCACCCCAGGATGCCATTGGCCTTCTTGGCTACAAGGGCACACTGCTGGCTCATGGTCATCCTCCTGTCCACCAGGACCCCCAGGTCCCTCTCTCCTACACTGCTCTCCAGCAGGTCAGCCCCCAACCTGTACTGGTACATGAGGTTGTTCTTCCCCAAGAAGAAGGGGAAGGACATTGGATCAAGTGAATAAAAAAAGAGTTACAGAGGAAATAATTTGTGGAAAGTTTATTGAATTGTGTTATACATACAGAGTGAGGAAATTGGATTTCCCTAAGCCTGCTGTACTTGAATTTGTAACTTTAATATTCTTTCAGTATATTTGTTGAAAAATATTACTGCAAAATATTAATTAAAGTAGATTTCTGGTAGAAAATACTTATTAAGGAAAGCACCTTTTGTTGGATTTGCAGAACAAATGTATTCTGCACAGGATTTCTCCAAAATGAAAAAGATATTTCAGAAAAAATATTCAATATGCATTCGAAGAAACTATTGGCTTTTATCATTACTGTTTTACATTGTCTTTTTACATACTAGCTACAGGACTATAGTTTATATTATAAGCAAGTGAAAAAAAAAATACAGTCCAAATAATGCAGAAATTAATTCTGGTCACATGTATGGTAACTAAAGGGAAATGCTGATGCTGGCTTCAATAGGAACAGGGTGGATAGGTGATTTTCAGGAAATCTTTGTGGACAGGAGATGTTCAGCAGGCTAGATCTGTATTTTTCTGTCTCGCTTCCAGTGAAGAAAACAGAAATGCTGGAATGCTTAGTATTTGAAGATTTTTACTTACTGCTGCTAGAGACACTAAAAGAGCAATAATTCATCTTCAAATTTGTTCTGCTTTACAAAAAGTTGTTTTTAAAAATGGATTTTCTTACAGGACTACTAACATCAGATGAACCCATTTATTCTGAAGCTAATTTATTTTCCTAAATTTAGAAATTTTACATTTTTCATAGCACTAAAAATATACCACGTCTATTTTTATATTTTATTTTGTGTAGTGGCATAACTGAAAGTAGGAGAGACACGTACCTACTTATTTACCTCAGATATTACCTACAGGATCTCATAACATGGCAAATAAATTTGCTAACTGATCTTGGCTTCAGAAGGTAGTAAACACTCACCTTCCCAATGCTACAGAGAACCTATATGACAACTGAGGAAAAAAAAAAAATGGAAAAAAAAGAGAAAAAAGATTAAAAATAGATGTATGATACAGGAATTGAAAATCTGAATCAACAAGCTTGCTAGAACGTTACTTATGCTGCAGCTTCTGTGCCACTGTAAAGGACTATGTGGGACATTGCTTTTAGTACACTTCTAAGTGGAACCACATACATACTCAAAAAAACCTCTTTAGTCTGAAAATATAACATTTTATTTGAAAGAAAATAGCTTTGTCTTAGTGGGAAAGTGGAGAATAATTAAAAGGAATAAAAATGGTTCCATAGCATTTTCATTTAAAGAAGAAATTATGGGCACCATGGGCATGCAACTGACTTTTTAAATAGTTACAGCCAGTAAAATATGCAACTTGCAACCTTTTTCTTGTTAAAAAGTGTCATTTTCCTTTAAAAATCTGATAGTGTAGTATAAATATGATGATCAAGAAGTACATAACTGAGATAACAACTATGGAGGGATTGAGCTATTTCATACATATAAACCACTTAATCTTGCAAATTTCTGCTGAAGTTGTAAACAGCTTTAGAGAACCACATCATACCTACTAAAAGTTTTGCAGTAGTTCAACACCATCTTTACAAAGGGACCACATTAAAGTAGTAACAGCAGTTTAATGGAGTGACTCATGCAGCTCTAGGACAAGTCAGAGCTAAGAATCAATCCTATTGGCCTTATTCTTACATTAATACTAATGAGTAAACACAGAAATGAAACAATATTTCTCATGTGGAATAGGGTAAAGGGGGGTGGAAATATCTTCTGAGGAATAAGCAAAGTACTAGGATTTGTGGGTGAATCAAGAGCACTAATCTAAAACATGTTTCAAAAAAGGAAAAAAATCCTAATAAATGTGTTTAGCAAGACTGAAGCATGAGAGAGAACTCTCTCACTTAGCTAAATTGAGTAAAATATGGTTATTAGGTGGAAAAGTGTATAAACTCACACATTGTGAAGCTGTATGAGGATTGCTTCTCTCTCATCAATCTCAAAATACAACCACTGCATCACAATTGTTTTCTGTCTTTGTGAGGTAGGTTGATCTCAGACCATGGAAAAAATAGTAGAAGAGACATTAGTATTTTTTTAATTAATTAATATAGGCTGCACTAAACATTTACATTATTACTGGTGAGTTATTTTACGATTACTATGTATTTGATTAATTTGTTTTACCTGCTCAGCTTTACAAATGAGTCGTGATTACTATGTATGAATCAATCTTTTTTGAATACCGACTTCAGA
Source organism: Apus apus (assembly GCF_020740795.1). Taxonomy (NCBI): domain Eukaryota; kingdom Metazoa; phylum Chordata; class Aves; order Apodiformes; family Apodidae; genus Apus; species Apus apus. The sequence continues at coordinate 90,818,198 of NC_067282.1, read as the reverse complement.
TGAACTAAGTGGATGTAGTAAGTCACTGTGAACAGAACTGGTTTTGGGAGGAATTATTTTCTAATGGGTTGTAAAAGATAAGGTTTTGGTTTTGTTTTCTTGCTGTTATTTTTTATCATCCAGCTTTCTGTCTTTCCCCGCTTTCCACTTATGAATTCCTTTGGGCTGATTGGGGAAAATTTATTTGGTAACAGCCTTTAGATTGATGATAGGGTTTCTTTTGTACAAGATGACTCATTTCACCATAATGCTTTTAATTAATGTATCTCATTCTTTGGAGGGTAAGAAACTTAGCAAATGTAAATCTGCCTTAGAGTTCATATACATTTTATTTAATCAGGATTTTTTGGCAGGAAAGAAAAATGCAATTAGATTGTTAGTGGGCTGTATATACTTTGGTCTATACAGAATAATGATAAATCTTTCACACATAGTATAAAGTCACTCTAAACTACTTCACATTATTTTTATTTTTAATGGACATTTTGACTTTCATGGAACACTTGACATTTTCTTCATTTATGTTGTCCCATTCGTGTTGTGTCTCAGTTTATCTGAAATCCAACCTACAGTCTGTGAACATGTATAGAAAGTAATTGACTATTTTTATGTGCAAAATTAACATTTATTAAGTAACAAAACTGGATTTCTACTGAAAGAGTAGGTTGTAGGAGATGATATCAAAACAATTATTCATACTAAATCACGACAGATTGATACATTAATTCACTGTTGAGATGCACATTTTCAAATAATCTGAAAAAAAAATCCCATGATAACAGTTGAATGTGCTAAGGCTAGAGATCTCTTAATAAGACCATGGGGTCTAATGAGATGGGTAGACCCATGAGTACTGGCAGAGCAGGCAGATGTCAACGCAAGGCTACTCACTATTATCTCTGAATGACCATAGTAATGAGAGGTAATTGAAGACTGGGTAAAGCAAATGTTCATCCTAAATTCAAGCAGGGCAGGCAAGAGGGCCCAGCAGACTGACTATAGACCAGTCAGCCTTAGCTTAATTCCTGGGAAGTGGATAGAACACTGTCCCTCTGAAAACCATTTCCAGGCATATGACAGACAGAACAGTAATCAGAATTTACCAAAGGAAAGTCATGCTTTACAGAACTGGTAAATGTCAATGATTTGTTAGTGATATGGACAATGAATTGAGTGCACCCTCAGCAAATTTGCTGATGACACCAAATTGTGTGGTGAGGTTGACAGGCTGGAGGGAATGGAGGCCATCCAGAGGGACCTTAAGTTTGAGAAGTGGGCTTGTGCAAACTGCATGGAGTTCAACAAGACCAAGTGCCTGGACCAGGGTCAGGGCAATCCCACACATGAATAAGGGTTCAGTGGAGATTGGTTTGAAAACAGCCCTAGGGAGAAGGACTTGGAGGTGATGGTTGTAAAGAAGCTCAGCATGAACTGACAATGTGCCCTTGCAGTCCAGAAAACCAACTGTATCTTCGGCTGCATCAAAAGAAACATGGCCAGCAGGTCAATGCAGGTGCTTGTCTCCCTCTTCTCTACTCTCTCATGACACACCACCTGGAGTACTGTTTCCAGTTCTGGAGCTCCCAACGTAAAGGATGACATAGAGCTCCTGGAGAAAGTCCTAAGAAGGGACATGAAAATGATCAGTGGGCTGGAGCACCCGTCCTGTGAAGGCAGGCTGAGAGAGTTGGGATTGTTCAACCTGGAGAAGAGAAGGCTCTAAGGAGATCTTATAGCAGCCTTCCAGTACCTGAAGGGGCCTACGGGGAAGCTAGGGAGAGAACTTTTACTAGTGAAAGGATAAGGGGTAATGACTTAGAACTGGCTGAGACACTTGTGCTGTTTAGTCTAGAGAAGAGAATACTGAGAGGGGATCTTAATAATATTTACAAATATCTGAAGGGTTGGTGTCAAGAAGGAGGGGCCAATCTCTTTTCAGTGGTGCCCTGTGATAGGACAAAGAGCAATGGACGCAAACTGGAATACAGGAAGTTCCACCTCAACATGAGGAAAAACTGCTTTACCGGGAGTGTTACAGAACACTGCAACAGGCTTCTTGGAGAGGTTGTGGAGTCTCCTTCTCTGGAGACTTTCAAGACCCATCTGGATCTATTTCTGTGTGACCTGCCCTAGGCGGTCCTGATCTGGCAGTGGGTGTTGGACTTGATAATCTCCAGAGGTCCTTTCCAACTGCTAACATTCTTTAACTCTATGATAATTCTATGATTCCATGATTCTATGATTCTATGTAAGAGGGGAAATTTAATTAAACATGAAGAGGAAACTCCTCACTATGAGGATGATAAGACACTGGAATAGGTTGCCCAGAGAAACTGTGGAATGTGTGTCTGTTTCAAGGGCCCCTGGGGAATATGGATAACTTATTAAAAAAACCAACACCCTGTTACATCCAGGAAAAAAATGCTATCAGGAGAAGATGTACATAGTATCATTTAATAGCAAAATTAGTCCTGCATTTTAAGGTAACAAAGATTCTTTCTGAGGTAGCTGAGCATAACATCATTGTATCAGTGCATGAGTGCATGAGTGCATGAGAATATGTTGTTCATCTAACGGAGTTCATATTCCACCACCACCAATTAATTGTTCTAAGAGACTTAAAGTCACAGCTTTTCCCACTTCTCCCTCAGAAGCATTTTTTTCCATACTTGCCAGAGGAAGTCTCACATTGGAATATCCAAGAGAACACAGCCACACTCTAAAGTCTGACATGAGAGTCAGTATAAGTCTTGAATGACTTCTTGATTTCTAATTAAACCAGGCAGATCTCTGAATCCTACAAAAATTCAAAATAAAAAGCCAGGACACACTCTCTTTACAGCTAGCATGCCAAAAACTGAAAGGATTGAAACTTATGAAGCCTTTCAGGAAATATGGTTGAAGTTTCATGTTTGGAATAAATCCTTACAAGCAGGGAATTTCACTGGTTTTGCTACATACTCTGCTGTAGTTCTGTTTTGCCTTTGATACTTAAAACAATTCAGTTGCCATACACATGATTATGTAAAAAGCATGTTAGTATGTTGATGACATTTATTAACAGGTCAGCTCTTACCTGTTTTTCCCCCAGAGGGTGGTTGAGCACTGGAACAAGCTCCCCAGGAAAGTGGTCACAACACCAAGCCTGCCTGAGTTCAAGAAGTGTTTGGATGATGCTGTCAGGCACATGGTGTGATTCTAGGGGTGCCCTACACAGGGACAGGAGTTGGACTCAATGATCCTGGTGGGTCCCTTCCAACTCAGCATATTCTATGATTCTATGTTTGCACAGAACTGAGTTTTATTGACTTGCAAACGGCCACCCAGTAGCATCGATTCTTCAGATCAAACACTGTGCAAGAGTTGCATCTTACTCTAAAACGTGTCAACTAAAATACAATGCTCAGTTCCAGTACAACTAATTTCAGCTGCAGTATGTAATTACAGAATACTTGAAAATAGTTTGAATTATTTGGCTGATTTTTTTAACCATTAACCTCAAGACTTTAGAATTAGACAAGTTGGGAAAACAATTAAAGTGAAGGAAGAGAAAGATTCATATATAGAATACTATCATGAGAGCTTTTACAGTAATTCTGATAAAAGAATACTTGAGTACCAGAAGTAAAACATTCTGACATTTCAGTTACATGTGGAAAATATCTAATCTGTCTTCCTTTCCTCTTCAGCAACCTGCTTTTAGACAGATTTATGAAGATGCCTTATTACACTGACAGATATAAAAAAGCATGAACATGTCTCTTTCTCAGATCTAAATATTTTTTGTTCTAAAAAAATATATATTTAAAAAAGCAGTGGTATAACAAAATGTTATGATGATGATGACGATGATGATGATGTGAAAATGAAATAGATTGGTGGAGCCACACCCTGAGGCAAGGGCAGAAGGAAGAGGCTCTGGAAGAAGTGATGGATACCCTCCCCTTCTGCCATCAGACAGAAGGAGGGAACTCACGGGTCAGGGAGGAATGGAGAGAGGTCCTTCATTGGAGAGGCAAGTGAAAAACCTCACAGACCTCCCCAACCCTCCCAGTTGCCCTTGAAAAATAAGTATGAGGCTTTGGAACTTCAGGACCAGGCAAATGAAGATGGGAGAGGTAGATCCATCTAGTGAATCACCTAGGACTTGTCACTCACCCCTATGCCTTAGGACTTCTTCAACTAAGAAGAAAAGGAGAGTAATTCTGGTGGGTGACTCCCTTCTGAGGGGAACAGAAGGGCCCATTTGTTGACCAGACCCATCCCACAGGGAAGTCTTCTTCCTCCCTGGGGCTTGGATTAGAGATGTTAAAAGGAAACTCTCTGATCTGGTGCAGCCCTCTGATTATTACCCTTTGCTAGGCATCCAGGTTGGTAATGGTGAGATTGCAGAGAGAAGTCCAAAGGCTATTAAAAAGGACTTCAAGGCACTCGGGTGACTAGTTGAAGGCTCAAGTGTGCAGGTGGTATTTTGATCTCTTCCTCATGTGGTAGGAATAAATACTGCAAGAGGATGGAAAACACACCTGATCAATGCATGGGTCAGGGACTGGTGCCACCATCAAAACTTTGGGTTCTTTGATCATGGTGTCCAATTCTGGGCTCCCCAGTTCAAGAGGGACAGAGACTTACTCAAGACAGTCCAATGGAGGGCTACAAGAGTGATTAAGGGACTGGAATACCTGCCTTACAAGGAAAGACTAAGAGACCTGAGGGTTTTCAATCTAGAGAGGAGAAGACTGAGAGGGGATCTAATTAATGTCTATAAATACATGAGGGCTGGGTGTCAAGAAGGCAGTGACAACCTCTTTTCACTTGCGTCCTGTGACAGGATGAGGGGCAATGGACTCAAACTCGAGCACAGGAAGTTCCACCTAAGCATGAGGAAGAACTTTTTTACTGTGAGAGTGACAGAGCACTGGAACAGGCTCCCCAGAGAGGCTGTGGAGTCTCCTTCTCTGGAGACATTCAAGACCTGTCTGGATGCCTTTCTGAGTGATCTGCCCTAGTTTTTTTAGTCTTGCTCTTGCAGGGGGGTTGGACTTGATGATCTTCGGAGGTCCCTTCCAACATGATTCTGTGATTCTGTGATTCTGTGACAGTCCATCATTCTTATGTTCAGAGTTCCTCACTTTTTCTACAACTGACAGATCAGTCTTTCAACAGGCTTTCTTCTCAGTAAAAATGGAATTTCAATACTTCTGTAAGATTTTTTCCACAAAAAAGATCTTTGAGATTTTATGCATGCTTAAACAGATGTTTATGAGTGAATTTTTCAAAACAGTTAAATAAAGATGAGTGCAGAAGATTGCTATTTCTGTAAATGCTTCCCCAAAATACATAAAATCTTGATTTATATCTTGCCCACACAGTAGGAATTTTATAGCAATGTCTTCATTTTAGGCTGTGTTGTTTTTTGGTTTGGTTTGGTTTTTAACTAAAAACAGATTCTGAGGACTGAGGCCACAAGACCTGAATTCTGATGTAACTCTATGGTTGTTTACTCTGTGCATTAGGCAAATGAAGCTATCTGGTTGCTGCTGTGTACAATTTTATTTAACTGAAATTGAAGGAAGAGATTAGAGCTTGTTTCCACAATCAGACTGATTAGTAATTAAGTATAAAACTGTTAAATAATACAATATTTATTATATTCTGTAGAAAAAAAATAACATCACAAAAAACTTATATCAAGAAAGCATCTGTCATTTATATGATAAATCAATAGCATATTAAAAATACCTGAACAATAAATGCAAAAAAAAAATCTTTTACCTTGTCCCATTGAAGTGTCTTCCAAATGTATTTTATTAGGTTTTTTTCATGTAGTATTTGTTTACTTCCATAGCTATAGTGCAGCATCAGATTCAAATACATACTTCTTATTAAGACCCTGCTGCAATCCAGAAATGCTATATATATTGTAAGATTGTGAACACTGCTTCACTTCCTTTATTCTAAATATATAACCACTCCAAGTACAATTCCAACATGAGCAAGTTTTACCAATGATTTATGTTTTTCATCGCAATAATGCCACCCATTTCAAGGACAGGATACCTTTACATTGAAATCTGCACCATGTTGGGAGCTGTTTTCATTTAAATACAGCGCACAATTTAGAACCTAGAAACAAGGGATACATATGCTTTGAGATGAGTAAGCATCCTCCAAACACTCTTATGTTAAAAGCAACCTAAGGATTTTTGCCTGTAAGTATTTAATCATGAACTTACGTAACGTGCTTTAGCAACAGAGCTAACACGATTCTTAGTTTGTGGATGGAGAATTTTTGTCCAGGTAGGTATGAATACTGTTGATAAAATACTATATCTAATTTCAAACTTTTGTAGAGTGTGTTGGAAAGAGACAGACACTTTTGTAAAAGGCTGTAGATAATGCTTTATGGCAAGGACTTTAAAAAACCCAAATCATTTAAACTATCAAAAAGGAAACTCATAGGTGATTAAAATAGGTGCAAGTAGTTCTCCAGGTAAAATACGTTTGTGTATCTAGTGGACACTTTCCTCTGGTGGAGAAAGGAAAAACCCCATGGCACCCAATGGAGTTCAATATAGCAAAAATAAAGATGGACAAAAAAAGCCAACATTTACTACCATTTAAGAAATCCAGGTTTCTGTATATATTGCACGAGTGAAGAAAGTATCTTGAAAATATATTTTAAAATGCCTAAAAAACCAAAAGCTCACAGTTCTATAAACTTGTCAGTATCTAAAAATATGGTACATACATAATGAATGACAGAATGGTACAAGAGGTTTTACTTGCACCCAGAAGGAATGACCTACAGTTTACTTCTGTATAAATAAATACTAAAATCTTCCTAAATTCATAATTATAAATGCTTTCCACTAGGCCAGCTAACTAAGCCCGTGGGCAAGAGCTCTCATTTTTTTCTTCCCATTGGTAATGGAATATTGCATGTGTAAAAAACCAAAATATAAGTAAACACTTTCTTACCTTTCTCTATTCTGTTTCTCTTACAGCCACAGACAGAGAAAGAGGAACAGTCCCTTTACTGCTTTTCCTCTCTTTTTTTTTCCCTGTTGTATAAATTGTCCAATAATGTTATCAGCTGATATACTGCCCAAATGAAAGCTCAAAGTTATGGCAAAGCATAGACATTTTCCTCTCACTGTAAGAGCACCTCTGTTATGAATCTGCTTCTTATTAGTCTTCACATGTATCCCATGCTAAAAAGCTTAAGACATATTTAAAATAACCAGTAACTAACATTGCAAAAGATACTGTAATCAAAATGTATGTCTTCAGGAAGACACGACAGTAGTCCTTGTTCCATCTCCAAACTATAGTGTGGCCTTCTCAGATCTTTTTGAGGCCACAGTAAAAGCTCTGACTTTATATTTAATACTTTCAGTACTGCTCTGATTCTTGATTTTTGGACCAGTAATGCTGTTAAAGATCACGGGCATGTGCTATTACTGGCAATAAGAAGCTGCTAAATGAAATGTACATAAATACTAAAAGAAGGTATTTGCCTGCAGGAAAGCTAGTTGCTATCAGGCTCGATTTCTGCTAGCTAGTGGTTTTAGGAGTTGCAACAGACTCTAAATAGTCCCTCTGACCCCAGACTGTTTTTGTGGTTGTTTGCTTGCTGTGCCTCTCAGAAATCTCTCTCCTCTTTGTACCGTCCCACCCCTTCTATAATCTGACTTCTTCCTATGTAATCTGGAAGTTATTTTTCCCCTGTTGAGTTCAGTTCCACCAGTGAGAACAACTTTTATTCATTGGACTCTCCATTATCACATAAGCATTATTTTTAAAAGGTACAAAATCAAGCAAGTCCATAGTGTATGACATAATGTCAAATGATTCTTCTTTTATAACAGTCAAAGTGTTAGAAGTCATTTTAGTAACATTCTGTTTCTGGAAAAAAATATCTTTTCAATGCATGTAGTAATTTCATTTGTAATGAGTGATAGAAAATGCCAAGTAAAATTTGCTTAGAACATTTGTTCCTACAGAGAAAGCTGTTTTAAGAATATCTGTAGTTACCCCATATATACAGTACTCTGTGTTCCCTTCCTTTTCTTCTCCCTATCTATTAAATCTACTTTTTATTGCAATATTACAGTTACCAGTGGTACTTACGTTCATCACAGAAGAAAATATTTGTCAAGATGAAGAGGTAGAGGTGGGTGTATAATGAAACCTGTAAAGATTAATGTACATTTAACTAACCTGCAATTAATTAATAGTTTGGAAATTCCCCACTTGTGGGTTGTTGGTTTGTTGGTTTTTTTGGTTTGGTTTGGTTTAGTTGTGGGGGTTTTTTTGTTTTGTTCTCAGGGTGGCATTTTTTTGTTGTTTATTTGGGACTTTTTTGTTCCTGTTTTCTGTTTTGTTTTTTCCTGAAATGCTTCAAAGTAATCAGTAGTAGTATCTGTAATAATACACATTAAGAGTATCAACAATGTCAAAGAGGAAATTGCAGCAAGTCTTTGTAAGCTTTACATCTATATATTTTATAAATATTTATAAGAAAATATTAAAGTACATTTAGTTTCTTTCAACTAAAAAAAAAATCTTTTCAAAAACCTTTCATGCTGAGTTTTGCTAGAGTTTTTCTGACTGAAACCATGTGCTTTGTTTAAAAGCAAATTAATTAATAAAAATTAAAGAACTAACACATAATATACAAGTCACTGTCATTCACAGACAGTATTAATTGTAAGCAGACTACCTCTTGTGTATTCAAGAAATTACCAGCAAAATACAGTCTCTTATGATAATAGAAACAGGTTATAATAATACAGATCACCAGTATAAATGTCAAATTCAACTAATTAGAAAAGGTTTTCTGTGTTTGCTTGGATGGAATATAAAGGTTTGTTATTCTGGTGAGATGAGAAACAATATTTCCCTAAAACAAAGTGTGGGATTCTCCAAATACCCTAGTCTAACATCAAAAGAACTTTCAATATATTTATACTTTCAATATATTTATACTTAAAAGTCATAATTTATAACGAAGTGAGAGAGGTCAGATTCTACCGTTAACTATTTGGTTGATATGTTAGTTTTTCTAATAATGAAAATGGCTGACAAAGGTGAGTAACAGATAACATAACTGTGCTTCCTTTCATGTTTCCTTTCTATTGCTTAAATAACCATTAGTTGTATTACTTTGCTGCATAATTAACCACAGAACATGTACCAAAAAGGATCTTCATATTTACTCATCTGTAAATGTCAGGCTGTTAATAAATTTACAGATAACTCCATGTATTGGAGTTCATCTGTAATGAAAACAATATGTCAAAATGAAAGGGCAGCACACTTTGTGTGCCTGTGCACAGATATGCAGGCATGTGTGCATAAACGGAGAATTCTCTGAATATCAGAGATAATCCTTTTATGATCTCCTGTTTTTAAATAAGAAATTATATTGCTCGTGTTGAGGTTGGAGAATATAATTTCCAGACCTTGAGGTATCCGTTAAAGTAAACTGTATCTGTATAATAATTTTTGGCATGACTAAACATTTTTTAAACTTTTCAGAAAAACTGAAATATGACAGTTTAAAATTACTTATAAATTGCAAGGCTGTAATTTTGTGTGCTCATATCTTTTAGTCTTCTCTGGCTCTGACAGAGTAATTTCTTGATAATATTTTAATAGGTAGATTTCTAAGCCAGATCTTAGCAAAAAGCCAAAATCCACATAGTAATTCAGACACATTATATTTTAAACTTCTGGAGCCTTTAATTAACTATTCATTTTTCCTGTCTATCTACTTTGGTTTGTATTCCCATTATTTCAGAAAACACAGAGTTGGTGCAGGCATGCTTTTCATTTTCTACCAATTGTACAAGAGAACTCTAAAAGTTCATATATAGCACATTAAGCAATATTGAAATAGCAGTAAATAAAAAAACAGATCTGAAAATTAAGTTTGAGAGATCTCCAACACTTGTTTCATTTATTTCCTCACAATTTTATTTATAGTGTTTAGTTGCTGAACTTTTAAGTCTACCAACTGATATTTATACAATGAAAAGGATAAAATATTAACCTTGTAACTCACATGTGAACCACAGGGAAAGGCAGGATGTATGATGGCTCCTATAAGTATGCAAGAACCTGTGCTACCCAGTGCATTTTCCTTGTGGTCCAGAGTAAACTTGCTGTAAGGTTAGCAAATATAGGCAGGAACTGTTATGGTGGTTTGGCTGGTTTTATCTCCTGTAGTGTATTGCTCCTTATTTCGGATCATTTGGTCATTTACTCAGTTTCTTACATCTGCAGAGAATTCAGCTGTTGCTGATGTTCTGGACCATTCCTGCTTAAATACTAGAGGGTTTTTTAAATGAGTTTCAATCTTCTTTACTATGGTCTTAAGCTATTACATGATAACATCATCGATTCTGTGGTATTTAGGGAGAATTGTAATTTCATTGGATCTTTATACATTTTATTTTCTTTTTATATTTTTATTTTATGACATCACCACAAGTACACAGAATTGATTTTAACACCACTTCTGTTCTCTTCCTTTGCCCCATAAAAGGAGTTTCTGTGGTCACAAATTATCATGAATTAATGATTTGAGAGAAAAAGGACAGTAGAGGAAGAACATCTAAGACTCACTGCAAAGACAAGTAATGTTAATGTTTATTACATTCCTAAGGGCTGTATCAGATGGATGCAGTCTGCTAAGGGAGATACAACTACAGAAATGGTTATGTTTTAAAGCCTAATTACTTTCATTTATCCATGGACTTACTACTGTATGTTCCATATAAAGCTTTGGAAATCTAGATTATTTGTAAGGCATACTCAACTTCCAGAGGAAGTAAACTTTCTAGAAATATATCTTCTAAATGAGCTTCACGGAGCTTACTTGTTCTCTTGAAGATACTTGGAAATATTTATATACTTGAGAGATATTTAGAAGTATAAACTTTAACTAACTTTAATCATCCATCTAGTACCTTATCTAGGTACCTATTCAGTTTTCTTGCATTGAGTACTTCATAATCCTTCACATAGTTTTGTCTTAATGAAAATGATTATTCTGTACTATAATTTCAGTATGTCATGATTTTTTTTTTCTCTTGCATGTGCTTGAACTCCCCAACAAAATGAATCATGGTGTTATAATCCATCTGCTTTCTTGCCCCTTTGCACTTTGTTTGCATTTGAATTTCACTACTGGAAAAATAAATAAGCATTACCTTTAGAAGCAAAAATATTCAGTACTACTATAGAAATTATGGATTATCTCCTGTTATATGTCAAGAAAGATTATGCTGCTTTGCTTTTCAACCTCACCTCATTCTGAGGGTTCATACAACAGCTAGTACAGGAACAGGTGAATACAACAGACTTAATCAAATGCACTGACTTCTCCATTTCCTTATGCAAAAGTTCTAGGTGTTTAGAGAGGGCAAGAGAACCTTTCTGTAATTCTACTTTCTTGAAAGATCGTGTTCCTTTCTTTCTAGCTTGTTTATCTTAAAAGGAATTAAACACATTTTTCACTCTAACTCATTTTCCTGGGCTTCTATTTTTCACCCAAATCCAGTAGTTCATTACCCATCTGCAAAGATGGGGAAAAAAGAGAGTGAAAGTCACCAATTTATTTTTTTTTTTAGGGATCAAGATATTCTAGTAAGGTTTCTCAATGTAATCTTTGTATTCTTCTAAAGTACTGGGAAGTAAAAGTAGAAAAAAGGACCCTTGATACGTTTACAGTAGTAAGAGGCTAACTATGTTCTGTAACACAGTGTTGATGTGTTGATGACACAGAAATATGCAGCCAAATACAAAAAAATAATTGTGAGTATAAGAGAAAACAAATAATTTATTTGGAATGTGAAATAAAATAAAAAAACTTGGTGGAAGAAAAAGTGTATGAAGGAGTGACTGAATATGTAGACTGTAAATTAATTCTGAGGTCATAGCAGTGACTGCAGTAAGTATAAAATTGATTTAGATAAATTGCAAAGCATACTTTAAATATCCGTACAAATTTTGCTGTGGTAGCAAAAAGCACAGCACAGGCTGCAAAACCCAGCTGAGATGCATGTTACTTGGATCTGTTCTCTGCTCTTAAGATCAGAAAAGCAAGCTAGATATTACAGCTCAAGTTTGGTATCTCTGTGCAGTTGCTTTTGTATCTGTACTACAGACATAATCAGGGAATTTTATCTTAAACGAGGGTGATGGTGGGTAGAGAGGCTGGCACAGAATCACAGAGTCTTAGGGGATGGAAGGGACCTCGAAAGATCATCTAGTCCAATCCTCCTGCCAGAGCAGGGTCAGCTAGAGCACATCACATAGGAACGCGTCCAGGTGGGTTTTGAACCTCTCCAGAGAAGGAGACTCCACAACCTCTCTGGGCAGCCTGTTCCAGTGCTCTGTCTCTCTCATAGTAAAGAAGTTTTTACTCACGTTTACGTGGAACCTCCTATGTTCCAGTTTGTACCCATTGCCCCTTGTCCTATCACTGGATATCACTGAGAAGAACCTGGCTCCATCCTCCTGACACTTGCCTTTTATGTATTTATAAACATTGATGAAGTCACCCCTCAGTCTCCTCCAAGCTTAAGAGACCCAGCTCCCTCAGCCTTTCCTCGTAAGGGAGATGTTCCACTCCCTTAATCATCTTTGTGGCTCTGTGCTGGACTCTCTCAAGCAGTTCCATGTCCTTCTGGAACTGAGGGGCCCAGAACTGGACACAATATTCCAGATGCAGCCTCACCAAGGCAGAATAGAGGGGGAGGAGAACCTCCCTTGACCTACTAACCACACCCTTTCTGATACACCTCAGGATGCCATTGGCCTTCCTGGCCACAAGGGCACATTGCTGGCTCATGGGCATCCTCCTGTCCACCAGGGCCCGCAGGTCCCTTTCTCCTACACTGATCTCCAACAGTTCAGCCCCCAACCTGTACTGGTACATGGGGTTGTTCTTCCCCATATGCAAGACTCTACACTTGCCCTTGTTGAATTTCATCAACTTTCTCCCTGCCCAACTCTCCAGCCTGTCCAGGTCTCACTGAATGGCAGCACAGCCTTCTGGTGTGTCAGCCACTCCTCCCAGTTTAGTGTCATCAGCAAACTTGCTGAGGGCACACTCTGTTCCCTCATCCAGGTCGTTGATGAAAATATTGAATAGTACTGGTCCCAGTACCAGCCTCTGAGGGACTCCACTAGTCACACACCTCCAACTAGATTCTGTCCCATTGACCACAAGGCTGTGTCAAGGCTGTGGAAGGGAAGTCTACAGACATGGTTATGCATGAGACAGAACAATCATTGTGGCAGAGCAGAGGCTGCTCTGTTTCTCCAAACAGGACATGAAAGAAGATACAAGTCTATGATATGACAGTCTTCCTACAGATTTGCTTAGGGCTCAGTACAATGGTTGCATTTTTGTTTGTTTGTTTGCTTTTGCCTACCTTCATTTAATTAAATATTTTCATTTTTCAACAGAAATTAGATGATCCAGGAGAATATAAAGACATTAAGATAGCTAACTCAAAACATTGTACATAAAAATATTTACTCAGGATGCAAAATATCTGAGTCTTAAAATGTGAACATTAAAACTTGTTATTAAATATTCATTTGAATTATAAGTATTGAAGATAAATTTGGAAAGTAAAACTATACCTATCTTCCCTTCCTTTCCCTTCCCTTTTCAGAAACATGCTCTTTGTGCACTTTAAAAAATATTTTCTTTGATTTCTCCTTATAATGTTTTTTACATAGTTCCTATAAACACAACAAAGTCTTTTTGGACAATAGTTTATTTCTTCTCATGGAATGGATGAGAGAAAGTCTATGGATGATTTTAATATTCATAAGCTTTTACTTAAGAAGAAATGTTTTAATGTATCCAAAGATAATCCATTTTTAGATATCAGATAAATGTTGATACTGTCTCTTTGATGAACACCAGAGTCCTTGAAGATGAAGTACGAGTACTCCAACTTGGGGTCTCCAGTTGATTCAATTGTGAGGTTTTTTTCAGGGGGTTTCAGGGACTCAGCTCCTCCAGAAAGCAGCAGCTGCTTTTTAAAATCTAAATGCATATATTTTGCCCAAAACCAAGCAATGGCTTATGGGAAGAATCAGGAATAAACTACAGTTATTGATTTACTGCACCTTGCTTATTCCACCTTGGCTCACTAATCCTTCATGAAAACATAATATAGGCCCACAGCTTTGGCAACAAGATGTATTTAATTTTGTTGATCTTCTGTACCTTTAATTATAAATCAGCACAAACAGCTTAATTTTTAATATGTTTTGTGTGGATCTTTTTTTTCTTCTCTGACATTATCCTGAATGTGGTATTACTCAGACAACTATGTGTCCAAGAAATAACAAAATATAACACATATCTATTATTTTCACAACAGATCACTTTTCTGACAAGGATTCTCAGTAGCAAGAAGGGGCCAGATAAGACATATATCTGTTAAGGAATAAAGATTATTTCAGAGCATATGGAAAACTAAGAATTTTACTGAAGACCTAGCGTGCAAAATAATTTTTTTCCCATTTACTCCACAGATCCCACAGACCCACTCTCAGATAGCTGGAAAAGAAGTTAGATTCTTCTGATATGCATTATATAAAATAAGAGCAGTACCTGGATGTGCTATTACACAGTGCCTATGATTTAATACTATTACACAATACACATTTGCACAGTCCATTCTAGCCTGATAGTGCATTTAACTACCAGATTGAAAATCAGCCAATGTAACCCCCATATATAAGAAGGGACAGAAGGATGATCACAGAAATTACAGGCCTGTTAGTTTGACTTCATTATCAGGGAAGCTGATAGAACAGATCATCCTGAGTTCCATTATGCAGTACATCCAGAACAACCAGGTGATCAGGCCCAGTCAGCACTGGTTCATGAAGGACAGGTCCTGTTTGACTAACCTCATCTCCTTCTAGGAAAGGGTGATCTGCTTATTGGAAGAGGGAAGGGCTGTGGGTGTTGTCTACATTGACTTTAGCAAGGCTTCTGACAAGATTTCCCACAGCATTCTCCTAGAGAAGCTGGCTACTCGTGGCTTCAATGTGCATAGGCTTTGTTGGATAAAAAGTTGGTGGGATGGCTGGGTCCTGAGAGTTGAATGGAGTTAAATCCAGTTGGCAGCCAGTCATGAATGCTTTTCCCCAGGGCTCAGTGCTGGTGCCACTCCTGTTTATCATCTTTATTGATGATTTGGATGAGGAGAAAGAGTGCACCCTCAGTAAGTTTGCAGATGACACTAAGTTGGGTGGAAATGTCCATCTGCTTGAGAGTAGGAAGTCTCTGCAGAAGAATCTGGACAGGCTTGACCACTGGGCCAAGGCCAATGGCATGAATTTCAATAAGGCCAAATATTAGGTCCTGCACTTTGGCCACAACAAACCCCAGGAGTGCTACAGGCTTGGAAAGGAGTGGCTGGAGAGCTGCCCAGCAGAGAGGGACCTGAGGATGCTGATTGACAGTTGGCTGAACATGAGCCAGCAGTGTGCCCAGGTGGCCAAGAAGGGCAACAGTGTCCTGGCATGAGTAAGAAAGAGTGTGACCAGCAGGACCAGGGAGGTGATCCTGCTCCTATACTCGGCCTTGGTGAGATCGCACTTTGAGTACTGTGTGCAGTTTTGGACACCGCAGTATAGGAAGGACATCAAAGTGTTGGAGAGGGTGCAGAGAAAGGCAACTAGGTTGATTAAGGATCTGGAGAACAGGTCTAATGAGGAGAGGCTAAGGGAGATGGGGTTGTTCAGCCTGGAGGAAAGCAGGCTGAGGGGAGACCTCATTGAGAGCTCTACGTCTATCTGAAAGGAGGTTGTAGTGAGGTGTGTGTTGGCCTCTTCTACCTAGTGACTAGTGATAGGACAAGAAGAAATGGGGTCAAGTTGCACCAGGGGAGGTTCAGATTGGATATTAGGAAAAATTTCTTCACTGAAAGAGTGGTGAGACAGTGGAACAGGCTGCCCAGGGAGGTGGTGGAGGCACTATCCTTGGAGGTGTTAAGAAAAAGGATGGGTATTGTGTTTCAGGAGATCGTCTAGTGGTTAGAGGTTGTAGGGTGGATGGTTGGACTTGATGATCTTGAAGGTCTTTTTCAACTTGGTGATTCTATGATTCTATGATCATATAAACTAAACAGGTAAATCAATGCAGGATTTAGGGTTTTTTGGTCTAACATTAGATCACTTTTTAGTTTTAGTATCAGATGCTGTTGCTTTGAGCAATACAGACAAAAATAAGCACCCATTTTGCCATGCTACTATTTATGGTTGTATAATTACATTTTCCTGGCATTACTTTGCTTCTTTGAAAGTCTCAGTACACTTGCACATAAGGAAGAAAGAAAATTTACCTTGTGAGGTGAAAAAGGAATAGCAATGACTCATATCTTCTAAATGCACAAAATAAGAAGAAGAATTTCCTTTCCAGTCTTAGAGCCTTTCCCCATTCCCATTACAAGGTAAAACTTATAATTAATAAAAAGTGATATGTTGTGTGCTTTTATTTCTTTTACAACATTCATTTAATACTTAAGTGTGATATAAATCAGAATAATGGGTGGAACCTTCAGCGTGTTCCAGCTTTGCTTTCTCATGCCTTTATGACAAGTACAGAATACATAACAGATATGTAAAAGTCAGAAGGTTAACTTTTAACAAAGACATTATCTTCTTTTATGTTGAGTTTTTTGTTACTTGCTAATTTTTGTTTTGTTTTACATTCCTATTACACCTTGCTAGAGTTTTTGAACCTCCTTATGCTTCAAAATATGGAAAATGCACATTATTTTTTCACACAATTATGAACAAAAAGGTATGCCCATATACTGTTAGACTACAGCTTTTATGAAAATTTTACTTTCTATTACACAAGCAGGGATGAAATAACTGCCTATGAAATCACATGTCCTTAGTTATCTAAATTGCCTATTCTAATACACTTAAAAAATTATGGATGTTGTTTTCTGCATTTAGGATGTTATTTCCAATAGATCACCTTGCAAAACTCTATTGTCTCATCTCACTTCTTTGTACTCTGTACCCTCTTTTCCTTTCCAGCTTCTTAAAGCAGAATGTCTATTGATTTTTAATTAATTACCAAGCTACCAGAAGGCTCAATAGATTATATGAGGTACAAACAATATTATCTGAAATTTTGAATCATGTTACTCACATTATAGCCTAGCTTCTGATAAGCTTTCTCACACTGAATAACATGTTACCTCACACATGATCGTAACAACTTCAGTATGACCATTTCCAAAATGCTCCTAAGCACACAAGAACAAGATCAGTATTTTGATGTTTAAAAGAAAGTCTCTATGTTTATGTATGAGAATAGACGTGGTTTCTCAGTCATACTAAACAGATAAAGACACCTAAGAGACAAGGAACATTCCATACATATACAACATAGCATTGTATATAAATATTTGACAGCTACATTCGTTCTCAGGGATTGACAAGCTATTGTTCCTTCTTGAAACAGTTTTGTTTTGGTTTGGTTTTTTCTGCTCCTGCTATATCTAGGAGGGATAGAGAGGAAATAGAGAGGAAATTAATCAGAAATCTTTTTCCTAATTCATAAAGAGATAAGGGGATTCAGGGAGAGATGGACAAACAATCTTGACAGAGCGAGGAACTCTTGTCTTGCCCATTGATTTTTGTTTTTTTCCAATACCATCTATATTCTTCAGAAAGAAATGAGTAAAAACAGTTTTTCTGAATAGTGATACCCACTTTCTGAGAAAAGGGGTTGTAGATAACTTCAGAAGATCTCTGTCCATTGAAGAGCTGAGAGATACCATTGCTGATAACCAGTTTATCCCAGTTTCCAGACATCTGTTAGAATTTTCAGGTTTGGCCTGAAATGACTTTTTAAAGAAAATCAGTGCAGGCCAGGAAAAAATGTATACACAATGGCAAATACGAAAAAGACCTAACAGTGTAATATTTGCCCACTTTTCAAAATAAGAAAAAAGTAATTAAACCGTAATCCTGTTTAATGACTTTCATTTTACAACTTCTGACACTCAAGGGACAAAGGCAACATTTGATACAATTTAGGTTTGGAAACCACTTCACTAAATTGAATTCAATGAAGTGAATTGTAACTTCTGCAACTTGATTAATTTGACCTTAAATATAACATTTAGATGAATGAGATTTACAGATGAGGAACAAAACAAGACAAGATACTAATAAGATAACTTAATGTACACACAGCATAAAACTATTTAGAAATTATTTCTCCATAATTTTGTCTGCCACATTATCAGCATGTAAAGACTATTAGCTGACTCTAATAACAGCCCCCTAAGTAAGGACTGGGGAACAGAAAGTATTATGCCTGCCTGATAGATGTCAAGTTTTCTGAAGTCACAGACTTCAGAAAATTTCTTGAAGTCTTAAAGACTTCTTCAGATTCATGCAGTTACTTAATTTCCTTCTCTTCTGTAACAGGATAATAGGTACTTGTCAGTTATTTTTCCATGCACCACTAGGCTTGAATACAGATATACCATGCCTGGCAGGGGGACTTAACTGTGGACATCACATTTTCTTCAGTTCAAAATACTATCCAGTAAGAAGAGATGGGAAAAAACCCACCTAATAATGAGAATGAAATACTTTTAACAAGGATCACAGGACTTATTTTCCTCCCACCTCAGACACAGACCTTTAAATTGCTAATCTGATTAATGGTGTTCATCCAGGACAAATCTGAAAATGGAACAGCACGGTAGACCCCATTATTTAGCTATTACTGGTTATGCAGCTCTGTTTTGGGGATTCCATGTTTCCCTTACAAAGATTGTCATCAAGTTTTGATCACTATACATTAAAATCAAACATCCATTAGTTAAGACAGCATAGGTTGCTCGCAGAAGAAATATTTTTTTTATTATTATTTTTAACAACAAAACCTTACTCTAGGAGCTGCCAGTCTATCTGGATAAGGGATATTTCAATTGTACAGTAGTGCTTTCTGTTTCAGTGGGCTTTGGTTGCAAAGGACTTAGAAATATTTCATCTCTTCAAGAGATGCATAATTCTTCTGAAAGAAATTATTCTCAAGATAAATAAGGCTTCAAAGTTCTTGAAATATCTTTTTTAATTTTTAATTATGTCAAGTGTTTCTCTCAACAAAATTTAAAAGACACATTAGAAAATCTGATTTTCATTCTCTGTTACTTTCCTTTCATGTACTCACAAGTTCATTTTATATATTTGATCACAGAAGCACTGCCTGAAAGTGATGTTATGGTTATCATTTTTATGGTGGAGATTTACATTTATGCACTCAATTTTGAAACTACTTCTCATCCCTTCAAATGACCTTCTAAATTTTATCTGAAATTATGGACATCTGTTCAAATAGATATGACTCTTTTTGCACATGCTAGGAAAGGGTCACAAATTTTTCAGTCACCGTGAACAGATTTTGTATTCCAATAAAGATATGAGATAGTGCCCTGTAAGTTTGTTAGTCAAACGGCTTCTCTTTAGGATTGACTAAGTTCATTGACCTGCACAGGGCCTCTCATAGAGCAGTTCACATGAAATCTGAATAGCCTAGTTTAATACAGAAGCTTCCATCTG
This sequence comes from Apus apus, assembly GCF_020740795.1. Lineage (NCBI taxonomy): Eukaryota > Metazoa > Chordata > Aves > Apodiformes > Apodidae > Apus > Apus apus. The sequence continues at coordinate 90,798,560 of NC_067282.1, read as the reverse complement.
AAAGTTACCGAAGTATTATCTGAATAAAAGTGGGAAGTTTAGGAATTGTTAACATTTTTCAGCTTACCAGATAGAAATGCCGAAGTCTATGCATTCAAAACATGCATGCGATGAAGACACTCTCCAAAACCATGTCTTTATTTTTACATAATGTTGCCATGCCAATTGATTGCCTTTATCTTACAGGATTGCATGCAGGAACAGATTCAGAAGGGAAAACCTAATAAAAGATTAATTCAGATGATCTTTTTAAAGCTACAAATTAAACACTGACAATGAACACATGGTATAGGAATTTCTGCACCATGAAATATTGCTTCTAAACTGTTAAACTACTTTGGGGATTAAAAAATGGTAATGAATTCAGGAATGCAAACCACTGAACAGCTGCAATAGAAGATACTTAGAGCGGAAGAAAGAATATATATTTTTTTAATTTTTACAAGAAACATAAAACTGTGCGAAGTGGTCTGGACCCATAACTACAAGTTCAGAAATCACCAATCACAACAGTTTAGATTTATTATTCAAATATTCGAAACACTTTCTGATGTACCTTCAGCCTATATGAACAAATAAGGGAAAAAGAGACCAAACTGAGCCAAACCTGGGAACCTATAAGACACTGGATTTTACTCAATTTTTGGTGTTTTTGTTTTCTTAATTTAGTTACATAAACTATACAAACCACAATAATTTATGTTTGTTAATTCTTAATAAAACCGTTTAAACTCTGAGCTGCTAAGAAAAGCTGTATTTTAGACACAGAGGAGGGAAACTTGAAACAATTGGCTCAGTGCACCACAACTCAGTTCTAGATACTTTATCAAGTACTAATACAGAAAAGAGATGACACTAGCCCTTGCCGTCAGGAGCTTGAATTTCCACAATCCTTGTTGGCATTGTCCCTGAGATGTTCCAGGTGGGCTTGCTGTATGAAAGAAATTTCCCCATCATTTTTTAATTGGCTAATAATTTCTTTGTTTAATTATTTCTGATGTAAAACATGGCAAGAGAGATCAATGCTTAAAGAACATTAAACTGGCAGAATGGACAACTGAAGAGCTTCATACTGATTATTTGCTACATGCCACTCACTGCATGCAGGTTCAGAAGACCCAGAGTCATTCTAATTAGAGGAGCATCACGATGATATAGAATCAGATAATGACCAGGGTTGGAAGGGACCTTAAAAATCATCTAGTTCCAACCCCCCTGCATGGGCAGGGATACCTCCCATTATATAATTTTTTTTAAACAGTGGGTGAATTGGTTGCTGTATACTGAAAGGCTTCTCATAGCGCCCAAGCGCTGGGGACATGGAGACTCACATAGGCAGCTGGAATTAATGAATGCCTTCTCATTCCACAAAAATATTTCCTTAGAAGGTTTATTATAATGAATCTTTATACTAGCTTAAACTTTAATTCAACAAACCTTACACAAAGCAAAGAGATTGACTTGCTATGATAGGAATCCCTCCAACATTAATAAGACTGTGCAAGTATTCCTAAACCTGGGCAAAACTGCTACATTTTATGTCTTGTTTTAAGCTTCATGAACAAGGACAAATTCAATTTCTGTTTAGGTATCTTGAAATGCCAGCCATGAGACATCAGTGAAGAACCTGACCTGTCTGAGTGCATCCCTGGTCTGCTCCCTCTGCCTGCTGGAAAAGGAGCTGCTGCGGTTGGTAAAACTCTGAGAAGATAAGCTAGAGGCTTTTTAGTAAAACTACCCCAAAGCACTGAGCTCCTCAATACAGGAAAAAAAAATAATAAAGTCATGTGCCTGTGGTTTAACACAGAATTGGCTTATTTCTTTGCAATCAGTGCAAAACATGACCAAACAAAAACTCTCAGTTTGCCTGAGTGTGATGTAGTCCCTTACTGGTGCAAGTACAAAGCATGTCAAGCTCTCTTAATTTGCATAGCAATTAGTAGACAAGGACAAGCAGTAAGACCAAAGATAGACAAATCCGGTATGAAAACAAATTTCATGCTGAGGGTTCTCAGGTGTTTTCAGCAGAACTGCCAAATGAGAAACATGATTTGAAAGAAATGTGAGCCTGATTAACCAGTTTTCTTGCAACTTTTTTGTCTGTAGTGGCTGCTGCGATGTGAGCCTAGGTAGGACAACCATTTTTGTAACGCACTTATCCATTACAATTTGAAGACAAACCTGCCAAAACCACACATTTGCTCTTTAATGATACCTCCTAGGCTTGGCCAACTCCTCACATTGAGCAGAGCACACCAGGCAGGATAATTTTGTAGTGCCCAAGAGCAAGGGAATGTAGTGATCTGGACTGTGAAACAGTTGCATACCGAGGAGTTAGTGACTCACAGCACAGCTGATTTGAGCAGGTCCAAGTCTATGCTGTGCTGGGCTGCATGGACAGGACAGCATGGACTTCGGACTGTGTTGTGCTGTGTGTATCCCTCAGGAGCAGGATAAACTTAACAAGGTGATTGTAGTAATGAAGGCTTCAGGCAGCTCCTACTTGGTACCAGCAGGTAAATTACACACATGTCATAGAACCATAGAATCATGTCCTTGACTCCATTGAGAACTCCTGCAACAAATTTCCGTGGAAACTTTATTTTGTTGGATTCTAGATATGATGAATAGAGCTGTTTTCCGCGTAAGAAAATCTCATAAGAGCTCACAGGAGCAAATCAAGGAGACTCATCCAGGGATTGGGTCTGCACTGATGTTGCACCTTGAACTGAAGCTCCTTCAGTGCTACACAGCTCAGGGCTTCCAGCAGCTGAAGGGATGTGGAATTATTTACACTAGATTTTGTTACGTCTAATAAACAACATTTAAAATTATCTTTCACAGACTGAGTGCTTTTCTTACTAGTATCATAGCAACACAAGTCACCCAAACTGAGTGTTTAAATTCTGCTTTCATTCTTCTCCTCTGATCTTGAGGCAGGATTGATCTTAGAAAAATTGTTCTTTTCCCTTCTCTGCTATACAGAGAAAAGGATTTTAGGAGTGAGATGGCTAGCAAAGAAACCTGTATTTGAAAAAGACATAAATTTCCACATGCTAGAAAAACTGCTATTTAAAATGCATGAATGGTGTGATGTCTTGAGACTGCAAAAAACAAGATTTTTCATCACATGTAACCAGGATGGCAAGCCATGCTTTTAACTAGAGAAGTGTTATTGCTAATCAGAACAGACAAAAAGAAGTAATTTAATGCAAATTACTTCCCCATCATTCAGTGGGAGATTTTTTGTCTGAAAATCTGTGATAGGACATAATAAAAATGTATGAATACTAAAATGGCAAAATGCAAAATTTGTACCTAGGGAGTCATCAGAGCATTCTGTTAGGCTGCATTGTAAGGATAGGTTTCCTGTTTAAGTAACTAGGCACTCAGAATAAGGGGGACAAATACAATGAAGGAGTCCAACCAAAAATCCTGCAAGGAACGGATCATTTTCTACAGATTCCCTAAGGTCCTGTCTGCTGCAAATGACACCCTTAGCAACAGAGCCAAAATAATCATGTTAAAATCAGTCTCTCACAGGCCTGATGGAATGCTGTTTGTCAAATCATTCATTGTCATTAGATTACAGGGTATTCTAGGCATTTTAGGTAGCATGAATGCAGACAAAAAATGGCAATCAATGGTCTTTTCCAACAGTGTGAAACAGATACCAACAGTTTTATTAACATTACTTGCCATAAGCTTTATTATTATTATCCTGAGAGAAAACATACCAAAGCAGGTTAATAAACATAAACATTTATCTAAAGTAATTTCAGTCTCTGCTTTTGAAAGTATAAGAAAACTTTCAGTAACAAATATTTTCTTTATTCTCAAGAACACAGAGTGAAGGAAAAAAATCAGTTTTCCAGTGCTGAGACTGAAAGGTACTGATCCAGTGAAAGAAACCAATTAGAGATGGGAAAATATCTTTCCTGATTTCAGAGAGGAAAATTCACAGAAGTTAGGTTTTAGTGAGTTTATGAGAATTAAGAAGGTAAAGAAGCAACAAAATAGCTAGAAATTTGATTGAAATACATACAATTAAAAATTAACAAAGTGCTTTTATTACATAATTAAAATATATTTCTAAAAGGGCTAAAAATACACAGAACTCTACAAGACATAATAGGCTATGAACACTGTATATGAACAGGGGATGAGCAAGCTAATATTTTTAACTACATTTAATTAAAATCTGCAAAAAACTACTGATGCAGTCACCCATAACATGTATATTGTGTCTGTATACTGTAATTACAGTACAAGATAAAGATCTCATATATACAACTAACCATTTAATAAATGATAGCCTGTGTTGATAATTACAGATATTGCTGAAATCACAAAATGAAAATATTTTTCTACATTTCCCAATAATCTTCCCTGTAGGCAGTTCTTCTGTGATGTTGTTAAACGTGATCCGGTTTTGCCTGAGGTTTTTGATCTATATGAAACTGCTGTGACTGCTGAGTACCTATGTCATCTAAGTATTTGAAAACTTTACAATGCCTTTCTAGATCCATAAGCAGTATGTTTTATGAATACAGTAACGCAAACAGACTTGATTCCTTACTCTTGCTGTCCAAATTAATGCCTAAGTGACTGCAGGGTTGTGCTGCCATTCAGCAAGACCTACACAGGCTGGATAGTTGGGCAGGGAGAAACTTAATTAAATGCAACAAGGGCAAGTGTAGAGTTTTTTATCTGGGAAAGAGCAACCCCATGTACCAGTATAGGCTGGGGACTGACCTGCTGGAGAGCAGCTAGGGAAAGAGACCGGGGGGTCCTGGTGAACAGAAGGATGAACACGAGCCAGCAATGTGCCCTTGTGGCCAGGAAGGCCAATGGCATCCTGAGGTGTATCAGAAAGGGTGTGGTTAGTAGGTCAAGCGAGGTTCTTCTTCCCCTCTATTCTGCCTTGGTGAGGCCGCATCTGGAATATTGTGTCCAGTTCTGGGCCCGTCAGTTCCAGAAGGACAGGGAACTGTTTGAGAGAGTCCAGTGCAGAGCCACAAAGATGATGAAGGGAGTTGGGTCTCTTGAGCCTGGAGGAGACTGAGGGGTGACCTCATCAGTGTGTACAAATATGTTAAGGATGAATGTCAGGAGGACGGAGCCAGGTTCTTCTCAGTGATGTCCAGTGATAGGACAAGGGGCAACAGGTGCAAACTGGAATGTAGGAGGTTCCATGTAAACATCAGAAAAAACTTTACTGTGAGGGTGACAGAGGACTGGAACAGTCTGCCCAGAGAGGTTGTGGAGTCTCCTTCTCTGGAGACATTCAAAACCTGCCTGGACAAGTTCCTCTGTGATGTACTCTGGGTGACCCTGCTCTGGCAGAGGGGCTGGACTAGATGAACTTTTGGGGTCCCTTCCAACCCCTAAGATTCTGTGATTCTGTGATATAGCTAGTACTAAAAGTTCAGTATTTATTGTGAACTGAGCTGTCTGAGCTCCAAAAAGTCAATTGTTTGAGGAATTACATCACAATCTTCTCAACGTTATTAAAATTTTCTCAGAAATATAAACTTTGGATATTTCACAAGTGATTAGCTCATATTTGTGCACAAAGATCATGGAATTAGTAGTTTAGCAAATGTGATTTTTAGGGAACCTAAGTGTTAGTTTACAGCCCCACTAACTTCCTCCAACTACTGTTGGTGTGAATGCTCAAAAACAAGTTGTAGGAAAAGTCTCCTTCCATACGTATAACCTATATATATGAGATATCCATATTTAGATAAAGACACATTCACATACATCCTTCAAAATCACTACATGTCTCCATATCGCTGAAAGGCTCTGAACAAATATGGTAAAATGAAAAATCTACTGGTTCAGTAGTAATTTGTCAAAGAAAAAGAGTAACTCAGGGTAAAATGTTAATGCCTCTCTTCCCTCTTCTTTTATGTTGGAGAAATTATTCATTTGTCATTTATTAGCTAACTGTGCATACTTTATGTTTTTTTAAAGATTAAGAATTACTTTATGCAACTGGAAGTATTTACATTGTATTTGTATTTTTTTTTCCATGTTGGCAGTTTAAATACTCTATAATATAAAATACAGTGATTACTATCATCTTGACTGAGAGAAAGTTGTAAAAACATGTCTCATTAATTTTATGAGGTCATCTAATTGATGCAAGAGAGTAGCAGAGATTTCAGCTTGCAGCTGGAAAGCAAGCAACTCCTTGTGGAAGCATGGAGCTCAGGCAACTGCAGACAGCTCCCATGCCTCAGGAGCAATCTAGATGCAGTGCCTACCAGCTGAGAGGGCATGTTGGCCCCGGACCGTCTATGTGTTACTGCTTTTTTTGCATCAAAACATTAACTGCAATGCAGAAGAAAACTAAAAAGCACATAAATCTCAGTGCATGACAGTCACCAAGTTTCATGAAGTGGCATTGATTGTATATGAACTGATACATTGTACCTTATGTCACCACTAGAAAGGCTATACAAACACAGAATAGAGGTATGAAAATTTACATAAAGATGCAACCAGAATTATCCCACAGTGACATTTTAAAACCTGTATTACAGAAGTTTTCTATGTTTGTTACTTCTCTGTTAGCACTGGTGACAAATTGTGTCAATGAACACTTACTGAAATAAAATTCTCTATGAATGTGAACTACATATTGTTCTAAGTGAAATGAACTATATCAAAATGACATTAATACTCTGTATTTCATCTTTTAGTTTCAGCCACTGGAGAACATAACACTGCATATAAAACACATATGAAAAGCCAAATTTCTGTGAAACAAAACTCTTGAATAATAATTTTGTCTTTGCTGATAGACTTTGAGTCTCCAGTTGAAAGGATCAAACACAATGCAATCTCTCTTGGTCGTGTGTTAAAGAAAAGGGATTCACAGGTTGATTAGAAAGATGTTTTTCATTTGATCTCATTAGTCTTGAGCAGTTACAGTTGCATGCCTGACATGATGATGCATTATTTTTTCCACTTATATTGAGGAAAGTGTCAGTGAAATAAAGGGCAAACAAATGAATTTAAATGAGAGTGCAAAATTAAGTATTTTAAAGCTCTCCTTTTATGATAAAATCATCAAGTCATGGGACTTTATGTGATTTAATACAAACATAGGAACAAAATTTTTCATTCACGAGAAGAAGCCATCAGAACTTGCATTTGTACAAAATCTAAACGCACTTTCTCGATATAAATTTTTCTAAAAATATTTAACTTCTTAAACATCTTATGAGGAAAAGTATTTGAAATAAAGAAAGGTAGCTTTGGAGAAAATTCCAAAGACAGTATTTATTTGCTTGAGAGAGTCCAACAGAGGACTGCAAGGATGATTAAGGGATTGAAACACCTGTTTTAAGAGGAAAGGTTAAGAGACCTGGGGCTTTTCAGTCAAGAGATGAGAAGACTGAGAGGGGATCTAATTAGTGTCTATAAATATATGAGGGCTGGGCATCAAGAAGGCAGGGACAACCTCTATTCACTTGCTTCCTGTGACAGGACGAGGGGCAATGGATTCAAACTCAAGCACAGGAAGTTCCACCTCAACATGAGGTAGAACTTTACTGTGAGGGTTACAGAGCACTGGAACAGGCTCCCCAGAGACGTTGTGGATTCTCCTCCTCTGGAGACTTTCAAGACCTGTCTGGATGCCTTTCTGAGTGATCTGCCCTAGTTTTTTTAGTCCTGCTCTTGCAGGGGGCCTGGACTCAATGATCTTTGGAGGTCCCAATCAACCCCTAATATTCTGTGATTCTGTGATTATTTCTTAACATCACCATGAAACAGGAGGAAGAAACAAAAATAATATGTTCTTTCATGTAACAATGTTGCTTGAAGTGAAGCGGTACCAAATGTCAAAAAGGATGATAGACAACCCTATTAATCCTCTTCAAACTTTTACTTTCAAACTGTTTACTTAAACAGATGTGGTGTTCATTTTCTGAAAAAGAAAACTGTATTTGTAATCATATTTGAATTATGCTACACAACAATGTGGAAAATTTGAAACAAGAAGAAATTTTGGCTATGGCTTATCCAGAAGTAGAAGATAAGCAAGAACCTGAGAGTAAAATTTTTGCATGCTAGAGGCCCAAGCCTATTTTCAGTGCATAATACCAATGTCTCTTATAGTCTCAGTGAGAGGCCAGTCAAACAGTATATTTCAAAAGTAAACACAATCCAGAATTTTTCCTTATCTCTTTCACCTTGCACAGCATTATTGGATTTCCCCATGCTTCCTAGTTATTGTAACATGTAAATTTTTCCTGTCAACAGAATTGTTACCATGATTAAAACAAAGCAAAAATTCCAACTCTTTCTAAAGCTATCAGTGTAAGTGGCTGACATTTCCAGAGTCTATGTACTTGATAGTTGATTGCGTTTTTATGAGCATCTTATACGCTTAATGTTACACTAGAAAAATACAAGAGGCTCTCAAAATATCTTTACTCTTTCTCCAACTTATATTCATATAGCACTATAAGAAATCTCATTAAAAAAAAATTGGAAATATAATCAAAGCTCCTCACCTGAGCAGGACAAGCACCACAAGTACAATTTAAAGGCATCAAAGGAACCAGTAAAGCTTTTACAGTTACACACATGGTTACATATCTCACTGAATCAAAGTCGTAGTTCCCCTCTTTCTTTTCAGCTAAATTCTGAATATACAACACCCCAGTTATTCATGTATCTTGCAGTTTCTATTGTTTTTAAATCAGTGAGGACCAGAAAAACATACAAACATGAAAATATGAATAGGGAAATTTCATGTCATAGCAATTTCTTCCTGTACACTTTGGACATACCAGCTGGAAAGGGTAGAGATTAAGATGATGGAGGGCAGCTCTGAGGAGAAGGACTTGGGGTTATTAGTTGATTAAAGGCTAAACATGAGCTGGCAACATGTTCATGCAGCCCAGAAAGACAACGTTATCCTGGACTCCATCAAAAGAAGCATGGCCAGCAGGTCAAGGGATGTGATTCTCTTTCTCTACTCTGTTCTGTGTTTGTGAGACCTCACCTGGAGTACTATGTCCACTTCTGAAGCCCCCAACTCCAAGGACATGGAGTTGTTGGACCGAGTCCAGAGGAGGGTCATGAAGAAGATCAGAGGGCTCTTCTTCTCTGAAGACAGACTGAGATAGTTGGAGTTGTGCAGCCTGGACCAAAGAAGGCTCCAGGGAGACGTCATAGCCTTCCAGTACCTGAACAGTACCTACAAGAAAGCTGGGGAGGGACATTTTCATACGGGCATGTAGTGATATGATGAGGGGAATAGTTTCAAGCTGAAAGAGGGTAGAGTTAGATCGGATATTGGGAAGAAGTTTTTCACTGTGACTGTGGTGAGACACTGGAAAATGTTGCCCAAAGAAGTTGTGGCTGTTCCCTCCCTGGAAGTGTTCAAGACCAGGCTGGATGGGGCTTTGAGCATCCTAGCCTAGCGGGAGATGTCCCTGCCCATGGCAGGGCAGTTGCAACTAGATGATCTTTAAGGTTGCTTCCAACCCAAAACATTCTATGATACTCTATGCTGGCTATCCATTGCTGAAATACTGAAAATTCTCCAGTTTCAATGCATATGGAGGGTAGGATAGGTTGGATTGCTACCAAAAGGATGCATATCTCTGGTTTCATCCATACAGTTCTAGGCACTACTCAAAGCCAAAATGAACAGCACTAGAGATGAGTCAGAATGCAGTCAGAAGCATTGCTTTTCCTGCAGACCAATGTGTATATTAGCAAGCTTTCTTTTGGAAGCAGGACACAACATTCAGTTTAGTGGTGCAGCTCAATCTGTTTGCTCTCACAGGCAGTAGCTTATAATCTTTATTTCTTACTTAAATGTTGTGTAATAATTCCATTTTTTTATTTCTTCTTTAGGAAAAAGCCAACACACTAAGCTATAGAAGTCTTAAGGGAAGTAAACAAGAAGCAGAATCAAATACCACAACAAGCTTTGTCTCCTTATAATCAGGTAGAGAGAGTTAGTGCCCTCTGCTGACACAGAAATATCTGGTAAGGTGAGAAAGGAAAGGATTTTTCTGCCAGAATCTCAGGCTTTGTGAGATAGGTAAACTAAGGTGTTTGTCCTTCCATAAGCAGTGAAAAGTACAACTTAAAAGTAACATGCTTTTAACTTATACAGAAGTGATATAACCTGAAAGCAATCCCTTCTGGCTCCTTCTGTTGGCACATTTTGCATCAAATCTACCTCTGAGCCCCCATGATCTTTGCACACTGCAGTAATTTCCTTGGGACATGGGCAGACAGATTAAGAATATAGTTTGTAATGTCTGGATTTAGAAGAAATCAAGTCCTTAACCATATTCAAGACCTGTGACCATCATTTACATTCCATTATTTTTAGTCTAATAATCTGAGAAAAACTATTTGGTATTAATATAAAGATGCACAAGTCTTTTGGATAACCACTTCAAAATAAAGAGTTAATTTTGATTACAGGAAAGAGATGACAGAGGAATGATTTTGACTCTTTGTTCCAGACTTGCACCATTGTAGGTATACACAGAGAATCTTCAATGCATTTTGTTCTTCCCAGTCTCATTTTGATTGAAATGACATATGGCTTGAATGTTGCAGCTCTAAGCTGGAGTTCTTGATTCTGTCACCAAAGAGTAGAAAACTGTACAAATAGCTTCAAGAACCATTAACTAACACTCAGTCTAGGCCAGCATATGTAATTTATTTTACTTTCTGCTCCAGTAACTCTTTTTTGCTAGCAAATCCTGAAAAGATCTACCTATGTTGGATAGTTTAGGATATATTGATACAGAAATAACAGAAACTCATTTGTCTGTAATTTAAATTAAAAAATGTGCAGGTATGCATAGTCAGTTTACATTAGTGTACAGTATATCAAGTCTATCAACTCCAATACTAATGAAAATTCAGCACAGAGGTTACAAGAATAGAAAGCAAACTGCCTAAAATAAGTGTTGTCAGAGGTGATGGCTATATTGAACTGACTGGCAAGATGGCACAAGAACATTAAACTGTGATGTACACCTAATGCTTGCTTTTTAAAACTTTTCTGGTGACATACCAAGTCCTTTTGCATCCTTGTCCTAATTTCACCTTAGGGGCAGTAATGTACTCCAGCAATGGCCAGGACCACAGTTAGAGACTACATGTCTATCCAGTTGAGAGTCAGGCTTTGAAGGAAATCCTGGAGCAGCCTGAAAATTTCAGCATGCATGTGTCACAAAGACTGCAAAGGTTCAGCTTACCTCACACTCCCCAGGATACTAGTCTGCATAGAAATTAATCAGCATTGTTCATGTAGTTAATTATACCATATAGACAACAGATGCATCTTACTCAGTGCATATAATTAAATATTATCAATATCCAAATGTTTGTTAGTGTTTCAAGCTACTGTCCTCTTATGCCTTCCTTTTTCTTCCCTCCATGATCCTTTTTTCAACAGTGCAGCAAATTGAAGTTCAGAGTAACCATAACTGGGTTAGTATTATTCAACCAATTTTTTATACGCTCACAACAATTAGAAATCTTCAGTTCATGGTTTCTGCCCAGCCAATAACAAAGCTTTTGCATCCCCTACTGCATCTGTAATGGACCTGAAATTATTTCTAACATCCTCCTACCAAAATGGTTACACTATCCTTTAATTATATTCCGATCTTCTTGTATTTGCACCCCTTCACAATAGTCCCTTGCACAATGATTCACATTAATCCTTGCACCCTCTATTCAGCCTCAACTGTTCCATTATGTTTTGAATATAGACTTGGAAAGACCTTATTTTTCTTAAATTTAAGCATGAGATTTTCCTCTTTAAAAGTGTGTGATGACTTCTGATTATTTGAGTTCATGAAAACTAGTAATTTACAATCTTGAGCCTGATAAAACAGCTCCACCAGTGTTTGGAGATAACAAAAAACTTTCAACAAAAGGTAACTCCTTGACAACCTACTTTTAAAAAATCTGTTGTCAGAATGTACAAATGCTAAATAAAGTTCTAATTTTTCTGGAAGAAAGAAAAGAAAAATGCAAATCAACCTAAAACAAGCATACCAACATAAAAATCAAACCAATAGATGGATTACAATTCACTTCCTTTCATCCAGAAGGGGATATGAGCAATCAAGATAATTTTTTACATTCGTACATGTTCACAGGATAGAAGTTTTTACTTCTTCTTCCTGCATTAATTTTTAATCTGAAAAATCTCTTATTTTGGGGAAAAAAAAATTAAAACTGCTTTTAAAAAGAATCACAATTGTGTGATTCTTTAATTGCTTGCAAACACTTAACATATAAGGAGGTATATGACAGCAGCTAGAGGTTAAATTCATAGTGCACATGGTTCTGGTGCATAAATTTACAGCTGAAATAGAGGACATACAGGCTAATATTTGTATTCCTTGACATTAATAATTCAGCTTGCTTTTATTTACAAATAAAAATATATTTGAAATTATTTTTCTAAAGTAAAGTAATTAGACAGAACTGGGAAATGAGCTAGCAGGTTCTAAGGCAGCAGTGCATAAGTGCTGGAAGCTTTCCTTTGTTTCAGCATTAAATAAAAAAAAAAAAAGCAGGTTTTTACAGAAGGATAGAGGCAGAACACATGTATGTGTGAACAAGGATGTGTACTACTCTGGATGAAGGCCTGAAAAAGTCATTGAGAGTTTTTCCACTGATTTTTAGACCTCTAGTTGTGTTAATATACAAATCTTTTACAGAATTTAAAATAAATTATTACAAAAGGCAGTAGCATAATTACTCATTGCCAGCAGCAATAACATTCATCTTTTGTCTACCAGAGTTCTTCACAAACCTCTAAAAATTAATGGAATAGACTTAACTTGGCATTACTCCCTTAAATTAAAGTCACGGTGTAATGCGCATTATATTTAATACCTACTTCTTAAGCTATTTATATACCAGTCTAGGAAACACAACTTTCTGTGAGAACAGAGGATATTATTACCCTTTTGCTGTGATGAATCCAACAATTTTCATTTTTTTTTTTTTCCCTAGGAGCACATCTTTTTATGTTTACCTTAGTGACAAGTTGGCATTTTCCTTTTCAGTCCCTTTTCTATTTACTGAAATCTGAACTCTTGGATTAGTAACAGAAAATGCTTCATAAAGGCAACAAACACAGTCAAATCCAAGTATCTGACACTGAAATCAAAAAGGCAAGGCAAGCCACAGTGAATTCACCCCCTACATTTCAGGGTCAAAGTGTCAGCTCGGCCATTCAGTCCTTTTGACATTGGTGGGATTGCAGGAGTTAAACCACCTTTAGGCTGCATGCTCTGTGGCAATCCTAACTCTACTTAAGGGCAAATTATAGGATTTCAGAAGACTAGCTGCCTCTGTTTTGAGTTTTTGGGATTGTTTTGTGGGGGTTTTGTTTGTTTGTCTTAAAAGCTAACAAACAAAACCAGCCAACCAAACAAAACCACAAAAAACCCACCCCGAAATGCACAAGAAAACAACAAAACACAAAAAACCTCTCAAACAAAAATGCCAAAAAAAACCTTCCTCCAAGTACATTTCTTCTAATATCTACATTCTCACTTAATTTGTCTCTTTCAGATTCAGGACTATTGTGAAACATATTCCCTATTTTTGATCCCACAATGAAGTTTATTTCCTTCAAAATATCACAGCATAAATTCCTACCAGAAAATAAATCACATACAACTCTGAAAACTCCTCATCCTTGAAGCTTCATCCTTGTCGATCCTATATTCCTTTCAACCCTAAACAGATCAAAGCCTATTTTGACTCCTTCCTAGTCTCCAAGGGCTTTATTTTGTGCCATTCTTCTAAGCAAAATCTTTCTACCTAGAAAAACTCCTGGTAATGAGTACAGGTAAACGGATGTCAGTTAGCTTGATATTAGTTCCTACTATCTTTCAGCACTGCCTTGGTTGGATCTTACCCTCCTCCAATCTCCTGCCAGTGTTCCTGCTCAGATACTGACAGCATACTCCTGACTACATTCCTCCTGACAGTAAACAAAATCTGCCTACAATCCCTGAATCCTTCAAAGCATTCCTGGGTGAGGTCCCAACATATTTGGCTGTACTGCATTGTGCTTCCTGGAGCAGAGCAGGCTGTAAAAGCAGTCACAATCCAGGCTTCAAGTATGCCAAAAGTGCAAACAAGATTTTTCAGTGAGTCATACGCCAAAAGCCAAACTTCAACAGACAAGCACAGACATGTTCAGAGTAAATATGCATTTGGTAGAATATCCAAAATCCTACAAAATAAATACTATTTAGCATTTTCAGGACATTCTCTAAAGATGGCCTTTTTTACCTTGTAAAATTATCTGAAGAGATTTGCAAGTGATGAACATCTCACTACCTCAGATGAGTATCATAGAATCATAGAATCATAGAATCCTAGGGGTTGGAAGGGACCTCGAAAGATCATCTAGTCCAACCCCCCCGCCAGAGCAGGGTCACCTAGAGTACATCACACAGGAAGGCGTCCAGGCGGGTTTTGAATGTCTCCAGCGAAGGAGACTCCACAACCTCTCTGGGCAGCCTGTTCCAGTGCTCTGTCACTCTTACAGTAAAAAAATTTTTCCTGATATTCATCTTAAACCTCCTATGCTCCAACTTGTATCCATTACTCCTTGTCCTATCACTGGTCTTCACTGAAAAAAGCTTAACTCCATCGTCTTGACACTCACCCTTTACATATTTGTAAACATTGATGAGGTCCCCCCTCAGTCTCCTTTTCTCCAAACTAAAGAGACCCAGCTCCCTCAGCCTTTCCTCATAAGGGAGATGTTCCACTCCCTTAATCATCCTTGTGGCTCTGCGCTGGACTCTTTCAAGCACTTCCCTGTCCTTCTTGAACTGAGGGGCCCAGAACTGGACACAATATTCCAGATGTGGCCTCACCAATGCAGAATAGAGGGGGAGGAGAACCTCTCTTGACCTACTAACCACACCCTTTCTAATACACCCCAGGATGCCATTGGCCTTCTTAGCCACAAGGGTACACTGCTGACTCATGGTCATCCTCCTGTCTACCATGACCCCCAGGTCCCTTTCACCTACACTGCTCTCCAGCAGGTCAGCCCCCAACCTGTACTGGTGCATGGCGTTTTTCTTCCCCAAATGCAAAACTCTACACTTGCTCTTGTTAAACTTCATCAGGTTTTTCCCCGCCCAAGTCTCCAGCCTGTCTAAGTCTCTCTGAATGGCAGCACAGCCTTCTGGTGTGTCAGCCACTCCTCCCAGCTTGGTGTCATCAGCAAACTTGCTGAGGGTACATTCTGTGCCCTCATCCAGGTCGTTGATGAAGATATTGAACAACACCGGTCCCAGTACCGACCCCTGAGGGACTCCACTAGTCACAGGCCTCCAACTAGATTCTGCCCCATTGACTACAACTCTCTGACTTCTTCCTTTCAACCAGTTCTTGATCCACCTCACTGCCTGATCATCAAACCCATACTTGATCAACTTATCTACAAGGATGCTGTGGGAGACGGTGTCAAATGCTTTACTGAAATCAAGATAGACCACATCTACCGCTCTACCATCATCTATCCACCTAGTAATTTCCTCATAGAAGGCTATGAGGTTAGTCAAACATGACTTACCCTTGGTAAAACCATGTTGACTGCTCTTGATGACCCCCATCTCCTTGATATGTCTAGAGATAGTGCCAAGGACAAGTTGTTCCATCACCTTTCCAGGGATGGAGGTGAGGCTGACCGGTCTATAGTTACCCGGGTCCTCCTTCTTGCCCTTCTTGTAGACTGGAGTGACATTTGCTATCCTCCAGTCCTCAGGCACCTCTCCAGTTACCCATGACTTACCGAAGATGATGGAGAGTGGACTAGCAATGACCTCCGCCAGCTCCCTCAGCACCCTTGGATGCATTTCATCCGGACCCATCGATTTATGGATGTCCAGATTATGCAACTGATCCCTAACCCAATCCTCATCTACTATGTCCTCACCTATCTTGACTACTTCTGGGGTTATATGAATCTGGGGCTCATGGGAAAAGCCTGCAGGAGTAAAGACAGAGGCAAAGAAGGCATTCAGCACCTCTGCCTTCTTCATATCCTCTGTCACCAGGGCACCCACCTCATTCAGCAGTGGGCCTATATTGCCTCTGGTATTAGCTTTGTTGGCTATGTATTTGAAAAAGCCCTTTCTACTGTCCTTAACCCGACTTGCAAGGTTAAGTTCCAAGGAGGCCTTAGCTTTCCTAGTTGCCTCCCTACATTCCCTGACAACATTCCTATATTCCTCCCAAGTGACCAGCCCCTCCTTCCATGATCTATAGATTTTCCTCTTCCACTTGAGTTTCCCCAGCAGTTCCTTTTTTAACCACGCTGGTCTCCTAGCTCCCTTACTAGATTTTCTACCCATTGGGACACACTGATGCTGTGCTTGCAAGAAGTGGTCCTTGAATATTGTCCAGCTATCTTGAGCCCCTTTACCTTCTAGCACTCTGTCCCATGGGACTTCCCTTAACAATTGGTTGAGGAGGCCGAAGTTTGCTCTGTAGAAGTCCAGGGTTCTGGTCCTGCTGGAAATTCTGTTCCTCCCACACAGGATCCTGAACTCCACCATCTCATGGTCACTGCAGCCAAGGTTGCCATTGACCACCACTGCTTCAATAAGGCCCTCCTTGTTGGTGAGCACAAGATCCAGCAGCGCTCCTCTTCTAGTCAGCTCATCCACCATTTGCATTAAGAAGTTGTCATCAATGCATTGGAGGAACCTCCTAGACTGTGACAGGCTGGCTGTATAAGTCTTCCAGCAGATATCGGGATAGTTAAAATCTCCCATGAGGACCAAGGACTGCAGTTGTGAGGCTGCTTTCAGCTGCCTGTAGAAAGCCTCATCAACTTCCTCATCTTGATCAGGAGGTCTGTAGTAGACCCCCACAACTGTGTCACCCATACTACCCTGTCCTTTAATTCTTACCCACAGAATTTCAACTCGCCCCTCATCAGCCCCTGTACAAAACTCAATACATTCTAGTTGCTCTCTCACATAAAGAGCAACTCCACCACCTCGCTTCACCGACCGATCCTTCCTAAAAAGCACATAGCCATCCATAGTAGAAGGTTACTGAAGAAGCTTCACATTAATGCTTACAGTAATTTAATTAATTTACAAAATAATCCAGTGGGAACCCACTTAAGACCTTCAGCAGGACATCAATTTGCTTATATCTTCTCCTAATGCTATGTATACAAACAGGCACAGCATCTGAACATTCCTTTGCATACAGATGTCATCCTTAAAAGGAATTTCATATTTCAAGCATACATATATTGCTTGAGATTCTGTCACAGTAGGTCAGCTGGCCACTGATTATTTATGCACATAAGAATGTTTACCAACTAAGATTTTTCATGCAGTCTAGAAATAAAGGTGTATAGATTTATTTCAGTAGCATCCTATTTCATAATGTGACCACAAATATTTAAAAGCAAGTGAGAGTTCTGATAATGCACATGTAGGGTAATTAATACCTCATGGTATTTAACTTCAAACAGGATTAATAAATTATTTTTTTTCCCAGTTATTATTACTACATTATATATTTGATCCATTGGAGGATGTTACTACAAACCATGTGGAACATCTATTCCTTTTTTGAAATAAATTAATCTATGCAGGTTGTAGACAAGCATAAGCAATTCTGCTTGTATTTTGCCTGTTTTAGAATGGGTTTATTTGCAGCAAAAGACATATTGATGTTACACACAATGTTTTTGTATGTGTGTAGGAGCGCTTTCAAGAAAAAAAAAAATTGTGTGTTCTGCACAGTCTTCGTAAGAAAATTAAACACGTCAGTAGACAACATGCTAGTAGAAACAATTTTGTGTAAGAGTTCATTTTTCAGTCCTTGTGATTTTTAGTGTGGTAAATTTGCTTAAATTCAAGACAGTTACATTTGTTCATGTATATTATATAAAAATAAGAATAATTCAAATATGTATTAGGAAGTATCCTCTCACTAGCTTTTACAGGAACACTTACTTCCATGGAAAACTTCATATTTAAAGGACTGCAGATAACAAAGTCTTCACTTACAAATCAGGTGCAGGTGAAGACCTCATTTTGCTATTGGATACAGCCCTCTCCCCTGTCCCCCAGGATCCTGAGCTACAGTTATTGATATACGCCTGTGCTTTCTGCTCCTTCAGAAAATAACTCTCTCCCCTTCTCTTTCTTACCTGAATAAAACTTCTCCTTGAAGAGCTCAAGTGCTCAAATTGGAAAATGTAAAAGGTTTAGAAGGATGTTGTTTATTTTCACAAGGAATATTTTTTTCCATTTCTGTTCCCAAAAATTGTGCATTAGGCCAAGACGAAAGTCACAATAACCCAGTTGGCAAAGATTAATTAATTAAAAAACTCCTTTTCTTGAGGGTTTCAGACAAAGTGTTCCAATAACTATTTAAACCTGGGGAATATTTAACATTCATGTCAATTATCATTTGTCATCAGAGCCAAATAACATTTTAACTTCTTCTATAAATTACAATATTAATTTACTAATAATAACAACAACAACAACAAAAAATCACCTACTTTAAAATATCTGTTTTGAGACTGTGAAAAACAAATGTTTCCAGAAGGCTTCTTTATAATGTTGTACCATTAGACAACAAAAAGGCTTGAAAATGACATTTGTAAACACTATAAAGTTTTCAAGATAAGACATCAGGAGACTTTGAATTTTGCTTTAGTTATTTCCTAAGAGGCAGCTCTTAGGATATAACCTCTTTAGGTTAGACGTTAGGAAGAAACTCTTTAGTGTCTGGGCGGTGCGTCACTGGAACAGGTTGCCCAGGGAAGTTGTGGATGTCCCCTTTTGGAAGTGCTTAAGGGCAGAATGGAAGTGTCCAAGGGCAGAAAGGCTTTGAGCAACCTAGTCTAGTGGGAAGTGTCCCTGCCTACGCAGGGGCGTTGGAACTATATGATCTTTAAGGTCCCTTCCAACTGTAGCCATTCTATGATTCTATAGTTCTATGATAGTTACTCTTTTTAGCTGGCCCAGAAGAATTGTGCTGTACACACCACTAGGATGCATTACATTGTAATAGCATCTAGGTCAGCAAACAGGCCCATTTAAGTGGCTTGTGACTATAATATAAAAGAAACTATATACTTTTTCTTAATACTTTCATAACTGTATCCTGGTATACTGCAGATATATTAGCCAAGCTATGGTTTCAGATATATGTATTTGTAATGGTTTAATGATAGATTCCTCTTTAATGCACTTTAGAGTTATTAGTGTAACTTTCTCCTCCACATATTATTACAGTGTAACAATTTCTGTAGAGGCATGCTATTAAGCTATGGAAACCACACTATTTATGCTACATCCACAAAAACTGCAAGGGAATTTTAAAGCATAAATTGGGTCTGAAACACTGAGTTTCAAGTGATAACCTCTGAAATAATTGCCTATGGCCTTACTATACTTAGAGTACAGGTTATTACAAGTGTAACTAAAATGGTAACCAAAATATAATCAACTTTTGCCCTTGTGTAAGGGTTATGCCCCTTACCACAACAAATATATGTCTCCCATAAAACTACTTCAACATACAAGGATGATTAAACGGACACCACTCCTGCACGGTGCCGCTGGCACCTGGAACCGTCAAGACCCAAGGCGCTGGCTCCTTGCTGAAGGGGTCCAACCCCCCAGCCTGTGGCTGGTCTGTTCTGCCCTGGGACCCAAGACTGGCTGGGCCAGGGCTGGCATGTACATGAGAGAATGCATTGCGGCACCTGAAACCCTACCCTAACCTAAAGAGAAGTCACCGGACAGCACGAGGGAGGCTTCTGCCTCTGTGAGAGAGGAGACCAGAACTCATCGGTAGCTGAGGGGCACGCTGCTGTGCTGCAGCCTGCCAGATCTTCATGGGATCCCAGGGGCGGAATAAAGGCTGGAATCTAACTGTTCTTTTAAGAACAGAGAGCTGAGACCCCTGCCTGCAGCCGAGGACAGCGCAGAGCCCAGCTGGGACCAGGAAGCGCCGCCAGCCGAGCCAGGGCCGCACCTCTGCCTGCAGCCAAGGACGGAGCCGAGCTGAGCCAGGAGGTGCCACAGCAGCCCTGCCACAGCAGCAGTAGCCGAGCCAGACCCGAGCCGGAGCCGAGAAGAGCGCAGCGCCGAGCCCAGCGGGGCCGCCGTCCCGAGGGAGCGGCCGTCCGTGCTGCGCGTGCCTGCTGCCCACCTGTGCTGCCTGCTGCCCACCTGTGCTGCCCGCGCGCTGCATGCCTGCTGCCCTCCAGCCCAGGAGCTGTCGCTGTGGCGACCTTCAACGTGTAAGAACCCCATCCATGAATCTTCCCTGCTTTTCTCTCTATAGATAGAATTCACTCCCCATACTCCCACACACAACGGCGACCCCAGCGGGGGGAACTGCGATGTGTTCTAAGTCACCTCCCTTAACCATAACAATCTTCACCTTATCAATGGCTTGTACTACAGTTATGTATTTGTACATCTCTGTTTTGTTTATAAAGTATCAACATGTATAAACCCCCCACTCTGTGTCCTCATTTCCTTTTGAGCAGCAGTGCGCACTATCCATGGAGGGGGTTTCGGCAGGTATCGAATAAGCCTGAGGGGGAGGGGTTAACCAATCGAACCTGTCCTTGTTCTGTTGTTGAACCCTTACACCTTGACATCCTCTCACAATACAGACAGTAGAGGACTCAATTAAGAAACATGTTACAGAACAATGCATACAAAAAGAGAAAAAATGGAGTCCCACTGCATATGGTCACAAAAAGACTGTTGTGCTGGTTCTGCAACACATGGGAAATAATTTTTTTAATGGCCTGAAATGAAAGTTATAACCCATGAAGAAATCGCCTACTGCACGAGAGCAATGAAAAAAAACATACCTAGTGCTTCTCTGTTTCATAGAGAATTAAAACTATAGGATACTGCCACCTTTAAACACCTATTCTCTCAGTGTTTAGTTGTTTCTCTACTTCCCCCCCACACACCTTCATTAGGATCCTGACCATGGAATAATTATAAAATATACAAATTCTTCACAAACATTTCCTCCAGAAAAAGCTCCAAATAATTGCCCACAAATTGCCACACGTTTTTCCTACAGCAGGTTACTCCAGACTTTAAAAAAAGAGCCACCATCAAATAACTGTCATTCTTTATGATTTACCATCTTTTTTGCCTCCTTTTCTCATAGTGAATTCCTTTCTTAGCAACACCCACATCCTAAAGAACTGCTTTCTATGAATTAGTCCAGAAAAAAAATAGATAAGCATACAGGAGTACACTGTTAAGTGGTATTTGTGTGATAAATTAAAATTATTTTAAAGCTATGGCTTGAATTAAGACAAAGTTATTTTTGATGCAAAATAAAAACATCATTATCACCAAAGTGCAGTCAGCCAGTGCACCAGAACAGGGAGGAGAGCAACATTCAATTGCCTGAATGCTCTAACAGGCACCTGCTGTTGTTCTGCAACCCAGGCAATGCTGAGGACTTGGTTCTGTCATTTGTCTTGAAGTCAACATTGGGTTTCACTCATACAAGTTGATTTGCATCCAATTGGATTTTAGAAAAATAGATTTTTAAAATACAGAACACTTCTTTCTCACTTCTGTCTTCCTGCACCTGCTCTGAGTACTTCTGCTGTCTGAGTAGCTGAGCTTCTGGCAGCATCTCTGCACACTACTGTTCCCTTCTCCCTTCTCTAATGGCTTTGTTTGAAATTGGTAGGAAGGACAAAAAGGACTGGAGTCAGCTGTGAGCAGAGGTCTGTGGTAAGGGAAAACAGAGACTCCAGCAAAGACTTTAAGAAAGGTACAGCTGTTTCCATTTCCAGTCAAGGTAAATAAACCCCTCCAAAATATGCTCCTGTATCACTTTTAAATAATGGGACTTGACACAATACTATGGATCCTATAGTTTTACTACACTTACGAAGGATATCCCAAGTTACTCACTACTCTAGCTGTCCCAGAAAATTTGTTGGATGACTAATTGCAGGTCACTTAGGCAAAAGTTTGACTCTCAGGGCAATTCCACAAGAGAAACATGCACTTAAAGCTAGGAGACTAGAAACATGAGAATGGTCCCATCTCAAAGACAGTCTAGGAAAAATACTTCACAGTAATCCACAAAAGTGACCACTTACTTGTTTGCTTCTGCTGTAAAAACTGCAATTTCACAAATGAGTAGGAGGAAAGGCTCAAGTAGTATTAAAAATGCAAATAACAAGCACTTTTGAAAATGTCTCTGAAGAATCTAAAAATAAATAAATAAATAAGCAAAATACTGACAACTCCTGGGCAAATATTGCAAAAGTTAATTGAAGTTGTAGGTTATAGGTGCATATACTTGTATTCTCCGTCATAAGAAAAGGTAGTAACTTAAAACCTTTAGAAACTTTGAAACGGGAATTTAACCACTCACTGGAAACACAGATAAACCTTTAGCTAACTGTCCCTATGGATTCTTCCACGTTAACATGATAGATATCAACTTCCATTAATCAACCACTAAGTTACTGAAGGAATTAAATAAAATTACTCCGGCAAAGCTCTGTAAGTAAGGAACTGCAGTTCATGGTAGTGATTATATTTGGAATGTAAAAAGACTGGAAAGATTCAAGCTCTCTAAGAGAAAAAAATTCTTAACCCAAATCCTTGATTAATTTCTGAAAATGAGCTGCTTTTAATATACTCCCAATTAGTCTGAGGTGGTCAACAGATCCTGAAAATGTCAGTTTATCCAAGTTAAGTCCTTTAAATAAATTCATTCAACTAAACTGCTATCAAGCAGATTTCTGAGATCAAGAGTGAAACTTCTAGCAGAAGAAAAAATTATCAACCACAAATGGCTAAGCTATAAGGGGGAAGTTGAGCACCCAAGTTTTACCTAAAGACTTTAAATTTAGGTCTCTCAATACAATGAAATATCTGATAAATTATCTACATTGTTGAGGCCATCTTTTTTTATCTAATAAACAAGTAATTTTACGCAGAGTTTAATCTAAACACATTACTTGAGCTCACTGCCTATACGTATACAGCCACCGCACTAAAAAATGCTACACAGAGGCACCTTCAGCCCCCATTACTCTCCACCAGTCAGGCTTATGGGGAAGACATCACCTTTAATTACGCTGTTAGCTCAAAGGGAATACTCAGTGTATTGCGTACTGTTATATAATATGGTCATTAGAGTAAAAGAATAAAGCTGTCCCCAGAGAACAATTTCATTTGTACAAACCTCCTGACCTCCAATAAATAATTTCCTGGAAAAAAATCAGGAAAGGCATTTTTCCTCTGGGAAATTAAATGGAAAACTTCTAACATATATGCTAGAGAGACTTATAATATAGAAATATTCTCATTTTAGAAAGAAACACAACATATACTTTATATGCCAGCACAAGGAGAGATATCATGACGTATTTGGACCATGACACGTTATAATTTCCTCAGCCTGAAGATAACCATGAGCTAAAATATGGTCTCTCTCAATCTGTGGTAGTTGAGACCTATTCCTAAAATGGATTAAGAAATTTCTATATAGAAAAGGAATGGAGAAAGACTGTTGTCATGACTGTTCTTCAGGAACGTTATTAAGAAAATGGTTTTATATATTTCACCTGCGTATACAGTAAATATCCACTTTCTAGTTTTCTTCTTCTTATATCAATGATGTTACAGTGCCTGGCACTCAAACTTGTCTGAAATTATAATTTCTCAATCATAGAAAGAAGCTTAAAAGCTTGATGCCTTATTTTTGGCAGTAACTGCATTTGTTTATATCTATCCAGACATTTCAACAGTCTACTGCATAATGTTTTGCTAGGATAAAAGCTGTGAGAGATGAGCTGTTAGTGAAATGTCCACCATTACAAAAAAAAATATCCTTTTTCTAGAACCAAATTAATTTACATGTATTGATCTATTAAAATGAATGTTAGAAAGTATTGTATTATTATGACAGAGACAATAAGGCATGTTCCTCTTTAACAGTCCAAATCTTTCTTAACAAGCCATCCTTGCTAACCTCATTCTGCAATTATACACTCACACTTAAACAGATGGTCTATTTGACTCAGCTGCTTCCTGCACTGCTCTTCAGGAGCATAAACAGAAAATACACTGGGCTAAAGTGATGTTTGCAAATACTTTGTATACAAGAATAAAGAGCACGAGCCTATTCTGATGCAAATAAATATACAAATGCAGGAATATTAAATCTATTTGTATTGGAATAAAAATAAACCACAAATATTATAGATCCAGGATATGAGCAGTTGGAAAAAAAACAACACAACAACAATCAAACAACAAACTAAACATGGGAAATCCATTATTTTCTAAAAGTAAAATAGTAATTAAAAAAATATCTCCAGATGCAGTTTCCCTGCAGTTTAATACCCTGTAAACATGAAAAAACCTATACTAGGAATGTAATTAGGGCAACTGTTATTCCTTCAAAGCTTTTTGACCTGACATTTAGACAGCATAACAGACCTTTTTATAGTAGTAGTATTGTAGACATAATCTGGTTTGGGAAAGGATGACAAAGGAAGGTACTGAAGACCCAGCAGAAGCTTATTCTTAAGCATTTAAGGCAGATTGAGGTAGGTCTTTTAGTGCATATGGAGGCTTGCCTACTGTCACCAAATGTGAGGAAAATAACTTACTGACACCAGTGTGATGTAGAGAAGCAGACACTTCTTTATTAGTGTGTTGAGGATACGGGGGCTAACTTCTCTTAGCGTATCCTGAGTTGCATTACAATCAACAGGTTTTTATATATTCAATTTCTATTGTTTAAATTATTTAGCATAAAAATGCTTATAGTGCTCACTTTTAGTTACTCACTAAGTTTAACCTTTGCATTGATTGGCCCCTTCAAGTTACATAACTTCATATATTTTCATTTCTAACAAAAATCATTGGTCACCCGATTGCTTCTAGTCCCTGATATTCAAACCTGGTTGGGATAGGAAAAGGGAATATTCAAGCAGCATAACTGCTTACTGTGATCTTGGCCACTGTGTGATAGCTTCAAGATTGATTACTGTATTATTCTTTCCATGGTAGCTGCTTAAGCATAATATCTTTCTCTTTATGTAACACTAGACCTTAGTTACTTGTACTTGTCTATTACATGTGGTTTCTGTAACTACTGAAATAAATAACCCACTCCCTTCCCAATATGATTCCTATGTGAACAGTTTCTCCTAAAAGCCTTGTCTTGAAGGCCTGACCAGGGCCAGGCCTTCTAAATAATCAAAATTAAGTCAATTCAGTAGCATTACTACCCCAAAGAGTTTATGAAAAAGTAAAAATAAAATTATGTCCCCCTCTGTCAAAAGTCTCCTTATTTTCCTCTGGTATCAGTTAATGTCACATTTAAGCTCTCATGAATTCAACAATGCCACTGACACATTATGTTTTACTAGATTTTAAAAAATTGTTTGAACATGTACTTTCATTTTGAGTGAGTTTCTGATTGCACTCTCTCTCATAAAAATAATTTTGAAATAAAAAAATATATATAATGAAAAAAAAAACAACAACAAACATGAGAATTGAGCCCCTGATTAGGCACTGGTATTTTTTTATCCTTGAATAGTGATTAGCCATGAAAAGGGGATTAAACAGAGAACCAGCTGATGCTTCTGGGTTACACAGGAGCAAAACAGCAAGAAAACTATTTTATTCTGAGAAAAAGAGTATATCAAATGGTTAGAGACAGCACAACCAAACAATTTTGTCATGCTTATTTTGGATATTAGTATGCCTGAACTTCTGAGATTTGATCTATGGACCGGGCCTGCTATTTTCCAATTTTGTTAGAGTTAGGCTGAAAATATATTCAGCAGGAACAGCTTTTACCAAAGCCCACAGAGCAGTTTTTAGAAAGAATTAAAGAACTTTCTTCTGAACAAATATATTGCTTACACATTTTGAAGTTTACCTTTACAGAAGCTTACACTCATCTGACTTTAAATTTACCCTTTTTCTTTCACTATATAAGATAGCTTTCCTTGTTGAGTATTGTCTAATTGTTTTCAGCAACACTTTTAGAGTAAGTTAGGTCCAACTCAGATGCCTCCTTTTTCACAAAGAGAATGGAGTGGGGGAAGGTGTAAGCAGTAAGCATCCCTTTGATTTTAGCTCTCAGCCTTAACAGAGTAGCAGTGTAAACTGCATGGTTGACAGACCTAACAAGGGAGTAAGTATTAGCTGAACAATCACTTACTAAAGTTCTCTAAAACATTATTGTGTGGTTAAAAGGGATCAAGATAATTAAGAGAAGCCTTGTGGTTAAATAAGGCTAGTTGTTGCTTTTTGTTTGTTTGTTTTGTTTCCAAACAACACCCAATAAACTGAACCTTCACTAAATATAGCTGTTCGATCACTTTCATATTAGCTGGACTACACTAAAAAAAAATTTAAAGACCTTAATATACTTCTCAGTTTTAGGTACATTCGTGTGTCATTTTCATGCTTTAGCTTAACAACATTCAGCGTTCAAGGCAGGTTGGTTGGGGCTTTGAGAAACCTGATCTAGTGGGAAGTGTCCCTGCCCAGGAACAGGGAGTTGGAACTAGATGATCTTTAAGATCCCTTCCAACCCCAGCCATTTTATTCTATGATTCTATGATTTATTCATTTATTGCAAAGAGCACATTTGAACTGATACAGCCACCCTATAAGCTTGGTTTCCTGTTTTTACATAGAGTCTTCTAGCAACTTGTAAAGTAACAACTTCGCAAATAAATCAGACACTTTAAATACAGGTAATAGAAGAGCTTATTATTTATTGAAACTGAAACACAGACCAAAAGACTAGCACAGCTTTTCAAGACTATTGTTGGATTCCTCCTCATCTAAATTAAATCTAACTAGCATAAATTTATGCAGTGGATGTATGATCTTTCTTTCAGTTGTGGGAAGGGTGAAAAGGCTGTCTTGACACACAAATAAAGGAAATATTCTGTTCAGTAGCATCCAGAGAAGTCCACACTTTCTTAATTGATACTCAAAAGACACTGTAGACAACTTTGATGATGTCAGAAATCCATATATACATGTATTTGTTTATCCTGCCCATGTCTCAGAATTCTTTTCCATACATATCATTTAAGCATCCTGTTGCAAAGGTTATACCAGCTTTTCAGAAATTATAAGAATTATAGAGTTAAAATTATGTAAGGAGATACAATACTAGAAAGGTAATTTGAGCAACTAGGCTGCTCACATTTCTTTCATTCCCAAATGAAAATCCAAAGCTGTTGAAGGCTTAGGGCATCAAAAACAAAGTGCATGAAAAAAATGTTCTTTTCTGGTTTGACATCCAATGTAAAAGTCTTGTTAGTCACAGGCTGAATAATTTCAGTTTTCTAGGCTCATGAGGAAGTATAGGTCACAAAGTTTAATGACTTGGCACCTGCAGTTTGACAGATTGGTATCAAAATACCAGCTGCTACAAGATTTGCTGTGATTTTTCTCGACATTGCTTTCTATGGTATCTTTTCTTTTGCATCTTCAATATATGAGCCCAACATAAAAACCTGTAAAACTTATATCATCAGCTTAGCTTTCCTGATAAAATCAGATGGTCAGTAGATTTGACATTGTGGATGACTATAGAGGCATAAAACCTAGTATATTATTTCAAACATGATACTAGATTGACAACCTAACAGGCCAAATACACTGAATGAATATAAACTAGCATCACGATTCATACTTCATTTTTTCTGGGTTGCTCATATATCCCACCTATGCACCGTTTTTGAAGATTATAAGGAACCACCATGAGATATTTTCCTGATGATACCAAAGCTGTAGACTGAGCAGTATAATCCAACAAAATCCAATTGCTTACACTGTGAAAACTCCCAGTTTCTATCATCTTTTTCACCTTGTCCAGGTGAATGAGTTGAATTCTTGTGTGCTATTTGTGAGAGGAGGTTGAGGGGGGGGGGGTTCTTATTTTTTTCTATAAATCCCAGTCTGATATGGAGTCATTGGAATGTGTGAAAAACCTCTTTTGTTTTTGATCAAGGATGTGCTATGAAATGATTTGCAGGAAAGGTCAGAAGTTAGTTTATGTAAAGTTCTGTCCTCAGCAATTCTGTCATACTGTCACAATACCAAAGCTAAACCAAAAGTTTTTCTGCTTTGTTGGAAAAAGCATCCATTCTCTATTAAAATATTATATACCTTTTTTTGTTTGCAATTTGTTATTAGAGAGGAGAAATTTTTGCCAAATAAAATAATATTTTTTTCATTTTTCATGGGCAGAGTCAGATAAAATAATCAAATAATTGATCAGAAAGTGCTCGACAGTAGTCCCTGTACAAGTGAGCCATCACAGATATCATCAGAATCAGAACATCTCATTCCTCTCTCTGTGTGGGACTTAGTCACATGATTCACAGTGCACAAAACTGCAGTTTCTATGGTGTATCTTTTTCCGACATGTTACCCAGTAAAAATCAAATACTGGAATTCCCCTTAGCACTGAAGTTCAGAATCAGTACAGAAATATTTTAAATTACTTCCACTGGACAGTCCATTTTGAAAGCACCAGTCCCCTTCAGTAATGTTAACTAAACAACTTGAGAAGAAGATTATATTTCTGTTTAAGCTATTTAAACTAATTTAGGCTGTCTAACTTTATTATCTAATGTCCCACCACTGGTTTGTGATATCTAGAATTTAGCACTCTACATTGTAAATCTGCTATCAAAAAAAGGCTTTGTGCAGCCTGGTCTAGTGTGAGGTGTTCCTGCTCATAGCAGGGAGTTTGGAACCTAGAGCCAGGATAAGCCACTTTTTCTTTTACAGTTTGTTTTGTTTGTTTTTTCCTTCAGTAATCTTTCTTTTAACTAGTGGCAAAGGGTTCCAGCTATGACTGATAACAGACACTGGAATGTTTGTCATTGCTGGGACTCCAAGGTCATGTCCTGCATAGGAGGCTGAATTAGACAGACAGCAAAATTGGCCAGAGACATTCCATTCCATATATCTACATAAGGTCACAGGAAGGTCAGAAATCACACAGGAAAACTTCTTTCTGCTTCTTCTTCCCTTCTTTTCCATCCATGGCCGGGGTCCAGGGATGTCTCCATCCATCCATCACCATCGCCCCCAAGGCTCAAGCTCTGCTGACCCTCAGAACTCTCCATCCTCTCCGGCAGCTTTGGGACTTTTTGGGAATGTTCGTAGCTCAGGAGAGTGCTGTGTGAATTGCTGGGGATGGGGGGAGGCAATAGGGGTTTGCACATTCCTGAACATATTTGTATATAATTGTACATATTCTATTTTATCATTAGTGTTTAATTAAAGCTGTGTAATTTAGTTTTCAATCCAGCAAAGTCTCTCTCTCATTCTCTCTCTCTCCTTCCCTATCTGGGCGAGAGGGAGAGGGGATCAAGAGCATTGTTGTTGATCCTGAGTGAAACAGTGACAAACATAATTCAGGACCTCACATGTGGGCAAATGTAAACATATGCACACAGGTGCATGGGAGTTCTCTTTTGTAATGTTAGTGATGAATTTTCACTCAGAGATCCAATCTCATTTTGGTAAGTCCCTAATTCACGAACATTTATCCTTTCCCTTCCATCCCATTATGCAACAAGAAGCTGCTGCAATTTCATGTCACACTTCTTACAAGCAGTTCCCATTGCATAATATTTACATTATGTTGTAAATGAATAAGAAAACTACTGCCTATTAAACTCACCCCAGAAAACTGAATTTATTACACCATCAGTTGTCTTTTCATTAATACTTTTTCACTTTGTCATGATTAAAGACCCTATATTTTGAAATATCAGCAAGCTGGGGTCAGTGAAGAATGGATACATTTTCTATTTATGTAAAATGTTCAACATTGAAACAAGAGTTTATCTGTCACCAGAGAAAGCATATGAAGGCATTCCTTTTGTCTTAATAATCCACCCATAAGTTTATGAACCCAGTTTGCATTAGGAACTAATCCACAGAACCATAGAGGATTACGTTTTGAATGGACATAAAATGGCGAATATCCATGCTACACCCCAGCACCTACTGATTTGTACAGGTGAGCTGTTGTGCTACAGGTTAACTTGGTTAGGCTGACTGCATTAATTTGCAATCACCATTTCCCTTTCAGCTCTGCCTTTTTGATATGATATCATCTTTGGAGATAATTTGAGAGATCTTCTAACAGAGCAGTGTTTCATAGAGGTGAACTAACAAGAAATCGGGGTATCTGTTTCCACCAACACTGCCTACTTTTTAATTCAATCCAAAATTAAGTATAAACTGCACCCTAAATAAACAAAAAATACAGTAGTTTTACAGACCTCTGAAGTTCGATCTCAGAAATAAGGAAAAATTACAATGCTTTTCCAGAAATAAACATCATAGAATAAAGCAAGTGGTATGTAAATATTTTTACTACTTATTCTACATAACTCACATAAAATATCTTCAATTTTTGCAATTAAAATAAATTGGAGATTTGAAAATAATTAAGCAGTAAACCAAAACCTTCCAATATAGCTATATAATAATAATTTATAAATAAATTGCCATGTAGGACAGACTCTTCCAGCAATAATTGCATAAGGAGATTTCTATTTGCTAATATAAACAGGTTCTGAATCTAAAGGTGCAGAAAATGTCCTTGGGTGATTCTTTTATCAAGACCTAGAAGGAAATTAATTCTGCAACTCTTTATTGTTAATGGGAATTGTTCAGCATGACTCACAATTAACATGTACCCCTTATGGTTTTTTCTGCATAATATTTCAAATTAATTTCAATAAACAAGTTCCCAGCAATTATTTAATGCAGTAGATCTGATTCTGAGTGCACAAAGGTGCCTCGATTCACTTCAGCATAAGCCTGAAAATGAAGCAACATTAAAAGGATAAGGACTTGACTAAATATCATATAAATTAAGTACTCACTCCGGCATAACTCAACTAACCTCAACAAGCTAGCCTAAATTTACACCAGTATAAATAAAAACATAATCAGCCCCCTATTTCTAAAAACATTTGTTCTTTAGATCATCCATGGTGACATTTCCACATCAGTAACTTCTAGATGTGTTTTGTAAACACTTAGACTGCTTGGTCTACTGGGAACTGCTCCAGTGTGGAATTCAGTTCTGGTGAGTAGTATTTATTCTGGTCAGACCCTTACAATGTTTGCCTTCAATCTCAGACTGTTGAATGTTATTTCAGTAAGAATCCACTTCTATATGAGAAGAATCAATGAAAAATTATTTTGTTTATACCTCTCTTTAACCTCACTTGCAAGAATACAGTAATCCAATATATTTCATGATGCTCCTGTCATCCACTGCTTTTTGTAAAAGATTTCTTGGTTTTCTTAACATCTCTTCTGCAAAGGAATGGCTGAGTTCAACATATTTAATACTTGTGTAAGGATGAACCTTTTCAGCTTACTTGCATGCAGCATAAGCCACATAGGTGGAAAAAACCCCATCATTGATTACACAAAATACATGGCTACAAAAATCTAAGGGACATGACTACTTACAGCAGTATTTGGGAGGATCTATTTAACTGCATTTTACTATGGACACTCTCATTTTGAGACTTGCTCAGTGGTGACTGAGATGAAAAATCCTACTGGACAGACCACCTCACTGTATTGTATAGGTATCACTTTTTCTGCTCATGAAGCCTCCAGACCTCAGAATACAGGGCTCTGTCTTCCCTGATGATGACTTCTCCATGGAGAATCTGCTATGTACCTGGTTAGCACATGCATGATGTATGGAAGAATGCCGTCAGTGTACAAGCCCAAACATTATCTGAACTAGTTCAAGCTCTCTAGGATTTGGTACCACAACACAGTTCTCAGGAGATCTGCAGGCATCCCTGTTATTATACACACTCAAGCAATTTCATCTTATTTGCAAATAGTTACAGACAGAGCCCAAACAACAACTTGAATAGATTTGCCCTTGTTTTTTCCATACGGTCTTAAAAATCTCCAGATTACAAAACCATTTGCTATGATTCCTGCTAGTGCAAGTTGCCTATGCAGTCAGGGCTGGAGCCAGCTAATTTGCGCAGACAAGTGGGTGTTCACAATATTCTAGTCTGCTACATCTACAGGAGGTTTCTACTCCTCCTCATTGATACTAAAAAGACATCCACTGTTACCAGTTTAGGTGTAGGTATTTATGCAATGAATCCCACCTTGGCAGGCCTACTATTGAGCTAGAGATGATAAAAAATGACTGTTTAAAGTCAGGGGATTTTTTGTTCTCATATTACCATTAACAAGAGAATGGTTTTTGTTCTAATATTATAATTAACAATTTATACTACAGAATGTAAATTTATAAAGTGTTTAGATGATGTTAGTCTGAGGAAAAGGCAAAAATGAGCTCAGGGCTTAACAGCTTGCAGTGTTGCTTGAAGAAATGTTGTATTATTGAGTAACCCTTAGAAGAAATGTAATTATGCCTTGGTTGTGCTTCAGTTTCATTAATAAATCCTGCCTCACACAAAGGTTTCTATGGAACCACCTCTCTTTCTCTGCATCTAGAGCCCTGGTAATTTTCAACCAAGATAAGCCATTGATAATGACAGGTGGTTGCATTTCTATACCAGAACTACCTCCATATATAGCTTACAGATCTCTTATTCCTTTTCTTGGATATGAGAGTGTCATGTATTCACTGTCAGATTTTGCCATCTAATATCTTATTTGTGATTTCTTAGAACCAGAAAGCATGAAAAATATATCAGAGCATAGCCTGTAAGAATATAGAAATAATGACTTTCTGTAACTGTCTGAGAAATAAAAATGTAGAAACATGTAGCAAAGACAGGATATGACTTGGTCAGTGGTCACTGTATTTCTGGGAAGAGGCAAAACATTAATGATACATAAAACTACACAGCGTATTTTGTAAAACATTAGCCCTAAGCAAGTTTGCCTTGAAAATACAACTGCTTATCTCTGGAACTGCTTTTGTAAGTAAAACCAAGTGTTTGCCTATTTGCAGTAAAAGTCAGACTGGAAATAGTGTCAAAATTTTATTCTAGCTGTCTTATCCCTTACTGAAAAAAAGAAAAAAAATAATCTAACTAAAAAAACCCCACAAAATCCTCCAAAACCCAAAACTTCATATTTAACAGAAAACTTCATATTTCACACGAAACTTGAAAAGCAAAAATTTAAAGGTATCGAAAGATATACCTTTATAAATTCACAAAGAAAACCACATATGGAAGAAAAAAATAAAAAAATCATACAAACTTATAAAGAGCTAAGATCACAAAATACTTCAAGATTCAGTGAATTCAGGGATTTACAGAAGCTCATTGTTTTTGAAAAATATTAGTTGTTGGTTTGTTTGGGTTTTTTTAATTTACGTGCTTACATAACTGGAAAACACTTAGATAACAAATAAAAATAGCAAGATAACAAAATATAAATGAAAACATAGAGGAAATACATTATTTATCAGTGGGAGCCAATTGGTATAAATGGGCAAGAAATGGGAAGAACAGCAACAAGATTCCACTTCCAGGACTGAAAAGACAAGAAGACAACATCCAAGTTAAGCATGCTCAGAAAAATCAGAAAAAGAAAAGAGGTACCTTTTACCTGCCATCCCTGCAACCCTCATGAATGGAGAAAGTTTCTCAAATAAACTTTCCTAATTTTAGTTGAAGATCTCCTTTCATTTGAAATAAATCAAAACCACATACTTAATTTTGGTTGGCTCAGCTTTGATCCAAGCCATAGTTGTACCTCATGTCCCCTTGTCTTTTGTACTGACTAGACTAGTAAATCATCCTACCACAGCATACTTGATTCTCTTTGGCTGACTGGGTGACTACATCACGGGACAGGATCACACTAATAAAGACTGTAACTTAAGTGTCCCTTGTGTGTGAGTCATAACCTACAGGATATCTGAATTTCAGCTATGGTAATACACTTTGCACAAGGCGTGGATGTAACTTTAAGTTCAAACATAACACTTGAAACTTTTTAAATATTACCTGTTAGGTGCTGCATGTCTGAAAAACATTTTAATTTTCTATTAAAAAACAGAAAATAAATATGAACTGAAAATGCATTTATCATTTGTCTCATTTGCTTAATCTCTTCTATGAATAATTTCTATACGTTAGCATTGCTTTGTTTCATTTAAAATTGTAATAGCATCTATCATAACATGCTGAGGAGACAAGCTCCAGTGTAGGTAAGCTCACATTGGAAAACGGAATTGCAGCAAAAAAGGCCAGCAAGGGGCTCTTCTTGGGGCTTTCTGAAGCTGGGAGAGCAGCTAACCTGTGCCTGGTGCTGACATCTTGTGGCCATGCTGCTGGGATGGCAAGAGTATATAGCAAGCACCACTAGCAGCAAATCTAAATGGACTGTAAATGCACCTGCAGTCACTTGCCGGATGAAACATACCAGCAGAGAGGGAACAGTCCCAGAGTTTCCTAGAGCGTATAGAGGATAACTTTCTGATGCAGCTGACAAGAGAGCCTACTAAGGAAGCTGCCCTGCTAGACCTGCTGTTTATCAACAGAGATAACCTTGTGGAGGATGTGATGGTCAGAGGCCAGCTTGGGTATAGTGACCACGAAATTATAAAGTTCAATATTGTTGGAGTGGAAAGGGGAAGGGTCAGCAGAACTGCCACCTTGGACTAGTGGCAGGCAAAATTTGACTTGTTTCAGAGACTGTTTGACAGAGTCCTTTTGGAGGCAGTCCTGAAGGGCAAAGGGGTCCAGGAAGGCTGGACATTATTCAAGAAGTAACTTTTAAAGGAACAGGAATAAGCCATCCCCCTGTGCCAAAAGATGAGCCAGCTGCCATTCAGAGAGACTTAGACAGGCTGGAGAGTTGGGCGGGGAGAAACATGATGAAATTCAACAAGGGCAAGTGTAGAGTTTTGCATTGAGGAAGAACAACACGATGTCCCAGTATAGGTTGGGGGCTGACCTGCTGGAGAGTAGTGTAGGTGAAAGAGACCTGGAGGTCCTGGTAGACAGGAGGATGACCATGAGCCAGCAATGTGCCCTTGTGGCCAAGAAGGCCAATGGCATCCTGGGGTGCATTAGAAAGGGTGTGGTTAGTTGGTCAAGAGAGGTTCTCCTCCCCCTCTATTCTGCATTGGTGAGGCCGCATCTGGAGTATTGTGTCCAGTTCTGGGCCCCTCAGTTCAAGAAGGACAGGCAACTGCTGGAAAGAGTCCAGTGCAGAGCTACTAAGATGATTAAGGGAGTGGAACATCTCCCTTATGAGGAAAGGTTGAGGGAGCTGGGTCTCTTTAGCTTGGAGAAAAGGAGGCTGAGGGGTGACCTCATCAATGTTTACAAATATGTAAGGGGTGAGTGTCAGGGAGATGGAGTTCGGCTCTTCTCAGTGATGACCAGTGATAGGACAAGGGGTAATGGGTGTAAATTGGAGCATAGGAGGTTCAAGGTGAATATCCGAAAAAATTTTTTACTGTGAGAGTGACAGAGCACTGGAACAGGCTGCCCAGGGAGGTTGTGGAGTCTCCTTCACTGGAGACATTCAAAACCCACCTGGATGCGTTCCTATGTGATGTACTCTAGGTGACCCTGCTCTGGCAGGGGGGGTTGGACTAGATGATCTTTCGAGGTCCCTTCCAACCCCTAGGATTCTATGATTCTATGATTCTATGATTCAGGGAAGAAGACCAGCCTGGCTGAATAAAGAGATCTAGCTGCTACTCAGGGGAAAAAGGAGAGTATAAGGCCTTTGGAAAAAGGGGCAGGTCACTCAGGATGACAACAAGGATATTGTGAGGCTAATGCTGAGATAAAATCAGGAGGGCCAAGGCCCAACTTGAAATCAACCTGGTTTCAGAAGTCAAAGATGATAAGAAACACTTCTATAAACATATCAACAACAAAAGGAGGACTAAGGAGAACTTCTATCCTGTATTGGATGCAGGGGGAAGCACAGCAACCAGGGAGGAGGAGAAGGCTGAGGTACCTAATGCTGTCTTTTCCTCAGTCTTCAGTAGTAGGTCCACTTGCTTGCTGGGTGCCCGAGTCTCCTGAGCTGGAAGACAAGGGCAGGGAGTAGTTTGAAGCCCCTGTAATCCAAGAGGAGATAGTTAGTGACCTCTGCACCTTTTTGACATATAGAAGTCTAAGGGACGAGACTGGATACACCCAAAGGTATTGAAGGAGCAGGAAGAAGTGCTCACCAAGCCACTTTCCATCATTTACCAGCAGTCCTGTGTAAGTGGGGAGGTCCCAGTAGACTGCAGGTTGGCAAATGTGACCCCCATCTACCAGATGAGCCAAAAGGAGGATCCAGGGAATTATAGACCTGTCAGTCTGACTATAGTGCCAGGAAATGTTATGGAGCAGATAATCTTTAAGTGTCATTATGCAGCACATGTAGGACAACCAGGTGATCAGACCCAGTCAGCATGGGTTCATGAAGGGCAGGTCCTGCTCGATCAACCTGATCTCCCTCTATGACAAGGTGACCCAGCTGGTGGATGAGGGAAAGGCTGTGGATATTGTTTACCTGGATTTTAGTAAAGACTTCAACTCCATTTCTCACTGCATTCTCCTTGAGAAACTGGCTACATATGGCTAAGACAGGTGTACTCTCTTCTGGGTAGAACACTGGCTGGATGACCAGACCCAAAGTGTTATGAATAGAGTTAAATCCAGCTGGTGGCTGGGTGAAAGTAGTGTTCCCCAGGTCTCAGTGTTGGGGCTAGTTCTGTTTAATATCTTCATCAATGATCTGGATGAGAGGATTGAATGCACCCTCAGTAAGTCTACAGAAGACTCTAAGTTGAGTGGGAGTATTGATCTGTTTGAGGGCTGGAAGGCCTCTACAGAGGAACTTGGACAGGCTGAATCGATGGGCTGAGGTAAATCATATGAGGCTCAACAAGGCCAAGTGCTGGGTCCTGCACTTGGGTCTCAAGAACCCCATGCAATGTTACAGGCTTGGGGAAGAGTGGCTGGAAAGCTTCTCAGAGGAAAAGAACCTGGAGGTGTTGATTAATAGCTGACTGAATATGAGCCAGTTGTGTGCAAACGTTGCCAAGAAAGCCGATAGGGTCCTGTCTTGTATCAGAAACAGTATGGTCAGCAGGACTGGGGAGGTGATGGTGCACTAGTGAGGCTGCACATCAAGTACTGTGTTCAATTTTGAGTCCCCCACTACAAGAAAGATATGAAGGTGCTGGAGTGAGTCCAGAGAAGGGCAACGAAGATGGTGAAGGGTCTGGAGCACCAGTCTTATGAGGAGGGTCTGAGGGATTGGGGTTGCTTATCATGAATAAAAGCAGGCTGAGGAGAGACCTTATTGCTCTCTACAACTACCTGAAAGGAGGTGATAATGAGGTGAGGCTTGGTCTCTTCTTCCAAGTAATAAGTGACTGTGAGGGAGCAGCCCTCTGGGCCTACTTTGGGAAATGGTATCAAAACCCCATTGTAGCCCCTGCTCATATGCATCCCAAAAGGCCTGCCTGGGAGGATGGAGACTGCAGGAATGGCCTGCATAGGGCCTCAGGCCTGCAGAGATGAGATAATGACAATGATCAAGGGGCAGAGGGGGAGGAGGTCCACTCCAGCTGTTCACACATGTATGGCTCAATCACTCATCGTGCAATCAAGATTCTAGGCTTCCTGGGAAGTTTTGATCTAAGTTCAGTGCAAGGTATAATTTAGCAAGCAGCAGATAAAACAATTAGACTAAAGATTTTTTGTGAAATAAGTGTCTGGCAGTACATCCACACCACAGGATGACTTTGAAATTTAGCAAACAGACTTTATAAGTGGCAAATGCAACAATTAATGGAGAAATCTTTCTGTGAGTGAAATAACTCATCAAATATGCACAGAGAAGGTACATTTGAATGAAAATGATGTGTAGTTTTCTACTGAAAAGCAATCTATTTTTTCAATCCTTTTTTCCACTCCTCCTAGTACTAGGGTTTGTGGTAGGAGAGCTGTGAAAAACAGAGCACTTAGTAAAGGAATAAAATCCAGAGACTATGGGTTAATTTGAAGCATCAGACTAAAAACTCTTACATTAGAAGTCAATTATTCTGCACCTCAGCTATCCAAACCCTGTGGTTTTTTTAATCAAGCTCTCTTTTTTTTTTTTTCTTTTCTTTTCTTTTTTTTTTTTTCTGGTTGCTATGCTTTATTGCTTTATTTCAACAAGACATTGGCAGCCAAATGTTGTCTGAAATAGTATGCTGTAAAATTATTTGAAAAGAGGTGACAGGTTGCAATTTCTGTTACTCTTTGTGGAGGAACAAGAAGCCTGTCACCAAATTTAATATGCAGCCCTTGATCTCAGGTGACTATTTGCTTACATGGCATTGAAAGTGCACACAGAGCTATAAAATGTTGACAAAAAACATGTTCATTCCCTGAAGAACTTAGAACCTTGGTTAACCATTCAAAACATGTACTTGCCCCCTCAAGTACAACAAGAGATGCAGGAGATAGTGTTCCCTGTGACAACTCAGAGCTGTGAGCATCTCCTCCCAGTTGCTCCCTCCAAGAACTTTGAAATCTCTAACAAAAAAGAATAAATTTTATTTTCCTGAAAAAGCTAACAGGACACCATCTCTGTAGTGAGAAGTTAACAGGACACCATCTCTTGCTAATGAGGTACAGAGGCTGCAGCACTCTTCTAGACAGGGGCTGACGGCTCAGCACTGCCCTAACTTACAAGAGCACATCAAGTATTTTCAGGTGGTCTGATATATGTATATAAATGGACCATTCAGGTCATGCAGTACCTCAGCTTTGAGAGACATGGATCTGGACATAGTTTGCAAAAGGCCTTGTACCTTTGCCATTATGATGAAAAAATGGTGAGAAACGGTGTGTTAACAGATTATATTATTCTGTTTGAGCTGTCTGAAATGGAATTACAAAGAACATGAAAGATATTAGCATATTTATTTATTTATTTAATCGAAAAAATAATTAAATTACATACCATTTTTATCTAGACAGTCAAAAAAATAGCTTGGCCTTTTTCTTGCTCTTTCTTTTTAAATTTTTGTTTCAGTTTGTTTCTGGAGGGGTATTTTTATACATCTCAAAGCAAAGACTTTGTTATTGATGTATGTTCCTCAGTTAATGACTGGTTTAGATTTTTTTCTCCACTCCAAAGCTTAACAAAGTATCATGTGACATTTGTTCAGAGTGCTTTGCACCTCTCCAAGAGAATGACTCATGCATTTCCAAACTCAACAATTAATTAATGAATCAAAATATCATCTTAAAAAAATATAAACAAAAAAAATATGAGCAAATGTATATATTTGGGATAGATAAAATAGTAAGATTCTAACTCTGAATTTTCTTATTGAAGAAACAAAAATATTCTTTGGAAAAAAATATGGGAAACGTAAAGATTAAAATTCAATTCAATATTTTACTGGAATTCATAGGAATTGAAAATTTTAATATTTCTGTGTAGGTAAAGTAAAATTCTCTAGTAAAATGAAGTTGTATTTTCTTCTTAGCACCTTCAAATGTGTTCTGCTAATATTTTTTGTTACTGCCATTCCTATTATCTAAGATCCTTTAGGATAATTTCCCAAATACTTAAAGAATCTTTTAGAGGCATACTAAAAACAATCTGCTCACGCTAAGTCTTTTGCTAATTCCTGTTTTATTGTGCATGAAAAACACTTTTGCAGACTGTACCAGCATAAAAACTTAGCAGCAATATCCCTTACATTACAGCAACTCAAAAATGAGGAGCCATAGAAAAATAGTGCAGATTGCACCCCTTTCTCCCCTCTTACCTTCAATGACATACAGTCCTTTTTGTTCGAATAACTGTCAGTTCACCCTGCAGTATCTACTGGTAAAGAAAATTCATTTGGAACTGTACAAAAGGTATGTTCATCTTAACTGTTAAATATTTATACACAGTATATACTTTTTCCCTAGAAAAAACACTTAACTATTTCCTCTCAGGAAGCCATGATTGTTTTCCATATCACTTTGTTTCAATGCAATATTTCATCCCATTAGCCAGCTAAACAAAAGATCTTCTAATATGTGATGTTACAAAATGTCACTACGGAGAGTCTTCTGTTAGGCATAATAGCTCAGCATTTCTTGCAAGATTAACAATACACCCTTTAATCTTCAGGAGCAGATTTTCCACTTCTATTTAAAAACACACTCATAATTTCTGACAGCTCTCTCCTAAACAGGTCAACCCTCCACAAAGCCACTTCTTTATATGAACAAAGCCAGGATTCAGAAATTCTGATTGAGACAAATCCAGCATGACGTTCGTGGTCACAATATTTATTCCCATTTGGTTTTGACCTTCAGTGAATCACTGGTGGGATACAGCAGATGTGCCTCTAGCAGGACTACTTCCATCTTTCAGCAAAGATACATGACAAAATATCTATGCAAAGGCTGACTAAAGTGGGTAGCTAAGAACCTGGTGATGGACGGCTTTTTTAATTACATGTTCTGTTTCAATCAGGAGCAACTAATTCCACCCTTCCGACGGTTGTTCTGGAAACAGAAATAAGACATTTTACCCATGAATACAATTTAGGATAATCTCTAGAGATGGTACGAATACCGGAATTTTAGCAAAATATAAAGCACCTGTAGGTTTTGCAGTTTAAGCACGACAACTAAGGCTTTTGATTTCTCCTGTATGCAGACAAGCATCATTTGGGAAAGCAGAGACAGCATTTGTTTGCTTGCTTTTTGTTTAAAAATCTGCAAGCAGAACTAATGCAATAGGTGTTTTAATTGGTAAATAGGAATTATAAACATCTGCCACATTTTAAGCTATGACTATTTTGACTACATCTAAAATGAAGAGCTGAAAGACACACCACTAGGCATGAGGACTGCAGTTCCAACAATCTCCAGCTTAGATTACCTCCAGTAAAAAAGTGACTTCATTTTTATTGCAGTGATACTGAGGTCACTTGACTGGTGCATAACCAGT
Organism: Apus apus; assembly: GCF_020740795.1. Lineage (NCBI taxonomy): Eukaryota > Metazoa > Chordata > Aves > Apodiformes > Apodidae > Apus > Apus apus. The sequence continues at coordinate 90,757,512 of NC_067282.1, read as the reverse complement.
AGACAACCTCTTCCAGAGTACTGACCAAGAGATGCCATGATAGACAGTGAGCCAAGGGTCCATGATGCCACTTCTGACAAGTCTCATGCCACGAGACCCAGTTGATTCTTTTCTAGAGGACAGCTTGTACTCAAGCAAGTGCTTTTACCACCATTTAAAAAGTGGCCAATGTACATGTGCACAATCAAATATGCACTAAAAAAAAATAATTTAAAAAAAAAATCAGCTCTCTGTGACATTTCTTAATTCATCAAACTATGCATGGAAATTTTTCTGTCATTCCTATCATGTTTGTGTTGCAGAGTCCACATTTCTATTGGAGGATAACCCTTTTGTAAGGGACCTCCAGCCTAAAAGCATCCATAAAGATGTTCCTAACTCATAGTTTGTGTACGTTTTCCTCTTTATTCAGGAGCTGAGAGACCTCCATTTAACCTCTGTTTGAATTCTTATAGGTATGCCTTGTTCACGGCTTGGACAGGTGGGTCTTTGCTGGAGAAAAAACTGGCCAAATGACCAGGCCCAAAGAGCTGTGGGGAATGGATTTAAATCCAGCTGGTGACTCATCATGAGTGGTTTTACCCAGGGCTCGGTGTTGGGGCCAGTTCTCTTGAATATCTTTATCCATCGTATGGATGAGAGGATCGAGTGCACCCTCATTAAGTTTGCAGATGATACCAAGTGAGGTGGGAGTGCTGATCTCCTTGAGGGTAGGAAGGTTCTACAGAGGGATCTGGACAGGCTGGACTGATGGGCCAAGGCCAACTGTATGGAGTTCAGCAAGGCTAAGTGTCAGATTCTGCCCTTGGGTGACAACAATCCCACTCAATGCTTTTGGGGAAGAGTGGCTGGAAAGCTGCCTGGTGGAAAAGAAGGACCTGGGAGTGTTGGTTGCAGCCAGCAATGTGCCTAGATGGTCAAGAAGGCCAACAGCATCCTGGCTTGTATCAGAAAAAGCATGGCCAGTGGGACTAGGGAAGTGATTGTTCCCCTGTACTCAACTCTGGTGAGGCAACACCTTGAATACTGTGTTTAGTTTTGGGTCCCTCAGTAAAAGAAGGACATTGGTGTGCTGGAGTGTATCCAAAGAAGGGCAACAAAGCTGGTAAAGGGTTTAGAGATCAAGTCCCATAAGGAGAGGCTGAGGGAACTGAAAGAGTTATCAAGCAGAAGTACAAGCTGCCCAGGGAAGTAGTTGAATCACTATCCCTGGAGGTATTTAGAAGACATGTAGATATGGTGCTTAGGGACAAGGTTTAATGATGGAGTGGCAGTGTTTGGTTCGTCTTTGAGTTGATGTCCTTAAAGGTCTTTCCAGCCTAAATGATTACATGATCCTATTAATACCTCTGAACTGAAATACTATGGGTTTCTACTCTACTGAGAACAGGTTCCTGCTACTAACCTGTTTATTCAGATACTAGTGGTTCTCTCTCCATGGTACTTCCTGAGCCCAACTTCAAAGCAACTGTGACACAAGAGGGATATATCTCAAAATTTAAAATGTTGCTATGTTTCTGAGCATATCTGAAAACTGGCAGCTGTATAGAGCAAAAAGCATTTCTGAGAGGATAAGAAAGGCTACAACAAACTCAGTTGCCCCATTTTTCATCATGGCACCTGCCAGCTGCCTAGCAGCTCCCATCACTAGCTCACCCTAGAAAAGCCTCTGAGCCCACACATACATTCCCATCTCCTCCATCCCTGGAGGTAAAAGAAAGGAAAGGAAAGCAGCTTGGGATGAAAATACAAGGAAGTAAAGTACTGGTGGCATGCCAAGGTATTTTTCACCATCTCTAAAAATACTTATTGAACTTGAAGATTTATTTCTAAGAATAAGATGCAAGTGAAAACATCCCTTCCAAACTTGTATTCTGTGATTCTGAATCTGGGGACATAGATTTACTTTTATCAGAACCTGTTGTTACTCTTCAGTGTAAGATAGCAAGTATCTTGGACTTCAATAATATTCTATGTCTGAAAGTGTCTTCAGAAGGAAGATGAATAAAAGAATGACCACAGGTCAGATCTGACTTAATCTGTAAAAGCGGAGCTCCTACTAGGAAGCCCTTGTTTAGGTTTTCCCTTGGAGAAGTAGGTCTGTGAGGAAGTCTACCCTTTAGGTCAGGATGCCACAAAAGGAGTCTTCTCAAGATTGAGTGACCTGGTCTTCAGCGAATGATAATTCTTCTAGATATATCTTTGAGTGAGCCTTGCCCATATTGGGCAAGTGATTCCCAATCACTTGGGAACCTGAGGGGAAGGCTTTCTCTTTGTCTGAGTGAATGTACACATATGGGATTATTATTAACCATGCTAAGGCTAATAAAAAAAAATATTAGGAATTCTTAAGTGGTTGCCCTGTAGTGTATTTCGAATACAGACACAAATCTGTGATATTATTTTTGATTTATCAGAGTGCTAAGTAGTGTTGTATGGAATAAATATTCCTTCCTAGTAAATAGCTGTGTGTTGGTGGTTGCCTCTGTTGCAATCATCTTGGGCTCCCTCCCAGTAGGCACGAGTATATTCAGTGGTAATAATCTTTGACAAGTTTGACTTCTGGTTATGTACTCCAGTGAGAACTTAGGTGGTGCATCCCCTGAGGTACCCCACTGATGTAACACACTAGTGTTCACTTAGCAGATTGTCTATCCATAACAGTGCATGTTTTCAAATTATTTTGAAAGTGTAAGGCTATACCCAGCCAAGCACTGTTAACTATAATTTAGTGAAATTTTCACGTCTATTAAGAACGCTGTGAAAGGCTGTAAGAAAAATGCATACTTTTATGCTCACAAATAAAAAAGAAATTACCTTTTCTGCAATCACCAGCTCATGTGTAATGTGCTTTGAAATTGAATCACATTATCACTTCAAACAATACAAGAAAGATCATAAAATAATATATGTGTCATGAATTGATTTTTTTCTAAAAACTTTTTAGAGTGAATACTAAGGTTTGATAGCATATTGCATCAAAAGAACTAAATCAGAAATGGGGAATGTGTGTGAAAATATTTGGCCAGATACATTGCATGTAAGAATGGCTTCGATGAAATTATAGCAGAGATGCATAAAACTGCTCCTCCTGTCTTGAAAAAAAAAAAGAAAAAAAAAAAGAAAAAGATATTTTATCTGTTCTAAATAGGCAAATTTCCAGAATCTGATTAAATAAATGAATGTGGATACTTGATTAAGTTAATTTGCACAGTCTTGAAGTGTCTGTTTTGATGTAATCTCTCTTTCAGTTATTTTTATCCCCTATATAAATTTGCCATTTAATAAATACTTGGATATTGAGAAGTATTTTGAAACAGAAGTAACCAAATCTCGTGATGTATCTGAAATTACTTCTTTCAGAAGTAGACCAGGTGGTTGTATAATTGTCCAATACGAGTTTGTCCACAGAATTTATCTTTGCTGCAGTTCTTATTCTATGTAAACTTGAACAAAGATATGCTTAAGATGCTTAAAGCTACATTTTTTGAGGATATTTCAGCCAATTAATATGTGGATATGATTCATGCATTCTCATGCACTGATCTAAAATCTAGAACCTTATCATGGAACTCTAATATTATACCTTCATTTCTATCTCTGTTAAAAGCATGTTAGGTATTAGCAAATAATGTCTTAGTTTTTTCAGTTCAGTCATCTTGACCCTCTCCCATTCAAGAGCTGTAAATACACAAACTGAGAATTTTAAAATGTGCGATTCAGCAGTATAAAAAGTTGTATAAAGTTCATCTAATACGAATTAAATGTAAGCCCAGAAGTATTTGTTGTTTTGTTCTGCTTTTTTTCCTTTTGATTGTGTTTGAGAAAGCTTTTTATTTAGGCCAACAAATAGAGAGAAAATACCCCTTCTCCCTTTCCCCCCTCTTTCTATATGAACAGCATTCTATGGACAGTCTACAAAAATTGTTACATGTGTAGAGGGATGTGTGGGAGACCCTTTCTTAAATTGTTGTGCCTGATTAAGTTATCAAACAACAAAATAAAAATGAAAACCTGTAGCATCTTTCCAATCCTCTCTAGCACTGAAAGTCATGTATTGCCAACTGCTGTTAAGTCTGAAATAGCAGCAGCAGCAGTGTTTAGTCCATTAATACCCAAATAAAACATTTACATGCTTTTTTCTTTTCCCAACCCCAAATTAACCCAAATCACATTTAACTTTGATATTCTAGAAGGACGACGAATTGATGACTGGAAAACATTTCAATACTTCAATTTGTGGTAACAGGTTTTACTGCTCAACAGATGAATATTTAAGAAAGTGATTCAAAACCCAGTAAAAGTAAATGATAGAACTAAGTAATTTCAAGAAGACTGTAAAGAAGTCAATGTAAAAAGAAACAAAAGAAAACAAAAAACAAACAAACAAAAACCCCACAGAAAAACAGAAGACAAAAGTATTATGTACTAATGAAATCCCTGGACAGACAAAACTTGGACAGAAAAAAAACAAATGGCAGGAGGGGGTTCCAGCAGACCCTGGAGCAGCCAAGCAGACACAATATAAACAAATGTGTATGGTAAAGATGGAATCCAGTTTGCCCAGCTTCATGCCTATATTTAAGACACCAAGTAAAGCTAAATTCAAGCATTTTATGTAGTGTAATAGTCAATGAAGGCAGATTTAGGAAAACACAAACTTTGCCTAGAGATTTGTAAAGCATTTTTTTTTACTAATTACAGAGAGAATGAAAATTATTTAATTTAGCATAATGTGTAGTCACAAGCTGTCTCCTGAAGTTTGGTGAGTGAGAGCCTGATCCGGGTTCAATCATGACCAAACCAGAAATAGGACTGACAAAACAGTGACCCAATAATATCTGGTAATGCTGAACAGATATTAGAAGCAGAGAATTGATTGCAAGTTGCAAAAGCTTCAACTTACCGAAATACCAGACCCTGACCAGGCAGGTGTCCTGGTTTCCGTTGGGATGGTTTCAGACGGGATAAAGCTGTTTCTTCTTAGTAGCTAGAAACCACTCTATGTTAATCTAGTATGTGTGCGGGTAAGAAAAGAACGCTGATACTACATTGATGTCAGGGAGACATAAGAACGTGATGAGGTGCAGAACTGCCTGGAAATGAAAGCATTACCATAAAGACAGGAAAGATTACAAACAGCTGACAGAAAGGCATACAATACTACACAAACATGGCACATATTCCTCCAAGCCAGCAGCCTATCACTACTAGACTATGGCATCTCAAACTGAGACCTGACTGCTTGGGCTGAGAGCTCTGTGCAGGAGGAGTAACAGTGCCTTAATGACCAATGCCCTATGCCTGTAGAGATGGGACCTGAAAAATGAAATCACCAGCAATATTTCTTCTGTTGTGCTATTGGGAAGGAACTAATAATAAGCCTCAAATCTGCCAAAGGCTATTTGGTTCTGTATTTGTTTCTTGGTTTGAACCAGGGTGAAGCCAATTTTCTTTTTAGTGATTTTTTTTTTTTTTTTCTTCAGTAAACTCTCTTTTAATCATCACACTTGCTGAAACTGGCAGCAATTTTTACAGCTGGTGGACTGATAATACTTGAATGTTTATAGGTACTGCTGAGAGACCAAGGACATTTTGCTCTACTTGTAGGATCTACTAATTAGGATACTTCTAAAGCAGAAAACTCATATCTGCAACCCTCCCGTAGGTAGGAGCGGACTAGAGAGATGGCAAAACTGACCAACCAAAGTATTAAATCCATATATTTACATAGGACTCAGTATAAAGTCAGGGATCTCGGAAGTCAATCCCCTTCTTCTTCCTCTTCCTTCTCTTTCATTCATGGCCAGCATTCAGGGAGGACTCTGTCTACCCATAACTGTTGATCCCTAGATTTGTGTTTTCCTGACCCTCATAACTCTATCCTCAGCTCCTAGCTGATCTGTCATTATCTCTGGCGGCAGTCTGGGACATTTCAGAGCTGCTCACAGCAAAGGGAGTTGCTGGATGTGGGGGCAGTAGATAGGGGTTTCTAGAAATTGTTTTTTGAGAGGAGTTGTTATCAGAAAAATTTACAGGTCATAATGGCCAAGTACCTTTATGGAAAAATATTGGCTTGTAAGCTTCCACCACCAGGCCACTGGGCAATGAGTAGTATTTACTGCACCATGTCACCTGTGTTTTTTACTGTGAAAAAGAAGACTTCAAAATGTAGTTGTTCAATACTTATCAATTTCCATTCCTAAGAGTGTTCCTTGGAAATAAGAGAAGTTCATTAATTAAAACAGTTTCATGACAAAACCAAAATAATACAATTTTTTTTTTTAATAAACCATACACTTATTTCAGTAAAAACTATTTTTAAAACATTAAAAATAAATTTCATAATATTTTATTATTAAACAATTTTTAAAGCACTTTAGTTTGTTTTTTTCCAAGAGATGAAACTTGAAAAACTAATGTTCAACTTTGAATTGGATAACACACTTTATTTAAAATAATTCAGTTTTTATCTCAACTATAAACGTTCAGAGAGAAGGTGTGTAAACAAAAAAATAAATACTGTTCTTATATTTACAGTGACACTTTAAAATGTGTCCCTTTTTTGGCTAAGGAGAAATTTCTGACATGCATGTCGGATTTTTATACTATAATTTTTAAAAATATGTGCAGGATATCCTTTTCACCAGCAAAGTAGGAAACCTAAATGAAAATGTATTAAAACACCACAAAAAATCCTTCATAAAAATAAATTAAGAATGCTTGCAGGAACGACATCTCACTTACTGTTGCTTATGCTTACAGAAAGAATTATGCAATTTTATTCCTGTGTTACAGAAGATAAATATTTACACCATGCTCAAGAGTATCAGAGTATCATCTCCAGTATTTCATACAGATGAATGCAAGTGCAGAAACCTAAAGCTTTAATTGAATGGATGAATCATCATCTCCACCGTGATTGGGCCCCACATTTCCAAGCTGCTGCAATGCTAAGTCACCAAAGCTCAAATACACAGGCGGACACCTTACTGAATGCTTTCCCAGACTTGGCAAGGACAAAGGACATAGCCAGGCTCAAAACATGCTGTGCATATGCTGGGTAACAGATTTTAACTAAATGTTTAAAACATCTGACAACATTTATTGACTTTAAAATGTTAGCAGGTCATGGTCAGTCTTAATACTTCACAGGTTTACCCACCTCTTCTTCAGTATCTATTTGGACTAATGCTTCTGTTACTGAATACATGTGTTAATGTTAAGGACCACAAGCCTTTTCTATTGACTAGAACACTACTTCTCTTCTAATAAACTATAACACTAAGTTTACTTATGCAAATACAGCATGATTAAATTCCTAAGCAAGTGTGCCTACATACGTACACTTTCCTCCATTTTTTTCCACTCCAATTTTATATTTTGATGACTATATATTTCTTTCTTAAGGCACAATTCAATTTCTGAAGAACATTAAATGACAACTTGGTATTGACAATAAATTACTAAAAATGACACGATAATTATCTTGCTCTGATGCTTTTAATGGTACTTTTTAATTATTCTGATCATATTGCCTTATTTCACTTTTCCAAGCCAAAATCTACGTTCTACTACATCCAAAAAGTCTTTCACACGGAGCTAGCTAACAAACAGTAGTTGGTTATGTAGTATTACAGTCCTTGCCACCTGTAATCCTACTTGGTTAGAAAAACTAATCCTAGAATCAGAGAATTACTTATGTTGGAAAAGACCTTTAAGATCATCTAGTCCAACCATTAACCTTATCTTACTAAGTCCAGCAAGTGCTACCAGTTCCTAATTACTACATGTAGACAACTTTCAAACACATCCAGGGATGGTGACTCAACCACCTCTCTGGGCAGCATGTCTGACATGTCTGACAACCCTTACAGTGAAAAAGTTCTTCCTAATGTCCAGTCTAAACCTCCCCTGGTGCAGCTTGAGGCCGTTTCCTTTTGTTCTATCACCAGTTGCTTGTGAGAAGAGACCAGCACCTACCTCTTTACAATGTCCTTCCAGGTAGTTGTAGAGGCCGATGCTTGCCACACTATTTCTAAGTGCCAAGATGCCATTGGACTCCTTTGCCCCCTGGGCACACTGCTGGCTCATATTCAGCTGTCTATCAGTCAGAACTCCCAGGTTCCTTTTTGCTGGACAGCTTTCCAGCCAGTCTTCCCCAAACCTGTATCATTGCATGGGGTTGTTGTGGCCCAAGTGCAGGACCAGCACTCGGCCTTAAAAATACAAATTCAATTGCTATTATTTGGAACACGCTGACTCAGATGGGAGTTCATTGCATTGAAAAATGTAAAATCAAGTTTATTATTTAAATACATCCCACTTCCCAAGTAAAGACAAGAGTTGCTATTTGCTAAGTAGAACCTCCAACATAATTATGAGACTGAATGGAAATAATTTCTGTATGCCATCAAGCTGTCATTTAAACTCACAATCAGCAACAATAACCAGTAAAACTACAGTCTTCAGGTTGTGTTGGAAATACATGCAGGTATGTATTTCAGGAGAGGATATGACTTTTATGTCTTTTTGCACTTAAAAAAAAAAAAAAAGTATTGATATGATATTTATACTTTTTTTTTTCTCTAAGGAATAAACCTGATTATATGTAGAGACAAACAAACCAAAATCAAATCAAAAAAACCCCAAACAACCAAAGATCCAAAGAAATAAAACCAAAACAAACCAAAAACAAACAAACACAAAAAAAGAAAAACGGTGTTCAGCATAAAAAAGAATGCAGTCCTAAATCAAATTAGCGCTCCTGTAAGATCTACCGGTAAATGTTTCAGGGAAAAAAATACACTAAAACCAAACACCTTTTATTTTAGCACCTCTTGCAGATATTCACTGTTTCTTCTGGAGACTGCTAATTAGAACAGTTGCAGTTTTAACATTCACTCAATGGGAAAGCAAAGCTAATGACAACAGAAAAAATAGCTTTGGCCCTCCCAGAAACCCCAGGAGTTAAAAATAGAGCTACATTTTCCTGTATTAAAAAGCTGACATTTTTAGTCAACTCTTAAAAACAAATCCCATTAGTGTTTCTTAGAAATGGTAACTTATAAGGCATCCATGGCATGACATACCATGTAATTTTACCATACAGTACTGCTGACCCATGCCTTAACCAGTAGCAGTGCAGCTATGTCTGTCAGCTAATGGAACTGACAAAGACGGTGCAAGTATCAGACAGTGTTTCTTATAGCATCTCATAATCAATGTTTTGATGCAAAATTATGTCAGAAAATTAAAAAACAGACAAACTACAGTTTTAGAAAACATGCATTATATTCAAAATAGCAAATCCAAACACAGCCTTAGCCCTTGTTTTCTTTTGCCACCCACCAATCTTCCTGCACAATTTGATAATGATTTTTCTCTCCCTTCTCTTTTTTCAAAGGATGATAAGAATCAGCTAGGAAAAACCTTGAAAATAATCTTTGCTTCTGTCCCATAAATTTATGGGTTTGACAGCTGTTATTTTGTTTCCCATGAAAATGACTGTGTATTATAAAGCAAGAAAAAGGATTTCTAGTCAAAGAGAATGTACAGTCAGCTCAGAAAGTCTTACTACTGTATGATCAGCAGGCTAACAGAGAAGTACAGTAGGATCAATAGAGGTATTTTGACAAAACATGTTTTTCTTTTTCTATGTTTCTTTACCCTGTCTTCTCCACATGAGCTTCTTTACTCTGTTATCAGAAATCTTAACTGTAAAGAGAAAAATCTCCAAGCATGGTTTTTGCCAGCCCATCCACATTATTCTTCTCATTTTTATTTGCAGAATAATACCATTCTTTTTATTATTTCTCTACTGCAGTGCGGCTTTCATTTATAATCAAGCATACAAGAAGCATGAAGTAGGCATGTGGACAATAAATATATATATAGCAATCTGGTAATAATTTTGGTCATTAATATTCTCAATTTATTTATTTTGGATACAGATATAAAGAACTAGTTAATGAGATTCCAAAATGGTAGTTTAGTAATAGACAAAACTGAAGATATAACTCATAAAAAAGGTAAACACAGGACATTTGCTGCATAACCTGTTTCATTGCATGCATGACATGTGGTATTACAAGTACTTGCATTTATATGTTTTGTGTTCCTAATTTCAACAGGTCTCTTCCAAATAACCAAGCTGATTTTTAACATTCACTGTTGATAAAAAAACACAACGGAGAAAAATAAAATAGCTTCCCCTCTGCTATCCCTGCAAAGTTAAAAGGGGTTAACAGTTTATTTTGAGGAGTTTAAGGTAAAAATATTGTATAGCTTGTAAAACTTTTACAAGGGTTTCTTTCAGCCATGAAATGAGACCTTTCCAGAGGAAATTATTCTTTGCTGCCTAGAAGTAGTTCTGTCAAGGCCAGGAAAATTTCTGCTTCTCATTTCAAAAGAAATGTTGAGGACCTTCCGGAACTATGTGGAGAAAACTCCTGTATTTTGAAGAAGATTACAAAGTGCAGTGGAGGGCACAAGGAGGAGCAGATTGTTTTGCTTTGGACTGGGGAATGCTTCAGTTTCTCAGGTTTGGCCAAGAACAGCTCAGTGTGTCAGTGGCTTCCTATGGCACCAACTCAACCAAAACCACACCAAATGACTTCCAGTTACAGAAACCATTGAAACCATGGGGAAACATATGCTAAGAGACAGCCTCAGCCTCTACACTGGCAGTATACACTGGCTGACAAAACATAGCAACCACCTGAGCCTCAGATGCAGTATAATCTCCAACAGCATCACTGGTAGTAGAGATAAGGCCACAAGAATATTATCTAAAAGAACATGCATACTGTACATCAGCATGAAGAATTAGAAAATACAGCAAAGAAATTGTTTGTTCATTAATTATACAAGTGAAATAAAAAAAACCTGTAAGGATGCCACTGTGCTACCATGAAGAAATCTACATGTTCTGATCAATGGACCGAGGCCAATTGTATGGCGTTCAACAAGTGCTGGGTCCTGCACTTTGGTCATAACAACCCCATGCAAAGCTACAGGCTTGGGGATAAGTGGATGGAAAACTCCATGGTAGAGAAGGACTTGGAGGTGTTGGTTGACAACCAGCTTAACATGAGCCAGCAGTGTGCCCAGGTGGCCAAGAAGGCCAGTAGCATCCCGGTTTGTGTCAGGAATAGTGTGGCCAACTAGAGTAGAGAGGTGTCCCTGTCCTTGGCATTGGTGAGGCCACACCTTGAGTGCTGTGTGAGGTTCTGGGCCCTTCACTACAAGAAGGATGTCAAGTTGCTGGAGCGTGTCCAGAGGAGAGTTACCAAGCTGGTGAAAGGTCTGGAGAATAAGCCCTATGAGGAGAGGCTGAGGGAACTGAGATTGTTTAGTTTGAAGAAGAGGAGGCTGAGGGGAGACCTTGTTGCTCTCTACAACTACCTGAAAGGAGGTGGGAGTTGGCCTCTTGTCTTAAGCAAATAATGACAGAATCAGAGGAAATGGCCTGAAGCTGCGCTATGGGAGGTTTAAACTGGATATTAGAAAGAATTTCTTTACCAAAAGACTGGTTGGACAGTGGAACAGGCTGCCCAGGGAGGTGGTGGAGTCACCATCCCTGGAAGTGTTTAAAAGAAATGTAGATACAGCTCTTAGCGACAGCAAACTTCACTGATTTAAGACATACAGGGGGGTCCTGGAGCCAGGGAAGCCCGTGGGATAATGGAGAGACCCAAAAGGGTTCACCAGCTCTTTCAAGGGAGAGTGATGTGGCAGGGGGCATTGCCCGGGCAACCGCACGGCATTTAAACACAGCCATACCTAGAGGGTCCACTCAGACCATGAGGAGCACGAACAGAGGCAGCGGCCATCTCAGAGAGCAGCGCAAGCAGGGCATGTGGGCAAGAGTGAGAGGAGGCATTGGGGAGAGCAGGTAGGCAGGCAAGGCAGAGTGGAAGATGGTCTCCAATTGGTCGAAAGCTTCAGTTAAAAACAGTGCTGGAACCCAGACTGATCTGCTTCAGAGGCATGCAGCTGTCCAGGTGACAAGCTGCATGTCATGTCTGAGTCTGTCACTCTTACAGGGTGACAGTAAAGACAACATCTGTGTGTGCTGTGACCAGGTAAATTATTTGCTCAGCCTGGTTGCTGAGCTTAAGCAGGAAATTGAGAGGTTAAGCACCATATGGGAATGTGAAAGGGAAATAGACTGGTGGAGTTGCACCCCGCCATCCTTAGGAAAAAGGCAGCAGGTGGTAGCTCCATGACAAGTAGAAGATCCCCAGCCCTCTGGTCACCAAGTGGAAGGATGGGAACTAGGAGAGGATGGGGGGGAATGGAATTAGGTCCCTGCTAGGGGTAGCAGGAGAGCTCTCGCCAGACCTTCCCCACCAAGGTGATCAAAAGCCTGGAGCACCTCTGCTATGAAGGCATGCTGAGAGAATTTGGGCTGTTCAGCCTGGAGAAGAGCAGAATCATAGAATCATAGAATCATAGAATCATAGGGGTTGGAAGGGACCTCGAAAGATCATCAGCAGGCTCCAGTGAAACCTTATAGTGGCCTTCCAGCACTTGAAGGGGGCCTAAAGGAAAGCTGGGGAGGGGCTTTTCATCAGAGAAGATAGTGAAAAGACAAGGGGTAATGGTTTTAAACTGAGAGAAGGGAGATTTAGGTTAGATATTAGGAAGAAATTCTTCATTATAAGGGTGGTGAGGAACTGGAATGGGTTGCCCAGGGCGGTTGTTGATGCCTCATCCCTGGAGGTTTTTAAGGCCAGGTTGGATGAGGTTTTGTGCAACCTGGTCTAGTGGTAAGGTTCCCTGCTCATGGCAGGGGGGTTGGAACTTGATGGTCTTTAAGATCCCTTTCAACCTTAGTGATTATATGAGTATATGATTCAAGCACTGAATGGGTAAATTAGGTTGTGGTAGGGGGATTTAGGTTATGGTTGTACTTGATATTCATGGTCCTTTCCAACCAGAATGATTCGATGATTCTATAATATATCAGCTTCTGTCACAGATACAATGAAAACAAAAATGAACAAAGGAGATTAGAAGAACAAAGGATGCATGCCTTATTATGATACAGTGATATTACAAATTTGCAATAATTCAAACATTAAATAGCCCAAGTTGACTGCATCTAATAGACTTACAAGGGGGGGGGGAATAAGTGCACATATTTTTCTCAAGCTTAGTTACCTGACTGACTAAGGCTAAGTAAGGCACTAGAAGCAAATCCAGATGAGGGAGCCTCTCCCAAATAATTCTCAAGAGCTCCATGTTTCAACCTCTTCACTTCCCAGCTGCCTTGCACCTTTCATTACAGTACAGACTTAGCCACAACACTGCACTAAATGTAACGCGTTGTGATGCTTTCATAGAAAGAATAGTATTTTGGTCAAAAGTAAGAACAAATGGATAGTAATGATACTGTGCAAAGAACAAAAATAGGTAATTATAATTCACATGTTTTTCTATACACTTGATCTTTTTTCAGAAAAAAAACCACACCAAAAAACATACAAGTAGTGGCCACCTCAATAGTAAGACTATAATTCCATATTGCTTTAGCTCAGGAAAAGATACAGCACATGCACGTATCTAAGCAGATAAAACATCATAAACTTGTTTTGCTGTTTATTTTGATTCATGTTAATTAAACATCTTCAACAGGATGGAATGAAAATTTCTTAGCTCCAGGCTATAACCATTGCTTTTCAGAAATAAGGCAGTAATAAATTCTGTCAACATTTTCATTGAAATTTGCTATTAAAAATATGTGGATAAATGTTTGCAAGGAAGCAAGAGCCACCGGGGATAGAAGAGGCAAACACAAACAGGCATATAAATATGCAGTCTTTAATATGTAGTCCAGATCCTATTTTCATTTTAAAGTGACCTCACCCTTGAGTGAGCACAAAGAATATGAGCTACTTGGCAGATGTAACAGTATCCCTAACAAAACTAGTAACAGCCAGATCTTGCTGCCTGTTTGACTGACAGTTCACTATTTGCCTTCTCTTTTTTTTTTTTTTTTTTTCTTCCTTTTTTCCAGTAACCACAAAATGTGTTAAATGTTTTGCATTGCAAGTTTTGCTTGGGTGTAATTGCACATGGACAAGAAACAATTTATCTGATTATATTACATGGAACAGGGTAAATTCTAGGCTTTTGTGAGTGGCCTGAAACTTAATTTGTGCAACCTGTGAACTGTGCCATGGTACAATCAGTTCTGCTTAACTTCTGAGTTGTTTCCATCTCAATCCCCTGGCTATGGTTACATATTCCTATGTGCCTCATCTCAGGGTTAGGTATTTTTGTAGTACGTTAGGCTAATAACAGCTGTTGATGACTAAATTTGCTCACTTGGTTATTTCAGCTAAAAGTATGGGCAAGACTCTTGTTTCAGGTCATATAATAGATTTATATTTTTCACTTTGATTTTTTATTTCATTTGAATAAGAATTGAACAAAAAAGAAATAATAATTTTAAAAAAACAGACAAAATTAAAAAACCCAACAACCCTAAAACCCAAACCAACCAACTAACCAACCAAACATAAACAACCAAAAGAACAAAAAAAAACAACCCAAAAACTGAAAGAAGCCAAAGAAACAAAAATACCAAGGAAAAAAATTCACTGTCATATCCTGTGTTTTACCACAGTCATTAAAACTTTTATAAAGCTTTACACAATATGCAGATTTCTGGGTTTGAGCACTGGCAGCAGAAGTCAAAACATCTAGCATATGATATAGATTTATGTGTGTGTGCCCACAGGTGTGTGTGCATTTAGTGAGAGAGATATGCCACTGGAAAATGTTTTGCCTTTTCCAAATTTTAAGTCTGTAGTTTCTATGAGAAATGCAGCATAACTATCTGTATAGAAAGAAAATTTTCTATTAATGTTGAGTTTCTAGGCCTCCTAAAATTCTTGTTAGATCATAATCTCAAACAACTGCTCAATTTTTTGCAGTGAATATTCATGATTCTGCCATATTATTAGATATATGTCTGTATACGTATTTGTATGATCTTCTATTATCCAAGTAAGTAGTTTATAACACACAACAGCAGGAGAATTCATTTTTCCTTTTCTATAAGTGTGTATCTTATTGCTGTGGGTTAACCCCAGCCAGTAACTAAACACTGAACAGCTTCCAGGAATTGGAAGGCCACTATGAGGTCTCCCCAGAGGCCTCCCTCTCAGCCTGTCTTCATAGGAGAGGTGGTCCTGCACTCTGATCATCCATCTTTATGGCCCTCCTCTGGACTTGCTCCAGGAACTCCATGTCGGTCTTATGTTGAGAGTTCCAGAAGTGGATACAGTACTCTAGGACTCCTGATGGAGTCTCACAAGAACAGAGTAGAGGGAGAAAATCACCTCCCTAGACCTGGTGGCCACACTTCTTTTGACGTAGCCCAGGATGCTGTTGGCTTTCTTGGTTGCAAGCCCATGTTCCAGGCTCATGGTGAGATTCACATCAACAAAAACCCCCAAATGCTTTTCCTCAGGACTGTTCTCCCTAAGGAAAGTTTTACTTCTGTAGACACTGCAACTTCTGTTATAGATTTACTATAGAAAATTCATATTCAGCTCTAGTAATCTATGGGACATATAACTCCCCTAGGGTTCTACCTAGGAAACAGATTTTTTCTGCAGATTTTCTTAAAATATAAACATCTATTTTGCTGCTTTTTAAGATCGACCACACTCTACCATTGGAGAGATTGGTTTCTCTACAAATGTCTAAACTCTGTGTCATAATGGTAACATCAGTCTATACAGCATTACTTGCGGAGGGAAAAAAATTGCTTTAGCTATGTGCAGATCAAACTGTCATGGAGCTCACCCAGGAGACACACCAGGTAGTACCTTGCTCTGAATAGTACATTAAAATTAATTCCTCTTGCTACAAGTATTGTCTACTAAAAAAATATTCCAACTCCAGCCACCCCAAACAAAATATAAACAATGGCCCTGGAAGCTGAAGGCTGACATTAAGGTACATTTAGGGTACCCTCTGGAATTCTGAATAGTAAAGTCAAGAGCATCCATCCATTCTCTTTCAACCATTGATTGAAGGAACAGATCAAGAGAGGAATCAGAGAAAGCCCAACCTGTGTAAGCCTGTATAACATAGGACAGCGTCAAACTCCCTGCAGCAAACTGTTCTTGCCCCCAGAACTATTCTGAAGTTCACATGCAGAAAAGATGGCTAAAAGTCAGTGAACATAAATCTCAGTTGTGACCAATTTATTCCAACAACAGATAGTAGAAATAGATGAGAGTAATGAAAGAGTGAAAGCTCTGCTTGAGCTTTCTGCAGTCCAGTTACCAGACTTTGCCTTCTTTTCACCTTCCCTTTACCCTCTTTTAATTCCATCACTTAGTCTCATTTATAACCTCCATCAAGACATGTACTAAATACATTTACAGAAAACAAAGGGAAGATGAAGAAAATAATCGGAAGCTTACTGGAAAAAGAAAAGCTGTGAACAAAGAGAAAATCAGAGAGAAATTAGGAAGAGTGTAGAGGAAAGGTGGCATTAAGAGCAGTGGTGGAGGAGCAAGTTAGTGAGATAGGGTTGTGGGAAGCTGAATGAGTGACAGCAATTCAAACAGCAGAATAGGTCACTAGATGGTAGCCAGGGGGCAGACAAACTTAGTTCAAATGCAGCTAACTAGCCCAGGCATAGTTTACACCAAAAAAAGAAAGATTTAAAAAAAAAAAAGTTTTCAAATACTAAGCATATGGAATTTTAAATACAGAAGTCCATATATACAGTTATAAGAGAAAGGCAGATGGGATCAGGGGAAATTAGCAATGACCTATGCAGTTGGAGACCATATCAGTGAAGGTTTTTAACACTATATACCCACGAAGTTTTACACTGTCAGACACTCAACCTGAAGACTTTCAGAACTGAAAGCTTAGCATAGCAAGTGCCATATTTGTTCACCCACTGCTGCTCCAGAATGGAAGTGTAGATGCTGCTAGCTGGGACAGATGGCATTGCAGACACCTAACAGAGGTGATGATTTTCTGATTATATTTCTTTTTCTCTTAGAAAACTAATATATTGACTACCCCAGAGAAAAGGCACAAGAAATTGATCTTTGCAGCAGCAGGTGGCTTTACTGGCAGATACCAGTGGTGTGCCCTTTGATGATTTTGAAGCATCCTGCTGACAGGCTCCCAAAGCTGGTTCCCTTGACAACCACAGATGATGCATGACTGCATTATGTTTCATTCCCCAAACATCATTTCAGCTCCTCCCTGAGAATTAGTTCTTGTTTGTTTGTCAAGTCTATGTCTCTGAAAAGCATGTTCCAATGAAAGACTTGTAAAATTAATCCTCCACCTATTTCTGAGTAAAATATGTCCCTTCACTCACAGAGATTTTCACTTTCAATCAAAAAAATGAGATTGGGCCCCTCTCCAGATTTTACTGCCAGGACAAGTAATTCTCTTCCTAGGAAGGCTGAAAGAGAATTTGTCACAAGAGTGTAAGTTACCCACCACAGCCCATCAGGTGGAAGTGACCAACTGGGGAAGGAACAACAGATTAATATTGATCTTCTGTAAAGTGGAAAATGGAATTTAGACAATGTGTCTTTCAATCTAGGTTACAGAACCAAGCACAAAGCTGCTCAGGGTATGCTTTAGGCTATGGAATATGAGATGGAATTAGGAGTTAAGATACCATTGTGATAAAAAGATAATGCAAACATTAATGAATGTCAGACAGCCCAGGATACAAATAATGATATGATTCTGGAGAAGCACTATTTCATTGAGGCAAATCACTTGTAATGCAATATTATTGCACTTACAAATGTGCAGGAGAGGGCTATATTAAAATGGGGCATAAAGTATACTCCTCTATTTATAACACACGTGCAAATGCTACAAAGTAAAGGATGGTGAGTACTAAATAACTCACAATGACTTTAAGGAGACTGAAAGTTATCACAGACAAATGTAAATACTCACACCTAGAGATGGCATTTTAGAGGATGCAGAAAGAAGGAAATAGCTCTAGAGAAGCTGGGTTCTGTAGATGTGTTTCTTTTTTGAGTTGTTGTTGTTGCTTTGTCCTCCTTGCCCACTACAAACACTGGAATTAGTTTATTCCAGGTTTGATGCACCCTACAAGGCTGATGGCTTTCTTTACCCTAAGGGCACATTGTTGACTCATGGTAAACATGGGTTGCACCAGGATTCCAAGATGCTTTCCAGGAGAGTTTCCAGTCTGCAAGTGTGATTATTCCTCCTCAGGTGCAGGACTTGGTGAACTTCATGGCAGACCACTGTGCTCATTTCTCCAGTCTCTAGGCACCTCTGGAGGGCTGCACAACCATTTGGTAGATCTCTCAAGCATTATTCCCAGTGTGGGGTCATCTGTGAGTTTGCTGAGGGTGCTCTCTGTCCTATCATTCATCTCATTAATAAAGATACTAAGCAATAGTAGACCCAGTATTGACCACTGGAGGACACCACTAGGGACTGGCCTACAGTTGAGTTTTGTCCAAATGATCACAACCTTTTCAGTCAAGGATCTCCCAGTCCCAATTCACTGCCCATTTACCTAGTCTGTACTCCACCAGTTTACCAATTATGATATCATAGGAGATGCTGCTAAAACCATTGCTGAAGTCAAGGTAACCCATGTCCACAGATTTCCCTCATTCACCAAGCCAGTCATCTGGTTCTAGAAGGTTATTTTGTTACTTGGGCACAACTTCCCCCATGCTAATAATCTATGCTGACTACCACAAATCACCTTCTTGTCCTTCATGTGTCTGGAAATGCTATCCAGAATCACCTGCTCCATCACCTTCCCAAGGATCAAGTTGAGACTGACCAGCCTATACTACCTTAGATCCTCCTCTGCTTCACCTGTTCTGAAGATAGATGTAGCAGTTGCTTCCTTCCAGTCCTCAGGAACCTCCCCTGATCAATATGACTGCTCAAAGATAATCCACAGTGGCCTCATTGTGACACTGGACAGCTTCCTCAGCACTTGGTGGATGCATCCTGCCAGGTCCCAGAGACTTATGTACATCAGTCTGTTTATACATTCCCTAACCTGATTGCCCTGCATCAAGAGCAAGTTTTACATGCTCCAGACTTTCCCACAGGAGTCAGGATTCTTGAGGGTTAATCTTAACAAAAAAGACCAACATGAAGATGTCATTTAGTACCTTGGCCTTTTTCCAAGTGCTCTGTAATCACCTCCCCTGCCCCATTCAGCAGTGTGTCCATATTTTCCTTAGCCTTCCTTTTATTGCCAATATACTTGTCCTCCATGCTTTTTTTTGTTGACCTTCATGTCTCTTGCCATATTGAACTTCAGGTGGACTTCAGCTTTCCCAGCCTTGTCCATCCAAACTAAAACAGTGTGTCTATACTTCTGTATCACTCGATATCAATGCCATCACTTGTGTACTTTCTTTTTACATTTAATTTTATCAGGAGCTCTTTGTTCATTCTTTCAGGCCTCTTCAGAACTTTGCCTGGCTTCCTGCATATGAGGATGGACCATTCTTCAGATTGGAGGATGTGGCCTTGGAAAACGCATTGGAGCAATGCGTCTCAAGAAAGAGGAAGGTAGGCAAACAGACAGGAGGCCTTCAGAGATTAAAAAGGAGTTTCAGGACACACTTAGATGTAAAAAGAAAGGCTAAAGAGGGCAGAAGCAAGGACAGGTAGACTGGGAGGGATACAGAGAAATTGTCTTAGTAGACAGAGATCAGATTAGGAAAGCTAAAACACAGACAGAATCAAATCTTGGCAGGGACATCAAGGATAACAGGAAAAGTTTCTATAGGTATGTGTCACTGATAAAAGGTAGATTAGGGAAAACGTGTGCCCAAAATATAAAAGGGACATCGAGGTATTGTAAAGTGTCCAAAGGAGAGCCATGAGGATGGTGAAGGGTCTGGAAGGGATGACTTATGAGGAGGGGCTAAGGTCACTTGGATTACTCAGCTTGGAGAAGAGGAGGCTGAGGGGTGACCTCGTTGCAGTCTATGGCTTCCTCACAAGGGGAAGAGATGGGGCAGGTATTGACCTCTTCACTCCTGTGACCAATGACGACTCAGGGAAATGGCAAGAAGCTGGATCAGGGGAGGCTTAGGTTTGGTACCAGGAAAAGGTTTTTCACCCAGAGGGTGGCTGAGCACTGGAACAAGCACCCTAAGGAAGGGGTCACATCACTAAGCCTTTCTGAGTTCAAGAAGTGTTTCGATGATGCTCTCAGGCACTTGGTATGATTCTTGGGGTGCCCTACATAGGGACAGGAGCTGGACTCAATGATTCTGATGAGTGTCTTCCAACTCAGCATATTCTATGATTCTATGATTCTCTCAAGAAGGAAACAGGAGACCTGGTCATGCAGGATAAGGTGGTGGCTGAGTTACCAAATTACTTTTTTTGCCTTAGTCTGCATTCATAAGGGCTCTGGCCACACCACCCAAGTTGCAGAAGACAAAGGCAGGGTCTGGAAAATGAAGATCTGTCCACTGCAGAATAAGAGCAGATTCAAGACCAGCCTGGAGAAGAGAAGGCTCTGGGGAGACTTCATAGCAGCCTTCCAGTATCTGAAAGAGGCCTACAGGAAAGCTGAGGAGGGACTTTTTACAAGGGCTTGTAGCGAGAGGACAAAGGGCAATGGATTAAAACTGGAACAGGGGAATTTAGGTGAGACATCTGGAAAAAATGCTTCAGTGTGAGGGTGGTGAGATACTGGCACAGGGAAGTTGTGGATACACTCTCCCTGGAAGTTTTCAAGGGCAAGTTGGATGGGACCTTGAACAACCTGTTGCTGACTTGATCTACCCACTGCCACAATGTTATTATCAGTTAAACTCTTACTCTGTCTTAGGGTATCCTCAGTACAGAAGGTTGTTGCCTGGTACAAACATTAATTGTGCAGTCTTGCTTCAGTTCGATTCTGTCAACATCAAATAGTCTTTGACTGTTGCCAATAGTTTAGAGGTAAAAGCGTACTTTGATGTAGTCCTGTATGTTGAAAACATACCTGCTTGTTTTTCTGAGCTCCAGTGAGTGAACAATAATGGCACAAGCATCAGTATTTTGTGAAGAACACTTCATGTACTAGATGTCATTAGCCTTCATGATAGGCAACCAGGCCCTTGTCACGCTTCATGCAGAAAAATATGAGCCTTCTTTGTCCCCTCCACAAACATGCATACATTTTTCAACTTCTGTGTGGACTTCCTTCTACATTGAAATTTGGCAAGAGACAGAGGTAGAACAGACTGAAAACAACAGATTGTTGATTACTTGGTTATTCTTCTTTTAAACCACCAAATTTCCCCCTTTCCCTGCCTTCCCCTCTCCTTTCAAGGGTTAGTACACTTGGCCTCCCCAAGTTCCTCCTCCCCAACTCTCCTGAGCGTTCGCTTAGTCAGTTCAATAGCTGCACTAGTGCTAGAGTCAAATAGATAGTAATTTTTCTAGCCAGCAGTCTTCACAGGCACTCTGCTAAGTCTCTAGTGGCTGCAGCTAAGAAGTACCAATATTTTGTTCATGCGCTTGTGGACAAGGATTCAAAATTAAATGTATGCTCTAGAACAGACTTGGAAATGATTTATCTTTAGTACAGAACAGTAGGTATGATCAGGCACAAAATCATGTCTTTTATGACAAAGTGAGAAAACAAAGTTCCAACTGCATGCTGAAGTACCATATGCCATTTATTTCACTTGGATATTGATGAAACTTTAAAGATTAGCAAAATAAAATTTCATCTTGTTAACCAGTATCTCAATCTCATCCCAAATACCAGCTATATCCTAAATAAACACAGCAGCATCATATTCCTAGCAGAGCTGCCACAAAAAAAATGAAATAAGTATCTTTGTTGTTACATATTGCTGCTGCCGTCCCACTCCATTAGGGAAGACGTCAAAGCACACCAAAGAAAGCTCATTAATTCCTACTCCTAGTTCCTTTCAATATAAATTACCCTCTTTTATGCATTGTATAACCTTTGTCCTATAGTGGCTTACAAAGTTAACACCAAGAGCATATCAATATGGAGAAGTCATATCACTATCGTAGAAATCATATCACTATGGTAAAAGTCATCAAATGAATTTAAATCACTTCTAACAGAAGATTTGTATTTTTCATTTCCTAGTAGCTTTGTCAATTTGCATTTTCATTCTCTTCTGTCATTTTTGTTCCCTTACTGACTTTTAAAATCAACATTTTTTTCCCCTTTGTCTTGAACTTGTTTGAGACTAAATAAGTTTACACACTTGATCTCTACTGAGCATAGTATATAGGGCTCCTAATCATTGACATTTCATGAGTTTTCCAAGTTACAGTCAAGCAAAGAACTCTTCAAATACCTGCTTTGACATCACTTCAGTTTCTCAGTGACAGCATGCAGTCTGCCAGGCTCAAAACCTATGGTACACATATTTCATTCTGAAGGGAGGAGATTTTAAAACGTACATTCATGTATACAGCAAAAATGGAAAGCAAGACAGTTAAAGAGAAGTCTGTGGAACACAATCCATGTTGATTGTTGCTTTTTCATTCCACCACAAATAGTAGTTTCAAGTAAATTGCATTTACAGAGCTGGGGAGGCACTATAAATTAAAAAAAAATGGGCAAAGAGCATTACAGAATCCATCAAAAGACAGTTGTTGATAAAGAGCAACAGTGTAAGCAGAATTCTGTAGATCTTGATTTTAGTGTTTTATATATCATCACTAGTTTTAAACAGATTCTGTGTATATTTGCTTCTGATAACTGAATATGAATTTGAAGATAACCTCTATTCTCTTCTCTATTCTGCAGAGGAAACTCTAACATTAAATTGATTTTAAATATGGAAAATAATACTATGATAAAACTAAAGCAACAATTCAAAATACAATTGGTAACTAAGTGGGTTCCCTCTGAAAATAATGTAGCCTTTACTGAGAATGAGTTCTCAGAAATGTTCATACAGAGTTAGGCAAACAAGTTCTATTATTGACAATGAAAGCCATACTCCCACATGCTGACCTGAAAGATTACCTATTGCATATAGGTATAATTGCATACAGTCTTATCTGAAAAGACCCTTTGCAGTAGATGAAGTAGAAGTCAAAGAATGAAATTAACTTAAATGGGCTACAATAAAGTCTACTCTTTACTTTCTCTGATTGATAGAGATTACATTTTCTAATTTCACTTCAATTTGTTGCAAAAGACCAAGGTCCTTACAGGATAATAATTTGAGATTTAACTACTTCTTTTTAGTCTAGGAACTTGGCCATTTCACTCAACATGACCTATATATTTACATAGCCAAGCTAGCTGTTTAACTTAGCTGTAACACTTTTTTTTTTTTTTATAATGGTTATAATTGGCAGTAGATTTAAATGAGGAAGATGTTTCATTTACCATCTTGCAAGAACTTTTAAGTGAATATTAGTTTGTATTTTATCTTTGCATATGTCAATAAAATATGGTAACTTCTTCCCAGTTGTTCTGGTTCCGTTCATGTCTTGCAAAGGCAAAATTTAAAGAATCGTTACTTCATCTAATGGACTTGGTATAACTACACTGTTTGAAAGAGGTATTGGGGGACAAGATTTGGGGGACATTTGCTTGGTGGGTTTCAGGTTCTTTTCCTTTTAGTTACATCAGCAAAACCCGTTTCTTGATACAAACCTACCAACAAATCCAGCTGGTAGAAATTTGTTTCAGATCATGCCTGGAAAGAATGACTTGCTGCTGATCTAAATGCTTCTGAAGGTTTCTTCAAAATATTGACTTTCTTTTACTTACTGGAAAATACTACTGTAATGTAACCTGAATGGATGAAGGGTCAGTCTCAACAATCTTTATTTTTTTCCACACATCTGCAATAATCCCATGTAGAATTAATAAAGTATGAATAGAAATATATGAGAGAACGTGCTTGCACACTGTTCTGGTTTGGTGGGTTTTTTGGTAGCTGGGGAAGGGCCACAAGAGTAGCTCCGGTAAGAAGCTGAGAGGCTCCCCCTACTTCCAAAAGCCAGCCAAGGAGCCATTAGAGGGATAATAGATGGGCCTCTGCCATTAACATACGAAAGAACTGATACAACACCTGAGCAGAGAGGCATCTGGGGGAGAAGAGCTGTGCTGGAGTGGAGAGTGGGACCGGTGAAGGAGAGTGGGGGTGGTGGTTGGTGAGGAAGAAGGGGAAGGAGGTGCCCAGGCAGAAGTTTCCCTGCAACCCATGGCGAGATGGCAGCTGTTCCCCTGTACTCATGGAGGAATGTGGTGGAACGTTCCCTGGGGGTACCAGGAGGGATGAACTTGGCCAGTGAACTTGGATTTTGTGGCCAGTGGATTTGCTGCCAGTAGACTCTGATTATGCAGCTTTGGAAGACCCTGGCTCCAGGGGAGGTGGCTGTTCCCGAAGCAGCCTGTGACTCTGTGGGAAGCCCAGGCTGGAGCAGCTCCAGACCTCGTGGGAAGGACTCCTGAAGGAGAGGTTTGTGGAGGACTCTCTCTCACGGGAGGGACCTGTGGGGAAGCAGGGAAGGACGGCAAGGAATCCTTCCTGAGGAGGAAGGAGCAGCAGGAATCACCAGCCCATGAACTGACTCTAAACCCCATCCCCTGTCCCCCTGTGCCGCTGGGGGGAAGGAGGGAGAGAAACCAGGAACAAAGTAAATTTGGCCCAGGAAGAAGGGAGGGGTGGGGGTATCATATGCAAGCACTGCTGTTTGTGTTGTCTGTGTCCTGGGTGTGTTTGATTAGTGTGAAATGAAATTATTATATTTTCCCCCCAAGTTGAGTCAGTTTTTCCTGGGACCTTAATGGGTGAAGAACCCTCCTTGTCCTTTGTCTCAAACCATGAGCTTTGTCCTCCTCATCCCTGTGTGTGTGTGTTGGGCAGAGTTGAGTGAGTGGCCATGTGGTAGTTCCCTTGTTGTCGTGTTGGGCCCAGACCACAGCATTATTGGCAAGCCAGGCAGGAGAGAGAGACAAAGAACCACAACAGATAGCTTTCAATTAAACAAGTTATTAGAGAATTAGTTATTTGTGTTTAAAGGCCAAGTTCTGAAGACAGACAAAAAGAAGACCACAATCTGAAATCTAATCGAGAACTTTCTAACTGAGAACTGATTAAATAGATACAGTGTACAAAATACATGCATATTCTTCTTGTTTCAATGGCTACAGCTTTCTCCAGTTAAAAATTAATTTGGCCAATGCATCTTAAGTAATAAATAAGGAATATCTCCTAACAAGATCTCTTTGTTCTTCTGCCTCTTTTCTAAGTAAATGGCTCCCATTTTGAGTTCCCTTTGCTTATAGTATCTAGTTATTTAGACAGCTAGACACATCTACAACTAGGATGTCTATGGTTCAATAGTGCATACTGCAGAAGTTCAATTACAAATAGTCCAAATACATTTCCCATTTCAGTGTACATTATTTGAATGTCTTCCCTAAAAATAATGAAATGGGAACACATTCATTTAAACTCAAAAGAATCTTTCAAATTATAGACACCTATTTCTAAAAGTGCTGAAGAACTGGATTATGGTACCTAAATAATGTAAGAGTATGGTCAGTACATGAAAAAAATGCAAACCTCTCAAGTTCAGTGTTTTATCTTTATTTCCATGGTCTTCGCTTTGCAAAAAAGTAATTACAGCCAAAAATTGCCTTGTAAAACAGGGCCAGATGTCCACATTACAGTTGCACTCTTTATAAAGAGCCCTTCGAAGCTCTTTCTGGCTCTGTCACATTGTGTTTCAGATGTTTCACCTGGGAAAGATTCTGGAAGAAGTCATGGGATAGACAGCACACAGAGCTATGCCAAGAAACAGATATTCTTAACTGAACTAAAACATTTGTACATTTCGAGGTCCCTTCCGGCCCCTGGGATTCTGTGGTACATAAAATACACATTGGGAATAGATCTCTAAGCATGTTTAAAAAATTGAAACAGAAAATAGCTAACTACAAACAGCAAAAATGAAACACTGAGAAGAAAACTTAGAGCAGTAAAACTCTTTTCTTTTTCTCTTTTTCTCTTTCACTTTGGCATCCAGAAGGTTCCAAGGACACCTATTCCTAAAAACTATTTGTGAGCAACTAAAAGATAATGGAGGAATGAGTGTTAAAAAAGAGTTAATATTTTAACTTAATTCTATAACAAGTTAACAAGCCTTATAAATAAAAATTATCTTGACACTAGGCCTGTTGTGTAGCAAGGCTTTTGACAGTCTTGTAATATTCTGGGAAACACATTGGCTAAACCACTGTAGACTGAACAGTTTTAAAATGCGTTCATATACTGAAAAAAAACTCATCACCAGAACAAACAGCAAAGGTTGTCATGGTTTTACTCAGAACCAGAAATTAAATCAATTACAATGATGCTCTTGATCCCCTCCCTCTTCCACACAGGTAGGGAAAGGAGAGACAGAATAAGGAGAGAGATTTTTCAGATTGAAAACTGAACTAGACAGCTTTAATTAAATACTAATGATAAAATAAAATATGTAAAATTATAGACAAATGTGTTCAGGAATGTTCAAAACCCTATTGCCTCCCGCCACCTTCAACAACTCCCATGTCACTCTCCTGAGCTGTGAGCACTCCTAAAATGTCCCAGAGTTCTTCAGAGAGAGCAGCAGAGCAGACGTGAGCTGAGGGGAGAGTTATGAGGGTCAGGAACACGTGGGCCTAGGGATCAATGGTGATGGATAGATAGAGTCCTCCCCAGATGTCGGCCATGAACAGAAGGGAAGAAGGGCTTGACTTCCATGATCCCTGAATTTAAACTGAGTGCCTTGTATATATATATGGCTGTAATATTTATTTGTTCAATTTTGCCATCTGCCTATTCTGCTTCTCCCTACTGGAGGGTTGTAGATAAGACTCTTCTGCTCCTTTAGTGTCCAAAGCAGCAGATTCAACAAGTAGAGCAAAATGTCCTTGGTCTCTCAGCAGCATCTAAAAACATTCAGGCCATATCAGTCCACTGGCTGGTAAACTTGCTGTCATTTCAGCAAGTGTGCTGCTTAAAAGAGTTCACTGAAGAAAACAAAAAAACAATAAAAGGCAAACTGGCTTAATCCTGGCTGAAACCAGGATGAAGGTTCACAGTAAAAATAAAACAAACTAAAAAAAATACATTGACTTAAATCAGCTAAGTCTGTCTCACATTCAGTACATCTTAATACTTTAATTAATGAGCTACATAATTAAGGTTTTTATTTGAATTTGAAAGCTATATGAATACAGGAAGTAAGAGAAAGGTGCACAAAGTGCTTTCAGTGCTGCCAGGAAGGATGTGATTTTAAAAATGCTCTTGACTAATTGAAGCAATACCCTGAATTATGTAAGATGTAATTCTGTAATGGGAAGAGAAAACTGTTATTAAGTAAGAGTAATCAGCTGTGCAAATACAAGCACTTAGCCATCAAATAGCAGGTCTATAGAAAGAGATGTGTGGGTTATAAGGGAAATTTATTTGAAGACTGGGGGACATGATAACTGTACCAAATATGTGCTAAAAGCTTCCAAAGTTAAGACATCATATGTTCTCCACTTTCAGTCAAGAAGTATTCAAGTTAAACTGCATTAAGTAGCTTTATTTTTAGATGGTAGTTGAAAAAAAATCCTAAGATTAAAAATCAACTTATGGATTCTTGAATTTCCCACTACTGGTAATTTTATTTTTAAAAAAATGTGTATATATATATATAAGAAAAGGTTTGTGTGGATTTGACCCTCCCTTGGAGGAGTGAGTTAGAGCCAATGATTTCTTGAGGTGACTGTCCGACTAATCTGCTATGATTATCAACTAACCTCTCTGTCCTCAGCCCTGTACTTTTCACTTGGAGAGAACTCAGTCTTTCCTTTCATTGCCAGTTTAATCACAATCTTTTTCTTGGCTATGAGCTTGCAATGTATTGTATTGAAACAGAGTTTCAAATACCCTCTTTGTATTATTTGTCCTTCTGGTTCATATTTAATGACCACTGCCACTAATAGTACGCAATAACATCTCATGATTACAGTCTCATGAGAGCAGTGTCAAGAACTTTAACAGCTTTGAGTACAGGATCAGCAAAGAGATGTCATTCTTTATTGCATCATATTTATTTATGTAAAATATAAGAGAAAACTCTCCTGCCTCACTTGCTGTATGTCATCAACTGCAAAATCAGAGCTAACTGCAGTTTTCATACCCTGCAAACCAGCATGTCAAGAAGGGAGCTGCAGTCATTAGTTAAATTAGCTCCTAGCATGCTGGGCTGCTGTTCTCTCATATTATTAATTTTTCATAAACAGAAGTTATATTTCAAAGAAAACGAACTATGTTAACTTAGAATAACTCCTTATTGTTTTCTTTTTCTGTCTTAAGATTTTGCATTAGTAGCTTGCATGCTTCACTGTTTGGAACACTGTAAAGCCAAAGACATGGTTAGATTTAGGTAGGAGACCTCTATATGACACTCAGCTGGGTCTCTGTAAAGGGAAATTGAAATGGTATGACATTATTCTTTGTTACTTGCCAATCTTATCAACAGTTGTCATATATACCCACTAATAAAATATTTTTTAATGCTTAATTATGGACATGACAATCAAAACCATACTTATAGATAAATAGCTTTGCTCTTCAGGCTAAGAATTTTTATCTTGCATTAAGTATAAACCTATCCAGTCCTCCCAAAATGTCAATCCTCAGCAGAGATATATTTTCCAAGCAGAGAAAAAACTAACACTGTGCGTTTAGTTTACAGAAATAAGATTAAAATTCAAAATATCCTTAAAATATTTCTAGACAACTCATTAGAAAACAGCTTTTCAGAAAAAGATTTAACAGTCCCTGTAGACAACAAGCTGAAGAGTAGCTGGCAGTGTCCATTTGTAGTGAGAAAGACCAAGCACATCCTGGTCTGTATTAGCAAAAATGAGGCCAGCAGGCCTAGGGAAGTGATTCTCCCCTTCTGTTTGTGCTGTATTTCATTTAAGACTACCCAGTATGCTAAAGACATTGACATACTGGAGCATGTTCAGCAGATGACCACCAAGACAAGTAGGCACAAGTGGATCTCATGATGTAAAAAAGAGGCACAAAACTTATTTTTTTGAGCTTGAAGAGGCTCAAGGAACTGTTTATTGCTCCGTATAACTCCCTACAACTATAGGATGTTGTGAAGAAGGATATAGACTCTTCTCAGAGGTATGCAGTGGAAAGAAAGGAGGCAAAGGGCACAAATGGGAATACAGGAAATATGACTCAATGAAAAGGAGAATCTTTTTCAGCAAGAGGACAGTCAAAAAATGACAGAAGTTGCCTAGAGACACTGTGAAAGCACCATCCTAAGAAATACTTAGAGGTCTACCAGACATGACTGATTAACTCGATTAAAATGGGCCTGCTTTCAGCAAAAGTCTTTAATCTGAAGCTCTGCCATTTTAATTTCTCCTGTACTCCCTGAAGACTTGTGAAAGACTTTCACAAGTGTGTTAAGCAGGAATGCCTATTTTTTACCATTTATCTTCATAAGGAAATGTTTCTCCTTTAGTTGTGCCTGTTGAGACATGTTTACCAAAGGGCTATATACTGAAGCACTCTTAGATTTTTCCTGCCTTTCCAAGGATTTTTTCTGCCATGTACATAGTTCGTGAGCAGCCTGTTTCTCCATAAGATCAAATACCTTAGATTGGGGTGAGAACATCCAGTGTAAGAACTATTTACCTTCCGCTATATTAAGAATAAAGGGAGGGTGCAGCAGACTTCAAATAAATTTTGTTAATGATCATTCTGTTACTGATAAACAATGAAGGTGGGAAAATTAACTTGGAAGAGTGGAGTTTTTTCAACAAATTATAAATCCTGGAACAGTATTCATCAGCCTCTTCTGAAAATGAGTAGTTACAAATAAATAGTACAGAATGTAAAAGATTAAATCTAATCACTGAGAAAAGTCGTTTAAGAACTTTGACCTTTCAAATATAGTCATATAGCATGTTGGAAAAAAAAAAAATAGAAATTAACTTACACTTCTTCTCCAGAGAATTACTTGCACAATACAATACAAATAGATTGTATTTAACAAGAAAATTGAATTTACTACGTGTATAATCTTGAGATGAAAATACTCTAAATGTATCACTATAGAACAAAGGTGCTGATGACTTTATGCTCTTCAAATTAGAAAATGTTCAATTTCAGTTTGCTATGCACACATTAAAACATAAAAAATTGTCAGTGTTGCAGTATTAAATGGCCTTTTTCACAGCTCTGCAAATAGTAATGTAAGGTTTCTCATTCTTTTTGAATATTGCTTACTGCATTGTGATTCTTGCCTAGCACAAATGATTTTAACTGTCTTTAAATCTAAGATCTGCAGATGAGAAAGCATACAGCAATTAATTCTGCATAATAATAAAAAAAAAAAAAATAGAAACCATCATCCGTCATCAAAATTCTGGAGATGATGGAGTTTGCAATTAAGTTAATCTAGCTAGATATGCAAGCAGATCTTAGACACCTTTACCTGTAATTCACTGATAACAGATTTTACTTCAAGGCTCAACTTAGTCCACTGAAGTTTGTAGCACTTCCGAAATTAGATTTTCCAAGAGCCCAGGGGATTTAATTTCCCATCTACCACTAAAACAAGAAAGGAGCTGTGCTGAAAGGACAAAACTACATCACATATTTAGAAACTTAGTGATGCAGAAAGGTACCTTTAAAAAGAATTTGACAGAGACTTTAGGCCCTCCTGGAAGCTGCACACTGGGCTATGATTTGTAAGAATGCAGATGCACTAAGAGACTATAACTCCACAACCGAAAAATTTGATCCTCAAAACCTTGTTCAGGTGCCACATAACCCTGGAAACATCTGAAATCTCATATTGCAAACTAGTAAAAGTGCAATAGTACTTAAATTATCAGTTTCTTGGCAAATACAGCATGATCCATTTAGTCACTTCATCTAAATGTGGAGTTCACACCTTGCTGTTGCCCAACAGAAGATAAACACTGAGTAGTACACAATATTCTGACACACATCCCACAGTATCTGTTGTTCCTGCAAGCTGCATGATTCAGAGAAAGCTGAAGGAAACAAGCTATCACTTAAAAACTACACAATAATAAACTACAAACAGCTTGTCTGAAATATTTCTTAACTGTGGTAGTCTTCCTTCAGCAGAACAACCTCTTAGTATTGAAAGGATTCACATTGCTTTCAATGGTCAACAGAAGAAAGGGACAAAAATAGGCTTAGGATAAAACAATGGAAGTCCTCCTTTTGGTCTCAACTGTTTTGAATTAACATCTTATTTCAAATACAGTCCTAAGAGACATACTCAAAAGCAAAGAAATAAATGAAAACTGGTTTGTAGTATGCCCAGAATAGCTCAGTAAAGCATAATTGTTCTCACAGAACATCTATTCAAGTACAAGGTTACATTCATAGGTGGAATTTAATGGAAAATTATATAAAAAATTACATGGAAATCACATGATAGAAAAAGACCATCCTCCACAAAACTGCTCTGAAACAAAGTGTCACAGTTTAACACTGGGCTGGCAATTAAACAAATGACAGATGCTGTCTATTATCACCTCTCCCTTTCTCTACAGGGAAAGGAGAGAGAATAAGGTAGACAGACTTGAAAGTTGGAAATTAAACTACACAGCTTTAATGAAACAATAGTGATGAAAAGAAAAAATAATGAAATATGTACAAAAACACATATATATACAAAAGTGATATCACATCCTCCCCCCATTCATGTTCACATTACCACCAAAGCTGGAGGACAGGTCCTGGAAAAGTCCTGGGCTCAACTCCTGGAGTCAGTGACAGGCAGGAGCTGGATGCAGAAATGCACTAATTCAGGAATGCACGTATTGGGATCAAAAGCAAACAAGTGGATGGAGTCCTTGCAGGATGCTGGCCATGGATGACGAGATCTTGACTCTCATGTTCCCTCAAATTAATATTGAGTATGATGCATATGGGATAGAACGCTTTGGTCAATTTTGGTTACCTGTCTGGTCTGCAATCCCCACAGGAGTGTTGTGAGTATGAGGCCTTTACTCCCTTCTGTTTCTGGAGAATAAGATGTTTTTCACAACCAAGCAATGACTGTGGTTCTGCATAACATTCTCTAGTGATAACTATAAACACAGAGTGTTATCAGTGCTAGAAGCAGACACAGACTGAAAAACATGCTTTTAATTTCAGCAAGTGCAGCTATTGAAGAGACTTAACTGAAAACTGACTTTTAATTTCAGCAAGTGAAGCTATTGAAGAGACTTAACTGAAAAGTAAAATTATTAGAAAGAAAATTCTGTCTATGCTGGCTCAAAACAGGATACAGAGAAAGCTCAGGAACAGAGGAAATAAATTATACAGTACTTAACATCTACTAGTTCTAAGTCTAACTGGTTTGCTGTTGCTCATTTCAGATTTTTGGATGGTTATTTCTTAGATTTGTACTTGCTTCAAAACAAATGGCATCTCTTTCATCTCTAGGGAGGAATAAAAGAAATTGTTAAGTATTTTCTGTGTGATCCTCAAAATGATTACTCAAATAATTTTATACTCAGCTAGCAAAGCACTTACTATGCACAAAATACAGCATAGTTTTCCCTATCTGACTCAAGTAACTGAAATACCAGTGGACTTCAATATCTTTCTGAAACAGTCTTGCTCTCAGAGGATTTTCAGTACCACATGATCACTTAAACTTCCCTCAAAATTAAAGGAAATAGTAATAATTCAACTATTTTATGAATTCTCTTTAGGTACAGTGGCTGAACACTACTGACTTTTAACATGGGTAGAGTACAGGAGAAGCATGGACATCATTAGCCTGCCAAAACTCCACTGATAATCTGATACTTAGATTATTAATTTTGAAATGCTGCTTTGTCAAGAAGCCTCAATTAAGTTACTATTAGTAGGGTTGATGGGAAAAATAAATCTCTCCTTTAATGATTAGGATTTTCTCTGTTAGCTTCTGTTTACAGCCCATAGCCCAAGAGAAGAAATTCCACCAGTGCTGAAATTCTATCTCAAAAGTTTCAGCTCTAAGTCAAGACTTGAATAACTGGCTATTCCTGACCTACGAACAAGTAACTTAACATCTTCCATTCACACACAATCCTATATTACCTGTCATATAACTGTCTGAGGTTTTTTTCAAAACTGTAAAAACCCACACAATTAATAATGTGTCTCATTACCCTGCTTAGGGATTTCCAAAAGCAATGCCATAAACACTCTAAGTGGCACAGAAGATACCTCGGGAGAAAGAAGTACTTTGGGCAATTAATTAAACTTGTTCCAAGCAAATTTTCCCAACAATTACTACTGAAGCACTTTAAAGTGCAGCTCAAATATCAAAAGGAAAAAACCAAACTGCTTCACAGAGTTTTCTGGTAGATGGGAACTGTGGTGGTCCTTTTCTAGAATAAATATTTTTATTTAGATGTAACCTAACTAACCTCCTACATACAGGATAAAAGCAGGCACATAAACTTTCATCGTTCTCCCATCTAATAGAATGCTTGGCCTGGCTTCCTCCTGACTTCTCTAGGTATCTTAGCAAGCAACTCATACTTTCTTTTTTAATATTGCTTAAAAAGACATGACCTCTGGTTTTAAGTGCCTGTATGGCTCATGCTGCTGGCTGAACTCCTGACCCTCTGCTTCAGGGGTGCATAGGGGTAACGGAGTAACAGGGTAGTCAGTGCTACTGGCCCCAGAACACCACCTGCATACTGCTCACAGCATGGATGTGACCAAAAGAACAATCACAGTCTCAAGCACATAGTCAAGCATCTGAATAAGAAAACATGAGTAGTTGATGTGAAAATTTTAGGAAGGCTGGAGTGAAAACACTCCCACTCTGGTATACTCCCCTCCCCTGCTTACCTTCTGCATACCTTCATTCCATGTTATTGCAAAAGATATTCTACTGAAATAGCCCATATTCCAATTTTGTCACTTCTGCAGCAAAATTATCCAACGAAACTAAACATTTTCTATCTTTCTTTTTCAAACAGCATGCATTAAAACACAGTATTCCTACTTTTGTTTGTTTGTTCTTCTTTCAAAGCAACGTTCAACTGTAGGAATACCTCCTGCAGGCAACATGGTAATTTTTCTCACTAATTATGTAGATGTTGATTCTTTGGCAGCATCACTTTCTGGGGCAGTTTGAAAGAAAAAAATCAAAGTTTCCAGACTGACAATAAAACATTTTTCCCCTTCCTCTTTTCCTATATGTTAGGAGAATATAAATTTCTATTTGCAAATGTAAGGGGTGCAGGTGCTCCTGTGCTGTTAGCGGCCCCTGTGTGGAGCAGCTAGGGCTGCCCCATGCCAGCTACAGCTGATTCCAGCTGGCTCCAACTGACTCCCTGCAGGGCACAGCTGAGTCTTGCAGACACCATGGTAGTGCCTCAAGGAAAGCCTCTGTAAGGAAGGGCAAAATGCTGCCCAGTGGTTAGGGGAAAAGTGTGAGAAACAGCCTTTTGAGCACTGAGGAGAGAGGGGACGAAAGTCTCCAGGCCTCAAGCAGGGATTCTCTACAGTCCCTGGAGAGACCATGGTAGATCAGGTGGATGTGCCTTGAAGGAACTGCAGCTTATGGAGAGCCCACAATGAGGCAGGTTTACCCTGAAGGACTGCATCTCATAGGAGGGACCAATGTTGGAGAAGGAGAGAGATATGTGGAGGAAGAAGCAGCCAAGAGGAGCTGTAATGGACAACATACAACTCCCCATTCTCCCTTCCCCTGTGCCTTTTGGATAGGGGAGGAGGTAGGGGAATTGAGGGTGAAGGAGTGGAGTTGAACCTGGGAAGTGGTGGAGGATATGTTTGCTTTTTTTTGGTTTTACTTTCTGATAATCTAGAATTATTTTAAATGGTACTTCAGGCTTATCAAGAAAATGCAAGCAACACTTTGCAATAAGTTTGTTAATACTTGTGGATGCTATGTACTCCTGAATGACGCATAACCTATGTGCAAGACAAATACTGCAAAATGAGAAATATAACCCTCAGAACCTTTCCAAATTAATCTTCACTTAGTAATAAACTATACTTTACTACTTCTGAGATTTTTCTTCCTTTTCTACCATCCATTCAGGAAATCGGTAAAACTTAGAGAAAACTGACAGCTTTTTAGATTTGATACCTTTTCGCTGTTAATACAGAGGAATGAATAAGTTACAAACAGGCTATTTCTCTCAGCGTCAGCATCACCCCACAGAGGTCATTGGCAGCCACATGAGGAAAAAGGCACCCAGAAAAGACCAGGAAAGAGATTCCTCTAAGTAAACGAAAAGCTACACTTTGAATATCAAACTCACCTTTTTAAGCTGCAAGTATTCTCCAGCCTAATGAATACAATATATTTATTTGATATTTGCAAGTAGATGGGTGTCTTCATCTTTAAGCTATCTAAATTTAATCTCTGTGTGTATCAGAAATTTAAGAGTCAAGGTTCCTCTCAGATGGCACTAAGCCAAAAGATTCTGTGCTCATTGTTGGTTATAAGTTCTGTTCTAGGTCAGTACACACTTCTCAAAATTAATTTTTACAGTTCCTGTAAAAACTAAGGAAAAGGTAAAAAAAAATCTCTTCTCCCTTCACTAACCATAAACACTTCTTGTTCCCACTAATGATGTTTCAACTTCTTACTTCAGTGCAAAAGTAAACAACTATGCAAAGAGCAAGCAAAGAACCAAAAGATTGCTATGAAAAGAGACTACCATATCACATAGTTTTATGTTCAAAGATTTACAGTGTTTATTAAAAGAGGAAAGGAAAGCAGTACACTAACCTAAAGAATTATCTCTTCTATGAATAGTGCCATTACCATGGTACCATACAATACTACCAGTACAATTGTACCATTCACATGCTGCTAATGACTAGGTTTCATATAAGTTATCAGGCTGAATTAGTTTTATTTTTCTCAGGCATTTCCCATGAAAATATTTGGTTTCTGTGCTTTCATATGTTCTAACAAGGAGCAATAATATTGGTCATTACTTGGCTGGAAGGCAATTTCTGCTTTTCCAGTGCCAAATCTAAATTTAAATTACAGCTGGAATCTATCCTTGCTGTTACATGCACACGGTGACACAGCAAATGTGTACACAAAACAACCTGCACTGCAAACCACAAGACACAGGGTGCTAAAAAGCAGTCTAAAAGACTGCAGAGAGAACTGGCTGTTGGCCAGAAAATAAGATCTTTGATCTCCTGCACCACACATTTTCACACAACATGTCACATATCAGTGAAATGTTTTTAAGAGTTTTTTCAAGGGAGTCATTCTTGTCATTCTCTTTCGCAGCCATAGCTAGAATCGAAAAGCAAGAACAGATTTGCTACAGCTGCCTGTAACACCACCTCAAAAAGGCAGGATGTAAACAGTGGGAATGCACAATGTGATTTTACATGCTTTTATGTAAACACACTGCAAGTTGCTTAAATGCTTCAGTACAGAAACAAATACAACCAGTAGACATGACATCTTGCCAGAAGAATTAGGAGGTTACAGGGTAGCTCCTTAAAAAAAAAAAAAAAAAAAAAAAAAAATTATATCCTCTACACTCTCTCTCTCTGCACATATGGAAAAAAATGTGATTTTACTAATGAATATGTCAACAAAATTTCAGCACATATGAAGTCAAAGCAACTACTCCTTAGCCATGACTTTTTCCTATAATTTTTGAAACTTTATATACATCACCAGGAGTAATTTCATCAGCAGTTCTGTTTTTGCTGGGATTAGATTAATACACTCTTGAAACATTTCTAGTGATTTTACAGCAAGTTTGAAGGAAAACAGATTTCTAACTCATGTAACCTGAAAATACGTCATATTTCTGACCATGTATTTTGTCATTAAAAGAACATATCGTCATTCAAATCCTGAACAATTATTAGGTGTACTTCGTAAAATTGTGTCTTTCTTGAATTCTTTCTTTCAGAAATGCCTATGACAAAAACAAGGAAGTATATAATAAATAGTTCCTTGCAAAGAGAATGATTGAAAAGAATGTAGATGAGTGGAAGAAAAAACTACACAGCTTTTTACTATGAAATCATTAAACATTCAGATAGATCTTTTGGTATGAAACCTTTGAAAATTATTCTTGGACTCCTAATAGGTATAACCTAGGCAGGCATTATCGCTGTGACGTTAAGCTCTGTTCTGAAGACATTGAATCAACTCCATGTGTTTCTCACTTAAAAAGGAGTTAAATGAGGATGTTTGTTTAATTACATCAATGGATGTATATTCTTGACTTTGTCTAAGCTAGAATAAAAGACTATAGAATCATAGAACTATTCAAGTTGGAAAAGATCCTTGGGTCACCGAGTCCAACCATCATCCCTACTCTACAAAGTTCTAGGAAACAAATATGTTTTAGGAAACAAATATGTTCCTTCTTAAATCCTGAAGCAAATAGTTTTCAGGTGATGTCAATTACTCAGTGTCAGATTCTATACACTGTAGCAGTATTTTAAAAGACACATATTCAATTTTCTGGACCCTGTAGTTTGAGGATTACTTTCAAGGCACGTAAGCATAAGTAATTTCTCTATTCAAAAGGACAGACAGATTTGGAGAGAGGGTAATTTAGAAGGCACTTACACTATCTCTTCTTCGATTTTCTTGCATAGGAAACAAGGAAACAGAAAGAGCAGAGCTTCAGTTGGAGAAAAACAAAACAAAACCCATAAACTACGTCCATTGCAAAGTTTTTTCTTAATTATTCTCATTTCTTGCAAACACAGAAATAGAAAGGGATTCTTTTGGGTTAAAATGGTTCCTTAGGAGCACATTTCCTTTAATTTTTGTAGTTGTTGTTGTTTGTTATTGGTAGAAAACATTAGTGTCTTGATGCTTCCAGAGAATAGCTAAGAAATATTCTGAAGAATCTCTTTCACCCTGATATAGTAAGCACTAAGTCACCCTCTGTTTCTTAAGCATTTAGTAAGAAACAGTGAATACACCTTGATACTAGGAGTCTTAATTTATCTGGTAAGTGGAATGTTTCTCCTAGAAAAAAAAAAAAAAAAAAGGTAATACAATATACACAAAATATTGCTTTTTATAAGTTTCCTCCATTTGTCAAAAAGGAGCACTATGACGCAGATACTATATATTAAAACATACATACAGTATTTAGTTAAGCTTATAAAAATAAGCAGAATTATGTTCACAGCTACTATTTATCAGATTATGTCAAGAATGTTAAAAAAAGAAAAAGGCAAACCAAATATGCCCCTTCTCCCTCAATGACCCACATTCATTCATACCTTAAAACTCAGCTGGACATTTTTCAGCCTGGAACATGAAGTTTTGTCAGTAGCTAACCACCAGTCATATGTATATAAAGGGCAACAACAGAAAACAGAAAGCTCTTTGCATCCAACTCTCAAAAGTACAATAAAAAGTAATTTTAATTTCACTGAATTGCTGCTGAAGGCATACTGAAAGCAGTGCATACTCCATCAACATACACGTATGACTATATTTACAGGTATAGCTAAGGTTACACCAGCACTTCCTCTCTAGTATGTCATCTTCTGATGTTTTATCATAATAATAAAAAAAAAAACGCATTTTTAGATTTGAAACTTCTGAACAAATATCTTGCCTTCTGAAGCACCATACTGAAGAAAAAGGGCTTGAAAAATCATGTGCGTTTTCCATTCTCCTCCCTAACTCTCCCTAACCAGAGCAGCAGATGACAATGGATCAGGTCCAGGAAGGAGGAGAACCACACTGTCAGCAAACCCAGCACAGGGTATCTAACCTTTCTTCCTGGCCAGGAACAATCTCAACTCCATCCTGCCACAATTAAGCTGCTTCTGCTTTCCAAGGAAAGTTAAGTGTTTCTCTACCACTACAGTTGACCAAGTAAGTCAGTTTAGCCAAACAAGAACAAGAACCTGAGAGAAAAGATGATTTGCTATAGGTCTAGATTTTTCATCTAATAAAACTCAACAAGTTACAGCATATGTTTGGTAACCCACAGCTTTTCACTGAAGACACGGAGTTCTCATCTTTTATAACACAGTTAAGGTTGGCAATAACTGAGTTTCATCCGATACCAACTCTTTTTCTATTTAGGGTGTTGTTGCATGAGACTTCAAATCCCTTGTCTATTAGAACTTAAAACTTGAATCCACAGAAGGAAATACTTAAGCTTCCAGCAGTTCTCAGATGACTTTCTGCCCGTGACAACTCTTTGTTTAAAGCAATTTAACTTACTCTCCTGAACAGACAAAATTATTTGCCTCACTAATCTTTTCCTCATTTACCAAGCTGTTAGCATCTCTATGGACACTCTGCACCCTACTAGGATGAAGAAAAAAAAATATATATATAAAAAAATATATACATATAAAAGTTTGTGTTTCACAAGAAGATCCAGCTGCTGTACAGAGAGATCACAGAACTCCCTACTTAAGAATTCACTAAATGGCATGTAATGTATTAGCTTTTTATGCTGCACTGCAGTCGGTTAGTAATACTTGTGTATGTGATAGATACCAGACTTGTCTGTGAAGAATCCTAATGACTAAAGAAATTCAACACATGTAGTTTGTCTACTTTTTTTTTCAGTTGCACATCTAAACTTTACTAATTCCTGATAAAAATGACAATGTACTTCTTTAGTCACAATGCCATTCTGTGATAAATCCAAATAAATACAGAACTTCAAACATATATATTTTAAATAAGAATAATCCAACTAGAGAAATAACATCCATTTTGCTGACAGAATCAGAAGATTAGCCATAAAATTGAGGTTTTAACAGGAGGATCAATCCTGATACAGGTTTTTGACATAAAATATTGCTTGGTGCTGCTTCTTGGGAAATAATAAATTCACCAAGGTGCTACATTAATCAGGCCACCCACGACAGCTTTAATATATATCTCCTTAAATGAAACTCATTAGTTTTACAGGCACATCATACTATTCCTCCATCAGCTTTTAAAGTCAGTCTTAAACCTCTGAAGAAGAAGAAGGTGTCACAGGCACACTTCTCATTGAATATTCATTGTGCTTCTTGCAGTATTTTGAAACTAACATTCACTCCAAGAAAAGGAAGAGAGAGATTGCAGAATATTTCCCTCCTCAAAGAACTTAAGTTTAAGCAATAATGATCTGAATAGCAGGAGGTTTAATCCAGTTCTGACTTTTCAAAGTAATTTTGTAGAAAGGAAAAAACAATGGCTTGTTACCTTGTCTTTTTATTGTAGCAGGAGATTTTTAAAAAGTGTATAAGAAATTAACAGATGTAAACAGTTAATATTTAAAATATAGTGAGAAATATATCTGAAATCTATAATCATACATTCATTCATTCATTCATTCATTCATTCATTCATTCATTCATTCATTCATATATTGTTTGTTATGGTTTAGGCCCAGCCGGCAAAAAAGGAACACAAGTCCACTTTCTCTCTCCTCCCCCCCCGCACTGTGGAATGGGGAGAAAATCTAACTAAAACCTCATAGGTCAAGACAGGTACAGACATGTTTCACTCACTAATTATGGTCATGAGCAAAACAGACTCCCCTTGGGGAAAAAATAATTTATCTCCTATAAAATCAGAGCAGGACAAAGAGAAAAAAAAACAAAAAACCCAGGTCATAAATTCCTTACCCTACCCCTTCCTTCTTCATGGGCCCAAATTACTTTGCTCCCAATTTCTCTACTTCCTCTCCCCAGCAGTGAAGTGGAACAGGGAGTGGTGGTTGGAGTTAGTTCATCACATGTTGTCTCTGTCACTCCTTCCTCTGCAAGAGGAAGGACTCCTCACGCTCTTCCTGTGCTCCAACATGGGGTCCTTCCTGCTGGAAGGAGTCCCTCATGAACCAGTCTGACATGAGTCCCTCCCACAAGATGCTGTCCCTCTAGAACAGGCTGCCCCAGTGTGGGCTGCCCACAGAGTCACCTTCCTCTTTAAGTGCAGTCACTTCCCCTGGCATGGGGACCTCCACAACTGCAGATCCACATCTGCTCCACTGTGCTCCCTCATGGACTGCAGGGGACAGCCTGCTGTCTTACCACCGGCTGCAGGGGAACCTCTGCTCTGGCACCTCCTCCCCCCTTCTTCCTCACTGACCTTGGTATTCCTCTCACCTCCCCTCCTCCTATGCCCCAGAGACCTTACATCAGTTTGATTTTTCCCTACCTGAATATGTTAGTCACAGAGGTGCATCCGCCATTGCTGATGGGCTTGGCCTTGGCCAGAGATGGGGCTGGACTTGGGAACCAGGGGAGCTTTCAGCAGCTTCTCACAGGTGCCAGCCTTGTGACCCCTCTCTAGCTACCAAAACCCCACCACATTGACTGAACACATTCTTAGACACAAATTTCTAAGTACTATTTCTTCTTTGTGACTGATGTTTTAAAAACAGGATAGCTGTACTTCACAGTGCCAAGTCAATAAGCAATGAAGTATTTTGTGAACTGATATAATGTTGATTCATGAATTATTCCTCTGATACTTGTACTTCAACTTATTTAGCTTATTTGGACTTCTTGCCAACAGAAGCTGGCATCACCCATTACTCAACATTGATGCTTTTTATACTATTGTTCGGATAGCGCTTAGAGATTCTGAATGTCCAACTCTTAAATCTCAAGAAGTTATGATCAGCATTGATTTTTTAAGAACACTCCTCACAGGATAAGCAACTAATTAATTTCCTTCTTCACTGACACACTGAGTGTACAATCAAACCCTCACAGGAATTCACTCAACCTAACAAGTGTCTTACCACTATGGATGTTCAGGGATTGCTATTGCTGACCTTAAGGAAGCCAGTGTTCCAAATGCAGCAACATTCCCTAACTACATCCTCCAAATGAAACTTGACTTTCCGGGTCAGCAAAGGGCTTTCTTGTAACAGAAGCCTAACTGGGCACATCTAGGAAATGAAGTGGAAAAAAATGTTCTTCCCTGACACCAAGACAAGACTGTGTGGAACAATCTGCTTCAAAAAGATACTGACATTTGCTGAAATAGAAAGAACACTGAGAGAACCACTACTCTAGGAACTGGGATGTGTATTTAAATCTTCTGTTTAATCTGCTTCAACAAGCAGTTCCAATTGCAGGGCATCTAGATCTTTCTGTGTGATTGTCTGGTTTTCCTAGAGGTGTTCACCATGAACAAGCCATACAAGGCATTTCTGACTTAAAGACTCTATTTTACTGCTCACACAGCCTTCTTCAAAGGGGCCATCTGATCTGTGAGTCACATCTCCTAGGATAAAATAGCAAAAAGAAAATATTAAGACTCTAATTTCACCATTAAGTAATAGTATCAGTGACAGAGCATAGAAATAAAAAATGTTTCAAAAATTTGATGCAAAGATTGCTGCATTACTTAATACAATAATTTAATCCTGTATGTGTTCTTTTACTATGCAAAAATGTTTAAGATAACGTCTTCATATAATTAAGAAAATTGTTCAGTGCTTCAAAAATGGCTGCAGCAAGTTGAAGACGAAGAAGGGCAGGAAGAAAAAATATAAGGGTGAGAACAAAAAGCAGCCTGTTGTATTGAAGGTACCCTAGGAAGGGAGGACTGCAAGAGGAGTAATACCAAGAAAAAACAAGGCATTCTAGCAGAGGAGGAACAATTTATAAGCCACATTTTCACAATTTTAGCCCAGTTCCTCATGGTAATTATTAAGACCAAATTCCCAACACTTCTCTGTTGTTTGAGGAGCATGAGGACTGTCAGGCTGATCACTGGCAATGAAATAATTCCTGATATAGAAATCCCTAGCCATCATGCATAGCATATACACAAAGAGCCAACCCAGTAAAAAAGTCTGGATATCTAACTACTGTGAATAAACAGATACTTATGAATGCAGAAAGAATAACACAGTCAGGTTGACACATTTGAAATAAACTGGTAGACAGCTATTTTTTACAGCTTATTTATACACACCTGTGCTGAATATACTATTGACTTTAATTTTCTTCTAATATTGCCATACTCAAGGGAAACAGATATCTCTCTACAGAAAAAAACCTAGCTGATCCTTAAGACAGTGGTCTTAAATGTCTGGATACAGAAAATGAAAAGAGAAGATCTTTTAAAGGTGAATACTTAATATCGTACACTTTACATGCTTCTACTTCAGGGTCACCTAAGGAAAATCATGAGTCCATTTGCTCCTTCTACCAAAGAGCTAGGCTTCCTTCCAGATGTTCTTCAGAAAGGAAACTTTTTCTGTGAAGCTATGCAGACAAGTTATGTATGCCCTGCTTGTGAAAGACATAAAAGCAATGTGCTCCAATCACCACTGCCAGATCCATCATTATAATGAAGGCAGATTTCATAGTATGAGATGAGCACCACAGTTAGTTGTCCCTTACCTTATTGTGTTTTCTGTAGGGAAGATGGTATTGCAAGTTGCTTTCTCACAGCCTGTGCTGAGGAGAAGGTATTCAGTCCTAGCCCCACACCCATTGAATCCGCAAGTCCTCTCCATATCTCTGCAAAATAAACCAGGGGGAATCTTAAAGGCTTAAAGAGAAAGTGGTAAGCCATACTTCCAATATAAGGCTGGAAAATTCTGCTATTAAAAAAAAAAATAATAATCCAACATTTCTGTTTCTGCTACAATGTTTCAAGGAAATTTGATAGTCCTTGTTGACTTTCAACTTTAATAAGGAGCAATAGCACAGTATCAAACATTATGTGTAGCAAAAGAGCAAAGCAAAAAAAAAAAGAGGCAAATAATACTTAAAGCTCAATTTTCACAAGGTGACTGT
Organism: Apus apus; assembly: GCF_020740795.1. Lineage (NCBI taxonomy): Eukaryota > Metazoa > Chordata > Aves > Apodiformes > Apodidae > Apus > Apus apus. Next base: position 90,713,680 of record NC_067282.1, on the reverse strand, counting down.
AATTAGTGAGTGAAACCTCCCTTTACCTGTCTTGACCTATGAGGTTTTATTTAATTAAAATACTATGCCTTACTTCTCTGATTTGCCCCCTTCCTTATATATGAAAAAAAGGTGGATAACCAAGCAAAGAGGGAAATTTTGTAGTGCACAGTGCTGGTCTGTAACCACACATTAACATTTGCTCGCATATCATTCAGCATGAAGAAATCCTGGACTGGCTTCACTTCACTGATTTTCAGATTTTAATAGTACAGACATCTCCATTGCAGCTGGTCACCCAAGTCCATTTTAGAAAAAGCAAAAATATAACCTCTGGGAATAATTTAGCTAACTCCAAATAAATGGCTGAAACAGGTCTGATGAATCATGCTCTGGTTTTGTTTTTTTTTTTTTTCACTGACTATAAAGATAGCCTGTGATAACTTGTATGATATAGTCTTTTCACTGATGACATACAACAGTGGGATGGGGGAAAATCAAACTTCTGACCAGTCTTAACAAAGGCCATAGAACTTTATGGGATAATGGTCCACTGTTACACAATCAAAGGGAAGCAGTAAGTGGTACTACAATCAAATGGTTGGAATTTTGTCAGCTTATTATTTCCAAAAAATAACATTTATGTTTGGTTTTAGATATAATTACTATGAATTATGGAAAGCAAGAACAAGTTGTAGGTTTCCCCCCAGCTAACTACCCAGTTTATACATCAGAACACGGCAGTGTTCTACCGGAAAAGAAGCCTTTACTCCTGTAGATTTTTTAAGCTGACATAGAAATTTTTACCCTAAAATCTCAGTCTCTCTATTCCTTAGAAACTGTAGAAGTTAAGTCCATTTCTATCTGAAATGCAGCTATTAAACAAATAATACTGTTAGAACATTTAGAAATTATAAGGATCTAATCAACTTGAAACATTGTTTTAAATCTACATCAGTTTCAACTCCCTAACAACTTTTAAATGCTTATGTTTTAAAACAAAAAAAAATACTGAAATATATAAAATATCCTAAATTAATAATAAAAATATTGTAAACAACAAATTGAACCATAGGAATAGTGAAAAATATTCTAAACAAAGATAAAAAACATGTCAAGGAGAGATGTGGTACAAATATGAGAAAGTTAAGGCAAAGGGTTTTCCACTTACTCCCCGGTTTGTTTACACCTTATTTTTAACCAAGAAATCAAGTATCTCTTTTCTTTAGTGAAGATATGGAGATATAATCCCAATCAGTGGTAACTCAATAAAGCAACATATCTGAAAATTTCTTTCTGATTTATGTTATCATGCTCCAAGTGAAAAATCTCCACTATGAAATTACTTATTGCATAAAGGAAATACAATTTTGTACCAAAGGAATCACAGTAGAGTAAAACAAAAAATGTCAATTAATCCATTCCTATATTATTTCTAGAATTGCCTTTCACAGTGAATAGCAGAGACCTACTTACATATGAGTATTGACTTACAAAATATTTTGTAGAGCAGGTAGCTGCAACCACGCACTGTAGCTAGCAGTGCAAGAGTATCAGGAGACATATTTTATTAAATAATTTGCAGTTGCTTAGACCAAAAAATCCTTAGCCAACCTTTTTCCCTTTTTGTTTTATATAATTTTCTATATAATTAGCTTGTAAAATGTTAACAAATCAGTTTTCCTCTTTGTCTGTGTTTGCTTCACTGCAGACACAAATAATTAGAGAAAGTATTTCCTCATAAACATAGCTACACAAATGTAATGTATGCCTTTGTCCTAGTCTTCATAGACACTTTCATTTACACAGGACATACCTGACTTCTCTTTCTTTGCCTATACTCGACAGTCCTTCCTAGGATGCATAAACATGAACACATCAAAAAATGTCTATCTGGTGCAGGCAAAACCAGCAGTTCTTGAATTTATCAATAAAGACAGACTCAAGCAAAAGCTTATTGAATTTTCATAATAAGACTATATGGGAAGATTTAACCAGCTTAAATAACATTAAGAAAATAACCAGGGAGCAGTGAACATTACTGTTATACAACTGAATTTTCTGTGTGCTTATTATGTCCAGATACTACAAACAGTTATTTGAGGACTTAATTCTGAAAAGTGTTATTTACATACATCTTTCCATTGACTTGAATAAGCCTACTCATCAGCTAAACATAATATAAAGGTTCTGGTTTACATTCAGTACACTTGATTTCATGCTCTAATAATATTGCTGATTTATTTCTTCCATTAAGCAATCATCTTGACTTTCTGTAATAATTAAATTGTAAGTTATTTTCCAGAAGAGAAGAAACTGGAGCTGTGTTGCAGAGAGTAGGAAAAAACCTTGTCATTATACTTACGTATCTAGACTTTATTAATTTACTACAGACACTGTCTTTTAAAATGAAGAATGAAGACAATCAACAGCTGTACTTGCAGAGATAAATAGATTTATCAGACATCACATCTTCCTGCTAGCTTTATTTAAAAGAGATTAATAAATCTGTTTCATTTCCTCTCCAGTCACATGCTTATCATTTGATGATGCTTTGTTTTTGGTGTTCTACCAAGGTATTAAAAAAAGATCCCCTGTAGCAGTCTTACAGACTGCTGAGTGTCTATATGCATTTTCATACTTATATACCCTAATAATTTAGTAACAGTAATTAATTTAATGATGCACTGCATAACAGCACTTCAGATTTGAGAGTAGAAAGCAATTACATAGCCATTCAACAACACTTAGTTTCTGTTCCAAGGCAGTGCAACTTTGAATTCTGATGCTAGCTTAAGAGAGCAGTATACATCTGAAATACTTCCTTACAAGTGATTAACCAGAAATGAAGACTCCATTTTCTTTTCCCCTCCTTCAGTTTCTGATTAGTGTATATTTATAAAGTTTCATATATTCTGTTCTTTTAGTCTGGGCAAATTTTCTGGTGCCTCTACAATGAATTGTGATTTATGTGAAATCTTTCAAGCCTGTAACCAAGCCGGTTATGTTCTTGAACTGACTTATCTCATACCTATCTGAAGTTAAAACCCTGACCAAAAACAGAGCCCTCTTTTCTCAGTGTTCCACTCAGATGTAAAAAACCCATTCTTATTTTCTAATAATGATAAGATCTGAAACATCCTAACTGAAGCTAGAAAAAGGTATCCTATGATTCTCTTAGTTAAAATTGAGGGAAAATAATGGAAGACCTTGGAAATTATACAATTTTTAAACTTTAGTTGCACTTGAGTGCTCACATCAAAGATTTATACACAAAGAGAAGAAAAAAGGACATGAAAACTGTTTTAACTTCTGTATATATAACTTCCTTGTGTTTCTCACTCTTAACCTTGATACCAAATTCTATCCAATATCTTGTTAGCTTTGTTCCTTAATATGAAATAAAAGGCAGTAGCAAACCAACAAGAAACAAAGAAGTAAAACCAGAGGAGCTTTATACTTATTTAAGATTCATCATTCTGGAGATGGCAGACTGTATTTCTCTGATCCTTATGTTTTCTAGATCGTTTTAAGGACAGAATATTCATATGTATGCATGCTGCAGTAACAGCATTACTCTTCCATCACTGGAAAGGTAATGGAACAAATTGTTCTGGATAACATCTCTAAAAATACGGAAGAAAAGAGTTATTGGGAGTGGTCAACATGGAATCACCAAGGGGAAATTCTCCTTGACCAATCTGTCAGCTTTCTATGATGTCACAATTGGCTGGTTGTATGAGGGGAGAGCAGTAGCTGTCACCTACCTTGACTTCAGCAAGGCTTTTGACACTGTCTTCCATAACCCCTAATTAAGAAACTCAGATAGTGTGGGTTAGACGAGTGGACAGTGAGGCAGATGGCGAGCTGGTTGAGTGACAGACCTCAGAGGGTTAGTAATTAATGGAGCAGGGTCAAGTTGGAGACCTGGAGCCAGCAGGGTTCCCTAGGGGTCAGTGCTGGGTCTGGTCTTGTTCAAAATACTCATAAATGACCTAGACAAGGGGACAGAGTGTATCCTCGTAAGTTCACTGATGATACAAAACTGGGAGGAGTGTCCAACAGATCAGAGGGCTGTACTGCCATCCAGCATGACCCGGACAGGCCGGAGAGTTGGCAGAGAGAAACCTAATGAGGTTCAACAAGGGCAAATGTAGGGTCCTTCACCTGAGGAGGAGCAACCCCAGGCACCAATAGAAGTTAGGGGTGGACCTGCTGGAAAGCACTCTTGATGAGAAGGATCTTGGAGTCCTGGTAGACAACAAGTCAACCATGAGCCATTAATATGCCCTGTGGCCAAGAAGGCCAATGATAATCTGGGTTGCCTTAGAAAGTGTGGCCAGTAGTTGGAGGGGTGTCATCCTCCCCTGCTAATCTGCCATAGTGAGGCCACATTTGAAATACTGTGTCCAATTCTGGGCTCATCAGTTCAAGAGTGACAGGGAACTACTGGAGAGAGTTCAGCTGAGGGCAACAAACATGACTAGGGGACTGGTGCACCTCTTTTATGAAGAAAGGTTGAGAGAGATGGGACTGTTTAGCCTGGAGAGGAGAAGACTGAGAGAAGACCTTATCAATGTCTACAAATAAAGGGTGGGTGAAAGCAGGATGGAGCCAGACTCTTTTCAGTAGTGCTCGGTGACAAGCCAAAGGGCAATGTGCACAAGCTGGAACACAGGAAGTTCCACCTGAACATGAGGAAAAACTTTTATACTATGAGGGTGACAAAATACTGGAATAGGCTGCCCAGGGAGGTTATGGAGTCCCCTTCTCTGGAGAGATTCAAAACCCTCCTGAATGCCATCCTGTGTAATGTGCTCTAAGCAATCCCACTTTAGCAGGTGATTGGACTAGCTGATCTCTAGAGGTTTCTTCCAACTCAGACAATTCTGTGATTCTGCAACTACCGTCTGGATATTTATGCAAGCCTACTAATTCTCAGAATATATAATTCACTTTTGCCCCTACTATGCACTCGGTGTGTGTGTTGTTTCTTAGAAAGGTGTTACTTCTACACAGAAAAGGCTTACACATAGAAACAGGAGGATGCCTCTGAGCATTCTTAGACCAAGAAGCTCCTTTAAGAAAGTAGAAGGCAGGAAAAGAGAATGTGAGCAAAGAGCCTGCAGCACGTGCAGGAGGGGTCTAATGAGTACATGCAGCAGGCATGCAGAAAAACCTCAGTCACCATGAAAAACTGACAAATTTTTACAGTTTACTGGAATTCATTTGCAGTTGTAAAATTTGTGGAAAGTTGCAAGTTTGATATTAAGCACAATAAAATATCCTCAGTACATAACAGGTAGGAGGATAATTTTTCTCTTAATCAATTTATTTTAAACGCATTGCAGTAACTAGATTTTGGAAGTTACCTTGTTCCTCTGTTTTTCATAAAAATCTAACAATCACTTTCAAAGTCCTTTGGAATGCTAACTTTAAGGAAGAGGTAGCAACTGCACCCCTATTAGGCTTACTAAGAGGAGCATGAGACAACAGAATTGTTCTAACTTCCCTTCTCATCTTCTTCCTTTTCTCTTCTCTTCCCATCTGTTCTCCTTTCCTTTTCTAAACAGAAGTGAAATTTTCTCATGGTGCTGAACCAGTCAGCAATTTGATTCAAATACAAAATTCAGGGGAGAGAACTAGTATTTTACCCTATTATGTTGGTAATGAGCCCAGAGCCCACATTTTTCCATTAATTATGTGGAAACATTCAAGCAGAGTAGTGTCAAAATCCTAATGGCCTCCACTTGTCAAAGGAAAGAAAACACTACTCATCCATGCTCACTGGAGAACATAACAGTGATTTATACAGCATGTCTTAATTTCTGTGTAGCCTGTTGCCTCATATCCCTGCCTAAAATAATGAAGAATCTCAGTTTTTCAACCTATCTCATTCCTAATCCCGTATCACTGAATGTTAAACTGCAGTCAAGGGCAAATTCTGCCTTACTGCAGAGTTTTGTTGTTTTTAAATTTATACTCACTTCTCCCTCTCTCATTTAAATCTCTGTCTTCGGAATGAGAGATGAAGTACTACTTGCTGTAAAGCTTTTAAACTTTGTATTGCCCTGATATGAGGCTTTTCTCTGAAAGTTAATAGAATTTTATCAAAGTTGATGTTAACAAAAGTAATTTATCTTTTAAACAAAAAAGGGAAAAAAGTTTCCCATCCTGCTCAGTGTAGTGTACGTTCAGATGAGCTCAAGAAGGACAGCAAGAGGTGAGGAGCTATCAGTAACTGAGGAAAAAGGAAAAAAAATAATCCTGACTGTGCTAACGTCAAAATCCATGGAGCACAACATCCTCTGCTATCAATACTGCATGTAGTTCTGGTCATTCCCTCACAAAACATGCCAAGTAGAAAACGAAAAAAAAGAAAGAAAAAAAAAAAGGGGGTGGGGGGGATGGGCAGTAGAATAGGGAAGTACAAAATTGCTTATGTATTTAGAAGTGATTCAACAAATTACAATTCTTCAGCTTTGAAGGAAAAGTAAAAAGCTACTATGGAGGGACTGAAGTGATGCCTAGAAGATCATGACTGTTATATAGAAAGTTAAATAGTGAACAATTATTCCTTATTCTTCATAGCACAGAAGAAACTTGTGATACTACCACAGTCAGCAATTCAAAATCATCAGAAGGAATTACATTCTCCACACAAAATGACATTAAATAGTGAAACACACAAGAGACCAAAAGTATAAATGAATTCTTAAGAGGATAAGTTCATGGAAGAGATATCAATTCACAGCCACTAAATAGAATGATTTGATGTAGCCTCTGGTTAATAAAGTCATTAATCTGCTCATTGCTGGAAACTAAAGGGGGAAAGGGCTTCTCTGATTTACTCTCGTGTTACATATCCTGCCTAGCATTTGCAGCTGGATATTGCTGGGGTCAAATTATTGGGCTAGACAGTCATCTCCCTCACAATGGCAATTCCAAGCTTAAAAAAGAAACTGTACTCCCAGGAAATACCACTTTTTCAAAACCATTGTAGAGTAATTTCACAACATGATCTATAAAAGTTATGAATCCTCATCTCAGGTACAGTATTTAGATGATCAATACTCATCAGAGCAAAATGTTCTCAATATTTTGAATGCAAAACAAACAGAGATAAATATCTATTGTAGTACAGTATAATAGACACGAAAGGACTCTAACTAAACTACACTAGAAAAAGCATAGATTTATTTTTACCCTTTGAGTATGTACTTATTAATATATTTGTTTACAAATCAGATTACAAACCAGAAAAACATAACAAAAATGATAATTCTGAAGTGATGCATACTAATCATTAACCCCAAAATTAAAAACAATGTATATATATATTCAAACCAAGAGAGATTATCATCTGTCCCAGATCTTGAAACAAAGTTGTTGGCAGCTAACAAAGTGAGATTTTGTTAGACTATGAGAATTTGACTACTGAAAAAACAAAACAAAACACTTTTTTTTTTAAGAATCAAGTATATTTATTTACTTCAATACTTTACGTTGTTTTTTTGTAGATTTTGCCTAATTTTTTTTGTTTTTTTTTCTTGATACAATTATTCATTATTTTAATGGGCAAAATATAATACAAATTAGTTGAATCTCAGTAGCAGCTTTTGTTCAAAGCATAGCTTGTTTTGCCTAACAGCAGCAAATGAAGTTATGCATCAGACATTTAACTGAATGGACAGTCACAGATACATTTGATATTCATCATCATCATAGTATAATATTATCTTTCTGTCATCAGGGAGGACCATCCTTGGATTTCACCATTAGGAAGAAAAAGAAAGCTTGTACGATGCATCTTGATAGAGTATAGAGGACCCTTTAAGAAGCTAAAAGACAGCTGATGCTGTCTCCTGAAATAATGCATGGATGTACGAGATGGGACTAAGCCCAAGAGATCAATTCTAAGCACAAAGATTTTCACTTTATGAAGAAAATGTCTCAAGCATAGAATATTACTATTTCCCTGGAAGGAAATGAGAGCTTAGCATTGCATAATCTAAGAGAGAGAGATTTATTTTTTTTTTAAATCACTAACCAATTTTAGATGGATTCCTTAAGCCATTTCACCCTCACAAATGTGTTTTTCAGTGAGCATTCAAACTGCAAAGAGCACATTTTTTTTCCCTTTAGCTCCAATTAGAATTAGGGAAAAAAAAAACAAAAACAAACAAAAACATGTATCCTGTGCTATATAAAGAAACCTGTTGATTCATCAAAGATAACATCTTGTAAGATATTTTCACTTCAGTCAAATTCAGGAGAACCCAATAAAATTAAAGTTACTCCCATTTTATTTTCTTTTTTTCTAGTAATTCAACTGTGACCTGTTGAAGAAATTGCTCTGAGCTCCTAATCACTTTATTAGCCTTGCAGGTACTGCTCAGCATGACAGACAAAGGGCTTATGCCTTGAAGGTCTTTGGTGGCCAAAAGCTCTGAAATTTCAAGATTACATGGTTTCAGGATAGCCTATAGCATAGGCCTGCCCAAAGCAAAGGTTTTTGGTTCATAACTAAATCTCAAAAAAAATTGTGGAGCTAAGATGGGAATAAGGTCATTCAAATTGGTAGAAAAATACATCAAGCTTCCTGAAAAAGGAAATGCTTTTTTTCTGTTTGCCACTAGTCTTTGTGAATGCATCATCACATGCATGCACGCAATCAAACATTCATACCAGTCTATCAGCATCTGGCTTTAAAGTATCTATATCTTCAAGACATACAGGAAAAAGACATTGAATAATAACGGCTTATTGTTGCCCTGAATCTTAATTATTCTATGATTCTGTGATACTGTCATTTTTTAATCTTGAAAGTTTTTTTTTCACCATATACAGAAATTGACTTATCATCTAGTCTGTCATCTTGTTTATAGCAGAAAATAACATAGTTGTGCATACTTTTTTTTAGGAAGTGAGTCATGTCAGCAGGACATATTAAAGCTTTTAAACAAATTCTAGAAATAATAGTGATTTTAAAACAATAAAATAATAACAATTATAAAAATATATGTGTATGTATATATCTTTTCCAGACCTATGAAAGTGATTCATTTGACTCAGTACTGAAAGATGACATGGAGCAGATCAAGGAACAAAAACATTTTGCCTAAAAACATGTTATCTTACATAAGCATAAGCAGAAAAATAGCAAAGTACCTGTAACATGATGATTTGGAGAACACAGCAAAAAAAGTGGGAAAGATACTAAAATACAGAAGTGCAATAGCTGTGTATGTAATTAAATACATACATAAATACAATGAGAGAACTGGAAGAAGCCCCAACTATATCTGTATTTGAAAAGTATGTACATATTCTTAACACTAATTGGAAACAAACCTGATCCTTTAATTATAGGATACGGGGGAGAGCAGCTTGTAGAAATGTAAAAATAAGAGAGTTGAAGGTAAAGACCAGGTGTTACACAAATGTTTAATGTAGAGTGATAATTAAAGAATATTTTTATATTTTTTAATTTTTTAATTTTTTTTTTTAGTCTTGCTTGACAACTAGAGTGAATCACAGAAACAGGATTTTTTTTTTAAATCTTAATCACAAAACTTAACACAATATTTTGGTATGCTTGGGCTCACAGTTTTGGAAGACAGGCACACTATCACACACCAAAATTTACACACAGAGTCTAGAGAACAAGTTTGCTGCTGCTGTTACTCTCTAGTATAAGCTTTGCTGGCCACCCTTGAAGCAATTACTCAGCTGAGCCAGCAAGCTATTGCTTTCGTTGACTTTTATTTTTATTATTTATTTTCATACAATTCCCTTTTTAAGCTCTTAAAAGTAGCATCTTGCTCAAGATTACACATAGAACCTATGGCAGAGCTTAAAAAAAAGGTTGTATGTCCTGCGTCGCTTTGAAGATCTCAGCCTTATATTCTTAAAGCCTGCTTCTGGTATATGTCAGTATGAGTAAGTTAGACTAATTTTATTACTTTTTACCTTAATGGAGTTTGCATTCTTCATCAATAAACACTGTTTAAATCACATGAATTACTGCCCAGTTATCACTCTCACCTTACAAAGATAAGTACCGAAGTCAGTTTAAATGCTGTAACTGAGGATAGTATATCACCAGTGCTGCAAGTAAATGATACCACATTTAAAAATGCAGTTAGTTTTCCTATTAAAAAATACCCATATCCCAGGATACACTTATGTGCATGATTGCTTTGTATATGCACACATACATACAGGAAGAAAATAAAAAAATCTTGGCATCCATTAAGTTCTATGGCTAGTTTTTGTGAAGACAGTAAACATAGACAAACTAGGCTTCAAAGTATTCCTTCATCCAAGTTTACTTAGTTTAAGTTGAATGTGTATCAAACACACACACATACTCACAAAAGTAAAAGAACAACAAAAACAAATATGTGCATTCTGGTACTTCATAACCATCACTTTAAATAACTGCATTTTCCCATTCTTGGTCAAGGATATGGACTCAGCTGAAAGCTCAGGCTGCATAAATAGGGTATTCCTCATTGACACGGCCCGGATTTAATAACCCAGGCAGGTTAGAACTGGACCCCCTTGCTTTCTAAGCTCCCGCTGCAATAGAGGAGCCAGGTGCGGCTGGATCCAGTCCTGTACGTGCCACAACTCAGACGGGGCAGCCCAGGGAGATGAGGACTGAACCTAAGATACTACATTTTCAAATTGTAGTTACAGTGGTATCTCAATGTCAGAGAAAGTATGACCTGTTAAATGATATGGAGAAATAACAAGAAAAATGTCTTAAGCCCATGTATCTTAGTAGTTATGAAAAAATGAGAGTTTGTTAACACTGAAATTACTGTTGACTGGTGTCCATTTGAAGGCTAATGACCAAATCAAACCCTTAATGGTAATTAGCAGGACATTTAAGTAAGTGATGATACTCCCTCCTTTCTCCTAGAGAAAGCATTAAAAAAGGAAAAAATCATTAAGAATGTCTTACAAAAACTTCCCTCCTCCCTTTCACATACCACTCATTCTCCTGTTTACTCTGTATTTTTACACAAGGTAGAATTGGTAAGCATTCCTGTTTTTAGAGACAATATTTTAACAATATTGAATTTCCACTCTTTCATGGAATTTCAGGCAATCAATTGCTCAGCCAGCTTTAAAAGCTAGACATAATAAAATCCTCCAGTGGCTTACAAGTAAGAAAAAACATTTTAGTTTTCTACAACTATAGAAAATACAGTATAGTATTAAAAAAAAAATAATAAAAAAACAGCCTTTGTAGATAAACTCTATGTTCCTTGACACCCATAACACTTTTTGGTCACCTGGGCTATGCATGTTGGCAAACAAACATTTCATTAACTTTAACTGTAGTATTAATACATGACATGACCATACTCTTGGAACCATGGTCTGAGATAAATATTTTTCAGCCAAGTTTTTTGTTGGGAAAAATATTTTCATTTTATATCTGAAGGATGAGTTGGAATGTCCCAAAGGTTCACACATTCTGTAGGAGAAAGGAAGTTTCTTTTTCTTTCCCATATGTATATCCTGTTTTCATCTCCACTAACTTCGAAGCAGAAGACTAAGATAGTGCCTGAGATGTTCCATGAAAGGAACAAACAAGTTAGTGAGTTTTTCCCACTTTAGTAGCTTCATTAAATAGGGACTACTCAAAATGGCATTGAAGAGTTATGTCTTCTGGAACATAAAAGGTCTCTTGATTTAAAGTAATTTTAATGATATACTTTAAAATAGTAAAATTAAAAAGCAGAGACTGAGTAGGTGGTTCCTCACCAGAGAAAAGTTCAGAGAAGCTGTAATGTAATAAAAAGCATTTAACTCCTACTGGATTAGTTTTCTTGAGTAATGATGATTTTTCTCTCATTATTACTTGAAGAAAATCCACTGTATCAATAATCCTTTTAAGATAAAAAAAGAAAATTGAAATTTATAATGAAAAATAAATTAGCATCAGAAAAATATTTTTGCATATAGCACCTGTTATTTCAAAGGAATGTATCATTTTTACATCACTGAATTTCAAATATTTTATGGAAATATACTGTCTTCAAAAATAAATAAATAACCCTAAATTACTTTCTGAACAAATATTTATCAAGCTTTAATATTCAGTTATGTTGACAGGTACATATTCACCAATTTGCCAATATACTCATATATTTGCCGATGTGTGTTTGAGAGATACAGAAAATGCTCAGAGTATCTCAGATCAAAAGCCAATATACAGCAGTGAAACAGAAAAACAGCACAGAGAAACCAAAAAGCTTTTGCCCCTTTCAAACTATAAGCAAATAAAATAAACTTTGCATACACTTTCCAGTCCCTACTGTAGTTCATATTCTGTAAAGTTACCTTCCATTTCCTGTATCAAAAGAAAACCACAGTCAAATTTCACATATTTTTCAGTTTAATCTCTGTTTTAGGATTCTTACACACAGAATTGTATATATATCACCTTCTGAATTCATTGAGCTTTCTCTCAGAGTATTTTTTTTTCTACATTTATTTTGAGTCAAATGGTCAGGAGTCAAGCAAGGTTACTCCCAACAAATTGTATGGCCACTGAACATGAATAAAACCCCACTTCTGTGAAAACTATTATAGCTATGTAAAAGACAGACAGAAAAAGAGCACACATGAACGGAAATTTCCATCTTTTAGGGGACTGGTGGGTCTATAACCCTCAAGAGGAACATTTCTCTATTTTTCTTGCAAAAAGACACAGTATAATGGTAAGGAATAAATCTGGTGATTGATCTAGAAATAGAATACAGATAATAAGACTGTTGAAAGTCAGAATGTGTTCAGGTGGCTAACTGATATAAGAAAATTGTCCACTTCCAACATCCTTGCTGATATTGAACTTTTTCTTCATTTTTATTTTTTTTTAATATGTACTTTAGGTATTAGTCCACTAAAAAAAAACATGGTATACTGAAACAAACCACATCTTAAATGCAGACAGGTAAAGATGATACAGCTGCTGATTTGATAAACTTCAAATAATAATAAAAAAAAAGGGGGGGGGGGCGGGGAGGAAATTACAAATCTTTGAACACATGCCTTCATTCAAATTGAAAATAGTGCATTGTTCAAGATAAAACTGTGGCTGTTGACTTCCTTAATCTTTCATAAAATGGCTATTGCTTCACAGAAGGAGCAAAAAAGCACGTCACCATTCTGAGGAGATTATCCATAGATAATGACTGATTATCCAGAGTGTGCATAATTCAAAGATTAATTTATAAAATTATAAGCAAGCTCCTAGAGTGAAGACATTTCAAAGAACTTCCCAGATCATGCTAGGAATAACTAAAAAAAATGAAAATAAAATTCAAACACCCCCAAAAAAGCAAGCTAAATGTTTAATCCAGTACTTGTTGATGATTCATCAGTTACAGTAATATTTGGATGAAATTCTATTTTTTTTTTCCCCTGTCTATCTAAACATTTTCATTGCAGAAATAATAGGAAGATAGAAAAATACTTTGTTATGGACTTATTTCACTAGCTAGTGCTCAACACGTACCTTATTCAGTTATTAATTGGTTGCAAGAATTATCTTTATTATCAGTGTAAAATATAACCTCAGTGAACTTCTTGCCCTGTATTTTTCCATCCTCTGTAGCAAAAGGAATAAAACCTTTAAGTTCCAGTATCATGGGACTTTGCAGGAACTGCATGTGGTGGGAACACCCTGCTGAAAGCAAATCAGGAACTCTTTCAGACATCTTAGATGTTTTCCTACTAGAAGGTAATTGAGCAGGAACCAAGACACCAACAAGTTTTCATAGCAGAGGGCTGCATCAAGGAACTGCTAACATGGTAATAATCAGGACATGTGGGCCGGAGGCAGAGGTCTAGTAGTAGTAAAAGCAAGTGGGTGAATCTGACAAATAGAGAACTCCAAGAAATCAGATGGCATCCTATAAGAGCTGGATTCTCAAATTCACACACTGGTTTTGCTTGTTTATTTGCGAGGGGGTTTTTTGGTTTTTTTTTTGCTGTTCTGTCAATAACTTTTCCTTGTTTAATTTTTTGATGTGCATAAAATTTTCGTTTTTGTTATTGTTCCTCTCTCTTTCTCTACAGAGATATCAACATAAAAATCCTCATTATTTTACCCATTGAAGTTTGTCTCAATTTTCCAGTTTTTCATTATTCACAAAGGATTCAGGTGACTTTCTTTGGTTCTATGCCATTTCAGTCCTCTTTTTCTGCAACACAGAAAAACTTGAGTGAAATAATCATGTCATCATTTTCAATACCTGCACTGGACTTTCTCACCTCTCAGTCTTAAATCTCTCAGTTCATCTCTTTTTTTTTCTTTTTTTTTCTTTTTTTTTTCTTTTTTTTTCCCCAAAACCAATTGCATTTTGCTTCATTAGTTATAGCTGTCCAGAATTCTTTAACAACTACATTCTATATTCATCATCTTTACACACATAAGAGTTGGATAACAAATAACTTCTTAGTTTCAGAGACAATAATTTATTTTGAATTTTAAAGAGCTATTAATTTTCTACTTTCAAATGAAAACACATTTTTTCAGAGTCTATTCCTCTTTCTTCATAAATCTAAGGAATTGCCATTAGCAAAACCACAAAATTTCACATTGAAGTCTGATTTGTTTTATCACTCAGTCTCACTATTCTTATTTTATTTTATGATGGATAGTTTTGACTTCTAAACTGTATTTAATTCCTTTGCATTAATGGCACATGCTTGTCTCTTATCCCTCTTTGCAAAGATCAATTACTGTTCCACATTAATGTAACTGATGTATCTCTCCCCCATTTATTAGCTGTGTGTTTTCAAGCAGGTAATTTAACTGAATTCTTTCCTCCTATTAAAGTTCGTCTGTCATTCATTTCTGACAAGCACTGCACTTGCTTTTATCCCCTATTATTTGAGCTTCATTTTATATATATATATATATATATATATATATATAAATATTCTGTGTTCATTTTATGTTAGCCATTGCTATTAACTATAGTAAAAGGAATTTAATTAACATAGTTTTTTCTTGATTTGTTTTGAAAAATTAAAATTATTGCTCAAGAAATATATTAAGAGTCTCCAAAGTAACAAATCAGTATGCTGGCACTGGTCAGGTCTAAACACAGTATAAACTTACATTTTCACACTAAGGTTCTACAGGTCTACACTTCATGTGTGATGTCTGGTTAACAAAGTATCCACCACATTACCCTCTTTGGAAAGCAAGATGGGTCTTTTCTAATAGAATCAACTACTCTACTCTAGTAGATACATAGGGGCCTATGTATTTTATACAAATATGAAAGTACCTTCTAAATCATGCTACAAATGAACAAACCTTTACATTGGCCAAAATAGCCTAAAGACACAAACAGAATATAAATTTTCTTTCTTCTTGAAAGGAATTACATCCCTCATTGATGGATGCTTTTGCATGATCAAAGCAAAGACCAACAGTAGGAGATACTGACTCAGTTTGTCCTCCCTCCTCCTCCACTTATCACTCAGAAGGATCATTAGATGTCATAAAAGCGGATTCCCAGCACAGTATTGCAGTTCAATAAATGTCACCTATATTTTTTCAACTGAGATTGTCTGAGCAATATACATGATCCTGAACTGCTGCAAGGGAGTAAACTTTTGCTCAGAACAAGGAAGACCAAAACCACTTTATGAGCAGCATCAGGACTTTCAGGATCTAACCCACGACATGGAACTCACTTATCTGGCAGGAATCAACAGCAGTGAGAGATAAATATATCAGTTACATACTATTCCTAGTTAAATTCTGTCACTAAAATAAGCCTCTCCACCACCATATGGGCTGAGAGGTTACTTAAGCTAAAGACTGTTGTATTGGGACCTACTAGCCCATTAAACTTTTTGAGCTGTCTTTTATGCATCTTTGTAGTTGTTCAAACATTTTAGACAATGCTAGACATCACTCACAGTTGTTATTTTCTTCTCTTGAACTGGCTTGACCTTAAGCATTACTTAGAATATAAAACACCTTCATATTACTTCAGTATCTGACAAATCAGATTATAATCCCAAGAAAGACAGTCATGAAACAAGGAAATGAAAAATATACCATGCCTCTTAATAATGTTTCTTTCCCTCACTGAAAGCAGTTTTCACCATTTGTGCAGTTTTGACTTTACTGACTTAACCTCCAAGCTGTTGAATCTTGTTAAGTCTTTGCTTCGCAGACTAAAGAGACCACTAGTATCAAGTACTACCATAATTATCTATGCAGTGAATTCCTCCTTTGCAAGCACTAAGTAATTCAACATAGTTTTAAAATGCAGATTAACAACTTTGTGAGAAAGACAGGCAAGAATACATTCAGTACACTCAAGTTGTGTCATTCCTTTTCATAATAATACTGAACTAATAGCTATATTATTATTCAGATTATTAGTCCATATCTGGCAATCTATTAATATCCCACAGATAAGCAGCATGTAAAAACATCAGGTGGCCAAAATCTATTTTTTCCCAATTAAAATACATAAATAAGCACTAAAGCTGTAAGAATACTGAAGTATGGAGCACCACTTTCAATGGCTCACTGATTAGCCAAATTATTTTCAGGTAATTTGTTATCTCTGTAGGAATCCTCATTTTATACTTTCCAGTGAGCAAAGCTCCATTTTTGCATTACTGTTTTCCTGATTTAGGTCGATGTGACTTATCTATTCAGAAAGACTCGTTTTAGCAACCAGTACTGGATGGTAATCAGACCTCATTTATACAATAAGGCAAGTTAAAATTCGCTAATACCTTTTACTCTTTAACAAAGTTTGGTACTTATTCTAAATCATGTTCCAGTTTAACAAAATGAATAAGCAGTACATGCACACATTGCACTAGACATTCAAAATTAAAATCATGTTACCAGTTGTAATGATCACATGTTTTGAATGCATTTACTTAATTTTCTTTCAGAAACGTAGGATATTAGAAGTTGCCAAATCAAGCAGGCTTCAGAACCCAGGAGGATTACTCTTACCACAGCTGGGTTAATGAGGATGCAGTAGTTCCAAGTCAACAGATGGAGGAAGTATCAAGGCTGCCCATGTGTTCCCAGAGAGAGAGATACACAATATAAATATATACATGTACGCTTATATTTATTTACATATAGGGTCAGTCACACAGATCAGCACAGACAGAATAATGCCTTTACCAGTATTTATAAAAGGAACAAGGTTCTCATAAGCAGGAATAGTATAGATGGCCTGATCCTTCTCTCTGGTTGATCAGAACCGAGACAACCACTAGAACAGACAGGTACACACATATCACAGAATCACAGAATCACAGAATCTTAGGGGTTGGAAGGGACCTCAAAAGATCATCTAGTCCAACCCTCCTGCCAGATCAGGATCACCTAGAGCACATCAAGGAAAAGGCTGGATGTGGCAGTTAGTGCCATGGTCTAGCCGATGTGGTGGTGTTAGGTCATAGGCTGGACTTGATCATCTTAAAGGTCTTTTCCAGCCTCAGTAATTCTGTGATCCTGTGACAAAGCTTACAGGAACATGAAGCAAAATGTGTTTTTCAACATTTTTACTTCACAAAGCTTGCTTCACGTGTTGACCAGAGATGTCAGTTAAACTTTATTAAAAAAACCTCATCAATTATTCTAAAAGGAAGGATACTTTCTGATGGGTTAATTAATTGGTGACAGCAATGAATCTTTCATGTAATCAAGTCATTGTTAACAGTATTAAATTGCACCTTCCCTGCAGCAACATCAAATCAATTTCTTTACAAGAAACTGTTAGAGCAATAGTGATGCTGTAAGGAAAACTCTTTCAAAATGTATGAAGGTTGTGATGTTATGGTAATGATATTTTACTACATTAAATGATGTAGAGATATTAGATGGCATTGAGTTAGACCTATTTTATAAATAACTAATGTCTGTATTATTGGATAATGGGGCTAGAAATGCTTGCATACACTTCCCAAGGAAAACATCAGTATTCATTGCAAGACGCAGTGAAGTGGCTAGTAGAACTCAAAGTTTGATTATTGTCCCACCATACATGGAATGATAACTTTTCCTCAGGGTAATTGTAGGCAATGGTGTCCACAAAGCTTGCTTTCTTTCAAGGTTGATGACAGACTAGATCCTCTTAGATTGAAATTTTCCTGTCCTCAGCATGAGGTAAAGCCAGGGGTTGGGGCGTGGACAGCAGAAGATTAGTCATGGCCATTCTGCTTTAGCTCCTGGCCTATGTGTCTGATATCACAGAATCATAGAATCATAGAATGTCAGGTTGGAAGAGACCTCAAGGATCATCTGGTTCAACCTTTTTAGTTAATACTATAGTTTATATGAGATGCCTTATCTCCCTGTCAAGCTGAGACTTAAAATTGTCCAATGCGGGACAATCTACCACTTCCGTTAGACTATTCCAATGTTTGGCTGTCCTCATGGTGAAAAATTTACCTCATGTCCAATCGGAATCTCCCCAGGAGCAACTTTTGCCCATTACACCTTGTCTTTATATACTGTGTAATACATTCCCAAGACATATATATTATATTTGAATCTGAGGTATGAAACATGAAGAAGTCTGTTTTTACTAGAAATGTTATTTGGTGGGGAGGAGAAAGAGGAAAGAATTTAGAATTAATTGTAAAATGTTTTCTTGAGGAGAAAAGGCCCCAATAAACTGTGATCATAATCTCTGGAAGAAAATAGTCATACTTTTCCTCCAGGCAAATTTTACTTCAAATTTAATGATTTTTTGATATTATTTTCACAGACGTAGAAAAGGATTCCAAGACTAACCACTTTCAACAGAAATTTCATCCTGCTTATTGACATTTTGCTATAATTATTAAATTACTTCTCTCTCATCAATACGAATGTAGATAACTTCCTCACAGTCATCTGGAAAAGATATATCAAAACTGAGCCTCATTACAGTATAAATTGACACAGCCTTATATGAGGTAAATATTTTTGTTACTGACTTCACTAAGGATTTCTCCAATTTCCATGGAAGAGACAGAATTTTTATTATTTTTTTTCTTCCCATTTTTTAAAAAGTAAGAGATTCCTTTGAAAATGTAGCCAGGTCACTACCTAGAGCTAGCCCTTGTCCTTCCATGCACTTGGAAGCTCAAATGTCATTAGCTCTGTGTTGCTGGCTATTTCTCCCTTTTCTTTTTTCCTACAACTTAGAATTCATAGAACCACAGAAGGATTTGTGTTGGAAGGGACCTTGAAGATCACCTAGTTCCAACCCCCCCAGCATGGGAAGGGACACCTTCCACTAGACCATGTTGCTCAAAGCCCCATCCAACCTGACCTTGAACACCTTCAAGTATGAGGCATCCACAACCTCCCTGGACAACCTGTTCCTGTGATCCCTCTTCAAGCCCATGGCACCTGTTATTTTAATTGGCTTCAGAGGGGTGGGAGTGGGATGGATTGAGGATCCCCTCCCCTAGAAACTATAGTTTAAAGCCCTTCTTACCAGATTGGCAAGCCTATTGCCAAAGATACTCACCGCCTTCATGGAAGATGAATCCCATCAGCCCCTTGGAGATCCAGTTTCTCAAAGCAAGTCCCGTGGTCTAGGAAGCCAAAGCCCTGGCTGTGGCACCACTGCCATAACCATATATTGATTTTCTGAATGTGATTTTTCCTTTCAAGGCCATTCTCTTTAACTAGGAAGACTGATGAATAGACCATCTGTGCTACTGAGTCCTTCACTGCCACTCTACAGTCCTTCATTCTTAATGTTAATTATGAATAACTAAAATCTACTACTGAAGATTAAACATACCCATCTTCTAAAGAGTAAGCCAGAGGTCATAACAACTGACAATAGTTATACAAACATGATTACTTCTAATTTAGTTTTAAGTGCTAAAACATCACTTAGCACATAAAATAAAGCAGATTTTACACATAAATTAACCAGTGGGAGGTTTACATTTTGGTGTTGCATAACTAGAAAGAGGAAAATCCTGTGGTGGCATCCTCCAGAAAACTATTATTTTGGTAGGGAAGATGAAGAATTTGACTCTTATATTTAATCATTATATGAATTATAACAAATACACATGAATGAGGAAGACAGAAATGGAGACAGCAGGCTATCTAAAACCAAAGATATAAGCCTAGAAAACTACTTTCTAAATTTAAATTGATAGTTATAGACACGGTCCTGAAAAGAAAAAAAAATTAAAAAGAAGATATCATAATGTGTGTCCACATTACTATGATAAGGTTATAATATCTTAAAAGGCTGTTACCTGTCTATTACTATGATCAATAAAAGCACATTTCCTGCAGTGACTACTAGGTTAGATTAGAGTTAGACGAGATTCAACTAGTTACTGTTACTTTGTGGAAAATGATATGTCTGAACAGAGTTTAATCTGTCTCAGACAATTTCAGATTGGCTTAAGAGGAAATTAACTGGCAAATTCATTCCTTTACTAGAGGCATAAATACATTTCCACAGAGGAAAACTTTATGATGCCTTTTTTCAGAATATCCTTGGTTTGATAAAACAACTTTACTAACAAATGGTATGGGATATTGTCTTGGGCAAAATTTCCCCCAAACATTATTTAGACATGTCCTCCTCTCAGACACTTTACACAAGATACACTGTGATACATCTTATCAAAACAAGCATTAATCTACCTCGCTTCCAGACTGAGCTGTCTCAGAACTACCTTATCAAAATTCCTGTCATCTGAGAAGCTCAACCTGATCAAAGTCTTATAAAATAGATTAAATTTGTCTGACCACTCAACCCCCACACAGTCTATTTCACAACTTTAACATACTATATTTCTTTATTATAATACTAACCAATCTTTATTTTTTGAGGCATATCAAACTACTCCCACAGCTATCCCACTGCCATTTTTATTTGACAAATTATTATTGTAAGATTTCTCTAAGATTTTATTGTCCTCAGATATTGCATTCCTTTCTACTTGCTCAACTTTAAATGTTCATGGTCTTGGCAGTCTGGTGAAGTTCCTGCTGACTGGAAAAAGGTAACATAGCCCCTATTATTAAAAAGGGGAAAAAGGAAGACCCAGGGAACTACAGGCCAGTCAGTCTCACCTGTGTGTCCGGCAAGATCATGGAGCAGATCCTCCTGGAAAGTCTGCTAAGGCACATGGAAAATAAAAATTTGATTGGTGACAGCCAATATAGCTTCACTAAAGGCAAGTAATGCCTGACCAATCTGGTGGCCTTCTACAACAAGACTACAAAGATGGTGGATGGTGGCAGACAAACTGATGTCATCTACCTCAATTTTTGCAAGGTGTTTGACACTATCCCACATGACAACCTGGTCTCCAAACTGACAAGGCATGGATTTGATAGATGGACTACTCAGTGGATAAGAAATTGGCTGGATGGCCACATCCAGAGAATTGTAGTCAATGGCTCAATGTCCAAATGGAGGCAGGTGATGAGTGGTGTCCCTCGGGGGTCAGTGTTGGGACCAGTGCTGTTTAACATCTTTGTTGGAGACATGGACAGTGGGATTGAGTGTATCCTCAGCAAGTTTTCTTGTGGAGTAGTTGATACCTTAGACGGATGGGATGCCATCCAGAGGGACCTTGACAGGCTGGAGAGGTAGGCCAGTGCCAGCCTCATGAAGTTCAACAAGGTACAAGGTCCTGCACCTGAGTTGGCACAACCCCAGGCACAAATAAAGGAACAGGGGGAGAATGGCTAGAAAGCAGTCCCAGGGAAAAGGACTTAGGGGTGGCAGTAGATGAGAAGCTTGAAATGAGCCACCAATGTGCACTTGCAGCCCAGAGGGCCAACCACATCCTGGGTTGCATCAAAAGAAATGTGGTCAGCAGGGCCAGGGAAGTGACTCTGCCTCTCTGCTCTGGTCAGACGCCTCCTGGAATACTATGTACAGTTCTGGTGCCCTCAGCACAAGAAAGATATAGACCTGTTGGAGAGGGTCCAGAGAAGGGCCACCGAGATGATCAAA
The DNA here is from genome assembly GCF_020740795.1 of Apus apus. NCBI lineage: Eukaryota > Metazoa > Chordata > Aves > Apodiformes > Apodidae > Apus > Apus apus. The sequence continues at coordinate 90,691,688 of NC_067282.1, read as the reverse complement.
GGCCTGGAGCACCTCTGCTCTGAAGACAGGCTGAGGGGGTTGGGGCTGTTCAGCCTGGAGAAGAGAAGGCTCTGGGAAGACCTTATAGCGGCCTTCCAGTACTTGAAGGGGACCTACAGGAAAGCTGGAGAGGGGCTTTTCATCAGAGAAGATAGTGATAGGAAAAGGGGTAATGGTTTTAAACTGAGAGGGGAGATTTAGGTTAGATATTAGGAAGAAATTCTTCACTATAAGGGTGGTGAGGAACTGGAATGGGTTGCCCAGGGTGGTTGTTGATGCCCCATCCCTGGAGGATTTTAAGGCCAGGTTGGAAGAGGTTTTGTGCAACCTGGTCCAGTGGTTGGGTTTCCTGCTCATGGCAGGGGGGTTGGAACTTGATGGTCTTTAAGATCCCTTCCAACCTTAAAGATTCTATGATTCTATGTTTAACATGGATTGCTAAACCTCAAAATTGTCACCTATCCATAAAAGGTCAAAACATAATGTCTGGTAGACACATATTCCAGCTCAAAGTGTTAATCTTGCCAAACCGAGCCATGAAAGCTCTAATAGAAAAAGAGGAAAGAAAAAAAAGCTGTTGTTTGTTGTGTTCTTTTTTTTTAAGTAAGTGATATTTGGACCACATAACGAACAGATTTTGCTCTATTGCCTCACCACCAAACTTTCATGCTTCTTAGAATGAAGAGTTTTCATTTTGATAGTTAGAAAGCAAACTTGTGAAAAAAATTAAAATGGATTACATTTTTAAAATATTAAACAATGGGGTTCAGACCTTTGAGGGGGGCTTCAGCTGATCTCACTTACATGCTGAAATTTAAGTCAGCTGTAGCTCTGGATCTTTAGAACAAAGAAAGCTCCTCATAACTTTCTAGGTGGTCTTGGATATGCAGAAATTTTCAACTTCATACACATCAGTTACATCCCACTGCAGCACAGCTGTCTATCTGCATTGATCAAGCTGGAGATCTGGGTTCTAGAGCTGATAACCAGGCTAAGCAAAGAATTAATTCTCTCACTGTTGAGAAGCTTCTTTGTCAACAGAGTACAACAGTTGTCATCACAGAGACATACACATTTGTTTTGGGGAGAAGCAAATACATTCAGTGCCCCAGTTCTGGTCTTTCAATAGTTGCACTGGTGTTATGAACAAAGCACACCAGTGCTATATACACTAGTCATCCAGCCCCAGTGATCTCCCCTAGCAAACCAGGCTTCCTTTCACAACCATGGTCCTATGTTTCTTTTAAAGCAAAAAATAAGCCACAAGAGCACAGTGTTAGCCCAAGTCTTTATGGGGCAATATAGGCAGGGCATGCAGCACTAAACCAGGACTGTGAGCTGGACAGTGAAATGGTCCTTCCTGAAGTGTAAAATAGCCTTCAACTACTAGCATTCCAAAAGAGTCCACTGGCAAGTGAAGCATCAGAAGACTCACCAATCACTAACTTGGCTTGTCCCACTTCCCTGCTGCAGGGGCATAATGACTTAAGTCTCTTCTTTCAACCCACCAACATTCATTTGTGATCCCTCATCCCCTCCTTTCCCTGTGGCCAGGAAAGGTCCCTCTCTGCCATTCATCCCTGTTCTGACAGATTTCTCTGTTTCTGCACTCCTGGTGGGCCCAGAGGATTCGCTTTGATTCTCCCCTGGAAATGGCTTCCTCTTCCTAGTGATTATATAGGCAGCATGACCATCCTTTTCAGCATTATAACTCAAATAACTGCAGGTGCAGGTTGTTCTTTTTCTTCACTTTATTTGCTCATCTTGAATTTAATTCTACTGCAAAGACATGATTTCAAGGCAGACTGAAGTTTTACTGTAGTTAAAAAAATAAAAATATTTTTTTTTAAAAAAAGGTTTTTTGCTTCCCATCCTCCTTTCATCTAAATACTTAAGAAATTCAGCTGTTGGACCGAGTCAGTTGAAGTCAGACACACAACAATCACCGAGTTCTACACAGGCTTTTCCCCTTACACTGTAAAACTTGTTAAAAAATACAGTAATCTCTCCCCCACTTTTCCACTTTTTAATTTTTTTTAATTTATTAATTATTCTCTTCCATATTTTTTTGTCTCTTTACTTTCATTTACTATTTACCTGAATACCATGAAGTACTTCTGTCTGAATGCACACTAAAGACCAGCCAAAGAATGTGGAAGTGTAGGCTTCTACTCTGGATAATTCATATAATACCCAAACTCATTAATCTGATTAATTTGCATGGGTGCTGAAAGATCTTTGTGGATGTCTCCATTGAGAATATGAAAATCTAAATTAATTTTACACCATAACCTTAAGTAGAATTCCTCATGAAATACAGATTATTAAATTTCAGGAAATTATGTACAGAGAATAATATGATGTTATGTAAGTATTCATAAAACAAAGATGCCATCTTTGATATCTGTCTGTTTTGTGTTGACTGTAATTAGAATTCAAGATCTGAATATCCCTAATGTGAGAACTGCTCAGTTTTAACCTTTCACATGCCAGCTTAATAGGAACGACTGCTCTCTCCCTGTCAGAAAAGGCCCAAGAAGTAAAAGAAGGAGGGACCAAAATAAATAAAGCAAAAAACAGTTAGCTGAGGTCTCTACAAAAATCTATTTAAATTTATTTTAAAACATTTAGGCTACAGTCTAATACATTATACAAGAGTAGAATCTGGCATAATGCCATCCTGGTCAAAGTTTTCACCCAAATTAGGTGGCAATCATGGCAGCCTTAGCCATAATTAGAGGTAGCTGGGTGAAAGGTGAGGTGAAGGAGGGAAGTGAACTTGAGCAGAAAATGAGTGTATTGCTTTGGCTTCTACATCAACAAGAATTTTGTTACAATAAAGCACTATAACACACCTACCAGCGCTCACTGTCGGTGTACTACCTCCCATATGCCAACATCCGTGAGTTATCTCTTGCCAAACCCAGGCTAAGCATCAAGGGCAGATTCCTAAATTACCATGCCATTTACACACAGCAGTGGGTTTGCTATCACTTGTCCATCTGTACAAATTGTAACATAAACCAACTGCAGCAGACTAAAAAAAGTGTCCAATGATGCTAAACTCCATTTTGAATACATCCATTTTGGAACTGGCTTAGTTTTCCTGAAACTCTGTACAAAATCAAGTGGTTTTTAATCAAGTTGATACAGGATATGAAAACCCTTTAAAGACATTTACAAACTTATCAGTATATACTAACAAAACCATATCCATCTATTTTAAAACAAAACTTTTATTTAAGCTAACATCTAACAACATATTGCTATAGCAAAGGGGAGAAGTGGAAGAGTTTTCTCAACCACATAAATGCAAATGTAAACTTCAATAAAAATTATCAGCTTTTCCACCTGTTTTTAACTGGTTGCCAGAAAACTCATCCCATCTCAGCAGAGACCTTGGCATGAATCTTTTATAAAATCACAGCATTTAATTTCCCATGCCTAGTTCAAAAAGCTTTTCTTCATTTTGCAGTATTCAGCAGGTAATTGATTTGAGCTGTTTTACATTTTGTTGTAGAGTGAAACCAGTGAACTCTCTGTATTAGTGTTTCCACATATGAAAACTAAAGGCAACTCTCCATCCATTTGTGAATTATCCATGAACACATCTAAGCTTTACAAATTGGTTTGATGCTTCAATCTATATGATGAAAAGTCCAAGTAGCTAGATCTTTTAAAACACAAAATGATACAGCAGAAATGGAATGTAATAACATTTATACATTACTTGAAGCGAAGGTTCTCGTCATAATTTAACTCAGGATCAGCAATGAAATGGATGAAAATAATGTTCTCGATACCCTCCCCCTCCCATCCAGGTAGGGAAAGGAGAGAGATGATTAGGAGAGAGACTTTCCAGATTGAAAACTAAACTGACAGCTTTAATTAAATACTAATGATAAAAGAAAATATGTACAAATATATACAAGTATGTGCAGGAATGTGCAAAGCCCCTATCACCTTCCCCCACCCCCAGTAACTCCCACAGCACTCTCCTTAGCTGTGAGCTATTCCAAAATGTCCTGGACCACTTCCAGAGATAGCAGCAGAACAGACAGGAGCTGAGGGTAGAGTTACTAGGGTCAGAAAGGCACAGGCCTAGGGATCAAAGGAGACAGACAGAAGAAGTCCTCCCTGGATGTTGGCCATGGAAGGAGGAAGAGGCTTGAATTCTGTGATGCCTGAATATATACTGAGACCTGCGTAGATATATGGATGGAATACTTTGGTTCGCTGATTTTGCAATCTGTCCAGTCAGCTCCTCCCTATGGGAGGGTTGCAGATATGACTCTACTGCTCCTTTAGTGTCCGAAGAAGCAAATCCAGCAAGTAGAGCAAAGTGTCTTGGTCTCTCAGCAGTGACTATAAACATTTGAGAATTATCAGTCCACTAGCTGGAAATATTTCTGCTACTTTCAGCAAGTGTGATGCTTAAAATAAAGCTTACTGAGTTAGCTGAAATAAAATAAATAAATAAAAAGTAAAAGGAAAATTGGCCTCATGCTAGCTCAAAACAGAACAATGGTGCTGGAGGAGCCCTTTCATATCACTAACAGGGGAAACAAGAATTGTTCATGCATGTGACTTTCTAATGGGGGTGGCACACAGCACTAGTGCCAGGTAGGGAATGGAATTTACTGAGTTTGAGTCATTCCTCTGAGCTAGCCAGGAAACTGCTCATGAGAAAAGACTTACTACATCCCAAAGCTATAAATCTCAGCTACAACCTAAGGAGTGCTAGAAAACTTAAGAGCTTATACAGTGCTTCAGCTAATTTTCTACTTTACCTTGCAGAACTGAAATGAACATATTTTAAAGTTAGGCTCCTGTATCACTTGACTTTTGAAAGCTAAACCAGAAACTTAGTCTTATCACAGAATACCCTGGTGACTGGGAGATACATCAATTATTCAAGGATAGCTTCGTTTGCTTCTATATGCACCCTAACAGGAGTGAAGACCTTATACATAACATATGTATGAGCTCACAGTCATGAATGTAAGAGTCTATCTCTGTGGTACACTGTCACAATCTAGGGTATCACAAACTACTGAGGTTCATAATGAAGTTGTGCAAGATGAATAACAGAAACAGCTTTACTGCAAAGGTGGTGTAGAAGGGAAAGTAAGCAAAAGGAAAGAAAATATCTAAAATAATGCACGGCTTGTTAAAAACAAAGGCACAGTAGGACAAGTACTCAAAAATCCTTTATATAGTTCTCCTTTTTAGTAATTCTTTTTACCCCACAACTTCACGTTACTTTTTATATGAATATCTTTGCATAACACGTTTTTTCATCTTCCTTCCCTACCACCATATAGTGATAATATGATTACCTGCTCTGAGTGCACAAAATGACCCCTCTTTCTCCTCCTCACATGACTTGCCTTCCCTTTAAGGCATATGCTAAGGAGAAGAGATGTCCCACTTGATAATACAGAATCAAACGCCAAAGATGGTGTCTTTGCATAGTATTTCAATGGCCCCCTAAATCCTTTTGTTTCTGTAGAACCAGATAATCCCCTTGTCTTTTCCCTTTTTCACAAAAAGCTGTTCAGCTGTTGGCTAAACATTTGGTCCATTCAATAATACAGCTTTAAAAATGTATTGCTTCAAAAGGGTCTTGAAAACATCTCATCTGACCCTAGCTTTCCCATGCTTCTTCCTACAACATTCCGACAGGAAGTTAGAATCATAGAATTATTAAGGTTGGAAAAGACCTTAAAGATCATCAAGTCCAACCATCTGCCCTACAACCCCTAATCAGTAAGCCACCTCCTGAAACACCATGTCCACCTGTTTTTTGAACACCTGAAGGGATGGTGTCTCCACCATCTCTCTGGGCAGCCTGATCCAGTGCCTCACCACTCTTTCTGTGAAGAAATTTTTCCTAATAACCAATCTGACCCTCCCCTGGTGCAACCTAACCGCATTTTCTCTTGTCCTATCACTTGTCACTAGGCAGAAGAGGCCAACACCTGCCTCACTACTAGCTCCTTTCACATAGTTGCAGACAGCAATGAGGTCTTCTCTCAGCCTCCTCTTCTGCAGGCTGAAAAGCTCTCTACGAGTTTCTTGAAAAGATGTGCACACATGTGCATATAGGTAGCATCTTTAGAATAACTTATCTTTCTGTATTAAACTGAACAAAATCCTCCAGGTCTATAAAACAGCACATCATCAGTTCAGCTTACCTTGTTCAGCTGTTGGAGTTAACAGAAAGCAGCATCATTGTTCAACAAGAAACTGACACATCCTGTACTATCAGATCATAGCTTTGTAGCATTCTTTCTCGTATGGCTGAAGATATCTATCACAGAATCACAGAATCATTCTGGTTGTAAAAGACCTTTAAGGTCATTGAGTCCAACCATTATGCTAGCTCTACTGAGCCCAGTACTAAATTATGTTCTTAAACACCACATCTACATGTCTTTTCAAAACATTCAGGGAAGAGATGGTGATTCAATAACCTCCCTGGGCAGTTTGTTCCAGTGTTCAATAATCCTTTCAGTTTCTTCTAATATCCAATCTAAACTTTCCTTTGCACAACTTGGGAACATTTCCTCTTGTACTGTTGCTTGTTTCTAGGGAGAAGAGATCAACACCCACCTCATTATAACATCTTTTCAGGTAGTTGTAGAGAGCAGTAAGATCTCCTTTCACCCTCCTCTTCTCCAGATTAAACAACCCCAGTTCCCTCAGATGCTCCTCATAAGACTTATTCTTCAGACTCTTAATCAACCTTCCGTGGACTCACGCAAACATCTCAAGGTCCTTCCTTAGTGAGGGGCCCAGAACAGTATTTAAGGTGCAGCCTCAATAGTTCTGAGTACAAGGGGATGATCAGTTCCCTCGTACTGCTGAACACACTATTTCTCATATAAGCCAGGATGCTGCTGGCCTTCTTGCAGGACCCATCATTTGGCCTTGTTGAACCCCATACACTTGGCCTCTGCCTATTGGTCCAGTTTGTCCAGATCCCTCTGTAGACCCATCCTACCCTCAGAGAGATCAACACTCAAACCCAGCTTCTTGTTACCTGCACATTTACCGAGGGTGCATTCAATCCCCTCATCCAGATACAGATATTGAACAGAACTGGCCCCAGTACTGAGCCCTGGGGAATACCATTTGTGACCAGATGCCAGCTGGATCTAACTCCATTCACCACAACTCTGGGCCTGGACATTCAGCCATGTTTTTACCCAGTGAAGTGTACACCAGCCTAGACCATATGTAGCCAGTTTTTCCAGAATAATTCTGGGGGAAATGGTGTCAAAGGCTTACTAATTCCAGGTAAATTACATCCACAGCCTTTCCCTCATCCACTAAGTGGGTTACCTTGTCAGAGAAAGAGATCAGGTTAGTCAGGCTGGACCTGCCTTTCATGAATCCATGCTGATTGTACTTGATCACTGAACAAAATACCAAGTTCAAGCATGAAGGAAGCATTTCTGCATGTTCCAAGAGCTTCTATAGATCAATTTTAATTGATTTAACTTATCCTTAAATATTCAAGCATTTGTTTAACATATTAGAGATCCCACTTGCCTAGATCCTCCATCCTAAAATCAAAGTTTATTGGCCAGTGAAAACATACTTCTACTCTTAAATCGTTGGGGTAGCTCTAACGCAGATATTTTTCCCATTCTGTCTCTTCCTACAGGTCGTTAAATCCTACAAAACAGCAAGCCACGTACTTTAAAATTGGATAGAACTTCATTGTCACTAGGGCAATAGTAATGTGGAATGCTTTAATATTTATTGACAACATGTAGTTATGACTTATCCTTGCCCTTTTCCTCAGCTATGTCATCTGCTTTGATAACTAGAGGGATATCATTACTGCTTTGCACTATTCAGTTGTTTTACACTGCTGGATATATTTATTAAATAGGCACTAAACCTGCTTGAGTGTCTCCTACTCCCAATTTCCTTTGTTCAGCATCAAACTGGACTATATAGAGGTTCAATTATGTATTTCTACTTTAAACCACTCCACCACCATAAAATTAGGATGCCACAATAGTAGCACATCTTTTTGGTAAAGAGCATGATGCAAATACAGAGACAAAGTCTGCATATTCAGGCTTTGCATATTTGACATAAGCTGACTTCATGTTACTAAAGTGCAATTCCATACTGTCCAATTCATATTTAAAAAAACAAATTAAAAAAAAGTGAAATAGTGAATCTTTTAAAAATAGTAAAGAAATACAATCCTACAACTTAGAGCAATGTACTTCAAAGTCCTTGCAATTTGGCCAGTAGCATTTAGCATTTTTTTGTTTTAAGTGCATCTAAAATGGAAAACATTGTATACTAAACTGTATTGCATACTGTAATTTAATTTTCCATAAGAACAAATTGTAATACCTTAGCTACAATAAAACACATAGTAGATAGGGTTTTTTTAAATATTATTTTCTTGTACTTGGTATTGTATACTTGTACTGTTTAGATTAAATAATTTTAATGCTGAACTTGGCTGTTCACACAGAATGCTGTTAACTATGGGAATAAATATTTGGAAGCTGAGATTTCAAAAACTGCGTTGATGTTATTCCTCTATTTAAAAATATTTTTTCATTGTAATTTAAAAGGCAGTTTATCTTGTAGTTGAAGTAATAAAATGCTGTTGTAGAAAATAAAAACAAACATTTACAAACCACTAATTTGATTATATGACGAGAGAATTGTAAACTAGCTTTATTATTCTATTTTTGCATTGTATTTGATTTATTTTTTTTTATCATCTGCATGCCTATATTTATAGAATTTGTCGGTGGTAAAATTCAGTAAGTGCTGAAATGACAGAGCACTGGATATTGATGACAACTTCCTTTTCCAAGTAATTGAGGAACCAACAAGGAGAGGTGTTATGCTAGAATTTGTTCTCACCAACAAGGAAGGGCCGGTGAGGGATGCTCTGCTCAAGGGCAGCCTTGGCTGTAGCAACCACAAAATAGTGGAGTTCAAGATCCCTAGGGCGACAAGGAGAGCTCAGATTAAGCTTACTACCCTTGACTTCAGGAGGGCAGATTTCAGCCTCTTCAGGGATCTGCTCAAGAGAGTGTCATGGGATAAAATGCTGGAGGGAAGAGTGGCCCATGAAAGATGGCTGATATTTAAGGATCACCTTCTTCAAGCTTAAGAGGAATGCATCCCAACTAAGAGAAAGTCGGGTAAAAATGCCAGGAGGCTGGCATGGAGGAGCAAGTAGCTCCTAGAAAATCCAAAACTGAAGAAGAAAGTGTACAGAAGGTGGAAGCAAGGGCAGGAAGCCCTGGCAGAACAACAGAGAGGTTGTCCAAATAGCTATGGATCAGGTAAAGAGAGCCAAATCCCAGAGAGAATTAAGTCTTGCCAGAGATGTAATGAGCAATAAGAAAAACTTCTGTTGGTATGTTGGGTATAAAAGGAAAACCAAGGATATTGCAGGCCTTCTTCTGGAGGAAACGGGAGACCTAGCTATGTAGGATATTGAGAAGGTCGAGGTTCTCAGTGACTGGTTAGATTTTGGTTAGATATCAGGAGAAAATTCTCCACCACGAGGGTCGTAATGTACTGGAATATGTTGCTCTGGGACGTTGTGGATGCCCCTCTCTGGAGGTGTTTAAGGTCAGGTTGGATGAAGCCTTTTGCAGCCTGGTCTAGTGTGAGGTGTCCCTGCTCATAGCAGGGAATGTGGATCCTGATGATTTTTAAGGTCCCTTCCAAACCTAAACATTTTATGATTCTATACAATTTGCATGTAGAAACTGAGTAAAAAACAGCTCTCAGATGGAAATATTGATAACACGTTTTCATTTTGTGCTAAAGCTATGTGTCCACACAGTTTTTAGGATTAACTTGAAAATAAAAAATTAAGTATCTAATGTGTATTTTAAAGCAGTGTCACTTTAGGTAGGGAGAGGGACTGGGTAAGAGAGAATAAGAAAAGGAAGGCATTCCTGAGTACATGTGATTCTCTGCCATCCACAACAGGGGTTGGTTTTTTTTAGGTTTTTTCCCTTCCCACTTAACAAAAACTCTATTTTCATTGAAAAAAATCCGTTCTACTCATATGGATACCCTTTTGATTCAATTGAAAAGTAACTTTTGGATAGTATCAATAGAAACCAGTAGTTCTTATATAGGAAATAAATTACTGTCTGCAGGATTTCAGCAAAACAAGCATTTTATAGTGATATAAGATGAATACATAAACCCTTTTCTAAAGTCACAAGAAGTAGATAGCAGAAAACTGGGATAAGAGTAAATTATACTGAAGTCTAAATACAAGATCTTCATAATATCTACCATTAAAATCTATAGGTTGTTTTAAGAGAAAGAAAGAAAAAAAATAATCTCAACCTACAGACCCTGAAACCTTTAAGTAGTTTCAGAATATACCTGAGTGTAATAATCTATCTCATATTTCACTGGAGTTTACACTTTATGGTAGGTTTACTGGGTATTTTTTTGTGGGCATAGACCAGATAAATGGGCACATTTCATCTTTGAACTGTATCAGCTTATAACTGCAGTAACACTTTCTATGATTATCAATATTATTACTATCAGGAAATAATAATAAGACAGAAAGGAAAGATAAATAACTATCAAACATACCATGATGATTTAGTCTTAGAAATATGCCTGAATTTTAAACATCATCTGCAGGCAGCATATATTTAAGTGTGCTTTCAGGTCACTGCAGGCAGCAAAATTCCTGTTTGAAAAAAATTCATGTGTATACATTATACATATTGTTCTGGTTTGGTTTGGTGGGGTTTTTTGGTAGCAGAGGAAGGGCCCCAGGAGTGGCTCTGGTAAGAAGCTGAAAAGCCCCCTCCTTGCTCCAAAACGACCCATCAAGGAGCCATAGCAGGGGCAATAGATGCCTCAGTGATTAAACATATGAAAGAACTCATGAAATACCTGAGCAGAGAAGCACTATGGGGGAGAAGAGCTGTGCTGGAGGAGAGAGCGGTGTTGGGGAAGGAGAGCGGTGCTGGTGGTTGGTGAGGAAGAAAGGGAAGAAGGTGCCCAAGCAGAAGTTTCCCTGCAACCCATGGTGAGATGGCAGCTGTCCCCCTGCACTCATAGAGGAACGTGGTGGAACGTTCCCTGGTGGTGCCAGGAGGGGTGAACTTGGCCAGGGGACTTGGATTTTGTGGCCATAGGATTTGCTGCCAGTGGATTCTGATTACGCAGCTTTGGAAGACCCCGGCACGAGGGGAGGTGGCTGTTCCCGAAGCAGCCCGTGACTCTGTGGGAAGTCCAGGCTGGAGCAGCTCCAGACCAAGTGGGAAGGAAGAACTCATGAAGGAGAGGTTCATGGAGGACTCTCTTCCATGCGAGGGACTCTGTGGGGAAGCAGGGAAGGACTGTAAGGAATCCTTCTTCCTGAGGAGGAAGGAGTGGCAAGAACCACCAGCCCGTGAACTGACTCTAAACCCCATCCCCTGTCCCCCTGTGCCGCTGGGGGGAAGGAGGGAGAGAAGCAGGGAACAAAGTGATTTGGGCCTGGGAAGAAGGGAGGGATGGGGTAACATATGCAACCCCTGCTCTTTGTCTTGTCTGTGTTGTGTATTTGATTAGTGTGAAATTAGATTATTATTTTTTCCCCGAGTCTGTTTTTCCCAGGACCTTAATCATTGAAGAATCTCCAGGAGAATGACCCATGAGCTTTTTCCTCATCATCCCAGAGTGTATGTGTGTGTGAAGTTGAGTGAGCAGCCGTGTGGCTGTTCCATTTGTTGTCGTGTTGTCCTAAACCATGACAAAAAAACTGATTATTTTTAAGGCTCCGTCCAACCTTAACCATTCTATGATTCTATGATTCTGTGTTGCTGGTAAAAATGAATGAATGAATGAATGAATGAATGAATGAATGAATGAATGAATGAAAAATCCCGAAAATTAAAGTTTAGTTGGATAAATCATGTTAATACTCATATATAACTTTTTTGCCTGTGAGAAGCTGATGCAAACTGATATTGAGTAACCAAATACTTACAACACAGCAAGCTAATCTGTTCACAGATGTAACAGACAGGAGCAGTCTGGCTGAAAGCCACTATAAAAAGAAGTGAGCTGATAGAGTGTGAATGACTGGTACTGGCCCTGAATTACCCTTCACTTACATTCTATTGTCAGTACAGCAGTTTATCCTGCAGACCAAGGAATATTGGAACATCCAAAATTTGACAGCAGGCAACTTCTTTGTACTGATCAAAAGGTAAGTAAGACTCCAAAACAGTTAAGAGCACTTTCAGACAGACAAGCTAAAGTTCAGTCAACCATTTTCCAGTGCTGTATTTTAACTCCACAAACGGTTAAATGACTTTTGCATCTACCTAGATGATATCCAAGCACACTTCCCTGCTATATTTCATGAAAACCTACTCATTTTTAAATGAAAAACTACTCATTTTAATACCACTACTCCCATTAAAGTTTTTGGAATGGGTCTGAGGGATTGTGTTTTTGTCCTTTTTCTATACTATTCTATTTCTACTCTACAGAAAAAAAACAAACAACACCACATCAAAAAACCTGCATATAGAGAAGTGTTCATGTTGCAGTAAAACTGTACTGTTTACACACAATGCATATACCTCCCTCACCACCTTTCATTCTCAGCAGGCTGCTCCTTTCTCTCCAAGACAAGAAGCAGCCACAAGCCTTCTCTCATCTGTCTTTGTGTGGCACATTAGGCTTATAAGAAGTATAAGACTACTGGTGTATGTAATACATAGAAGTACCTATGAAACTATGCAACATCATGTTTTTTGTCCAGCTGATTAATATATTAATTACAGCACCCTTATATTCAATCGTAACATCAGCTTGAGAACAGATGGAGTCCCTGCGCCATCATCTCATGTCTCCCCTTAAGCACATTTTTGAGGCAATAATTTTCTTCTCTAAAAAAGAGTTTAGATTTCTTTGCATACACATGTAAAGTTGTTACATAGTGTCCTGGAGCCCATGAAAACCAAAAACATAAATGTCTAAACTCCACAAATCGATCTATTGCAGATCACTACCTTACAGCAAGTCCTTATTTTCTTGTTATGTTCAACAGAACATTTTTGTCTTCCCTGCCTTTGGTTTTTTAAACCAAGAGTTTACAGAACAGCCCCTCTGCTCTGTGGACTACACTGCATCTCCAGAACTTACCTCCAGTAAGTTTTTTCTTATTGTCCTGTTCATTTCTTCCTATCATGCTTTAGTTACTATATTATGTATATTTTAAAATGCACTTATGTATTCTCTTTGGTTGCCACCAAAAAACCCAGAATTTTAGGCACATAAAACTAGATGGCAACAATCATGGATCTTCAGCCTCAAGACTGTGTCACACTGGAAGCTTATTGAGATTTTAATAGGTTTGAGTCAGCAGAAAATATGTACAGGCAACTCTAAATTGGAAAGAGTACTAGTTTTGAACTATCAGTTCAAATGGATATATTATGACAGTAACTGCTTCTTTGTATTTAGTCAAAACTTGAAGCAAGACTGGTAATGTTTGCTTTAGACAACTGATTTGTTGGGATTTTTTGTCCTTTATTCAACAAAAAGGATGGTCCTTTGGTCAAAACTGTTTGATAACTCTTTTTTTTAATTTTTTTTTACATTGTTATTGAAGAAAACAGTTTAAGAAAAGCATTCTGCTACCTGCTAAGCCAGTAAAATGTATAGTAATGTATGACAAAGGCATATGGCATAACCATAACAGGAGACTGAATGCCTGAAAACATTTGGAAATTTTCTGGAATCTGAACTGCCCCTTAAGAAAGTGTCTATATGCATACTCTTCAAGGACAGACCTCAGAAGTAAAAAAAAAAATAATTAATCACTGCATTTTATTTAAATACCAAGCATTATTTCAAAATGTGTTTGGTTTTTCTAGTTATTAGTGCTTTTTGTGGATGAAATGCAAGGCTATGCAAGACTTCTAATTCCTTAATCTGACTGTTAGTCTTAAACAAAGAAGTTATTAAGAATTCCAGGCAGTACAGACACAGATGTGTTTCCTTATTTAAAAATAAAACAAAACACAAAACCAACAGAAACTACAACAAAAACCACTAAAAAAAACAAACCAAAACAAAAACAAAAACAAAAAACCAAACAACAACAAAATATACACAAGTGTTGCTTCTGAAACACTGAAGAATCCAGACTTATGCAGTAAGTCCTGAAGATTGAACTTTTCTGCTAGAAAAAGGTGTATGTGCTACATAAACCCATACACCTCCAAATCCAGCTTCTGGGATCTCAGCATTTATTTTCCACTTGCACGCATATTTTAAATAATCCTTTCCACAAATACACAACATATCATTCTAAAGTAAACAGAAAAAAACTGTACCACACATACAGGCTTTAAAAAGATACATGCCTGGTAATACATAGTAAGACCGTTCTACAAACTACATTATAATCTAAGTAGTTTACTTCATTTTGAGATGGATGTTTAGACAGAAAAGAATCCTTCATCTAGTTTTACATCCTTATCTTTACACGTTTCATTTTTAAAAGCAGAGACTTTGTTTTGCAAAATGTTGTATAAAAGAGCTGAGTGAGTAGCTTAAAAGAAAAAAAAACAAAAACAAAAGATGGATGACATTTCTGACACCCCCCCCCGGAAGATGAGTTGCTCCAGTTATTACCTAGACAATAAATACAGCTTTATGAAAACAGCAAGCAGGAATCATTTTAAGTGTATACACCTGCTATTCTTGATTTACATTTCAATAAGCTCTAGTAGTACCCAGTTTTATGGAACTCTCTGGAAGCATTATACTATTACTACTAATCACTTTTTTCTTCTGCAGTTTGTTAGGATTTACAGGATATGTGGGTGTTGGGTGATTAAGAATATTTGTCTAGCTTTTCCAGGGTTGTATAGCATTTTAAAAGGTGATTCAGATGTAATATTAATAGAAAGTAGTTTAAGACCATAACATGCTGATGACTTGTATTGAAATGAGCAAATATATTTGGATGTTTGTTTGTTGGGGTTTGCTGTTGTTGTTGTTTTGTTTGTTTATTTTGATTTGTGTTGTTATTTATAATTGTGAAGCAAGGTGTGTCCTAAAGCAACAAAATTCCCAGTGCTTTAGGAGAATCATGTCTGGGTAATATAGAAGGACTTAGATCTCCAATTGAGAGGCAACACAAAGTGGCAGCATACATAACGTACAAAATATTAGTGATTTTTTTTGGTCACTTTTTCTTTGCATTCTTGTAGTCTGCTACAAATCCAAGAAGTAATGTAAGCAGTATTCTACACACACAACAAGCATAAAAGTGTTAAGACTTGGAAATAAGCTTTCTCACTATATAGTATGTTTGCATAAAACTTGTCTCTGAGATGTTAACAACACTGTTAAATTTTTAAGCTTTAATTGCAGTACAATAATCCTCCTTTATGTTTGCTGTATTTATTGTTTCCTGTGTGGAAATTATCTAAATCATGCAAATAACAGGTGGAATGGCATTCTGATGTAGGAGGAATGAAAGACATTTTAGTTAAATAATTACCCTATGCTTTTGATAAAACATTCAAGGTGGTTTAAAAATGAAAAAGCAGCATATGGCACTGAACAAGGGGAAAACTGTTTGTTCATGCTAAGTTTAATATGTTAGTATTATGGAGGATATGATAGGTTTTTTATGTAATCACTTAACACTTACTGCTCTCCATTTCCTATCCTCTCCCATTTGGATTTCCTATTAGGTAGGAAAGTAAACCTTTACAGAGGGTAGAAATAATTGTTCCTTTTATCTCAAGATAGTCAACACTTGTAATAGAGAATTCTGTAAGTATTACATATTGCTCTTTTCTCTATCTAAGACTAGGACTTAATATACCCATTTTATGCTGAACTTGTATTTAGGTTCTTAAATATTCATCTCAGGTACATAATTCGTGAGGAAAGTGGAGACAGGCAAAGGAAAAAAAAAAAAAGAAAACACCTCACTTCATCCATTTTCTTCCCAGCAAAAAGGAACAGTCACTTCAGATTAGAGAAGTCAATAACACTACTGCTATCATCACTGCATAAAATAGACACTTGAAGTAGCATCTAAGGGCATTTGCATGGCAACAGTAAAGAGAAATGGAGTGCTTTGCTGCTGAGAAGTGTTCCAAGATCTCCATTAAGAGATTTTCCCATAGGATCCACTTAAAAATAGAACTCCGACAACCTGCATAACTGGAGCTGTTAAACTTTCTTAATACAGGATCTCACACCTTAAGAAAATGTAGCACGTCTTTTCCAGATGCTTCAGGACATGACATTAAAAAAAAAAAAAAAAAAGTGTTTTGGCAGTGTTGACAGAACCAACAGAGCAAATTTCTCTGTGTAAATAAAAAAAATGGAAGACTGGCCAGATCAAATGTTCCAGGCATGGCAGACATTAAAAGAGGAGATCTAGAAAATGATGCCTTTAAATGGCAGAGGACACATTCAGGCTATCAGCAAAGAAGGTCTATTTATCTGCAGAGAGTAAGTATAGTAAATATAAAGTGAGAACGTGGTGTTAACAGACAACTAAGATGAGACAAAAGAATGAGACAAGTATCTTTAAGGTACTTCAGCACCAATCCTAACCTGAGCTACCCTAGAATGTAGTTTAAGTTTTGCAGCTACAAAGTGCAGAATGCCCTCAGCTACATACCACATATACAATTGCAGGTTTGGAAAAAGATCCAATAGATTCATTGCAGCAAGTGTCTGTTCAGTTTTCAATCCGTCAGGACACTCAGCAGAATTATTGCTCATTGCTATCTGAGGGATTCCTCCCTTCAGAGATGGAATTTTGGACACTCCCAATTGATGAAAATGTGTAATCTGGGCTTAAAATTGAGCCCCACGTTGGGCGCCAATTAATTGTTGTCACCGTTTGACTCAGGTCCCACAACAATGCTCTCGATCCCCTCCCCCCCACACCCAGTCAGGGAAGGAGAGAGAGAAAAGGAGAGAGACTTGGCTGGATTGAAAACTAAACTACACAGCTTTAATTAAAACACTAATGAATCACACAAGAAAATATATACAATTATATACAGATATATTCAGATATGGGCAAAAGCCTTCTCGCCTCCCCCCACCCCCAGCAACTCCCACAGCACTCCCCTGAAATGGAAAGAGTCCCGAGAAATCCCGGAGCTGCTGCTGGAGAAAGCAGAGAGTTATGAGGGTCAGGAGAGCTCGAGCCTAAGGGTCGGCGGTGATGGATGAGCAGAGTCCTCCCCGGACGCCGGCCATGGATGGAAGAGAAGAGCGAGAAGAAGGAGGAAGCTGTCTTCTAAGATCTCTGTCCTTCCTCTGAGCTTACGTAGATATATGGAATGGAATATCTTTGGCCAATTTTGCTGTCTGTCTAACTCAGCCTCCCACGGGGGGGTCAGAGATCTCCCCATAGTGTCTGAGCTGGCGGAGTGAAGGTGTAACCTTGAAACCTCAGTAGTTAGAAAAACATTCCACTGTCTTATCAGCCTAGCAGAACACACAGTTGCTAGTTAAAAGAAAGCTTACTGAAGGAAAAAAAAAAAAAATCAGTGAAAAGAAAAATTGGCTTAATCCTGGCTCAAACCAGGACACTGTGGTATAAATTTGTTTGAAAATTATCATGCAGAACAGCTAGGTTATCAGGCCCAGTCAGCATGGGTTCACGAAGGGCAGGTCCTGTTTCACTAACTGATCTCCTTCTATGACAGGGTGACCGGCTTATTGGATGAGGGAAGGGCTGTGGATGTAGTCTACCTTGACTTTATGAAGGCCTTTTATAAGGTTTCCCACAGCATTCTCCTAGAGAAGCTGGCTGTTTGTGGCTTGGGTATGCATGTGCTTCACTGGATAAAAAACTGGTTGGACGGCTGGGTCCGAAGAGTTGTGTTCAATGGAGTTAAATCCAGCTGGTGGCCGGTCACGAGTGGTGTTCCTCAGGACTCAGTACTGGGGTCACTCCTGTTTAACATCTTTATTGATGACTTGGATGAGGGGAAAGAGTGCACTCTCAGCAAGTCTGCAGCTGACACTAAGTTGAGTAGGAATGTTGACCTGCTTGAGGGTAGGGAGGCTCTGCAGAGGGATCTAGACAGGCTTGCTTGATGGGCCAAAGTCAAGTTGCACCAGAGGAGGTTCAGATTGGGTATTAGGAAAAAATTTTCCACAGAAAGAGTGGTGAGGCTTTGGAACAGGGTGCTGAGGGATGTGGTGGAGTCACCATTCCTGAAGGTGTTCAAAAAACAGGTAGAGGTGATGCTTCAGGAGATTGTTTAGGGGTTGGGAATTGTAGGGCAGATGGTTGGACTTGATGATCTTGAAGTTTCCAACCTTGATGATTCTATGATTAATGCTTTGTATTTATCCTAACACATAGCCATCCCACAACTCTAGTTCATAAAGGGAACACACAACTCATCCTTTCCCAGATGTTTCTGTTTTCTTACTGAAATGTTTGGATAGCTAATCATAGGTATGTATATATGCATTGATGTGTCATCATATTCCTAAGTTTATATATAGATATATATTATTACAGTACAGGTACATATACATAAATAAATAAGATTAGCCTTCATTAGACTACATACACATACATATGTTTATATGACCATATATGCACACACAGAGACACAAATACGTTGACATGGAGGCTACAGTCCAAAATGCTGCACTTGATAAAGTCCAATACAGCCACAGACATTCCCTGCAAAAAATTCCCGCTTTTTCAGGAAGCATTGAGACAACATTCTACAGTTCTCTTAGACTAGAGATAGCTGTCTTGAGGAAATAGCATTCTTAACAACAGCCAGCCCAGAAAGTCCTTTGCCCAAAGAAATTACTTGAATTAAAGCTATGGTAAAATCCCCTTCTCAAGAACAGATTCATCTCAGTTTTGATGATTAAACACACTGTTCCACCTCTTCTCTCAAGTCATGAGGAAACCAAGAAATTGTTAAATTAAGCTATAACACCAAACATTAAGCAATAGTCGAGCTCAACTCAGTCATTACCTACAAATTCTGCACTTGTTAGCATTGCTGGATAGATTTCTGATGGACACTAAGGGGTTTAGGGTGCTTTTTTTAATTTTTACATCTTTATAAATTTAAGATCATTTAACCAAACAAGAGATTTCTTTAAATGAAATATTCCTCTACAACTCAAGAAAGAAGAGGGCAAAGAGAGGCTGAGGCAGTACAATTGCATGACAAGTACCACACTGTGTATGCAACAGCTACATACAGAGTACTGAGCCAAGTTATTGGTTTCTTGTGCTCTTAATCTAAGAAATCCATGAAACTGCCCATCTTTTAAAGTTAGGCATTAAAACTATTTGTTCTCCAGTACTTTGGACAGTCAATTATCCAACAATTATATACAAGAATCGAAGAAGTTAATATTTTTTTATTACAGGATTTTGTTTAATACTTACACTGTTTCACTTCAGTAGCTATCAAACATAATTAATCTTCAAAAAACAGATATATTAAAGCACAGAGCTTAAGTTTGGGATTGAAATTTATTATGTTGGTGGTCTAAATGAATCTTTAAGTATGCTAAGCAACAAGCCCTCTGCTACCACCATACTACCTGCAATTGTTCAAATACATATTTCCCTGAGCTGTTAAGAAAGACAACCTTTTGAACAGCTAAATGTTCTTAAGTCAGCCTCTTTTTCTGACAATGTTAATAAACTCATTATGGTGTTTATGCCTAGGAAAGAATCATCTTTGGTATGATGACCAGTTGTGCTAGACTATATTATATGTCAAAGAATTACAAGTGTCAAAATTCTCTCACCCAACCTGAATGCGATCACAATCTAGCATTTTAGGCAAGAATACAGCATAATCCTAGAGTCTGGATTAATCAGACTTCACTTCTCTGACAGAAAGAACCTTATGAAATGTCACGTCACCTTTTTGTTACCAGAGCTTTGTATTTTAGATGTTGTTAGTACATTTTTGTTGCTTTTGCTTTTTATACACGTATACATACATACATATATACGTGTGTAAAACAATCTAAAGACATGCATAGTCTGGAGGTTTCTCACCAGGCATTTCTTGAATTTTCAGCACTCATATTTTCAGTCTGATTGTAATACTTGCTACAAAGTTTGGCTTATCTTTTCTGTGATAAAGGAATACAAGATAAAAGAACACTGGACAAAAGGAAATGGAAAAATAATTCAGAAAATAATATCCCTTTTCAGAAACAGCTGTTCCCAGACTTTACCTCCCATCATCCAAGGTTAGACTTAATATTTTTTTTTCCAAGTAAGAGTTTTAAGAGCACTTTTTAAACTTAAGTCAAAAACCTTCCAAGTGCCTGTGAGCCATGTCTAGGCTATGCTGTGCTGAGTGATTACTGACGGCAGTAGAGGTGGGTGCTGGTCTCTGCTGCTGCACCCCCCAGATCTCCATCATGTTTAGGAGGAAGAGGTACTCCAGTTTGATCTCTGTATCACTGAGAAAAAATAAGTTTTGTCACAGAATTTCTAAGACTTCATGCAGTTCTTAAGATATTTAAATTCTACCAGTCATCATTACCTCAATAAGGAAAGTCTGCCTGTTCACAAAAGGAAAATGCACATCATCTGGGAGTCAACAAACTGACAGAAGTGGTACCCCATTTTATGTGTCTGTTTTTGTCTAAGGCAAGAAATAATCAGTTTCATTTAATAGGATTAATTTAACATTATCAGTCAGATCACCTCAGCATTCTGAAGTCCACTTTCCACAGTGGTCTGTTCTGTTCACCCACCCCCCCCCAACCCCCCTTCTTCTCCCCAGACACACTGGGAAGGGGCAGACAAAGGCCAGCTAGAATTTCATGGGTTGAGACACAGACAAGGAGGGTTCACTCACCATTTATAGGCCCAGGCAAAACAGACTCTACTTGGGAAAAAAATAATTTAGGAATAATCAAACGCACACAGGACACAGACAAAACAAAGAGCAGTGCTTAAATATGTTACCCCACTCCTCCCTTCTTCCCAGGCCCAAATTACTTTGTTCCCTTTTTCTCTACCTCCTTCCTTCCAGCAGCACAGGGAGACAAGGGATGGGATTTAGTGAGTCCACAGCGTATTGTTTCCTGCCGCTCCTTCTACCTCAGGTAGAATAATTCCATACAGTCCTCCGCTGTTTCCCCATGGGATGCCTTCCATGGAAGACAGTCCTTCATGAACCTCTTCATGAGTCCATGGCTGCAGATCCAAGTCCGCAGGCTGCAAATCCACATTCACCCCTCCTGGCATCTTCAGGCAATCTTCCATCACGTTCCTCCATGAATGCAGGCGTACAGCTTACCTTCTCTCCATAGGCTGCAAGGAAACTTCTGCTTGGGTACTTTCTTTCCCATTCTTTCTCACCAACCCTGGGATCTTCACACCAGCACTGCCTTTCACCTTTCCACCACAGCTTTCTGCTTGGTCTCTCCTCAGGTCTTATAGCCTTTAGTTCATATGTTAATTGCAGAGGCTCATCTGTTATCTCTCTAATGGCTCTAGCCTTGGCCACCTGAGCTGGGAAAGCTTTTTGTCAGCTTCTGACAGGAGCCACCCCTGGGGTCCCTCCCCTGCTACTGAAACCATGCTGGAAGCAAACCGGCACATTGACGTGTTCTAAATACCAAAACAATTCAATTCTGTCACTTCAGCCAGAAGTCCTGCTTACTTTTTTTGTCCTGAAATAAGACTATATCAAGGAATCTTAACTTGTTAGGGTGGCAATGAAGATAACAGGCCAAGGATAAAGTATGATTTGAAAGTAAGAATTTCATGCTTGTATTTGAAGGCATAATTGTTATGGGAAATAAATGTAGATAGTTATCAGTAACCATGCTATGCAGTTACTGTCTTTCACTGGTTTTTTATAAAATGATGTTTCCTAAATGGTGACTGGAAAAAAACTCAGAGTTCTCAAGTCTTAATTTGAAACTGGCTAGTTTGTGCTATGTGAGGATGAGATATTTATAGCTGAAACATTCAACACAAATAAATAAACTTTCATTTCAGTATTCACAAAACAAGTAAAAATTTATTTATGAAGACATCATTCCTCTCCCTTTGTTTCTCTGCTTGTGAAATCTATTTTGCACACATAGGATATTCACTGCACATTCCTTTTCTTTTTTCCTTCAAGTGGAGAAAATCAAATTGATTTCAAGTTGAAGAGGCAAAAAAAGCCTCTTTTGCTGTCACTATGCTTCGAAGAATTTTAATTGGTTTTGCTATTTCTTAGTCACATTGATCAAAACATTTAGACTTCAGTTCTGTAAACTGTTGAATAATCTTGAAGTCCATTTAATTTGAGTTATTAACCTGAATATAAATATATTCATACATATTTGTATAAAATAGTTCTACAGGCCCTATTTCTTTTTAGTATAATTAATTATCAGTTTAAAAAGAATTTATGATACCCTGGTTTCAAATATCAGTGTTCATGGCAAGAACTACTTTCATAATACAAAACGCATTATTTATAAGCATTGTGAATCTGAATGTGAAAGCATTCTTCCCAAAACATAGTCATTATAGCTAACAAACACTGGCACTGGAAAATCTTCAAAATGCAAAAAATATTTCTTTGACATTGTAAGCCTATCAAAGCAACAAAATAGCTCCATACGTTTTTAGATAATACTTCCTTCTTGTGTTTTTTGTCAAGGAAATTTCTGTAGAAGCATTGTACCAATTTTCATTAAAAAAATGTTATGAATGCAGTATCGATTCTTTCTCTCTATTGAAAATTAAACCCTGCAACTAGAGAGCAGAAAGAATAATTTTAGTATTAATATTTCACTGACTCCTGAAGATTTCTCGTTAGTTCCCTTGTGTTCAATTTTATATATAATGGTCATGAGGTAATGGTAGGAGTAAGAAGCATTTAAGAGACAGCTGCCATTATCTCTTCTCTGAAATTATTGTATTTTGATTCTGAAGGCAACATTAGGATGTGTTATATTAAAAACATGGATTTAATTTACCTATTTCTGTCTGTCTTCTAGTATACTTCCTCTGTCAGATAAAGCATTAGTAGTCAAATATTAAATAAATATATTTTATCTCTGAAGTTCATGCATATCAGTTATTAAAAGAGAGAAGAAAATAGAAGCAGCTAGCAACAACAACAACAAAAAAACCCACATTTGAAATAATATATTGTTGCAGAATCCCTGCCTCCATTTGTGAAGTGTGTAAATTGATACTGTTCTTATTTAGGAAGTTCTGTATCCAAATCTCTGAAGTAATTTTTTACCTAAGCTAGTCAAACCATCACAATAATAAATATTGCTCAATCACTAGTACTTTAAATTAAATTGTGTTGTAAGCACCAGCACCTAGGAACATCCACCAACCTCAATCTATCTGCATAGAGATGTTACACAGAAGTTCATATAACAGTAATAAAAACCTTCCAAAATATAAGCACAGAACCCTAGAGATTGCCTCTTAGTCTTTTATTGGATTTTAGATGCATCTAAACTACTGTGCTTCTTCAGGCCAGGAACTGTGTTTTTTTTTGTTTTGTTTTGTTTTTCTAGTTTTGAAATAGGATTTAAAGAGATCCATCTAGTTGGACACTGAAGATCACATTCAGAAGACTTGCTTATTTACATCAGTGTGAAAACTCAAAGGTGAAATATATATGCTGAAAGTTAATTTTGTATGAGGAGTTTAACATACGGATATTTCCACACAAGATGAAAGGACCTCAGCTTCCTCTGGTGGCAACTGAGTAATTGCATAAAGTCACCAAAACTCCAGTCATCTTCAAAGCAACCCCAAACTCACAATAAATCCTAAGTAGATTACTTCAGAGGATAAAGATCCTGGAATTTCCTGAAGAGGTTAACAGAATTTTAAGATATAAACTTATTCACACACAAAATAAAAAAATCACTGATATTTCTGTATCAGGCATAATGTGGCATTTCGGTACATGCTTGCACAATACTTAAGAGGGCAATTTTCATCTTACTATCTTGTGCTACAAGTGTATAAAGGTACTTCCTCTGCCACTCCATTATAGTCTATTGTGCTTTCTCAGAGGTTAGAAAGGGCTGAGATTAGAGAATTTCTACAAGTTTTATGTAGGAGAGTAAATAAATGAAGAGTCTTCTACAGGTGATTAGTTCAGGAAAGAAAATCAGGAGGCATTCAAAAAGTAGAAAAATCCTTTTTACTTTGTATTATATTTTTCAAAGGGAGTTAGAAAAAATAATAATATTGGAATGGTAGCATTGTTCCAAGAGGGTAGAGCAAATACCAACTCTTGGATCCAGGTGGTTGTTCTAAATTTGTCCTTCAAAACAAATAAAACACAGATTAATGTTTTGCTTGCACTAGAAAAATTATATAAGTACAAAACCATTTGTATTTAACCTCATTTGTTTGCTAGAAGTGATATGCAGGCACTTGTTTTGTGGTTTGCCTTTCTTTTTTTTAATAAAAGTTTGTTTTCTTCAAGTATTAAAACTTCAGTGTCTTAGAACTCTGTACATGTTACTATCATTCATATCTACTCAGGGTATATAAAATAAGCAATGCATCATTATAACTCCATTGCTGGATGATGTATTAATAGCTGCCATAACTGTGATAGAAATACATTAAGGATATTTCAACTTAAATTTAAGAAAAGGAAATCTGAACAAGCTTTAGGTACCATTCATACTTTACAAAACAAAAGTATTTGTTTGAAGCCCGACCTGTGTATGCCTAAAGCCCTGGTTTCAAGGAAAGCTAAAACAATTTTCCCACTAGAAATTAATTTTAGAAACTTTAGGAAAACTACTGAAACTTAAATTTTAAAATTAAATCCCAATTTTGTGAAGACTCACATAATTGCTTAACCACGCATCTATAGGTTTCCTACTATTCCTGCATGTAATGATAAACACAGGTACATTTCTAGACCATTTAATTGATTCAGGTATAACCTTAAGGAATTTAGCCAAACTTAATATAAGAGATTTATCAGAGCTGGATATTTATTAGGGCTGAAGCACCTCTGCTATGAAGACAGGCTGAAAGAGTTGAGGCTAATCAGCCTGGAGAAGAGAAGGATCTGAGGAGACTTTATAGCAGCCTTCCAGTACCTGAAAGGGGCCTACAGGAAAGCTGGAGAGTGGTTTTTCACCAGAGACAGTAGTGATAGGACAAGGACAATGGTATTAAACTGAAAGAGGGGAAATTTAGGTTAGACATGACAAAGAAATTTCTTATCATGAGTGTAGTAAGGTACTGGAATATATTGCCCAGGGAGGTTGCCAATAACCCCTCCCTGGAGGGGGGGCAACAGGCCAGGCTGGATGAAGCTTTGTGCAGCCTAGTCTGGTGGGCTGTGTCCTTCCCATGGCAGGGAGGTTGGAACCTGATGATCACTAAGGTCCCTTCCAACCTTAACCATTCTGTGATTCTATGATTCTATGATCAATGATATATGCAAGACTAAAGTTACAATTTCATTACACATGATACTATTTATTATATAGTATGGAATTTCCCATACTGAAATTAAAACATCTGCATTAAATTTGCTGAATTTTAAATTAGGCAGATTCTTTTTATTGGTCATTAGTACCTTATTACACTAAAAAAATCAACATTCTGACAGGCTAAACTGTTAAAAGCCAAACATCTCTCTTCATACCATTTAACCCTCTTGGACCTCTTGTCTTGTCTGTCTCTTCCATTAAATAGAGATGCCTAATCTCCTCAGTTTTAAAGTTAATCTTCACTTGGCTTTCTTTCTCATTCAGACTATTTAACAAGCGGTGAAATATCAACTTACTGCTGACCAAAAAAAACCCCCAAAAAACAATCACTAGGAAAAAGCCATGCCATAGCTGCAATCCTGAGGACTCACTCCCCTTAGACACACTGCCTATAAACTTAATCACACAGTCTCTCCTAGACTGTCAGTAGCATACATTCATGTTAACATACAGAAAAAAGGTTCCATGCTAAGCATTTTCATCAAGAAACTGAATATTGCCATTAAATGGCAAGTATATGATTTTTGCTATAACTTATGTCTTGAACCTATCAAATGTCAGCATGTCCAAATTAAGCATTTAAGAATAATCACTTGCAGTCACATAAACCAGTTAAACTAGAACACATAAGATGATTACTAACTAAATTCAAAAGCAAAGACGAAGATGGGGAGCAATAACACATTCAACCTGTTTCTGCAATTATTAGCATGTACAAATAATTTTTTTTTAAAAGGTGTTCATGCATACATGACAAAGATTGTGCTTTCAAGATTTAGGAGGAGTTCCTAAGTCCATAAACAGAAACAGGTATCCTTTCTTTAATGGTAAACTGGAGGTTAAGTGCACAGACTCTGAGTTTCCGAGATCGAAGACCTTTATTGTCCTTACAGAGAGCTAGTTATAAACTTTGTTAAGATGATGCAAACATCTTCTGTGCTGCAGCATTTTGCAACATCTTCTTGCAGTTTAGCCTTGCAGAAGCCTGTTTCACATTTAGCGGTTAGCTTGTCAAGGTAGTTACAGTGCCTTAAAATGGTTTCTATGTTCTCTTGTCTCTGTTTCTTTTACTGTTCTAAACACACACTTTTAGTTCAACTTTCCCATGTCTTCAAGCCCATAAAAGTGACTATATCGCTGAGTCTCCTTCTGATTCCTCTATTCCTACAGTAAACCATGTTAAAGAATCTAAATTGCATAATGCATAAGGAAATTCAGGTACCTATAATGTGATTCTTATTTATCCACTTAAGAGAAATTACTTAGCTTCAATGTTTCTTTTTTTGCTGCTTTTCTATCTCAAACACAACCTCCATCCTGATGCTGCAATTTGCCAACACTTCTAATCTACTGCAAATATGAAACTAGAAACAGTAGTCTAAGTCTCTGTCCAAGATTCAAATGCATAAAATGACCTTTTGAGAATAGAGAAATGGTTGGTTTATTTTAGAAGGCAGACAAATAACACAGTGTTTTCACCTCTCACCTTTCTATGAAACAGTCTGAAGAAGGGAAAAACTAGTTAATATGCTTTCATTTCACAGTCATCTCTCATTTTCACCTTTCAGCAGATCTGTCACAACAATAAGATACAGGGAAGGCTAAGCTAAGGACATATCTGATACAGTTTTGATCAACATGAAGCAAGAAAAAACTACTAATAAAATTAAACAGCAGGCACAATAAAGGAAATCTTAGTTTCTGTCCTGGTTTGAGCCAGGATGAAGCCACTTTTCCTTTTACTGTTTTTTTGTTGTTTGTTTGTTTTCTTCCCTTCAGTAAGCTCTCTTTTAACTACTAACAAAGTGTTCCAGCTTGGACTGATAACAGCTGGAATGTTTTTGTAATTGCCAGGACTCCAAGGTCACATCTTTGCCCTGCCAGCTCAGGCACTACTGGGAGATCTATGACCCCTTGCCCCCTGGAGGCTGAATTAGACAGCAAAATTGGCCAGAGATATTCCAAACCACATATCTATGTAAGCTCAGAGGAAGGTCAGAGACCACAGAAGACAAATTCCCTCCTGCTTCTTCTTCCCTTCTCTTCCGTCCATGGTTAATGTCCAGGGAGGACTCTGTCCATCCATCACCGTCGAGCCCTAGGCTTGAGCTCTCCTGACCCTCATAACTCTGCTCTCTCCAGCAGCTCCAGGACTTTTCAGACTGTTTGCAGCTAAGGAGAGTGCTGTGGGAATTGCTGGAGGTGGGGGGAGGTAATAGGGGTTTGCACATAACTGAACATATTTGTATATAAGTGTATATCTTTTTTTTATCATTAGTGTTTAATTAAAGCTGTGTAGTTTAGTTTTCAATCCAGAGCATCTCTCTCTCATTCTCTCTCTCCTTCCCTACCTGGGTGGGAGGGGATCGAGAGCATTGTTGTTGATCCCGAGTCAAACTGTGACAGTAATAGACCAGTAATGGATTTTGTATCCTGTTTGGCAGGATTATGTTCTATATTTGGCCAAAGGCTGCTTTGGCAAGTGGAATTACAGAGGCAGCAACCAGAGGCCTATTTATCACAATGCTTCTTTCTTAATTTTTTTAACTGCTTCTCTCTTCTACAGGACATCAGCCGCAATATAAGAAGTTAAATTATGATTTCTCAATTTCAATCAAGACTGCAATTTAGGGCTTAGATTTTGAAACACAAACACAAGTTATGTAATCATGATATCATAAAATAATTTTGGTTGGAAAAGACCTTAAATTTTCAAGTCCAACTGTTAACCTAGCACTGCCAAGTCCACCACTAAACCATGCTCCTAAGCACCATGTCTACACGTACTTTAAATACCTCCATGGATGGTGATTCAACCGCTTCTCTAGGCAGACTCTTCTGTTGCTTGACAACCCTTACAGTGAAGTAATTTTTTCCTAATATCAAATTTAAACCTTCCCTGGAAAAACTTGAGGCTGTTTCCTCTTGTTTATCACATATGACTTGGGCAAAGAGACTGACTCTCACCTCCGTACAACATCCTTTCGGGCAGTTGTAGAGAGCAATAACGTCTCCACTCAGCATCCTTTTCTCCAAGCAAAACAACCTTCTTGCCCAACTAATCTCATTGCTGGTTCATATTCAGCTGGTTGTCAATCAACACCCCTAAGTCCTTTTCCACTGGGCAGCTTTCCATCCACTCTTTCCCAGGCCTGTAGACTTTCATGGAGTTGTTTTGACCCAAGTGAAGGACCTGGCATTTGGCCTTCTTGAACCTCAAAAATGTTGATCAATTTGCCTTGTCCCATAAATCCAGCATAACATACAGTAGGCTAGTTTCTCAATATGATTTGTCAGCTTATATTCCTTGTTTGTATGTCTTTATGTAAAAAAAACCCTTATGTTTTCTTCAACTACTCTGCTCTCAGTAAATTACGATGCTTTGCAGAGACTCTCAGGAAAAATAACATTCCTTGCTTAAATAATTCCAATATGAATGTGAAAGATGCATAAATAACTATTGTAAAAGCAATCTTGTCACAATGAGCACATTGTAGAGCAAAACCCACATCATGCAATATCTCATCCTATGCATTTAGAAAGTTAGCAATGTGCTCTATACTGCATGGAATAGAACATGTCCCAGAAGTGAAATTGCATGATTAATGGGATAAGGCTACAGACACTGGAAGGACTTGGAGTTCACCCTGAAAATAATTTTCCAATCATTTCTCAGGAAGGAGATCCTACTAACTCTGAAATTAAAAATACATTCTGGTTGACTGCAATGTTAAAAGGATCAAATATTAATAAGCAAATAAATATATCACTCAATTTTTTAAATGCAGAGATTTTATCTCCTCCTTTTTCTTAGCTTTAGAAAAAACTGTTCTAATTTGAAAACAGAAGCACAAATAACTGCAATGTATCATGTACCTTTTGTTGCTCAGAAAGAGTACTACATACTCAATTTCCCATTTTCAGATACAAGAACACAAAAACACTGTTGAAAACAAATACCTTTCTGTACTAAATACCATATGAAACAGACCTAAACTTAACTCCCTGAAGAAGGTTTCAGGTGCAATAGTTTGGATAGAATTGGGCATTAAAAGCAGTTGAGAGAGATGAATATAGGTCAAAGTAGCAGAATAAATTAGCCAGAATAAATTAGTAATTTGTGACTTGACTAGGCTTATACTTAGTCATAAATACTCAAAGTCTTACTTGGACTGTTTATCGCTAAACTGAACAGATTTAGATCTAATTGCTGACCTTTAATATAGATATGGTAAATGCTTGTGAAATCTGTTTTAAGAATTATTTAACCCATAAAAACCCCCCCACAAAATAGTTAAGTATACTAAAATTATTATGCATTAGTTAAACCTATAACTGCTTCTCCAAACATACTGCAACACAGTAGAATGCAGTTAATAAATTCTCCTGTTAGCACATAACATCGATGTTTACTACAGCAATACACACAGAAATATTTAAGTATTTTAAAAAAAAAAGGAAAACATTGATATACTGAGTTAGAAAAAGACCTGTTTCAACTCTTCTTCTTGACACATCATTCTAAGTTTGTTGCTAAATACTCTGACTTTCTAATAAGATTCCAGATATTCATCACTCTCTGTATTGTTGAACAGAGCTTGAATACTGCTAAGACACTTTTTAAATAACATGCAATATTATAAGCTTTAAAAAAGTTGTGTGTTCATATGTTACTGTAATCAGTATGTAACAGTTCTTTAGCAATGTGCTAGTGATTGACAGAAAGTAATATTAAAAGATTATAATAATAATAAAGGATAAATTGTTTCTTAATGTAGTTTACAACATAGCAGGAACTTGTTTTGACCAGTGCTGTTTAACACCTTTCTTAGTGACATGGACAGTTTGCTTATGACACCAAGCTGTGTGGTGTGGTCAAAACACTGGAGGGAAGGGAGGCCACCCACTGGCACCTTGACAGGTGTGACAGGTGTGCCCATGCCAATCTCATTAAATTCAGTCATGCCAAGTACAAATATACGCTGGGTGGAGAATGGATTGAGAACAGCATCAAGGAAAAAGACTTGGAGGTGCTGGTTCATTAAAAGCTCAATATGAGCCAGCAATGTCTGCTTGCAGCCCAGAAAACCAACCATTTACTGGGCTGCACCAAAACAAGAGTGGCCAGCAGGTTGAGGACCTCTTCTATTGCTATGTTATGAGATCAGAACTGGAATACTGTGTCCAGCTCTGGATCCTTCAATATAAGTGTCACCATTTGACTCAGGTTTGACAACAATGCTCTTGATGTCCCCACCCCCCCAGGTAGGGAAGGAGAGAGTGCATGAGAGAGAGATGCTCTGGATTGAAAACTAAACTACACAGCTTTAATTAAACATGATAAAAAAAACATAATGATAAAAGAAAATGTATACAGTTATATACAAATGTGTTCAGGTATGTCCAAAACTCCTATTGCCTCCCTCCACCCCCAGCAACTCCCACAGCATTCTCCTTAGTTGTGAACAGTTCTGAAAAGAGCCAGAGCTGCCAGAGAAAGTGTAGAGTTATGAGGGTCAGGAGACCTCAAGCTTAGGCATTGGTGGTGATGGATGGACAGAGTCCTCCTTGGATGCCAGCCATGGACACAAAAGAAGAAGCAGGAAGGAAGTTGTCTTCTGTGATCTCTGACCTTCCTCTGAGCTTACGTAGATATATGGAATGGAATATCTCTGGCCAATTTTGCTGTCTGTCTAACTCAGCCTCCTATGGGGGGGTTGTAGATCTCCCCGTAGTGTCTGAGCCGGCAGAGTGAAGGTGTGAGCTTGGAGTCCCAGCAATTAGAAAAATATTCCAGTGCTTGTTATCAGTCTTAGCTAGAATACTTTGCCAGTTAAAAGAAAGCTTACTGAAGAAAAAAAAATAATCAGTAGAAGGAAAATTGGCTTCATCCTGGCTCAAACCAGGACAATACAAAGGACATCCAGAGGATGGCCACAAAGAGGATCAGAAGTCTGGAGCACCTCTCCTGTGAAGACTGTCTGAAAGAGTTGGAGTTGTTCAGCCTGGAGAAGCGAAGGCTCCAGGAAAACCTTATAGCAGCTTTCCAGTACCTGAAAGGGGTCTACAGGAAAGCTGGGGAGGGACTTTTTATAAGGGCGTCTGGTGACAGGACAAGGTAGAATGGTTTTAAGCTGAAAGAGGGCATATTTAGATTAGATTAGATTAGATTAGATTAGATTAGATTAGATTAGATTAGATTAGATTAGATTAGGACTGGGGTAACATTTTTTAATTGGAAGAGGACAGATTTAGGTTAGGCTCTAAGAAAAAATTCTTTAGTGGAAGAGTGGTGAGACACTGGAACAGGTTGTCTAGGAAAGTTGTGGATGCCCCCCACCCTGGAGGTGCTCAAGGCCAGACTGGATAGGGATTTGAGCAACCTGGTCTAGAGGGAGGTCTCCCTGCCCATGCAGGGGGGATGGAACTAGATGATCTTTAATGTTCCTTCCAACCCAAACCATTCTACAATCAGCACTTCTCAGGAAGAGGCTACTTTTGGCTTCTGAATTGCCAACTTTTGTCTCATAAAGAATCTCCTGAGGACACTCTTAGAATTGTCCAGACAAAGTGCTGAGGAGTGAGACAGTTATTAAAATGAATTAGTTCCCCTAAGAACTGGTATATTGAGAACTGGACACTGTTCTGTGCTTTCTGTTATCATGAAATCACTCAACCAAGATTAAAGCAAAAACTTGAGGTTTTGTTCACAGTATCCAAAATAGAAAACTGACATGTTTATCTAAGGTATACCTGAAAAACAAACAACTTAAACATAACAGATTTACTCCACATTCACATGAAGTCTCTAAGCCTGCACTTACTGGGCTTGCTGTAGAAGATTGCCCTGACACCCCATTTTTGATTAACTGTTCTGCAAAAATATCCTGTATCTCAGGTCTCACTCATCAACAGTATTTACGTTGCGGCTATACTAGCTTTTACAGTTTATTTCCATTTATTACTCTGTGTAGACTTTGGAGTGATTTAACCTTTCCCTTAGAATCATAGAATCATAGAACTATTTGAGTTTGAAAAGACCCTTGGGATCACCAAGTCCAACCATCATCCCGACTCTACAAAGTTCTCCCCTAAACCATATCCACCAATACCACATCCAAATGACCCTTAAAAACATCCAGGGATGGTGACACAACCACCTCCCTGGGCAGCCTATTCCAGTGTCTAACCACTCTCTCGGTGAAAAAAAATGTCCTAATGTCCAGCCTAAACCTCCCCTGTTGCAGCTTGAAGTCATTCCCTCTTGTTCTGTCGCTGAATACCTGTGAAAAGAGACCAGCACCAACCTGTCTACAATGACCTTTCAGGTAGTTGTAGAGACTAATGTGGTCTCCCCTCAGCCTCCTCTTTTTCAAACTAAACATTCCTAGCTCTTTCAAGTGTTCTTCATAAGATTTTTTCCCTAGGCCCTTCATTGCCATCTTCTGCACTTGCTCCAGCACCTCAAGATCTCTCTTGAATTGAGGTGCCCAAAACTGGATGCAACACTCCATGTGTGGCCTCACCAGTTCTGAGTACAGGGGGACAATCACCTCTCTACTTCTGCTGGTCACACTATTTCTAATACAAGCCAGGGTGCCACTGGCTTTCTTGGCCACCTGGGCACACTGCTGGCTCATATTCAGCCGCTTGTCAATTAGAACCCCCAGGTCCTTTTCTGCCAGACACTTTCCAGCCACACTTCCCCAAGCCTGTAGCATTGCATGGGGTTGTTGTGGCTCAGGTGCAGGACCCAGCACTTGGCCTTGTTGAAGCCCAGACCCTTAACATTAGCCCAACGATCTAATCTATCCAAGTCTCTCTGTAGAGCCTCCTTCTCCTCAGGCAGATCAACACTCCCACCTAGCTTGATGTCATCTGCAAACTTACTGATAATACACTCTATGTCCTTATCAAGATCATCAATAAAGATGTTAAACAGAAATGGACTCAACACTGAGCCCTGAGGAACATCACTTGTGACCAGCCACCAGCTGGATTTGACTCCATTGATCACCACTCTTTGAGCCTGACTGTCCAACCAGTGCTTGATCCAACAGATCATATGCTCATCCAAGCCATAAGCAGCCAGGTTTTTTATGAGAGTTCTATGAGGAACCATGTGAAATACTTTTTGGAGGTCCAGGTAGACAATATCCACAGCCTTTCCCTTGTCCAATAGTTGGGTCATCAGGTTATGAAAGGAGATCAGGTTCATCAGGCAGGACAGCCTTTTATAAACCCATGCTGAGTGGGCCTGACCCCCTGGTTATCCTCTATATGTCTTCTAATGACACTCAAGATGATCTGCTCCATGACCTTCCCTGGTACCAAGGTCAGACTGACAGGTCTATAGTTTCCCAGATCCTCCTTTCTGCCTTTCTTAGATGGGTGTTACATTTGCTACCTTCCAGTCCATTGGGACCTCCCCAGTTAGCCAGGACTTCAGGTAAATAATGGAAAGTGGCTTGGTGATCACATCTGCCAACTCTTTCAGCACCCTTGGATGTAGCCCATCCAGTCCCATAGACTTGTGTGCATCTAAGTGGTGTAGTAGGTCTCTGACCACTTTTTCTTTAATTGTGATGACCTCATTCTGCATCCCCTCCCTGTCTCCTAGCTCATGTGGCTGGATATACATGGAATAGCTAGTTCCACTGCTAAAGACTGAGGCAAAGTAGATGTTGAGCACCTCAGCCTTTTCCTCATCCTTTGTTACTAAGATTCCCTTTGCATCCAATAAAGGATGGAGATCTTCTCTGATCCTCCTTCTGCTGTTAATGAATTTAAAGAAACATTTTTTATTATTGCTAACAGCTGTAGCTAGTTTGAGCTTTTTTTATATGCTAGAGCTAACAGTTAAAAGTTAACAGTTGAGTTTTAGTCAAGTATTGTGAAAATGTGTATAAATTACATTCTCCAATAGGACTTTAAGAAAGCCTTGTTCTAGAAAATAGTTTATAACAGTGAATTTTAATACATTTATGAAGGCTTTACTGATGTTATTGATGTACTAGGTAGAAAGTAAACATTAGAAAAAATTCTTTTTGAAACAGTTACTGTAGTACATGGTACTTGCAGAAACCAGAGCAGATTGTGCCTGGGATACCTACCTGACATCCTTCCTGCAGAAGACTCATCCTGCTTAAGATGTAAAAAAAGTCAGAACTTAAATTAAAGGGCCACCTTCAAGAAAGCAATCCCATTCTGAAGTTGTGATATCTACGTGCTTATGTCTATAGTACTCTCAGTGAATGAAGCTACCTAAAATAGAAAAGAACAGCATTATCATCAAAACTTATGATACTCGTTAAGTCTTTTGATGAGCGTAGGTAAATTTAATTGCTCTTCAGAGTATGGAAGATAAATTGTAAGACTGGCATACAAAATTAACAAGACCACCTGAAGAAACTGGTGGCTCCTTATTGTTATCACTGGAAATTAAATAGTCTTCATCTATCACCTGGGGATTCAGCACTCTTGAGTAATGCGTTTACCATCTGTGCTCATCCCAAACTGCTTCTCATAGTGTCTGAACTCCATAAATATTATTGGATAAAAAACTCTCATGCTTCCTCCGTATGAGTGAACAGATAATTATTCACAGCCCCATTTTTCTAAGCTAGAAGCAGTAAAAGTAGGCAACTACACTAAAAGCATGTTTCAGATCAGGAAGCAGCACTTGAGTTCATATAAAAGGTCTACAGCTTGCTGTATGGAAGCAATTGGGATAACACATGCTTCAAAATCTTTTGGGATGGAGTAATAATCAGAACCTCTCTGCAATTTTTAACTTTTTCTGAGGTGAATACTTCTTGTCTAGCATTCTCCCTTGTGATCTACAGGGCCAGTCATGTGAAGAGCTGAACATTTCAACATTTCCAGGGAGAAAGCAACAGACAGAAAATGCAAGAGTTCAACAACTTAATAATAACTTTAGTTTTAGTATAAAACCACAGAAAGGCTAGAGGAAAAACAAATTTTTCCATGGTTTCCATGCTTTCCTTAAACTTCAAAAAAGCCCTCTGAAGATTTTGTAACAACTGTCAGAAGGTCAGAGCCTGCCCAGACTGTTCTCAAATTCAGATAATGGTGCTTCACCTGAGAAAATTCATCACTTCCATCTGTTGGTGGTCATTTATGTACTGCTCTTAATACTAGGATTTTTGATCATAAGAACTTCTAATGCAATTGCTGGCAAATAACATAACTGTCCTGCTTGTACCCTGTCTGCCTCCCAAATTGAGATTATTCAACTGTGATAGGTTTTGATGGCCTTCTCAAGGCTTCATCCATAAACTCTAAGTCTATTACTAAGTGTCACACCAGAAGAGCAAAACATAGGCCTTGGACTGCAGTTTAGACCAAAACACTGCTAAAAACATTCTTCTGTTTTTCAGAATTTTGGAAAAGGAGATATTTAGGTGAAATTTTAATTATTCATTTTCAAAACATTGCAAGTTCCTTCAGTTTCAGACAACGCGGCTTGGAAGTTTTGGTCAATGGGACAGAATCTAGTTGGAGGTCTGTGACTAGTGGAGTCCCTCAGGGGTTAGTAGTGGGTCCAGTACTATTCAATATTTTCATCAACAACCTGAATGAGGGAACAGAGTGTACCCTCAGCAAGTTTGCTGATAACACAAAACTGGGAGGAGTGGCTGACACACCAGAAGGCTATGCTGACATTCGGCAACAGGCTGGAGAGTTGGGCAGGGAGAAACTTGATTAAATTCAACAAGGGCAAGTGTAGAGTCTTGCATCTGGGGAAGAACAACCCCATGTACCAGTACAGGTTGGGGGGCTGACCTGCTGGAGAGCAGTGTAGGAGAAAGGGACCTGCAGGTCCTGGTGGACAGGAAGATGACCATGAGCCAGCAATGTGCCCTTGTAGCCAAGAAGGCCAATGGCATCCTGGGGTGTATTAGAAAGGATGTGGTTAGTAGGTCAAGAGAGGTTCTCCTCCCCCTCTATTCTGCCTTGGTGAGGCTGCATCTGGAATATTGTGTCCAGTTCTGGGCCCCTCAGTTCAAGAAGGACAGGGAACTGCTTGAAAGAGTCCAGCGCAGAGTCACAAAGATGGTTAAGGGAGTGGAACATCTCCCTTATGAAAAGGCTGAGGGAGCTGGGTCTCTTTAGCTTGGAGAAAAGGAGACTGAGGGGTCACCTCATCAATACTTGTAAATACGTTAAGAGCGAGTGTCAGGAGGACGGAGCCAGGCTTTTTTTCAGTGACATCCAGTGATGGGACAACGGGCAATGGGTGCAAACTGGAGCATAGGAGGTTCCACATAAATGTTGAGGAAAAACTTCTTTACTGTGAGAATCACAGAGCACTGGAACAGGCTGCCCAGAGAGGTTGTGGAGTCTGCTTTGCTGGAGACATTCAAAACCCTCCTGGACACGTTCCTGTGTGATGTACTCTAGGTGACCCTGCTCTGGCAGGAGGGTTGGACTAGATGATCTTTTGAGGTCCCTTCCAACCCCTAAGATTCTGTGATTCTGTGATTCTGTGAAGGCAATGCACTGTTTTCTGCCAAATGCCAAATGCAAAGTCCTTTTCAGATAAATAGGGGAGCTGGCCAAGCATTTACACATCACAAAGGAGTATCTTGAAGAAAGAAAAGATTAACTGCTAACTGAAGCTTAAAACAGCAAAGGAGTGTATTATCACTGTTAAATTAATCTCTTACAGAGTACAACTACTATTCACAGCTCCATTCAGATGGAAGGAATTATATTCATTTAGAATAAAGGAAGCTATTTTGCACAAATAAACCTATAGAAAAATAAATAACATTATGTTTCACTGTTAATATGTAATGGCATTGCCATATCACCTGTTGACAAATCTAATTTAGGATCAATATTCAACCGAAGCGCAATATAAATAGTAACCACATCCAAGCAAGACCCTAGTGGTTTTGTATTTTGAAGACATAAATGTTCTTATTCTGTTAGTTATATCTATAAACTGAGCACAGAATTAATTTTATGCCAGTGAATCACTATTTTTAACAGGTTGTTCAAGTTACAGACCACATAATTGCCCTACACTTGAAATATGCTCTTATTCAAATTGAGGGAATGACATTAGCTAAAGTTGCAGTACATGGGACGAGGTGAAATCACATCTTATCTGTGTAATGACTTGTTCTTTACAGGTGGTTGGTTGGGAAATTACCAGCTATTATTTTCTGCAGTAACAAGTTCTAATATTTGAAGTAAGAACAGTTAGATTGCCAGTTCATTGCCACTTGCCCCAGAACAATGACACTTTAATCTTTATGACGAGCAATTCTCTCTTCACATAGCCGCTGCACTAGCCACCTTTTCTTAGGTCTCATCATCCCATTTTAAAGACAATCAGTTTCTCACACTTCTTCTATATACAGCTTGATTATTTTTTTTATACTATATACAAATTGCACTAAGACATTTTAGCCTTACTTTAATTATGTATCTTTCAAGCACAATCCACTCATTTTTATTTTGCAGAAATAAATCTATATTTATAACCATAATTTCTGTAGATTTAATGAGAAAGGCCGACTCAAGGATCTTCTACTAAAATGTACTGGTAGATAGGTGGACACATCTGTCTGTGGCTACAGTAAAGTAATATTTTATTATTCCCTGCAAGACCTGTAATGCCTTCGGTTGTATGCCCCCTTACTGTAAAAAGAACAAGCAATGCACGAAAGAGAAACACCTGTTTCTCAGTGACATCCTAAATTCCGAATCTCAGCCAGATGCCTTCTGACTTTCTGAAATCTTAGTAGTTAAATTTTCTAAAGATCTTTCTAATAGTGCAAAAAGCATGACTAAACTTTTCTCATACTCAACTGAGCAAACATTTTCCATTGTAGTTGCAGCTTCATTTGGAGTATAGGTATTTCATTATAAGGCATTTCATACACAGCATGACACAGACTATGGGGATGAGTTCTTTGTCAATTTTTCAGGTAATAACAGTGTAAAAATTAAACTATATATTCTTTAAAAATGAACAAAATGCAGCATAAGAACCTTCTTAATTAAAAATGTAAGATGGTACAGTTTTTACTTTGTCACTTGGCTTATATAGAGCTTCTCTCAGCTTTCCCGTACTTGATTTCCTAGGAATAGTGTTAATTAAACCGTTAGGATCTCTTCAGCCCTTGCCTTAGTCCTGTTACCCTTCTTTTTGATGCGGACCCCCACCTGCTTGCATTTCCAGCCTACATCCTCTGATTCTTTACCTTATGCCACAGAATTATTGCTCTAGAGAACACTCAGTTTTTTACCTAAACAGGTCCTATCTTAACATTCAGGAGCAAATGCTCAGTAAAACTATATAGAAGGAGAGAAACAGGCTCCTCAGTGAAGCAGCTTAAGCCACCATGAGAGAGCCACATTTTAAAGGCACTGAAAAGGCACAAGAAGAGAACTCTGGGATGGTGAAGGTCAAAACTTGATTGAATTAATAATTGAAAACAATACGGAAAAACAACCCACTATTTTGTTTGTTCCTTTGCTTCTCATCTGCTTGATCAACTTTTGCTTCATAATTGTTTCATATGTGTAAAAAAAAATCACAAAACCAGCATTATTTTAGGCTTTGTAAGACCAATAAAACGTAACCCCCTTTTTATATTGCAAAGAACAGCTTCTCTTTAGCTTGTACATCAATGCTTACAAATTCAACTCACTGTAAAAAAGCAAGCAACTCACATTACACAGCCTTTTCTCAGGTCTGTCTTTTTGCTCAACTCTCAGTTTTCACTTACTCTTGTAAAAAACCTTTCAATTATTCACACCAATCTACAAGTGCATGGATCACCTTCTGGAGCACTGTAATAATGTGAAGCAAGCTGGAAAGCAGCACAGAGTGAGAGCCTTTTACATTTCTGCAAGATCAGACTACATGATGAGTCTTCCTCCATACACTCTTCTCAATCAAGGCACTGTTCAATCATCCTCCGGGGTCTTCATGAAGGAGAAAGGATCATAGATTTGTGTACTTTTTCAACTGTACTTTTGCTGGCTTTTTACAACCACATCAATCCATATGATTTAGAAGAATATCGGAACATAAAATAATTTCTTGCTTAAACAAGTTCAAAGAGAAGTAAAGGGATACAGCATATTTTGAAACCACTAAAATTAACTATTTTTCAGTTCAGTAAAACCTTAAATATCAGGGGTTTTGTCAGAAATCACAATAATTTGCAATGTAAAAATAAGTAATAGAAATAATCATCATAATCTCATTAGCTAGAAACACCAAACACGCTGAAATGTGTTGACTGCATAGAAAAAAGTTCATTTTAAATTATAAAATAAGTCTTTTTTGACCACAGAAAAATTGTATTCTCTGTGATTACCCTGGTGTAGTCTTATAAACTAATGGAGGAATAAAATCTTCTGGAATGATCCTCAGCTTGCAAAAATACAGGAAAATTTTTGAGACAAATCTGCTCTTATATGCACAACAGGAACTGACTTACCAGGAGGACTTTTAAGGTATGCAGTGTACAATTTTGATGCAAATGCAAAGGTGTTGTTCTGACTGAGTATCCTAATATATAGGCTGAGCTAAAACCATGTATTTTCAACTGATTTGATCTTTGATACATGCCTTTAAAAAATAAGAATTTGTTTGGTATCTTGTTGAAATGGCCATCGGCCTGGTTTATAATATGAGCAACTGATGGCATCTAAGGAAACTTGTCTGTATCTCTACAAAAACATCAGGTTTCACTGCTCAGTGACATTTTCCACTCTAAATTTTTGTTCTGAGTGGCATGCAATATTCAGAAGTTAATTCCCATTTCAAAGGACTCTTTCAGATCCAGTTAAGGAATTTGACAGGCAGTATTTGGATGGAGGCAAAAATACCTTTTTTCCCTTACAGAAAAGCAGAAAAAACCTCACCTGGAATGCTTCTTGCATAACAAGATCAACTATGGAAAACATTAAACAAGAAATGTATTTAAAAATTGTGGCAATTGAAAAAGAAAAGGCATGTCACTAGACTAGAACTGATCTCTTTCTCAAGTATCCTCCAAAAGAGGACCTCCTAAACCAAATATGACCTATGACTTCAGTTAACTTAGTAGTATAATAATAAAATACTTTCAGATCATCTGTGACAGAAGACTCCAGAAAGACCCTCCACTGAGTTGTGAGGTTCAGACTGGACCCACTTGCTTTTTAAACTCCTTCTCAGAAGAGGAGTCTAGGTATGGCTGTATCCAGTCTTGGTCCCTGACTGTAAAGAAGAGTTCAGACCCTAGGTTCTGCCACAGAGTCAGATTCATTCAGCCCAAGCTTGGATCCTCCCATGAGACACCCCTCTTAGGTGTTTCCTTGTGCCTTTTAAGGTCTCACCATCTATTACACTAAGTGATCACATGCCTGTCCACATGACAGGCACAGAACTTTTGTCCAGTAGATTTGTTTAATAGTCATTCTTTCAAGATTATTGGAATAACAACTTTCTAATTTTATCTGCTTGCAGTTTTAACCACACTTGGGTCTTATCCCTCTTCTGTTGTCTTCGGATGAAATGGTTTCTCTCCCTCTTTGAAGGCCTTTTCCTTGTGTTACTGGTTTGGTCCATTTTATCTCATTGTGCTAGACTCCTAGTATTTCTCCACTTCAGCTAAGCAAAAGCTCAACTAAAGTTCAGCTACAACTTGTTGCCTAAGGCCTCAGCACTCCAGTCACTCATACTAAGCAAAGTCACTCTTGTTAAACTAGTCATAGAAAGTTTCAATTCAACCTAATTTTAAGCAATCACACAATTAATTGTAATGTACTATAAGTAAACTATTTTAATCCGAAACATATTTCAGCTACTCAAATTTAGGCGTGTTAAAATGTATTAAAAAAAACAACAAACAACCCCTAACAATATTATTTGCTTTTGTAAGGGCATTGTGGCAGGTGGAGGATGGCTAATACAGAACTCAGAATTTTTAAGTTTTACTCCCTTTAAGTCATTTCCTCTTGTAAACAACATATATAAGACTATGCCACAAGACCACATCTACTACAAAATCTATGGACTATCAACAGAACGAAGGAACAAAAAAGACAGAAATTGCAAATACGCAGCTGTAGGAGGAACCTGAAAGAGAGAAAAACGTATCTGAGAAAGATAAAGGTATATAACAAACTACTTTTCCTATTAAAAAAAAAAATACCCTCAGTAAGATACAAGCCTTGG
This sequence comes from Apus apus, assembly GCF_020740795.1. Classification (NCBI taxonomy): domain Eukaryota; kingdom Metazoa; phylum Chordata; class Aves; order Apodiformes; family Apodidae; genus Apus; species Apus apus. The sequence goes on along the minus strand of NC_067282.1, from coordinate 90,649,948 downwards.
CACTACACTTCAAGATCTATATTGATCCTAATGACTGGGATTAAATCTACCACTTTGTTAAAATGCACTTAACGTGTAACAATAATCAACTCAATTTTTTACCTCACTTTAAAAATTAAATCAGAAGACCTGCTGTGTTCAACAGGCAACAACATCACCTATTGCTGATCTTCTAGCATCAATACCATTCCACTAATTTTTCTTGGATTCATCTTTGTAAAAATACTACAATTGCTCCATGCCTTTTTTTCCTATGAAATTCCTATGAAATCACAGTACTTAATAGAAAAAGAAATTTCAGGATACACTTATCAGTTATATATCTTGCATAGAGTAGAAATATGCTTGGCAAAGAGTAGTTGTATTAACAGAGTTTACACATTTTTCATTTCTGATCTTAATAAGAATAATAGAGGACACCATACAAAAAGTTTTTTCTTAGAAAATCAAGGGAGAAGAAATGACTGGGGGGATACTGTTTTTTATTTCACATTCTTTTTCACTAACTGGTAAGTAACAATGGGTTTTTGCCATCAAACAGACATTTCTCATTTTTTGCTGGAAGATAACACGGTCAGAAGGAAAGCTGAATGGGGCAGTAAACTTCTTGGTGGTCTGATGTGATAATTACAATAAACTCTTGCCACTTTATTCGCACCTGATTTAATTGATGTTTTCAATTAACATATGTCACAATTTAACACAGAGCTGACAATTAAACAAAAGACAAAAATGCTTTATATTCTCTCCCCCTCCCACCCAGATTGAGAAAGAAGAGAGAGAGTAAGGAGAGTTTTCCAGATTGAAAACTAAGATAGCTTTAATGAAATAGTAGTGATAAAAGAAAATACGTACAAACATATACAAATACATGTAGGAGTGTACAAAACCCCTATTTCCTCCCCCCAGGAACTCCCATGGCATTCTCCTGAGTTGCAGGCAGTCCCAAAAAGGTACTAGACAACTTCCAGAGCTAGTGATAAGGCAAAAAGGAATTGAGTGCAGAGATACACGGGTCAGGAATGCACAGGCTTAGGGATCAAAGGAAATGGATAGACAGGGTCCTCCCCAAATGTCGGCCAAGAACGAATGAGAGCTTGACTTTCATGATTTCTCAATTTATGCCAAATATGACATGTATGGGATGCCATATGCCTTCTGGCCAATTTTAGTCGCCTGTCTAGTCTGCTCCTCCCTACAGGAGGGTTGTAGATATGACCCTTCTGCTCCTTTAATGTCTGAAGCAATAGATCCAAAAAGAGGAGCAAAGTAGCCTTGGTCTCTCAGAAGTAAATACAAACATTTAAGCATTATCAGTCCACTAGATGGAAAACTTGCAGATAATTTTAACAAGTGTGCTGCTGAGAAGAGAGTTGACTGAAGAAAAAAAAATCACTAGAAATAACATTGTCTTTATCTTGGCTCAAACCAGGACAACATATTACCATTTGATTCAGGATTCACTCTTTTCCCTTTATCTTTTTAGCAGCTAAATTCAAAGGACTGACATTACCCTCAAGTATTCTACATGCATTACAAAAACAAAAATAAAAGTAAAGTTGCTTACCAAAATTGTTTTCAATATGTGCAACAACTTCACAGAAAATTTTATTCTCTAGCAGATAGAAGGTATAATCTAGGGTTTCTGAGATACGATAAATTATGCAAAGTAAGAAGAAAGAATCTATGGCTCCAAAGTTGCTAATCAAAAGTAAAATGTTTTGAGTGCATATGTTTAATCATGCATCTGTCTTTAAAGGAATCTCATTACTTTGAATGTGCAAAATCCAGAAAAGGGAACATTAAAAATAAATCATTATATCATTTCATAAATACTGAGGTTTTAAAATGTATTTTGGTAACAATTCCATGTATTTTCTGAGTATTTATTTACAGCAGGGTAAAATCGCCACATAGCCATAGTGGCAGAAGTTTGAATTTACCACTCAATCCAAAAAAAGTACTGTTAGAACCAAAACTTTCACATTATCATTCATTTAAGAATCTGGATATTTATGAAAAGCGTGAAGAAGGATGCACCTGTATAAATGCTGGGTACTGACATGTAAATCTCCATGTCTGAGGTAGGTACTTTGCATGTTGCTAATTCAATTAGAATTGTGAGCGTGCAAGACACTCAACCTACCCTCAACTCTCAAAGTCAACATTGTCTAGTCATTAATATAAAGGGAAAATAATGACAACTCAAATGTAAATCTTGCAAGATAAATAGATAGTGAAAGATACACGTCATGTGACAAACACAAGGAGTTAGAAGTTCATGCATCAATGCAGAGCTGTAGTGTCACTGGGATTATTGCTGACATGGAATGGACTGTTGTAATGGATAGGTATAGACTTTCCAGGAAAGACAGGGAGAGGAGAAAATTCTACTCTCTGCAAATGACTCTCCATTACAGTCATCCATAGGGTTGGCCAAAAACATAGGCTGAGGTTGGAAGAAATGCCAAAAACAAGGGACATACTGGGTGTCTGTTACAGATCATTCAGTCAGGAAGTTTAAAAACAAACTTCTTTAAAGTATTGGAAGATTCAGATGTGGGCTTAGTTTTCATGGGAGAATTCAACCTATTAATATCTTTTGGAAAGGCAACGTATCATGATACAAATAATCTGGATTTCTAGAGTGTGTTGGAGACAATTTGGATGCAGCTACTAGAGGAGATGCTCTTCTGGATTTGCTAGTCATAAATAAACAAGCAGTCACTAGTAATGCGATAGTCAATTGCAAGCTTACCTGTAAGGCCCATGAGACGGAAGAGTTTAAAGCTATAAAAGGAAGACAAGGAGCAAAATAAAGACCCTGGTCTTGAAGACAACAGACTTTGGCTTGTTCAGTGAACTGATTCAGGGGGCTGCTATGATAGGTTACCCTGAAGGGCAAATGGGTCAGCAACAGCTCTTTGACCTCCAACAACAGCCTTTTCAAGCACAAGAATAATCACTTCTGGTGTGCAAGAAAACAAGCAGATATGGCTTGGCTAAATGAGGAACTCCTAACCAAGCTTGAATGTAATAACAAAATTAAAAATATCTCCAGATGATGGAAATAGGAACAAGCTGCTTGGGAAGAACACAGAAATATTAACTTAGAGCCTTTTTTTTCAGAAGAAGACAAAACACAGAATGGTTGAGGTTGGAAAGGACCTCTGGAGGTCCTCTGCTCCAGCTGCCCTGCTCAAGCAGAGCCACCTAAAGCCAGTTGTCCAGGACCATGTCCAGATGGCTTTTGCAAATCTTCAAGGATGAAGACTCCACTCTGGACAACCTGTCCCAGTGTTCAGTCCTTCTTACAGTATAAAAGCCTCTCCTTATGCTCAGACAAAGTCTCCTCTGTTTAAATTTGCACCCATTGTCTCTTGTCCTTCATTGGGCCCCACTAAAAAGTTTACAGCTCTGTCCTCTTTGCACTCCCTTCAGGTATTTATATACATCGATAGTATCCCCCTGAGACTTACTGAGGCTAGGCAGTCCCAGGCCTCTCATCTTTTCCCCATATGAGAGATTCTTCAGTCCCTTATTCTTCTTCATGGCCCTTTTCTAGGCTCTTTCTAGTACATCCGTCTCTCTCTTTAAGTGAGGAGCTCCGAAATGAACACAGTACCTCAGATAGAAACTGCTTTAAGTTTTAAAAAAAATCTTTAAGTTCTTAAATGTTGGACAGTTGGATATTTCTGCCTAGTGAGGGTTCTCCTACACCTTACATTGCAATACTTTCTTCCAAGTTTACTGCAAAACTAAAATTTTGACATTTAAACAAAAAAATAATTTTACTGTACATATTGATTAAGACTTAAAGCAGTCAAAGGGAGCACTGCCACTGACTTAGGTGGGAATTAGGTGGATACTACTAACTTGGCAAATAAGAAGAGTAGAAAGAAAACAGGAAAAGTAATCTGATTTATCAGAACTTCTCATTAGCAGATAGTTACAAGAAACATCGTAAGTAGAACTCAGGAGGCCCATACAGGTCTTTCCTAGGTAAAAGCTCACCAGCAGGAACTTCCCAACAACACCATCACCTATCTGCAGTCCTCTCTGCTCATGTAGGCCAACCAGGAGCTTTCTACTTTAGAGTACACAGGCCACAATCCTGATTCTGTGCTCATATATTCAATCAAATATACTCCATTGATTTAAGTATAGCCAGGTAGCAATAGTTTTGGTAGCCATAATGCTTACTTATATAATCTCATTGAATCAGGCTGAGTTTTAACTATTTTTACCACCAAGGATGTAACAGAAGTGCAACAGAGCATATCTGATTGCCCAAAGTCATACAACGAGGCTAAAGAGGCAAGCCACAGAAGGACTAAAGCTGCTGCTGTCAGAATTTGTTTGCTGTGTCTGATCATACAGTCAACGATTTTTTTAAAAGCTATTTTTCAAGGGAAAGAGTACAATAAATTTGAAGCGTCTGTATCCCTCCCTCCCCCCTGGCCTCATAGCCACTCAGGTGTGCAGCAACTTTCAAACAATAACAGAAGGAAATTTATGCAGATATCTATCAGCTATTTGATGGTCATTGGTGTTTTGTCCCTCTCTTACTCATAAAAAGTATATATCTTTCTATATTGGTTTTATAATTAGGGATTTTGAAGACCTTGTATTAGCCACTTTTTTTTAGTCTAACTGTCATTAAAATTTACATTTAATAAATACATTTACATTTAATTAATACCTTATCTACTATTCAACAATCACAGAAAGTAAGAGATGTCCATGTTAAAGGAGGTGGATAACTAACTACCCCAGACTCTTGTAGTTTCAGGAAACCCATATTCATGGTAAACACTCTTTCTGTGCTCCATGTTTACCATTTCCCATGCCTGTAGTCCTAGAAAACCAGAAGCAAAAGAACTCATACAAATGATTGAGCTACTTTAGTAGGACTGGCCATGGTACAGGTGCTACATTCTTCTTTTTAACCCACAAAGTAAGTACATAGCTTCTTGTAACACTATGAATACATACCTAAATTCCTGGATTTTTATCTCTACCATGGTGCAAAATGTAGGACCAGATCACAAGTGTAATGCTTTAAACTCATTGACAACTCTGTTGCATCACAGGTCAGTACAAAAATTAAAGAGAAATTCGTGAATGACAGAAAATAACTTGTTTGTAGGTAATGATCAGAAGGTTTTTGTTTCTTATCATATCAAAGCTATTTGAAATACAAACACAAACAGCAAATGAATGGAAACATTAAAGAATGAGGTCCATCTCTCTGAAAACCTTATCTCTGAAGTTCCAAATGAACATGCAATTTAATTATTTCTGAGTGAGATGCTGTAATTATTTAAAAATAAATAAATAAATATTTTTTAAAAAAGGATGGGAGTGTTTAGATCCACATTTAAGAATAGTAATAAAAATAAGATTATTTAATGTCACAGACAGGGAAAAAATGAATTATTACATTCTTAAGAATCAAAACAGACAAAACAACAAAGTTGTATCTCTGCAGGGAAAACAATGACTTCTAATGATGAAACCCAGTTTAACAGAGAACAAGTCTAACAACGGATGACAGGAAATTAAGATTAGGCAATTCAAAATGAAAAATTAGCAACTCTGGGTGTTTGGTGGGGCAAGTCATTATGAAGCGGTGATATTGCTCTTATGCATATTTTCAAATTAAGTCTGATATACTTGTATCAGGTGCTTACAGCACATTTCTCAGAACTAAAATATAATTGTCCCATGTCCTTACCCCAGCATTCTTTTATAGCTTAAATTTGAAAACAATATGACTACCTTTATCCCCATTGAATTAAAAAAAAATATGGTTTTAGGCTATTTGATCAAATGCTGAACTATCAAGCAAATATAGCATTTGTTATTTGTGAAGCACTTAACACCCTGACTATTTTAAACCTAGGAAAATGTTCTATGACACTGAGCTAGGCATTAATGATGCATTGTATTGGTTATACAGAGGAAAATGTTTTTTAAAATACATTGGTTTTAATCACCTAGAATTACATGTGCCAGGAAATCCCTACGCTATATATACCTCTCCAGTTAAAATGTATTTTAGCCTTGGTTCTACTTGTTTATTCCAAAGACTCAGTAATCATACATTTTGATTGCTATAATTTACAAATACTTAAGCACTAGCTAACTCTCCAGGAGCAAAATTGCAGCAGCTCATCTTGAAGAAACTTTACTAAATCACAAATGTACTTTCATACAGAGTAACATCATAAACAATACATAAAAGTGTTCACTCCTCATCCACATTATACTGCACAAAATTAAATGCAATTTTTTTACCCCAAATAAAATATGAAATCACTGTAAGAAATTAGAAATTACCAGGTTTATATTGTATTATCTTCCAGTCCTGAAAGTATTTTTATTTTTTTTAATTTATTCTACTAATTTTTTTAAATATAATTCCAGTTGTGCCATTCAGCAAACCAGCCTCATGCCACAAAATCTCTAGCTGCTCCATTATGTTGTTTTATGGATAAGTCAGATGGTAAACTAACTTTGCAGAAAGCTGTATTAAGTTTTTGGGCAGCGGTATTTGCCAATTTGATGTTTTTTAAAAGGGCAAAACTGAATTAGAATTAAATTAGTAAATTTTAAAACCTAAATTATATTATACAGTGCAGGAAAATTTGGGATATGGGACAACACCGAGTGAATCATAGAATCATAGAATCATAGAATCATAGAATCCTAGGGGTTGGAAGGGACCTCGAAAGATCATCTAGTCCAACCCCCCTGCCAGAGCAGGGTCACCTAGAGTACATCACACAGGAAGGCATCCAGGCGGGTTTTGAATGTCTCCAGCGAAGGAGACTCCACAACCTCTCTGGGCAGCCTGTTCCAGTGCTCTGTCACTCTTACAGTAAAAAAATTTTTCCTGATATTCATCTTAAACCTCCTATGCTCCAACTTGTATCCATTACCCCTTGTCCTATCACTGGTCTTCACTGAAAAAAGCTTAACTCCATCGTCTTGACACTCACCCTTTACATATTTGTAAACATTGATGAGGTCCCCCCTCAGTCTCCTTTTCTCCAAACTAAAGAGACCCAGCTCCCTCAGCCTTTCCTCATAAGGGAGATGTTCCACTCCCTTAATCATCCTTGTGGCTCTGCGCTGGACTCTTTCAAGCACTTCCCTGTCCAGGAGGATTCAAGAAGAACTTCTGCCTTTCTTATAGGGCTAGATAAATGAGAACATACTTGGGATACATGAAAACACCAGCAGAGATGCTGAAAGACACCTAATTGCAGGCAGAAGTAAAATAAGCTCCAAAATAAATCTATACTATATTAAAAGGAAAGAGCACTATTAGATGAGACCAAAGTAACTAAGATGATTAGTAGGAAATAGAATCCTGTGACAGCCATTTATGGGAAGATGATGAAAACGCTAAAGTAAATTATGGGAATTTAAAAACCTTAGAGTAATTCAGTAAAAACAAATGAGATCCTAACAAAGGCATGTCCTGCTGGACCCCTACCATAAAGAATGGCAGAAAGCTAAAGACAATTTATATTATAATCAAAGAATGAGCTAATAAATTGTGCAATAACTCTTTTAATAATCCTTCAGAATAAAAAAAGAAAGGCTTTTAATCAAGACTTCAGAACACAACAAAAACTTCTCTCCACTTCTCAGTCTGAGTGTAGAACCAAGAAATATCATCTACTTGACCTGTGTGGCTGTAGGTAATTTTGATAGAAACCTGTTGAAAGGTACTGATGTATGGTTCAATACCAAAGAAAAAGTAACTGGACAAAGAATATCAACTGTAAAATATCAAACTGGAAAGAAATTTGATTTATCAAGGTGAAGAACTCTGAAGTATCTAGATGAAAAAATCTGAAGTGTCTAGGTGTTATCTTAATTCCCTTGAAATTCATTAACTTAGAGAAGAGAACACTTTTCAGTTACCATCCAATATCATCCTGGTTTGTATCAGAAATATTGTGGACAGCACAATTTTGAAGGTTCTGGAAGGAAGTCAGCTGGGAAAAGAGTAGAAGTTTCAAGACAAGGATCATTTATGACTTCAAGAGCTAGATCTTCTTTCAAAGAGAGCATCTTAAGGGAAAACTTTTAAGGGAAGACAAATTCATGGACACTAAGAAATGTTCAATTACAGGACCTTGATTCTAGCAAACCAATGCTGGCTTTTAGACAGCCTAAGTCACTGCAGTTTCTCCTAGTGACATTTCTCTGCCTTTAAGAAAACATTCCAGTCAAAAAACTGGAGAGACCTAAAAGTAAAAAGAGGATGTTGTGAACTGCAGATTCTGATTGGAAGTCAGTATCATGTAGGTTTTTTTCTTTATTTTCTACAAGAGAGGGTTTAAACTTTAGGTCATTTAAAGCATTTGGTTTAAAATGCTAGAAAACTAGACAAATGTAGAACTAAAACAGTTTGTAGCAGCTGAGTTAGTTTACTGATATAACTCCATTATTTTTCTTGTCAGATAATCAACAGTAGTTGTCTGATGTTAGGTCAGCATTAGAAAATTTTCCTATGGGGACTAAACTTTTATGTAGGCAATGAAGCACAGATCTCTTGCCTCATATCATAAAGAGGATAGCAGGAAAAAAATGCTGGTTTACGCTGACTTGCTGGTTTATTGTTCATTCTGCTTTAGTTTATGATCAATGGTTGAAGACAACAAGGAAAAAAACAAAACAAAACAACAAAACAAGGAACTCCTAATCTAAATACCATCCCTGAATTCCAAGCAGAGACTAGCAGAGCAGGAAGCAATCACCTTTTGTACAGGAAGCCTGAGAGAACAGACCACAGAAAATACCAAGATGATGTGAGAAATAGGACATCTGTCTGAAATTACCTCTGCCACCCAAGTCCTACAGCTTCCCATCCAAAAAGGACCCGTGACCAGAATCCTTCCAAGCAGAAACCAGTCAATACAGGATTATAGCTACAGTGTGAAATGTCTAGTCACACATAACTTTTTAGCTTCACCAGAATTATTTTTTACATTTGCTGTTGAACTGTGGTGAGCTAGTGTTGCCTTAAAGCTGTTACCAAAACCCACTACTTCTAGGTTTCAAATTATTCCTAAAATCATATAGGATTTTTGGAAAGGATTTTTAACTTATTTGTAATAATTACTACAACTTCTACACAAAAAACATACTATCAACACTATTTTTTATTTTATGCTCTAATTTGGAGCAACTGACATTCTCAGAAAGTTTAAATAGAGTAAAATACAGATACTGCTGTGGCAATCTTTAAATAATTTATCATCCAAATCTTGGTAGAACAATCTTCATAATGATAACAAAGATAATTTGTTACTCAAAGACTGTAAGTGAAATGAGAATCTGTGGAGAGAAGAAAGATTTAATGCACAAGTATTTTAAAGTTCACAAGAAAACAGAACAATTTTCCTGTTTTATTTATTTTGCCATTTTGGTGAATGGAGGGAGAATTCTTTAGAATAAATAAAACCAGTTACCTCGTCTTCATTAGTCTACTAAAATAATATGTTAAACTAGTATAAAAATGTTTGCAACTCACGCATTTATGAAACTGTTAATCACCATCTTTAAATGCTTTATTGAGCATAAATATCTTTAAATTGCTCTATTTCCTAAAATAAAACATACATCCAGGCCAACATTTCCAAGAGCAACACTATCTAAGCAACCGAATATTTCCTAATTTTTTTTGCCTGTTTTTTCAATTTTATCCACTTTTATAAAGTTTAAAACTCAAAATGCAACTAAGCAAAGAAAAAAAAGTGTCAGAGCTGAAAATGTTTTCTGAAAGATACAATACAAACATTTAATGTTTGCATAAAGGAATTGTATATGCAAGTAATATTAAACAGCTATACCTGGAGGATATAGACTGTTAATTCAGAAATTACTTTACATGTCTTCTGCATTCTGCATTCTATTAGAATTAACATAAAACAGTAGTAGTTAGCCTAGTTTTGCTAGGCTTGAAAACTTCACATTAATGTTCCTTCATTTTTTTATTTATTCCATGAACAACAGCAGAGAAAACAATATTGAATAATCATTACACAACTACACTATGTACAGACTACGTATAGACTGCGTTTGGTGAGCTTGGATCTGTAGGTCAGCCACTGCAAAAATCTGCACTCCTTCTATCAGAAGTACATTCTCCTCTGTTCTTCATCAGCTGACTTCATACATCCTTCTCTGTTTTTTCCCCATTTCTGGACCTTCCTTTTAGACTTCCTCAGACCACTATGTCTCATAAAAAAACTTCAGTTGTTTTTCTAGTCTTTCTATATCTGTACCTAAACCTGCTGTTTCTTATGTCATTACCTGGTCAGTCAGAGCTTTATATGATGTTACTGATATATAGTAAACACAGATATAGTTACTTCCATGGTATAGAAAGGGGTCAGCCACTCCCTAAGCAAGGGGGAAGCTGGGAGTCAAGGGGGCTCCCCAGGCTGCCAGAGCATGGTTGTTATGGTTTGCCACAGGATCAGCAATTAAACCAGAGACAACTACCCTCTCAATCCCTTCCCCATCCCACCCAAGAAGGGGAGGAAAGAGATAACTGAAGAGAGAGGTTTCCTGGATTGAAAACTAAACTATACAGCTTTAATTAAATACTAATTATAAGAAAATATGTACAATTATATACAAATGTGTTTAGGAATGTGCAGAAGCTTATCTTCCACCCCCAGCAACTCCCATGGCATCTCCTGAGCTGCTAGCACTCCCAAAATGTCCCAAAGAACTGCCAGAGAGAGCAGCAGAGCAGATAGGAGCTGATGGGAGAGTTATGGGGGTCAGGAACACATGAACCTAGGAATCAGTGGTGAAGGATAGATGGAGTCTTCCCTGGACACCGGCCACAGACAGAAGAGAAGGGAAGAAGCAGGAAGGAAGTTGACTTCAGTGATCTCTGACCTTACATCACATTTCCATAGATATATGGAATGGAATACTTTGGCCAATTTTGCTGTCTGTCTAGTCCATCACTCCCCACGGGAGGTTACATATAGGATTCTTCTGTTCTCAGTATCACCCCTGAGGCAGCAGAGTGAAGTAACCTTGGAGTCTCAGCTGTAACATAAACATTCCAGCATTATCATTCCACTAGCTGGAAAACTTGCTGCTAGGTAAAAGAGAGCTCACTGAAGGAAAAAAAAAAAATCAGTAAAAGGAAAATTGGCTTCATCCTGGCTCAAACCAGGACAATGGGCCTTGCCAACTATGGCCCATCTCACATGCCAAGGAGGGACAAGGACAGGTTGAGTGAAAGGGGGCCAGCCTCTGGTCTAGATTACCCTGGCAGTCTACAATGAGGCAGGTTTGACATAAAACTGAGAAGTCAGGACCAGACCAGGGTTCTGTGACCAGAGGAGTCAAGTAACTGTCACGCAGGTCAACAGAAACAAGGCAGGTCCAAATTCAACCTCAGAAAAAGAGTTCAGAGGTCAGGACCAACAAGGTCTACAGCCAGGCAATAGACACAGCTGTGGCTGGGCTGCAGGAAAACTCACCTCCAGTATCAGTGGGGTGATGCCCCAGGCTGAGCTGAGCTGGGGCTCCTGGCCCCATGGCAGCACCGGTGGAGGTCCCAGGGGCGAAAGCTAAAGCCAGGTCCTTAGCACCCTCAGGGCCCTAACAGTTACCTATTTACCTTTCAAGGTCCTACTCCCCAAAAGGTCCCAAAACCATCTGGGTCATAGTGATTACATTATTGTTTGCCTCACAAGCTCCTCAGGACAAATCATTCTATTTAACCTTGATACACATATCCAGATCAAATTAAATTTAAACATTTTCTTATCTTATACAGAGAATCTATATAACTGAGCAACATGATTTTTACACATTTTTGTGCTCACAGAGCATCCTGCTCTCTTTGGTAACGGAGCAATTAGAGATCATGGATTAGAAAGGCTCCTTGGGCAACATCCTGGTTCTTTTCAAGGATCTTAGCTGTTGCCTGGTACTCCATAAAGGCTCTCTTGCTCACAAAGTCAAAATAACCTTCAGAAGCTGGCCTGCTGGCTATCTGTAACTTAAGGGACACTGATTTTTACTTGAAGTTTTTTCTGGAATATATCTGTATGACCTATGAATATTATGAAAACAACATATGTACTTTGGAACTGAAATACAATACTCCAAAATCTCATCTTCACCTGAATTTTTCTCCCATAAAACACAAATAGCTTTAAATAAAGTACAAAGTGCAGACAAAAATATAAAAAAAGTTTGGTTATGTTTTCAAAAGAGTAATTCCTATTCTCCTTAGATCTCTACGTGTAATCGCACCATACTCTATTTAGAGTATTAGAATGCTAGACCTGCAAAATAGATTAGAAGAATACTGAAAGATACACTAGATAATATTTTTATTTCATACTGGAAGCATTAACTATTTCTTTAAGATAATGCCTCTTCATTCCATGGAACAAGCCTCTTTTTCACAGTGGTTCATTTAACTAGATTGGAAGCTGTGGCCTTTGCTCCCTTGTTCAAACTTCCATTTCAACTAATACAGGGTCACAACACCTATTAAGTGTATGGAAAACTTTCTCAAACATTTGAGATTATGCAGTGACCTCCATGATACTCAGCTAATCAACACTGTCTTTTAATTTCTGTGTAATTTTCATTAATTGAAGAGGTCAGTCTTTCCACTAGAGGACTAAAGTGCAGTATCTTCAAGAATAGATTCAACAGTATAGAACAGTGACAAAATAGAGTTCGCATCCAAATACTACAAAATCAAACAAAACAAAAAAATGAAGAAACTTTCCTATTTTTTAGCTGATGGAGAAAGTAAGATGTAACCTCTGACTTCAGTATTTTTTAAATATAATATATAATAAAAGTATATTTTATTAGTGTACTGTGCTTATTATAAAATTAAAAAAAAAAAAACAAAACTTTTTTTTTCCATCTGCAGTAGCTTCAGATTATCTAAAACTATCAAAGTCAAGGTAGTATCTCCCTGCAGGATAAACAACTTCAATAAAAGGTGTGCATATCCCAGCTAAATCCAGGAGACAAGAAAAGACACTGAGAACACAAACCCAAGATACTAAAAAAAAATAGACTATGCTTCTTAGGAGTGGTATTGGAACCACTTTATGAAAAAACTGAAAAACTAGAACTGCTATGCTACTAGACGTCTTCCAGGTGCTAACCCACTTCTCTGTGTGGTATCCAGACCACTAACTTTTTATGCTGAGTAAATGTCTCAGATGACTGAGAAACAGAGATCTAAGAAACAAGGGAATCTGAAGCAAACAGCTGGAGAAAGCACAAGTTAAAAAAAATAAAGATAATCTGCAGATATTATTACTAAACACCATGTATGTAATTCTAATCTGTAAAGCCCTACTGAATAGAATAAATTTACCCCAATGTCCAAAAGAAATTACTATTAATCCAATGCTGCAGCCAAGAAATACTGATCAGTTTGATCTACTATGAGCATAGCATAAGACAACATACAACTCATAGCTGCTACAATGGGTAGAGTTTTTATTTTTATGTTTAGTTACTTCTGTTTGTCTTACATAGTGAAAGATATGCCTAAGTGTATTCAGAAGTAGAATATTTGATATGTCAAAATGAAAGTTGACAGAAAAAGTCAACAAACTTGAATTCAATAGAATCATAGAACGTATTGGGTTGGAAAGGACCTATAAAGGTCATCTAGTTCAACCACCTTGCAGTGAGAAGGGACCCCTTCAACTGGATCTTTAACTCAATCAGGTTGCTCAGAGCCCCATCAAGCCTGACCTTGAATGTCTCCAGGGACGGGGCCTCCACCACCTGCCTAGGCAACCTGTTCCAATGATCTGCCACCTTCATAGTAAAGAACTTTTTTGTCATGTCCAACCTAAATCTACCCTTTTCAACCTTAAAAAAATTGCCCCTTGTCCTATTGTTACTTGGCCTATTGAACAGGTCTTCCCCAGCCTTCTTATAGGCCCCTTTCAGGTATTGAAAGATCACTATAACATCCCCCCGGAGTCTTCTCTTCTTCAGGCTAAACAATGTCAACTCCCTCAGCGTGTCTTCATATGAGCAGTGCTCCAGCCCTCTGATCATTTTTGTGGCCCTCTGCTGGACATGCTCTGACATCCTTTGAATGTGGGGCTCCAGAGCTGGGTGCAGGACTCCAGGTGAAGTCTCACCAGGGCAGAGTAGAGGGGAAGAATCACCTCTCTCAATCTGCTGGCCACAGTTCTTTGGATGCAACCCAGGATGTGGGTAGCACTCTGAGCTGCAATTGCACATTGATGATTCATGTTTAGCTTTTCATCCACTAGTACCCCCAGGTCTTTTTCCACAGGGCTGCTCTCTAGCCTGTCTTCCACCAGACTGTATTCATATCTGTGGTCGCCCTAGCTCAGGGGCAAGACCCTGTACTTGGCCTTGTTGAACCTCATGAGGTTCATCTGGGTCTACTTCTCCAGCTTGTCCAAATCCCTCTGGATGTCATCCCATCCCTCTGGCGTATCGACTACACCACCCAGCTTGTTATTAGCAAACTTGCTGAGTGTGCTTTCAATGCCACTGTCAATATCTTTAATGAAGATATTAAACAACACTGGTTGCCATACGGACCTCTGAGGGACACCACTTGTACAATGTACACTGAACAATAGTTCAGGCAAACTGCGCCTGTCATTAAACAATATAAACTCCCAACAACCCAGTCATCATATGACTCAAAGTTAAGGCAGATTCAGGCTGTAGGTGATCGTGCAGGAGTGCTGCTAAAGAAGAGCTATTTTTAAGTACTCAAAAAAGTAAGGACCTCCATTAGTGCTCACTAAGATGAATGCCGACACAAAAAGATTCATAAATATTAAGCTTGGCTTCTGGCATTTGAAGTACCCCCACGATTCAAAATACCATGCACTAATCCACTACTACCTTTTTTTTCTGATCCCACAGATTGCTTTGTCAGCTTAACTACCTTTAAAATTTTACAGTAAACTTCTTAAAAATTAATGGGAAGAGCAGGCTAATGTGGGATGAGAGCTAACACCAACAAAAGAATATTTAATTTGCAAACCAGAGTAAAGTGGCAGTGCTACATTTTCAAATATTTTGAGCCCTCACTATTTAATATATATAAAAGTGATTGATAATATGTTTTAAATGCACACTGTATTTAATAAGCTGTACTTACGTAAGACACTTTTATATAAAAATTATCACGTGCCCTTATCCATCCATTTTAGAATAAGAAATGAAGGCCAGCAGCTATATCAACTCATAAACTGTGATTAGACCAGTTGAAATTGTTATATGTAAGATCACCAGATTCACTATTTCTATAGTTTTTCTGGAAACTGGAAGGATGCAGGAAAAATACATTTTTTTATATATATAAATATGAATATAATTGGTAATTGTGTTTTTTTTTTCTGGCAGACATCAGAACACCTATTTGATACATTTGTAGAGCCACAATGTATAGAGACATATTGCCATTAAAAATAATTATTAATATTCTTGCTCTGACATAGCAACAAGATACATCATTATATCAACTCTGCCCATATTTCAAGGAAATTTTACAGGAGTGATTACTACAGCTCTTCATGCTCACCACAAGATGCAAGATCTGTTGTGACATAGAATGTGCTAAGACAAGAGCAAAGACAAACACATGCAATGTAATGGTTTAGATTAAACCTTCCTGTCACTTGCCACTTGGAGCAACAAAATAACAGTTTGAGAAAAGGCACGTGTTCTGAAATCCCTGTTTATGTTAGGTACTGTCTTACATCTGGAGTGGTCAAATGAGATTCTGAAGTATTATTTTTATTTAAAATAGTATTCAAGACAGACTCTGGCCCAAGGCGCTCTGGGTTTTGAGTAACAGAAAAGCTAGCTGTACCAAATTTAACAACAACAAACTGCAGCTCAGCATCACAGCTTCCACAATGTTACAGCGATGTCCTCACTGTACATTACCATAGCTGATGAAACAGGTTGCGATTTTATTGCCTATAAGCTTCATCTACTGAACCAAGAACAGCAAGGCATCCTTCCATTTCTTATACTTACAGAGGAAAGACATTTGATAAAATAGTTTTTGTTCTCATTTCTCCGTTCAAGCAAGGCATTCAGATACACAGTGCACAATAACTATCCTTCAATGACTAGATAGCTTCACTGTGGTATAAGCATGCTTGATTTATTTTGAAAGTTATATAGCAATCTACTGATGGGCTCCTCTTATTTAAAAGCATCTTATTCAGGTGTTTTTAAAGTAGGTTATGTTAGTTGTCTTCTCCAACAGCAATTTATTCTATTCCTTCAGCCCCTGCAAGAAGAAAGGTCTTGATTTGGGGCTGCCATGATTTTGTACTTTTTTACTAATTATGTATTTCTGGGGTTTAGATGTAACATCAGTGACAGCATCTCAGCCTGCTATAACCGAAGATCAAGATTCTTCTTGTGACAAAGAAATTGAAAATATACCATATTGCTCTTCTCCCACTCAGCATAATTTGAAACTGTAGTAAGCCACTCCACATCATCATCCAGATCACCAATTAACAGAACACAAAACAGAACCAAAGAAAGACTATTACAGAGCTTCACTTGATATAAATGAGTATTCAAGCAAATTTTCTATGTATTCTTTTTTTCACCTTACCACAGTTTTAAATAGGTCGTGAAACCCATGCTGAACTCTGCATATATGGCATGTACTAGGGTTTTTAGATTTTCTTCAAATCTTTCACATGGCCTGAAACATGGTCTTCTTCAACCAATCTTGTTTGTTGTTTTTCTCACTATGTTCTAGGACTATAGCTCAATTTTCTGATTTTTTATTCTGGTAATTTACTGGAAAATTTAGAGAAGGATTTAAAACACCCCAGTTCTTCACTTGCTTATCTACAGTAAAAAAGGCAAAATATTTTCCCTCTTTCAGTCATTTGGTATTTTAATTGACCTTTTCAAATTCATGAACACAACTGCTTACAGCTTTGATATTTCACAAGTTTGTTATATGTCTGAGGATGATGTTCAACAGGCTCAGCTAACTTGAAAACGTCTAGTTTACCTAAGAATTCTCTAAATCCTTTAACCTTTTGCCTTAGTAAAGGATGTTACAAGCTTGTTGCCAGGATTTGTTCTGTTAAGCACCAGTAGTAACCCCATTGGTGAAGACCAGAGCAGAATAGAATTAAACACATCAGCCTTCCCCCAGTAACCATGAACACAAGCCATATTCTGCACTCACTTCAGCAGAACTTAATCCTTGCTGATTAGTCTTCTTACAACTAATGTGCTTACAGTTTTAATAGGTTCTTTTTTTGAGTTCGTTCCTAATTTAATTCTGTGCTTTGATCTTCCCAGAGCTGATCTTGAAATCACATAAATTGACAATGAAGAAGGGGATGATTTACTGTCCCTCCTTAACTTTTCTCTTTTGAAAACCCTCTTTCATTTAAAAATAGTGAATAAAGTTTTAGAAATTAGTTACCCCACCCTTTTGGCTTAGACGGAACTCTTCTGCTGACAACAGTTTTTATACCTTTACATTGCTGAAGCATATAGACATTTGATAAAAATGTATTTATAGAGAGCAATGACACTGTGCAGTGGGGAAGTGTCAAATCCCTCATGAGTTAATCTATCTCATGTAATACGCAACACTGCACTTGGCCAGACTGAACACTGACAAATTTAAATTACTTTTTTTGTTGGAAAGAGAGGATTAGCTCTGACTGTATGTTATCTATTGCCTCCAATATAACTTCTGTAACGTGTTCTTTTATAGCATGCTGCTGCTTCACGCACAACACTTGTGTCTAACAAATTTTCACAATTCCTTGAACCCATTATTTGTTACTATCTCCTCTGTCTTAGCACTGAAACAAATAGGCATAGTCTAGTAGCCATTCCAGATACAGCCAATAACCCTTTCTGCAACAACCATGACCTTCCCCGTTAGCCTGTCTCATGAACAGAGATGTGCTCTTCATAAAATTCCCAACAAAGTCTACTTGGGAATTATACACGTAGCTCCACAGCTAGTTATTACCACAATTATCTGCACAACCTGTTACTCACCCACACTCTAACTGTACTCACCAGAAGTCTTTGGCCCGTATAGAGACACCCTATAGTAAGATCTGTTCCCTTCATTACAATATTTGTCTTGAGCAACAGAAGCCACTTATGGTTCCTTAGCGTAGATTTTTATTTCGAATTTCCACATGTGACTCTGTTCAGCCTCTGTCTATACAAATCCTGGATGGTATAAGCAGGAGATATTATCCCCAGTACAGCACAGGTGAGAATGCAGGAACAGAGGCCCTTCTGCACAGATTGAGATGTGGAACCTTCTCACAAAAGAGGCTGGAGGAAACAGATGAGAAGCCTATCATGAACTATTTCTCAGAATTGCTCAAACTAATATAGTGCTAACGAGGTACCGTCTCCCATATATGTTCACAATAATACTCATGACAAATATGAGTAGATTAAATGCATTTCTAATACAACTATTAATTTACAGCTGTGCAGTTTTGCAGACTGAACACTGATTCTTAGGCTATATTTGCCTGGAAGCATACACAAGGATAGACTATCTCCTGAGCATTATTTGTCAGTAAAAGTTTTAAACCATAGTCCTCCACAATGTATCTATATCAACAGATTCCATTGTCAGAGCTTTAAATTTCAGAGTAACTGGAAGAAGTTATTTAAATTATTAATAGTCTGAAACAATGGGATTGTTAATTCATTACACTGTTGGAGGTCACACTTACTTACAATTTCTGTATATATTAAGATAATAATCTATTCCAACCTTCCAGTTTTATTAAGGCTTAATAATTAATAATGTTTTTTTACAGAAATGAGCAACCATTTAAAATGTGCATTGCTGGCATATTACTGTTTCTCACTTACAGAATGTTGGTCTTCTGATTTAGGAACAAAACACCATGAATTAAGCAAGCACCCAAACAGCATTTTCAGCAAAAAATCAATCTCAACAATCCATTTTTTTTTCCCCACACAAAAACTTCAATAAATTCTTGTAAAACACATATAGTTATAAAATATTTATGTTTGTACATTCATGTGTAGGTAGATGCCTGCATTTAGTTATGAAATAGAAAAGAAAAAAATTTACGCAAGGTCATTGACAGGGTGCTTCCTATAACCATGTTGAGTTAAACCATCTTCTTCCTCCATCTCCTCACTCTCAAAAGATCTAAAAAAATCCAGAGGTCTGAAAAGTATCCTCTAAAATGTATCTAGAAACCAATACATAAAAAAAAAACAAACTATATGCATTTAATTTTTCTATACAGTGGCAATCATAGAAAAGATTTGTGATAGTGCTATTACATTACTCATATGCTAGATCTAGCCACAGAAGCATATACTTTCCCAGATAAACTGTATGTTTCACTCTGCCAGCAGACATCTATCCTCCCAGATGTACCTAGTACTAGCCTTTCTGAGTCATCTCAACGCTATTCACAAACCATACCCAAACCTAAATCACAGTATCTGAAAGATGCTGGGCACATAGCAACACTGATATGTCTGAGGCAGAAGCTCAGTTTACTCATTTCCTTTTGGTATTGCTTTAAGAAAAGTAAGAAAACTTTGTATCAGACTCTCCAAAAAAAGAATGCCAATGCTTTGGCTTGTTTTCCTTATTTTCAAATTTCTGTTTAAGTTGCTAAAAATAATAACAAGTGACTTACCATAACAAGGTATGTAACTCATAAAAATCTGTTTCTCTTCACTATCATTATGTCTTCAGGTATTCCTTGAAGTTCAGTAGACATGATAAGAACTTTCTATTTATTATTGTTAATCATGGCTAGAGAATACTGTATTTGGGTTTAAGATAATGACAGATTTGATTAGAATGTGCTAGAACAAATTCATAGCTGTTACTGCTGTTTAGCTATTAACTGATGGGCTCTTAAGCTTGCCATGGGCCTTGTATGCCTCACTGAAAATTAGAGTCTAGTGCTCATTAGTAGCTGCTATTTTGCTTTTGCTGCTTGCTGTAGTACTTATCATCTTACTCTGCTGTAAACATTTCCCCTGTACTCAGCACCGATGAGGCCACACCTGGAGTATTGCATCCAGTTTTGGGTGTCTCAATTCAAGAGAGATATTGAGGTGCTGGAGCGAGTACAGAGGAGGGCAACGAAGCTAGTGAAGGGAATAAAGAATAAAGAATAAAACTTCAGAAGAACACTTGAAGGAGCTGGGAATGTTTAGTCTGACAAAGAGGAGGCTGAGGGGAGACCTCATCAGTCTCTACAACTACCTGAAAGGACATTGTAGAGAGGTTGGTGCTGGTCTCTTTTCAGAAGTAATTAGCAACAGAACAAGAGGGAATGGCTTCAGGCTGCAACAGGGGAGGTTTAGACTGGACACTAGGAAAAAATTTTCACAAAAAGAGTGGTCGGTCACTGGAATAGGCTGCTCAGGGAGGTGGTTGAGTCACCATCCCTGGATGTGTTTAAGGGTCATTTGGATGTGGTGTTGGCGGATATGGTTTAGGGGAGAACTTTGTAGAGTAGAGATGATGGCTGGACTCAGTGATCCCAAGGGTCTTTTTCAACCTGAATGGTTTTATGATTCTATGATTCTGATTTTGGTAACAGCAACGATGATGTGCCTGGGCTGGCAGATGGCCAGGGCATCACTGCTGTTTCTGTGCTACTGTACTGGACAGGCTATAACTCCACTGTGAACTCAAGTAAAAGGGTCTGTGACCTGTGGATGAATCCAAGCAGGAGAAAAACAGCCCAAAGCGTTTATGGCCATGATTATGTCTGTGCTGTCTGTAGCAGGTATGCTTCTGAAGGGATTATGGTCCAATGATAAATCCATACTGCAAAAAGTACACCTCAAAACATCAGTAGCTCTGTATGAGGTCATGCTGGAGCTCCTCAAAGCATGAGGCCTTGGATAAGCCCACAACAGAGCAGATACACCTCTGGAGGGACTGCAAGGCCATGTCTGAGCAGGTTCAATCCTGAAGTGGCTCTGACCACACTTAAGAGGGCAGATCTTTGAAGACATTGTGGCCCATGGATAAGGCTGTGCTGGAAGAGGTGCTCCTCAAAGTGACTGTGGCTGTGGATAAGTATGCTGCCACAGGTATAGCCCTGGGCAGACTGTGGAGCAAAGACATGGCTCCACTTGGAACAGGGACAGCTCTAAGGGACTTCAGTCTGTGGAGAAGCCCAAGCTGGAGCAGGGACAAGAAGAGGAGTTCATTGCAATGTTAAACCCTGTAACCTGGCCAAAAGGGACCAAGGACAGAAATTGTAATGGAAATACCTTTAAACTGTTGAAACCTGGGATTTGAGTTGCATGCTATGGGAATTACTATATAGCAGGAACCACCCAAACCAATGGAGGACAAGCCTTACAAGAAGCAGTGCAAGTGCAGCAGTGACCCAACCTGAGCTGGCTTTGGTGTCAGTAACTGCATGGAACACATCACCTCTCCTGTCCTGACTGACCACTCTAACAGATGGAGTCCAAAGTCATGGACTGAATGACTTCAGTGGATATTTTGTAGATATCTGTGTACATTTTACAGAATTTTTTTAAAGGGTGGTCCATAGACTAGGGTAATGTTTTTCATGCATTATATCAAAGGATGGAAAAGGAAATGGTGGGTAATGAGAATATACTGGACAGTGTGTGACCTGAGTATGACACAGATGGTGTTGAAAACGGGGTGGAGAATGTGCTGGTTTTGTCTTGGTCAGAGTTAATTTTCTTCATAGTGGATACTATGGGGTGATGTTTTGGATTTGTTCTGAAAACAGTCTTGATAACACAGGGATGTTTATTTACTGCTGAGCAGTGCTCACACAGGGTAGAGGCCTTTTATTCTTCTCATACCACTCCAACACTGAGTAGGCTAGGGATGCAGAAGAATTCGGGAGGGACACAGCTGGAACAATTGTCTCAAACTGACCAAAGGGATATTCTATAACATATGACAGCATATTCAGACATGTACTCAGCACTGGTGAGGCCTCACCTCAAATACTGTGTTCAGTTTTGGGTCCACCACTACAAGAAAGACACTGAGGTGTTGGACCATGTCCAAAGAAGAGCAACAAAGCTGGTGAAGGGTCTAGAGCACAAGACTTAGGAGAAGCAGCTGAGAGTACTAGTGATGATTAGTCTGGAGAAAACGAGGCTGAGGGGAGAATTTATTGCTCTCTACAAGTACCCGAACAGCAGTTTTAGTGAGGTGGTTGTTGGTCTCTTCTCCCAAGTAAAAGTGGTAAGACAAGAGGAAATGGCCTTGTTTTGCACCAGAAGAGGTTAGATTTGATGTTGGAAAAAATTCTTCACTGAAAGAGTTTTCAGGCACTGGAATAAGTTGCCCAGGGGAGTGGTTGTGTCACTGTCACGAGCCGATGCCAGGGGCTACCGGCTGTCAGGTGCTTCTGCGACTCCCCCAGCAATGTGGAAGGGTTTGTGAATGAACCCGAGGGTCACACGTGGGGCTTGCCCCTCACAGAGGAACAGCCCCTGCTGGACGGTATTTTATTTTAGAATATCCCTCCTCACCACGCTCACAAATTGTTACTGAGACCAATGTTTAGTTTACGAATCAACCGGTTTATTAAGGGTTAATACAAACTGTGGGACCAAGGTTCAAGAGAGGTAGACTAGGCGTATATCAGGAAAATAATGCAAAGATTCTATGGTCTTATTAGATGCACACTCCGAGGGAGAGGTGTGGAATCAATGGAGTAAAAGGGTAGGAGTTGAGCCCGGCAGAAAAGTGTGTGTGTGTGTGGCAGGCACGGCTCCTCTGTGCTTCTGGTGCTGCAGCAGGGTCTCCCCCCAGGCAGGCAGAAAGCCCCGGGCCTGCAGATCTTGCCCTCTTTTATAGATCAGAAACCACTGTTTGAATTAGGTACCACTGTTCAAATTAGCCAATTAGCACTGGCCAGGTACGTGCTCTGCCAGAGGCATCTTTAACCTATTGTCCATTTTTCTGACAGTTATCATAACCCTTATGCTCTTTTCTTGCTGTGGACTTACCTGGTAGAGCAAGGGGCCTGTTCCAGTCTGTCCTTGGCTAAATCAGCAAAAAGTCACCACTTTTATTTTGCTGGTTTGAAAGGCATTTTGTTTAGTCTGATGTGGGGGAAGAGAAGATGGACTGTTCCCCACAGTCACCTTCCCTGGACATATTTAAAAGATGCGTAGATGTGGTGCTCTGGAACATGATTTAGTGGTGTACTTGGTAGTGGTACTTTAACAATTGGACTTGATGAGTTTAAAGGTCTTTTCCAACCAAAATTATTCTATGACTGTATAGCTTAGGGAAGAAGGAAGGGGGGAACATTCAAAGTTATGGCATTTACCTTCCCAAATAACAATTAATGTGATGGAACCTTGCTGTCCTGGGGACAGCTGAACACCTGCTTGCCACTGGGAAGTAATGAAGGAATTCCTTGTTTTGCTTTGTGTAGGTTTTGCTTTACCTATTCAACTGTTTTTATCTGAATCCACAAATTGTCTCACCTTTTCTACATTTATGCCCATGCCCAGAGCTAAACTGTAGTAGCTATTCTATCACCTGATGTCCCCTCCCCAACGGAGAAGGGGAATCAAGAAAAAGAGAGAAGCCGCACGAGTTAAATTGAAAGCAGATTTACTAAAATAACAAAACTAATACTAATACCAATATAAAGTACAAAACTGTGCTTCTCTTGGTAGATCTTCATCAGTACTCATGTCTCCAGCCATCTGTCCCAACTGCTTGGTTTCATTTCCTCCTAAGCCCAAACCATTAGCTCCATTATCCCAGCACTGGAGTAGCCAAGTAACAAGATTCTTGCCTTCATGCGTACCGTAATCTTCTCATATATCTCTCAGCTTTCTAAGGGACACAGATCGAATGGTCACCTCTTCACAACTTGCTCATCTTGTGTGTTGCCTCTTCTATACAGGGGCAACTAACAACTGAACATCTAGGGCAGCCACATCACCCATAACTGTGGTATGAGTAGCTGCAATGCTTTGCGTGGCAGCTGAAATTACTGCAGGGCCTATTAGAGATGTTGTGGCAGCTATAGAGTACCCAAATTCTATGCCAAACTCTCACTTCAAGTGAGACGAGAAAGCAAAAGATATTCAAAAGGCCTGATAATACAAGCACAGTGGTAGAAACATCCTGAGGGCATTCCAAATTCTCCTTGTCCATCACCATGTCACAGAGATCAGAAATTGGTGCAATTACAAATGAACATAGCACCATGCAGTATGGTAGGACAGCAACTCTAAGCTCACACCCCAAAGTTGCCAAACCTTACCAAACAAATGACAAACAGCAGTAAAGCCACCCATAGCTGCTAAAGCAATTCCAAAGACAAGTATTGGAGTAGGCCACCCACTGATCATCCTACTCCCACTGCCAGCATAATGAATGGTTGTAGTGATCCAGTCAAATTCCATAAAACTTCAACCCTTCAAGACTCTCCAATGAAAGGTGTGTGTTTCTTCCATGTGAGGTATTTAATTTAAGATCCAAATAAACATTGGACACGAAATAAGCTGTCTACATTTAGCCCATATCCAGGGCTAAAGTGTAGCAGTTGCTCTCTCGCTTGATGTCCCCTCCATTGCCAAGAAGAGGAAAAAGGAAAAAGAGAGATGCTCCATGGGTTAATATAAAAACATATTTACTGAAATAACAAAACTAATACAAACACCAACATAAGATGGGCTTTTACATGTGCTTTTTACAAGAGCATGTAGTGATAGGACCAGGGTTAATAATTTTAAATTGGTAGAGGGTAGATTTAGGTTAGACCCTAAGAAGCAATTCTTTAGTGTGAGGGTCATGCAACACTGGAACAGGTTTCCCAGCAAGGTTTTGGATGTCTTTTTAAGGCCAGGCTGGATGGGGCTTTGAGCAACCTGGTCTAGTGGAAGGTCTTCCTGATCATGCAGGGGGGTTGGAACCAGTTGATCTTTAAGGTGCCTTAAAACCAAAACCATTCTATGATTCTACAATAATGTATACAACTTAATCCTCAGCCTAGTTCTCAGGAGCAGCAGAAGGAACAGGAGGCCAAAACAAAAGAGCCTCAGGGAGACAAACTCTTCACCCTCAGCAAGCTTTCTCCTTTTATAATGAACATGACATGAGGGGTGTGAATTACACCTGCTAGTCAGCTTGGGTCAGCTGCCGTCTTGAGCTCTGTGAGAAGCTAACCTTGTGCTGTCAAGATGTCTCAGTATTGTTGGAATGCAAGCTTGTGGTGTTATAAATGAAAATGAATCTTGGCACCAAACAATGGCTTATCTCATGGACGTGGAAATGATCCAGCAGGTGCTGAAATTGAAAAGAAAGGACACAGCTCGGTACCTAGCCTCCTCCCTTCTCTGAAGGCCTGCAGCCCAAGGTTTGAGGAAGACTTGTGGGAAGCAAGTCACCATGTGAGACCCTCCCTGAAGAAGACCTTGGAGACACCTTGTGCATGTACACGGAAGAGGGGCTGAGGTCAAGAACTGTGACTATAAAAAGCTGCGACACTATCAATACAGGGAAGCGCTGACATTGCTGGACCATGGTGGCAACTTTTCTTTTGCTGTTCTCCCTATTTCTGCTTTCTCCTCACTTGCCTGTCTTTTTCTTTCTGTCCTATCTGCTCTAGGGATCTTGAATTTTTGTTGTGCAACTCCAATAAGGTGTGGTGTGTACATGACATCTGACCTCATTTGCATCTTAATTTCACCATTTGGAATCACCTTTAGATCTTCTCAACAGGGTGCCTCAGCACAAAGGGCTGTCACCTGATATTGTACTTTTTCTCTATGAGGTTCCAAAAGAATCTCCACTGTCACCAGTTTATCAGATTATGACAAACTCCCAGCTGACTCATGGCTATTAATGGCCTGCCCTCCATGGCTGGCCTGTGATTCTGTCCCAGTGAAACCAGGACATACTTTTACCCTTCTGATTCTCTCTCCCAACCCCCTGCAGGGGCAGTGAGTGAGCAGCTTTGTGATCCTTATTTGCTGGCTCAGGTTAAACTATGACATTGGGATAATACTGCCTGCATTTTGAGCTACCTTATTTGCAAGAAAATCTGCAGCCTGAGCCTGTAATCCAGTTCCTGTGTATGGAACTCACACTTCTGTATTATGGAAGGGAGGCTAAGAGCCTTCTGTATACAATAACTACTCATGCACATGAAAAATAAGGCTCTTCCAAAATAGCCCAACAATCGAAAAGTATACATATATACTGCTTAATCAATACATTAACATGAGAGAGTGTTGATTCTATAAAGAAAGTATTTGCAACTTCCCAAAGTGACAAGTGCCTTTGATTACATGTTCTAAGATTTTTTTTGTCCATTTTTACAAGATTGAAATTACATGCTTGGCTTTTGCAAATAAAGAAGTGAAGTATAACTTTATGAAAAATAAGATGTATCATATGCATGACAACAGTCTTTAAATAACAGCTACTGTCCAAACTTCTAGAATTCTAATATATTGCCCATAAAAATCACCTTACTGTACAAAAGAATGTGACTGTTAATGTTCTCAAAAATTACGCAGTACAAATTTAGTATTTTATACCACAGGAATTTTACAATTTAATCATAAATGGAATTTGAAGCATACAGATTCTTTTGAAATTCAAGATTGCTTTGTGGTTTCTTTAAATATTTTCACCCAAGTACTCAATTTAAAATAGATTAAGCTGTAAAACTACAGAGAAGAATACTGAATACTGAAGTTTTGAATAACAGCAAATAAAAGTTGACTATGCTCTATAAAACAGCAATTCAAACTCCTTGCTGCTGTATATATTCTTATTCAATATTTTTATAATAAATCATCCCCTTCTCTATGTACTTGGCAGAAGGCATTACTTTGCTCTGGCAGCTGTCATTCTCATGCTTTTGAGTCCTAAGACCTTCGGTTCACAATTATTTCAACAACAAACTACAGACCAGGTCATATAGGTAAAAATCTCTTCCAGAGCAAACCAGTGGGAAAAGATGTCTTACAGGGATTACATTTAGTTAGTATTCATCTGTAGTAATAAGCCAACTTGAGAGTAAGCTAGCCCCTCAAAAGAGAAAAACAGCCCCTCAGTCCTAACAGGACTTGAATGAGAGAGTAGCTTTAAATAGTGACTTATTACTGAAAGTTTCAGCAACTACAAATGCAGTGCTGGAAAGTATATCCTAAGATGTCAATATAATTCACAGATTTAAATACAACATCTTATTTAATCCACTACAGAATAATGAAGGGATAATACAGATTTTAAGATATGTCTTATAGTAGCAATTTATTATTAAAATCTGCCTCTGAACTGGTTTATATCTTCAAAGTAGAGCAAGTATGATTATCTATGTAGTAGATAAACACAAGGTTATTTACTGTTGTACTCAAAAAGGAATGGTTGGAACTAATTTTCTGTCAAATCCATTAATTTTTTTTCATCAATATATGAACTAAACCAGTTTGCCATATTTAAAGTACAATGGAATCCAAGAAATCCACATTTATATATGAGAGGGGGTACCAAAACACTCCAGCTGAAATCAGCATCCAAGCTTTATCTTGCTTCAGCATCAGGGCTGTAGGAAAGACCTGTCATGAGAACTACTTCCTATTAATATCAACAGACAGTCAAAGCTGTATGCCAGACACATGCCACTGAAAAAAATTTAGGATGAAGGTGGGGGATAAGGTCTTTTACTTTCTACAGTTCCCATATCCAATGAATTATATTTATTTCTTAGTTATAACTGCACTATACTTTATTAGCCACCTTCTTCCTTTACATTATTTGATGTAAGCCATAAGGAGTTAGTGAAGATTTTACAGTCAGAAAACCCTAGCATTTGTAAAGTAAAAAGCTCTTATAGGTAAAGGAAACCATTATGAGAGATGCTCATCCTTTCAGCTGCCTTTTCACACTACAGCTGTATTCAGACAGGCTGGTACTCCAGACTACCTCTACAGTCAAGGAAAATAGACCACCTTTTCTGAGAGACTGTTCATCTTAAGAAATGAGGAATGTCTAGATTCATTGTGTTATGTTGACTGGCTAGATGACTCAGGACACCTAGGCCAAAAGGAGTACCTCAGTCCCTTGAATGCAACATCACACTGAATCCATGCAAAAGCAGTATACAAACCTATTTTAAAACCACTTGTGAAACTAATTTCTGCATTTCCAAAGGCTTTGACTAAAATTTTATAAGTAAATTGAGCAAAGGAATTATCTAAAAAGAACCAGTCAAAACATATTAAAACATTGTGGAATAATTTACAAAATTTTAATGATGTCATTTATCATTTGTGAATACAACAATTTTTTCCATTAGCTTTTTGGAGTGAATTCCAACAAATTAATTCATGCTCTAAAGCTCACTGCACTGTAGAAGACTGAGCCCTACATCTGCAAAATATATTTTACAACAATAAAAGACTTTCTGCATTTACTTTACATTTTACATGTAGAGTTTACATAGTATAAGGTGAAAGAATTAATCAAATGGGAGTTATCTTTGGTTGACATTCTAGATACCTTTTGGTTTATATGCTAAAGCTGTCCTAATTTTTCAGCAATAAAACTGTTCTGCCTTAAATCCTGCTTTCAGAACTATATAAGACTGAGTGGCTTTAGACCATACCACAGTTTTTAATTGTGAGTAGGCATGTCCTTGCTTACATTCTCCGATTTCAAATTAGAAAAGAATAATGGAAATATTTTCATCAGAAGACAGATTTCACTGAGTATTTCACTGAAATTAAGGTAGCTGACAGCTGCAAATGTGATACAAAAATACGGAACCTGGAGCGTTTGACTTCTGCAACAGTGCAATCTCCACAGCCCATTTCTCTGAAGCTTCTGCCTGAGAAGGTAAATGCTTTCTACAGAGTATTAGAACTCACAGGAGCTTTTAATAAAGTGGATTTCAACTCAAAAGCATAAGTAGATTTTACCTTTCAGTTTCCAATAAATCTAAATGGGAACCTTTTGAATTGGAAGACTACAACCTGACATAAGTTAATAGAGGATTGCATATTTAAACCAATGCAATGAATCCGAGAATGTCTAGGCTGAGCTGTTGAATCTGGCAAACTTCACTTGTGTTACAATATGTAAACATACATGTATTTAATGTAGTTACATTTAATTTCTCCAGGAGCCTTTTTCCAAGCATAAAATAGGAATGTCAGTTCTTCCTCTGTTTTCCTGTCTCATGGCAATTGTACATTATTTGGAACAAAAGAAATTGATACTTCAATCTCTAATCTTTTAATATTAACTATCGTTCAAATAATACACCCTCAAAGACTTATGACCTTCTAATCTTTTGAAAGCTAAGTACTAAGACAGCTTCCTGATGCTTTAAAGCACTTTTCCTAAATTCTCCTGTACTGAAAAGTCTAACCATGAGGGAAGAACATTCATAGTACAGGAATTCCAAAAACATATCTGCTGCATCTTACCCAAATTCAACCAAATTAAACCTCATTAGCTTTAAAGCCTAAAGGTGATGATAGCTGTTATTATTATTTAAACTACAGCCAAGACAACAACATGAAAATCTCAATTGTGATTAAACTAGTGGGAAAGCTCACAAAATCAATGGAGAAAGCTGACACACAAGGTTGTCTGCATTAAGTTACTTTGTATTCAAGACAGTGCAAGAGATCCTAACCACACTGAACAGCTTTTCTTTTAGATTTAACAGTCCCTCAGACCTTCAGTGTTAGAATCACTTGAAAAAGAAAATGGTTAAAATAATTTTTACCTTTACTCTTACTTTCCAGGTCCTGAGAGTTTTGACAGATTTTAACCACCTACTCTAGAACAAATAAGGACTATGCTGCTAATTTAGTGTGTAATGGACACTGAGCTATCCATTTACAAATCTTGAAAGAAATCATGTGGTAAAACAGCTTACCTAAAGTAACAGGGATTTATTAAGTTTTGGGTGTTGTTGGTTTTGTTTGTTTGCTGGATGGTTGGTTGGTTTATGTTTTTCTGTGGTTTGGCTTGTTTTAGTTTAATTTTTGTTTGTTTCTTTTTTGTTTGACTGGTTGGTTTTGCTTTAGTTTTTGTTATTGTTGTTGTGTTTTTTTCTTTTAAAGAGATAATTTTGGAAGCAAGAACCTTCTCAGTTAATCTGTAATTGCCTACTCTAAATTTATTGAGCTTGATGAGAGCAATCCCAAAGTCTATGTTACTGCTGGCACCATCAATCAAAGTGCTAGGCAGCAAAACTTTGCATCTTAAGCTTCTTGATTGAGAATTCCTGATGTGTTTGCTTACTGAGGTGTGCAATGCATGCTGATGTACTTGTGGAAGAGGAAAAGTAGTGTGATAAGCCAATGATATATTTCCTCTGAGATCAACAAAATATCGAAAACTGTGACAAATGAGAGACCTGGTGGGACTGTGAAACATTTTATTAAAAAGTCAAACGCCTGATTACCTTATCTTCTGTAATTTATCACTCTTTTTAAGACTTATCATCTTTGCAAGACAATCTCAGAGGTCTAGAAAATTTCTGTAAATTGGATGTCTACAGCTGAAATAGCACTTGTACCACATGAAAGGTTATTCTAGAATCACGGGTAGTGAGTGCAAATTAAAAACTATCATGTTGAAAAGCTTTTTTTTCCCTTAGAAGAAAACAGCTATCAGAAGTACCATTTACTTGCATAACATCTCTACTCACAGCTATTTGGAGCGATATTAATTTGTTTGGTTTTTTTTTAATAGAGATCTAACATGTCACCCAGTAGATATACCTAATATTGTGGAAACTGAAAAAGAATCAATGTGATCTGGTAGATATAAGAACAATAGGAGTGCAAAACCTCAAGATATTTCTGAAAGAGAAAAATCTACTAACTGTTTAATTATTATTAGAGATAAGGACTTACTGATTGTTCTGGATAGGATTTCTTACCCTTCCAGTAGAAAGCCACACAGATGAGAGTAACACAAAAGATTCAATGTCTCAGACCCAAAAATCTGGGTGGTTTTATTATCTCTGCCAGAATGCTGACTGCACAACAGACTTGAAAACATGTCAGCTTTACTTTGCTGTCATGCAGATACTTGTTTTCATAGGTAAAAGACAGGTTTTTTTGGGTTTTGACTGAATTTCTCTGAAACTCACATTGTCCATTAATCTTTATTATTTATTTTAAGTTACAAAAATATACTTATTTTTAATAATTTTCCTTTTTCAAACAGTAATACGCAGAGGGATAAAAATTAGCCATCTATATCTCAAATTATAAAATTATTGAGTTCCATCTCTGACAAAAAAACTTGTAATTATTATTGATACAACCACAATAATTTCCTTTCATTGACAGAACAAAACAGACATACAATAAAATGCATTTTACTCTCAAAACAGTGTGGTATTTGAGCACAAATATTGACTAATATTGTATTGACAGGGATATGGAATTATTCAGAACAAAGGTTCCACACTTTTAAAAGATATCCTAAAAATAAATCCAGGAAACAATAATGTGCAATTTCTCAAAAGGCACTGCAAAATTAATGAGTATGACAAACAATGGGCACGTTCTTCCCTCATTACTTTAGAAGCTGCTTTGTAGAAATTAATGTTATCTGTAAAATATTTTTTTTTAAATTAACTGAACCTTCTCCTGAGAACATCATATTGCTACATGCTAAGTTAAACACACATTTTTAATTTGTAGGATATCCGAGACCACATTAATATATTTCTGGTGATGAAGCAACCAAAATTATTCTGTTTAACTTGAAACGATGTTTTGACCACATTGTTTTCCATAGTGCTATTACCTTCCACTTCAGAGAATCATAGAATCATTAAGGTTGGAAAAGACCTTCAAGATCATCAAGTTCAGCTGTCAGACCTACAGCCCCTTGACCACTAAACCATCTCCTGAAGCTCCATGTCTACCTGTTATTCGAACACCTCCAGGAATAGTGCCTCAACCACCTCCCTCAGCAACCAGTTCCAATGCCTCACCACTCTTTTCTGTGAAGAAATTTCTCCCAATATCCAATCTGATCCTCCCCTGACACAACTTGACCCTATTTCCTCTTGTCCTATCACTAGTCACTAAGGAGAAGAGGCCCACACCCGCCTCACTACAACCTCCTTTCTTATAGTTGTAGAGCTCTCAGTGAGGTCTCCCCTAAGCCTTCCCTTGTCCAGGCTGAACAGTCCCAGCTCCCTCAGCTGCTCCTCATAAAAGCTGTTCTCCAGATCCTTAATCAACCTAGTTGCCCTTCTCTGCACCCTCTGCAGCACCTCAATGTCCTTCCTATACCGTGGCACCCAAAACTGCACAATGTACTCAAGGTGTAGCCTCACCAAGGATGAGTAGAGCATTTCAATTTAGTTCTGCTTAAATTCTGTCGACACAGAAACACAGAGTCAAACATCCTAATTTTCTACTCAAGGTAAACAAAGTTAACTTGAAAATTGTTAAATAGGCACAGCTTATTAATACGAGTGAGAAACAAGCACACTGCATCAGCACTGGTTGCCTGTAAAGTGTTAACATGTACATGGAATAATCCTCTAGTATTACACAGCTACTATGATTTTAATAATATTTTTAAATTGTGTTACATTCCTACTTTTTTATCAAAAATCTTTATGGAGAAAGCATTAACTTTATTTTTCTAGCTTGCTTTAAAGTTTCTAGTCCAGACATTAAGACAAAGCCAGAAACACTTTATTATTTAAAGAACATTCATCCCAGACTGTAAGATCAGAAGCCAGTAATAACCATACTTAAATATCTGACACCAAGCATTTAGAAGCTAAAAGGAGTGCAAAATACAAGAAGATAAGTAGATTGTTCACTGCTCTGCTCTCTGAAAGTCTAACAGTCTAATGTGGTCCCAAGATTCTTCTTACCTCCTATTAAAATCCATGGAAATCAGACACCTACTCAGCTTTTAGCACAACTGCTAAAGTATAGAATACATCTCAGTGCACACAGCAGCTGGACAAAACGTTTATAAACTGCACCCAGTTTTTTGTGGGAGAGTTCTGCCTCACTGCAGTAACATAAGAAATTACCTGTTAGAAGCTCATAGTGAAGACTAAGAATACAATATTCATTATAGTTTAAAAATACACAGTCAGTCATAGAAAATAATCATACTACAATTCACTGGTTTTCATATTTGAAAAATAGTATTTACAAGTTTTGTCATTGAAAATCCAGAAGTAACAGAACACTAATTACAGGCCTTGGTAATGCCCATGAGAAGTAAACTCAGATTTTCCCAAAGACAAAAGAATAAGCATATATTCATCTTGCTAATGTAATTAAAAAATGCTGTGGAAAGATTTCTACAATTTTTCATTAAAAAACTGAAAGAGTATTTTCTGAAATTTAAATTAGAAGAGTCAAACAACCGCTCAGTTATCTGTTTTATATCTCCAAATATTATTTTATTTTAATTGGCAATACAGCAGACCTTAATGTAAATATATTTATTTCCAGCTCTGAGCCATGTAATGTATATGAAATTAAACTATAATATAAAACTTCTTTATTCTGTTACCTACACACAAAATAATTTAAGATACCTTTTAGCTATGTGGATAACTTTTACCATGACCATTAGTGTTGGTTACTAAAATTACCAATGTAGTTCTACCACCAAAATTTTTATTTGCATTACTATCACCAGTATACAGTACTGTAGTTCTCCCTCATGAAATACATTCACTCACATATTTATACCTTTATAAAAATGAAGAGTGAAATATTTTTCGTGTTACTTACTTGCTAAAAAAGAAAATTTGAAGTTCGATATCAACTAGGTTCAATGAAATAAGCAGACTTTTTAATAAGCTGTTATAACAACAGCTATATCTCATCAACTTCAACTAGAAATTCCCAATAACTTAAGAGGAATTCTAGCTGTCTTAAAGTCATAAAAGCCAAAGGTCAGGAATTTTTAAATGTAATCCAGGTAGTGTGCTAGTCTCTTAAATGAAAAAAAGCAAATGCATGGCTCTAACACAGGAATCTTCCATTGAAGCCCTGCATTGTTTCACACATCTATTTAATGTCACTTTCTCTCAACAAGCTTTATGTTTTCTATTGTATAAATATAATCTTTTCACCAACAGTTTATTTTGAATTATTTTTCTTTAAACCCTATTTAAGTTCACATATTTAAAAATAAGATGCAAGAACCTCAGAACCAACAAAAAGTTTCACACAACACTCTGCATTTTAAAAGGATATCAATTTCTGTTATTTTACCTCATTTTAGTTTCATATGCATAAACATAAGCCCATTACTTGCTTAAAAAAGAATCTTGTGAAGATGAAGTATGTTATACTTGGTTATATGAATTATCCCTTCACGGGGAAAAAGCAAAACCATTAATGGGATTGACGTTTCTCAAAGACACTGGTGCTTAATGCAGGAGGATGGAGAAACTTGATGCATACCTCCAGGAAGCCTAATTTTGGAGGAAAAATAACGCATACTTTTATTGAAAAGTGTCACAGTAGAAGTCAACCAGACCTTGTAAGGAACCTGTTAAGTGCAGTAGTGATGCAATCTGAGCTGATTTCTGCACCAAACAATTCAACACAAACCAATATCTCTGCCCTACCAAATGACCACCACAACAGATGAAGCCAAATTCATAGACTTCCCTCTTCCCCACCCCTCTGGTGTTGTGGGACACTGGTGGCACAAGCAAGAGATTGCTGGCTGATTAGTTTCTGTCTAGGTTCATAGAATCATAGAATCCTAGGGGTTGGAAGGGACCTCGAAAGATCATCTAGTCCAACCCTCCTGCCAGAGCAGGGTCACCTAGAGTACATCACACAGGAAGGCGTCCAGGCGGGTCTTGAATGTCTCCAGCGAAGAAGACTCCACAACCTCTCTAGGCAGCCTGTTCCAGTGCTCTGTCACTCTCACAGTAAAAATTTTTTTTTCTGATATTCACCTTAAACCTCCTATGCTCCAATTTGTATCCGTTACTCCTTGTCCTATCACTGGTCATCACTGAAAAAAGCTTAACTCCATCTTCTTGACACTCACCCTTTACATATTTGTAAACATTGATGAGGTCACCCCTCAGTCTCCTCTTCTCCAAGCTAAAGAGACCCAGCTCCCTCAGCCTTTCCTCATCAGGGAGATGTTCCACTCCTTTAATCATCTTTGTGGCTCTGTGCTGGACTCTCTCAAGCACTTCCCTGTCCTTCTTGAACTGAGGGGCCCAGAACTGGACACAATACTCCAGATGCGGCCTCACCAGGGCAGAATAGAGGGGGAGGAGAACCTCCCTTGACCTACTAACCACACCCTTTCTAATACACCCCAGGATGCCATTGGCCTTCTTAGCCACAAGGGCACGCTGCTGGCTCATGGTCATCCTCCTGTCTACCAGGACCCCTAGGTCCCTTTCCCTTACACTGCTCTCCAGCAGGTCAGCCCCCAACCTGTACTGGTACATGGCGTTTTTCTTCCCCAAATGCAAAACTCTACACTTGCCCTTGTTAAACTTCATCAGGTTTTTCTCCACCCAAGTCTCCAGCCTGTCTAAGTCTCTCTGAATGGCAGCACAGCCTTCTGGTGTGTCAGCCACTCCTCCCAGCTTGGTGTCATCAGCAAACTTGCTGAGGGTACATTCTGTACCCTCATCCAGGTCGTTGATGAAGATGTTGAACAACACCGGTCCCAGTACTGACCCCTGAGGGACTCCACTAGTCACAGGCCTCCAACTAGATTCTGCCCCATTGACTACAACTCTCTGACTTCTTCCTTTCAACCAGTTCTTGATCCACCTCACTGCCTGATCATCAACCTACAATAGCCATTTTTTTCAAGACAGAGTCAGATTCCTGATATCTTAATTCAAAGTTTTATGTGGACAGGTGATAATGGAAAAATTTTTGTTTGTTCTGGAAATCATTGTTTTGGCCAAAGTGGAAGTGGCACACATTTAAATACCTGTTTTGTGCATTTACCCTTTAGTAAGAACTTGATATAAAATATTACATTTATACATATGCATATATAATTTTCATCTAATCAAACCATTTTTTGTTCTAATAGCTCATGTCTCCCTGTTGAGTTTAACAAACAAGAAAAAAGCAGTTAGATATAAAAATTGGTATGCTACCAACACATCTGAAACCTAGCTTAATCTTAAACTCTCCTGTAAACATCTGTTCCTAAAAAAACCATCCACTTTCAGCAACTACAAGATTATCATGGAGCAAATAAATATTTAAATAATCTTTATCTCATTTCACTTCCCGTTGAAAGTCTGTATTTCCTTCTCACTTTCTCACCTTCCTTTCTACCCTTTATGTCTCTTCCAAATTATTTCTATCCTGCATATATGCTTGAAAACACAAACTGTTTGCCAGGAAGCATCCCCTAACTTCAAAATTCAACCAAAGTTACAATGGCTACTCCTTTTAGGCTCCATTAAGCAACCCAGTAATTAACCATCTGCTACCATGAGAGCAGGTGTCACTCAGCATAAATCAGTTAATATGTTTTCTTCTTCTTAAAGTAAACATTTATTTTTCTCCTTATGAAAGAAAACACTTGTCTTTTTTTCCATTAAGATAGTGCAATACATTGCAGTACACATAAGGACACTGAATGTACCATATTTTCATCCTCACAGTGTAGCTAGCTAGAAGATTGAAAGTTTCATGCCACAGGGCAGTAAACATTTGGACATTGTTCCACTTAAGCTCAGAACAAAAGCTGAAATATTTTTCCCTAACAGGGAGGATTTTTTTTCTCACTTTTTGTCTTGACTTACGAAGACTGCCCCATTTTCTGCTAGGATAGGAGTTCTTCTAAACATCCTGGACCACAAGCACTGAAGGGATTTACTGGATTTACCAACATGCCTGCAAGCTGATGAGGAGAAAATGAAGCAGGTTTCCTACACACCATTTTCTTTCCTTCAAGCACTTTGTACATTATCCCCTCAGGAGCTCTGCTGATTTTTTACTGTGTAATTGATTCTGACTTCAATAGAACACACAGATATATAAAGAATAAACTTTAGCCCAATTAAAGTAGATTGATCTATTTTCCTAGAGTTGCAG
This sequence comes from Apus apus, assembly GCF_020740795.1. NCBI lineage: Eukaryota > Metazoa > Chordata > Aves > Apodiformes > Apodidae > Apus > Apus apus. The sequence continues at coordinate 90,612,784 of NC_067282.1, read as the reverse complement.
CAGTAGTATCAGGATCACAAATGGTAAGTTTTTTTTTCAAGGAATATATGGAGTTTTAATGAAGAATGAGGTGTTGCAAAAGGTGTAATGCATAAAATTCAAAAGAATATTGTAAAACCACAAACTAATGCCAAAGGAATCCTCAGAGACTGGGTTAAATAAGACTGGAGGACCCCTTTATATTCTCCTGTGGCAATGTCCTGCATACCTAATCTGCTAGTCTTTATTAGCACACTGACATCCTAATTGAATAGTAAGGAGAAATTAGTTGATACTCACCCTAAACTTCAGCTACTCACATCACACATCCATCTCACAGATGTCCTGGTGAGGACACACCTTAAAGTACAGGTTTGTCACAGAATGAAGTGTCTCTAGTGCACTGGCATAAATATATGGAGAAATAAGTAATTACACTCATGAAGGTTATGGGTCATAATTTTACGTAAATCACAGGCCTGAGAAGCCTAATCATGCAACAAGACATCTTTCAGCACAGCCTAGTGTTATCTCTACTTAGAGAATTTTGCCTCAAGGAAGAAACTTCTAGGATTTTTTAGAATTTGCACTCCTGAGAAGAACACACCCCTTAAGAAAAGGCATGTCAACAGACTAGGAAGATAATGCACACGGCATTCCTTATTTTCTTTCCAGTTCAGGATTTGGAAATTCATAGGTCTATGAAAGGAATTGGATGGCATGGCAGCTGAAACAGTAAGTAAATTCACTTCATGACCTTGAAAATACCTTCCTACCGTTTAATCCCACCCTAAATTAATAGGCAGATCTCAGAGTAAAAGTGGTAATACGCAAACACTAGGGGAGATACTAAGTATTTAGTATTGTTTCAAAATACAGATAATGGGTTTTTTTGTCATTGAATAAAAGATAAAAATAAGCAAAGCCTTGAACAAATAAGAATCCCAAATTTTTACATTAACCGCTAAAACCAAATTCAATAATGTCCATAATTTACATTCTGAAAAATCCTCTAGTGCCAGAGGTGGACACACTCATGCCCTGCAACAGAGTCACTTGACTTGCTTTCCCTGTTATACAATGGAATTTACAGTTACACCAAACTGCCTTTTAGAGCACCTGAAACAACTCCCATTCATACACATATTTCATAACAATCTAATAAATCCATATTTCAGAACTGCCTTAAATTATCAACATTTTCTGTCTGTGGAGTTAAATAATTATCACAAACTGGTTACTGAACTTGAGTTACTGTTTTCTGTGCAGAGACAGAAAATACTGGGACAGACAGAGATTTAAATGAAACTGCAAAGTCTCATATAATCATTACTCATGTCACAAAGGTTATTCAACCAGCTCTGTCTATTATAAAGTATCTCCTCATTCTCAATCTCATGGTTATTTTGCCAGAGGATCAGAAAACATCAAATTCAGGTAGTTCAACTCTACTTTCCAGAATTTAACATCTTCACCATAGTCTTCATCAGCCCTCTTCAATTATAAAAATCACATCAATTTTCAGCTTGTGGTTTTGTAGGAAATGATGCAGTATGAAGCACAGAACAATTCAGTCTAATAATTCACTCCTAAATTACCATGTTTTACTAAACAAAGATGCATTTACAGTAATGTTCTATTTATTTGCTATAACCAAGAAAGCTAAAAATTAAACAGATCATTAAAACAAGGGGCCTTGGGGCAAGATATTAACAGAAGATGTTGTAATTCTTGTGAAGAAACAGCTAATCTCCAACTATCAACATATGGTTAACTTCAACTCAAGTAATTACAGTACAATGAATAAAACTACTTGCCTACCTAAATCATACCTGTATATGTAATTATATATTTAGTTATATAAATAACTAAACTAGGACCTTGTTGAAATTCAAGTATCTATTTCCAGGTTTAGCTATTTTTTTTTTTTTATGATGGTTCTACTTTCATTAAATAACTCAGTAATTCTAGTTTCCCCAGGGCCTAGTTTTCCTACACTGACACCAATCTCCAAAGACCTAAGTAGCCATACTTACCACTCCACAATCCACTCCTCTCTATCACAGCAAAGCATAAGGCACTTTTTGTAACAAGCCCAGCTCTTTCCACCTGCTGACAATGTTTAGAGGAATTACCCACCTGGGCCAATTTAGCTAGACCTCAAAGGTTGTTGCACAACAAAAAGCCTCTGAAATTTTGCTGCCTGTTTAGCAGCTGAATACATTTAAGTCACTTCAAAGAAAGACTGGACAGATAGAATTCTGCAAATAAAGTGCACCAGTTAGGAATGCTCCTACAGGGTAACATTGTTTTTATTCAAACAAGGACTTGTGGATTTTCTAACCACCTGACAAATGCATTGCCTGGAGCAGTCAACACTGGTGTCCCAACAACAGTACTCCAATTGCAGCTACCAGCAGTCAACTGTCAGGATAACAGCAACAAGTGGAGCAAAGAAAAACAGCAGAAGACTACTGTAGGCTGCAAAAGTTTCTTCAAAGTGCAAACGTTATCAGAGTCACTAAAAATACTCTCAATCAAGGAAAATGTATTTTCTCTGTATTATGAAGGACTGTTCTACTTAGGTTTTTGTATGAATGCCTCATACTGTTCAACTTGAGATGTTTATTTTATGGGCCTATGGTAAAAAATTTAGTATTTATACATCCCAAAAAAATGACTGCTAGACATCTAATATGCATCTTCAGCAAATTAAAGCAACTACAGAACTATTCTGTTTTCAAATCTAACAGACATTTTTAAAAAGCATTATTCACTGTTAAGAGCTATTCAACTACATGAGCAATACAGAACACTTCCATAATCTTGGGGTTAAGAACCAGCAAGTCCAGAGAGTAATTACTTATTATGAGCTTTCCAAAATATGTAACTAATAATAAACTGTGTTTAACAACTTCTATTTTTTTACTAATTGTAAAACATCTCATTCTAGAAAAAAACTTTCCCTGTGGATAGACTTCAAAAGGAGGAATTTTTAAGAGGGAGACTGCTACCCACAGTTAAGAGGCAATGGAGCTAAACAGTCAAAATTAAGAGGTGTGGTGCAACGGAGAGAGGAAAAACCTCAGTAATTTCAAAACAAAGCAAAAGTCTGACTTCCTCAAACTTATGTATATAAATCCCCACAGTCTGGGAATCTCTAAGATCACCTAGTCCAACCGTCCACCTGGGGTGGGAGAGAACAACACAATCCACCCACCCAAAAAAAACACCAAGCAAGCAAACAAACAAACAAATAAGCAAACAAATAGATTTTAAAAACCCTGAACCTACAACCACCCACCCCATAAAACCCACAGCAACATAATCCACAAAAAAAACCCAACATGCTCACTAGAGTATTCCTTGAAGTGCCACATCACATCTTTCCTGACTATCTCCAGGGATGATTACTTCACCACCTCCCTGGGCAGCCTGTTCCAGTGCCTAGCTCCTCTTTCAGCAAATAAATTCTTCCTAATATCTAGTCTAAACCTCCCCTGGTGCAACTTCAGGCCATTTCCTCTAGTCCTATTATTATTCACTTGGGAGAAGAGTCCCCTGCCTATCTCACTACAACCTCCTTTCAGGTAGTTGTAGAGAGCAATGAGGTCTCCCCTCAGCTTTCTCTTTTCCAAACTAAGCAAGAGAGCAGATATCACTTTATTCAGAGAGATGGTAAATGGGATCCCATGGGCTGCTTTGAACAGCAAAGGAGCTTGTCCTGGTTTGAGCCAGGAAGAAGCCAATTTTCCTTTTACTGATATTTTTTTTTTCTTCAGTGAACTCTCTTTTAAGCAGCATACAAGTTTTCCAGCTTGTGGACTGATAGCACTCAGTGTTTATAGATACTGTCAAGAGACCAAGGACTCTTTGTTCTACTTGTTAGATTTACTACTTTGGACACTAAAGGAGAAGATCAGTTGTATCTATAACCCTCCCGTAGTGGACTAGATGGACAGCAAAATTGGGCAGAGATATTCCATACATATATGTACACATAATTCTCGGTATAAATTCAGGTATCATGGAAGTCAAGCTCCTTCTTTCTCCTTTCTCTTCCTTCTCTTTGGTTCATGGCCAGCATCCAGGGAGGACTCCATCTATCCATCACCATTGATCCCCTGGCCTGTGTGTTCCTGACACTCATAACTCTGTCCTCAGCTCCTGTCTGCTCTGCCACTATCTCTGGAAGTGTTTTGGGACATTCTGGTACTGCTCACAGCTAGGGAGAGTGTCATGGGAGTTGCTGGGGATGAGGGGAGGCAATAGGGTTTTGCACATTCCTGCACATACTTGTATATAATTGTACTTTTTTTTTTTTTTTCCCCTCATTAGTGTTTAATTAAAGCTGTCTTGTTTAGTTTTCCACCCAGAAAGTCTCCCTGCTTATTCTCTCTCTCCGTTCCCTACCTGGGTGGCAGGTGGAGGGGATCAAGAGCATTGTTGTCTCTGGTTTAATTGTTGATCCTGAGTCAAACCAAGACTCAACAAAGCTGGCTGATATTCAAAGACCTCCAAGCACAAGGAATTGTTCATCCTTGTGCTGGAGAAAACAAGCAGACCTATCAAGAAACCAGTATGTCTAAAGCAGGGAACTCGTAACAGACATCTAGTGCAAAAAGGCACCTACACAGAAGAAACTGAGAAATACTGTTCAGCCATTTAGTGATCCTGCTAGCAAAACTAAAGCTCTTCTGCAGCTGAGGCTCTCAATGAACATTAAGGGCAACAAGAAGAGCACCTACTGCTTCACAAGAAGTAAAAGGTTAAGCAAGGTAAGTGTGGGCTCATTAGTGCATGGGACAACTGATTTAACAGCAGACAGATTAAGGTTTAGGTATTCCATGCTTTCTTTGCCTCAGTCCTCAACAACAAGATCTCCCAGACCTCTGTTTTTATTGAAAGTTCAGGGAAGAGATGTATGAGCAGTGGATGGGGATAGAGTCAGGGATCATTGGAGCAATCTTGACCTATACTAATCTGTGAGATCAGATGAGCCACATTCAGGAGTACTGGAGAAATTGCCATTGCTCTCACTAGGTGACTCATCTTTCAAAGGCTGTGGAGATCAGGGAAGATTCTGACCTAGTGTTCTCAGTTCTTGGAGAAGCAAGTTGGGGAGTCAGCAGAACTGCCACCTTGGACTGTCGGAGAGCATATTTTGGCCTGTCTTAGAGCATGGTTGAGGACGTGCCTTTGAGAGAAAATCCTGAAGGGGAAAGGAGCCCAGGAAGACTGGTCACACTTCAAGGAGGAACTCTTAAACGCACAGAAGAAGGCCATCCCCAGGTCCCAAAAGATGAGCTGACAGGGAAGAAGACCAGCCTGGATAAAGAGAGCATTTTGGCTGGACCTCAGGAACAAAAGGAAAGTTTATGGCCTTTGGAAAAGGGTATTGGAAACTTCTGAGGAGTACCAAGATGTAGTGAAGCTATGCAGGGGGAAAAATAGAAGGGCCAAAGCTCAAGCACAACTCAACTTGGTCACTACAGTTAAAGATAAGAAGAAGAGGTTTTTTCAGTGTATCAATAGAAAAAGGAAGACTGTTGGGAAAATGTTGGCCCACTGATGAATGAGGTGGGTGCCTTAGTGGTGGAAGACACAGAGAAGGCAGAGTAACTGAGTGCCTTCTTTGCTTCAGTCATTACTGCTAAAGCTGTTCTTCATGAATCCCAGAAGCTGGAGGCAACAGGAAAGGTCTGGAGAGAGAATACTTTACCTCAGTAGAGCAGGACCAAGTTAGAAATCATTTGGCTAATCTGGACATCCATAAATGCAAGGGCCCTGATGGGAAGCACCTACGAGTGCCAAGAGAGCTGAGAGAGCCACTCTCCATCATCTTTGAAAGGTCATGGAGAACAGGAGAGGTGCCTGAGGACTGGAGGAAGGCCAATGTCACTCCAGTCTTCAAAAAGGGCAAGAAGGAGGATCCAGGGGAATACAGGCCAACTAGTCTCACCTCTATCCCTAGAAAGATGATGGAACAAGTAGTTCTGGATACCATCTCTAAATATGTGGAAGAAAGTTAATGGGAGTAGTAAACATGGATATACCAAGGGTAAATCACACTCGACCAATCTGCTGGCCTTCTGTGATGGTTGGCTGGATGATGTCATCTGCCTTGACTTCAGCAAGGCTTTTGACACTGTCTCCCACAACATACTCATTAGGAAACTGAGGGAGTGTGGGCTACATGAGTGGACAGTGAGGTGGATTGAGAGCTGGCTGCATGACAGAAGTCATGGGGTTGTGATTAAAAGAGCAGAGTCAAGTTGGAGACCTGTAACCAGTGGTGTCCCCTGGGGGTCAATACTTGGTCCAGCCTTGTTCAACATATCAATGATCTGGACAAGGGGACAGAGTGTATCCTAAGCAAGTTTGTTGATGATACAAAACTGGGAGGGCTGGCTGACACTCCAGAGGGATGTGCTGCCATCTATCATGACCTGGACAGGCTGGAGAACTGAGCACCGTGGAACCTAATGAAGTTCAACAAGGGCAGGTGTAGGGTCCTGCACTTGAGGAGGAAGAATTCCATCCCATTCAGGGTGTACCTGCCAGCAAGCAGTTCTGAGGAGAAGGATCTGGAAGTCCTTATAGATAGTAAATTATCTTAAACCAGCAATATTCCCTTGTAGCCAGGAATGCCAATGAAGTCCTGGGTTGCATAAGGAAGTGTGTGGCCAGCAGGTGAAGGGAGGTCATCCTCCCCCTCTACTCTGCCCTGTTGAGGCCACAGCTGGAATACTGTGTCCAGTTCTGGGGTCCCCAGTTCAAGAGAGACAGGGAGCTACTGAAGAGAGTCCATGTGGCATTCAGAATGTACAGTGCTTGTCTCAAACAATCCAAGAGATAAGTGATAGACTTTGGCACTCAGGATATCTGTTGTCTGTCTTGTGGCATCTGAGAGTTGAACAACATTTGTTGATGGACTAAAGAGATGTCTCAGCAACCCACTCAACTGTTTTGCTTACCTGAGAACTGGGGAGTTTAATGTGGGACATGCTGAGCTTGGAAAGAAAAAGGATATCTACAGCTGGTGCTGGGAACAGAGTATTCAGTGATAACCAGGCCTTGATATGATATCTCATGAAAACCACCAACTTAGCAGGACAAGACAAAGAGTGCTGGTCTCAAGCCACTTCCTAGGACTGAAACTCCACTGCAATAAACTAATCCTGTGGTGCCAGCTGTCTCAACCTCCTCTTTGAAATGGCTGGTCTTAACACTTAGCCAAACAAAGACTATCTGCAGGACATAGCCCTGGAGCCATACCTACCCCCCTGCTATCTCGGAGGCACAGAGAAGATAGCAGGATTTTCTCCCTTATTCAGGGAGAAAAGTGGGGGTGCAGTGGGCAAGAACTGTATAAAAATCTGTGACACTATGGGTGCATTTGAAGCACTTCCCCACCAGGAACCACTTCCCCACCGACGACATCGCTGGACCGTGGTGGTAACTATGCTCTTGCTTGCTGTCCTCTGTATTTCTGCTTTCTCCTTCCTTTTCTGTCTCTGTTTTCCTCCCTGTCCTATCCCCTCTAGGGACTTTGCTGTGTTACTCTAATAAAAGTTTGTTGTGCGTGTGACATCTGACCTCGTTTGCATCTTAATTTCACCATTTGGGATCACCTTTAATAAAAAGTGCCACGTATCCGAATACCGGATCGTGACAGTCCAGCAGCGGGCAACAAAGATGACTGGGGGATTGGAGCATCTCCCTTACGAGGAAAGGCTGAGAGAGCTGGGAATGTTTAGCCTGGAGAAGAGAAGGCTGAGAGAGGACCTTATTAATGCCTATAAGTATCTAAAGGGTGGGTGCAAGGAGAATGGAGCCAGACTCTCTTCAGTAATTCCCAGTGACAGGAATTACTGTGACAAGGGGCAACGGAGACAAGCTGGAACATAGGAAGCTCCATTCAAACACGAGGAAAAGCTTCTTTACAATGAGGGTGACAAGGCACTGGAGCAGGCTGCCTAGGGAGGTTGTGGAGTCCCCTTCTCTCGAGATGTTTAAGACTGCCTGGATGCAGTCCTTTGTAATGTGCTCTAAGCAATCCTGCTTTAGCAGGGGAGTTGGACTAGATGATCTCTAGAGGTCCCTTCCAACTCTGAAAATTCTGTGGTTCCATGATTCCATGATCTTCACCTTAGAGAAGCTAAGCTTTTACATTCCTGACACCTAATCTGAGCATAAGGGTAAAGAGTTTTCCACAGTCAGGTTAATAATAAATATATATACACTTAAAATTATTATTATATTTGGTTAGCCAAATAAATTGGTAGGCTTGGGGAAATAAGAGCACCAGTAAACCTATATGAACTTGTCTTAGTGAAAGACAGAAAATCCTGCTGAAAATTTTCTCTGCTTTATGAAACAGATTTTTTACTCTAACACTATATTAAGTCACAATATAACTTTCTGGGGAAAATGAATGCTTGAAATTAGTCACTAACCGTGAGAACACATGAATTTTTATTTGGGTAGCTTGATTCCATACTTCGTTAGGGGAACCACACAGGGATTTTATTACTTTTGCATAAATATTTACATGAGGTTTTTGTAACTGTTTCCTTATTCTGGCTGAAGAGAAAGCTATCTTTATAGCCTGTCTGTTGTTTGCTTCCTTTCCAAACCGTATATTCCATATATCATAGCTATGTTATCATTTAATCTTTAATGGCATTTAAAAAAAATCCTTACTGATGAATATCACAAATCACCATACCTTAGATTGCTAAGACCTGACCACTATAATTTTTGAATAAGTAAAACTAATATTTTTTAAATCTTGCTAAGTCAGACCAATATTGAAATATCCAGCATTATTGGGCAAAAATTCCAAAAGTGTTTAAAACAATTATTAGAATGAAAAAAAAAAAACCCACCCCAAACCAGTTAATAAATAAAAAGCAAAAAGTACCTGGCATCCTCTAAATACTTCTATTATCTCTAATTTCAGAGTTAGTGATATTTGTGTCTTTCCCTCTTCATTCACACTGAGCAGACTCATGAGCTGAAAACACTGCTTTGGCCTTGTTTTAGAATTATCTGCCCTATCTCCCAAATGTATCCATACATTTCCAGTTTCTCACATTTCATAACCAAACAGCAGGCTTAGTTGAATCTTGTTTCAATCTTGCAGGCTCTGCAATCTTGTTTCTAGGTAACCCTTCAAAAAAAGTACTGGAGTGTGAAAGTAATTTCAATGAAAATAAATTAATGCAATACAGCCGTATGAGTCAGGAGAAAAGGCAACGTTTGCAAAGATTTGAGGGCTCTGTAGAAGTTTCCTTTTATAACTTTGAATGCTAACAAACCAGTACACTAAGAAACACATTTATTCCATTTCCTCACCTTTGCAAGAATTATTTGTAATTAAAGGATTTTATTCAAACATCATTTACAACCCTCAAATAAGCCTCAATCCTCAGACTTCATGCCAAGTAGCCAGTTTGTATTTGGACTAGCTGGGTTTAAAGCCCAATCATTACATCCCCTTACAACACAACTACTTAATGATAGTTCAATTGCTTTGTATAGACTCTTACATTTACCATGCTGGTTTAGCCTGCATTATTAAACAATAATTAAAAAGAGATTAATTCTGGAACATTCCTATGAGGCCTAGATAATTTAAGTAAACACATACTAGTAACTACAGGAAAAATATTTTCATGTTTTTCATAAGCAAAATCAGTAGCAGATTAAGCAATGTTCTGTCTTCCTCCATTTATCTGTAATATTATATGGGAGTTGATCTTAACATCTTAAAAATGTATCAAGTTTGCTGTTTTTTTTAATATGATTACTGGCATGGCTGACCCAAATCCCACTCCTATTTTTAAAATACATTGAACTATTTTATTTTTTTTCCTCTCATTGTTTTTCTTAATAGCCTTATCCTGCACAAAGTCTTACTCATTTTGAAATGGCCACTGTCACTGCTGTAAACAGACTGTGTGCTGCAATGGATGGAGGCAAGAGGACAGGCAAGCAGGAGGCCCAGGGCTCAGTTAAGCACTAACACCACCCCTGGGAGAGCCGTTGGGAGCCCAGGTTTTCAGTACGGGACTTCAGTCTCTCTGCCCAGGAACTAATCAGGGGCCAGCCCTCCAGCTGTACACCTGACAGTTAAGGGAAGTTTTCCGGACACCAGAATTAAAAAAATCAAAACCTGAAGTTGTGAAAATGGAATGTAATTCCGAAGTTTTTCTTAATTTTAGATCTAAAGTAACCACACAGCTGTAAGAGTTCTTTTGGGAGACTTAGCTGTAAAAAACCTGATTATGTATATTTCAAATAAAACAATGTATTTTAGCTAAACACTGGTGCTTCTGAGTACGTGCCACAATGGAAATCAAGACATTGAATGACTGGTGTCTGAGGATACAGAAAGATAAGCAGGGCTGTTGGGTTTTTTTTCCAGCTATTTACAGTCAGGTGGTTCTGCTGAAGGTGACCACAGATGCATAATTATCTTTCCCATATCTGGATATAGGTCAGTAAACAGTGTATGCTACTCAATTCTGGACATCTAATTCCTGCTGATTCAGTGCAGGACAGTGCAATCCCTTTTGAAAATTGTTTGTTTGGGTGTTTGTTTGTTTTTTTAATATAAATATTGGAGTCGGCAAGGCAGCAGCAGCGGTGACTGAGGTCAGCCCGAGGTGGGGGTTCAATCTTGCAGTGCAGGGGCGTTTCTGAGATCAGGGACCCCACTCACCGCCGGAGCTCCGAACCAGGAAGTCTGCCAATCAGACGTGGAGGAGGGGATGGCCAAGATTTAAATACCCCTGGAGAGTGCGAGTGACCCCGAGAGCCGCGAACAGGCGGCGGGCAAAGGGGAGCGGGCCCGGCAGGCGGCTCAGGGCGGGCGGAGCGGCAGGCGGCTCAGGGCAGGCGCTGAGGGGCTGTGGCTCAGGGAGGGAGCCAAGAGCTGAGGTGTGAACGCGAGGATCTTTAAGGCAGGCAGCACTTAGGACCTAGCACTTCGCATAGCTAATTACCAGATAACGAGGCGAACACCGACTTTCTGAAAGATTAGACCATCAGAGTATTATGAAGAATTTTAAATATCCTACTCTGTTTTCAATTCTGAGGATGAAAATCTTGTCCTACTGAAATTTTGAAGAGAACTTTGGCTACAAAGAGGACATGATTTATCCCAGATACAGCAAATCTGGGAGGGTACTTCAGTGGATTAAATTAAGCTGCAATTAAATATCTAACTGAGACAAGCAACACCATTAACTCTCCTAATAAAATTTCAAAAGATTCCTCCCTGGGATCCTTGTTACTATTTTGATTAGGACCCTTTAAAAATCTCTCCCTTATTTCTCAGGAAGCAATGAAACAACATCTATATGTTTAAAATGAACATCCTTCCAATTTGTCACATGTAAAAATGCGTTGCTTGACTGAGCCTGCTTCCCTTAGCTCCTGGCTACAGAGGAGACTTGAACATTTTGCGACCGTAAAGCACATGATGCGATTCCTGCATACTCACCGCAGGCATGGTGGTCTGCACAAAGCCAAGACCATTATCCTCTATTCCTTCAGAGCCCCAGCACACACAGATCAGAAGGTCTATTTTCTGAACAGAAAAATCTCCATTATGGGTCTTAGTTAACCAAACATTTATCCCTGCAAACAGTTCAGAAGGAAAGGAAAAGAAAGATAATACAGCTTTTATTTGCATAAATACACTCAGACTTGACTTGGTTGGCTAACACATCTGGGAATTAAAGGTATACTCTGATGATTCATTGTTATGCAATCCCTAGGTACTACCAAAATATCTATCTCTAGCAGTAAGTTACCATCTGTCAGTAGCTGAATCCATCCGTGGGTTTCTGTACAATCTATCTTGATTTTCCACAGCCTCATCCTGCTACCTAAACCCATTAAACTGTCATCTGTGGGTTTATATAATTTTTACTTAACAGCCCAAAGAAACTGCAGTTCTTGTTTTTAAAATACATCCAACACTATTCTACTACATCCTGAAAACTCAATTTTGCTTCATATTTTTTCTCCTGTTATCTTGGCCATGAAGGATAGCAAATTTAATAACTTTTAAGCAGCAGGATATCAGAAATACTAATATTAAAAATATTTAAATTAGACATTTGATACACAGTTCTTCACTTCTCATCAAATGTCTTCAAGTTTTCGTTGTCATGCACCCATTTGTTTGTTTGTTTGTTTTTTTGTTTGTTTGTTTTGTTTGTTTCTTGGGTTTTTTTAAGCAGATAATAAGGAGCAGCACAAATACACAGAAGGCTAGAGCACCTACATCTCCTACAGCTGTGTGCAACCACACCACCCACAGGACAGAGGTGCCTGTAACTGCAAAGATTAGTTGCAAAAGAATGTTTTGAATGTGTAAAGTTTATTAAAGCTTTAGAAGTCTTTAATATTCTGTTTCACCTGTTGTTGTTAGTCATATTGCTTCCAAATGCATATTTCACTGATGGCTGGCTAATTATGTACCATTAATAAATCATTAATTAATTAAATCCCTTTGATCTTTACTGTGCCAGCTCAGCAAATGTTGAAATGATTCCTAGAATTCTGAATTAATGTAGGTAAATTTTACTTCCTCCTATCACTCATTTATCTGCAATTCCAGATTGAACTGGCAACTGCAACATGAGACCCATTACTTAAATTTATTGTGCTGATCTTTTTCTAGCTGTATACAATTTCTAAAGATTTAGAAAAACTTACCTTTCTGGTTGAATTTAAAACTTTGGAAGATAACAAAGTAGAGAATAATTTTAAGTAAATTAAATAAAAGAAAGTAAAGAAAGGTTCAATAACTTTTTTTTTTTTTTTTTTTTTTTTTTTCTCTAGTGTTTCAAGACAGTATTTACCTAAATATTCCAGCAAGGTGACACACAGACAAATACAGAGAAAACTAGCTATATTCTGACAGGTGGAAAGTATCACATATCAGCTAGTATAAGTTAGAAATTCTGAATACACTAGAATAAAACAAATTAACATGTCTCCACAAGTGTCTCACAGAGTATTTACGTATACCTACAGTGACGCACTGTACTACCATTGCATAGATGCAGGTTTCTCAGACTCCACTGTCTTGAGTCTTACTATGATTCAACAGTTGTTCTTCAGAAAACTGCTCTGGATTTCCACCTCACTGCTTGTATGAGGAACCAATGAAATAATTTGTAGAAGGTGAAACGAAGATGGATCCATTTGATTTATATTTCTAGAAAGTTTCACATCAGTTGATAGCTCATATTGTGATTCTGCACAATTTCTATAAAGAATGTGTATCTGCGGCATTTAGGAAAACAGTGAAACAGAAATATCAATTTCCCAGCCAACATAAGGTCTCTGAGAATTCCATCAGGCACAGAAGTAACTTGTTGAAGGACTTGAAAATCAACATCTGCTTCACAAAGCTGCATGGAAAAGACTGAAGATAAAACATTCTAAATCCTGCTCAAGACAAATGCTTGTTCATAGAATTACTGATCTGAATTTCCTGTATTTAACCTTAAATGGTAGTTAATATAAAAATTTATGGAAGGAAAAATTGCAAACCAGAAAAAGAAAGCTAGAGTCTTTAACAGCAAAATGTGTTTAAGGTTATGCTAATATAAATCTCAAATTGAGTCCCAAAATAAAGTACATTAAAAGTTGTCTATAAAAATCAGCAAAAATATTACAAAGTTCGTAATTCATCAACTGACTAATCTTCTTTTCATCCTTTAGGCTGAAATTTCTTCAGTAATATGTTATTTTCTGGCTTTCCTAGCTATCCTAATTGTTTATTGTATCTAATGGTTCTTAAAATGTTCATTCAGTTTTTCCAGAGCTTCCACTGTAGAGAATACAAGCACCACTGCCAGAGGCTTACTGCTTCTTTTCCTATATCATCATCTGCAGTATTCAAAGTCATCATGCATGTTTAAATTGAGAATAGAGAACAGCTATGATCCAGAGTGTGGTATGCTATACTGGCTTCCAGATACTTCAATACTTACAGTTGTACATCTGTCTAATGCTCTTGCCCTCACTCCATTCACAAGAGACTCAGAGGGGACCTCATTACTCTCTACAACTACCTGAAGTGAAGTTGTAGTCACCTGGGGCTCGGGCTCTTCTCCCAGGCAAATAGAGACAGGATGAGAGGGCATGGCGTGAAGCTGCACCAGGGGATGTTTAGGTTGGATATTAGGAAGCACTTCTTCTTGGAAAGGGTGATCAGACATTGGAATGGACAGCCCAGGGAAGTGGTGGAGTCACCATCACCGGAGGTGTTTAAGGAAAGGCTGGATGTGGCACTTAGTGCCATGGTCTAGCTGATATGGTGGTGTTAGGTCATAGGTTGGACTTGATGATCTCAGAGTTCTTTTCCAGCCTCAATAATTCTGTGACTCTGTGAACATTTGCCTCAAAGATTTGTGCATGAAACAACATCAATTTAATCTACAGATAAACCACTTCATAATTGTGAAAGCCACGCTTAAAGGCGACTTTAAGAGGTTTTAAATACTTCAAAAGCAGACAGATAGGATCTGCTTGGAATACCTGTCACAAAAGTATAGAAGGTACTTTCAGGAACATTAAAGACATAAGCAGAGAAGCTATGCATTAGTCCTAACAGCTTGGGGTGATAGGGGAATTCCTCATACATTCATTGAGGAAGACAGAGTAGAACTGTATCAGTTTGTAGTCCTTCTGTAAGGAAAAAGAAATTCCTAAACCAGATGCATAAACTAGATGTGGAATAGCATCATTCACAGAAGAGTTCTGAGGGAAATCACACAGAAGTTGCAGGACTGCAGACTAAGATGTGTAAGCTATTGCTATGTCAAGGGACTACTAAGCTTTCCAGGGTAACCCTTGTCTACTAAAAGGTATTTACAGGAGATTCCAGGAACTACTGACTGATGAGTCTGATTTCCATCTCTGGGAAGGTGGAGGGTCTACAGTAAGACATAAGAGTCACTGAGACTGTTTGGAAAGGAACAGTCTGGCCTTCTGAAGGAAAATATCGGCTCAGCACTCTAAAGGTCTTGAAGAGGGTCAACAACCATGTGGACATCCAGCAGACATAATGTATCTGGATTTTCAATAAGCCTTTAACAAGGTTTCTCAAGACAAATTGCTACACAAACTGAGCTGTCCTATGACCAAGTATCCTTGCATAAACTAAAAAGCTTATTTAGAGAGAGGAAGCAAAGGAAGAGCTTACTGATCACTTTTCAGTGTCAAGCAGAAACAGTTCTAGGTCCCTCCAGGCACCAGTGTTGTGATTGACTCGTATTTACCACCCCTAACAGAAAAGGAAGTGCATTGTTAGGTCTATAAGTTTACTGAAAATATTAAGCTTTTCCAGGTACACAGGTGCCATTAGAACAGTGAGGACTTCACTAACATGAGTGTGTGAGCAACAGATGGTGGCTGAGCTTCAGAGCAGACAGATACAAGGTTGTAAACAAAAGGAAAAAAACATTATCTGAAGCATGCCCATGTAAAACTGAAACAGCAGGCAACCACCAGCAGTTCTCTGAAATCTTTCAATCAAGGTGTAGTGGCAGACAAAAAAAAACAAACAACAAACAACAACACATTAGGCATCACTAGAAAGGATTCAGGGAAAACAAAACAGAAGCCTATACTGCAGGAAGTTCTGATCTCCATGTCAAAATGCAGCTTGAACAGCTGCCTCATGAAGAAAAGCCAGAAAGGTCTCAAACCTTATGTTTTGAAGAGGAAAATGTTGAGGGGCATATGATCATGTTCCAAAAACCACAAAGGTGGTACAGCATAAAGGCAAAACTGTTACAACCAAATCCTGCAACACTTGAAGCCAGGGCCACTTTAATAGCATATTTAAGAAGTATTACATAGCAGGTTGTGAACTGCTGGGATTTGCTTCTGCCAAGTGGTGAAGGCAGGCTTTAACGGCAGGTTCTGAAGGTGTTTGGACAGATTCAAGAACCAGGAATTCATTAAAGGGTATTAAATAGGACTAAGCAGGGAAGTAGACTCTAATGCCCTTAACATCATCCTGGATGCTAAGGGAACTGAGGGAATTGAAGGAAGACAGGGAGCAGGATCTCAGAATAAATAGCTTCTCCTTTTGCCATTGAGCAAGGCAAAATAGGCTAGACAGACCACAGTTCTGACACACTTGGCTATAGCTTAGATTCTCCTCTGTATGGAGCAGGAGTCAAATTGCTGTCATAAAAAGTGCTCCTCCCCCTTTTTACCTTATATAAAGCTGCACCTATTCAGCTTAGAAGTGAAATGGCATGCTGTAATTCCAGCCTCTGGCATGTGATCCTAGTCTAATAATGCAATTATTTTGTATGATAATTCTTAATGCATGTTCATGGTTACATTGCTCCCAAGTGTAGGAGACAGTGCCCCTCTCCTAAATGCTACATGGCTCACAAGGCAGTGAGTGAGCACAAAATGGCTGCCCATGAACTGCATGGGGACTTTGCCTGTCTCCCCTCTCCTCCCTCCCACAAACTGCAGACTGGACTCCATGGTGGAGACAGAGAATCTTGTGGCTGGAATCCACTGGAAACATTGTGAGGTGCTGCCCAGAGACTGCTGCCAGCCCACTCCAGCACGGGGAAATATGTCGTAACAACTAATAAAAGGACTGCAGCACCCAGGCTCCTGCTGGCTCTCAATATGCCTGCCTGAGTTTCCCTCTATGATTAAACTGCTTTTTGTCTCTCAGTTTTGAAGGCCCAGGCCTGAAGTGAAAGATTCTCATAAGAAGGGAAAAGGCCTAGCAAACTCTGAGCAGATAACAACCTTGAAAGGTACAGAGGCCAATCTGGTGTTTATAACACCAGCTGCTCTCCAGTGCTGAAGAACACAGAGCTCAGCCCAGCCACAACCAGGCCTGAAATGGAGATAAAGTAAGAACGAACAGATAAACAAAAGGGTTTGCTTGGTGAGGACAAGGGCTTCATGTGTTTTTGTCTACTGTTTTCCTTTTATTTTCCAATGAGAGATGTCAAAACTATGGCTAATGGTTAAATGACAGCAGTCAATCAACTTTATTCTATAAAAGCCTGGTCCTGTTTTTGATTGGGGGGATTTCTGTACACTTTCCCTGGAGGTTGCTGTACCTTCTCCCTCTAGCAGGGATGCCTGCTAGAGACACTGATTCTTGAGAATTACAGTCCACCCAAGGACACCCAGCTGTGGCCTGGCAAGGGTGAGAAATATTACTCTTTCACTGTCTTTATTAGTAAACTTAACATTAAGTAATCTTAATTATTAAGTTTAAGACTGTAGAATCCTTTAAAGGTGATAATTAATATTCTAGGCCTAGTATAGAATTTAATAAGTAAGTTGTGGGCATTTTAGTGGTTAACCCTGTTGTTTGATTTAATTATGAGTAGTAAAATTCACTGCCAGTACACCCTTTGCATCCAAACTGCACTTCTGTTCTTATATCCCAATTCCCCTATGATTTTCCTGTACTTTTGACTCTCATCCAAATAGTTAAGACCCTAACATTATACGCAATAAATCTTGATTACTGCATATACTTCTTGTCTGTCATCTGTTCTGTCTGGAACACTTGCCTAACAACATCTGTAGCCTTTGAAAGTAAACAACAGAAGCTAAAAGTAGACTCATAAGGAGACTGTATGCAAAACAGTTTTGCTAGGTATGTCACAGACCTTACAAATCATTTACAAAGATTGTTTCCACCCTAATGTTGATAATTTTTCAGGAAATAGGCTTAGCCAGATTTAGATCTACATTATGTTAAGAACTGTTAAAAAATAGCAAAATGTACTGCTGAAATACATTCAGTATTTTCTACCATATCCTAAAACATATGATTTAGAAATAGTGGAGTACCAAAGTAAATTTATCAACCTAAAGTATAGTCCTAAAAATACATTCACAGATGGGAGCAACTATGTATATATAATCTTTTTTTAAGTTATTTTAAGTAATAATATGAAAAGACCATTACATTCCACAGCTAAACTCTCTCTGGCTTCCATTAAGATAAGACATCCTATTAAAGCATGTAAATAAATATTATTATAATAAAATTCAAACTGTAGATTAAATAATAACCATGAGATTAAGTTTCTTCTGAAGCTTGGCCAGTCACCTGGGTGTCTTAGTCAGAACTGCAGACTGAAGAATCCAGGATTATGAGAAAATCAAATTTAGCAATTCTTGCAAAATTTTTTCTCTGCATTCTCTTTCTGCTTCCTTCTGATTTATCTTACAGCTGACATACTTTTCTGTTAACAAAATCACACACAGTGTCCTTCTGTTTTGAGCAGTATTTCAGTAAGTTGTACTAGTTTCCAGAAATTCTCTGAAATAACCTAATTACATTTTTTCCTAAAATTTCTGACATCTATCAAACTCAGATGCTGCACATTTATTGAGAAAAAGATATATATACAATTACATCACAAGCATAATTAGAAAACTTAGAAAGCTCATTTGAAATGAGAGGATTACAATTTGCAATGACTACAGCATCTACTGTAAGTATAGTTTATTTTTCAAAGCAATTATCAAGTTGATGAAAATCTTGATAACGTTACAGTTTTATGTGAAATGTTTCTACTGTCTCCAGAAGAATATTTTATTTTTGTTGAAAAGGCAGACATGCCATCCATAATACAAGGAACAAGCATACTTTGCTTTTCTTGACTTATGTGTGCTTGTCCTCATCTCCCATGATGCTTCCTGACAACTCTTATTACTGTATAAAAAAAGACATGGAAGTATACAATGGAAACTCATAAGGGAATCCAGCTGGGGCAGAAAATTTATCACACTTTGGACTGTAGCTCCATATGACAAAACTCTAAAAATTCAGGATGCAAGTTTTCTTAAACTTTTGTCTCTTTATAATTTTCATCCATAATTAAAGACCATATAAAGGAACTTAATTTTGGTTCCAGAGTGAAAGCTTAGACATAGAAATTACACTGATATATTAAAACACCTTTTTCATATAAATATTACTGTTTTATACCTGGCATTCTGTCTTGCTGCAAAGACAACTAGTACACAGATGATAAAAATAATGCTTTCAAAAACATTTCAGGAAGGAAATAAATTATGACCTAAAAACACACTAATAAGCAAAAGCTTACAAAAATGTTATTTATGTAATGAAAAACTCTTCTAGCCTGGAGCAGTTAAAAACTATCAAACTACAAAACATCTTTAATGGAAAAAGATTTAACTGTATTTAAAATACAATGAAATTGAATAAAGCATCTTTATGAAGGTTGGATTCTGTTACCAATTTTGTTAGAAAATTTCACTGAGTAGAAGACTAACCATAACTTGCAGAGGGATACATAGCCTCATGTACTGCATATAGACTAAGCTCTAACGTATTTCTATCAGTATACTTAGAAAACATAACATTTTCAAATCAGTTTAGTTAAGAATGTCTCAGGTGAAAATGGAGCATAATTCCAGTTTCAGCATAAGAAAATGTATGCAACATGTAGCATTATAGCTGGTATTAGTATTTACAATCTCATACATTTTTTTAATTTATATATTTATTTGCTTGTTACTGGTGTAATGTACACTGAAAGAATGCATTACTCAAACTATTATCCAGCATCAGCACTGTCATGCAGAGAAGGACAGCAGAAAGCAGACAATATTGTATGTATATTTTAAATTAAAAAACTAAAACAAACTTTCCACTGCCTGTAAATTTCAAATATCTGTAGGTACATGAACAAAAAATTACAGTATATGTCATACTCTTCCAATTTAATTATTTTTATTTAAAAAGTAGAAACAATTCCTCAACATGAAAATGCTGTATTGAAAAAGATAACAGACAAGTTACTGGGTTGGGTTTTTTTACTAGCTAAACCACAAGTTTACCAGCCATCTTCCAGTTTGGGCATAATCTGAGATTACATGTCTGCTTTACAGTAGATATGCAGATTCATAGCATCACATTTAGCAGACCTCACTGCTTTAGGAAGTGAAAGATGTCTGGATTCTCAAAAATAAAGCTTCTTAGGAAGAAACTTAAATATTTTATTTTCAATGAAACTTACCCTGCACTTCTTTTCAAGAGCAAGCGCTTGCATTTGTATGTTCATATTTTTTCCCTCCAATACACAAAGCCTCATTAGAAATGAAGGTTATTTTTAGGACTACATACCAAAGCAGTACCTTTTGCAGCCAAAAATGAGCTACCACTTTACCAGGTTTTTTTAATCTGCATAAATTTGATCTGCATAAACAGGGAAAAAATGCTTTCCATTTGTTACTTGCTTTGACTGAACATATTTATTATGCCATATTTTCACTCTACGTAACTTTTGATCAGACAACTTCCTGGTGTCCACAGATCCAAGATCACAGAACATTTAAAAAGTGAAAGATGTCTCTGGTGATTATCTAGTCCAATACCCTGCCCCGAGAAGAGGCCCACATTGCAGGATGCCCAGGTCAACAGATGGATTGTCATCATCTACAAGGATGAAAATACCCCTTAGGGCAGCCTGTTCAGCTGTTCAGTTGCCATCGCAGTAAAAAAGGGGTTTCTTATTTAATTTCCTCTGTTACATTTCATATCTCTTGCCTCTTCTCCTGTCATGCTGCATAGAACCACTGACAAAAGTCTGGCTGTGTTATCTTACTCTGAACCCCACTGTGTGTTCACACACTTTGACAAATCCTTTGCATCCAGTGTCACACAGCCGCAAGATACTAGAGCTGACCTTGAAGTATCAACTGTCCTAAGGCAGGGTGGGGGGAAAAACACTCACAGAACCCATTGGTAGACTTAGGGAATAAGTAGATGGAACACATTTTCAAAGTTTCATGCAGAGGTGTCCCTACCACAGCTCTGAAGATATTAATGCAAATTGCTTAAAGCTGACAAGCTGGGCACCCCATATCAGTAACAGCCATGAAGCTATGCACGCTGTTTGCTCAATCAAAAGCACACACAAATCTGGTGGAAAAATATCAAACTCATTTGATAGTCTCTAACATAATGGAGCTCAAAGAATAGAAGAAAAATCAATAGGTCTTCAAATGAGTACATCAGAACTTTTCAGAGAATGAGTTTTGTATAATGTACACTGGCAACAGAAAACCTAAGCAGAAATATAGCCGTATGCTACACACCTGTCTGAGACCAAATTTCGCAGTTCTGATACCGGCATTTGCTGGGAACATCCATTCAGCAGGCATTACTTAAGCTGTCTGCTGTTGGCAAAAGAAGCAAATAGCCATTCTTACTGTATTTTTCTAAAGGAATCAAATTAGAAGGTGCAGGAAGACATTCACTAAAAGCATATAAGGATATCCAGGAACTCTAAAACTTACCAGTGGTTTTGGAGTAAAATTACACATTTAGAAAATGCTTAGCTCCTATTTATTATAAACAAAACCCCAAACATTCAAATGATCAAATCTAGCTACTAGTTAATCGCCACTTTATTAACAAGGTAGACCTAGAGGGCACTCGCAGTACATTCTTTGCAATTTATTTTCTAGCCTTCACTGCAATAGTTTCTCCGTAAGTCTTGAAGACTGACCTTTCAGTGACATGTTAAAGTACTAATAGCTTAAACAGTAAATACAGCTTTTGTGTAGCAACACCATTCCTCTACTACTTTACAAGATATTACCTCTATATGTCAACATTTATAAATTGTCTGCTTTCTTCAGGAAATATTTATATTTATGTATATAAATGTTTAAAATCACAGTTCTATGTTATTTTTGTTCTTGTATTTTCTCCCATCTTCTTCAATTTTTTAATAAATTTGTCTTTTTGTTTCTTTGGGAGCACCTGAAGCTTCAACAAAATCTAGAAGTCCCAAATATCTTTCAGAAATAAATAATAAAATTAATTTACACTTCTACCCATATGCACGTTCAAAAACCTGGTCTCTGTTACACAAAGTGCTATAGTTTATTTTGACAGCATCAACTCGAAATGTAACTGATGGGCAGTAAATAATTCAGTAGACACATCTGTTTGTGGAAAGGCTAAGTCATGCCAGGAAGCCAACAATCATCGGAATTTCTGCTACTGACCAAAAACATAGGAAAGGTTCTTTATCATACTGTTGAGAGAAAAGGATGCAGAATTGGTTTCCCCTCATAAAAGAATAAGGCATTAACATTTGTTCTCAGAAAGCAATAAGGCATTAACATTTGTTCTCAGAAAGCAGTTAAGTGCAACTAACTGGGAAAAAGGAGGTTAATTAAGATCTTTGAGGCAGGACTGCTACAGTGAAATTACTTATAACCATAGGTGATTTCCACTCTAATTCAGTGTTAGGAAATCTTATAAATGAAGCCAAGCAATACATGCAATGAGAGGTAAGATATTTAGTGGCTTGATACATGTTTCACCTTATTATGATTTTTTTTTCAAGAAACTTCAGAACTATTTATCGCAAATAAACCTTGTTCGGCTGGTGAATGCATACTAAGTCAGTCCCAAGAGCCTGAGATAGCTCATGGAGACGGTTACTGATGGCAAAAGGATCTTTGCATCAATGTCAAAGGAATTATAGATCACACAGAGAACCACCTTTTGTATATTCAAAAAACCCTTCCCGTAAAACTGCCATTATCAGAGCCATGATGATTGTCATATGGGCACTTGATGTCTGACACCTGCATTGATGAGGCTCAGAATCTTTATATTCAAAAACCGTTTTGAATATATTAAATTAAACAGTTAGACGAGAATCTTCTTCCGGTACAAAAAGAGACACATCTATTTTTAGCTCTTCCCTGGGTTTGCTTTTTGTCACAAAAACATATAATGAGCAATTTTCACAGTCGAAAGATTCACTGACATTGAGCAAAACTGTAGTGGCAAATGGGTTTCATCTGAGATACTCATCTCCTTCCTGATTAGATAAAAGGACCAGAGTCCTCCCCTTTTCCTCCTTCTCTGTCTTTCTCTTTCCTGTGTGCCCCCTGATTCTCCCTTTCTTTTGAGCTTCAGTCTGGGTTTACCACAGGCAACATGTAACACCACAGTAAGTTTTGCCAATCCGTTCATTCACAGTTTAGAGTTCATCTGAGTGAAATATTCTAAGTTTCACCTACATTGCTGTGGTTTTGTGCCTTTTTGCCAGTTTTGTTCCTCGTATGTTTTCAGGGTTTTGAGAAAGTGTTTTTTTGTTGAAACCTTCTGAAGGTGTTATCGGTCTCTCCTTGTACCGTGCAGAGAATCAAAACAACCTCTCCAAGCCCATGGGAATGTAATGGGACAGGTTCCCTTTGTTACAGTGGCCACTCAGGACAGGAGAGGTGATGTGTTCCATGCAGCTGCTGGGCACCAAAAGCCAGCTCAGGTTGGGTCACTACCGTACTTGTACTGCTTCTTGAAAGGCTTGTGCTCCATGGCTTCTGGTATTTAGTGTTATAATAATTCCCATAACATGCAATTCAAATGCCCAGCTGCAAAAATGTAAACGTATTTCCATTACAGTCTCCATCCCTGGTCCTACTAGACCACACAATCAGGTGTAACATTGCAATGATCTCCTTCTCTTGCCTAATGCAGCTCAGACTTCTCCACAGACTGCAGTCCTTTAACAATATAAAAGAGCCACAATAGCATATTATTTGTGGTAAGTAAAACTTCAGAGTACAAACAGTTTGTACTTTTTTGTCATAATAGTACTGACTAAAACTCAACCATGGATATGGCAGTGACCAGAGCAAACAGGCATCCAAACTGATGCAGAACTGAGCTGGCACAAACATACGAATTTCACCACCAACAAAAATTAATAAAAATCTACCCTCAAGTATATTTGAGTAATAAATAGCTTATGGAATCCATGATCTACCAGAGGAAATTTCATAAAAAGAAATTAATTGTCAACTACAATATTAGTGCTTCCTAGAATTTTATTTATTTATTTATTTATTTATTTATTTATTTGCCGCAGCAGATTCTGAGACTATGAAGTATGAATTACAGAATTAACTCACTTACAGGAGTCTTTTTAATAAAATAAAGATAATAGCTACCTACTTAGTGGAAAATTAGCACGATTTCCCATACACTTTCAACAGCAATGCTGTAAAGAATGCTCTTTTCTACAGATTCTTAATGCAATCTAGTCCATGTCTCTAAATAGTCTAAATGCAGTGCTGACTCTGAGAATGATAAAATACAGTGACTGTCAGTAAACAGTGACAAATAATATTATTGAGAGTTTGGGGGGGATTAATATGTAATTGCTGGTGAAGGCTCCTTCTGTAGTCTGTACTCCATGAGCAGAGGGCCTATTACTAGAGGTCAGAAATCTTTACCCAACCACAAACTTATGCTCAAAAAAGAAGACAACGGAACTATATTCATCTCATTATGACATAGAACTTTAAATTTCTGTCATAGCTCTTGCTTCAAGCCCAAGGTCCACAGTTGTAGGATGCTTAACAGAACACAAAGCATGGAAACAGATTAATATCTCACTTGAAGCTACCACATCAGTTGTGAAGTGACAAGCTATTAGTTTCAGAAGCACTTATTTTTCTTGTTGTTATAAAGACTTTTAAGAAGAGAAAGAACTGTTCAGATTTGGAATGCACTTGATTTGCCTTATTCACAGTTTTCACAAATAATTAGCTAAACACCAAGAGTAAAGATTTTAGTTAAGGTCGGCTGAAGTTCAAGAAACCTTTGAATGTGTATAAAAAACCGCTTTTGCTAGGAACCACATAGCACAGGACAAAACATATAGCCCATGACTTTAAATCTGAAACTGTTCTGTCATAAGGTAATTCACATGCTTGAGTGTTTCCTGGATCTACCATCTCAGAAAAATACGTGATTTCTAAACAGTGAACTTCAAGTCTTTTAGTTCAATAGGTTAAATACAACTTGTTTGTGGTACCCACATTTTACTTCTTAATTTCAAAATGCTTCATATGTAGAGAAGCAAAATACCTTTTGTACAATGCTACTCAAAAGATGTTTAATGATGGGGTTTGATGATCAGGCAGTGAGGTGGATCAAGAACTGGTTGAAAGGAAGAAGTCAGAGAGTTGTAGTCAATGGGGCAGAATCTAGTTGGAGGCCTGTGACTAGTGGAGTCCCTCAGGGGTCGGTACTGGGACCGGTGTTGTTCAATATCTTCATCAACGACCTGGATGAGGGCACAGAATGTACCCTCAGCAAGTTTGCTGATGACACCAAGCTGGGAGGAGTGGCTGACACACCAGAAGGCTGTGCTGCCATTCAGAGAGACTTAGACAGGCTGGAGACTTGGGCGGGGAAAAACCTGATGAAGTTTAACAAGAGCAAGTGTAGAGTTTTGCATTTGGGGAAGAAAAACGCCATGCACCAGTACAGGTTGGGGGCTGACCTGCTGGAGAGCAGTGTAGGTGAAAGGGACCTGGGGGTCATGGTAGACAGGAGGATGACCATGAGTCAGCAGTGTGCCCTTGTGGCTAAGAAGGCCAATGGCATCCTGGGGTGTATTAGAAAGGGTGTGGTTAGTAGGTCAAGAGAGGTTCTCCTCCCCCTCTATTCTGCATTGGTGAGGCCGCATCTGGAGTATTGTGTCCAGTTCTGGGCCCCTCAGTTCAAGAAGGACAGGGAAGTGCTTGAAAGAGTCCAGCGCAGAGCCACAAGGATGATTAAGGGAGTGGAACATCTCCCTTATGAGGAAAGGCTGAGGGAGCTGGGTCTCTTTAGTTTGGAGAAAAGGAGACTGAGGGGGGACCTCATCAATGTTTACAAATATGTAAAGGGTGAGTGTCAAGACGATGGAGTTAAGCTTTTTTCAGTGAAGACCAGTGATAGGACAAGGAGTAATGGATACAAGTTGGAGCATAGGAGGTTTAAGATGAATATCAGGAAAAATTTTTTTACTGTAAGAGTGACAGAGCACTGGAACAGGCTGCCCAGAGAGGTTGTGGACTCTCCTTCGCTGGAGACATTCAAAACCCGCCTGGACGCCTTCCTGTGTGATGTACTCTAGGTGACCCTGCTCTGGCAGGGGGGTTGGACTAGATGATCTTTCGAGGTCCCTTCCAACCCCTAGGATTCTATGATTCTATGATTCTATGATAATACATATTTCAATGTTGGTTTTGAAGGTACATAGCTTCCTAGTAAAGCCAATTATATCCAAAGGAAAACATTAGGACATGAAGAGTGTTTACAGAAATTCCAATCCTGTGACTCATCTTGCACTCTCAAGTCTCACATTTTTGTATTTAAATTCTACTTTTTAAGAGATATGTTCATATAGTACTTCCTGCTTTAACAAATAATTAGATACCAATATTATAGTGTTGTCTTAGGGTGTGTGCTATTTGCAGAAGGTCAGCAAGCATTTTTTTCATTCCAGAGTTTTGTTCTAATAACTGGTGACCCTTCCATAGTCTAAACTTAAATGCAGATACTACCTATTAAAAAAAAAAAATCTTCCACAAAAAAAACCCCAACTGATACTTAGGGTCACACCTCAATGGTTTAGTCCTTCACAGTTTATTAGCCCACACAGCCTACATCTCCTAGCTAATTTTGCAGATGCTGCTAAACATTCGAGATACAGCTGGGAGCTCATTTTGATTTTGATTAATTCTATTAGAAATGTATTGTTAGGAAAGTCTACAACGTAGTTTCATCATATTGTATCACATTGAATGAAAGAATGACTAGAACCTGATCTTGCAGCATTTATACCCATAAGCACAAAAGTTTCCAGTATTATCACTTCTAAGTTAATTTTCATCTTTTCTTTAGAAGCTGTTTCATAAGATCTTTTTGGTAATTTATGCACTTGGTTTCCCTTCCCACTAAGCCCTCCATGTTTTTTGTATTTTTCTCATAATATTTTCCAAGCCAGTGCACAATACATTGAAAATAGTCTTAATCATAGTCTGAAAGATGACATTCGTATCTTTTCAGAGGCTTAGAATCAAAATTGTGCAACTGAAGGACATTCTCCAAGAAGAACAGTAGATACAAGTAAATGCCAGAAATACACAACGACAGAAATACTTTCTCAACAGTAGAAGTCCTGTTTGAAAGACGCAACAAAAAATAACTTCCTATTAGCAACAGCTCCCATTAATTTCTCCCTGAAGAAATAAAAAAGCTAATACCTTACAGCTGAGAATGCAACAAGTTTTGGTGGATGGATTCACTTTCCAGAAACAAGGAATACAAGACCTAATCACTCAGTTTGAAAATAATTTTGAAAAAGAATTAATGTCCATTTTCTCACAGGGTTTGGATAATCACACAACCTGCAAGCCTTGTTTAAGCATTTTCTTTTATTATAGAATAGAATTATTTTAGAAGTACTCCATTTTATTTTAGAATAGTACTGAAGTAACAGAAAACCTTATTTGACTTACTCAAGCTCACGTAGTTAAAAAGGAAGGGCAAGAAATTGTGCCTGAAATTCCTACCACCCTTAGTCAAGTCAGTTTTTTCATTATGTCTCAATTCTTGCTTTTTAAAATAATAAATAATTAAATAAATGAAAATGGAGAGCAGTCATTAGGTACCTCCAAGAAAAACAGAAGCAGTAAGAAAATTTCCCAGACACAACAAAATCTCACAAGTATGGTTTATCCTCATCTTTCTTTTCCTGTGAAAAATGCTACTTCTTAGGTTTACAATGTTATGGGCCAAGGAGGTGATGAGGCAATAGTCAGGAGATATGGGTCACATTGCAGCTCTATCACACTCCTGGAGTTATCAGACTGACTCTCTTAGTCTTCTGGATGACTTTGGGAGACCTTGCCTTTATTCCTACTTATTTAATGAAGTCTGTGATATGGTCATCTATTTTTAAAGATGCAGTTATTTACTACTTTAGAGTGCTGTGTCTGATGTCATTGTGAATGAAATGCTTAAAGATACAAAACTATTATTAGTTCAACTTTGCACAAAATGCATGGTACCTTAAGGTAAAAAAAAAAAAAAAAAAAGTGTTGACTGAAGGTGAACATAAAGATGTAATAATGAAAATTTTTTTTTAAAGAATCAGAGTTAGGGTTTGCGTATTCTGCCTCCAGTCTCTCCAGTCAACACCTGCAGTATTTCTCTTATCACTTTTCATCAGATTACACCTTTTCTTTCAGGTTATTTTCCAGAACATATTCTTTTTTCTTCCCCTATTATGTTTCTCCAGGAGTCAGAGTATTCTGTTGGTGTTCTAGAATTCATATGCCAATAAATTTTAAAATAAAATCTTCCATTGATAAAGATCAACATAAAATAATTAGATTTTTTTTTGTTTAAACACAAACCATTATAGGTTTCTTAGAATTGTCTCTATTTATGAGTAGTCCCTCTACTGTCTTCTGCACAGAAACATACATTCTGCTGTATCACAAGTAAACCTGAAATGTTTCAACCTAAAACTCACATCATACAAAATTAAAATAATGTGTGAAAAGGATACTTAAGAAAATATCTTAAAATATGAAAGGATACAGAAATGTACGTACTGCTAGATTTTATGTTGGAAGGCCACTTAGATCCAAAGAAATACATGTCTGCATACATTAACTGGATTAACAGCAAGATTTAGTTGTGATACTGGTATAGAAATGCAAGCTTGCCCACCTCTTGACCTACATCTTGCCTTACCTCTCTCCTGATCATTGTTGATTCAGTGTTGAAACTTTGCCAAGTTCAAAATACAGTTTAAAATCCTTCAATAGCTTTCTGGAAGCTGGAAGAAGTATGCTCAGAAAAGTACCATTATATAGTTACTCATAAGCATTGTTCAGTTAAGTGAAACCTTAACAATACACCATCATAACTCTGTATTAGTAGATGATTCTGGTACACTTTGAGAAAATACACAAAATGCAAATAACTGTTATGAGGAGGTTTCATTTATCTTTAAATGTAAGGGTTTTTTTGTCTTGCAGTAGTTGCAGAAATAAGAGTTAAGTAAACTTAATACAGAGATAGCAATATTATGCATTGCTGTGTCAGCTAACACAACAAACTGTCACAACATTTTAACTTTGCTTATCAGTGTTTTCAGATGGTCAAATGCATCCATTTAAGTAAGGATGGAATTCTAGTAAAATTTGAGCACGTTGCACCTTTGGCATGCAAGGTAGGCAATGAAAAGAAACTAAACAACAAAGGTGAACTCTTTACAACTTTACAATCTACTTTGGGTAGAAGTCCAAAGGTGATGATACACCAAATTAACAAAGTTAAGTGAGTACAAAGTTGAAGTCAAACAAAAAATGAGATAATTGGTAGCTTTTGTCAACCATCTGTGTTAGAAAGCCACAAAGCATGAAAACAGCTAATTTCAGTGAGACAGGAGGAAGCAACAAGTCAGGGTAGCAGACCAGAACTTAGTCACCTTACCAAGATCAAGTAAATGTCCTGTTCCCCTGACTCCATGGTGCTGATTATAGCTGAACCAAAAGCCTTTCTCAGGGAAAAGAGAAGTGTGCTATAATACAAATTGCTTCGCACCTGCTTTGCCCATCCAATTTAGTAGGAAAATCTTGGATTCTCTGTTACAAAGTGTTGTGGTTTTGTTCTAGTCATTCTCCTGAGGAGATGCTCTATCAGTTCTCCTCAAGACTGCTATTTTTTATCAACTCCAAGGTAACAGATTTACCAGAACTTTGATTTTTTTACTATAGCTGCTTCATCTCAAGACCTCACCTGAACACAGTATTCACAGTGCAAATAAGTTTTATATTATTGTATATAATACTGCATCTGAGGTTCCAAAATTCTCATGTGTTAATACAAAATTCAAACTATCCATCTTCAAAATGTATGACACAGGCAGTACTTACAAATAGGAGATTACAACACAATATATTTCTAAAGAAGGTATTTTATAGTGTTTATGAATTCATAATTGTTTCCAATGCAGTATTTCAAAGGAGACTAATTGCTGTGAGGAATATTGACAGACAGATAATAGCTTGTTTGCTTTTATTGGTGACTAATTAATAAGAGCATCAATCTGTTTATTTTTTAAAGATCCATTTAAATTGCTTTGGGAAGAGTTGTATGTTATTTCAATTTACAGTCAAAATACTTAATAATGAACACCTATTGAAAATGTTCACTTATTCACGCAGTATTTATGTGCATGAATAAAGACCTCCACACCTGACAGACAGAACATACCAGAGAATACAAATATATCTACCTATTATTCTCAATTAGAAAAACAAAACCCTGCTTGAAAATTTCATTGGAGCTAACTGACAACTACTGCTGATGCTTTATGGAATTTAGTGAAAACAAACTGAAAGTTGTGATGTTACTGAAATACCTAGGAACTATTCGCTATTAGCTCTTTTGTCTTACTGATTTCTAAAATGAAAGGATAACTGTCTTCCTGCCTACTATTATTATAATCGAACAAATTATAGTTTAAATTGTGCTAGAAGCTTTTCTTGCTCTAAAATATCAAAAACTGTATCACATTTTTCCTTTGTGCTTCTATAAGCAGTAACTAATCACTGTTCCTCACAATGATGACTAATTACATACTATGGCTTTTTGGATGACACAGGCCTTACAGGTTTTCGTTCCTCCTCCATCTAATGTCTATACGCTAAAAAAATGAAAATAATTTAAATAAAAAATGTGTAATGCTACAAGAAATCCAAGAACTGCATGTTCTGTTTTCAGATTACAGAATGTTTCTGTAATTAAGATTTATATATAACATGGTGCCAAAATTACAAGTTTTTCTCTAGGTAGTAGATAATTTGAGCGATTATATCTGATTATTATTGCACAATCATTTTGAATTGGATTTTTTTTTAGTGAATGCATTAATTTATGTTCATTTTGTAATGTTTTGACCCATGCAATGTCATCTATAGGGCTTGCACAGCACCATTCCGAGCCCTGCTCAGAAAATTTATTGCTGTATATCATTGATACCAATATTGCAATGTAAAGTGTGTAGAATTTTAGACATAATACAGATTTTCTGGCCCTGCATTCAGTTTTCTTGAAGACAAAAATCAGGATACAACGTGGTTTTTTTTTCCAGAATTTATTGATTTGAGCTCCCAAAGCACAGGTAAACCAAGAAAACACCCATTCATCTGCAGGTAGCCAATGAAAAAGAAAACAAAATTTTGTCTTGCCTTGGACACAGAAACAACTATATGCTGGCTGGCTGGAACACCTGCAGGCTCAGGAGAGCAAGATTTCTGAGGTGTAGCAGACTACAGCTGAGTGAAAACTGAAGCCATCACCCTTTTAGGCTTTCTCATATTCAGAAGGAGAAAGAAGGTGAAGCTTAGCTGCAAGGACTCATTGTCCCCTTCTGCTTCAAGGAGAGTGCATAACATACATACCTCGCTATCTACAGCTGTTTTTGACAACATTCTGTAGCTGCAAAGAGCTAATGGAAAAGCCTGCCACTAGATTCCCACATGGAGCCTAAAATTGCTTAGAGCAAACAGCAGCAGCCCTAAAAGATAAAGAAACATAAATCTTTACAGAAAGCTGATTGGAACCAGTAATAAGCAATGAGGAAAAAGGTCCTTCTCTCCATTCTGACTAGGAATACAGATGGGGAAAAGCTTCACAGTGACTGACAATGCCCCCAAGAAGGGCCTGAGGAAGAAGATACTTTTCCCTAAAAAAGGAGGTACCATCAAAGGAGGTACCATCTTTCCCATTTCTAATTACATGCTTACTGTCCAATTAACAAAGAAAAAGGAAAGAATTTGTTTGAATCACTGCTTTAAACAAAAAGTCAATTTTTGCAAATGGCAAGAAGCAACCGTCCCAAATGGGGTGAGATAGGAGACAATATGTCTATGCACAAAACAAGATTTACTGCAAACAGCACTGGAACTTAACTATTGAACTAAAAAGCCACAAGCACAACCAGATTGTTTGGGAGTTGGGATATTAGAAGAGAATGTTAAAGCAATAATGCAAAAAGGTGTCTTAACAATAAATTGCACAACCAATAGTCAGTCAGTCAATAAGGGTTAACCATTTAAATGCTAGCAACTTAATTATTAACAAGTCTTAAACTAGATCTAGTAAAATGATCAAAATAATCCCTAGCCAGGTGATAATACAGAAAGCGCACTTATCTAAAAGTTTAAAGCTTAACAATGAAAGATTGCTTAATGTTAAGTTAAATAATAAAGACAAAAAAGGAGTTAATATCTCTCACCCTCTTATGGCCACAGCCAGGTGTCTCTTTGTCCTGGTCCGCGCACCTCCTGGGAAGTATGTGGGAGTCTCCCTGATCAAAGATGGGACCAGGCTTTTATAGAATAAAGTGGATTGACTGCTGTCTTTTAACTATTTAGCTGTACCTTGAACATCTCTCATTGGAGAATAAAAGAAAAACAGTGGAAAAAGCCAAGAAGGCCCTTTTTTCACCAAGCAAACTCTTTTGTTTATCTATTTTTTCTTGTTTTGCCTCCTTTTCAGGCCTAGTTGTGGCTGGGCTGGGCTCAGTATTCTTCAACACTTGAGAGCAGCTGGTGTTATGAACATCAACTTGACCCTCTGTACTTTCAAGGTTGTTATCAGCTCAGAGCTTGTTGGGCCCTTTCCTTTCCCATGGGCATCTTTTCACTCCAGGCCTGAGCCTGTCAAATTGAGAGACAAAAAGTGATTGATTTATAGAGGGAAACTGAGGCAGGCATTCTGAGAGGTGCAGTGTCCTTCTACACCCAGTCAGCTTACTGAAACAAGCTTTTAAACTGAAGGACTCAAGGAGCTGGGTCAAAAAAGGAAATTCTCACGTTAACACATCCACATGGGGAATAAACCAGGTTAACCAGATTTTTAGCCAATGCTATTTAGCTGCATCCAAAGACAAGAAGCAGAAGCTAACCACCTTGTGGTTGTGTACAACTATGGTATATCTTCCCACTCCCCTCCAGGGAAATCAGCATGTTTGACTACTTCTCCGGAAAGCTTTATATACCAACTCACACAGTATAGGGAAAAAAAAGAGGAAGAACTCGAGATCTCTGTGCATTCGCAGGTCCATTACTTCATTGCGGTTACTGCCGACAGCAGCACACAGTATTGTTTTCCAGTGTCCGACATTAAAAGACTTGCAATTAGCAGCACATAGACACCACAAACAGTACCCTCATATGGAAAGGAGACAATTGTCTACAAGACTTATTCACAGAAAAGTAAGATACCAGGAAAACCATGTAAAATGTGACTAAACCATTGCAAATTGTCCTTTTCTTGGAGAAAGCTGCTCTTGAACATACATGAGATTGTTGTCTGGGTTTCAGGATCTATTATGAAATTACCAAATTTCAGATGTACCTTTTATAGACTTACATCTTGATCTGCCTGATGACAATGTTTCATTGAATGAAGGTAACAAGCAAAGGTAAATAGTAACAAGTGAAAACTCATTAACTAGGAAAATATCAAGGCAAGAAGGAAGATCTCAGCACACACACTTCTACAATCACTCACAACAGCAAAGCTCAGGTACTACATGTAGCAGAGGAAGACTAGCATGTGAAAAGTAAACCATATAAAACTTCATACATGTTACTTTATCACAAAGGTACTGAACAGCTTCTGTGAGAGAGTGATCCATGTTCCATTTTTATTTTTTTTTATTCATATATAGGTATTTTATCATCCAGATGAAATAAGTCCTTCTGGTTGCTTTTTTTTTAATTCAACTGATAAAAAGCATAGTATGTGTTACTTTTATAGCCATCTCACATGGCTATAAGAGAAGTATGAGCTTTCTGCTTTCTTCATTCTGAGGTATGCAAACAATTACCCAAGCCAAATTGCACGTTTTATCTGAGCAACAGGATCAACAGTTTCTGTACACGCTTCAACAGAGTTCTGCCTTGTATACACCTTGCTTCAATTACTATGATAAAATCTTTACAGTTGTTACAATCCCACCCAAATGCTATTTGGAATGCAACTGTGAGTTTCACTGGGTTGCAAACCCTCATGAAAACCTTATGCCCAATTACACACCATGAATGTTTTTGTTTGCACTTACATTGATTCGCCATGATGTTAGAGAGGCAAAATAAGACTTTCTTCATGCAATAATGACTTTTCCAAGTAACTAAAAATATGAAAATACATTTTATTTGCTAGATAACTGTATTGCACAGATCACTGGCAAATGTGTTATTGGTTTTGGTTTTAAATTAATATTTTCTTAAAGCATCTGTTTTTCCATGGAACATTTCTGATTTTGTCCTTATCTGTTTTTCCATCTTCTCCCCCCATTTTTCAGAAATGGGCAGAAGTACAATTCATGTATTACTCAAAGATGTGCACACTGACTACAGTGATAAAAGCATCTCCAGTAATTATACTGCTAGGTTTCAGTAACTCAAATAGTTGAAACAAGGTATTTAGAATCACAGAATAATTTTGGTTGGAAAAGACCAAACGTACACCACATCTACAGGTCTTCTCAATATCTTCAGGGATGGTGACTAAATCACTTCCCTGTGCAGCCTTTTCCAGTGCCAGACAACCCTTTCAGTGAGGAAATTTTCCCTAATATCCAGTCTAAACCTCCCCTGATGCAACTTGAGCCCATTCCCTCTTGTCCTATCACTTTTACTTGGGAGAAGAGGTCAACACCCAACTCACTTCAGCGTGCTCTCAGGTAGCTATAGAGAGTGATAAGGTCTCTCCTCAGCCTCCTTTTCTCCACACTAAACAACCCCAGTCCCCTCAGCCATTCCTTGCAAGACTTGTGCTCTAGACCCTTCACCAGCTTCATTGCCCTTCTTTGAACACACTCCAGTACCTCAATGTCCTTGAGGGGCCCAACACCAAATACAGTATTTGAGAAACAACCTCACCAGTGCCAAGTACAGAAGGAATATACATAGTCATATAATAGAAATTAATCAACAGTTTATCTATCACTTGAGATGCATCTCAGAAACCAATCCTTTACACTGATGATCCTATGTAGCTAACAGGAATAATTGAAAGTTCTTTTTCATTAACAAAGCCTTATCATAAAAGTACTAACAGAAAACTGAAGTTTACTACCATTCTTTCAGAATTTTTTCTCTGGAGGATATTGAAATAATGTTTAATATCAAGTAATTGACAATACTGTCAGCCTCTGAGTTCTTAAAACTGGTCTTTCATATATTGCAGGGGTATGAGAAACCAAGTATAATGAACATGAGCATTGAGTTTTACTTCAGCTTTGAGTCTCTTTTTTCATGCAGCACTATTCACTGGAAACCTGGTTATTGATTTTATTGATTTTATTATTGATTTTAATATGTATTGATCCAATACGTTTAATAAGAAAGATAGCAGAAATA
This sequence comes from Apus apus, assembly GCF_020740795.1. Lineage (NCBI taxonomy): Eukaryota > Metazoa > Chordata > Aves > Apodiformes > Apodidae > Apus > Apus apus. The sequence continues at coordinate 90,577,483 of NC_067282.1, read as the reverse complement.
AATACCAACAAGTAATGTGACTGAAGAGGCTAAGACTGACATACATGTCAAAATATGTATGCTACTCTGTCAAAATACATGTTTGCCTATCATGTGAAAAGTATATCATGAATGCAACAAAGGAGAGTGAGAGAAACACTTAACATTCCTTCCTCAGCAACTCAACACAGCCTTTGGAGTAGTTAAAAACTTTTCATGCTCCCTCATCCAGCAGGTGTCATGCAAGCATCCCACCTGGGTGCCCCAGCAGCATGTGGAACATAAGAACACACTGCATTTCACAGAAGTGTTTCTGTGAGTGCTCAGTCATGCTTGCTTGCACATTCTTACAAACAAAACAATCCTAGGTTTCAGCTGCGTTGCAGCATGTTAAATGCAGCAACACTGGCATCCACTCCTGAGGAGCTGCAGCAGGCAGCTGTCATAGCCAGTGATGCAATCAAACATAGCAAAATACGTTTTATTTCATCCCTTTAAACTTTTCTTTAAGGCTATATCAACACTTTATATGCTTTATACTGTTCTGAAGTACTTTGAGAACGCTAGCTTGTGAAACTGGTGTAAAGTTGCTCATCATTTTCAGGGCATTGAAAATTTGATGTATACAGTCCATTTTTTCCCCCATCATCCTTAACATTGTTTGATTTGATGTGGTCTCCTCTATTTTCTTGCACATCTGCTTCATTAATTTCTCCTAAACTCTCAAGAGCATAATACAAGAATACTCCACTATTTTGTGGCTTATCTTCAGTGAATTGAGATGCATCCAGGGCTTATAAAAGGACATGAGGGGGTGAAATTGTTTGTGTAACAACACGCATGTGAAAGCACAGTGTGTATCTGGGCTGCTTACAAAAAGTTCACGAAGTACAGACTTCCAAATAGTTTATCAATTAATCATTTAGCAATGAAATAAAGTCACTATCTCAGTAAGGTGAATCTGATGGAACAGATGCACTAAAAAAATTATCTTAAAAAAAACCCAAACAGTCTATTACCTTACCAGGAGACTGTATTTTAAAAGCATTTAGAGAGAGGTAAGTCAACAAAATTAATGGTTCCTAAGGTTATCCAAGAAATCTCCTCCTTGCAAACACTGCGCAAAATAGAATATTTTTTTTTTAGATTCTGAAACCTCAGACCTCCCTGTTCTTCAGAAACTAGTAAAATAAACAAATAAATAAATATACAATTAATAAAAAATATTATGAGCAACAAATAAAAGTTGTAACTTAAAATAGCTAAGGGTGTAATGTGTGCAGCTGATTAGGAATTTAAGTAACCCAGAAACTACTCACCAGTAGAAGAAACTCTAGCATAAAATAACATTTGAAACACTTTGATATTTGACGATTCACTCCTAAACATGCTGCAAATGTCCTGCATCTTTTATAAATCTCTCTGTCCTATATTCATATAAAAAACTCTCACCTTTAACTATGGAGTGAAAACTAATGTCCTTTGAGAACAGAGAAAATAAATCACTCCTACAGCCCTCCACCAGTCTCTGACAAGTCATTGATGACTACGTCACTCTTCCTGGTGACAAACATTTTTCTTTCAAATGTTTAAAGATAGGACTATATGTCCCAGAACTCCAGCTTACCTGAACAGTGTCTATAAAGCAGGTTTGCACTGTCAGAAAAATGTTCAAGAAGCTGTGATGCTGATTAAAATGAACCCTTCTTTTGTAAGCAAAGCTGACTCATTTTCCCCAAGAGCCAGAACAACAGTCTGAGAAAACTGGAAGATAGAATGCATGGGGCTTACCTCCTTCAACCTCCAGCATCCCTCCAACATTGCAAAGAAAAAGAGGAAAATTGCAAGGCACAGTGCTTTTGGTGTGAGCCTGCCAAGGATGATAAGAGAACTTTTACCTGACCTTTTCTGATAGGAAAGTCTGAATATTATTCCTACCTCAATGCAAGAGGGACTTGAGTGCAGAATAGTTGCTCCATTTTGTAGCATTACAGGCATTTCTAGACTTACAGAGGTAATTTCTGCACAGAAAGGAACTGTAAAATTTATAGTCAGTATTTTCAGCATGACATTACATACATATGACACATGATGATCTCAGATATTTTACTAAATCACAACATCCAAACATTTCCCAAATACACACAAATATAAAGAATAAGCCTTAAAAGAAAAAGGGACAACAATTTTTACATTAAAAATACATACATTATTGTAGGAAACATCTCTAAGTATCCCAGTGTCTGTGCCAGTGCAATATTTAAATGTTTTCACTGCATGTTTTAAACACCGTAACACAATAGGTCTGAATTTTATTCAGTATCTTGGTTTATTTATGATAGTAGGTAAAGGTTAACTCACATCATACTATTGTATTTCAAACACATAGGCACCATTTATGTTTTCCTGCAACCTTCCTGCAACTGGAGTCCTTCTGACTCCAGTGACATTTTACAGGTGTAAGAGTAAAAAGTATTTTTTATAAAGGACTGAACAAATATTACTACCCATAGATCTTGTTTGATCACTTTTACTATATGGGAAGAATTCATCTCACCTAGCCTAGCTATCTTTAAAAAACCTATCAAAGAACAGAATTAATCACCTTCAATCAGAGGTTTCTCCCACTCTCCATGATCATGCAGAGCCTACCTGATCAGCTCATCTAGAAACATACATTTGAAAATACGTCAGGTGACAGAAATGTATTATGCTCTTTTATCCTCCCAGGAAGGCAGCTCTGAAATATATACTTCAAACACACCCACAACCTATGGAGGACAGTGAAAATTTTATTGCAGTATAAATAAAAAAACAAGTTTTGCTGCCCATATTTTTTCATGTGTTTATCCTTCTTAATTTTTAGTCAGTCTTTCAAAATACATGGACAAGTGCACAGGAATATACCTATGTTTTATATACATAAAATATATTCTGTCGTTCTTCAACTGCTATAGCAAATATAAAGAAAGTGAAAACAGTTAATCTCAAATTAATAAAAATTCTAATTTTCCTTCTAGACAATTCCCACCCCCACTTCCCTCAGTAAATATACCTGTGTTATTAAAAACCATGTTATTGTCACAGAACTGATGATGCCTTTGAAAATTCTTAAACATGTAGAGCTTTGTAGGAGACAGTGCCCCTCTCCTAAATGCTACATGGCTCACAAGGCAGTGAGTGAGCACAAAATGGCTGCCCATGAACTGCATGGGGACTTTGCCTGTCTCCCCTCTCCTCCCTCCCACAAACTGCAGACTGGACTCCATGGTGGAGACAGAGAATCTTGTGGCTGGAATCCACTGGAAACGTTGTTAAGAACTACCCAGAGACTGCTGCCAACCCTGCAGGGACTGAATTACAGCCCTGTGAAGACAGTGAAGCCGAATCCAGCACAGGGGAATATGTTGCAACAACTTATAAAAAGGACTGCAGCACCCAGGCTCATGCTGGCTCTATTGAAGTGCAAGGGCGGTGCTGCCAGTGAGTGAAAAGAGAGATCCGCTGGCTCTCTGGAGAGGTTAAGGGAGATACAGTCAGACAGCCTAAAGAAGCAAGGTACTTTTGATCCTTGGGAGTGCTGGAGAAGGCCTGCCAGTTCCTGTGAGCTTCTGGTGAACGTTGCCTGCCTGTGAGGAGGACAACGAGTGGCTGTCCACCTGGATTGCAGACCATCAAAGGGACTCTACTGTCACTGCTCTTCCTGCTCTCATAGCGTGGTTAAGCCTGTCTGCTAGTGAGGCAGGAAGACTGTGAAAACCCATTAAACAACCGACCATCTCGGGACTTGTGTAAAGAAAAATATTTACTTGTCCTTAATCCTTCCTTGCCTATTTACCCGGGGCCCCATCCATATTCCCTCCACGATCCCTTTAACCATCTGTTAGACGCACCCTCCAACTCCTCCTTTTCCATTCCTTTCTCCTTATAGTTATTGCTATTGCTTAAATCAATGGGCTGTTGTTGCTGTTGTTGTTAATTGACATTACTTTGGCATAGTATTATTGTTGTTCTCCATTATTCCTTATCATTATTATTGCTACTGTTGTTTCCTGATTATCCCCTTTGAACCTCCTTCACCCAAATTGGTTTATTTATCCCATCAATAAACCATATATACGTAAATTCCAACTGGGAGTCAGCTGCTTTCATTAAAAACATTAGTGAGTACCAGACAAGTGCCTCACCCTAAAAGTCAGTGCTGAAGTTCACTGCTCCTCTGTGAGAAGTGACCACCACATGCGGACCTCTCAGCAGATCCCGATAAATTAAAATCTCTCCAAAAAAAAGGTAAATAAGCAAGTTGCAGATCCCGACAAGCTTGTTTACTTTGATGCATGAGACTACTTACCTATACATATGTCCTCAAAATACACGGATCTTGAGCACAGTAGCCAATATTTGAAATACATTATTTTACTGAGGAAAGGTTGTTTATTCACTCAAAGAATACCACTGTTGCTCAAAGATAAATTATTCAGAATGCATTAAAAGACAATTTTCCTATGAATATGTAGGTAAGTTTCTGTCTCTTTGGAGAATTAACACTGGAACGGGTTGTTCAGGGAAGTTGTGGAAGCCCCATCCCTGGAAGTGTTCAAGGATTAGATGGGGCTCTGAGCAACCTGATCTAGTGGGAGGTGTCTCTATCCACACAGAGGGGTTGAAACTAGATGATCTTTGATGTCTCTTCCAACCCAAACAGTTCTATCATTTATTCTATAATTCTATTAATTACTCAGGATCAATAAATAGTTAAGTAGAATAAGAATGAAGCAATAGATTGGTCTAATATGGAAATAAATGTAAAGGATACCACATTTTTTAGAAAGTCACTGCTCAGTTGTGATCATATATGTTGCTACTAATCCTAATTGACAAGCAGAAATACCTGCCCATATTGCCTGACCATTTCTGGCATCTAGTCAAGGCACAGAACACTCCTATATACTGCCAGGGACCCCACCTTCCCTGGGATATTCCAGCCTGGAATAATATAAGGTTCAAATATAAGGTTCTGCTAACAGAAAAATGGTATGTGCTGGAAAAGAGGCCTTCTCTGGCCTTTTAAGTACCAGAAATTAGCAGCATATTTGAAACATTCTCCTCAGCTGCCCCTTGTCCATAACTGAGTACTCACATGCATAACTCTCTAAACAATGTTTCTGATCTAATGGATTATCTGCCTGTGGCTTTCAGAAAGGTTGTGCACTTTGTGTTTTTGCTTTCCCTAATCACTGCAGATGCTGAGGGTGGTCTCTGGAATCCCACCATGCAAAAGGTTAACCTCATTCCCAAGGCTCACGGAACGTAGAAGCAGCCTCTTAGACACAACTCCAGCAGCATACAACACTCTCAGGTCCTGGACATGTAAAACAGACCCTGAAGTTCCTTGCACATGGATAGTTTTGTTATGCTGCCCTAAAAGGCCAGCCACAACCTAAAGTGTAAACACTTTTCTGTGGGATTCTTTCCTCATTTCAAAATTTACACCATTTACCTATACTGCCAGTCAGCAGTAAATTTGCATATGTCCTCGTGAGATGAAAGACAGACCTGCAGTGAGAAAAAAATGGAAAAGAGATAACTGGATGATGTCAACTCACCACCACCAACTGGCTGCTTCCAACTCAATGCTGGTCACTTTTATTCCAACAACTCACCACCAAGAAAACTGCATGATGACCAGCAGATGGTGATCATTCAACACCATGTACAAAACTTCGAGGAACAGTCAGGTCTGCTCACAGTGCTCTGTTTTTTGCAAGAAAGCTGTGTATATATATTAGAGTGTATCGGTCACACAATTCGTAACACAAAAATTAATGATGAGATAGAGAAAACTCAGTCTAACGAGAAACGAAAAATGAATGATGAGATAAAGGCAACTCAATCAAATATATTATGAAGGGCTCGTTTCAGATCAAAGTCCTGAACAACAGCTATTAAAACTGTGGGGTTTGTTTTAGTTGCATTTAACATTACTTTTAGAAAATATATAATGTTTTATGGAGTTGTCTTTAATTTTTCTTGTTATAAATTGTGTGATTCATACACTTGAACTCCCCAGTTTCCTTGCAAAAATCGGAGCACTGTGAGCAGAGCTGTTCCTGGCTTCCCAAAGTTCTGTTCACCATGCTGAAGGCAGGTCTGTTCACGGTGCTGAATGAGCACCACCCGCTGGTCGGTGTGTAGGTGTCTTGGCAGTGAGTACGCCACACAGAAGTGTCTGGCAGCCAGTTGGTAGCATTCAGCTGGTGGTGGCCAAATGGCAGCTGCCAGTTGTCTTAGACCTGAAAAAACAAAGTGTTGTTGGATCCTTCTGAGTCTTATTAGTGATCCAGGTGATGCCAATCTGCTCGAGTTTCCTCATTAGAAGACCCACAAAGCTCAGAAAGAGTCTGCTTATGGATCAGCAGTCAGCATAAAAGCTGAAGGGACTAAAATGGAAAATCAAAACTGACAGCCCATAATCACATCACTCTGTGCACATCTTACAAGAAACATGGCAACAACAGCCACAGGCAAACCAGATGACGTAAGAACTGTATTTTTTTTTTAAGAAAGTATCCAATTTTGCATTTAGAGTTTTTGTCGTGCTTCCACTCTAAGGTCATTCTACATCAGCCAGGAGCATGCATTTCAATTATTCATTACTCAGACCACTTCTGTTGCTCAACAGCATGTCCCCTGACAGACAGCTTCCCCAGCTCTCTTACATAACAGCTGCAGATGTTGTCATCTAATCAATACTTTAAAATGGAACAGTGATAGGAATCTAAAACAACTGGAATATTTCAGTTTTCTTCCATGTATATCAAAGGACTGGATAATTTAGTCCATTTGATTTTCTCTTCCCCCCTACCATCCCCAGGGATTTCTAGAAGCAGAAAACTCAGGGCATTTAGTGATTTCTTTTACAATTCTTTCCTACAGTTTCACTCTTCAAAGATTTTGTTCTGGCACCTCCTGTGAGTTTAGTTCAGTATGAAAACAGAAGACAGATGTGGCAGGAAGCAAAATGCACACTCAAAATTGACTTTGCAGTCTAGCACTAATACACAGTACCCCTAAAACCAAGCAAAATTCATATACTTAAAATAAATACTTCTCCCAAATTGTCACAGTAACAGTACGAACAAAAAGTTATATGCAATGCTTTCTTCAATTGGCATTTAAAGCACCATACCATTTAAAATATCTGTAGTTGAAGTGCATGGTTGCAATATGAGGGTTCTTTGGATGGGGAACACACATAGCACAAAAACGCAGCTTCCCATCTTCATTTTTCAGAGACTTCTCCCTGTTTCACATCTGCTGCACTGCCTCCTCAGATGTGAGCCCAAACACGATGGATGTGTTCACACCCACCTTCTCAAAGACCTTGCCATCTGAAAGCATGCAGCTGATGCTGCTTTCATTCTCTTTCCACTCGTAGGTGTCGATGGTGAAAGTTGCACCAGGATCCAGTATGTCCAGGGTGTCCCATATATCAGCACAGGTTTATGTTTAACTTGCTGGAAAGCAGCTCTGAGGAGAAGGATCTTGGAGTTCTGGTAGACAATAAATTATCCATGAGCCAGTACTGTACCCTTGTGGCCAAGAAGGGCAATGGTAACCTGTAATGCATTAGGAAGAGTGTGGCTGGTAGGTTGAAGGAGATTATCCTCCCCCTCTCCTCTACCGTAATGAGGCCACATCTGTAATACCGTGACCAATTCTGGGCTCCTCAGTTCAAGAGAGACATGGAATTTCTGGAGAGATTTCAGCTGAGGAGAACAAACATGACTGCAGAACTGGAGCATCTCTCTCACTAGGAAAGGTTGAGAGAACTGGCACTGTTTTGCCTGGAGATGAGAAGACTGAGAGGAGACCTTATCAATGTCTACAAATAAAGGATGGGTGTAAGCAGAATGAAGCCAGACTCTCTTCAGTAGTGCCCGGTGACAGGACAAGGGCAGTGGGCACAAGCTGGAACACAGGAAGTTCCGCCTGAACATGAAGAATACCTTCTTTACTGTGAAGGTGACAAAGCACTGGGACAGGCTGCCCAAGGAGGTTGTGGAGTCCCCTTCTCTGGAGATATTCAAAACCCTCCAGTGTAATGTGCTCTAGGCGATGCTGCTTTAGCATGGGGGTTGGACTGGATGATCTCCGGTGGTACCTTTCAGTTCTGTCAGGGATCATGGAAGTCAAGCCCCTTCTTTCCTCTTCCGTTCATGGCCAACATCCAGGAAGGACTCTGTCTATCCATCACCATTGATCCCTAGGCTCGTGCATTCCTGACCCTCATAACTCTCTCCTCAGCTCCTGTCTGTTCTGCCGCTCTCTCCAGCAGCTCCGGGACATTTTGGAACTGCTCACAGCTCAGGAGATGCCGTGGGAGTTGCTGGGGGTGGCGGGAGGCAATAGGGTTTTGCACATTCCTGCACGTACTGGTACATATTTGTACAAATTTTCTTTTATCATTAGTATTTAATTAAAGCTGCCTAGTTAAGTTTTCAATCTAGAAAGTCTCTCTCCTTATTAATTCTCTCTTTCCTTACCTAGGGTGGGGGGGAGGGGATTAAGAGCATTGTTGTCACTGGTTTAATTACTGATCCTGAGTCAAACCGTGCCAAATACTGTGAGCTTCCAATAACTAAGTTGAATTAAGAATGCTGCATCTTTCTGAAGGTACAGTGCAACTTCCATGCTGCCATTGATGGCAGTAGCTTAACTACAACAGACAGAATTTAAAAATCAAGATACAGATTTCTACCGATCTTACACAGACAAATCTCCCTGTAACTTCAATGATGATACCGTCTATACAGCCTTCATCATTAAGTTCTTCACCAGCAGCATATATAATTACATAATTCCTGATAAGTTTAACATTTATTCTGTCACCTCTCCACATACCTGAACTTTTCTTTAGAATCCTTTTGACAATTACTGTGAAGATGTTATATTGCATGGAGTCAGGGACATGGGGTTTATGCATTTTATTTTATTTATTTTAAACTGCCTTGAAGCATTGTCACCAAAATGCCACTGCTTTTCATTCCGTGCCTCTAACCAAAGTGCTTTGACTGCATAAGTATATTCTTTGCATTACAATATGAATTGTAGTACTAGTCTCAGGAGCCCAATGCAAAGTCCAATAGGTTTTTGTTACATAATAAAAGTCATCTTCAGCAGTATGCATATAATTGGTAATGCCAGTTGACAGTAAGCAATATATTTTAAAAATGTATTTAGGTACCATGAATAAGTTCAGTTTGAATGTCAATAACTGCAGACATCCCACATTGCTTTTTTATCCCAGAAACCTAAGATAAGTTGTTTATGGTTTTGGTTGAGAGCACTAGTATTGACAGCACTGCATGTTTTTCCCCTAAAACACACCAGATAAAAGTCCAAAAAAAGTTATTTTACTGTGCCAGCTCCTGGATTTTTTCTCTTCACAAATATAATACTTATAAGCCATCAAATTTTTACCTTTGATCTAGCTGAGCACTAAATTAATTCCCTGAAATTAAGAGGCAGATTCACCTGGTATCAGAAAGGTCTACAAGAGCAGCTAGTCTTACATAAAAATGTGCTGCCCAGAAGCTCCAGCAAACTCATAAATAAAATAATATTCCTGGCATGGTCATAAGGTCTTCTCACTTTCACAGACAGTAGTGACCGAAGGGTGTCTGCCTACGAGCAAAATCTACACACAACCTATTTCAACAGCACTCAAGATGATCCTTGTAATTTACACTTTCTGTCCTTCACAGGTAAAAAGCTACCAGCAACTGCTTTGACTTAAGTCACAGAGGTACCATTGAAATGCAAAGACCCTCTAAGGACTCCAATTCAGCATTCAGTATAACTCTGACCTTGAAAGTAATGGTAAAAGTTTCCATTAATGTCTACAGGAATTATATATGCATACCATGGAGAGCATGAACTTCCAAATGCTTTCATCCTATGATTTAGAACCCCTGTAAACTGAGTATCATGATATTTTAGGGCCTAATTCCTTGCACCTCACCCAGCCAAACTGCACGAGGAAGAAAAGTTTGGACTCATAAAGCAAACTGAATTAAAGTCCATAAAAGAAACCAATTGCTTACCAGAGCGATTAAAATCTGATACATTTCCACAGGGAAAATAAGCCTCCTTACAATAATTCACTGCCAATGGGAGCTAAAATTCCTTTTGAAGATATTCACTCTTTGCTTGAAGTATTTCTAACAGACAATAAGTGAGGGAGCCATGAAACTTAATTCTTTCTTTCCTTTTCAAATGTCAACCTCTTTATCCCTTCCCTGCTTTTTTGACTGTACTTTTTATTCTTCAGACAGAGCTATGAACACACACACACATACACAATTTCCCCTCAAAGTATTACAGATAATTCTATTACTTCATTTTCATCTTTGTTATAATCCATTCCTCTTTCCACAAAGTTCCTTGTTAACAAATATTTTTTTTTCTCCCTAAAACACTTCTATTTTACAACCTAAAGTTTGAGGAAACCAGAGAAGAATCACAATTGTCTTAAGTTTTCGTTATATTTATATGTGCTAGACCAAAATCTCATATTGCAGCACACAGTTAAGAATACATTTGAAAGACTGCAGTCTTTCCTAGAAAAGCAAAAGAATTCTAAACACTTCTATTTTGTCAATAAAACAAAAACCACTAAAATTTCTGAGAAAATATGCATTTTATTGTGAATGTTAACCTATCATTTCAGAAGAAACAAGATTTACTATCAAGTAAAGTTTTACTTAGTCATTTTTATGTCAACCATTAGTATTGTATCTTCTGTTTCTATTTTATTCTTTTCAAACATGATCAAGTCAGAAAAAGCCTAATTCCTTTTCTCTTAAAATTGGTATATTTTCATCATCTTTCAACATTTTTGGGGCTCCAACATCACATTTGAAAGTTGTAGAAATATCTTCATCCTTCACAACACAGGCTGAATGATTCCTTTCCACAGAATTGTATTTCCAACATCAATTATAGCTACAAGTACAGCGCAAGAAGATCTTTTCATTACATGTAATGGATTTATGAAATGGATTAATTTAAAACTTATTCATAATTGCACTTATAACTAATGGAAGTCATGATGCTGGAATCATAAAATTAAGCTTTTTGTTAGACATCCAACAGAAATGTTAGATTAAGAAAACAATGTTTTTAGACCTCCTCCCTCTGTAGGCAAAATGATTGCAGAAGTATAGAAGCCATATGAAATATTCAAGTTATTATCTACAAAATAGATCAGGCTATCTCTGCACTAGAAACACTAATAAAGCAAGACATGAATATGATGCAAAATTAACCAAGATTTTACTTATGGATTCATATCAAATAGTGCTTCTCTCAGTCCTTCATAGTACTGCCAATTCAGCCCTAAGTCCTTGCATGCCAATTTGGGACAACTGCAGGCAGGCACAACACCAAGCTTTGTGTATGCTGACTGGCTGGTAAAGACATATGCCCTCATCAGCCAGCTGACTTTTACTCCTAGACAGGACCCAAAATCATAATCACCCTTCACCAGTCAAATCCACAGTTTTGGTTTCCCTCCAAGATTTTCTTAATTTTGTGTCCTTGAGTCTTCCATTGAATTTGTTTCAAACTGAACTGTGGTTTCAAGAAGATGAGCAGAAGACAGGCTGTGTGGAGTAGCCAACGTTGAAAGGAAGTTTATGCCATCTAGAGGGAGCTTGACAGGCTTGAGAGGTAGGGCCATGCAAACTGCATGAAATTCAACAAGGCCAAGTGCAAGGCCCTGCACATGGGTCAGGGCAATCCCCCAGTATCAATACAGGCTAGGAGATGAATGGATTGAGTGCAGCTCTGAGAACAAGGACTTGAGGATACTGGTGGATGAACAGCTGGACATGAGCCAGCAATGTGCACTCACAGCCCAGAAAGCCAACTATATCCTGAGCTGCATTGAAAGAAGTGTGACCAGCAGGTCAAGGGAGGTGACTCTGCCCCTCTACTCAGCTCTCATGAGACTCCACCTGCAGTACTGTGTCCAGTTCTGGGGACCCTAAGAAGGATATGGACCTGTCGGAGCAAGTCCACAGGAGGGCTGCAAGGATTATCAGGGGGCTGGAGCATCTCTCCTAGGAACATGGCCTGCAAGAATTGGAGTTGTTCAACCCGGAGAAGAGAAGGCTCCAGGAAGATCTTATAACAGCCTACAGAAAAGCTGGGGAGGAGCTTTTTACTAGCGTATGTAGTGATATGACAAAGGGGAATGTTTTTAAGCTAAAACAGGGTAGATTTAGATTGGACATAAGGAACAAATTATTTACTGTGAGTGTTGTGAGATACTGGAACAAGCTTCCAAGGAAGTTGTTGATAGCCCGCCCTGGAAGTGTTAAAGGCCAGGTTGGATGGGGCTCTGATCAACCTGATGTAGTGGCAGGCATCTCTGCTAATGCAGGGGCATTGGAACTAGATGATCTATAAGGTCTCTTCCAACTCAAACCATCCTGTGATTCTATTATTGTGTGTGTATATACACACACACACACAGATATAGCCATCTCCCGTCTCAGCATGTGGAAGTAGGACATAAAACTGACTGAAGGGAATTCATTATAGCTAGGTTTGGAGAAATAAACTTGCTAATGTCTCTGGATAATGTTATTCTTAAATCTTATTCTCAAAAATCACATATCCACCGAGATGTGTTTTTAGGTGTCTCCATGCAATACTTCGCATAATCAAAATAACGGAGAACACAGTCACTACCCATTCATACACACAAAATAATTGTAAATATTAATGGTTTTGTTTTCTGAGAAACAACTTGACAATTTGTTGATAGCTACATCAAACTTCAAAAGCAATGAAGGAGATAGCTGAGACAGCACTGGAGAGTAGTGATGACAATTTTTTTCCTGGAAACTGCTTCTACAAACAATTTTTTAATATCACTCATGTGAGACAAGATAGCATTTGCACATTATTATAGCTCCTCATGAACATGGCAAAGAAAGGCAACGACTGCAGTGTTGTTTCGCTCAAGCAGCTCTGTGAACTGCTGTTTCTTACTCCCCTTGTTCTTGATTACCACTCTAAAAGACACATTTTATTTGCCTTTTACCTTCAACGTCACGCGAGTAGTGAAAAAAGTAATGAGAACACATTATTTTCTGTCAATTATTTGCTTTCCAACCACATCCCTTATTTTCCAAACTGTACTAATTCCTGAATGAATTCAGCTCATACCATCTCTGGATAGACTCAAACCGATTCAGAGAGACAGAGGGAAGCATTCTAGCTGATGTGTCATGTTCTATCCACTCAGTGCCTAACAGGTTGGCACTACCTGTCCATTTATGTAGAGAAAGGCTTAGGCAACCTCACAGCATTAATTAGTTTAACATTTATCCTCAGCAGTCTATTAATATCAGTTAAGAAACTGTATCATCAAATCTCAGTGTGTTAGGAACACACAGAATCACAGAATGTTAGGGGTTGGAAGGGACCTCTGGAGATCATCGAGTCCAACCATCCTTCCAGAGCAGGATCACCACAGAATCTTGGGCAGGTCACTCAGAAAAACATCCAGATGGGTCTCGAAAGTCTCCAAAGAAGGAGACTCCACAACCTCTCTGGGCAGCCCTCTGTTGGGCTCTCTCCAGTAAATCCCTGTCCCTCTTGAACTGGTAAGCCAGAACTGGACACAATACTCCAGGTGGGGTCTCACTAGGGCAGAGTAGAGGGGGAGGAGAACCTCCCTCAACCTGCTGGACCCACTCTTCTTAATGCATCTCAGGATACCATTGACCTTCTTGGCCACAAGAGCACATTGCTTTCCCATGGGTAACTTATCCACCAGGACTCCAAGGTCCTTCTCCACAGAGCAGCTTTCTAGCAGGTTGGCTCCTAACCTGTACTGGTGCATGTTGTCGTTCCTTCCCACATGCAAGATTCTACATTTATTCTTCTTGAACGTCATTAGGTTCCTCTTTGTCCAGCTTTCCAGTTCTCCAGTCTGTCCCAGTCTTGCTGAATGGCTGTGCAGCCTTCTGGTGAATCAGTCAATCCTCCCAATTTTGTATTATCAGCAAACTTGCTGAGGGTGCACTCTGTCCCCTCATCCAGGTGGTTGATAAAGATGTTGAACAGTACTGGACCCAGCACTGATCCTTGGGGGACTCCACTAGTTACAGGTCTCCAGCTGTACTCTACACCACTGATCACTACCCTCTAGGCTCTATTGTTTACCCTGTTCTTAATCCATGTCACTGTCCACTCTTCTACCCCACACTTCCTGAGCTTGCTTACAAGGATTTTAAGTGAGAGAGGGTCAAAAGCCTTGCTAAGATCAAGGTAGACTACATCCACTGTTCACCCTGCATCTATCCATTCACTCACACCATCATAGAAGGTTATCAACATGATTTCCCCTTGGTGAATCCATGCGGGCTACTCTTGATAACCTTCTTCTCTTCCATGTGCTTACAGATGACCTCCAGAATGAATTGCTCCATCATTTTTCTAGGGATGGAGGTGAGGCTGACTGGTCTGTAGCTTCAAGGATCTTCATTCTTGCCCTTTTTGAACATTTTTTACCTAAAAGAAGCTCTGTGCAAAATACTAATGCATCTCCAGATTTACCTGCTGGTTGGAGGGGAAAAAATAGCATTAGTATAGGGGCCACATAATTTAAAAGTACACTATAGTTGCACACTAGTCCAAGCAGCTATTTCTTCTAATCTCTTTTACATCTTCTAGTCGTGCTTAGTTGTCCTGATTTTGGCTGGGACAGAACTAATTTTCTTCATAGTAGCTAGAAGAGCATTTTGTTTAGGATTGTGAGATTTGGTGAGATGGATGTTGATAATAAACTGCTGGTTTTAGTTGTTGCTGAGCAATCAAGAACCTTTCAATTTCCTAGGCTTTTCTAGTCTGTGGATGCACAAGAAGCTGGGAGGAAGCATAGCCATCCCAGGACAGCTGTACCCAAATGACCAAAGGTATGTCCCATACCATGTGATGTCATGCTCAGCATATAAAGCTCGAGGAAGAAGAAAGAAGGAGGGATGTTTGGAGTGATGGCATTTGTCTTCCCAAGTAGCCATTATGTGTGATGGAGCCCTGCTGTCCTGGAAATGGCTGAACACCTGCCTGCCCGTTGGAAATAGCGAATGAATTCCTTGTTTGCTTTGCTTGCACGTGCAGCTTCTGTTTTACCTGTTAAACTGTCTTGATCTTAACCTTTGAGTTTTCTTTTATCTTTTTAATCCTTTCTCCCATCTCACTAGGGGAGAGTGGACAAGCTGCTGTGTGGGTCTTGGCTGCCAGCTGGGGTTAAACTGCAACATTTGTACAAAGGGCTCTTCAGCTAAAGAGCTTATTTAGTATTGATGGTCATTCCCATTCCAATGTGCTGTTATAAAGAAATCCTAAAAGCAGGCTAAGAAAGCAAAAGCTTTCTTATTAATATCTCTGCTACTAAGAATGAGCTTTAAAGAGATTACTGAATTAAGACATACAACCACCACTGTTGCGCAGCATACCTATAGGAACAAACATAATGCAAGATGCAGGAAAAGAGTAAGATACAAGGCTCCAGGATTCCATTATGAACTTTATTAAATGTGTGTGAAAACATACATCATAAAACAGAAAGAAAAACAAAACAAAATGAAACAACACCATAGGAAAACTAGGAAAAAGGAAAAGGGAAGAGGAAAATGGTTTGAGTAGTAAACACTGGGGTATTTCATTGCCCTATTTTAATCATAATTAGCAGTACATATATGATTCTATTTCTAACTATCTTAAAAAGAAAATTCCCTTTAAAGCAGCTACAATTCAATTTTCTGCTTTATTTTTATAACTAGTGTAATTTCCTCTTTGTCTCATATTCCCATTTATTTGTTTGAATGTGATCTAACAAGTCAACAAGGATTAACACTAACAAGTCAACAAGGAGCACATAAACCAGAAGAGGACAAAGCGAAATTAAGGTATTTGTGAGGAAAAAAAGAAAAGTATGTTTCATTGTCATTTCTCCTTGAAGGAGTAATATACTTTGATTATTTTTTGCCCAATATATACCCTCCAAGGAGACACAGACTTTTATGAACATGTCAGAAATTACGTCTGTTGAAATCCTTCAAGGCCAATGATAATTACTGACTAGAAATCTGATGCTTCAAAAGCCCAATGATCAGGAAAATAAATAAACAAATAAATAATATATATATATATATATATTGTTGTGGTTTAGGCCCAACACGACAACAAAGAACAAACACACACACTCTGGGATGAGGAGGACAAAGCTCATGTGTTGAAACTAAGGACAAGGAGGGTTCTTCACCAATTAAGGTTGTGGGTGAAACCGCCTCAACTTGGGGAAAAAGAATAATATAATTTAATACTAATCAAACACTCACAGGACACAGACAACACACAGAGCAGGGCTTGCATATGTTACCCGACCCGTCCCTTCTTCCTGAGTCCAAATCACTTTTTTCCAGGTTTCTCTCCCTCCTTCCCCCCCCCAGTGGCACAGGGGGAGAGGGGATGGGATTTAGCGTCAGTTCATGGGCTGGTGGTTCCTGCCACACCATCCTCCTAAGGAAAATGGATTCCTTATAGTCCTTCCCCATTTCCCCACTGGCTGTCTTCCATGGGAGAGAGTCCTCCATGAATCTCTCCTTCATGACTCCTTCCCACAAGGTCCGGAGCAAGCTACTCCAGCCTGGGCTTCTCACAGAATCATGGGCTGCTTCGGGAACAACCACCACCCCTGGTGTTGGGGTCTTCCAAAGCTGCCTAATCAGAGTCCACTGGCAGCAAATGCAAGTCCCCTGGCCAAGTTCACCCCACCTGGCGCCTTCAGGGAATGTTCCACCATGTTCCTCCATGAGTGCAGGGGGACAGCTGCCATCTCACCATGGGTTGCAGGAAATCTTCTGCTAGGGCACCTTCTTCCCCTTCTTCCTCACCAACCACCAGCACAGCTCTCCCCCTCCAGCACAGCTCTTCTCCCTTGGATGCTTCCCTGCTCAGGTGTTGTATCAGTTCTTTTGTATGTTAATTGCTGAGGTGCATCTACTGTCCCTCTAATGGTTCCTTGGCTGAGTTTCTCAGCTTCTTACAGGAGCCACTCCTGGGGCCCTTCCCCTGCTACCAAAAAAACCACCAAACCAAACCAGAACAAATATATTGCTCAGATCATACAGAGAAGCCAAAAAGATCCAAATTGGAAACAATCTCAAACGAGCATACATGACTTTATAAAGTATTGTAAGTATAAAAGTATTCCCCATGTGAACTTTCTGTGGTATATTTTTCATTCCTCTAGAGGCACACCAACTCAGGGAATGGCTGTTGTACTCTTAAGAAGAGTAACCCATAACAAAATTTTTTATTTCATCCAGTCAAATGTCATTAATAAACAAAAGATGACATACAAACAAATAGCTGAGTCTCATAATCCATCTATCCCAGCTTGCCAGTCCAGCTGAAGATTGGCAGTGAAATGTCTGTGGCCAGTGCAAGCTGATAACAAAGCCAAAACCCTGCAACTGACTGTTTGTGCTACTTGACATACAAGAGTAATTTCTCTAGCATGGTGACAACACGCCCTAAAACCGTATTGAAAAAGGATGTGGGAACTCAGACGGAGGTTCTGAGCAGGCACGCAGCTGTGCAGGTCTCTGGCTGCAGCGAGTGCCTGAGCCTGGCACTGGTAGTAGAGGGAGCCAGTGGCACCGCGTGTGTGCGGTGTGAGCAAATCAATGATCTCCTCAGGCAGGTGGTTAGACTGACAGAGGAGGTTGAAAGACTTAGAATCATCAGAGATTGTGAGAGCAAAATAGATTGGTGGAGCCAAACCCTGAGGCAAGGGCAGAAGGAAGAGGTGCTAGAAGAAGTGACGGATCCCCTCCCCTCCTGTCCTCAGACAGAAGGAGAGAACGTTAGGGACATGGAGGAATGGAGGGAGGTCTGTCCTCGGAGAGGCAAGAAAAAACCCTCCCAACTCCCTCCACCCACCGAATTGCCCCTGAAGAATAGGTATGAGGCCTTGGAACTTCAGGGAGAGGAAAATGAGGCTGGAGTGACAGATTTGTCTAGTGACCTGCCTAGGACTTGTCGCTCAGCTCCACGACTTAGGACTTCTTCAACTAAGAAGGAAAGGAGGGTAATTGTGGTGGGAGACTCCCTTCTGAGGGGAACAGAAGGGCCCATCTGTCGAGCAGACCCATCCCACAGGGAGGTCTGCTGCCTCCCTGGGGCTCGCATTAGAGATGTTAAAAGGAAACTCTCTAGTATGGTAAATCCATCTGATTACTACCCACTGCTGATTTTTCAGGTTGGTAGTGACGAAATTATTACAAGAAATGTAAGGGCAATGAAGAAATACTTCAGGGCCCTGGGACGGCTAGTTAGGGGGTCTGGAGCACAAGTTGTGTTTGCCTCCATACCTCCTGTAAGAATGGGTGGAGAGATAAACAGGAAGAGTTTACTTATCAACGAATAGCTACGAGACTGGTGCCAAAGGCAGGGCTTTGTTTTTTTTGACCATGGGCTGCTCTACGAGACACCTGGCCTGATGGTGGCAGGTGGGATGCACCTGTCCCAGAGGGGGAAAAGGCTTTTGGGGCAGGACTTAGCAGGGCTCATTGAGAGAGCTTTAAACTAGATGTGAAGGGGGAAGGGGAGAAAACTGGGTCTGTTAGGGACAAGCCCAAGAGAAACATACCAGGGCCTGAAGGGGGGTGGTCTAAGGAGGATTTGGTCCCACCAGTGTGCTCTACTTGCTTCCTGAAATGCCTGTACACCAATGCACGCAGCATGGGGAATAAACAGGAAGAGTTAGAGGTCTGTGTGCGGTCTAAGGGTTATGATCTGGTAGCAATAACAGAGACATGGTGGGACAGCTCACACGACTGGAATGTGGCCATGGATGGCTATGTGCTTTTTAGGAAAGATCGGTCGGTGAAGCGAGGTGGTGGAGTTGCTCTTTATGTGAGAGAGCAGCTAGAATGTATCGAGTTTTGTGCAGGGGCTGATGAGGGGCAAGTTGAAAGTCTGTGGGTAAGAATTAAAGGGCAGGGTGGTATGGGTGATACAGTTGTGGGGGTCTACTACAGACCTCCTGATCAAGATGAGGAAGTTGATGAAGCTTTCTACAGGCAGCTGAAAGCAGCCTCACAATTACAGTCCTTGGTCCTCATGGGAGATTTTAACTACCCCGATATCTGCTGGAAGACTTATACAGCCAGCCTTTCACAGTCTAGGGGGTTCCTCCAGTGAATTGATGACAACTTCTTAATGCAAATGGTGGATAAGTCAACTAGAAGAGGAGCCCTGTTGGATCTTGTGCTCACCAACAAGAAGGGCCTTGTTGAAGCAGTGGTGGTCAATGGCAGCCTTGGCTGCAGTGACCACAAAATGGTGGAGTTCAGGATCCTGTGTGGGAGGAACAGAATACCCAGCAGGACCAGAACCCTGGACTTCCACAGAGCAAACTTCGGCCTCCTCAATCAATTGTTAAGGGAAGTCCCATGGGACAGAGTGCTAGAAGGTAAAGGGGCTCAAGATAGCTGGACAACATTCAAGGACCACTTCTTGCAAGCACAGGATCAGTGTGTCCCAATGGGTAGAAAATCTAGTAAGGGAGCTAGGAGACCAGCGTGGTTAAAAAAGGAACTGCTGGGCAAACTCAAATGGAAAAGGAAAATCTATAGATCATGGAAGGAGGGGCTGGTTACTTGGGAGGAATATAGGACTGTTGTCAGAGGATGTAGGGAGGCAACTAGGAAAGCTAAGGCCTCCTTGGAACTTAACCTTGCAAGTCGGGTTAAGGACAATAGAAAGGGCTTTTTCAAATACATAGCCAACAAAACTAACACTAGAGGCAATATTGGCCCTCTGATGAATGAGGTGGGAGCCCTGGTGACAGAGGATATAAAGAAGGCAGAGGTGCTGAACGCCTTCTTTGCCTCTGTCTTTACTCCTGCAGGATTTCCCCATGAGCCCCAGATTCATATAGCCCCAGAAGAAGTCAAGATAGAGGAGGAGTTTGCCATGGTAGATGAGGATTGGGTTAGGGATCAGTTGCGTAATCTGGACATCCATAAATCGATGGGTCCGGATGAAATGCACCTAAGGGTGCTGAGGGAGCTGGCGGAGGTCATTGCTAGTCCACTCTCCATCATCTTCGGTAAGTCGTGGGTAACAGGAGAGGTGCCTGAGGACTGGAGGATAGCAAATGTCACTCCAGTCTACAAGAAGGGCAAGAAGGAGGACCCGGGTAACTATAGACCGGTCAGCCTCACCTCCATCCCTGGAAAGGTGATGGAACAACTTGTCCTTGGCACTATCTCTAGACATATCAAGGATGAGGGGGTCATTAAGAGCAGTCAACATAGTTTTATCAAGGGTAAGTCATGTTTGACTAACCTCATAGCCTTCTATGAGGAAATTACTAGGTGGATAGATGATGGTAGAGTGGTGGATGTGGTCTATCTTGATTTCAGTAAAGCATTTGACACTGTCTCCCACAGCATCCGTGTAGATAAGTTGATCAAGTATGGGTTTGATGATCAGGCAGTGAGGTGGACCAAGAACTGGTTGAAAGGAAGAAGTCAGAGAGTTGTAGTCAATGGGGCAAAATCTGGTTGGAGGTGTGTGACCAGTGGAGTCCCTCAGGGGTCGGTACTGGGACCGGTGTTGTTCAACATCTTCATCAACGACCTGGATGAGGGTACAGAATGTACCCTCAGCAAGTTTGCTGATGACACCAAGCTGGGAGGAGTGGCTGACACACCAGAAGGCTGTGCTGCCATTCAGAGAGACTTAGACAGGCTGGAGACTTGGGCGGGGAAAAACCTGATGAAGTTTAACAAGGGCAAGTGTAGAGTTTTGCATTTGGGGAAGAAAAATGTCATGAACCACTACAGGTTGGGGGCTGACCTGCTGGAGAGCAGTGTAGGTGAAAGGGATCTGGGGGTCCTGGTAGACAGGAGGATGACCATGAGCCAGCAATGTGCCCTTGTGGCTAAGAAGGCCAATGGCATCCTGGGGTGTATTAGAAAGGGTGTGGTTAGTAGGTCAAGAGAGGTTCTCCTCCCCCTCTATTCTGCATTGGTGAGGCCGCATCTGGAGTATCATGTCCAGTTCTGGGCCCCTCAGTTCAAGAAGGACAGGGAAGTGCTTGAAAGAGTCCAGCGCAGAGCCACAAAGATGATGAAGGGAGTGGAACATCTCCCTTATGAGGAAAGGCTGAGGGAGCTGGGTCTCTTTAGTTTGGAGAAAAGGAGACTGAGGGGTAACCTCATTAATGTTTACAAATACGTAAAGGGTGAGTGTCAAGAAGATGGAGTTAAGCTTTTTTCAGTGATGACCAGTGATAGGACAAGGAGTAATGGATACAAATTGGAGCATAGGAGGTTTAAGGTCAAGATCAGAAAAATTTTTTTTACTGTGAGAGTGACAGAGCACTGGAACAGGCTGCCTAGAGAGGTTGTGGAGTCTCCTTCTCTGGAGACATTCAAAACCCGCCTGGACGCATTCCTGTGTGATGTGCTCTAGGTGACCCTGCTCTGGCAGTATTGGACTAGATGATCTTTCGAGGTCCCTTCCAACCCCTATGATTCTATGATTCTATGATTCTATGATTCTATGAGTCGCCTTGCCAGAGCTTAGTAGGCTTATATTGTGTATAAATTTGTAAAGAATGGATACTAAAATACATTTTTCATATTTTCTGAAGACTCTACTAGAAGAAAAAAGCCTTTAGTGTCTCTTCTGAAGATCACTCTGTACAAATATTCAATGGCAATCTTAATTATTCCAGTTAATCAGTCATAAAAAACACATCCCCACCCCTCTCAGCACCACATATTTCTGGGCTATGTTAGTCAACTCTTAATTGCTATACCTTCTGTCTCCACTTTCTTTTGCAGGAGTTGCAGCATTTCACCCACAAAAGCCAGTAGCCTAGCCAGAAGAATGAATCTTAATTAGCTCAAGTTGAATTATCAGTCATAAAAACAGAAGTTGGGGTTTTTTTGCTTTGAAAGTAAGACTAAAATTAACCAGGTAGATGGTAAAGAATGAAAATTAAAAAAAAAAAAAAAAAAAAAAAAGCCATTTTCTTTTGGCCCAATGGGTAAAACTGCTGGGAGCTTTAAGTACAGCTGAGTCCATAACTGCTCACCATTCTATGGTTGAACCACAACAGTGTGGGGTACATGGGGTGGCAAATTCAAAGTTGTTACAAATTTATCACAAATATATCTATTTTGCTTTCATGCTCCTGGAAGATACTACTGAAACATCAATAAAGACAGCACATATAGTTGAGGTTAGATTTCTACGGCCCTGCAATAAAGGTTTAGAGAATGTAAACTGGTGTCTCTCCTCCAATGACTCCCAGGCTAAGTATTGACCCCTGGGGAGCACCACTGACTATAGGCCTCCAACTTGACCCTGCTGCATTGATCACGACACTCTGAGCTCTCTCACTCAACTAGCTCTCCATCTACTTCATTGTCCACTCATCTAACACACACTTCCTGGCTTTCTTAATGATGATGTTATGGGAGACAATGTCAAAAGCCTCGCTGAAGTCAAGGTAGATAACATCCACTGCTCTCCCCTCATCTAGTCACCCAGTTATGGCTCACAGGAGGCTAACAGATCCGTCAAGCATGATTTACCTTTACCGAATCTGTGTTGACCACTCCCAGTAACTTTATTCTCTTCCACATGTTTTGAGATGGTGTCCAGAGTGATTTGTTCCGTCATCTTTCCAGGGACAGAGGTGAGACTAACCAGCCTGTAGCTCCCTGGATCCTCCTTCTTGCCCTTTTGAAGACTGGAGTTACACTGGCCTTCCTCCAGTGCTCACGCACCTCTCCTGTTCTCCAAGACCTGTCAGAGATGATGGAGATTGGCCCAGCAATAACATCTGCCAGGTCTCTCAGCACTCGTGGGTGCATCCCATCAGGGCCCATGGACTTGTGGATGTCTGGTTTGGCCAAGTGGTCTCTTAGCTGGTCCTCCTCTACCGAGGGAAAGTCTTCCCCTCTCCAGACCTTATATCTTACCTCCAGGGTCTGGGATTGAATAGGGCCACTTTTAGCATGGAATAGATTGAATGCCAAAGAAGGCATTCAATAACTCTGACTTCTCTGTGTCTTCCACCACTCATAGAATCATAGAATCTTAGGGGTTGGAAGTGACCTCGAAAGATCATCTAGTCCAACCCTCCCTGCTAGAGCAGGGTCACCTAGAGCACATCAAACAAGAACGCATCCAGGTGGGTTTTGAATGTCTCCAGCGAAGGAGACTCCACAACCTCCCTGGGCAGCCTGTTCCAGTGCTCTGTCACTCTCACAGTAAAAAATTTTTTTCAGATATTCACCTTGAACCTCCTATGCTCCAATTTCCACCCATTACCCCTTGTCCTATCACTGGTCATCACTGAGAAAAGCCTAACTCCATCTCCCTGACACTCACCCCTTACATATTTGTAAACATTAATGAGGTCACCCCTCAGTCTCCTTTTCTCCAAGCTAAAGAGACCCAGCTCCCTCAGCCTCTCCTCATAAGGGAGATGTTCTACTCCCTTCATCATCTTTGTAGCTCTGCGCTGGACTCTCTCAAGCAGATCCCTGTCCTTCTTGAACTGAGGGGCCCAGAACTGGACACAATACTCCGGATGCGGCCTCACCAATGCAGAATAAAGAGGTAGGAGAACCTCTCTTGACCTACTAACCACAGCCTTTCTGATGCACCCCAGGATGCCATTGGCTTTCTTAGCCACAAGGGCACATTGCTGGCTCATGGTCATCCTCCTGTCTACCATGACCCCCAGGTCCCTTTCACCTACACTGCTCTCCAGCAGGTCAGCCCCCAACCTGTACTGGTGCATGGTGTTTTTCTTCCCCAAATGCAGAACTCTACACTTGCCCTTGTTGAACTTCATCATGTTTCTCCCCGCCCAACTCTCCAGCCTGTCTAAGTCTCTCTGAATGGCAGCACAGCCTTCTGGTGTGTCAGCCACTCCTCCCAGCTTGGTGTCATCAGCAAACTTGCTGAGGGTACATTCTGTGCCCTCATCCAGGTCGTTGATGAAGATGTTGAACAACACCGGTCCCAGTACCAACCCCTGAGGGACTCCACTGGTCACACACCTCCAACCAGATTCTGCCCCATTGACTACAACTCTCTGACTCCTTCCTTTCAACCAGTTCTTGATCCATCTCACTACCTGATCACCAAACCCATACCTGATCAACTTATCTACAAGGATGCTGTGGGAGACGGTGTCAAATGCTTTACTGAAATCAAGGTATACCACATCTACCGCTCTACCTAGTAATCTCCTCATAGAAGGCTATGAGGTTAGTCAAACATGATTTACCCTTGATAAAACCATGCTGACTGCTCCTGATGACCCCCATATCCTTGATATGCCTGGAGATAGTGCCAAGGACAAGTTGTTCCATCACCTTTCCAGGGATGGAGGTGAGGCTGACCGGTCTATAGGTACCCGGGTCCTCCTTCTTGCCCTTCTTGTAGACTGGAGTGACATTTGCTATCCTCCAGTCCTCAGGCACCTCTCCTGTTACCCATGACTTACCAAAGATGATGGAGAGTGGCCTAGCAATGACCTCCGCCAGCTCCCTCAGCACCCTTGGATGCATTTCATCCGGACCCATCGATTTATGGATGTCCAGATTACGCAACTGATCCCTAACCCAATCCTCATCTACCATGGCAAACTCCTCCTCTATCTTGACTTCTTCTGGGGCTATATGAATCTGGGGCTCATGGGGAAATCCTGCAGGAGTAAAGACAGAGGCAAAAAAGGCGTTCAGCACCTCTGCCTTCTTTATATCCTCTGTCACCAGGGCTCCCACCTCATTCATCAAAGGGCCAATATTGCCTCTAGTGTTAGATTTGTTGGCTATGTATTTGAAAAAGCCCTTTCTATTGTCCTTAACCCGACTTGCAAGGTTAAGTTCCAAGGAGGCCTTAGCTTTCCTAATTGCCTCCCTACATCCTCTGACAACAGACCTATATTCCTCCCAAGTGACCAGCCCCTCCTTCCATGATCTGTAGATTTTCCTCTTCCACTTGAGTTTGCCCAGTAGTTCCTTTTTTAACCATGCAGGTCTCCTAGCTCCCTTACTAGATTTCCTAACCATTGGGATGCTCTGATCCTGTGCTCGCAAGAAGTGGTCCTAGGCCATCCGCCTCATTCATCAGCCTATATTTCTTCTATTTTTTTTATTAATGTACTTGAAATAAACTCTTCTTGTTTTCTTTGAGACCAGATGAAATTCCAGGTGGGCCCTCTGCAGCTTTCCCATAGGCTCCCTTCAAATACTGAAAAGCTGTTATGAGGTGTCCCTGGAGCCTTCTTTTCTCTAGGCTGCATAACACCAGCTCTCTCAGCCTGTCTTCATAGGAGAGGTGCTCCAGCCCTCTGATCATCTTTGTGGCCCTCCTCTGGACACAATCCAACAGGTCCATGTGCGTCCTGTGTTGGGGCTCCCAGAGGTGGACATAGTACTCCAGGTGGGCTCTCACAAGAGTAAAGGGAGATAATAACTTCCCTCAATATGCTGGCCACACTTTTGATGCCCAGGACACAGTTGTCTTTCTGGGCTGTGAGTGCACATTACAGGCTCATGTCCAGCTTTTAATCCTCCAGTATCTCAAAGTCCTTGTCCTCAGGGTTTCTCTCAATCCGTCCTTTTTCCCAACCTGTAGCGATACTGGGGATTGCCCTGACCAAGATACAGGACCTCATGCTTGAACCTTTTGAACCTCATAAGGTTCATACATGCCCACTTCTCAAGCCTGTTAAGTTCCTTCTGGATAGCAGCCACACCACTCAGCTTGATGTCATCACAAAATTGATGAAGGTGCATTCAGTTCCGTTGTCCATGTCCTTGATAAAAATCTCAAGTGTATAGGTGAGCCTCCCAGGGACTGAGAGAGAGATATGTCCAAATATAAATGAATAAATTTCTGGAGAGGGGAGAACAATGGAACAGGAGGGAGAATGGCAGAATATGCTATTAAAAATACCAAACCAAAACCAAACCAACCAAACAACAAAACCAAAACAAAACAACAGACACCACAAAACAAACATGAGACCAGCATGGTTGATTTGAAAATTAAGAAATTCAGATGCTGGGAGTGATGGCTGAATTCCTAAGGCTGCTCGCCATGCTAATGCATCATTCCTGGTATCTGTAGGCTTCACTCCATATTTTGATCATCTTTAGCATTTGTTCAATGTAAAGAGGAAAGAGGCTCAAATCAGAGACATCTGCTACAATCATTAAGTACCTTGTTTACAAAATTCAACAAGAGAAAAAACTTGCAGTACCTTAGCTATTCTTTTTCTGTCATAATTGGGAAATACTATTTGATTTTATGGGACACAAAGAAAATAAGAGCAGTGGGAGATATAAAAATGCAAACCTTCATTGACACTTGAGTTTTAGAAGTTTTGTTTTCTTTTTCCCACAGAACAGGTTACTATTCATTTTGGTCATATTACCTATCTGTAGAACTTTCTGTTCTTTGGGTACAGGATATAGATGAGACACTAGATCTGCAGGTCTTTTCCAACCTAAGTGATTCTATGATATCAGGGAATATAATTTAGTCTGGCATTGGAGAGATTCACACCATTTAATGTGGCAGCAAGTATACATAATGTTATTTTTTGTTCATTTGTTCATTTTATCTGGATTATTTTGTGACAATTTTGAAAGACAAGAGGAAAGAAGAATGGGAAAAGAAACACATAAACAGAACCCTGACAAACTCCAGACCACAGGAGAAGAAAGCATGGAATAGAGGCAGCGAGATGTAACATATTTTTGTTCTTTTAGATTACATGTATCTACCTGCTTTGATAGATTTTATCTAGAACTGTTCTTCAGTATGATTCATCTGGTAAAACAGATTGGCACCATTTGAAATTTGTGCTTATAGACATGATTACCTGGAGAGCTGTAATTAATATTTCACTAGACTTTAAGTTCGGTCTCTCACTTTCACCCTAGTTCAGTAAGAGACTTAATCAGGATAAGTTTCATTGGCTTCAGTATGATTTACTGCTTAAACTACACAGATGCTGAATATACTAACTCATCAAGATTTTAATAATTAGAGCCTGCCTGTCAAAATAGTATCCCTAGTGGGAACTCTTAAATATATATTTAATTTTAAACCTATTATTTTAGTACTGTGCTGAATAAAAAGGAGCATAAGTACATGTTTAAATTCACATTCTATGTACTTTGCTGCATGGATTTCATATTCTTTGAAATATTAAATTAACAAGCTAGTGGATAGATATAAGAAGTCTTTTATCCTTTTTCCTGATAGTGTCATCAGGGAATGTGTTATATATATTCACATATATGCAGAAGTTTCCATTAAAGGGGAAATAATCCTACATTTTTTTATTAGTAATATAAGAGATATTTGATTAGCACTTTGACATAGAAGAACCATTTATTTTGTTATGAAGGTGTTCATAAAATAGGTGAAAATGAAAACTTGGGAAGACTATAAAATGTTACTACCATGATGAACTTACTCGAATCAAGATGACAGTGATCCCAAAGTTATAAAAATTTTGAAGAACTGTACCACTACACCAATATCTCTTTTTAATGGAAGGGGTGTGTATAGTGGAAGAAAAATGCAATTAACTAATTTTTAATCATGGCCTTGATGATCAAAGTTTTAATATGCTTGCTTACTTGAAATGCTTTCATTTTAGAGTCACTATGTGGGGATAAAGACTCAGCAGCAGGTTTCTGGGAATCCATGTTTCTTCCTGCTTTGTTTGCTGTTATGAATGCTCAGATCCTACTGGACATCAGATCAAAACATATCACTGATGTTGTTGCATGTAAGCTTAAGTTTCCAATAGACTTATGTATTATATTCTGTTAAGTATCTGTTTATTAGATAATGTAGAAATATTCCAGCATAGGAAAGGTACAGTGGTATTCTTAGTTATATCTTAAGAGCCTTTCTGAATGAGTGGCTTGAGCAGTTTCCCAAGTGGAGATAATCTCACAAACTGGACATAAGACCAGAAGAACTAGCAGTCACTGAAAGTAATAATAGTTATTTGGAATCAAATAACATGGGAGCATTCACCTTTTTCAGAGTTACTGCCACATTTGGGAACAAGGAATACAAACTAGTTAGTTGCAAAGTAAGTAAAATACAAGGCTGGGAGGGTCTATGTAGCACAAATTTTAGGAAGTAGCTCTTTGTTCTTCAAAATCGCTTTCTGTACCTACTTCATTAAGACTGCTGAGTAGCATATGATCTGCATGAGCACAGATTTGTTTTCTTTTTCATTTGAATTTTACAAAAATAATAACTGAAGGTGCAATTTAAAAATGAGAATTTTTGAAGTTACTTAAGCAGAAAGTTACGAAAATGAGATTTTTAATATGCAAATTATCAGAAGAGTAACAACAAAAGTTAATCTCTCACTGTGCCATGTATGATGAAGTGTATTTGCTGCAGTGGTACAGGTCAACTATATATATTTATCAGGATATAGCATGACAGTAATGGTACTTGTTACATTGCACTGTGGAATTAGCATAATTTCTAATAAAATTCCTGCTGGAATGCCCAATACCTCAGTATTGGGATTTGTATCAACACCTTCCTTAGGGACAAA
Source organism: Apus apus (assembly GCF_020740795.1). Classification (NCBI taxonomy): domain Eukaryota; kingdom Metazoa; phylum Chordata; class Aves; order Apodiformes; family Apodidae; genus Apus; species Apus apus. The sequence continues at coordinate 90,548,778 of NC_067282.1, read as the reverse complement.
AAGGGTATTAATTCCTTTTCATGTAAAACCATGTGCAATTTAAAATTTTAGAAGTAGCAAGTTCACAGACTCTAACTTGATTTGCAATGAATAATGTATGGATGAAAACATAGCAATAAAATCCACAATTTCAGCTTGTCATAACTAGACAGAGCTTTTAAAAAGTGTCACACTCATTTTAAACTACAATAAAATTCCTACTATCTAGCAGCAAAAGTTAATAAAACTGTGTGACAGACAGCATAAGAATAACCTGGTGTAGTGGGAGCTGCACCTGTCCATGGGAGGTCTCGCTTCTCATGGCAGGGGAGACTGAAACTGAATGATCCTTCCAAACCATTCTATGATTCTGTGAAGTCTGTTCCTCTCTGCTGTCCTGCTTTGAGTCTGAGGCTTGTTGTGCAGGCTTATTGGTTTTTAACCTTGGAAGATATTTAGTTTCCATTATCTTTACGTGAGCAAACCATTGCTTATCAAAGAAAGCAGTGGATGGAAGAGGGAAGGAAGAGGGAAGAGAGAAGGAGAAAGCATCTAAAATTATATCTGCTTCATGGAGTCAAAAGACATCATAGCCTCATTTAAATGAGACTCTAATAGCAAGCCTTTGTATGAGACATGACTTGCCTTCCCTAATTAGCATTCCTCAGTTTGACACTAATGTATCCTAACAAGGACAGCCAGAAGTTGTGTAAAAATATAGAAAGATGTGACAAAGGGTTGCAGTTGTCAATAAAGTCTTGTAACTCAAGGTTATTCTGACAAGTAACACACGTCAGCTAGTGTAGAACTACAAATTAACATGGAAGAGACAAACACTTTTGCAAAGCCCCTTCCTTGCCTGCTTTTGAAGACAGATTCCAGACAGCTTCCAACTTGGACATTTTGAAATCTAAATACCAAAGTATCACATTTCTGCCACCTATATAATTTCTATCTGTGGACAGTAAATGTAAGGATTCAATGAGCTCATGATTCAAAGCATTGGTTAAATTATCCTATTTTTAAAAAAAATTTGAGAGAGAGAGCAAGACACACAAAAGCTCCTTTCTGCATCTTTTATTTCAATGATGTTTGAATATGCCATTTGGAAAAAGGAATAGAAGATACAGATTGTGAACAGCATTTTCACTGAACTTCTGACAGTATATTAAATATGCTAGAATAATCTTCAAGCCTAGAGAGGAGAAGTTCACCATTAAACTGCTGTACAAATATACATTTTCATTTAAACTTCCTCATACTGTAGATTAAAATTTATAAAAGTTTATTTGTAACCAATAAGCTTTTAGACTGTTCCAAACTTGCTGTGTGACCTCCGTGGTGTGACTACTGATCAAGTGAGAGCAAACAGAAAAACTATGTAACCGTATGTATGTAGATATATACATATATATATGAGCATACACATTCACACATGTGCATACACACAAATATATATATATATTTGTATATACACAGTTTCTCAAGTCTTACTTCTGGATGAACTACCACACAGCTGAGGAAAAAAAGCAGACAGGATTTGTGGTCAGCGCTGACCATCTGCTGAAACAAGTGCACGGTAGGACCAAATAATACTAAATAAGACAGGAATCAACAAATTTTCAAACCAAAGATAGAAAAATAATGGGTTACATACATAAAATATTAGAAGTAAGCCAATTAAAAAAATAACTTAATTGGAAGAGTTTCCACTACAAATAAGAAATCTAGAAATTTTAATTGACAATACAGTCCTGTCAACATGCACTATGAAATAATATTAATCCATGTTATTTCTCCTTGTATTCTTGGAGAATTCTTTTTCTTCTAATAGAACAAAAGCACTTGATAGAAAAACCATCCACCTCCATATGTGGCAAAACACTTAATTCTCTTTATGGATCTCTCTATCTAAAGAGAAAATATTTCAATGTTTCGGAGATACAGTTTTCAATTTTTTGTGTTTTTTTTTTTTTGTTGTTGGGTTTTTTTGGTTTTTTTTGTTTTTTTTAATTTTTTATCTCCCTAATTGTATGTTATCAAATGTTTACACTTTAGGATTTCACAGAGTCCCAATGTACAAACACAGATTTTTTTTAAAATCATTTAATTCTTTCTTTTTCTCTTAGAGACCAGGGTTTCAACTTCTTGGACCTACTACAATTAACAGGGTTGCCATTAACATTATTTTCATATAACAAAATCTGCTTAAAATATGAAACCTACCCATCTCATTTAAAAAAAAAAAAATAATAAATCACATGGAAACATTTATTTACAGTTGAGTTTGAACTAGCTTTTAGAGATGATTGACTTAAAAAATACTAATTTCCTTTATGAAGATTAAATACCTTTCAGAGAGAGTGACAGATACAAAATAGAATATTTATGCCACAATGGTAAAACAAAACAATAAAATGTCTGTATATTCTCCTGCCACTCTCTTCTTTGGCTTTATGAACTCGGATCCATGTCATCTTAAATGAGGGCCCCATCAGAAATTCACAGTGGTCAGTAAGTGCAGCTACTTGACGTGTTTAGGTAAGTACATACATGAAAGATTTCTCCAGATTGGGAATGCTTAAAGCATTAGACTGCCCACTGAGAACCTTCTCTTTGGAAAGTCAGGATTTTGAGGATGTCTTGAGTATATGAGTCCACAGCTGCTTCTCACAATGGCAGCACTGACTTACATATCCACCTCTTTCCCTAGCAGCACCCTTGCCTGCTCCTTCCTTGTACTTCTCCTCAGTACCTTACCACTGTGGGGTCATCATGCAGAGACAAACTTTTCTTTGTTCCTTTTCTTAATGCAGGGAAGAAATTATAAGTGATGTTCAGAGATAAGAAGGAACTTGTTTTTCTGACACATGGAAAAATATGCATAGAAACATACCCAGAAAATGCAGAAGAAAAAGCACCCAGAAATCCACTTCCATGCTCAATTTTTTTAGTTCGGGTTGACTTAGTATCAGGGTAGTTCCAAAGAAGTATAAGCAAGAGTGAGTTTAACATGGAGGTTTTTTTGCAATTCAAGAGAGATAAGAAGTTCAGTAATTTGGTTGATGAACAGAATCAAGTCACTGCAATTGTTCTTTACTATTATTTCTTCTGTACCACAGTTTGTATTGCAACAAATACAAAATATGAGTTATTCATACAAAAAAAAAAAAAAAATAAAAAAAAATAGAAAGAGAGGTGTTGTGATTTAACCCCAGCTGGCAACTAAGCACCACTTGGCTGCTTGCTCACTCTCTTCCAGTGGGATGGGGAAGATAACTGTAAGAAAAGTGAGAAAACTCATGGGCTGAGATCAAGATAGTTTAACAGGTAAAGCAAAAGCCATACATGCAAGCAAAGCAACACAAATTCATTCACTACTTCCCATGGGCAAGCAGGTGTTCAGCTATCCCCACAACAGCAGGGTTCCGTAACATGTAATGGTTGGTTCCATCACATGTGCTGGTTATTTGGAAAGACAAACATCATCACTCCAAATGTATCCCCCTTCTTTCTTCTTCCTCCAGGTTTATAGGCTGAGCATGATGTCATATGATATGGAATATCGCTTTGTTTATTTGAGGTAATCTGTGCAACCCTTGTGCACCCCCAGCCTACTTGCTGGTGGAGTGGTTTGAGAAGCAGAAAATGCCTTGACTTGTTACTGCTCAGCAGTAACAAAAATATCCCTGTGTTAAGAGTTGAGCCCCAGGTGACCACAAAATGGAAGTCAGGGGTGGGGCCTGGTGTCATGTCTCTTTGTTTGCCATAAAAGGTCCACATAATGGAAAAGTACTAGTATCTCAACCACTCCAAGAAATGGGGCTTATAAAACAATGACATGTGCAAGTCCAGGAGAGACAGACTGTCTGCACTGAATACCCTCTGCAGCAGCTCCAATACTAGATTCAGGACTGGTGATACCTCTCTCTCTCTCCCCCTCTCTCTCTCTCTCGTTTTCCTGTTCCCCCCTCCCCCCACCTTTTTTTTCTCTTAAAAACCTGTTAAGTAACACACGGCTTACCTGAATTTCCCATAAATCTGCACAGCTTAGGCAGACATAGTTGTGGAAGTGCAAACACTTACAGAATACTTTTTCTATAGAAATCTCAGCCAACAAACCGTAGAACATAACACTATATTCCTATTAAAATTGATGTTTATATTTGGACATTGAGTGCTGTTTCACCTTAATCAACACTGAGGTGATTTGCAAATCTTAGTCACTCCCTCTCCCTGCACAGGTGGGATGTGAGTCATCAACAGTTTTCAGCACAAATCCGAAACATAGACCCATACTAGCTACTATGAAGAAAATTAACTGTATTCCAGCCAAAACCAGCACTAGAAAGTTCAATGCCTCCAACCCAACCAGGGTTAATATGCAAAACCTTAAAAAAATACATAGTTTAGGTTTCTGTTTCAGATTATATTAGCAAGATATCCTATATTTCATATGTGGATGACAGTGGAGTCATCTTAGTCATCTAGTACCTTAACAAGATCTTTAATTATGGAACAACACAGTAATAAAGAGTATTTAAAATATTTTTGGTATGTTAACAGATACAAAAAAAAAAATCAATAATTTCTTAAACATAAATAGAAGTACACAAACAAAATAAAACACTGCCTGAGAAAAAAGAGGACTAACTGTAACTCTTACAGTTATTACACATTATATTAGCACTACTTGATTAGTCTGAAAAATAAGTGGTATGCTTTGATGGATTATCAGTTTCCACTTTCCTAAATCCTGCATTAAATAAACAGTAACTTTGTAACCAGCTCAGCAATTACTGTCACACTAGAATAGTGAATTTTACAATGCTGAAGCTTTGGTTCAGCAATAGACCTTGTTTCAGCAAAGAATACACATCTAAATGTAATAAATATAGATGACTACCCTGAGCATTCAATGTTTGATTTGCATGCAAATTCAGAGACTAATATCAAAGCATTGCACGTTAACTCTCAAGGTCATTCTGCTAATTCAATCACCTTTTAAAATATATTTGTTTTCAGCTTCACCCTCTCATTTTGAAAGCTTCTTAAGTCACCAGAACACAGCTGTGCTTGTTACAGAAATATTTTAGTACATGGAAGTATGGTCAGTCATTTCAGTTTGAAAGCAGCAAGAGATTTTTTGTTAGGTTAACAATAAATTCTTGGTTCTCCTTCTCTTGCAAATGGTGTTGTCTTCTCCCATCCAGTGGTTTTCGAGGGAGGTGAAGCTTTTTTATACCCCAAAAGCTTGTGAGTGCTGGCCCGGAGGAGTGTGTGGCATGAAAAAGAAGCCAAGGCAAATGGCCTAGAGGAGCCACATAACAAATACTTCGTTCAGAGCTAAGTACTTAGATGTTAATAGCAAGCAATCACCAAGTTGTTGACTCACAATACTCCTGTAACCAAACAAAGGAAAAGGGCTAAGATTTGGTAACCCTTTAAGTGGCAGGAGAAAAGAAGATGGAAAGACAGATGAGAAGACAGGACAGATATTACTACCCTTCATTCCAGCAAAGCCTTTTTCAGCGTGTTGTCCTGCTCTGCCAGCCTCCAGTCTGGGTCCATGGGTTGTGGGGTCAACAAGCATGTGGCACTCTTTCACCCCTTTTATAACATTTTGTCCCCCAGAGACTGCCTTTGGGGCAGCAACATACAGTTGATATTCTGCACTGTTCATCGTTCTGGAGGCAATCACACATTCCAGAGAGTTCTGGAACAGGGCTGGGGGTGGGGCTTCTTTCAAGGCGAGCCTTGGTGGTCAGCACATGCGCAGAGCAGTTTCTAGAAATTTACTGTGGGAGGCAAGGTGGAGAGCAGCGTGGGAGAGGGGGTTAGCCTGCCTTCCCACCTTCACTGTTCATGGTTGCCTACCATAAGACTCTGTCCTGAGTTATCTGAGACACAGCATGGGATGTTGTGGTTCCACAAACCCTTGAAGGTCACCCAACAGTCTCTGATGTGTATTCTTTCTTGTCGATAATAAGAACCTGTAACTATGTACACTTTGGTTTATTTTACTGAACTATAGTTCACTAGCTCAAATGCACAGTATGTGCCATTGTATTATATTCTGCTCATAGGCATCAGAAAAGCTGGAAGTCCAAAGTTTCAATCTTATTAAATACTATAGGCAAGGGACAGGATAAAATGTTAAGAAAACAAAGAACTGTGTTGTATTTAGTGAACCAAGGAAGAGATATTAGTTGAACTGCCTTATAGCAAAAAAACCAACCAACCAAACAAACAAACAAAAAAACAAAATAAAAAAAACACAACCAAAACATAACAAAAACAAAACGACAAAAAAACCCCAACAAAACAATAAAATAGAACTAAAGGTTCTAAGTCCTTACCCAGAGCTATTCATGTGTTGTTCCCTACAGACTCACAGCAGTGAGGAATTAGAACATGATTCAGAATCTTTGTGCTTGACAGGGTAGAGCAAACATGGGAATTTGGGAGTTGCTAAGAAGCTTCCTCTTGTGTATCTGTGATTCCTTATTAAATATAAGATATGATTAGCTGGTCTTTTCAATTACAAGACCAGTTCAAGAAGTTTGTGCTTCATCACGAGAATAACTACCTTTTCATGCATGACAGCTTGCTACCTATGAAAACTGAAATTACATTCTCTGCAACAGAGTAAGAGGAGTGAGTGAGATATTAAATTTTGTAGTAGAAGAGCAGAAGTCCTCTATTAAGACTTGCAAAGGTGTGACCTTTTTGAGGCAGTCAGCTGGCTCTAGATTGACTTGGGTGGGACTGCATCAGCACATTCCAGCAGTTTGATCGTTTGGTTAGGGCACAAAACAGACCTCTCTACCCTGCTCATTTAGGTGTCTTTTCAAGGGCTGAAATCACAAATAACAATGATGAAAATTCTTGTCTTGAGACAAGCTGAGAACAAACACTTGGGACACAAAGTTCACAGCACTGCAGCTTTAAATTTACCCAGTGTAAAGAGGAACATGCATCTTAAATGTTTAGCATGTTGGGAGGCAGCTGTTTCAGCACTTCATCTTCTGCACACACCTTTTTTCCTATCAATGTGAGAGGAACCTCAGCGAGATTGCAGTATAAGGAATGTGTTATACCTACATAAAGACAGCTTAACTGAAGTTAAGTGCAAGATATAGGAGAAAACATGTATGGTGAGTACGTATTAATAATGAACAGTGACCATTATCCTTTCCATGCCTGTGGAGTAAGGCATGAAAGAAAGAAGCCTACTTCCAGACTCCTTAAATGTGGTTAGAATTTTATTCCATTATAAAAGTGAAGGTTTGGTAAAATTACTACTAGTCGTCAAATGCGCTGAAGCAATTTAATTCCCTTCAGTCTCAGTGGATTCCACAGTATATCCAGCATAGTCTTTCTAATTTTGGTTTTAATTGTAGGTGGTAAAATCTGTGATGGCTACTTAACAATGCTAGGGACTGACTTCATTCACTATGTTATGTTGGGACTTCTGACGATCCACGTGGGACTTTTCATATGCCTGTTTCCAGTCTCTTGCAACACTGGAAACTTTAGCACAGATGGTTCGTCTTAATAATACTGTAACTAAATGTGTATTATCTCACATGTTTTGGCAGTTCTGGATGGTCTGAGGAGGTTGGCTGGCAATAGAACTCAAGCTGGTATAATATGTGATGAGAAGGAAACAATTATGTTTATTTCTGAAACATTTGTAGCAAGTGATGAAACTATCTCAATTCATGGGCAAATACAATTTTTTTCTCACTTTTTGTTAACAACAAAATCCCCAAACAAACAATCCTTATCTATCTGTCTGCATCTAACAAGCTGAAAACAAGCCCACCATCATGTCCTCTCCCAGTCTACCCAACTAGGAGGGCACATCTGTCTGAGGCAGAAGTTGCTAAGTATAAACCAAGCACCACTAAAATATTCTGATGCATACATTCTGTTGTCTAGCAGGCTGCTATGGTCTCCCTGCTTGCCTAGCTAAAAGACCAAAGTAAAACATAAACATTCAAATACATTCTGTCTGCCTGACACTTTTTAGAGTCAAAGCCAGAGCTGTTACAGCTGTTAAAACCACAAAACAAAACAAAATGGAAGTAAACAAGCAAAAAAACACACCAAACCCAAAGAACTCCACAAAGAACAGCTTGGTTTGGTACAATTTGTCAGTTGTATCTTCCAGCAGCTTCCCCTTTAATCAAGGCTGAAGAATGGAAAAGGTGAGAATACAGGGTTTATCCTCTGCTTCTTTTCTGAAATCTGTTTTTAATAAATCATGCTGCAGGCCCATCACTTTCCACCAGCATGCCAAGCTAAGGTCACTTCACTGAGAATTTGAGACAGCTACTATCAATGCGCAAACTCGGCAAGACCATAACAGCAAAGTGAGAAATACAGACACTTGTATCAAAGTCTCCCATTGCCACACTGAATTACAAAGAGAGTAACAAGATATACCAATAAAGTTATGAAGAATTAGGGTAAACTTTCCTGATCGCTAACGAGGGCTATCAGTAAAAAGCATCAGATCAGGAAGTCTACATAGCCTCCAAAAGAACCCATTTACACTGATACTGACCAGCCACCTTGACACCACAGCAGAATAAGTTAATGTTTCCTATGGTATCAATCTAACATTTCACTCTTCTCCAGGTCATGACAGATATCTCTCTCTATATAACTCTCTTTTCATTTTTTAAAAAAACAATCCTGTTTTCTGCAACAAATTACTTTTTAGTTGGTGGTGGTGGTTTTTTTTTCCACTAAACTTCTCCTACTCTATTATTATTTCTCTCAGTAGCCTTCTAATACATCTTTTGCCTAACTCTACACTATTTTACTAAAGTTCTTGGGCTAATTCCCTCATTCTTTCCACACTTTTTCAAAATAAAGTATGGTAAAAAATTATTAAACCCATAATTTTTGCCCCAAATACATATTTTGTATTGATTTATTATGTCACCTTTACCTCCTGCTCCCTCCTCCACATTCTCTTCTTTGACTCTGACTTTCTGGGACTGTTTCCACACCACCTCAGCCTGCTCTGGGTTTTAGATGATCCAGCAATACAAACTGCAGTATTCTAACAACAAAGCTTGTTTAACAAAAAGCTTGCTTGTTACAGTCTCTCTGCCAGTAGCTCCTTTTCTTGCAAAAGAAGAAAGCTGTAACAACACCTAAACATACTTAAGTTTGAGAAAGAGCAAAGTTGTAAGCACCAGCCATTTGCAAAATGTTCAGACCTCACCTGTATTTACTTAATTCCATTGAAGTTACTGTGCTGCCCTCAAAAAGACCTGGTAAGAAAACAAACAAACAAACAACAACCAAAACACAAAACTCACACACAAAAAACAAACCAAAAAACAACCCCCCCCCAAATCCTATAAGAGGTTAATTCTGCAGTTACAGATAGTTAAGGATGTTGCCCAAAAGATGTTCTGGGACATACTCTAAGTTAGTATTTCCTTTTTGTTGTCTGTTATGTTACTTTACTATTTCTAGGGAAATGGTGATGTCATCTGGTATAAGGAAGAATGGTCTCTATTTGTGATTCTGTGATTTCAGAGGATTATATCTCAACAAATGACATAATCTGTCAAGACAGCACAGGATTCTGAAGTTAAGCATAAAAATTCAGTTTCTCAGAATTTCAAAAAGAATTCAGAATTCTTTGGGGTAAAGATAGCAATATCACAATTATTGATAATAGATCTGGTTTATCTAGCTTGTCACTCAAATGTCATACAGAGAACACATCCTGTGCCTGGGGTTTGGCTCAGATTTGGGTAACAACTTGTCCTGGTTTGAGCCAGGATGAAGCCAATTTTCCTTTTACTGATTTTTTTTTTTCCTTCAGTAAGTTCTCTTTTAACTAGTAGTAAGTGTTCCAACTGGGACTACTAACAATGGAATGTATATGTTATTGCTGGGACTATAAGGTCACATAGTTGCCCTGCCAGCTCAGACACTATGGGGAGATCTATGAGCCCCCCCATGGGAAGCTGAATTAGACAGAGAGCAAAACTGGCCAGAGATATTCCATTTCATATATCTACGTAAGCTCAGAGGAAGGTCAGAGATCACAGAAGACAACTTCCTTCCAGCTTCTTCTTCCCTTCTCTTCCGTCCATGGCTGGTGTCCGGAGAGGAGGACTCCATCCATCCGTCACCGTCAACCCCCAGGCTCAAGCCCTCCTGACCCTCATAACTCTCTGCTCTCTCTGGCAGCAGTCTGGGATTTTTCAGGACTGTTCTAAGCTAAGGAGAGTGCTATGGGAGTTGTTGGGGGTGAGGGGGAGGCAACAGGGGTTTTGTACATTCATTAACACATTTATATATAATTGTACATATTTTCTTTCACCATTAGTATTTAATTAAAGCTGTGTAGTTTAGTTTTCAATCCAGAGAGTCTCTCTCATTCTCTCTCCTTCCCTACCTGGGTGGGAGGAGGAGGCGATCAAGAGCATTTTTGTCTCTGGTTTAATTGCCTATCCTGAGTCACTATCCTGAGTACTAAAGTACTAAATGTGTGAGCAGCAATATTTGTATTGCAAGAACCAAATACTCAGATACATTAAAACACAAGCATACTCACACTTCATGAAGCAGCAGCAAAAATATTTCTCTGCCACAAGACCCAACAAAGCCCACTTTTAATCTAAGGTTTAAATCTTGCAAACAGTTTGTCCTTGTTCTTACATTTATTGCAAGTAGCCTCACTGAAATCAGTAAGATAAATGGGTCCATAAATCTTTAGCACAAAATAGACAAGGAGAGGAAAAGCAACATTACTCTATCCTGGCAATTGATTTGCTCAATCCAAGCAACCAGAACCAAAAAGGAAACGGAACCCTCTAACCCCTAATTCAGTGTCTTTCTGTCAGTCGTCTGCTTTCCACTTAAGACAAATTACAAACTACAAGGAGCTTATCTCCCAAGGATCTCCTACAAAGTACAGGCAAATCAATCTGCAAAGAGAACAATTTGTCTACTTGTAGCACTATACTTTTCTCAGCTGAGATAAATCATTAACCTGAATTGCCTGAATTATCAATATCTTATTGCTTTAACATGTTGGCAATGGGCACTTCCCCAATTACCGTCTCCAAAACATTGTTCTTCTTTTCTTCTAAACTTTTAACCGAAGTCTGAAAATATATACTATTTTTATATCTCTGTGAATTTTCTCTCTGACTCTTGAGCCCCTGGCAGCCCTGACTGTCCCTTCTTACCCATAGATCCCTCCTCACCTTGCCCATGACTCTGGACCCAATGTCAGCATCCCAGGGCCATCAGCCCCTGCCCCAGCAGTACCTTAGGTGGGCCTGTCCCCATCTCGCCTGCAGCCACAGACCAGGCTGATCATTACTTCCTGGCTTGATTTTGGCCACTATGGGCTCACTGGGGCTGGGCCTGTCCTAGCAGTCCACCTGCCCACCCTGCTTCCTAGCTGGGGATGCAGGTAAAGATCCTAGCTGCCAAACACTCCCAAGCTCCACATGAGTCCCCAGCATTTGGGTGCCAGGGAGCTGCCAGCCCTCATGGCACCTTGACATTTTGGCTGTCTTTCAATAGCATCAGAAAAGTTGTACAGTAGCTTTTCATTGCTTTGATGGCTTTTGGTGTGTTTTTTTTATTTACTTGGTAGAGTTAGCAGTAAACTCAGCAGTGATCAATAGAGTGGCTTCAATTACTTGTATGTTTCTGTATTACTGCTTTCCTCTCTATCTGCTGCCCATATCCAGCAGAAAGACAATAGTATCTTCAGAAATCCTGGACTGATGCTGGAATTCAACACCCAGAAAATAATTAAACAGTTTCCTTGGTCACATATGCAGCATGTTTAGATCCCGACCCTTCAGCATGACAAAAATATGGATCCTTCAGATGGTCATAGGATGCTTTACCTTAAGGAGTTTATTTTGCCTTGATGAAGAATATGTGTCAGTGTACATGGCAGCAATATTATAGATGTGTATTGTAACACCAAATTATGCAAGTGGTGTTTATTTATTTTCCTTTACTCACAGAAGCAAAAATCTTGTTTTGCAAAGTAAATTTCTTTAATCTTTAAAATCTTACTACTTTCTACTGAACATATACTTTACAGAGAGAACGACAGAACAGAACACTGTGGCTGTGCATGTAATGAATACCAAGAAGGGCAGAACCGTTACTCCAGTGCAACAATTAACACTTGCATCCTATTAGGGAATGGCCGTATTACAAAACTTGCCTATAACGAAAAGGTTTTCATGGGGAACCTCAAATATATATCACCACTTTCATTCTTCCCTACTTACCACACAGCAATCGGAATTTCATTGCAATTGCCTGGTCAATTAAATTTGCAGTGCACTATGTGCAAAGAGATACTGCATTCTCCAAACTTTTTTTTTTTTTTTAAAGATATCTGTAATTCATGAATCCGTTTGTAAGCAATTCTTTAAAAATAATTATGCTTCTTTTTATTGCTTTGGAAAGTTTCATAGCCCCCCAATATCAGCTCACGACAACAATACACAGTACTTTCCTGCCTTTTCTGGTTAAAGATGACTTAGTTGGCCAGATGCAAGTAAATTATTACTTTTTCCCCACTTCGTGATGAAAATAAGTGCCAAAGTAAAATTTGTCTCTCATGTCATGGACTAAGACAACAAAACTCCTTTTTAAATTCAAAAATAGCAAGATAATTTTCCACTCACTAGTGTAGTCCTTAAAGATGCCATCTGATTAGCAGAAAAAGCTTTTATTTCAATTCAAAACTTTATTATTCACCATATTATCAAAGTGCCTCAATGAATTCTGGAAATTCTTTGCCTGACCTGATCACCCTTCTGTGAGATGTGATTCATTCCACTTTTTCAGCAACACCATTGACAATGCTTCATATTGGTACTAACTGTGGATGTTTCATTGCTTTGTTTAATCTGACTGAAAGACATTTCATCTTTTTGCTACATAAAAGATTTTTACAGAAATGTAAGTATGACACTAAGCTCACTTTAGAGTTGTTTGTTTGTGTTTTGGTTTTTTTTTTAGTAAGTGTTCAATAAAATTAAATCAGCAATGAAGTTTACTTATACCCCCAAAACATAAGCATTTTCCACACAGGAATGAGCTCACAAATACAGTTTGTTGATCAGGATCTGCTAGAGCTCAAATGAGGACATAAGTTCTTTTTTGCCAAGAAAGTAAAGCATGACACATTTTTTCCTTTTTTTGTTTGTTTGTTTGGGTTGGTTTTTTTTGGTGTTACCTCTAATTTAACAATATCATGGGTAAATAAATTGTCCTTATCAAGGTACCTGAATATACTAATAAATAATTTATCTTGTATTTTGAATAATATGTCTGAAATACATTAGAGGATGATATAGTGGCAAAGCTGAATTTTAAAACATTTCCTGTTTCTGAAGAAGTCACACATTATTTTTGCATTATCAGTAATTTACAGTAGTTGTATTTACTGATATCTATAAATTCAAGGGGGTGCTAACACAGCTACAAGACTTCAGGAAGGCTCAAAGTTTTGCAAAACAAACTAGCTTCTGCTGATATCTTTTGCTGGCATATACTAAATACTTTTAAAATGTTGCACTTGTATTGTTTGGAAAAAATATTATCTTTCAACACTAACATTTAGGGGGCTAATCATAATGGGCCTCAAGCTAAGCTGGAGATTTGGAATGCTACAACAGTAGTTTGAATAGCAGTGATGTATTTTGACAGAAAAGAGAATAAAAAATTACAGGGCTGCTTGAGCGTTATTCAGCACTTCCATAATGGGGGAAAAATAATTTATATGTTTCTCCTTGGCAATAAGACTCCTAATGAATCACACATCTTGACAGAAAGACACTTAGCAAAAAGAAATAAATGTAACTACAACACTTCATTAAAGTAAAAGTATCTTTACTATTAATATACAAATGGTGAAGAGTGACAAATATTTGATATACTTTAAGCCATACTTTCAATGTCTTTCATAAATACAAAACCAGCATCTGAGATATTACTTCTTTTTACAGTATATAGAGATATGTATATACACAGCATTTCATAGGGACATAAGATTTTGAAACAGTAAACAAACTAACTCCAGTGGTAGCTAACTTATTAATATATAATTCAGGTGGTATACATTGCAAGTGGGCTGTTGACAACGTGTGGAATAACAAAAAAATATGGTATGTTTTAGCTTATGCTGTACATAGCATACAAATACATACTGAGTGCTCGCTCGTTGTAGCAGGAGAGCTGTTTTGTGTTTTTTTTAAACCTTGCCTATGTAGTTCAAAATTCTTAGTGAGAACTCTACACCATGAGCAACAAAATTACCTTCCTGTGGGGTCTGACTGCTTTCTATGTTTACCACTTATCTACAGAGATTTTGAGAGTTTCTTTTCCCTTCACCCAACCTTGCATTTTAGGCTTAAAAATGCAGCCTGCTAATGCAGTAAAGTTGAACGATACAGGAGGGCTAATGTTCCCCTTCTTCTGGTTTTCACAGCCGGAAGTACCCTACCTTTTAGCAATGCCCTCCAGCAGCCTCTTCTGTTTCATCAGTACCTCCCCATTTCCTTTGCCACTGATGATGAGAGATCCTCCTAGTATCTGAGCCCTCTCTCAATTCACTCTTTGGCACCTGTTCTCTCTGGTAGTGGCTTTCCTGAATTCTGTCAGCACTGCATCTGGTCATTTTGCCCACTCCAAATCGCACCTGTGACTTTAAAGCTGCCAATACAAATTTGAAAATATTTATTTCATTTCCCTGGACAAAAAATTTCCAATATTCAAGTTTGAAAGTCAAACATCATGAGGGTCACAATGCCTGTTAAGAGGATAAATAGACTGGAAAACTGTGATTTTTCAGAATCTGAGCCAAAGACAAATTGGTATAGGAAAGGGTTCTTTTTCGTTCAGGTTCAAATGAAATTGTAGAACACATTTTTATGTGCAGTGGAAATATTGAAGATCACTTAAAATTTAGTGTTTTCCCCCCACTGCTACAGAACTGTTGTCAATTGGATTGAGTATCCAGAAAATATGAAAAAATATGAGAAAGGAGGTGGATCCTTTTTAAAAAATATTTATTTAACCGTGGTAGCTTTGCATCGATCAGCACAAGAATCTGAAGCTAAGTAAAGGAATTTAAGAAGAAACAGTACTTCTTAGAATGTTATCTTTGCCTAGAGAAGTATTGCAATCACAATAGATTATTTAGAGGGATGTTGTATTTCTTTTACTTCTGGGTATATAGTAATGTATGGAATAAAGCTGTGATCAGATCTTTTTATTTTCCTGATCAGTACAAACTCCTGATAGGAAAACTTCCTCTGTGCAGAATGTTTGCAGGAGCCTGGCAGGACATTTAAGTTCCACTTACACCTAGAAGTCCAATTCACAAAAGCAACTCGATGAGCTAAGGACATGCAGTGCCTTGCTGGGATAGATGGATAAAATTGAGTCCTCACTGAAAACAGTTTGTGTCTTAAAGTGAGACCTGGATTCCACTGTGGCCCTTCTTGAGGCACTCTCAGTACCCCTCCATAGATCAGTTTGTAATAGGGGTCTTGAACTTTTTCAGTAAATATTTTTTTTGGAGGCCCTTTAATCAGGAGTGAATGTCACCCAAAAGACACAACAATTACTCTATGAAGATATTACTTCCTATGACAGCTTACACAGAGAAGGTGAGGCCACAAATGACTATGAAACAAATATTCACTGCAGTTTTACTCCAGAGGTAACATGGTGGGAAGATGCTCTACATTATCTTTCAGATTTGAAAAAGTACCTAAATAGAAGTAAGGAGACTTTCTATATGACTCTCCAACTTAATAAATTGGTCAAAACATCCCTACACACCCATATGTGCTCCATGTACTCAAATCTTTTCAGCAGTAATACACCCACTATGACCTCACTAGAACTGTGATCTCAATAGATTTTTTGCAAATTTTGTGTTTAAAATATTGATGTGACTTGAGAATATAACGTCCAGTTTACTTTAAATGAGTATTTGAGCATATTTGAGCAGAAAAGTATGTAATGGCAAAGCTTTCATATACTTTAAACAGGCTTTGTAGACAAATTATGGAAGATTTTTCTTTAATAAAGCAGAGTGGCATGCTATCAAAAGGCACAAATACATTTCCATTATCCAGTCTAGGAAACAGAAAAATGGCATGATTATTATACTACAGTTCGATGATTGGCACTTAAATAAATAATCAAAGTAATTACGATAATTTTTAAAAAGCCACTTTTTTTGGATGAACATCAATACAGAGGCTGAAGACAGCAGGTGGAATTTTCCATACCAGGAACTGTTGTCACTCAGCCATTGTAGATGACTGTCACTGCATACCTATGTTGTGTATATATATCTATGAAGAGACAGAAAGTAGGCCCAGTCCTGCAAGCTCTCCTATAAAAGTACATCCATCCTTCTGCTCATATTGACCCCACTGATGTCAGTGGGGTGCCATATGAAGGGTGGGTTCAGTCACACAAAATTTCTTGCAAAACTGAGGCCTAAATAAATTAATCTTTGTCACATTAGTCATTAGCATCACCAGAATATTAAATATTTCTGGAACCACAAAAAAATCTTCAAGTCAAAGAAATAAAATTAACAAACAAACCCAGAAAAAAACTCTCCAGAATACATTTGCATACTAAATCATAAAACATTAATTAAAACTTCTTTTACTAGTGCAGTAAATCAGAATGCAGGTCTACTAAAGAAATAATAACAAGAAGTTCCAAGTAATTTTACTTAATTTTACTTCTTATTTTTTGTTGAAGAGAGATTGTCACTGCCATGTTCCATATCATGAATAATTTCAGTGGCTCACTCCCACCCTCATACCTGGAATATGTTAGTGTAACAATTCATGTTACTTTTACAAATAGTTATATTTTGTCAACTCTTCTGACATTTCATACTAACACTTAAAATTACTTTTAGACAGTAAAAGTGACATTTATACAGGTACCTGTTTGTTGTTGTGTTTTTTTTTTTTTTTTAATTTTTAGTCTAGAATAGGAAAAGAAAATAAAGAAATGATGTTATTCCAGTTCTACACATATCTTACAAATTACTATGCTCTGTCCCTCATTTGGAAATATTTGCAAATATCAGTGTTTTAAAACATTCTTTCATGGTTATAGTTTGGCTTTCTCCTGCACATTATAGATTCAAAACACAAGAGATAATCTATTAATACACAGACGAAAAGGTATGCTTGGAACAGTCCATCAGTAATTTAGAACTGTTTAATTCTCACATAGCCCAACTGGCAAGAGAATTAACAGCAGGAAGAAAATAAATACTCCTGGAAATAGCTTTTGATTTGTAACCCAATACAGTGGGAAATGCTTTTGCTTCCAGTATTGAAATAATTTTGCAGTATATTTAACTTGTAAAGAGTAGTACAATTGTGTTAATAATAAATGTGCTGACAAGACCTCTTAAATTCTCCAATCTCTTTACAATTCAGTTCTAGGGCATATCAGGAAAAAACAAACAAACAAACAACTCCCCCCCCAAAAAAAAAAAATCAAAACACCAATATATAACTGCTAGGCCATGAAGGGTTTTTTAGTGTTAAGTCTTGATAAGAAGTACTAAAATTTGAAATGCATCTACAGTTGAGCTTAGACACTGTTAGCTCTGCCCACACTGTATAGGAACCTTTTGCAAATTATCATGCTGGTTTCAAAAAAAGCACCATTTGCCTAGTGAAACTGGACTTATGTGACTAGGCATGGCACCACCTAACTTTGTGACAGCAGGTAGAAGAGGAAAGGATGTTTCCCACCTTCATCGTCATTGAGGTAAAAATACTGCATGAGATGATGTGGGCTGCAAATGTTCAAGCCACACCAAGCACATTATTCTCAACTGCTGGAATTTTCCAGGTCCCTTCCTTACATTTTGATAGAAATGAAAGCCCAGCTGCAAATACATACTTTGTAGAAAGAACATATATTCATACATATAAATGTTACAACAGGTTTTCTTCACTATAGGTTAGGGGACAGTCCTTCTCACTGTGTACTAACTCAGAAAGAAACAGGACAGAAATTAAATAGACAAGCAGCTATTTGGTAGCACTGTCTTCTCAGTATGTGGAAGCAAGAGTGAGAGGTCATAAAGGAATGTCTTTGTCTTTCCTTCATCCAGAAGTAGTGCCTTAGCATTTAAAGAAACTTCTTTCCAGCAGTTTAAATTCTCTTTAATTACTTTCATCTCAAATTGCTGTCTCTTCTTACCCATTCTTTTCACTTTGGGACTGGTTTTGTGGGAACATGGCATCTTATCCTAGCCACCCCAGTGCTATGCTTCTGTCCTCAACTACTTGGTTCACTGTAGGTATTTCCCAAAGTGCAGAAAAGTTGTAAAAAATTCCATAAAATGACTTGGTTTTCAAAAATAAGAAAGATCTGTGAATTAAATATATTCTCCTTAGCTCTTTCAAATGCACTAAAGTTTGGGTTAGCAAGAAAGTTAACATGCCCTTTTCCTCAAATTTAAGGACACTCTTACATTTAATTTTCAGCTTTACTGCACAAAAGTCAACCACTTTGTCTCGACAGCAAAATAACAGCTAAGGGTTGATGAAATTCTGTGGGAAATCAAGTATAAATACTTCAAATATGAGCAAAATTCAGATACAGCATGGTGAGGACATAATTTGATGAGTAAAGCTACACGTAAACCTCTGGTATGAATTAGATGTGGAAAATTTACAAGGTATTATACAGTTTATTCCTGACAAGTAGAATTTTTCAATCTACTTTTCTAGTTTCAATCTAGTTTCTTTATTTCTTCCAAAGCAAGACTTTGAAGAGTTTGGTAAGTGTAGATACACTATACTGGACTGGAACCAAAATATATTGCTCCAATCAGAGGGACCATTAAATCAATTATAATACATATGAATTCATTTTGCATCTAATAAGTAAGTCAGATTTTGGAGTGATGCATGTTATCTAAAATAATAAAAAGGATTTGCTTAAGGAATGCTTGACAAGAAAAAAGTATTTGGTCTAATATAAGATGCTATTAATTAATAATATAGAATTATTCCCAATTGTTTAGCTGAAGTGCTTCTTTCTGTCTGCTCTTACGGGGCTTTTTTCGTTAAGACAAGTGGTATGAAATCATAAAGGAAAAAGTGCTACTTTAGTAAGGCCAACTTTTAATATTTCATGTACGGGTTGGGGAGAAAATGTATCTACTACTCTAAAATACAGTTTTATCTCTAAATAACTAGAACTATAAGAATGAATACTTTATATGTGTAAAAATGTTGGGACAAAAAAACCTGAGCTTGTGTTTATTGTAAGGTTTCTCTTAAAACCAGGATTATGATGAAAAAAAGAGTTTTCTTTTCATGCATTTGTTGCATTTTAGTTCACACATAATTTCCAAAATTTTAATACAGAAAACCTGAAGCACTGAAAATCCCGGTGCCTTTGAGAGTCACACTCATGTAGTTAAGGTGAGGCCAATTTTATTTAAATCTCTACATCATAGTTATTAACTTTTTACTTTGCTGAAGAACCAATGTGAAACTCCAGGTGGAGCTGGCTCTGTGGTGAAGCTATAAGCACAGTCAGCACTAAGGTCTTAAACATTATACTGAGAATGGTTTTCTTTTTCTTTTTTAAAGTTAACTAAAAATTTTGTTTTATTATCAATGGGAAAAAATACAGTAGTATATATATGGCATTTTATGTATGTAGCTTGTGCTGTAAGATCTGGAGAGACCTGGTGTGTTGCTTGTGGTTAGGGGTGCTTTGTAACTATTATTTTAAAAAGACATACTTTGTCATGTAATAAATTACAGCTCTTATTCTGCAATTTTTTCAGATTTATACCATGGGGCTTGATGTCAGCAAAACTACATACTAAAACCATTGACAAAAGAATAGAAAGGAACTGTAGACAGAAACAGTTTAATCATATGTACACATGTACTAACTATTCCAAGCTTAAGTTTCCCAAGAAATTAAGGTCAGCTGTAAAGTTTTGGTCACGGGGTTACTTCAATCCAAATGCATTATCCAGGCAGCTGTAGTTTATCTCATTATGCTTTGCTATCATCTTCTTTTGACTGTATGGTGTCATTAGCACCTTTGATTTCGATGGTTTCTGGATTTAAAGCTTCTTTCCCATTGTCTTCCTTTAGTGGCAGCTTCCTATCAGAAGAATAGAGAAATCATAGTAACACAAATAAAACACAATCTGGAAATTAAATCCACACTCTCTGTATTGCTTACACAGTTCACAGTGTTTCTAAAAAAATTATTGTAGAAAATAATGTAATATTTTCTTATGAACACTTAAGTTTTTTGCTTTTAAAGAAATTAATATTAACTCTTCCCATTTCTATAAAGGCAGAAAAAGCTAAATGATACATGATCAGAACATTACTGCAGCGCAAAATGCAGTTCATTCGATAAAAGAAACAATAGAATGCCAAATAACCCAAAGCAGTACAGAGGTATGTATTCCCTAGGATACTGTGAAAGTTACCATCAAGCCTTTTGCTGAATCTATATTATACTGTTTTTTGAATGTCTGTTTCTAAATGTAAACTCAATGGTATGCAAAAGAAGATATCTGTCATTGGGGTTTATGCCAATACATAGGTAAAGGAAAGAAATTCTTGTAGCATAAGGACACTAGAAAATTCTGCAATTTATTTTTGGTAGATCACACAATCTAGCTTTGTTAATAACTTGTAGGTCTTTTAAGACTAACTTAGCTAAAGCTCTGAAGAGTTTTATAATCCTTCATTAAAATGGCAAAAGGATCCCCACCCTTACACTACAGGAAAGACAAAACACTGGTTTCATTCCAAAAGGTCTTGGAAATCACTGATTCCTTATTGCCAGTAGTTAACTGTCAAAAAACGATAGCTGTCAAAATAATGTATGTTTTACTCAGGTGTTCCTGCAATAACATGTCCTGGGCATAATAGCTGTTAATCATTATTCCAGTTTGGGTTTGCTTTCTGTTTTTTAACTAGGCAATAGTATGCATATGCCTTTTTTACTCATAACAGATATTAAACGTTTCAGTAAACTTCCACTGTGATTGCTTTGATGTCCCAAAGAGCAATATGCTGTTCAAAATCTGCCTGAAAAATCCCTTAGGAATGCCTTGTAATAACAGTGTCTAATAACAACAAAAGGGAAAGGGGAAAAAAAAGAGTAACCAAATTTCCAGTCATATGAAATTTAGGCTGTCTGAACTAAGGTTGATGCTGTTCATCGGTTGTCTGGCTTTGAGCACAGAGGGAGGTCCCAAAGGAAACAGATTTCAGCCCACAACATGAAGCATGAAAGAATGGAAACAGAAGAGTCAACACAAAACTAATTCTAACAGAGGAAAAGGCAGAGGAAGCATGGCTCATGAGATGCACTGTAGTTAAGTAGACACCTGTGTTAAAGGCCTAGTAATGCAAAGTACTTAAATTAGTACTAAAAAAAGACCTAATTTAATCTAGTTTTATATAACGGGAGAGTAATTTCTCAAAAGATGGTACTGAAAGGGAAGAAATATTTAGTCAAAGCAAAATCTGAGCAATTGACATAGTGTATTGTGTGAAAATTTAAATAAATTGGGTTTGGATAAGACATTAAGAGCACATTACAAATAACTGCAAATTATTTTAATAGGAAGATTTGCTAGAGCCCTGTTGAAGGATATTACTGAAATCCATGTTAATGCAAACAGTGAGATAAAATTGGCTTTGCTTCCAATGCAAGCAAGGGGAAAAAAACAACAAACAAACAAAAAACAAAGAAATATTTTTTTTTACTTTTTCCCCAGCAAAAAGATCATGTACCATTCTTTGACCTTGTTGTCTTTGAAAACTTGTAGGATTTTTTTTTTTGTTAATGATATGAGGTTATCAGTTCAGTTATCATTAGGCATTATGGTTTTTTGCTATGACTTTGCATTTTATTTTGGAATTTTCCTCTCAATTTGTTTAAAATATTAATTAATATTTAATATTTATTGACATATTCAATAATTTTTATATTTTAATTAACTAAATAAAAATTAAATATTCAAATTATACCAGTTTTCCTACACCTTATGAATCTTTAGCTATATTTATTTAAAATAATTTTATATTTGTTAGCTGGGCAGGCTAATTCTTTCAAATCTTAAAGCATTTTATAATAAGAACTTTTTAAAGAAAGAGAGGTTCTTTTGCTTTAATCAGATGCTGTTCGTTATCAATCATTAATAATATTGACTCCCTCTAGCACTGCATGTGGCCTAATTGCAACAGTCTGCTGATATTACCCTTACAAAACTTTATCTAGAATATTTACTTGCCTGTTTTACAGGTAATAGGCTCCTAGCCATTTTGATGCTGGAATTCATCCAGCTTCATTAATACTAAAGAAAACTCGACCAATACCAGAAGCATAATAATGGCAGACTAGGAATGTAATTATAATACCACATTGCATGTGGCATTTTAATCATATTACAGAAATGCCATATGAAATGCGCAACTTAAATTGAATTACTGCCAGTATTATAAAGACTTCTCGATTTGCAGGTAAAAGTGCTACATGCATGTCTGTCACAAATGGATCCCAAACCTGGCTTTGAGAAGAATCATCTGAGTTTGGGTAAAACAGAGATTGCTGAATATTATGGTGAGAAATGCAATGAAAACCCTCAACTATTGTAAGAGAAAGTAATATATTTATTAATTATTTCCCACAAAGGCTTAAACTTTATTTACATTTCTGAGTATAAATTAGAATTTTTCAAAATAATGCAACTAATTATTAAAAATATTTTGTCAAATTTAAAGTGAAGGCTTATCTTGTATACCTTTAAGACAGCCACAATTAGTCAGAATTAATCCTACGTTGTAGGAACATTGCCTGCCAGGAATGTCCTTGAAACTTTTCCTTCCTGCAAGCTAAGCTCTTCCCTCCAAGATACATTCTAGCCACCCTACCCAGCATGTGGCTTTCTGGCTCTTAGCACCTATTGTTGACAAAGTTTTGTGTTATTCCTGCTGAGATATGTACTTCTACCCTATTGTGTGCTCCTTTTCTTTAGTGAAATCTCACTTGTACTTTATATTGCTTTTCAATTTTATTGAGACCTATGTCTGAGCAGAAGCCTTTCCATGTTCTCCTAGTACCCAACGTCCTGACTGCATGATACTTTATTAATCTTTGGTTTCCTAAGTAGCACTGTCCCAAATCTCTAGCTGACTTCTGCCCAGCTGTATTGTGGACTGCTTTCTTTTGCTATTGGTTGTGGAAGAAGAAATTACCAAGAAGGAATCTGTCATTAACTGTATGCTAGGATTTGTTATGATTGTCTAGAACTAGACTATAATGACGACAAG
Source organism: Apus apus (assembly GCF_020740795.1). NCBI lineage: Eukaryota > Metazoa > Chordata > Aves > Apodiformes > Apodidae > Apus > Apus apus. The sequence continues at coordinate 90,525,394 of NC_067282.1, read as the reverse complement.
GGAGAGTGCACTTGGATCAGGATTAGGGGCAAGGCCAACAAGGCTGATACTGCTGTGGGAGTCTGCTGTACATGTCCCAATGGGGGCAGTGAGGTGGATGAACTGTTCTGTAAATACCTGGGTGAAATATCACGGGTGTTTGCCCTTGTTCTTGAGGGGGCCTTAAACTTCCCTGATGTCTGCTGGAACTACAACACAGCAGAGAGGGAACAGTCCCAGAGGTTCCTGGAATGTGTTGAAGATCTTCCTGACACAGCTGATGAGTGAACCAACCAGGCCAGGTGCCCTGCTAGTCCTGCTCTTGGTGCACAGGGAAGGGCTGGTAGGAGATGTGATGGTTGGAGGCCATCTTAGGCACACCGACCACAAATTGTTAAAGTTCTCTATTCTTAGAGATGCCAGAAGGGAGGGCAGCAAAACTGCCACCCTAGACTCCTGAAGGGCAAACTTTACCTTGTTCCACACCATGATTGCCAGAATCCCTTGTTAATTTGTTCTGAAGGGTACAGGAGTCCAGGAAGGCTGGACACTCTTCAAGGAGGAAGTCTTGAAGGTGCAGGAGCAGGCCATGCCCATGAGCTGTAAGGCAAGTGGGCAGCGTAGAAGACCAGCCTGGCTGAAGAGGGAGCTTTGGCTGGTGCTCAGGGAGAAAAAGAGAACCTATGGCCTTTGGAGGAAGGGGGGGTGTCACTCATGAGGACTACAGAAATGCTGTGAGGCTATACAAGGAGGGCGGAATCTGGTTGGAGTTGTGTGACTAGTGGAGTCCCTCAGGGGTTGGTACTGGGACCGGTGTTGTTCAACATCTTCATCAACGACCTGGATGAGGGTATAGAATGTACTCTCAGCAAGTTTGCTGATGACGCAAAGCTGGGAGAAGTGGCTGACACACTGGAGGGCTGTGCTGCCATTCAGAGGGACTTGGACAGGCTGGACAGTTGGGCGGGGAGAAATCTGATGAAGTTCAACAAGGGCAAGTGTAGAGTTTTGCATTTGGGGAAGACAAACCCCATGTACCATTACAGGTTGGGGACTGACCTGCTGGAGAGCAGTGTAGGTGAAAGGGATCTGGGGGTCCTGGTAGACAGGAGGATGACCATGAGCCAGCAATGTGCCCTTGTGGCTAAGAAGGCCAATGGCATCCTGGGGTGTATTAGAAAGGGTGTGGTTAGTAGGTCAAGAGAGGTTCTCCTCCCCCTCTATTCTGCATTGGTGAGGCTGCATCTGGAGTATTGTGTCCAGTTCTGGGCCCCTCAGTTCAAGAAGGACAGGGAACTGCTGGAAAGAGTCCAGCGCAGAGCTACAAAGATGATGAAGGGAGTGGAACATCTCCCTTATGAGGAAAGGCTGAGGGAGCTGGGTCTCTTTAGCTTGGAGAAAAGGAGACTGAGGGGTCACCTCATCAATGTTTACAAATATGTAAGGGGTGAGTCTCAGGGAGATGGAGTTAGGCTTTTCTCAGTGTTGACCAGTGATAGGACAAGGGGTAATGGGTGGAAATTGGAGCATAGGAGGTTCAAGGTGAATATTCGAAAAAAAATTTTTACTGTGAGAGTGACAGAGCACTGGAACAGGCTGCCCAGAGAGCTTGTGGAGTCTCCTTCTCTGGAGACATTCAAAACCCACCTGGATGTGTTCCTATGTGATGTGCTCTAGATGACCCTGCTCTGGCAGGGGGGTTGACTAGATGATCTTTTGAGGTCCCTTCCAACCCCTATGATTCTATGATTCTGCCCCTCTACTCTGCCCTGGTGAGACCTCACCTGGGGTACTGCATCCAGCTCTGGAGCCCCCAACACAAGAAGGATGTGTAGTGTTTGAGCACGTCCAGAGGAGGGCTACAAAAAAGATCAGAGGGCTGGAGCACCTCTCTTATGAAGACAGGCTGAAGGAGTTGGGGTTGTTCAGCCTGAAGAAGAGACGACTCTGGTGGGACCTTATAGTTACCTTCCAATACCTAAAAGAGGCCTGTGACAAGGCTGGGAAAGCCCTGTTCACTAGGGCATGTAACAACAGGACAAGGGGTAATGCTTTCAAGGTAGAGAGCGTAGATTTAGGTTGGACATTAGGAAAAAGTTCTTTAATTTGAGGGTCGTGGATCACTGGAACAGGTTGCCTAGGGAGGCAGTGGGGGCCCCATCTCTGGAGACATTCAAGGTCAGGCTTGATGGGGCTCTGAGCAATCTGGTCTAGTTGGAGATGTCCCTGCTTATTGTAGGGGGGTTGGACTAGATGACCTTTTTAGGTCCCTTCCAACCCAAGACATTCTATGATTCTATGATTCTGTGATAATTAGAAGGTCCAAAGCCCAGCTAGAAATTAATCTGGCCTTCACGGTAAAGGATAACAATAAAAGCTTTTATAAATATATTAACAGCAAAAGACATACCAGGGAGACCTTCCATCCCCTATTAGATGCAGGAGGAAACATAGTGATGAACAATGAGGAAAAGGCTAAATTACTTTTTTGCCTCAGTGCTTAGTAGCAGGACCAGTTATGTTGAGGGAATCAAACTCCCAAAGTTAGGGGACAGGGACCAGGAGCAGAGCAATCCCCTCACAATCCAGGAGGAGATGGTCAGTGACCTGCTATACCACACAGATATGCACAAATCTATGGGGCCGGATGGGATGCAACCAAGAACGCTGAAAGAGCTGGCGGGGGTGCTCACCGAGCCCCTTTCTATAATTTACCAGCAGTCCTGGCTGACTGAAGAGCCAACAAATTGGAAATCAGTCAGTGTTACCCCCATATACAAGAAGGGATGGAAGGATAATCCTGGAAATCACAGGCCTATTAGTCTGACTTCAGTACCAGGGAAGCTGATGGAGCAGGTCATCCTGAATACCATTATGCAGTGCATGCAGAACAACCAGGTGATCAGGCCCAGTCAGCATGGATTCATGAAGGGCAGGTCCTGTTTCACTAACCTGATCTCCTTCTATGACAGGGTGACCTGCTTATTGGATGAGGGAAGGGCTGTGGATGTTGTCTACCTTGACTTTAGCAAGGCCTTTGACAAGGTTTCCCACAGCATTCTGGCTGCTCATGGCTTGGATATGCATGTGCTTCACTGGATGAAAAACTCGTTGGATGTCTGGGTCCAAAGTGTTGTGTTGAAGGGAGTTAAATCCAGTTGGTGGCCGGTCACGAGTGGTGTTCCCCAGGGCTCAGTGCTGGGCTCACTCCTGTTTAACATCTTTATTGATGACTTGGATGAAAGGATAGAGTGCACCCTCAGTAAGTTTGCAGATGACACTAAGCTGGGTGGGAGTGTCAATCTGCTTGAGGGCAGGGAGGCTGTACAGTGGGATCTGGACAGGCTTGACTGATGGCCCACGGCCAATGCCATGAGTTTCAATAAGGCTAAATGTTGGGTCCTGCACTGTGGCCACAACAATCCCTGGCAGCGCTACAGGCTTGTGGAGGAATGGCTGGAGAGCTTCCCAGCAGAGAGGGGGTACTGATTGACAGCCAGATGAACATGAGCCCACAGTATTCCCAGGTGGCCAGGAAAGCCAACAGCATCCTGGCCTGCATCAGGAATAGCGTGACCAGCAGGACTAGGGAGGTGATCCTGCCCCTCTACTTGGCCTTGGTGAGGCTGCACCTCGAGTTGTAGTGAGTTGTGTGTTGGCCTCTTCTCCCTGGTGACCAGCAATAAGACAAGAGGAAATGGGGTCAAGCTGTGCCAGGGGAGGTTCAGGCTGGATATTTGGAATAATTTCTTCACTGAGCGAGTGGTGAGGCATTGGAGGCACCATCCCTGAAGATGTTAAAAAAAAGGGGCAGAGATGGTGTTTCATAAGATGGTTTAGTGATTAGGGATTGTACTGTGGATGGTTGGACTTGATCTTGAAGGTCTTTTCCAACCTTGACAATTCTATGATTCTATGATAATTTTTAATATTTCTTAGCAGTCTCGTTCTCCCAAGGACATAATAATCAAACACCTTATCAGTCATTCCTATGATTTAGTTATTTTTTCATGCTACCAGTACTCATTCTTTCCCCTTCCTCTAAATATTAAAGCAGTTTTTATTTTAACTATCTCATATTTTACTCCTGTCAGCTGTTCTAATGACTGGGACAAGCAGGAAGAACTGGACTTAATATTTCCTGATATCACATCTCCTGCTAAATGCATCTCATTTATGTTGGCAATATCTGGTGCTACTAATAGTCGTGAAGAACAAAAATATATGGCCCTGGTGCCTCACCCACTAACATACTCAAAGCCCTCTGGACTTGTACAATGTTCACAACCATAGTCCTCTGAGTCCTTAGATAGTTCTGAGTTCTCTACAGTGTTCCTCATTATAAATTCTAATATGAAGAGCAAACATATCACTAGTCATTCAAAAAAAATCCATAATTATTTAATTAACATAAGTTTGAAGTCTTCAGGTACAGGATCTTCAAAGTATGCACAGTCACCTTCCCCAGTCACACAGTCCCCACTACGTTTTTATTACATATGCTAATGACAGCAAATAACACAGGCTTCTTTCTTAATAAGGGTTCTGGCTTTTGCACTTCTAGGTAATGAATGGCAAGAAAATAAAAAGAAATGTTGGAAAATAATATCCTCTCCTTTTAAAACACAACTGTGATCCATCAGATAATCAACAGGTGAGTTTCTGTATTTACTACAGAACTGTCTTTATTCACCTGACACCTTTAAGATGTCATGAGGTAAGAGATTTTTACAACACATGAATGGCTTTGGGCTCAAACCAAAGAAACTTGGAGCTTTCTTTGATAACTGTTAATTAACTTCTGAAGCTCAGAAATGAACTTCATGTCATTTAACATCACTAGGTGAGCTCTCAATAGAAGGACTGGTACTGTCTTCACTTTTGTTGAAATACTAGTTTATCTTCAAATTAAATTTTCAGAAGAAAAAAAAGCCTATCAGCAGCTCCTGATAGTAAGCTTAGCAAAATACCAGCTTGCTTGTGCCCTATCAGAAATGTTACTTTATCCTCCACACGCTTTGACAAGTGCTGGTCAGGTACAAACACCAGCCACTCTACCCAGATGAATCTGTTCCAGGGGCTGCAGCAGCAAAATGGAGGGGAGAACCTGACTGCCAGTGCCCAGGACCCTTGATTCCAAGGCTGGTCCCCATGACTCAGGCGGCAGCTGGAGGGTAAGAACCTGCAGCCTGGGTAAGAACTGCTGTGATTTCTGTGCTGAGAGCAACTAGCAGGGAGAGGGAAGGTCCATGAGGAAACCAAGCAAAGTGGCTCCCCTTCCGCACTATTAATCCAGTACCACGTGGACTTAAATACTGAGCTAAGCTCTCAGTTCTGTGAATGAAAGCAGGAAGGGACCACCCTGTGAGGAGCTGGGTTTCTGGAGCATAGAATCGTGTTCTACATACAGGGTGTGTGTGTCTATGTGTGACTCAATCTAAGGCCATTTGTGAGAGTCAGGAGATTATTCCCACAGAGTGGTTAACATCTGCTGGGTAGGTGGCAAAGATCAGCTGCACTCAACTTAAAAAATCCTCATATTCCTGCTTAGCTACCATTGCAGGGTCAGGAGGACTGGGGGACACAGTTGACCATAGGTGCTGGGGCTGAGGGAGAAGGCAGAAGGGCTGTGACTTGCCTCTGCTGGCCATGGTTCTATGTGGGCTTCTGAGGCTAGCCGGAAGTGGCAGAGGAGCATCCGGGGCAACCTCTGGTGCAGCCTGAGAGTGCAGGCAGAGCCTTGTCCTCACCCTCCAAAAAACCCCAAACCCTACACTCATACACTGCATTGCCACAGCACACCATTCTCATGATGATGTGTATCTCCCTCAGCATGGGAAACACCCAGTCTGTACTCCCAGCCAGGAGGAGCTTGTGTGAAACTGGGGAATGTCAGGCTACTTACTCTGGTTCTGTGAGGGGAGTTGTCTCATTTGGCTCATTTACTGGACTCCCATCTTCATGACTGGTAATTCTTTCATCCTCTGTTCTCATTTCCACTATTGGCTCTTTTGATCCATCTTTCCTAAAAATTATTAGAAGAGTCTTAGTCTCATATCATATTAAACACATACGTTGTACATAACTCATTACCAAGATCTCTTCACTCCAAAGTGGGCAAAAAAAGGCAGAAATAATTAGCATTGACTAAAACCACCTAGACCCATTTACCAGTGTGTTCCCAATTACTTGAAGTCTTCAAAGCACTCTGTGTCCATGGTTACTGACCTAACTCTGCAACCATAATGGATTAACATCTTAAAAGAGCACTTTGTTTATGACTAAATAATAAGACGATAGCCTCTTAATGGGACTAGATGTAGACTTTCCTAACCTAATACAATAAATATGGCACTGTAAAGAGCCTTTATGTTAGTTTATATACTGCAGAAGTGTATTTTAATCTCCTGAGATTGTGACAATCTGAGCTGCCAAAACAGGGTAAAGAACTCTTGGGTGATAAGAGCCCCTTCTGATTGCTAGAAGAAACTCTTTGTTGCTATGTCATTATTTCCCCCACCTTAGGAACAATGCTAGTCCCTCACATGTAAATAAATAATAACCTTTTTGCTAATTGTAAGAAAGATGGAGGAGCGAGTATTGTCATTGTGCTTATGATCACAGAATCACAGAACAGCATTGGAAGTGACCTTTATAGGTCATCTAGTCCAAGTTCCTGGCAATAAGCAGGGACATACTCAACTAGATCAGGTTGTGCAGAGTCCTGTCCAACCTGACCTTGAATCTTTCCAGGGATGGGGCATCTACTGCCTCTCTGGGCAACCTGCTCCAATGTCTCACCATGCCCATCATAAAATATTTCTTCCTTATGTCCAATCTAATTCTACCCTCTTTCAGCTTAAAACAATTATCCCTTCTCTTATTGCTATAAATTTGCTAAAAAGTCTTATCCACATCTTTCTTACATGTAACTCTTGTACTGAAAGGCTGCATTAAAGTCTTTCTGGAGCCTCCTCTTCTCCAGGTTAAACAATCCTAACTCTTTCAGCCTTTCCTCATAGGAGGTGTTCCAGTACTCTGATCATTTTTGTGGCCCTCCTCTGTATCTCCTCCAAAAGGTCCATGTCTTTCCTGAACTCAGAACTCCAGAGCTGGACACATTATTGCTGGGGGGGTCACACCAGAGCAGATTAGAAGGGAGGAATCACCTCCCTCAACCTGCTAGCTACATTTCTTTTGACGCAGCTCAGGACACAGTTGGCTTTCTGGGCTGCAAGTGCACATTGCTGGCTCATATTCAGCTTTTCATCCACCAGTACCCCCAAGTCCTTCTTTGCAAAGCTGCTATCTGTAATATGGCCATGATGTGGAAACTGTTGCTCACTGCTACAGAAGCATTAGCAGTATCAGTAGTAATTCACTTGCATATAATTTTACTTTCAAAATGTAGATTAAATTATAACCATGATATATTTTATATTTCCAAAAAAACCTCCTCTTTCCATGTGAATATTTAATCCCTATTTGTGTCATCAGATCTCAAATTGTATGCTGAATCTTCATCAGCTAGTCTGCAAAACCCAAGTTAACTGAGATACAGATGAATAATCACTTTTATATTTAGCAGACTATTTTCCAGACCTGTGATGTTCTAGAGAGCAGTCAAACTGCCATGTACCCCAGCAAAGACCCTTGCCTAATTTATTTCTCACATTTCCATATTGTTTCTCAGAAGATAAACACTATTCAGCCTTTTACAACTACAATAATCTATCTGTTCAGGAAGCAACTGGAAAACTCTACCATCCTCTAATAAGTACCCTCAAGAAAAATCTTTGTAGGTTAAGAAGAGTGTAGCACAGATAATCTCTACCGAAGAAGTTTACTAGGGAAAAATTAATGGGTAGAAGCCTAACAGATTCTGAAAGTTTTTTGAAAAACCCAAACCTACATGTGCTTATTCACATCTGCAAGTGAAATTTTACTTTAAGATACACAAATTGATACACTGTTCATTTCTGCGGATTATGCATATAACTGTAACGGCTACCTCGTATCTGTCTACCTCATATTTGTGAAAATATTATAGTCATAGTAGGACTGGTGGAAGGAATGGTAAGTTCTGCTTGATTTCTCTGTACATCTGCAAGCTTACAGACAAACACACATACATTATTGCATGACCAAAAGTTAAAAAAAAAAAAAAAAAAAAAAGTTATTTGCAAACAGCGTTCACATAGAATTGAGGAATCAATCTGCACAGGAAGTACAAATTGCATAACAACTAAAAATTCTGCAGAGAACAAGTTATTTGAAGGACACAAATTATATCACTTTGTTCCAGGTGGCTGTGTGTATGTTACATGCATTGTATCATCTCAATTCTTTACAAATGGAACATAATTAATTCCTATATTTATCCCACAATCAAAATGTAAGAAAGAACCATGCCATAAACACACTCAAAAATCCAGAATGCAAACTTGTATGTTTAAAACAGGGAAATGTCAGTGTCTTTTAGGGAATGGTAATTGGCATGAAATAAATTCAAATTTTCACTCTTCAAGCCTGTCTTGAAACTTAAGCCTGAGAGAACAGTCCCAAATATTTTAAAATCTGACAGACTGAAGATCACCCCAACAAGGAAATAAATGTAATTAAATAATATATTTGTTCTTGCAAAAAAAAGTTTCATGGAGGAATTCGTATTAATTGACCAGCTTTATGCTTTTCAGAGACAGCATGGAATGGTATTTAGATAGGGGATGTTGACAGCAAGGTATAAACTGCTGTCGAGAGACATTTGCAACTTTAGCTCCCTATGGTCTTTCTGTTCAGTAGGGTTGGTGAACCAATTCATACTTGGTCACTTCTTGGATGGAAAATTAAATAATAAACTGAAGTTCTCTGCTCAGTTGGAAAGGACAGCTGAGTCAGAGCCAGAAGCTTCACCTCTTGATTCTACTGACCTGGACTAATTGGCTTCACACAACAGAAAAAATGCTTTTATTCCTTCTCTTACTGTAAACTGTGGAGAACTAGGTAAAAGCTAATTTATAGCATAACTTCTATTTAAAAGCATTATTTGGTGTGTCTGGTTATGGCTGGCTTTTTCTATGGAGCTATTTTCAAAACGATTGAGAACACAACCAAGAAATGTAACCAATTACCTAAGGACACAGTCTTTGAATCCCAATAGCCAGAACTAAAACAAAAAAAGACATTTACGTATCCACTATCTGACAACGAAGAAGCCTGCTACAGCTATGAATAATGAGGGCTGCAAAATCTGATCTGGTCTACAGGCATCTGGGAAAGTATGGGATCTGGGAAGCTGCAGGAAAATGAACTGCAAGGCCTGACTACTGGGAGAGCGAGAGCACAGAGGAATTGGACCAGTAAATTTCATTTGAAACACACAAAGACAACATTCTCACAGATATTAGAGTGTATGCATAAGAAGTCTATCAGATGAATATAGTGAGGAATCAAACATCTTTTTAGTAAAAAAATGGATCTGCCTAAAATGGGGGATCAAAAGTAATCCTCTCTCCAGTTTACTTTTTGAAAACTCTCTAAAAGTTGGGCCTTTAAAGCACTATTGTTTTATATAATCAGTAATTTAACTGTTTTGCCGGAGATCTCACTGTCATAGAATCATTTAAGGAAATATATTTGCACATAAATAACCAGTTCATTCATATTTGTCTGATGGAATGTCCATTCCACAAGGGTATTTGTCCGAATCTAGATTGCTTATTCCTCACTTATGTTTAGCAATCATTGACTGTTGCACTGAAGAAGTAACATGCACACTAGCATCTCAACTACAACTCAGCATTCCTATTTTTAAAAATCAACAATATTTTTGAGTCCTAAAGACTACTGGCTAGAAGCAAGATTTTCAATCAAGTGCTATCATCCATCAAGTTTCCATCATGTGGAATGTGTCCAGAAAAGGATGCAGACCTGTTGGAACGTGTCCAGAGAAGGGCCACATAAATGATCCGAGTCCTCTTATGAGGACAGGCTGAGGGAGTTGGGGTTGTTCAGTCTGAAGAAGAGAAGGCTCCAGGGAGACCTCATAACAGCCTTCCAGTACTTGAAAGGGGCCTACAGGAAAGCTGTCCTTCACTCCTATATTTACTAGCACTGTCACAACCATACCCTGAGTTTTTGTGTATTAGCAGATCAAAGACAGATTTTCAGAAATGGAGTTACAATCATCTGTTACCTTTTCCTCATGGACCAGCGATGTGCCTGTAACTGCTACTGAATTATGATTGAATTCCTTTGTGTCAAGCTGGACATAGAGACCATCTTGAAGTGAGGTATGGTAAATGCCTTTTTTTGTGTCCATTTTGCTTTTAAGGCAATTTTTGACCACAGTTCTATATATTTCAGAGGAATCTTGAACTTGGCTCTGTTACTTGGCTCTTCCAAGTAATAGCAACATTTCTTTAATTCCCTTTGCCACACCACAAACTGGCTATGAAGTTAATATAAATTGGACAGCCACTTTTTTATTTTAGTGAACTTTCCAAAATACATTATTAGTACTCACAAGTAAGCAGCCTTTCCTTCTTCCAGTTCTTTACTTTTTCCACTTGAGCCACTCTTTTTCCCACAGATTCTCCTCGTGATGCACATTAGCAATCCACATTGTCGTAAAAAGAAGCAGCTAACATCAATCACAACCAGGATTAACAAAAGGGCTGCCACTCCCAGGCCAATGACAGCACCCAGTCCAAGACCATTAAAAAGAGTGTCTTGAAGGAAAGAAAATTAAAATGTATTAAAAAAATTGATCCTAAATAATAGCATTTTCTAAAACTTTAAAACTATAGGTCAGGAGTCTAAAGGACGTTTAGGTATGAACCGTTCAGAAATTAGTGGAAATAAACAGTACTGATGATTAATCATGTACACAACCTGATTAAAAAAAACCCATTAAAACGTATTTTCAGTACACTTTTTCCAATTGACAAAATTCCAGTATGGTCACAAGAGCATAAATGACATTATTTAATAATGATAAAGAACATCATATCTTAACATTCCAAAACTGCAAGTATCAGTATGCAGATCAGAAAAAAAAATATTAAAAATTCAGAACAGTACTAGTAAGCGTAAGCTGTGGGGTTTTTTTCCAAATTTCAAATATAATTAATTAGCAGTGGTGCTGAGTGGAATTACCAAAAGTTTTAAGAGAGTGCCAAACTATTTCTTCTTGTAAAGGTAATTTTTAATATTTAAGTAGAATGGAAAAGTCTTCAAAGAAGTTAATTCAAGCTATTTAATCTGCAAACAGCTTCACACATTTAGACTTAATATGTGGAAAACAATGCATACTATTAAATTATTATAGGATTAGGACCTTATTTTGTATAGTATTTTACCTTGAAATTACATTTATAAACTTCAAAATAAACATATTACAGACTGATCTTACTTTCTGTATTTGTATTATGAAAGTTGATGCTTAGATAATTTTGCTTTATTACAAATATCAGAAAAAAGTATTTTAAAGCTTTGACTCAGTTGACATTTCCAAAATAGGCTGTAATGCTACAGACTGTTTTGAATTGTGCGATTTTCAGAAGAACGATCACGATTGTTTTTGTGAACTCAGGTGACTCTTATAGAGAACTTGTATCTAATCGATCAATAACCTAGGGGGGAAAAAATAGCCATGTCAGTAACTGTTCCTGCACCCAGTTAATTCAAAAAGGTGCCAGCCTAGCTCAGAAATTGGTTAGTGCAAACGCCTTATGTGATGCTGTTTTCTGAGTAAACTCCACAGGGTTTTATTTTGGATGTTGGATTTGCACATCAGTATTGCTTATTCAGTGTTACTGTGCCTTGAAGTGATGCATGAGCAGGCAATGCAGTGGTAAATTTCCATGTGCAGCTGTATCTATGCCTTTTGACAAAATAAGGGCAAGATTTTTCTGACAGATTACTTAAATACTACTGTAACAGACACTAAAAGATGGAATCATAGAGTCATAGCATGGCTTGGGTTGGAAGAGATCTTAAACAGCATCTAGTTCCAACCCAAACCCAAAGCCTCATCAAACCTGGAGTTGGAACACTTCCATGGAGGAGAAAGCCACAGCTTCTCAGGGTAACCTCTTTCAGTGTCTCATCACTCTTACTAAAATTAATTTCTTCCCAATATCTAACCTAAATCTGCTCTCTTTCAGTTTAAAACCATTTCCCCTTATCCTGTTACTACATGCCCTTATAAAAAGTCCCTCACCAGCTTTCCTGTACATCCCTTCAGGGGGGCCTACAACTCTCTCAGCCTGTCTTCACAGGAAAGGTGTTCCAGCATTCTGATCATCTTATTGGCCCTTCCAATCCAACACAATCCAACAGGTCCACGTCCGTCCTTGCGGGTCCCAGAGCTGCACACAGTACTCCAAGTGGGGTCTCATAAGAGCAAAGTAGAGGGGAAAAATGGCCTCCCTTGACCATAATCTATTGCAATATAACTGTTTTAATAGGGCTACTACTATAATATTCCTTTTGTTTCTCTTCCATCTTCCTGATATATTGTGGGCATCAGATTAAGAATATCAGTTAAGTTTTTGTATTTCTGCTTAACTAATTTAAAATAAAATATCTATTTACCCTTTCAAATATAATTTGAAATTTATTTTACTGAGGACTTCTAAATCAATATATACTAACATAAATAGATGCTTAGTTAGTCTGTGTGGTAGAGCCCTTAAATGGAAAGGTAAAAACTTTTTTCAAAAGAAGAAAACATTTTACTTCTTTTGCAATAGATTTAATGTCTATTGTATGGCTTGTTTTATTATGGTACTCTTCCTCAGATAAACAGATACTACTTTAAGGCTACTATTCTTTCTTCAGAAAGACTAGAAAACTATATAAATAACAAAAATAATGGCACAGTGATGAAATGATGTATCATTTCTGGATTGAACTGTCAGCAAAATTTGACATTTCAACTGAATTAACTTTCTTTTTTTTTCCTTTTTTTTTTTTCTAACATCAACATTACTAGTTAAGTATTATGATTTCAGACACATCATCAAAACTCACTTTATCCATATAACCACCCATGTATTTGATTACTTCCTTTGTACACTTCAGTCATTTGTATTTATCAGTCTGAATTTTCAGGAAGATAGAAATACATATTTAATTCCAGTTTATTGAAAAGCTCCTATGTTTCAACAGATATACTACCAATAGATTCTACTGAGTGCAGCTCTAGAGACATTATACAATGATGTTTTCCTCTCTCTACCTTCTTAACTAAACAGAACACACAGGAAAAAAAATAGGAACTTTCAATCCACATCTTGGAAAGTCTTTCTTGAATGCAGTGTTAAGAATTCTCTACCATGGGGAGATAGATTTTTTACTCACATTATCAGTGTCACTGAAACATTATGATGTGGCAAGTTTCCCACCCTGAATGATCCAGTGACAGAAAAGCCTACGCAATATTTTCACTAGTGAGTGAAGAAACTCTTTATAGAAACAATATTGTTCCTTTGTACAATGACATTCATGTTCGTTCGCCATAGTTGTGGAGAAGACGTTTTAATTTTTAATCTTCTTGCTATGTGTGGGACATCTGAGACCCAAGTATTTGGCGGTTTTGTATTTTTCTGTCTCTTGATGATTGATAATTTCCTTTTCATTACACATTCCCCATCTTTACTACTGCCCTACTTATCCTAAGTCCTGTTTTTCCTACTTGCAACCCATTTCTTCATACAGGTTTCTGTTTCACATTTGAAAGTCTGATTTCATGTTATTGCCAATATTTTTCCAACATTTATCTTCTCTATTTTACACACCTCAAAAAGTGACAGAGATGCAGCTATATCCTGCAGCAGGGCGAGGGGCACTCTCACCTCTCTTAGCCTTTTTATGTACATCTTTACTCTGAAGACAAGCAGAAGCTGGAATGTTTTGTGTTTTAGAAGTATCTGTGTTATGGTTTATTTTTAACATTAATAAAAAAACCCGTAAAATTAATTTTTAAAAAGTTAATCTTTGGCTGAATTCTGTTCTTTCTTAAATTTCTGGGACCTTGTACTGGTTGATCTTCTCCCACAGTCAGTTGCAAAACTAATACCAGTCACTGTTAAGGCAGACTTAGGCCTGACCTGGCTGTTTTCAAAAATCTTATCCTAATATATCTATGGCATCAAAACAATGTGAAATTTTGTCTTAGTACCTTATGAAAAGGTATTAAGAAATACTAATTCTGGGACTGGAGGTAATGCTAATGTCACACTACCTATAGCTTTTCAACCAACTTTGAAAAAACACCTTTGTTATAAAAAAGTTTGGCCTTAAATTCAATTTGGATCAGTTTTACTGCAGCAATTCTTAAACAATTAAAAAAAAAATACATTAAAAGCAACAACGTTGTGGGGTTTTTTTTTTACATTGTTCCGATATGTACCAAATGGACTCAAAATACTAGTTCCACTTTGTGCTCTACAATAACAAAGCACTTATTTTAAAAAATAAAAATTCAATGTTGATGTGAGAGAATAACTTCTTAACAGTTTTGTGAAAAAAGCTGTATTGTATACCTGACTTCGTAATCTAATCACAGGGGAGCTTTTTAAAACACTGCTTAAAAAACCAATAATAATAATAATAAAAGTTCCACAGTTCTGAATTAGTTGTAATTATGCTTTATCAAAAATATACAAAATTTAAAATAATATGCTTTTTTGCTATATAAACCGTGGCATAAATAATATAATGCACCTTGCCATGATAATTAAGGGAACTGCCAACTTTAAACAAAGTTACTTAATTCATCCACTACTTCACATAAGTGCTTATCAATGAATACTTACAGAAATAAGATTACATAACTGTCAGAAATGCAATTTAAAAAAAATGAAGCAAGCTTTTATAAATGTCAAGGAAAGTGTTGGCAATCCCCAAGTTCTCAGTTATTTAGTAAGTTGTATTTCTAATTTCTAATAATATAACTGATTTTTTTTTTGCATAAATAATTATTTGAATGGGAAAGATCAATTAAGGACTTTTGCAAGTAAACCAGAATTTTCCAGTAAAGAGAACTAACAGGAAAAATAATTTTTCTGGACCCTCAAATGTAAATTCAGAGTGAATTCTTTTAAAGAGTCTCTATCTAGTAGCCTAAAATGGGAAGCAAGTCTATGTATGTACACAGGGCGACAGGTACACTTTATACATGGAAACCTAAAGCTATTGCTTCTGTACAAACTTAACATGCAAGATTAATATATTCCGACTGAAGATACATGAATGCATGTACTTTGATGTGACAGAATTTCTCTGCACTCTTAAAGAATCAATTTGTATATATTCAATTGCTGGTACAAACAAATTATAATTAAAAGTTTTATAATAAGTACTCTGCTTAAGTAGTGGGTTTGGACAAGATGATCTCCAGAGGTCTCTTCCATCTCAACCTTTCAGTGATTTTAAGTTTATTGGGGAAAAAAAAAAAAAAAAAAAATAAAGTTAGCACCCTTCTGTGCCTTTCTTCCCTTCCCTTCCTCCTTAGCAGGCATGGATTAAAGGAAAGATGAAAGATAGATGATTCTGCCTAGCCCATAAGTAATTTACATGTTTAAGACCAAAAAAAAGCAATTATATTAAATACTGTCCTATGCTCATAGGGTAATATCTGGCAGTGAAATATGAATAGGTGTTAATGATTATGCAGGGATATTATGCATAAGTTTGCCCTTTTTTCATGTCAGTCTGAAGCTAATATAGGAACTGCTCTCAACTAAACTAGTTGAAATTCATAGCCTAGGGGATGAATTTGGAAATACTGTACTGGGTACTGGCAGAAGAAAAGTATACTCTTATTTATAATCTTCTTGAGCTGCTCTGTTGTATTGACTCTTAAAAAGGCTGTCCAATCGTGATGGTTATTTCTGCACTGCCTGTGACTATTGTCTTCAATTTTGTATCTGATGTGGAACTCTTCTTACAATCAAGGGCAATGTACTTATTAAAAACCTCTAAAAAGATAAAAAAAGAAAGCTCTTAAAAATTAGTAACCATTGATGAGCATCGAAACAATCATAATGTAGTAACAAAAAGTTAAACAGCTTTACAAGGTTTTTCTGCCAGTTAATACTATAACAGTGGAAGGCAAAAACCATTGCTAGAACAAGCATTGCCAAACTAAAGATCTGCAAAGAAAAAAAAAAAAAAGAAAAAGAAAAAAAAAAGAAGATACACATCCAAACAACAAGCACATAATGAGAAAACCAACAACTGCAAAACCAAAAGGATTTGCTGGAAATATTATAGAATTCCAGAGAGGTAATATACATGAAAATATATATAAATACTATGAGGAGAGTGTTGGAGGCAAGGGTATTGTGAGTAATCAAAGGATAGTTCTTAATTTTAATCAGTGCAATTACTCATTTTTTTTCTAGACACTTCCAAATGCTTATTTTTAATTTTAATTTTATTTTTTAATTATTTTTTTTATTTGGGGGTATAAGTACATTCAAATTTTTACATAAGTGGAAATAACTCCACAACTGACAGCAGCTAAAAGAGCAATTCCTCTCATAAAAATAATTGTCTGATATATTACATTTTCTTGTACTGAAAATGGATATACCTAATTTGTAGGTCTTTCATAAGTTTCGTCACTGCCTGTAAAAGTATCTTTCTCTTTCATTTTCTGACAGAAAATGTCCAAGAGGGGTTTAAACAGAGCTCCTGTGAGCCCCAGCTGCTTTGCTGTGGGTGATCAGGATGCAAGGACTATGTGACACCTATCAAATCTTGCAAATTACAGGTACCCAGAATGCATGATGCTGGAAGACTATATGAGACTATATGAATTAGAAAAGGGAACATTTCTTAGCTTTGTACAAGAGCTTCCCATTACCAAACACTCCTGTTCCTTACTGAGACAAAAAGAAGTAAACAGCCAATGATCCCTCCCCACTACCCAAACAAGATCAAATAATTTGGTTGTCACAGCTAGAGCTGCTTGAGCGGCTTTTAGCAATTTAAACCAATAAAACTTGGCTTTTGAGCTAGGTGAGCATCCAACAGCTACATGTCTACCTTCAAATGAAAAAAACAAATAAATACAGTTGCAGAATCAACAACAACAACAAAAAGATTTTGTACGACATATGATTTACTGGAGGAACATGTGATGTAAAAGAGACAAGAAGTAATATTCTTTTGTATCCTGTTCCTTAATACAAAAAGATGCTACCAAGGCTATAATCAACATTAATTTTAATGTTTTTTTTCCTCAGTAATTTTTCCTGTAAGTTTCTGCAATGACAGATACTGCAGAGGGGCAGTGTACAAGCACATGAGGATATTTGCTCAGTACTGCATGACTAATATGTCCTGACAGGTATTCTGCACACATAGCTTTGAAAAATAAGGAGACAGTATTATTGATCCCGATTTAACTAACTAAAGAGAAGGTTTCTTCTAACTTTCTTCCCATGAATGAATAATTTTCATTGCCTAAGATTTCTATTGAAATCTGAGCTCAACTGCAGCGGAATTTTAATGGTTTCACTGGCAACAAAAGGAGGCATAAAGAAGAAGCTATATACCTAAGCTATATACCTTGTGCATTCGCAACCAAGGAAGTCTGTGGTGCCACTAGGATTATCAATTATAGAGGTGTGATCTACTGAAATGAGCATGTCTAAAATGGTAACTATCAGAAATGTTATGCTTTTCTGATTCTTATCTGAGTGAGGGAGCTCTTCTTTATTATGGCAAAGACCCTCTTGCCAACAAGTTTTCTGAAATTCCTTTCTCCCTCTAAATTTTAGAGGAAAATTTATTTTATTATGACTCTTTCTGGGTACTGAATAAGTAGGACTTTATTTCTCATTTACTCTAAAGGCCCCTTACAGCATTTTTCATATTAAGTTGTCATAAACAAGACATAAATGAAACAGCTAAATAAACCAATTTTGTAATATAAATAGCAGCTTCAATGTTTCTATCAATGATATCTTGTTCACTAAGGGATAAGAAGGAAAAGAAAGCTATCTTACCTAGAAAAAGTATGCTGGGTTGTGAAATTACTCTTTGGAGTTTATTATTAAGCAAAGTTTAAAAAAATTATTCCTGGCATCATCAAACTATCCCTAAGCAGCCTTCAGAAGAACTACTAATGTGCCTAAAGAGTTACCAGGTATCTACAGCCCCATCTTTCATGCATTTACTCAGTCACTTTAGTAAAGTGTACTCCTTTACCATTGCCCAAGTCCCAGAGAAAAGTGAGCAGAGACATGCCAGCCCTCCTGTGCATTGAGGGGGGAGAGGTTGTGCAATGACAGCAGCTTTGTTTGTTAGCATCAGTTCCGCACTCAGGATTTAGAAGGCTTTGGGGAAAGGAGTAAGTTTCTGTTGCAGTTTCCTCCACTTAAAGTGACAGCTGATTTACTGAACCTGTGCAAATTAAATAAGATGGACATGGGTACTGAAAATATACACTTATGTGTGGTTTCAGTAGTGCTGTTACATCAAAGGACAAATTAGTTTAATGGTGTTACTTAGAAGAATTCAAAATCACACTTTGCACAGACTACAGAGACCTGAGAGATTCTTGTATCTTTATACTGGATGACAGCTGTAACCAGAGTATGGTAGTCAGGAGACCTGAAAAAAAGTTGAACTATGCCGAGATTGTATTTGGAATGATAAAATATTGTTTCAAGCAGGCAGATTAGATCAGTATGGATCAGGTGCTCAGTCAGCTTATTTATACCGACGTTTCACATTCTTGTTTCCTTAGTGGAGTAGCATGGCAGCCACCTAGTACAAACTGAACTACAAACTGAGGAATTATAATTTTAATGACTCTTTTTTTTTCATGGTTTTATTTAGGTTTTTGTGGGGTTATTTATTTATTTATTTATTTATTTAGAATCACAGAATCCCAGGGGCTGGAAGGGACCTCGAAAGATCATCTAGTCCAACCCCCCTGCCAGAGCAGGCGCACCTAGAGCACATCACACAGGAACGTGTCCAGATGGGTTTTGAATGTCTCCAGCTAAGGAGACTCCACAACCTCTCTGGGCAGCCTGTTCCAGTGCTCTTATTGTTGTTTTGTTGGGGTTTTTTTGTTTGTTTAACAGTCACTATTGGATAAAACACTGAGGTTTACTGTTGAAACACAAATATTAATACAACATCAAAAAATCTCTTCAGTTAAAAAATACACAATCTAGATGATACAAGAAAACCAGCATTTATCAGTAATAAAGAAATACAGACAGAAATGCTTAAAGTCAGTTTTCTTTATTACAAAAATGAAGACAGAAGCCGCATAAACTAAAATGAACTGTGAACAGTAGATGAAAGACACACAAAGTTACATACATTTCTTGACACTGTGTTTGAAAAGATGCTAAGCGACATCACATTTACCCTATGCACAGATTTTTCAGGGAGAAAACAGAGATGACAGCAAATGCTGCATGCATGAAAGAAATCAGTGAAGCAAAATAGTAGTGAAACATGAATGAAAAAAAAAAAGTTAATGTTTCAAAAATTAAAAGTAACAACTTTAAATCCACATTTTTTTTTCTTGACTTTCATACTCGTTTTAGAAAAAGAAACTTACAGAAACTGCAGTACTTGCAATATTTTTCACAGAAGTACTTTTTAATACATTGCATTTATTTTCAAATGTATTTCTGCTGGAAACCCACTCAGTAAGATTTTCTTTGTTTGTAATATAGCTCATTTAACATGTATTATGATTAAAATTATAAGCAAATAAACTGCCCCTACAAAAATGTTAAACTTGTAAAATAAATATACAGAACTATTATTATCATATAATGTAATGGGACTACAGTAGCAAGAATCACAGAATAATCATTACCCTTTTTAAGTTTCTATGCCACCAATTTGTACTTAAGATGTAAGTTCAGCACAGAATATTTTAGGGATTCAGTCTTACAGACAGTTGAATAGTAGCATTTCAAAAGATCTGATAATGTTGAAAAAATAGTAACATTTTACACTGTCAGTCATAAGACCTAAAATCCCTTTTACAATCAATACATTTACAAGAACAAATTCCCTTATCTAACATTTAAGTATTAATGACAGCAGAATATTAAATTCCCTTTGTGAAGACATATCATTTTTAATATACTTTAAACTACAATTTTAAAGCTGCTCAGTCTATACCTACTAATTATAATTTCATTTGCAAATGTCTCTTTTCCCTTTTTCCTCATTCTCATCTGTTAGGAAGACAAGATGTTAATGCCATCTGTATCTTCTCACAGATTGTATAAAATATTGTAAAATAATCTTGCTCTCATTGTTTTTAAAGATAGAATTATGAAACATTCTAAAAGAGAAATAAAACCAAAACTGTATTAGTTATTAATGTCAGGAAATACATGACAACCCAAGGACATTACTCTCTTCCTCTTTTTCTTTCTCATTACAGAGGTTTTGGGATGCTGCCCAGAACTGCCTGGCTCTGCTGTCACAGAATCCCAATGATACTGGTTTAACTTATCCTCTTTGGACTTTAATAGGAAGGAAAGGAGCATTTACAAAGTACCTGATAATCTCAAAATGAGTAAATTGGAGCAGACATAAAAATTTATTTCTCATTTAACAGCAGAAACTTACGTGGTTTCCAGCTGAAGATACTAGCAGTTGGAAAAAATAAGTGATCTGAATTTGTCCCTATCCCACTGGAACTGTGACACTTAAGGATAAAAGCCAACTTGTTATTTATATTGTATATTTAGCTTCTAAAATTTCTCAAGGCTTTTCATTAGCTCTTTCACAATACGTTTGGAGAGTTCACAGTGAACCACTCTCTGTGCCCTAATTCCTATCTTGTCTTCTTACATAGCTATTTGCAATGTTAGAATGACTTGCTAAGATAATAAATTTATCACTGGTGAGGAGTACTTTAAATGTCTAACCAGAATAGGAAAAATATTCAGAAATTTTTCATTTTTTCTACTTTTATATACACCTGTAGTAGTCTTCTGTCTTGCTTTAATAAAGAAGTAAGAACAGAGACAAGTATTTGACAGGTAAAAAATGTAAGAAAATGTTTAGTAGAACAACTTTAACGTTTCAAATTTTAGGAAATTAGGAAAATGTTGCAAAATAAGGAAATAACATAATTAACTTTCAGTGTAAACTTAATGAGATCCTGTTTTATGTTTAATTCCATGAGACCATCTAAGTTTTACTCAAGACCTTTTAGTCCAGTGGCAGCTGCTCATTATTGATGAATCTACCTTCATTTTGGTTTTCTTTTTTATTCAGAAAAGCACTCCATCTCTCTTGTGTCCATGAGAGAAAATTCTGTTTCCGTATATGCATCCATTCCCTGTCTTACAATGTGATCAGAATGCAGAAGGGATGTGACTGCAGAGAACAACCTGTCGAAAGAATTTACTGCTCCTCATGTCCATCAAGAAGGCCCCATGTCTGTGCATCACTGTGCTCCTGAAAACTGAGAAAAAGGTCTTGGGAGCAGATCGTTATTTGCTTGTGCTAAAGCACACACAGGGGAGATCAAACCATTAGCTGTTGACCACTTGTGAACTGAGATTTTCAGAAGCTTGTAATGAGGCCAGACTTGGGCAGAGTAGCTTTTTTTTTCCCCTTGGGAATACAAGCAGCATCTACTTACTACATATTTGGCAAATGTCAGTTTTCTGACCATAGAGTAGAGACGTACTTGCAGTTTGTTTGTTTTGTTATCACAGGAAAAAAAGGACAATTAAAAAAAAGCAAGCTGCAAATGTTTTCACTGTCTGGATTTTAGAAATGGTTAGAAAAAAATAAAGCCTCTTGCAAAAGTTCCTGCCCAAGGTGATTCTTCTCCTAAAAAAACCCCTAGCATAAGCAATAGCACTTGTCAGAGTTATACTCAATTGAAAATGTATTCGTACCTCTGAAAGTTTTTTAACTGTTCTGTGTAGCTAGCAATTCTAAATTCTCTGTATCACAGTTAAAAGAATTAATTAATTAAAAAGGACAGCATAATGTTACGATCCCTATCTTTCATTAATTATTGTCTGTAAGTTAAATAAACATTTAAACATGGAACAAATGAATAGGTTTTGTTATAATAGTAACACTTATAAAACTAAATAGCAAAGTCAGTGCATACATTCATATTGTTTGTTTCACCCAACTGACTTGACTGTGAACCCAAATTTTCAACTCCTAAAAAATTAGAATAGAAATTCTATTTCTTCACCATACTGTGCCAGGCACATGTCAATGTAATTCATTTAAAATTAATGTCATGGCCATAGGTTAAAGTGGGTTAAACAGAGGGCTGTGGATCAAAGAGTGGCTCCACTTAACACAGTGAGAGATTTTCTAAAGATCACAATGAAGCCAACATTTTTAGAATTGTATTTGCTTGAATTCCAGCTATTTCATTATACTAAATATGTAATTTTCTAAAAATAAAATTTCTCTCAATAAATTAAGTCTTCTGATATACAAACATGAATTCTGAACACATCTTACTTGTGACATGGGACAGTTTTCTAAAATAAATATTTGGCTTAGATGAGAAAATGTTTTATTAATGAAGTTTGAAAGCAAGACTTCCAAGAATCTATTGCAATTGGCCAAACTCACCATAATCACTATTTCTAATACAGAAGAATATCCCTTACATGTGTGAAGATACATAAAACTTAAATTTGACCAAGTAGTTTCAAAGTTTGAAGATAATGGAATTAAACGCTAAAAGAAATCAATATAAGAGAAAAAAAACCAACATATTATCTTAGTTTATTATCTTTCTTATGTTTACTGATAATTTGAAGAGAACTACCTTAAATATTTAATTCTGTATTAGCTCTAAAGTGCATTGCTTTCTTGTGTTATTCTGTATGCAACAGAGGAATGAACCATAAACTTAGTAATCTACGTAAATCCTAAAATCAAATATATGTACTAGAATGTCTATGTGGACTCTTACTAAATTAACTTTTTTCTGTGGTTTTGTGTACATTGCTCTAGTTGCTGAGTTTGTAAGCCATTCTTTTACTATGTAGAATAGAGAAAACTTTTTTTCCCATTCTTTACTAAAGGTCAAAATTTAGCCCCTGGAGCCCCCACTCAAGCATCAAGTCCAACAAATGCCATGAAATGGAATGTGGCAGTGCTACAATTACAAGAAGTGAGTTTGGAGAGCAGGGACTTATTTTACGTGCTGAGGCATGGCTACAGAAATGTATATACAATTAAATACCATAAACTAAAGCAATTCAAAAATTTTTAATTAGAGAAGAAATGTTTGTGAAAATCCAGTAAAAAGTACAAAATATGTCTATATTAAACATAAAATTTTAAGCACATCATGGTAGGAGCTACTATAAGCACAACTGTGTGAAAACGTTTAATACAGAATCAAAATGTTTTCATGAAAGACCAATTCATGGTGTACCTGGAAAGCCATATGAGTCACAATGGTAAGGTCTATGCATAGATTTCTTATAACCAAAATAGAGTTGAGAAAATAGAATCAAATCCCATTTATCAAATTTGGGAAATCACATTCTCCAAGTTCTGCCAGACAGAAGAGCCAAGCATCATCTGTTCAATTTGTCACAGAACTTACAAGGACTCCATAAAGACAGGTGAAGAATTTTGTATGCATAGACTGAAATAATTACACTACTTAGGATCTTAACTAGGAATGGAAACTCTAGAAGAGCTATAGAAAGTTACAATTGATTATATAAATCTGTGTTTATTTTCCTGTAAATAGATAATTAAGAGGGAAAGGAAGAAAACATACTGTTTGCCTTATCAACAGCATCAAAACATGCACCAGAAACTTATGACTACAACGAAAGAGAAACCAGCAGCATTCAGCTGCAGGGACTGGCCTCCATTTTCACGTCTAGTAGCTTCACAGCATCTATCTGTGTGGATAAGAATTGTTACAGAAAATCAAGAGTGTGGAAAAGAAGGAAATTTGAGAAAAAAAGTTAAAAATTTGATAATATATGACAAATCAAAAAGAAAAAAGTGACAGTGGGAAAGAAAAAAAAGAGAAAAAAATCATTAATTCAATATTTACATTGTGCCAAAGGCAATCACTTCAAAGACGTTTCTCTAATAACAACATCAAATTATGATTGAAATGTGAATGAAGTGGTAATCATTGAAGTTCTCTTGACAAATCTGGATAACGCAGTATTCAAACCAGAGAAAAGATACTTCTTAATAGCAGCAGGCAAAGTGGTAAACTCTTTGGTCTAGCTTTAAAGCAATTTATTCAAGCACTTAACCTAAAGCTTACAACCAACTTGTCTTGTTTCCTCTCAAGATACAAAGCTATTCAGCCAAGTCCAACCTAAATACAATATTTAATGTGTCCTTCATGGTGAAGCAACTTGGAACTCAGGAAAGTATAATGAAACTTCCATCAGATATGGCAAATATTTGAAGTAACAAACACCAGCCCATAGGCTGAAAGAAAATAAAAATTCAAAGAAGCAATTAATTATATAAAAAGAAGGTTCAGATCATGCATGAGGATCAAGAAGAGATGAATTTGTTTAGCTGTTTCTTCTTTCTAATAATTTTATCTTGTTCATGACATATCATAGGGGTCCAGAAAGGACCACTGTGAAAACTGGCATCAATAATATGGACCACTTGAAATATGAATGACCAATGCAATTAGCACAGGCAGCTGGGTAATTAGAAATTTAATACTTGAGTGGGAACAAAACAAAGTTGGTTTTCAAAACATGCAACTTCTTAGCCATTCAAGTCACACAGTATGTCTTGGATGCAATCCAGTGCAATGTATGAAGTTCACATATATATTTTTCTACTAAGTTAACTTTTGGCAGATCATACAGTCAAGTTTATGTACTACAGTGTATGTTTAGACGTTATAATATCCTTGATTGGATTATTTTTTTCACCTACAGTGACACAGTAATTGTTTGGATAGTGACTATATCAGTGTTAGGCTTCTGTTTCAAAAGAGAGTACAAAAGAAACTGAAATGCAGAAAATCTTGTGTAGTGTGAACAATAACCTTGGTTATATTTTAATTTACTTACTTTTAAAAATGAATTTTAAGAAATCATAATGAAAATAGGTGAAAACTGTTAAGCTGCCAATTTTTCATGTAAATTGTACTGTATCTGTCCATTAAAATTATTTAAGCCTTAAAATAATTGATTGAAGGTTAAAATCAGTCCACAGGATGACTTCTGACAGCTTAGCACAACTAAATTTGGGCATGTCACTTAGTCTAGAGAGCTTGTATTCTGAAGAGAAAGACAAGTGTTGCCCAAATAAGTATCTGTTTCCACAAACATATGATGAAGATATGCAGAATTCAAGCGCTACCCAAAATAAAAGGATTTTTAGGTTTGAGGATTTGAATCTTTTGGAGTTTTTTTGCAAAACATCTCAATTCAGCTTAAATCATGGAGCTGTTGTTCTGTGAATATTTTCGTATTTTCATGAATATGTTTTGTGAATAGAAGGGAATAATAGATGTGGATGAATTAAGTTTACCCTAAGCTCTACTCCTTTATAACACAAATATCCCTGTTCTTACACAAATATTCACCTGAGTCTCGGTAACTGTTAAGTGGAAAAGACAGATAAATAAATAAAATAAGACTTATTACGGACTTTACCCCATCCTCATGCATATTTCTACTGTGGTGTTTTCAATGACATCCATTTTAAAGAAGTTATAACTGTTGAAGCCGCTCAAAATTCACAACCACCTTTTTATTAAGACAAATAATTTGGTCCTTATATTCGTAGCAAAAAAAAATAAAAAAAAAATCTTTGACATATTAAGCTTCCACAGTTATTTCAGTAACATAGCTTTTAAATATTTTTAGATAATATATCTAGCAATTAAAAATTTTAATTGGCACTTAGGGTATTTTTAATTATAAAGCAACATAATGTTAACAACTTATTATAACAAATATTCTAGGTTAATAAGAGTATCATAATTATGAAGTATGGCCTAGCACTTCAACATTGAACCTCTGTGATTATTTACATTTTTTCTCATTGCATTCATAAAGATAAAAAAAAACCAAAAAATAAACAAAAAAAAAAACAAGAAAAAAATTCAAATTGTTTTGAAGCAGAAGTTCTGTAAAAACAGAGTAGTTCTTTGACTATTATTGGATTTTCCTAGCATTCCACTGCTTTTCTAGTATTCAGTGGTGGTTAATTCCCCTCACAGCTGTACTGTAAGAGTTACATTATATAAAACACAATATAAATTTATCTGTTTTTCCCTATGAACAGCGTAAGCCTTTTAGTCTCTGATTCATATGAAAAAATTTCTACTAATTTTAGTGAGCACTTTCTATGCCTTTTCATTTAAAACCTGTTAGTCTTTGCAGGGAATGGAGCAAAACCAGTGGGTTTTAGCCTGCAGCATCAATGTCCATCTCCAGGATTTTATGAGAGATGGCTCTTACTCAGCAAATTGGTTTGCAGAACAAAAGCAAATAGGTTTTGTAGGACTGACATCTTTCTGAAGTTTTGGATATTAATTTCTCTGATTAGCATGACTCCTACCAATGACTGTTGTCAAAGCATGAGATCTCAAAGTTAACAGTTCAACTTTTCTCTAACCTCTTCAGAAACTCATGAAATAAACAAACAAACAAATAAATAAATAAAGAGAATTTTCTAATACAGCAATACCTGCTGAAGAATTTGCTTTACACTTTTGGCTCAGAATTATGACCTGAACAAAAGTCAAACAAAAGTCTTCATTTTCAGGTTCTGATTCTGAAATAACAATACCCTTTAGCCTATGAGACAACGATGCAGGTAACTTCACAAGGGTAATTCTACAGTTCTTTGTTGCCCAGGGATGATCAGGGCTGCAAGGTGACTAACATCTTAGGGCTTTCCTTTTTGACTATGGCATTTTGTTCTTCATTTTAGATGTATCCACTCAAAGATGCAGAGATAGACTAAGGAACCTTGGAATGCACAAAGTTGTATATAAGAGATACCCATTATGGTCTTAAAATTTCTGATCCTTGGAATGGAAACTTTAACTTTAGAAATGTCTTCAAAGTTCTGTCCTTTTCTCTTCCTTTATTAGTTTAAATTTATTGCTATCGAAGCTGGTGCAAGGATTAAGGGTCATAAAGTTACTATTCTTTCCCAAGTTATTCCAATTGTTGAAAGTATGCACATTTCTAATACAATGTTTTCCTTACTGAGCTACAAATAATTTTACTTCTATCCTCAGATACCTACTTTTTAAAAGTTTACAGGAGTGTATTATTTTTGAAGCCTCTGCTCTCTGGCAAATTTGGTGAAATTGTCAACTGCATTCAAATGTTATCAGAAGACACAAATGGATGGATGTTTGTACAATTGTACGTACACACATCCATGGACAGGCAGTGTGGTCACAAGTCATAGTTTGAAAATCAGGTCAAAATGTCATTCCTGAAAAATCAGTACCTAATATAATTCTACAGCCTTTTTCCGGAGATTTAAATAGACAATTTAAAAGCCACAAGTAATGACTTCTAGAGCTGGCTCAAGTAGCTACTGACAGCCTTTCTAGTTTTTCTATGGAAAGAGACTACAAAACAAGATGATAATTACAAATCCCAAAAAATATACCTAATTCAATTTTTAACGATGCACATATCTTTTGCTAGAACTAAGAGTAAGCACCAGAAGCCAACTAGTAACACTACCCTATAGTTAACTCCGCCTTAGAATGCAGCCCTGTTTTGAAATAATGCATTGTACCTGGAAAGGGCTTTTCTTCAACTGAGTTACATATGATCACTAATGACTAATTTTGGTTACCAGTAGTTCTGCGAAACACTCAAGACGGAATATCTACAGTCTATTCCTTGTTCATTACCTACAGAATTGTTGACTAAAGTTAAAAAGACATACAGTCAGTTTATATCTGCAAAAGCACATGGCTTACTTATTATGTACTGAGACAAAAAAACCCCACAAACATAAACAAAATCCAGCTTGGTCTGAAGAATGCGGTTGTTGCTAGAGAAGTAAGTGAGGATGGAAAAAAATCTGGCTTGGTTTTATTGGAAGAGACCTGTGAACAGAAACCTAGAAACCAGACATCACAGAGATACTACTGCTTTTGGAAATCTAGGGACACAGAGACATGGGGAAATCCTGGCACACGAAGCATGTCAGGGAATACTTCAGAAAACGGGACATATATAAGTCCATAGGCTCTGACAGGATGTGTCCACGGGTGTTGAAGGAGCTGTCATTGCAAGGACATTCTCAATAATCTTTGAATGATCATGCAGTTTGGGAGATGTCATGGTGGATGGAGGGAAGTAAACGTCACTTCTGTCTTTAGAAGGGACAGGAAGGAGGGTTCAGGGATCTACAAGCCAGTCAGCCTCACCTCCATCTCTGGGAATGGGATGGAGCAACTAATCCTGCAAACTGTTTCCTAGTACATAAAGAATACTACATCGGAAGTACTCAGCATTGATCCACAAGGCAAAGTCATGCTTAACCAAGGTAACCTGGTCACCTTTGATGACTGGCTTAGTAGATGACAGAAGAGCTGTGCATATTGTCTATGTTTACTTCAGTAAGACTTTTGACACTGTTTCCCATATAATCCTCATAGAGAAGCTGTTGAAATATGGTCTGGATTAAGCAGACAGTTAGTGGAATTGAAAACTGGAAGAATGCCCAGGCCCAGAGGGTGCTGAAGTCTATGAAGTCTAGTTGGAGGCCAGTGACTAGCGGTGTACCTCAGGAGTCAATACTGGGTCCAATCCTGTTGAACACTATCAATAATTTGAATGATGGAGCAGTACATACCCTCAGCAACCTTGCTGATGGTACAAATCTCATGGAATGTCTGATACATCAGAAGGTCATGCTGCCATCCAGAGGGATCTTGGCAGGCTGGAGAAATGGGCTGACAGGAAACTCATGATGTTCAACAAGAGGAAGTGCAAAGTCCTCCCTCTGGTGAGGAACAACCCTAGTCACCCGGTGGGAAGGAAGCTTTGCAGAAAAGGCTCCCAGGAGTCCTGGGGGACACCAAGTTGAACATTAGCCAGCAATGTACTCTTGCGGCAAGGAAGGCTAATGGTAGTGATGGCAGAGGCCTTGGTTGCAAGTATGCTTTTATATGATACTCTGACCTTGAGGCTCAGATGTAATCAGGTAAAATCTTATTTCAAACAGATGTGAAAGATTAGGAATCTAAGGAAAATGCTTCAGAGCACATAAGAACTATTCAGATTGGAAGTTTATTAATAGTTATGGCAAGCCAATAGATGTTATGTATTTTTGTAGTGGGGTATACACAATAATAATGAAGAAGGCTGCTTTTTGGTTTCTCTTAGCTGATGCATGGCCAGGGTCCAGGCACACCTCTGAAGAAAGGGGAGGCAATATCTCCATTCACAGCTAGCAAGACTTCCCCATGGAGTCTCCCTAGCCCATGGGTCAGGGTTGATGGGAGGTGAGAGACAAGGAGAGCATCTGCAGCAAGAAAGTCTGCTCTTTGGCCACAAGACATGAAACTAACAAAAACTTACTCCAGCTACACAGTTGGTGTCATGCAGAATTTATTTTTACCCAAAATTGTCAATTTATTGCTCGATTGAGGGCAAAATTAAAGAAAAGGACTCATTCTGAGAGAAAACTGTGGGCATCAGGGAGACATTTCTATTTTTCTGTACTTAGTCATTTCCGGTCTCTGAAAGAAACAGTTAATTATCCTGCCTTCTAATAAAACACTGCCTTTGTAGTTCAAAAGCCTTATTTTCTCTACGTAATACATCATAAAACATACAACAAAAATTTCAAATACATATATATACACATACCGAAAGCATTGATAAGAGCTGTTTTTATTTTTCATAGACTTAGACACCAGTGGAGATCGATAGAGGAGTACCATCTTTGTTACTAGAGATGATGAGAGAAAAGACCATGTACTAGATTTTCCCTCTTTGCCTATCACTGTACGAATTTAAGAACTGGTGACAGACATACATTTAAAAAAAAAAAAAAAAAAAAAAGACGCACAAGGGATTAAACTTACCCAAGGATGTTAATAAAAAAATATTCTTACAGTTCATGCAGTATGGGAAGTTACAAAAAACCCCAAAATAACCAATATTGCAAAGTGAGAAAAACAAGTCAAAGGGCATCTTACTATCCCTAAATGCTTTTCTTATTTTCTTACTATTGCGTAATTATTTATAATGAAGATGAAAAAACTTATGATAAAGCACAATTTGCAGCCATTTTTAATATATCTATTGGCCTTTCAAGGAAACAGCAATGACTGAATAAAAGCCTTTTGAAGATGGCATCTGCATAAATCTTCTGCCACTAATTTATAGAAATATATATAGCACTTGCAAAGAATATCCTCTTTTAACATGTTCCATTTAATCTTCTTCTAGGGTTTATATAATATAAAACTGTAGATGTGTTTTCAGGTTGCAATAGTAACGGTTCAGAACAACAGCTGATTTGGATACGTTTGTACCAGCTGCACTGTACAAAGACAAGACCTCTGTCTCTGTCCTGCTGAGAAAGAGTAAATGGTCCTGAACTATGGGCTGCAGTGTTGGCTCATGGAGTTTGGCTGTTCCCAGTGACGGCTAGTCAGGGGGCTTGTTATGACTCCAGAGGTTAGACTATGCTGTCCTAACACTGATAAAGAGCCAAAGGACACAGCTCCTTTGAGAATCACCTTTTTTTCTCACAGGACTAGAAGAAACTTAACACTATAGAGAAACCAGAATAAAATTTTTGAAAATACCACAAAGCATTACTGAAAATCTTATAAAGTCTTCATGCACCTGTAAGTACTGCCAACTGACATATCTAGAGAGATTTCTGAATACATAAAATACTTCTCTATTCTTAAATACATGCTCATATGTCTGATTAAAAAGTGAAATACAAAGATGGAACTGCTGACTGCAAAGAATAACTAATAATTGAAAAAACATAGGAAGTAAAATCATAAATATACAGTAATGCATATACGTATAAACATATACACATAAATGAACATATTTATACATTTATTCAAGGCAAAGCCTGTACAGAAGTTAGTTTGCAGTTTTTCTTAAAGTCAGTGCAAGGTTCCATTGCTGAGCCCTTCAGAAAACCAGGAAACTTTTTAAAAGTTTTTTTAAAAGGGTTACAAATTCTGAGAAACTAATCACAAATTTGAATGATTCAATGAACAGAGACCATGTTATAGGCCTAGGAACAGAAATTACAAAATCAAGTAATCTATAGTTGGAGGCTGCTGAGGCCAACCATGTGAAAATTTAAAGGAATGTCTTTCTCATTTATACACCTCACTGATGCCAGACAGCAATTTTCAGCCTCAAGTTCCTTCCTAGATCTCAGATTGTTAATGGAAGACCATATTGAGTTATTATAGAATTTGACTGCCAGCCAGCAGCCAGTACTGGCTCACTCTTCCCTAGCTGGCAGAAGTTGTGGATTCAGAGCCCACAGGAGTTGTGTTTTCATGGAAGTAAGAGTTTTGGCTTCTGGTCCTGCCTTTGGGGATTCCTATTTCTGCCTTTTATCCAATGGCTCTTGAAAGCACAATGCTGCAGCAATAAGAATAAAGTTTTATTTCTTGTGACAGTTCCCTTTTTCCCTGATAAGTACCTGTCAAAGGACAACAAATATATACTTGCCTCCATCTCTCTCCAGTTTCCTGATTAATTACATTAGCTTGCACACATTTTCATCAGAATAGTATGTTACGTATAGTTAACTATCATGATACTTAGGAGATCCCATAATTCTCTTCCATGAGATTTAATATTTACTATATACAGATATGTTGAGTGTTTATAAAATCATAGAATAATTTCAGTTGGAAAAGACCTCTAAGATCTCCAACTTTAATTGATAGCCTAGCATTGCCAATCTACCACTAGACCATGTTCCTGAGGACCATATCTACACATCTTTTAAATACCTCCAGGGATGGTGACTCAGCCATTTCCTGGGGCAGTCTTTTCCAGTGTTTTATTACCCTTTCAGTCAAGAATTTTTTCCTGGCACAACTTGAGGCCATCTACCTTTTGTCCTATTGCTTCTTCACTGGGAGAAGAGACCAACCACCTCGCTACTACTTTTTTTCAAGCAGTTGTGGAGAGCAGTAACGTCTCCCCTCAGCCTTCTTTTCCCCAGGCTAAACATCCCCAGATCCCACAGCTGCTCCTAAGAAGACTTGTGCTCTAGACTCTTCACCAACTTTGTTGCTCTTCTTTGTACAGACTGCAGGATCTCAATGTCTTTTTTGTAATGAGGAGCCCAAAACTGAACACAATTTTTTGAGATGTGGCTTCACCACTGCTGAGTACAGGAGGACAATCACTTCACTAGTCCTGCTGGCCCCACTGTTTCTGGTATAAGCCAGGATGCTGTTGGCTTTCTTGGCCACTTAGACACACTTCTGGCTCATATTCAGCCAGCTGTCTACTCACAGCCCCAGATCCTTTTCCATTTTAATTACATTTAGAGCCAAACAGAAACAGTGCAGCTGAAGTGCCACAGATCTGGGCATATACAGATGAGGAGTCTTAGAAACTTTTATAAAAATTATGTGAATAATCAGGAAGGCGACCTTAGTCATCTGAAGCTGCTAAGTGAGCACAGAAGAGTTGATGCAGATTTCATTTAAAAGTCTACCTAATTCACTCTTGTTGCCAGTGTCCTTCTTTGGAACTAGCTGTAGATGTCTAGCTGCAAATACCCAGGCCCCAAATCTGACAAATAATGCAACATCCACATTGATTAACTGATGTAAGAAATATCTGTTCTGCTCAAAGTTAAGCATTTTATACACACTATCTGTCAAGTTTTAAAAGAGCTCGTTCATGCTTTTGCAACAACAGTTAATTTCTATTATGGTGCAATAATAATAATATGCAATTTCAAAACAAGATAACCATACTGACTCATGAATAGGAACATCCATGTTCCATTGATTTTAAATGTCTCTTGACAAACTTTAAAAAATTGCCTATAGAGTGTTCTTATGATGGGTATTTCACGCTCTTCTCAGGCTTTGCAAAAATAGTTGTAAAGGAAACTAATTAGTTCCACAATCATAATTGCAACAATGATTCCTCTAAAGAAGACCGGATGTTAAATAGTAACAGACCCCTTACAATTCCTTAGAGGTTATGGGAGAGCACTGAAAAGAAAAAGAACCTAAATACTTGTAAAACTGTGTTCAGAGAAAAATGTTCCGTCTATCATCTGAAACTAAATTAAATGAGCTGCTTTTTCTTTAATGTCTAGAGACCACCTGCACTATAATTTGTGGAGGCATATCATGTTTCTCTCAGTTATAGCAGATCTGGCAATAATATGGAATACTTTAAATAATTATAACAGGTTAAGGTTAGATTGCATTGCAAAACAAGTAAGATTTGTGTTTCAAAGATCAGTCCTAGTCAGATGCTCCAGTATTGGCATGGTTTACATTTTAAAATATTGGTAATTACATTTATTTGGCAATAGTTTAATTTGATTCTAATATTCTAATAGTTTATTATATGGCATACAGAAAATACTACGTTAGAGGATTTTGCACCTAATTTTAAAACAGTAATGATGACACTGATCTAATTTGGAATTTAATATTAAATATATCAGCTCATAATTTAGGTCACTTTTGAAATCATTGATATTTGCTTTATAAAAATTAAAATTACCCATAATATATCAGAAATTACCATAATATTTAAAGTTTATTAGAATGAAATAAATTGGCATTGTTGCACCAAAATATAACTTCACATTGACAAGCATGAAAACTTGATAACTTAGTTACGGAAACACACAACTAAGATGCAGTTTTCCTTAAAAAAATTCCAGACCTTCCTATTTATATGCTTAAAAGTACAAGCTCTTATATAGATTTCAAAACTTGTAAATAGGCCTAATAGAAGGCTGTAGGCTCACCACGTTAAGGTGAATCAGTAAGACGGTATCTAAACAAGACTATTTTAACTTCAGCAGACACTAACATAAATACCTTTATTACATGTGTATCTTGAAGCACATGTAGACACAGGACTGAAGTAAAGAATTCTAGCAACTAAGTTGCTTATAACAGACAAATAGGTGGTGCAAGGCAACTTAAAAATGTATACCAGGTTTACTTAAATACTGTATTTCTTGTTAACTGTCATCATGTAGGTTGAAGATTCAGTGTTTGTTCTGTACTTAAAAATTACTTTATTACTAAGATAAAAGTAGGAAACTGGGTAACATTCAAATGCTTTGGATCAAGTTTTTGCTAATATCAGAGTATGGAATCTCAGTCTTTGTCAATTAAAGAAGACTTCAGTTACCTTATGTTCAACTACACATATTAGTGTACTATGAGTAGCAAACAATACATAGAGAGAAAACAATAAAAAATTACCTTACCTGTAATAATGTTGGGCTTTGGTGGCATGATGAATTCATACAATGTTGGTTCAGAATAACCCAGTCTGTTTGCAGCTGTAATTTGTACTTCATAACCCATGGTCCACTGCAGATGATCTAAGATGATGTGGTCTCTACTACCTTGCACTTTTTTCTCTAGCCACTGGTCTTCCTTATCTTTCTGTAAAGATGCAAACAGTTTCAATTCTCAAAACCTCCTGTATTTTTCTAAACTATGTGTCTATATGATGCACAAAAAATACTAAGTTTCATTGTCAGAGTTTAGGAACATTCAAATAACCTAATTTTGGAGATCTGAGTACTAGGACTTTTTGTAATTTTGATCACTCCTAATCATGTTTCCACAATGTGGATTTAAGGATTTTGTAGGCAATCCCTTTTAACCTTTTGGCTTCAATTTATCCTTCACTCAAATACTGATGTTTATCTTGGGGAACAGCAGGATAATTATTTACAAAAGCGGATAATAATAAATCCTGTAAAATGTCTTTTTCATGTGAATGTTTCAATTACATTTTGATCAATATTCTTTAAAAGAAACTTGCCATTAAACTAAAATTTGAATTGTTCATTAATGCAAGTTCTTCTTATATCATAAATTAGTTATACAATGAAAATGTACACTAGCTGTAGCAATATGTGGTACTAGATGAACATTTTGCAAAACAGGTTTTATGCGACAATACAAACACCACTGAGAAAGTATGCAGTCCTGTGTCTATCCTGGTGAGAGGATACACGTAAGTCATTAAGGTGGTGTTCTACAGAAAAAAAAGGGTTCTCACAATTCAGATAATGATCTAAGACATCTATACAAAGGGAATAAATGAAGACTTCTGTTGCAGTCTTCATGCTGGCATTTCATAAATTTGGAATTCTTACCATTGCAATTGCTACTTTTAGTGCATAATGTATTTAAATATTCTTTACACAAATGAGAATTACAAAGTAATTAATATGTAAAAGGATAAAACAGTACATGCTGTCAAACACCAAAGTCTTGTTGTTCAAAGAAATATTAATAACAGTCAGTAAGAATCCATGCAGTCCTATTCTTACTAAACACTGTGGTACAATGCAGTGGAAAAAACTATGGCTGAGAGCCAAATCCTGGACATACAACCTATAAAGCAACACAGATCCAGTCATTGGATATAAACTTTTGGGGAAAAATACCTTGTCAAATACAGGGAAGTATAACTGCTGCAGACTACCATGTTTCTCAGCAGCTTATATTTAGGCTCTTTGCTGAAGCATCTTGCTCTTGACTGATGTGTCAAAGAAAATAGTGTCTAAATTAGACAGTTCAGGGCCCAGTCATGTTTCTTATGCCTGCTTTGTGGTTTGGTTTTTTTGTTGTTTGTTGGGGTTTTTTTGTCCCCATTCTTCAGAAAATAGAGTGAAAGACTTAACTCCCTTATGTGCTCTGCTGCAATTACTTATTCACGATGAGTGCTGAGTGTGATGGCTTTTCCATACTGACTGCACTTTTTCTTAAGCTCTTTTCTGCTTCTTCTGCACTGGCATTGGTACCAACACATAGCAGTCCCAGGAATGATTAAAATGCAGTAACATGTATTTTCAGGAACATTTGTAGCTAGGTGAATGTGCCTACTTGGTGCAGCAGTAGACCAATGGAAAACATCACAATAGTAGTCACATTACAAATAATAAAAAAAAATATATAAAATACACTGGAGTAAAAATAGTTCCTCCTGGTGTAAAACACAGCATTGAAAACATTAGCTGTAGTGATCATGCAATAGTAGAGTTCAGGATCATGTGTGGAAGACACAGAGCAACAAGTAGAATTGCAACTCTGGATTTCAGGGGAGCTAACCTCGTGTCTTCGAGGAAACACTTGAAGAAATCCCATGGGTCCAGGCTCTAGAAGGTAGGGGATCTAAAAGAGCTTGTTAATATTCAAGCATCACTTCCTTGAAGCTTAAGATTGGTGCATCTCTATGACTAAGAAATAAGCAAAAGAGGCAACAGACCTCCATAGATGAGCAAGGAGCTGCTGGAAAAAACAGAAGAGCAGACTGAGAGGGGATCTTAATGCTTATAAATATCTACAGGGTGGGTGTCAGGAGGATGAAGCCAGACTCTTTTCAGTGGTGCCCAGTGACAGGAGAGTGGCAACGGGAACAAACTGAAACACAGTTACATCTAAACTTTAAGAAGTTTACTTTACTTTACTGTGAGGGTGAAAGAGCACTAGGACAGGCTGCCCAGAGAAGTTGTGGAGTCTCCTTCTATGGAAACATTAAAAAACTTCCTGAATGGTTGTCCTTCTATAGACGTAAGAAAAAATGAAAAGTTCCACAGTTTGGACATCTGAACAGTAATGAAAGAGCTGAAAAGTAACAGGATACCTGCCTACTGCACCAGAGAGGTGACACCCTAAGTTTAGTTGAAAGTGAAGCCAACTGGATAGATAGAGATAAATGAAACAAAGTTCAAGCCCTGACGTCAAAGACAACAACATGTTTCACAAAGAGTGATGAACAGCAAGTTGGGAGGGAGAAGAATAAAGGAAGCCTGGGAAAGCAAGTTGTCTTCTATAGATAAACAGATAATCCTTCAGAATACAGTCTGCTTTCAGCAACTTAAATGGGGAAAAAAAAAAAAAAAAGAAAAAAAAAAGAGCAGCAATGTTCTTCATTATAGTTGTTACTTAACATGCATTTTCAAGGACTTTTTACTAAGTAGAGCACACCAATGTGTCTAGCTTTATTTTTTTATTAATGAAGAAATAGAATTAGAAGGCGGAAAACTTAAAAAAAAAAAGTCTGTCAGTTAAATTTTCACACAAATCTCCATGTTTATGCTAAAAGCCTTTAATTAGCACTTAAAGAGTAGAAAACATCTACAAAAGAACACTTAATATCTTACTAGGCTGTTCTGTTATTAATACTGCTGAAGATTTATAGAATGTTTTACATATGCACAGTGTTCTACAATAAATGGAAGAAACTTCGAAACCAGAAACTGCACTCTAATTTGAGGGGTGGATTAATATAAATGTTTTCAATAATAATTCACTATTAGCAGTTGTCTCATTAATATCCAACAACTGCACATTTTCAGAAACTGCAATCAGATCTGCAACCTCAGAGATGAAACTGCTCCTTTATTTGCATTTTGTTTTGTTTCATATAATGCGGAAATACTCCTTTACAGAAGGTTCCTGATGCTGTGAGAATTGCAGTGTCTTCTTCGCAGTATAAGTCCTTGGTTGGAACAAACCTGCCACAATGCCACAGATTAATGACTAAATAAATAAATAAATAAATTCTTAATTGCATGTATCTTTGCTTTAAATATAAGCATCAGTCAAATGTATTTCAGAAGAGTCTAAGAGCTAGATTTGTAAGACAGATGTGAGTAATCTAAGCATCTAAATAGCCTGACAATAAAAGAGTAAACAAAGCAGTGTAAAATTCCAATTTATCAAGACTTGGCTACTTCTCAAAACTAAGGGCATAACTGACAATAGTGAAATAAATCCAACCCACTTTTTAGGTACCTAACTATTTGCTAATCTAGAAAATAACATCTCTTTCTTTACATCTTACATTAACACACTTTTGAATTAAATTCAGTGCTTTTGCCAGCTCTATAGTTACTTGTTCAACCCCATCGTTTCTAAACATAGTATATCAGGAAGGGAAGGATATTTTAGCTACTTTAGTAATTATTAGAAAAAAAACACAACTTTTTTTTCATACTAAAGTAAATTACACATTGCAGACAAGCCTGTTTTCTAGACTTGCCAGACTTGATGAGAGCACCCCAAATCATACTCTAGCTGAGAGAAGGCAAATAAACTCTGCAGGAAGGCTGCTGAAGAACAGATATGTACAGTGAAACTCTTTAAATTCCTACCTAGTTGTCAATATTTGGCTTTTTTAAGCTGAGCCTTGGAATCTGGGAAGATAGAAAATGTGAAACATAATCAAATGATTAATCTAATTTAAAATTAATAAGCAGCACTGGAATATAGCTTTCTGTTTATAAGATCCTATCTATCAATACAGATGTAGTTATTATAACTAGAGGTTAATAATTTGCTGTAGAAAAATCCCCTAACTGTGTAACTGTAATATTTACTTATTTACTTCACTTTTGAGAGCTGAACGTGAATGTTACCATGTAACAAACCAGAGAATATAGTTTTCTAGTTAGAATGAACTTTCAGTTATACCTTGAGGAAGAGCAGGGTGTTTTTCTTTTCTTCTTTTTTTTTTTTTAAACTTAATAATTTTAAATTAGCAACTTATTCACAAAAGAAAACATGCTATACTCTATATTTTTTGTGTACTATGCAAACCATTTTGTTGCATTTCACATCATATCAACAGTCTTATCTACATTACATGCATATGTTACTTTGCAAAATCCACCTGTTTTGTTTGACTTAAATACTTACACTTCTGTATTTGACAATATATTCCAAAATGGGGGCACCTCCATCATCTTGTTTAGTTATGCTAAGTTTAAAACTCTTGCCACTTCCTGGTTGTCCATGAATTGAAGGGGGGCTTGGCTCCCCTAAACAAGGGAAAAAGCAGTAGATAATACTAATTCAGTAGTAAGTCTTAAATTATAGCTAAGAACTTCTCTGCAATATTATTAATCAAAATCTTTAAAATCAACATGATCCTTTCAAGCACTGCAGATCATCCTTAGTAAGTGCGCTAAATATTTTGCTTACAGTATGCTAAAGTACAGTAGTAGATCAATTACCTCACACAAAGAAACAAAATTATATGAAGTATGAAAGAAGTATTTGTTTGAGACCTTCTGACTTTTCAGTGCTTTTAAATGTAATTTACTTCAGAAATTATTTAGCCATCAATTCAGCAAGGCCTGCAAGGTGCTACTCACATTGAAGTTTAAGAGTAACATTATTTTATAGGATAGCATCCTTAACATTAAGCATGAGCTTTAGTCCCATATGTGAGATCTAAATTGTAATACAGATATTAGGTAAATTAACTGTCCAATACATGTGCCAAGTCCAAATTAGATACTGTTAGAACAGTCTACATTAAGAATAAAACTAAAGAGTAAGATTTCCAAAAGAGAAACTGATTTGCTCTATAATGAAAGGCTAAAAATAAAATCTTAAATCTGCAATAGAAGGGTTAATTGCCAGCTTATGGTATTTTGCTAATCAAAATTCAAAGACTAATTATAATTTCTATATGCAATGCCTATTTAAAATATTTAAATCAGATCCTAAATGAATGTGTGTGCTTGTACTGAAGTGTCTTATCTTCAAAATATCTGTAAATTTGCATTCACCCAGAGAAACAGTTCCTTTAGAAATATTTGTAGTATTTTTGTTTAGCTCTCATCAACATAAAGAAGTTGCCTAGCTTTCTACCAAATAGCATATACATATAATTTATATCAGTTTCTATCACTTTTCCACGAGGTATAATACTCCATACAAATATCAGCAAATTCTCTTATCTGACAGTCAATATATATAGAATTTGTATATGCTTTAATAAAAAAGAAATTTGAAAGCTGCCAAGTTACTGATATTGGACAAAGTAAATGTATCAATAGGAATATAGTATAATAACTCAGAAATCTTTTGTGTTGTTTCTAGTTTTGTGACTTTTGCTGTTCATTCAATTAGAGCCAGAATTCTTAACTATACTGAGTAACAACCTACTCAGAAAACAGTTCAGTTGCAGCAGATTTATGAGATTCTAGTAATAGTTGCTGATAGATTTAAGTATATACCATACAGTGCCACCTTGTAGTCCTTTATTTTACTTCTCCCTTTGTGTTTAATTTATTTATTGTTTCTATTTAAAATTGAGAAAGATATTTTTCATTAGTCATTAATACTTAAATCTGAATTTCTTGCCTATAAAGGTTACTACAAATATACACTTGGTTTCATAGCATTTATCATTTGCAAACAATCTTACTTAAAATAATTTGGTCTCATAATTTCTCCATAACCTAAGATGTCTGTTTGAGGCCTTATAATTGCAAAAGCTGTGGCAGTATAGCTTGCTGAAGAAATGTCTCCAGAAAGGAATAATTAATTTCTCACAGATGTCTATAATACCCTGAGTGTAAATGAGAAAAAGTCCTTAATCAAATATCTTTCATGTTTGTATTCCTGAATATAAAATGAAGATATGCCTAAATCTCAAAATACAGATAAAGGGATATATTTTCCAATTTAAGTTCATTCATACTATTTGGTGGGGGGAATAAGAGGAACAAATGATATCTGAAAAACAGTGTAAACACTGATGTTAAACACTGGAATGAGTGTAGAAATAATAATAATAAAAAAATATTATCCACAGTGATTCATACTTCACTTCATTAGCTATTATTAAATAATAATTTACATTTTAATTCAATAACACAAGTATTACTCACGGACAGGTAAGGTCTGAAAGATCTCAATTTTGCTATACTCTCCTTGCCCTTTTCCATTTACAGCAGCTACTCTGAGTTCATATGTCATATTTGGTTCCAAATTGCTGAGAAGAACCATTGCTAAAGGAAAAAAAAAAAAGGAATAAAATTTGATGAAGCAATAAATGAAAAAAAAAGTCAAGCCATTTCGTAATCTGTTTGCTTAACTTGCAACTGAAAAGACCCATTGTCTATAATCCAGCAGTTCCACACTTAGCTTTCGTGTCAAGTGCTAATAGTCCCTTTTTGTTTTCATCCGCAAAAAGTCATTGTTGTGACTGAGCAAGTTATGCTTCTGAAGGAATTTAACATCACTGTTACAGAAGCCATAGGCAGCAATTAAAGACCTTGATGGGAACTGATATTTTATGTTCAGCGTGTGAGCACAGGAGACTTGCATTTGGCAAAAAATTATGGAAATTTCCTTTCTCCTAGCTGGCAATGGGTATGTGATGTATGTTCAAGCAACCTTCATACAGTTCATAACTTGACATTTTTCCTTCTTGGAGAACAATATCAGCTATCTTTGGTCTATACTCCCACATGAAGCTATGTGCACATTAGCGGTACTATGCTTTGCCAGTTCAACACTTTTCAAGACAAAAAATGACAGACGGCTATGATAATCAAAGGAAGAGTTTTGAGTTACCTTCTAAGGTCCTGAAAGTAAATTAGGCATGTTTGCACATATTTAAGGGGAAGTATATAATAGAATGGTTAAGGTTGGAAGGGACCTTAAAGATTATCAGGATCCAACCTCCCTGCTGTGAGTGGGGACACCTCACACTAGACGAGGCTGCACAAAGCCTCATCCAACCTGGCCACAGAACACCTCCAGGGAGGGGGCATCCACAACCTCTGTGGGCAACCTGTTCCAGTGCCTTACTAACCTCTTGGTGAAAAATTTCTTTCTAGTATCTAATCTAAATCTACCCTCTTTCAGTTTAAAGCTATCACCCTTTCTCCTATCACTACACTCTCTCCCCATCTTTCACGTAGGCTCCCTTTAGGTATTGGAAGGCAGCTATAAGGTCCCCCTGGAGCCTTCCCCTCTCCAGGCTGAATAGCCCAACCCCCTCAGCCTGTCTTTATAGCAGAGGTGCTCTAGAGCTTTGATCATCTTCGTGGCCCTCCTTTGGACCCCTTCCAGCAAGTCAATGTCTTTCCTGTGCTGAGGGCTCCAGAAATGCGTATGCATATGGAAAAGCATATTAAGCTGTAACAAAAAAAACCCAAACAAATGTGATTTCGGAAGCAAATAGGTCTGAACTTAGGATATGCTTTCAGAAATCACGACTGCATCTTTGGCAGCAATCTTTCACACAGCCAGAATCCATTTCTATGATTCAAAATACTGATGCCATCAGAAGCAAAAAACAGGATAGAAAAGCTTACCAAAAAGAATATCGTACAGCATTAAGAATACTGTTGATGTAATATCCAGCAACAAATCTTGGAACCGAATCCAGGAAAAGGATGTTGGATTCCAGGATCCTTTATGGGAATGCAGTATTATTATGTTACCTTAGTACGGCATATTAATAATATAGGTGTTGAATATTCATTTGGAAACTCACACAGAGTTCTTGGACAAATACCTCACCTTTGCAAGAAAGTTTCCTTTTACTGTCTCTATAGTAATTTCCTGCCTGTTGTTTGTCAGCTTTGTGATTAACTCTCCAGATGTCAGACTCACACCGGGGAATGGAGATAAATTGGATGGACTTTACTTGATGCACATCAGTATTTGTCTTGCCCAGAAAAGCAGGGGCTCTACTATCTTACAAGTGGATATAGAATTGTAGTGTCTTGAGAAAGAGGATGTAGTCTCTTTCTCAATCTCTAGGGAGCCTGGATTTTTTTCTTCGTTTAGATAGTTTCTTTAGGCTTGCTTTTCAAATTATGTATTTAATGAAAGTATAAGTATTTCTCTCTGAACTCTTAGTCATTATTTCAAGTCCACATTTCTTAGAATTTCTATTTATTTAGAAATAGAAACAGATCCCATTACATGTGGAGATAAAGGGATTTAATGGATTTTGGAAAAACAGTAACTACATTTCATACTCTCTTAAGAGTACTTTCTAAGAATTCACTATTT
Source organism: Apus apus (assembly GCF_020740795.1). Lineage (NCBI taxonomy): Eukaryota > Metazoa > Chordata > Aves > Apodiformes > Apodidae > Apus > Apus apus. The sequence goes on along the minus strand of NC_067282.1, from coordinate 90,482,379 downwards.
AAATGTAACTGCTTTCTTGTAAACAAAACAGTACAATTGTGTGTCTTCCAGTACATTTTTTTAACATTTTAATGAGATTTGAAAATATCGAACTGTAAGATATAACCATGTCATAAAAAATAAAGTACTATCATGAGAATAAGAAAAGAATTGGAAACAAAGAAGAATTATGATATATAATATCCTGTTACAGTAAGATGAAATTTAAACCTAAACCAGCAGTAGCAGAGTTTAACTTGCCTTACAGCCATTATTACTTTCCAAGGCTGACTATTTTCACTAAAAAAGGAACCTTAGGGCATATGAAAAAAAGTGTTACTGTAAGTGTTTTTAAAATTTAAACAACATAACAGTATGACTATGAGTTTCCACTTGAAATGTGAATGTGTTAACTACATAAAACCTAAAGATCTGATTTTTGAGCGACTTCAGTAGCTTACCTAAATGAATAAAATTATAGCTGCAGTATTTAAAGAATCAGTGTCTACTTTGCAATACCCTGCATAGCACTATGTATCTAGATACAACTACTCTTATAAATACATTTATGAAATCAACTAAATTATAGCATAATATATCCTCAAAAACTGGAACCATTTGGTATCAGTGATGGTATGGTGTAAATTTATTTTATACATAGGAAAATAAATTACTGCTATGTCCTCCTGGAAAACAAAAGAACCACTATTATCAGAATACTTTAAATATTTCAGCTGCAAAAGAGTATTTAGAATAATCAAGTAAGATTAAGGCACTGTCCCACAATATGTGCAAAAGTGCACAAAAGTGCAGGGTTTGAAAGCAATGTAAGAGTAATGAACTTTCACTGTTTGCTAAATATTCTACATTTTTAAAATAGGTTGAGAATGGCAGAAAATACTTAATAAACTAGTTAATTTTTTAAAGGTATGTATCTGTCATTCAGGTATAAAATCAGCTTATTAATCTTTTCATATACAAACTAAATTCTTCTTACAGGAGTCCATAGCCCTGATCACAATGGGTATTTTTATTACAGTTTTCAATCATTACTGAAGTAATTAGCTGTAAAATTTTGAATTATATTCTGAAATGAATATAGGAGCTTCACTTTCAGTACATGAATATGAAAAAAATTTCCCACTGCATTCTGTATGTGTGAATTTTGACATTGTTACATTCATTTGCATATATCAAGTCCCAAATATACTGAAATTCCTTTGTTTCTTTTTGGATACAATTTTAAATTTTTCAGTCTTTTCCTAAGTCCTATCAATATGTTTCTGGTTTTGTATTGTCTTTCTCATCACAGTATCTGCATACTTTATCTGAAGAGTTAAATTTTTGTAGACCAATTGATTTTGCCGGGATTATTTGAATAGTGATGGGTTATATTCAAAAATATACTTAAAAGAACTACTCCAAAGAGGAAAAAACAGAAGATTCTCTTGTGAATTCTGCAGCTATAGCTAGGCTCAGGTAAAAGGATTGACATCAGTTCTAACCTTACTGTTTTCCACTTATAACAAGAGAGACAAGGAGGCAGCAAGTCACATAGTATCCTTGGAGGAGATTCCAACAGAAGAATTTGGCAGGTTTTTTTGTTTTGTTTAATATAACACATAAAGAGTTTAAAACAAAATTGTAAGTACTTTTTTTTTTTTGTTTAGTTTAACCTTACTGACTAGCAAAATTCACTTTAACCTATTCTGTGGCAAGAAGCCTGAAGTTTACGCAACATTAAAAATTAAGTCCATATTTTTCATTATACAGATTCTTATAATTTGCAAACAAATCTATAACATTAAAGTATGAACACAGAAAAAGAAAAAACACAAAACCTATGTATTAGCTAGATAGACAAAAATGCAGAACTCTGTATTATTTTTAATACAGTGTAAGCCTTTTAGGTAGAGAAGTATTATTGCAGAATTTTAACTGATGTGAAGATGAACCACAGAAAAACAGCATCTCTCACAAGATCTGCCGTGAAATAAATTATACAATAAATCCCAGTCAGTAAAAGGAAAAATCCTCAGCTGCCTTTCTGGATGGGGTAGGTTGTTTATATTACCTTATTACAAGTGGAATGAGAGAGTAAATGTCTGGCATATTAAATTGTCTTTTCACCAAAGGAAATCTACCTCAGAAGTCTTCTAAGGACTATGATATATTACATAAACCACCAGTAAGGCAAGAAAGGTTAGGGGAACTAATAGTACAGTTACAGTACATTAATCCCAAACTAGATCTTATATGAGGTTAATTAACAGAAATACCACATCATTACACTGTTCTCACTGGAGAGCTATCTGTTGCATAGAACAATGTTCTTCTAGTTTCAAATGCAATCCCTAAGGATGTCTGATCTCACTAAAGTAGGATATAAATCTATTTTGAAACAAAGTAGCTGAGACATATAATTGCCGAAATATCATCTTCACTCATATATATCTATTTGAGATAGTGGCAGCAGTGCAAAATTTCTGGCAAAGAAGCATTACAAATTTTAGGATGCTTTTTTCCTCTATTTCTTTCCCTCTACTCTGAGTATATATTGCTACACAGACTAAATGCCGTATACAGTGTAGGTTAGTAAATGGAGTGTTTTGATTTAGCAGTATTTTACTGCATGTTTACTCATTATTTTACAAGTCTCAAGGGAAAACCAAGTCCCCTGGAAATACATGAATCTCTTTGAGAGGAAAAATTAGTAGGATTTTTATGAAGCTGGAAAAGTTTCTCTTTATGATGATGACTCATGTTCTTTTCAGAATAGGAGAAAAATACATGTAAAGAGGGCAGTGAGGATCTTATGGTAGTAGGATATGTTAGAAGAATGGGGAGGAACCATTGGTAGGAGCACATTAAGGTTCTGTACAAATGTCTCAGTTTCTTTTACGTATCACACAATCTGAGGAAACTCTTGCAAAACCTCTGTCTGCATGGGATAAGCAACACTGTTTCGTTTCACCTGTGTAGGAGGAAGAGTATAAAAACTTTTTCTAACTGAGCCTCACAGTTAGCTCACAGAAGTGTTGAAATAATGAAGTCAGATATTGCCATAGGGGAGAAATAAAGGGAAAAAAAAAAGAAAAGAAAAGATTTTGCTACACAATAGGCAAAATGTTTATTCATATGCAGAAACAGTCAGACTGTCTGCTTTGCTCAAATAACAATTAATTTCATAAATACCAAATCAAGCATCTGGCTACACATGTCAGAATTCAACTAATATAAATGAACTTTAATAATGAAAACATTTCAAGTTACATATTATATGAAAAAAAAATAAAAATAATGGTGGCAAATATCAACCCTAAAGTAATTTCCTAAAATGTACAGACAGAAACAAATATCTTCTAGTTTTAAAAATCAGAAAGAATGGCTCTGTCAGGAATTTCCATCATTCTTTTCACTATAATGTGTAATTATTGCATTATTTTGGAATAAAAGCTGTAGTGGCTTAATTAACTGTGAACATAAATGATTAACGCTGAATTTATAGAGAGTGGTAGATCAGGTATAATTACTATAATACAGTGTTCATGAACATGAATAATTTCCTTACAAAATAATTTTCAGTAGCTGATATTAAAAATGCACTTGGCAAAAATGGCTTTAATATTTTGTTTACAGCTCTCAAAACAAAATCTCCCTGTTGACCTCCTTTTTTCCATGTATGTAATTTATATTTTTATTGGGTAGGATTCTGAGATGTCAATATACACATTGAACCAGAAGTAGCCTCCTCACGTTGGAGACATTGAAGGAATTATCTTTGATATCTATTTTCACTGAAATGAACTACTATAAAACAGCATAGCACAGTTTATGGAAGAAGAAAAAAATCCTAGGAGGAACATTCTTGCGACAAGACCAACTTACTGAGATGAATCATTGTATCAGTAAACTGTTCAGTTACTGTTACTGCTCAGTTACTGCTACTGTACACTGCATCAGTTCCCATACCATCGTTCAGAACAGAAATGTGTTTTCTCGAGTTGCATCAAATAATTCATTGACACAAACTAGTGTTAAGAAAAAATTAAAAAAAATATTAATTGTATGTATTGATTATTTTTTATGCTATAGCCTTACAAAATATATTTGTATTCCCATTGATAAAAGAACCCATATTATCATTATATGTTCTTCACATTTTTGTGTTATATTACTCTGACAATAAAAAAAAAATATTTTACAAACAAAATCGGTGAGTTGTATAGATCAACCTCTTACCCCATCAACAATACTGTGGCTCTGGTAGATTTTGGTTCTTATCACGATTAAAATGGAATTAATCTTTCAAGTACACATTCTAACTTAAGATTTATCAAAACATGCAAATTTAATCCTGTAATTGTGTAAAATGCTTAAAATGCTTTGCACTGCACTGTTACTTTCAGAGTATGCCTAAACCCTTTTCAAAATAATAAAAATAATTTTAAAAAATGTGAAGTAGTTCCTTCAGCTATCTGTAGATCGTTTGTTTGTAAACTGAAGTTTTCTTAGCTGTTATTTTCTCTAGTTCACTGAAGTTGCAGATAATTTGGACAACAGTATGTCATACCCTAACTCAAAGGAAAGGAATTTGTACGGCAAATTCTCCTGGCTTACAGTGCTCCAGTACAATGTAAAACCCAAGAGAGTTTTCGCCTTGCTCTCTGTCTCTTGCAATTTCAGCTTCTTGTATAGTAAATCTGTTTCTGTTATTTATTTACTTAAGTCTGCCTACCATAACGAAGCACTGTTCTTCCTGTTCTTCTATTTGGTCAATTTTCTAGGAAAAGGTTTGAAGATATTTCCACATCCTTAGTCTGATGTGTGTGAAAGGTGGTGTAGATCAGGAAAAGAAATTTTTATTGTATTATTTTTAATGCTAAAGGTTTTACAAACTTTTGGCAAAAGCAAACTTTACATAATTAAAATTGCCAACATTTCCAGGAGAACACTTGAGGTATCACTACTAATTCCAACTTAGTATTCTTCTTTTCCATACAGAAAACTTCTAAGAGTATAAAAAGAGAATTTATAAATATACAATGAGAACATATAAGAATATGTAATGGACACTGACCATCATTAAGTAATACCTTTTTTTAATCCTAACTTTCCTGATTTTTTCAAATTATCAGCACTAAAACTGATGTAGGTTAACTTCCCAAATATTTTTTTTCTTTAATTCATATAATAGAATCATAGATTGGTTTGGGTTGAAAGGGACATTAAAGATCATCTAAATCCAACCTCTCTGCAAGGGCAGGGACTCTGCCCACTAAATGAGATTGATCAGAGCCCCATCTAACCTGGCCTTGGACACTTCCAGGGATGAGGCTTCCACAACTTCCCTGGGCAACTTTCTTCCAGTGTCTCACCACTCACATACTAATTAATTTCCTCCAAATGTCTAACCTAAATCTCCCCTCTTCCAGTTACAATCCATTACCCCTTGTCGTCTCACTACAAGCCCTTGTAAAAAGTCCCTCCCCAGCTTTCCTGTAGGCCCCTTCAGGTACTGGGTGGCCACTATGAGGTCTCCCTGGAACCTTTTCATCTCCAGGCTGAACAACCTCAACTCTCAGCTTGTCTTCATGGGAGAGGTGCTGCAGCCTTCTGATCATCTTCATTATCCTAAACTTAGGAACAACTTAAGTCATAGAATCGTCAAGGTTGGAAAAGACCTTAGAGATTATCAAGTCCAACCATCCACCCTACAATCCCTAACCGCTAAACCATCTTATGAAATACCATGTCTACCCCTTTTTTTAACATCTCCAGGGATGGTGTCTCCACCACCTCCCTGGGCAGCCTGTTCCAATGCCTCACCACTCTTTCCATGAATAAATTTTTTTCTAATACCCAGCCTGAACCTCCCCTGTTGCAGCTTCTGGCCCCATTTCCTCTTGTCCTATTGCTGGCCACCAGGGAGAAGAGGCCAAAACATGACCTCACTACAACCTCCTTTCAGGTAGTTGTAGAGGGCAATGAGGTCTCTCCAGGCTGAAGCCAATCAAAATCATGGAACTGAATCTCATGGATACTGGTGAACTTTGGCTCAGTCCTTTATAGGAACTGATCACACTCTTGTAGTTTAAAACACACAAGCCTAACTCCCAGTTCTCTGATTCAACTGAAGGAATAATAGCTGCAGCAACAGTGACTGAAGGGTCACATCTGGATAACCCTATTAATTGATGTTCACCTATGCAGGCACCAAGAAGATGCCTAACAGAGATCTTAGTTAGACTCTATTCAACAGTGGCAAATAGCATAACATGGGCAACAGGCACAAGCTGTAGCTTGGCATGATCAGATGGGTTATTAGAAACATGAAAGCATTGAAATGAAGCATTGAAACAGGTTACAAGAAAACAAGTGGCTGAGGAATCTCCATCCCTGGGGGCTGAGACTGAGTTAGACAAAGTCATGCCTGACCTGATGTAGGACTGGCATCAGGAGGTTCAACTAGATAAACTCCACATGTTCCTTCCAGCCAACCTATGATTCTCCAAATTAAAGGGGAACAATACCTTGGTTCTTGGACTCTCACTTTCTCCTCTCCTATAAAACTACTGTGCACTTCTTAATGCAAGGATTTCTTAATGCAAGGATTTTAAAGTCTACTTGAACAGGGCTACACTTAACTCTTTTTATGAAACAATAAAACAATAAAGTAAAATCAACGAGGATTTGAACTGCAAACAGATATTCCCCCAATTGTGCAAAAAGAAGCTATTGTTCAAAATGCTTTCTAACATATGACTAATGTTCTTAGTATAGCAGCATGAAGGTTCATTGTTAAATATTTATGTGACTATAATTGCTGAAATTGTAACAGTACAAATCGCTCTGCCAAATACAAAATCTGATTAAGTTAAACCTTTTCCTAACTCAAATTTATTTTCTGTAGACATTAGTTTTCAAAGTCTCTTATAACAAAAATTTCTAGGCCACCAAATACACCTGAACTTCCATTGGAACCATGAACACATAAAGACATTGAAATTAAATCTTCTAAATAAATAATACCCTTTTGAGTGAACATACAATACTGCAATATGTAGTAAAGGAACAACTGTGCTAATCTCATTGCAGAAGGGCAACTAATACTCCTATTACAATCTTTTATGTTGTTTCATTCATCCAATTGTTGTTTTTTTAACATCCACCCTAAAAACGGTGCTCACTGGGAGACAACCCAGAAAATAAAACAGGGTCTTCTAAGGTGAAAAGGGATTCAACTTCCTATTAGACTCCAAAGAATATGCTAATTGTTAGATTCTAGCTAATGTCACTATGTATTCCCTGTCTTATATCCAGGTCTAGAATCCATCCTAGATTACTGAAGGAGGTAGCATATTTTGAGGGGGGGAGGCTGGGGTTAGTTGTGAGTCACACCTTCCTTTTTCCTGTGCCTGCTATAGTTGTTATCAGTCTCTTATTCCCACTTCTATAAATCATGCCTCGCATCTCAGTTGAGACTGCTATTTAAAATTCCACCACTTTTTAGTTTTATTGTAAGTCTGCATACCGATAGTAATAAAAATAAAAATATTTGTAAAATCTACATGGCTTTTCTCAGTTTTACCTACATACAGAGAATTACGTACTACAACATAACACTGAATTCATTATTTAAAAAAAAAAAGCATGATTTTTTCTAAACTACTGTCACCATTTAATGCTGGGCAGGCAATTAAACAAATGATAGCTGCTGCCTGTTAAACCCTCTCCCTTCCCAGAAGTGGAACAGAAAGAGAATACAGTAAACAGACCTAGGGGTTGGAAACTAAACGACACAGCTTTAATGAAACAGTAATTATGAAAAGGAAAATAATGAAATGTGTACAAATATATACAAAACCACTATTGAGGTCCCCCCCCCCCCAATAATGCTTATGTCACGACAGAGGCTGCAGCACAGGCCCTAGAAAAGTCCCAGGCTGGGCTCCTGGAGCCAGCAGCATATGGAAGCTGGATACAAGAACACAGGGATTCAGGAACACATTCATTGGGATCAAAAGCAGACAGACAGAGGTCTCTCAGGACACTAGCCATGGATGAAGTGGGCTTGACCCTCATTATCCCTCAAGTTTATGCCCACTATGACATGTATAGGATGTAATACTTCATTTGGTCACCTGTCTGATCTGTTCCACCCCACAGGAGTGTCACAGATGTGACCCCTTTCTGGAGCGTAGGATATTTTTCAGAACCAAGAAATGACCATGTATACCATTCTCCAGCAGTAACTATCAACACCCAAGTGTTATCAGTTCTAGAAGCAGACAGTGACTGAAAAACACGCCATTAATTTCAGCAAGTGCAGCTACTTAGAACAGACTGAAAAGTAAAATTACTAGAAAGAAAACTGGTTCTATCCTGGCTCAAACCAGGTTCACTACTTATTTTACTTCCTCAGTTTGATGTTCTCAACAGCCACTTAGTCTGAATGTCAACAAAAGCATCTTCTATGTGCTTCTCTTGAATGGCATATTATCACTGACCAGATTTTTTAAACTCTCATTAATACTAATTGTCCCATCACCAAGGTATGTTTCTGCAGTCTCGGAGTTACCCAGGAAACAGGTTATGACACAGGAGTCATTCAGTTGATTCTTCTAATCCATACAATTTTCAACTCTGGAGCATGCAAAGTGTGAGAAAAAGAGACTCTACTTGCTCTTTTACCAAATGCAGGAGCTGGCAAAAACATAACTACCACCATTTGAGGTACAAATAAACCAGCTTCTGGTGACTGCTATCATCAAAGAGACCATCCTCACAGCGACAAGGAAATGAATGAAAACATGATCCCAAATGTGTCTTTTATGACAGTCACTGCTATGAAAAAGCAAAGACCTCAAGACTGACATGAGTGATTATTTCAACAACAGTTCTTTAAACTGAAAGAGGATAGATTTAGGTTAGATATTGGGAAGAAATTCTTCACCATGAGGGTAGTAAGGCACTGGAACAGGTTGCCCAGGGAGGTTGTGGATGCTCCCTCCCTGGAGGTGTTTAAGGTCAGGTTGGATGAGGCTTTGTGCAACCTGGTCTAGTATGAGGTGTTCCCGTTCACAGCAGGGAGGTTGTAACCTGATGATCTTTAAGGTCCCTTCCAACCTTAACCATTCCATGATTCTATGACTCTTATGCTTTTTACATGCAAAAAACCCTAATTAATTAATAACATTTTCTTCCTCATCCCCATGGTATTCCTGCATATTAGACTTTATTTCTTGCCAAGGGAGAAAGAAAAGAGTAAAGAGAAAAAATATACAAAAAAGAGTTTAATTTAATGATATAATGAAATTTATTATAGATTACTACAATATTTAGTACATACTTCTTGCAATCAAAGTAATCTACCTTTGTTCTCACAGATTTTCAAGTCTGTGTCTTTAAAAAAAAAAAAAGGTTAGGTTTTGCAATGAGCTTGGACTGTTTAACTAAATGTGTGGGTAGTTAGGGTCTGGCGGCCAGAAGATGTCGTGCTGTACAGAAAGATAAGGCCCCTCTCCTGATAGCCAATAGTGTTTAGTTCACGATGTAAGCAGACAGAAGTGACGTCACAAAGCCAGGCTATATAATGCCGCATTACACACTAATAAACGCCATTTGCCGTCCACCACATTGGTGTCTGTGAGCTGATGGCCCGAGCGGCCTGGGGTTGGTCGCCGTGCCGTTCCTGAACCAGGTCACCACGCCTTCCAAAGGCAACATAATGCAATTGTAAATACAGAATTTCAAGATATGGAAGAGAAGAGCAATCTCAGTTATTGGCAGTGGTTATATCTGCATAACACTCTGCTGCTTTTAGTTATGAACTAATGCTGTGAAGTGAATTGTCTGAGTTTTCTTTACTTCCCATCACATTTTATTCGCCATTGAATGAGAAAAGTACATTTCATTCTTCTGGGGTTTTCTGTCTCCATAAAAATCTGAAATATTTAAACCCAGTTTTCCTTTTACGCTCTCATTTTCTAGTTACCCTAATCTGCCCAAGTAACTTATTTTAAGACATTTATTTCCAGTCCAGCCTTTCCATGCACATGAGAAAGTTTTTTGAATCAGGACAAATATCCAGTTTCTTTTAAAAAAGATACCACATGAGTTTAGACTTAGCTATAGTATCATAAAAATATTAACTGATATCAGGAATAATCTACAAATGTTTTTCTACAATATCACCAATTTTTGCCTACTGACAACAGACGCTTTCTTAATTAAACCACTAACTTAAGTCAATTTGATAACGTGACAATCAATGTGACATTTTAAGATTCTCCATATTGCAGGTATAAAGTGACAACACTTTTTTTGGGTTTGTTTTTAATAGGTTTTTCTCATCCATGTTTTCACTGGTCCTAAGCTGCCTAACAATCTGCAAAATATGGAATCAGATTCTAAAGCTGAATTCACAAACCAGAAGGGTTTTCTGAATGACTCATGGCATCACTTAACATGTAAAAAAAATCTCAGAGACTTCAGGTGGTTTTTACATACGTGATATCCCAGAAATGCAGAAACACTTCTCGGGCACAGCAAGTGTCATTTTAGAAATTAATGGGTTGACAATTCATGCCATAGGGAACCAAATCTGACAGCTATGTCAAGGAATTTAATGTCTCAAATAGTTACTAAAAATATTTTCCCACTGGAACAGGCTAATGAATGCATTTTTCCTTCTGCTTTAGCAGCTTGCACTAGACATAATGAATTCTGCCTTGAAGATTTTCAACTATAAAAATAATTTTGAATGCTGACTTAGCCTATGAAAAATACTTGCAATTTATTTCTGTTCAATCTACAAATCAGATATACTCTACTTAATTGTTAAACTAATTAAGAAAATTATTTCATTACATGGGCTTCATATATCTATCTTCTCAGTTTAATGGTGAAGTATTGTTACACTGGGAAAGTGCTTCAAAAATCAAGGGTGTACATACTTTTATGCTTCAGTACAAAAGAAGTAGGAAGTAAAAAACTTACAACCTTACATGCAGTGAAAGGGTATTCTAATTGATCTAGGTATGAGATTTTCTCTCCATTATTGTAACAAGATATATTAATTGCTAATTTTTACAAGAAGAAATAATATCTTTTTTTCAAAATGGTGTTTCTGAAATTTTGGTGGAAAACCATACACTATTAAAGACAGAAAATGAAGTTCAGTAGTTTTACTCAAATGCCTGAACTGCACAGAGACAAAGAAATAACTATTTCATTGTTTGGAATGTCATATATATTATAAAAGAGAAAACTGAATTACCTTATTTTAAATTTACTGACTAGAAGCATTGTAGTAAGACTTGCCTACATAGATGCATGTTTTATCACTGGTACAGAAAATACAAAAGTAAAAAGCATAACACAGAGATAGACAACTTAAGTTTTAATTGCCTTATCAACACTTCATGTTCATAACTTCCTCTGACTTAAGGACTTATGTAGAAAAAAAAGTATCGGTACCAGGCAAAACAAACATCACAACAGTTTGAAAACCTATCTTTGGTAACAGAAAAACGTTTCTCTACTATAATGAACCTCATAAAAATAAAGTTAAATACAGAATTTACATTCACAGAGAGGTTCAAAATCCTGGGCAAAATTCTAACAGAACTTGGAATCTGGGCCTGTCTCAGTCTGAGGGGCTTGGAGCTTATGATCACAAAGTCCATTTTTTTCTAAATTATTCTATGATTTCATGACTTACATTAAGTTTAAATCACGTAGATGAAACAAAAACTAACTGAACATACTGGGATTTGAATGTGAAATTACAAATATTTACTTATTTCAGATTTTATCTCCACCTTGTCTAGAAGCAGAGAAAAAAACAAGATTTTGAAAGCAAATACTAGCAGAAGTGCATGAAGTCTGAGAACTCCTTAATAGCTAAAACTGAAATATTAAATGGATTAGTATTCAATTTGCAAAAGATTAGGATGCTGTACAAACTTTCTGAGTATTTTTTCTTAAGAAAAATTACTTTGGTTATTTCTAGACTATGTTTATTTTTCAGATTGTACCTGAAATGACTAGTAGTCTATCTGTCAAGAGATTTTCCTTGTACAAAGAATAAGGATTTCAAAAGTTCTTAGGTTGTAATATTTTTCATTCTTTCAGTTTGCATTATAATGGACATTGGTAAACCCACTTTTCATTTAAATAACAAGACTTTGAAAATTATCATCTCCTTCAATAATATATTCAATAAAAACTATAAACATCTGTTGATAAAGTATCTCTGGCATGTTTTGATATTACTGCATGAAATGTAGTAATATCATGAAATGCATTATACATTCATTATTGAACAATATCATATTTGGTGCATTATTTCATGTAGCTTCAGCTTTCTGCCATCCAAAGAAGAATCTCAAATTTTAAAAAAATAAAACATTCTTGACCCTTAAAATTCAAAACACACGAATATATTCAAAAGAGCAGCTTTTATAACATGCTTTTTTTTTTTTTTTTCCTTCTACCCTATGTTTTTGGAAATGCATGTATTGCTTTTTAGCTTACATGATTTTTCCATTGTATAACATATTTTAAATTAATATCCTTCAATATTATTTTTTTTCAAAAAAATAGGCAACACAAGACATTTTTGGTTTTTAATGTCCAAATTTAAGAAGAATCTAAGGTTATAATGTTGAGTAGCTACCTAAACATAGTGCATTAAAAGTTATGTCAAAATAGGGATTCTTAAATACGTTGGTTTTAGGGCATTGCTACAGAATAACATCCTCAGATTCACCAGCATCTAACACAACTATACTTAATTTTATATTAATATACCAGTAGACAAATGCTTTATGGAAAAAATCTATTAGGTAAAAATGCAAATGTATTCAAATTAGGTTCAATATTTTCTTCTACCATTATTTTATGAAGTTCAAACTTTTAAGGAAAACTTTTTCCTTCTAAACTACAATTTTCTCCTCCTTTTTATTTTAATGTTATATTAATAATCTGTTTTGCACAGTGTAATCGTAACGATGCTGCACCTTTACTTCATGTAAGCCACTACATGCATTTCTCCAATGCATTTTGATGCTACAATTTCTTATCAATATTAGAAATTCTAAACAGGCTAGGAATTACTACTTTAGCAGTTTCCTTAAAAACTAAGAAAATCCAAAATCTTTTTTAAAATGTTGTTACAATGAAGAAATGAGTGGGCTTTCCTTTACTTCATCTTAATGAAGTATTCCCTATTTATTTTTTACATAAAATAGTAATAATTGAATTTTGAAATACAAGAAAAATCACAAATATTAAATATGCTACATCTGATATGAATACTATATCAAAAGGCTCTTGTTTTAATGAGAAGGCAGAAAGAGAACATTGTGAATGCCTCTTAATAGAAGAGTGCATTTTTTCCTTTCATGACAGAAACAGATAGTGGAGTAGTAATACTTCAGTTCAGAGGACAAGTCAGAGAGAATAGGGAGAGAGAGAGAGAGAGAGAGAGAGAGAGAGGCTATCTGCTATATAAATCTCCAAATGTTTGAAAAAAAAGATCGACAGATATGCTTCTCTACCTATCTATCTCTCTGTAAATGTGAAGAATTCTGGCAGAAAAAATGCTAGAGTTTTAGTGGCCACACACATCTTATGCTGAGTTAGACTTCAGGATAAAGATTTTTTTCTATTTCTGTTGAAGATGTTAAAAAGTTTTCAGAGATGTGTTTTTTTTTTTTTTTCAAGATTCAAGCACACCTCCACAATGGTTTAGGTTTGTGTATAAGCTAAGTCTCTTTTATTACAAATGTATTATTTGTTGCCAGTGAACCAGATTTACTATTGTTTATAATGCTATCTATGCTATTGGTGGCTTCTCTATCAGAGTTACATACCAGTGGTGCTTTCTGAGGGACTAAAGCGACCTGAAGTACAGAATCTCACAGTCCATCCTGTTTCTTTCTTGGAAAACTCAGTAGTTATTAAAGGGAAAAATAATGCAGGCATCTTATGTAATCTTTGCTGATTACTCAGAAACTGATCTGCAAATGTCCTTTTTTAAAAAAAAAAATAAAAATCTCCCAGCAGTTTGTGGCAACACAGTTTTTCACAGCACAGGTATTTTCCACCTTCTCCATGGTTTCTTTGTGTCTACAGAGGAAAGCACGTTATATGCTCTTCACAGATTGCTATTCTTGATTGGATGGGCAATATCCCACATTCAGGGATTTACCAGCTGTCTGGCTGAAATGATGCAAACTCTCCTTGAAGAATGAACCTTGCCAATATTATCCCCAGTTCTGTTATGTCAACATTAGTGGGATTCTTTGCACTACTGACAGGGCCATAAATGTCTGGCCCCTGAGGGCACTGGCTGTCCCTGTCCACCTACCTTCCCTTGGCATGCTGGCCCACAAGGAGCCCCACTGCACTCTGACTGTACAATGAGGCTGTAGAGAGATGTGGAGCTGGTCTGAAACAAAACAATTTTCATATTCAGAGAAGAACCTACCAAGTGCAGAAAAATCCAGCTACCATTTGCTTATTCATTTCTTGGTGAGCTATGATAGTATTGATTATGACTTTTAAATCCCTAAATAGCCTGGAGTTATTGTATTAGAATGATTGTTTCACTTTCTGTGTTCTCCTTCAATAGCTGCAATCAGCACAGACTTTCAAATGAAATCCTCTTCATTATAAAAGACAAAGAGGAGGGAATAGAGAAACAGATATTCTTGGCTACAGCTCCAAGCCTGGGATTTTCTCCTTAATTTGATCCGAAAACAGCTCAAACTAGTATAGCTCAAGAAAAAAGTCACCTTTTGAGGGATTCTTTCAAGAGACCAGAAGTACTCTTCCTTGATGAAAAGAATTACAGGCTCTTTTAATATATTTGCACAGAATCAATTTCATACTGCTTATTTTTTCAGATTAAATTTATTTGTATTTACCTGTTTATGCTTCATTTCGTTTGTTGTGGTTTTTTTTTTCAGAAAAAGCTGTCAGGGTTACATTTGGGGGACAATGAAACAGAGAGAAAAACAGGCTTTAAAGAACATACACCCCGTGGAAACAAGCCAGAAAGGAGAAAAAAACTGAAAAAAGGCAGGCAAATTGTACAAAAGGAACATGTGGGGAAATAACATGACAGCATATAGGAAATAATACAGCCTTTTCCTCAAAGAAGCAGTATATTAAACATTAGTACAGATGGCAACAGAGATCCTAAATAATCACAGTCTACTTCACAGTGGTGTTGTCTTCATAAAGACTACAGGTATTTGTACCTGCCCCACTACTCTGTTTTTAGAACAAATGACCAAACAACTCAAACATATGAATCTAAAAAAATTGAAGTAAGATCAATACATGTTAAACAGAAATCTTAGAAATCAGATGTATAGAACAACTTAAAAATATGCAATGGTGAAAGAATATTTTACAGTCAAAGGGTGAACTTTTGAAGAAAGCAACTCCAGTCAACTCTAATAAAAACATGGGTCTGTCAAGATATACATCTTTCCTCATGTAATCAATTAAACTTCTCACAAGCTTCCGGCTTTACCTTTAAATTAAGCATCTATGTGATTACACTCTTTAGGCACTGGGTTTGTTCTCATTTAAGTATACTGCACCCTACTACACAGACTGGTCACTTCAGGTTTTATTTTTTATTATTTGGTATTTTGTAGTTCTCATCAGAGAAATTCATTGCCTGTTCACTGAAGGAGGTAGCTATATGAAAAAAAAGTCTCAAGCTTGGTCTGAAATATAGTATGAAAAGAAGGGAAGAGGTACACTAATGTCCACTACTGTATATATATATATACTACTGTATATGGCCTGCAACTAGAGGAAACACATAGTCTTCTTTAGATCTTCTAGTACCAAAAGAAATTACAGCTATACTGGACTAAAATGAATGTTACCATGATTTACAGTACTACAGTTATACAGGCAGGTACTGTGTTTGGCTAAGAAAAAGGAAAGAGAAAAAGTTGTATGTTTCTTTGAATATGTGAATTACATGCTCATTATATGTTCCCTTAAAATAATTCTGTAATTTGGAAAATGTTAGGCTTAGTGCAGAATTTTTGTGTGTAGGTTATGGGACGTCAAAGGTAAAGAGATAACACACATTAGATAATTTCCTACACTTTTTCTCCCACCACTGCGCCGATAGCTGCAAAACCATTCACCTCCTGCTGTATATATCACAAGACTGATGGAGTTGCACTACCTGTTAAAAATACCAAAGGGTAAATTAGGGATTACTGACTTGCTGAATGTATTTTGCTAACATTACTTTGTATAAGCGGCCCACCTTGGCGTGTATTTAAAGAACTCTTCTTTGTTTGGAGAGGCTTATGCTCTATTCTGCCTTTAGACAAGTATAAATAAGGCATCCAGTGTTTTTTGGACAAATTGTTATAGATATGCTTTTGAAACAGACATCACAAATATTAAAAGGTATCTAGAAATTTTGCTAAGTAGCTAAAAATCAGTAATTAATGCCCAGGATTTAAGATCGCATAATAGCTTACTTAATTTTTAAAATTTAATTTCATATGTAATGCACATTTTCCAACTAACTCCACTGTGATTTCTATTACTTTTGAAATTTACAGCTTTAAAAATATTCTTCATATGTACTTGACTTGACAATGAAAAATGTAAAAAACTGCAAATTAGTTCAATAAACTTTTTTAAAACTAAAAAAGTAATGGTGACCTTTACAAGATTACAAGATTTCTAACTGCTGTAAAATGGTGCGCATTAGTATTAAATGAAGAGACAGCTACTAGACTAAGACAACTGGACTGGAGAAACAAAGAATCAGTTAAAATATACTCACATTCTTTTCCCTTAATATTCTTTTAAGTTAAAACACTTCTATTGATTTTTTGTATACTTACTTTGAACTCCATGGGAGCGAATTATTTTCCAGGTTTCTGAGGCTGCCTCTTTTACATCTACTTGGTAATGATGAATTGGCACACCTCCATGTGAATCTGGCTTATTGAATGAAACTTTAGCAGTGGTTTGTGACAACTCTAAAACTCGTACTCCATAAGGATTTGATGGCACATCTAAAAAAGTACAAACATCAATTTAATAATCAGCAGCAACCAGACAGACCTAAGCAGTTGATAATCCTCCCCAAAGTCTCCTTAGCATCTTGAAGGGAGAAAAAAATATGTATCATATTCAATGATGTAATAAATTTTGCATTAGATTAGTAACTTAAGCTGTCTAATACAGAGCTGTAAGAAAAACAAATTTATTTTCTCTATGCTAAAGTTATGTAAAAACATTTTCCATTTTTGCCTTTCTTCTATAATATGATGATTTTTAATAGCTAATTTCATCATAGACAAAGGTAAGAGTTTAGTTTGTGTACTGTATAATTATGCAAAAAAAGAACAACAAACTTTAAACCAAATTTAACAAGAGAAACAGTTATGGCTAAATATGTAATTCAGAATCCTTCTAAATGAGATTATGACTAAAAAATAAGGAAATAATTTGGCTGGGTTTTTTTTGGGTTTTTGGTTTTGAAAGACTGGATTCCAACGTACTAGAAAGGAAAATTAATATGAGGTTTCTATTTTCTTTTCAGTTTAAGAAATAATTTGCAGAATAGGTTGAAAGAAACATTTTCCCTGAAGTCAGAAGCAAGTGCATATCTTTCTAAGTAGAAAAGAACCGTGAAAACAAAGCAGGAGTCTGAGAGCGTTGAGAAGCTAGATATGAAACAAAAGTAAAAAATTACCCTTGGGGTCAGTACATCTTTCACATACTTTCACAATGTATGATTAAACTAGCACAAAGAAGACAAAAGACTAACTTTTGTACTTGTCCTATATTTTAAAGTGTTATAATCACAAAGAGAAAAATATATTGAAAATATTAGGAAGAATTTTAGTTCTGTGGACAGAATGCCATGGATTTGAAACACCCTTAAAATTTTCTGTTCTAATACATCTGATATTTATTTGATTATCTACTTACAGTTTTGACACTGCTTTTGTCAATATGGTATGAAGATATTTTTATAAGTACATGCAAGAATTAGAGGCAAAGCTATTTAGTGCATACTGAACTATTTACATAAAATATAGTCTTTATTTAAGGACTTGTAAGAGTTGGGAATAAAAAGAGAATCAATCTGAGCTTTGCCTAGTATTAGTACTTGAACGAAAAACGAGCCAAAAATGTCTATAAAAATTCTCAGGAAAAGGGCATCTGCCAGAGCTTCTCTAAAAGAGCTGATTTTTATAACCTTTTAGTAAGCAGGCACCTACATTTTCCCAGGAAAATTCCATAACAGTTGTCAGAATTGAGTGTCTTAAAGCTGGTATCGCATCTCTGTGAATTCTGAAAGTTAACATTTCCGAATATAGGTCTCCTTAATCCTCCAGTGCTTGGTGCTCATTGGGTTAAAATCAGCATAGATTTATTTACATGGACTAACAATGGTAATATATTTTACTTAAAGACACAATTATGATTCCATCACGTTAAAAATTAGAATCGAATGAAAACTCAGCTTGAGGGAATCAAGCATTCAAATCCATTCTTACTCCAAGAAATCAGGATATGGAAAGCTGCAGGAAATTTTCACTCTGAAAATGTGACACACTATTACTCTGCAGAAAGGAATTGAAATGCATTGTCAGACAGAACATGACTAAATATAACAAGTATGCTATGCATCCAGGAGAACACAGACCTGGGTTTTGAATAACTTTGTAAATTTCCAAAAGTTGGGGGCTTTTTTTAGAAAAAAAGGAAACG
The DNA here is from genome assembly GCF_020740795.1 of Apus apus. Classification (NCBI taxonomy): domain Eukaryota; kingdom Metazoa; phylum Chordata; class Aves; order Apodiformes; family Apodidae; genus Apus; species Apus apus. The sequence continues at coordinate 90,463,617 of NC_067282.1, read as the reverse complement.
TTCTTAAAAACCATACAGATTTTTGAAGTGAGTACATCAAAGAATTATTTTGTTTCTTGCTAAGTAAATATGGATCCCAAAATCAGAGAAGGATGAGGATTAGAACCAGCTTGTGACCCTTCTCCTCCAGATTCTCATTACATCTGAGAGAAATACTTTTTATTTTTTTCTCCAGATAGTTACATTACCTTACACACCATTCTGTGTATGGATTCTTTCACTCCCCAGCTCAAAGCAATCCAGGATAGCCAAAGTAATGCAGCATGGCACTGTATGAATTATGTGGATACCAATCACTTGGGAAGATGAATATAGCTCTACAGTACTGAAGACTAATGTGCTTTGGATTTAATTGCTAGCAAAAAAAGCTGCTGTGGATACCTCCAATATTGTATTCCTTTTCTGTTATTAAGAGTTCAAAATTAAACAAAAAAAAATTGTTTAAGGTTGAATGAATATTTAATTTCACTCAGGCTATTTATATATTAGTTTTTGTATCCTGTTTTTATAAGGCAATTCACCATTACTTCAGTTTGAATGAAAACAATTATTTGGTCAATGATATGAAATAAAAATATGTTATTTACATATCCTCTATGTTCTTGACTTTCTAAATGTTATGGAGACCTCTTTTCCTTGTGTGTTTATGTCTAAGTATGATTAACTATAATAAACACGGCATAGGGAAGAGGACATCCTTCAGGAAAAACCTTATGTTCTTTACTGCAGATTCAAGTATCATTTCTGCAAAATGAAGATATGATTCCATTTGGCAATAAGTATAAAATGAAGCTTCTGTGAAAACTCAGTAAAATATTTTGCATAACTAGCACAATGCAATATGTTTAAACTCATTGAAGTGTAAAATACACCCACAGCACTCTTTTAAATACACATCCCACAGTCCAAGCAACCCACACATGTAGGTAACTTCTATGCAGTTTTCAGAGTTGAACTATACCAGTTCTAAATAAAAGAGTGAATCACTTAAAGAAAATACAACAGGTGACACATTCCTAGTCAAAATCATACACAAATACTAGCAATTCCATTAAGACAGAATAAAATACCAATTATCTCTTTCTGACTAGGCAAACCAGTAACTTTTGCCCCAAATAATACAATTAGAGGCATAATGAATGGAATCTAATTCTGTAGTTCTCTAATGATTATGCATTTGATCATATAAGCTGAACAGCACTCTGGTCCTGATCTAGCTAAACAGCATTTGAACTGTCCCGTCAGCTGAAATTATTTGGAGCATTGGCATGTTTTTTTTGGTGGTTTTGTTTTTGTTTTTGTTTTTGTTTGTGTTAGAATTGCAAGGATTTGGGCTCAATGTTTAGGAGGAGTGAAGAATAATCTGTGAAGTGTATTCTGAAGTCTGCATCTGGCAGGATAGAACTGTGGATGCTTCTTGTTCTTTTTCCTTCTAAAACCAGCTGATCAAATGAATCTTAGAGGAGTTCAGCTACGGGCAGTGATTACTCTTTTACATACTGTTATAAGGTGCAGGACTATATAATAGAAAAAGTATGGGATTTATTTTCTATGATGTAAAGAATACTTAGTGATAGCACAGATTCTGATACACTTTCTTAGAAGTTCCACTGCTATCTTTGTTGCTATAGTGCTATGAAAACCAGGGATAATTTACCAAGTCATTTAAAAAAAAAAAAAAGTCAAGACATTTAGTCAACTTCATCTTCTTTCCACCGTGTCTATTCCTCTGTTCAGCATCTGATTTTATTAAAGTACAATGTTAAAGAATTACTTAAATAAAAATAATTTTAAAATCCCCAAATAGTAACTAAAATTGCCTAAAGTCAATCAGCACAAATTAACTTTGTGATACATTGGCCTAAATTAAGTAGTACTGGTTTGATTCCAGAAACTTTATTTCAGTTGATAGAGAAGTACATATAGAATGCACATAGAATTTTAAGAACGTATTTCTATCCACTGATACATAAATCCTCTTCCAAGTGTCTTACTACTATTACCCAAATTCTTCAACAAATGACCACCATTTATCACTGAGGTTTTTCTTTCCAAGCTAATTTTTTGATAGTTTTATGGAAAAAAATAATCTTCCTTCTGAGAGTTTAGCAGTCTTAGTGTAAATGGAGCAAAGGAAGTGATGGTGTGAGAGGAGGCAGTGGGGTCAGAGATTTATCTTCCATTAGCTCTTTTCTCCCGTCTTCTCAATATGTTCTCAGTGCAGTTCGGAAGCTTTTCCTGTCTTTGTGTATGTGGTATGTATACTGACTAAAAGTAACTTATGTCTACACACAAAATGTGAGGTAGTGTCAGGAACATAGCAGGGAAAGAAATGGTGCTAGGGAGTAGACCTTTGAAGTCAAAGATCTATATGAAAAAGTTCATGCTTGTACATCTGTAGAATGGATAAAAAATTCAATATTAAATCTACAGGTTAGGCTCAGTATTGCCTTGATGTCCTTGCTTGGGGAAAACTGCAATAGATTTCTTTTACCAAATCACTGGAAGTTCTACAAAAAAACCAAACTAATTACGAAACAGGACCACAGCTAGCAAATAAATGCAAAAATATGAAATGAAAATAAGATATGTGCTCACAAAGCAGAACACTGTTGCCATGTTGACAGTTTCACATACACTTATTGAAAATATATTGCTGTTTGCTTTTTTAGTAAAAAAATACTTAGCTGATGCTGCTAAAGATGAGGATAGCTAGTTTTAGGCCAGAGAACAACATTTTACATCTGCTCTTATTTTTTGAAGTAAATTGGATTTTGGCAGCAGTAGCAATATCTTAGAACAGAACAGAATTATCATCTTTTTTATTATATTATTCTCCAGGGAAAATTAAGTCCTACTTCCTTGATTTTGCCTGTATGAAAACAAATACTTGCAGAAAACAAGAAAAATACCCTCCATAAATTAACCAGCACCAAAAGGTCAGCAGCAAAAATCCAGATTAGTATACTGTTAAATTTGATGTTTTAGTCCTTGCCAGCTATTGATCAACCTTGTCATATCTTAAGCATGAGTTGATTCTGTAAAACAGGTTACAAGATGTAATTTCTGTGAATCTCAGTTATTGTCTTTCCCATGTCTTAATTTGCTTTTGCTGTCATTATTCTCCATTTGCACTGATTTTCTGTGTATACAGGATGCTTGAAATATATTTAATTAAATAAAGTGGCATGGAAATTCTCAATATCTAATAACATCGCAGAATGCATTTTAATTTTGCTTCTTAATTTCTTGCACTATTGCTGTAGAAATGAAAAAGATACAGTAACTCTCATTTATCTAAGTATTCTTACATGTCACCACTTCTAAATGCTGTAAAATACCCTTAATACTCTGTAGTAAACTGTGCAAAGCACATAATAGGGATGATTTGGCAAGAGAAGTTTGAAGTTCATCATCAGAGTTGTATGACATAGCTTATTTGTAAACCATGTTCACTGCCTGCTGGTATGGTTTCTGTCAGCAATTCATCCTGTTAACACTTGGTCACTGTAAGTCTCTGTGCTGAGCTACAGTTCCAAGCATGATGTGGTGAGATCAGAATCTCAACTTAAATAAAAAATGCACCTTCTAGGTGCAAAGACAGAAAGACAGACAGAAAGACAGAAAGACAGAAAGAGGCAAAAAGGTGAATCAGTCTGTTTCCCTGAACTGTAACCCCTTTGCCATTCCAGAATAGAAGAAAGAAGGGGAAAGGGAAGTCTAGGATGAGTAAGGCCATGAGAGCCTTAGAAGTGAATAATGGTTTATTTTTTAGGGGCTCTGTATTCACTCCAGATGTACACTACTATATACAAAATACACATTAACTTTTAAAGAAAAAAAAAATTACTTGAAAAATCCAGTTTAGCTCTCTGCGGCACAATCTTAACATTTATCATTTTAAGATGAATTATCTATTAAAACATAGTCCTAGACTACTGATGGCCATAGGATTTTCTATTTATCTATAGAAAAACATCTTTTTCCAACAAAAAGGAAAAATGCTTTGCTAGTTAATACCATCTCCCTGCATACTGATATTTCACACAAATCATGACTAAGCTAGATCTGGGCAAATCTAGGAATATCCGTGCTCACCTCAGGCTCAGAAAGCTGTTGAGACAATCTACCAAGCTCACCTGGCTTGCCAAAGACTAAGCCTGTCATAGAAAAAAACAGAGTATAAGTTGACTTCTAAAATAAATTTTGTGATGTGAAGTAATAAATTTGCAGTGACAAGAAACAAAAAAGACTCTGGTTATTTTCAAATTCGACATGTTACTCACAGAGCAATTTAAATGCTTAAGCAATGGAAAAGGAGCCTGTCAACCATGTGGTAATTTTAAGAGCTGATTACCACAAGTCAGGTGGTGAGTGCATCTGATTAAGCTTTCAAAAAACAGCATTTACCAGTAATGGCCAGCACCTTCAATGTGAAATCTTCAACAGGCTGCAGTTCTTCAACTGTTTCAAAAGGTTTAAATGACAGTGTCTGGAATTCAGGCTGATTCAGAAATTCTGTATAATTTAAGTGAACAGGCAGTTTTCCTGTCATACAAAAGGGCATGATTGCCATTTAATCTAAATGCTAAAATATATATTTTTCTATAATCAATAACTGATTTCGTAAGGAGGACAACAGAAATAAAGGGCATTATGACAGCATTACCGCTTTTTAACTAGCAGTAAATAAATAAATTAAAAGTTTGATTTTGTTGAAAAACAGCAAAGCAGAAAAATGGATTAAAATATGAAGCAACAAGTCATATCTGCAGAACTTTAAGAGAAACTACTCAGTAAAATTATCATTATTTGTAAATTTTACCCTAGAAGCACACTTTGCTTACAGAGCCATAGGCAAAGTATGCTGTGCCCCAGAATTAGTGATTACAATCAATGTCTTGAAATACACTAAAAAATATATAGGTTTTAATATGGAAAATATAAATAACTAGGGCTTCCTAATCCACTGAAGTAAAGCAACAGAGGTAGTAAATCTAAGAAGAAAGCTGCATTTGACATTTTATACCTGTAATTACTACAATGGTTTTATCTTCTGTATCCCTAGTTGTTTCTCATTTCCAACTGAGGCTATTTACTTGCAAAACCTGTAACAATGAACTTCATTTGCTATTTGCTGTGTTTTTTCCTTCAAAAAGTCTACTTAGACACAAATGGTAAAAAGGTTAATCTTTCAAGTTACTGAATATTATGTGTTACACTACTGTAAGTAGTGCCTAGCATAGTGGGGTCCTGACACCACCAAACCCAGTGTTTCAAGTACCACGTAAGTATTAAACTACAAATTACTTATGTTAAGGATACCTACTCATTAATTAATATTACCACAACACTTGAGTTTGTTCTGTTTTCTGCATTTCATACTATTATATAGAATGTTCATATGTAGTTCATGCTTTACATAAAAGATTCCCATAATACTTCCTTAATTATAAATTCACTAAATGCACTGTGATTTGCCTTCTCAAATAAATAAATATTTATATTTAAGTGTTCATCAAGTTTTCTGAAGAATCAACTGAAAAATGTTAAGCAAACTGTTGCACAAGTAGAGAATAATAAGCTGCCTCAAAATGTGGTTATCAGTAACTTCTCTGATCTAGTTTTATTATAAAGCCGAAACAGGATAACAGCTTATATGGACTTACTTGCTCCCATTTGCATTCTAAGGGGCTTTCATGTGAGAATTTGATGAAATACAATGCATAATCAAACTATCATATTCTCTTTCAATGAATAATGAAAATTACTTTGTGTTAATAAATTAATAAATTATTTATAAAAGCAGAAGAGAAACAGGTAACTTAAAATTGTCACCATATTGTCCTGGTTTTGGCTGGGACAGAGCTAATTTCCTTCTTAGAATGGGATTTGGTTTAAGAAGAGTGTTGATAATGGTTTTAGATGTTGGTGAGAAAACAAGGACTTTTCAGCTTCCCATGTTTTGCTGTTGTGTGGATACACAAGAAGCTGGGCGGGAGCACAGTCAGAACAGCTGACCCCAACTGACCAAACCGATGTTCCATACCGTATGACATCATGTTCAGCATATAAAGCTAGATTAAGAAGAAGGAGGAAGCTGGGGGGAGGTAGGCGTGCACATTAGGTGTGGTGGCTTTTGTCTTCCCAAGTAACTCTTAGATGTGATGGAGCCCTGCTTTCCTGGAGATGGCCGAACACCTGAATGCCCATGGGAAGTAGTGAATGAATTATTTGTTTTGCTTTGCTTGTGTGCACAGCTTTTGCTTTACCTATTAAGCTGTCTTTATCTCAACCCACAAGTTTTCTCACTTTTAGCTTTCCAAATCTCCTTCCATCCTGTTAGGGGAGAGTGATAAGTTCTCCCTGAACCTCCTTTTCTCATCCATTGTGATGGGATACTGTACCAAAGATTATCTGCTGAGATGCTGTCATATGTATACACTTCTTAATGAAAGAAGAGTGCACAACAAATAACCACAAACTGGGCTACTCTGTTTTCATTGGCATAATTATTCTATTTTCTCATCTTTTTCTGTCCTGAGAGGCAAGACACTCAAAAGATGCAAGCAGGGTCTTCCCTTTCCTATAACTTAAATTTATAGATTTAAGAAAGAGTTTTAGTAGCAAATCTTTTGTTTTTGAGGGAAACTGAGAAATTATTCCTAGCAGCTTTGACATGGTCCTTCTACTGCTTTCCCCTTCCACTGAAGTCTCACATGTAAGAAATCTTAGAGATGATACTCCAGGGACAACTGTAGTGCCTAGAGCAGCAGGACAGGCAGAACCAGTGCTGCTGTCAAATCAATGGATGCATGTGTTACCCCAAAGAGAAAGAATGCTATTGAAGAGAAACAGATGTAACTGACTAAAATCAGAGGGTTATGTTCAGTATTTTATTTTTTTTTCTTCTTAATAATAAACTGTTTTTTATAACTCCTGAGATCCAAAGAAAATAATGACCCTGTTGAGCAAAACTATAAAAATTAAATCACTAGGCTGGGTAAGAGAGCCTCCCTATTACTGAATGTGCACTTTCCAGATAAATTAAAAAAAAAAACCAAAACAAACAAAAACCAACCAACCAAAAAACAAACAAAAAACACAACAAGCAACAAACAAAACCAAACAAACAAAACCCAAAAATTATAGCAGAAACATTCAAGATAATAAAAAACGTACAAGTCTTATTTAAAATATAAAAATTATACAAGATCTTATTTCTAACTGCCTCCTTCAGTGTGTTTGCAAGTCTGGCAGTGTGGTATGACCTCAAAGTTACTTGATGAAAAATGTCCATAACAATGCACACAAGGGGTGTATAGCTTTCAGTATAGCTGCAACTTTGGAACTGTAAACTGTATTATAAGTTCATAGGCATCATTAAAGCTAAGTATGTAGATCCAAATATCCCCCCAATGATGGAGACCTCAAAGCTTGTTGAACACACATTAATCAATTCCACAAGAAAATATAATTTAAATAAATGCTAAGAAACTCTTATTTATTCTCAATTAATAGTTATTTCTGCCAAAGAAGAAACATAGAGTTATAACTTTATATATGCTTAAGAAACAATAGACGGACCTTAAAATATTCAGGAATTCTTTGAGAATTGGTTGTACAACACCTCAGAGCTTAAATGAATTCAATCTAGCACTCTGAGTCAAATTCCGCTTTTAAATTACTAAAAGTGCAAATGAAGGTAAAAATTCCTTGATGAAGCATTTCAGTCTTTTGTCAGCCTTGGTTAAACAAGAAAATAGCAGGGAGAAAAAAACTAGTATTTCTTAATACATTCTTATTTTTACTGCTTGCAAACTCTATGTCTCTCCAATGAAGTGATGAAATACACAGTTATAAATGTAGGATGTAGTAAGGGCAAAATAAAAATTTTCAATTAACTGCAAATATTCCACTGGAATTAAAATAAACAGAGAAAAGTTTATCTGAACTTAGTTTTGATTGGAGTAGTAAAAAAAAAAAAAAAAAAGTAAACAGCATTGTAACTTACCAGCTTGACCAAGTGTATACTCCTGGTATCTTGTACCTATTCTGTTTGTGGCTGTACAATTATACCGTCCAAAATCACTGTCAGATGTGGGAGCAATCTTTAAATTGAATATAGTTTGTAAACATTAGTTTCTAATCAAAGTTCCTTAACAAATCATAAATGCAAATAGGTTCTCCTTAAACAATATGCAGGTCTGTTCTTACTTCAGCTTATCTAATATATTCTCCAAATACAGATCCAATACACCTTTTTCATGTTAAACTCCCCCTTCCCAAATTCAAATGAGGAAATCAAATAATAGAAAATCAAGACATTGTTTATTTTTAAAATTTCACTTTTAAACAAGAAAACACTATTTGGACAAACTGATACTTTGACTGAAATAATGAAAGGTCTGAAAATTGCTGATTCCTATAGATGATGCAAGAATCATATTTTATTTTTTATTTGCAAGATTCACAATACATCAGACATTCAGAGGGGTAAAAAAAGACTTAAGGATGTGGCTCAACTGTAAACTCAGGTGAATAAGGATTCAAGACAGAACAGATATAGATACTACAGGGAGCTAATGCCTTATTGGAATTCAGCTCACCTGACCAACTGTTCAGGTGAAAGTAGAATGGGAAAGCACTTAAAGAACCACAGACTGTAAAGTGTACTTGGTGTCATTAAGCTTTACTGAAAATAATAAAACAAACAAACAAACCTAAAGATAACCTTCAAAGAGGACTAACACTGTCTCTTTTTAAATGTATATCCTCTATTACAAGAAATTAGGTTACTTGTTTGGATTTTAGGAAAAAAAAACAGATTTTTTTTTAATGCACTGTGTACCTCTTGCTTGGGATCTGAAGTAGGTCCCCCATTCTGATTAGCTCTATAGCTTTTCAACTTTTTTTCCCATGGCAACTGAGACGCTTATGCTCAGACATAAAAAATGAGAAAACTGTCATCTTCCACACCTACGGAGGAAGACAGCATGTCATCCCTGTAATCAGCACTGGAGACTCCGGTTACTCTTTGCTGTGAAATGATTAAGAACCATGATTTGCTATTCGATATTGTTGAGTTGTTCACTGTTTAGTCAATTTAATATAGGGATAATTAAGGTTCACTCTGCCTTCTACCTTTATTGTGCTTTGTTCTTATATTTATCTTTTAGATAACAGAAGGGAGCTTAGTTCTTGTTTTTCCAATGCCTAAATGAGAAAACAGTTTTTATCAAAGCAAACTGCAGTTTATTATCACTTTATCCTTCTGCTTTGCTCTTGTCTGAAGCTACATAAGGATTTTGTATGTACCAAGCACCTACCAGGTAGTCACTGTAAGTTTTAGTAATAACCTGAAGGGTTAGTTTTATATTAATGTATTTATTTACTTGCAAGAAATGCAAGTTACATTTTTGTTCACTGCAGATGGAAAACTGAACAGGAGCCATGCAAATGAGTTTTATTTTCTAACTGCTCACAGGAAATGTAGAGATAAATAATTTAATAAATACTACTTATTTTAAAATAGCCTTACTTATTAAATTATAAGTATTAGATTTAAATGCACTATATAGCACTTGCAATGGTGCCTAGCAGAGGAAGAAATTAATTCATGTCATCATGTTGATTTCCATGCTAAGCCTTACCTCTAGAATCAGCTTCCTTCCTGTACTGTAGGTCTTCAAATGTGTTGTATTTTTTACTGGTAAAATGAATTTTCCTCTTCTCCACTGAACTGAGGCAGGTGGATTTGCTAGCACTTCACAGCTTATATTGATGGGATTGCCTTCCCAAGAGTAATACATGGTTTGATTTGACACAAATGTTGGAGCATCTGGAAAAAGGAAGTATTGCACAAATATATTAACTGTTTTAGTAAAACAAGCTGTATACGCCTATCAAGCATTCATGTTCATATAGAAAGTAGTAGTAAAATTTAGCTTCAGGAATGGTTTAAAATTACTTCCCTATTTCTTAAGTGCAAATTTTCAACTTCTTTCTGCATTTGTCCTTGTAAAAAAGCTTAACTTGTTGGCAACATTATGCTGCTGCTGCATGCTTGCATACAGGCTTTGACTGAAAAGAAGTGTTATCAGTAGAAGCAGATCAAGGCTGTTACATTGCTTAATGCCAGCAGCATTTTTAAAACAACTACTTAGGCCTTATTTTTGTAGGAAAGCAAGTGGTTTCATCCAAATAACTAAAATATGTCTTCCCATGAATTTATTTATCAAGTACAGGAGCTCTTTTTTCTTTTACAAATGTTTTAATAAGTAATTCTAATGCTCCTCTAATTTTCATAGACCTTTAAAAACCCCACATATATTATCATCTAAACATCTTAATACAAAGAATGGACTATCAAAGAATCTTCAGGATGCGACATCTGTATGGTAAAGAATCGCAAAGAGTCAGACATGTGGCTCTTCCTATGAAAATTAAGTTATTGATGGAAACCAATTGAAGGAAAATTGCATGAGTTGACTTCTGCCTGGCAGACAGATTTTGCACCCAATGCATTCAACATCTGAAATCTTATCAGAGTGTTCACGAGGTCCAAAATGTGGTTACTGCACAACAAATTTTAGATAAGCACTGTCTTCCAAAGCACAGTTTCTCAGAATATGTCAAACCTTTAATGAATGCTGGCATGAATGTGGAAGACAGCAAGACGTTCTGACTGAACCTGACTAACTTTCCTTCCTAGGTAACATCAAGTTGTTTGATGTCCCTCTTGATTTAAACACACATGTGGCAAACTCATAGCATATTACAAAAGTCATCCAAGTGAAAAAGTAGTCTGTGCTTCTATATTGCAGGGACAAGCATTTAGGAGAATAGGAGCTTTCAGTTCAGACTGTTCTCTAAGGCTAGATTTTGGATGCCTACAGTATCTGCTTACTTATATTTTAAAAGAATAGGTGAGTTATGGACTGCCATCTATACATGACTACAGATACTATCCGTTCTAACATCATACAACACAAATAGAACTAAAAATCCACCAATAAAGAGATGTCCCAAAATAAGCTACTCCCAAATGTAAAGCATTTCTAAAAAAAATTTCACATTTTCCTTTTCAAAAAGCCTGTGCAAAAAAGCTTTGCAGCCATTTCCACAGTTGAAAGCCCTAATATAGGAAAAAGGAGTGTGCTAATGGCTGCATTTAGACAAATTATGTCAGATGATTTTTTATTTCCTAGTCAGGAACAGATTAAGACATCTGAAGTGATATTTCACACAAAGAAAATAATTCTGGGAACCATTTTTTACAGTACAAAGAAAAATATTTTACATTTCTTATAAAGTAATGAGTTAGAAAGAAATAACTTATTTATTAAGAGGATTCTCCTTCGGTTTTGCTTATCACTAACTAGTATGTTATGCTTAAATGATTACAGAATTACCATTTATCAAACAAAAACACACAAGATGTTTAATATAAAACAGCATGAAAAATTAACAAACCTTTAAGACCAGGGTTTGAAAACATAAGGCTTACTGTTTTATATGTCCATACAATCTGATCCCTCCAGCTTTTTAGAATAACAGAGAAAATAATTAAGTTAATAAACAGAATATTTATCAAGAAATTATATCGATGAAAAATTAAGTATAACCTAGTAGAAATGAGAAGGTGGCCCTTCTCATACGCTAACATATGTTAAGGATATTTAAATGCAATATATGCACTATATAAGAAGAAAAAAAAAGCCTCCATGCAGATCAATGAGAAAGTTAAAACCATTAAAAAATAATATGCTCTGCATAGCTCCTGTGTAACTCCGCATTAATTTATGCCTGCAAAAAAAAATCAATTTAGGGTGTAAATGAACTTTTTAAGCTGTTGTACATAAAGAATTACCAGTTAAGAAAACATACTGGCCTTCTAAATAGCTAAACACAGAACAAGAGGCTTGAATACAGTCAGATTTTTAAAAAGCAACCCTGATGATAGTAACTATGTCTGGACCTTACGGTACTCTATCAAAATAAAACAAACAAACCAAGGTAAACAAAAATCAAACCTGCAGAAAAGTGCAAAAGCTACTGGTCAGATTAGTTAGCAGGGGCACACAATAAATCACAGAAACATAGAATGGTTGGGATTGGAAGGGACCTTTAAAGATCATCTAGTTCCAACCCCCCTGCCATGAATAAGGGCATATTCCACTAGACCTGATTTCTCAAAAGCCCCATCCAGCCTGGCTTTGAACATATCCAGGGAGGTGGCATCCACACCTTATCTGAGCAACCTGTTCCACTCAACACTCATCTCAAAAAAATCCTTCATCATATCTAATCTGAAATAACCCTCTTCCAGATCAAAACTGTTTTCCCTTGTCCTATCAACACAGGCTCTGCTAAAAAGCCTCTTTCCATGTTTCTTATAAGCTCCCTTTACATATTGAAAGGCTCCAATAAAGTCTCCTGGGAGCCTTCTCTTCTCCAGCCTGAACAACCTCTCAACCTTTCTTCATAGAAGAGGTGTTCTGGCCCTCTGATTATTTTTGTGGCCCTCCTCCAGACCCACTCCAACAGGTCCATGTCTTCCTTGTGCTGGGGACCCCAGAGCAGGACATAGCTCTGCACGTGGGGTCTCACAAAAGGCAAGTAGAGGAGGAGACTCACCTCCTTTGACCTGATGGCCATGCTTATTTTCATGCAGCTCAGGATACGTTTAAGTCAAAAGCACTTTAAAAGCTTGAACAGTCAAAGCTGGAGTATTATTTTTGAGAGATGAGGCAATCCATATAAAAAAGATGACAAGAAGGAACAAAGACTATATCACAAAGGTACAAAGTTAAACAGAAATATTCTAGGATTCTATAAGCAATTATAATTTAAAAAAGGCATTTTAGAGTAGATAATAATATGGCGATCATATCAAGCTAAACTCAAGTTCATTTTCCCAAAAAAACAAACTTGCAGGTCATCACTCCAATTAGGGAAAGTGGTTCTGGATAACCGGCATTAGGACACTATGTAAGAGAAGCAAACTGTGACCTGGGAATTATCTCTAGCACTTAGATATACTTGTTAGGTGTAATGTCCAAGAACAGCGATTCAGGAACAGGCTAATACATCATCTGTCTAATCCAGAAGGTAATTCAATTAATGACTTCAAAGATCCAGCTCTGGTGTCTGTTTAGCATTTTATGCAAAATTGGATATGGCAAATTACCTGATTCACTACATGTGGCCAGTCAACTATAATAGCAAATTAGTGTACAAAATCATATTTGCACTTCTCAACTTAATAACAGAGGTTCTCAAACTTTTAGCTATTTGTACCTCAATTTTATTTTTTTTTCCCTTGATCCTACAATGAAAATATATGACTGATTGCCAGGTCTAAGACACTGGGACATTTCATGTAGTACATTATGGGAAGCCTTTCTCTTAGATGTTTAATACTGGCATGAGTTTCCTGTCATCAAGGACTTTAATAAAATACATCTAGCAAGTTTAGTACTTCCCTTTCCACTCAGCCTGAAAAAAGTAGCTTGATTTTTTGTAACTGCTGGAATTTGGTTAACAGTCATCTATCTTTCTGTTGCATTTTCTCCCTCATACCTGTTTCACAATAGCTAATATTTTGGAATAAATCGCTTTTCCTTGGAGATAAAGTAGAAGAACCTTCCCAGACAAGTACAATAATCATCACATATTCCTTAGAACAGGAAACAACATTAGGAAGTCTTAACAAATGAGGCCAGGTGATTAGGTTTTGAGACACAATCATCCTTAAAAGTAAGACAGGTACTACAGAACTTCAGGGTTACTAACTTTCACTATTTTACTGTTACTATCACAATCATCATGTGGTTGCAAGAAAAAATGTGCAAGATCTGCAAGTGAAGTTTCCAATTAGAAAAGCAAATTAAACTCAGCATTTACTAGGTTTTAAATTGCCATTATTATTTGCTAAAACCTGAGGGTGTTTTGCAGAATCCAGGTCATAAAAAGCTTGCTATAAGCATTTTTTTCAGAGGTACATGTTTTTTCACAGCAATTATTAGGAAATCACTCTCAGTAATGTTTCCTTTCCCCCACCCCATTCTCTTGGTTCCTCTCTAAATGTATTACCATAAAACACTAATAATCAATAGTATTATGGACCATCTACTAATTACACTGTTTATGCAATAGTAAGAGCTCCCTCTTACTGGCAAGCAGAACTAGTGCCTTATAACCCTGACTATGATATTATTAATATCCAAACACCACACTAATTTCTCAATTTCCATAGACAAAAAGTTATCATAAAGATAAGGTATCTTGCGCTAGATGCAAAGTATGTTGTTGATAATGGCACCTTCAACCTTAACAAATGCTGTCAATGAATGCATGCATGTTTCTGGTGCTTGTGCTGCCAGACTCACAGAAATTCAATATATCTGTTTTTCTTTGAATTCCACTTCTCATTAAGGGATTATATTTGGTTGATCACTTAAAAAAACCAACCAAACAAACAAAAAACCCAAACCAAATCACAAACCAACAAACAAAAACAAAACCAAAAACCAACCCATGAAACAACATAAACACAAAATGGAAGACATTTTAGTTTAATGTAAGTATCTGCTGTAAACAAAATTATTTAAACCAATCTAAAATAGAATAACTTTTAAATAAATCATAGCTGGGTAAAATAAGTCGAGTATATTAACAGTGATGTTTAAAAGAAATCATCGTCACATATTTATCAGTCATTTTTTATGTCAGTAAATCACCAAGAACACTGGCCATCAGGACTAGAACAGAAAGACTCCCCTACAGATCTCTCACACTGGCAGTTATTTTTACTTTAGTAATTAAGTGGTCAGGTGTTGCCAATTGCTGACACATTATTTTTGGATGGCACCAATTTATATCAAAATTTCAGTTGTTATATGTGTTCCTGGACAGATTTACTGGGATAATTTATGATGGCCAGACTCCTGACACCATATATTCATAGAATCATAGAATCATAGAATCTTAGGGGTTGGAAGGGACCTCAAAGATCACCTAGTCCAACCCCCCCTGCTAGAGCAGGGTCACCTAGAGCACATCACACAAGAACGCATCCAGGTGGGTTTTGAATGTCTCCAGTGAAGGAGACTCCACAACCTCCCTGGGCAGCCAGGGAGATCAGATAATTCTCTTATGGCCAAGTGAAAAACTTTTTCAAACCAGAATACTAACGCCTATCTCTTTTCCTATCCTGCTTGTCACATTTCATAACAAAATCCAGCTTCATATCTGTACTGTCTGTATTTCCTACATGTCAGCCCTACCTTCATAACATGCTTACCATTTATATTTTCCTCTGTTCTCGAATTCCCTTCCCTTCTCACCTGCTTCCTCTATCTCTGTCTCCTATATTACAAAATCTTAACTGCTTTTCCTGTATGGAGCAAGGACTCTCAGACTTGGTATCTCTTCACTTAATGTTGATGCACAGTGCTGTCCAGAAAACAACAAAAGAAATCTCTAAGATACTTTAAGGAACAGACTAAAAATCCAAACACATTGCTGAAATTACCTTGTATATTCAACTCAATTTCCAACATGTAGTCCCCCTAAATCTCTAATTTATAACCCTCGGACCTCCATACAGTATGCTCAAACTCAGCTGGTATTTCCCTTTTTACATTAGCCCTATGCTGCTCCCAGATTGTAGGTTAGGGTGCTTCCTAGGTAGTAATATAGAAAAATAGACTTTTTCAAAGAACATGGCGTAATACATGTTCTTCAGTAATAAGGGAATTTGTACTTGGTGACAGAGAAATCTGAGACCAGCATCTTACACAATCAAGTGCTGTGAATACTTTTGACTGTGCTAACAAAAGTTTGAACAAAAGGAAAAATGTAAGTGCATGTAGAGCCACTTTCAAGGATCATAGACTGCTGATCATTATTGGCTTGTTTAAAACCTTTCTGACTTAGTAATGCCATCAGTGCATCCCAACTAAGAATACTACTACTATGAAGAAAGATGATCCAGCATATCAAGCATGCCAAAATTGTGATTATGCATTCTATGAAGTTAATCATTGCAGTGAATAATCTGTAGAGCAAAAGAAATAATGTGTTATTTCATGAAAATTTTTCTTCTTTTAGTCATCTGTATCCTGATTTTTAAGATTCTTTTATAACTCTAGCCCATATTTTTCAGAACAGTTATTTCTCAGATAAAAAGGCAAAAAATACAATGGAGAAATGTAAACATCTGCACAGAAAAACTGTAACTTTTAAAGGCATCTGATAGTATTATATATAAAAATCATGTAATTCACTGGTATGTGTACATTTAACTTCCTCGGGCCCTTCTGAAAACCTCATCTCAGATTATCTCCTGCTGTATCTATTTTTTATCTATTTCTATAATGTTTTTTATTTTTAAAAGGAGTATTTATTTCTCTATCTATAATAAGTATACAGATAAATATAAAGATAATCACTATAGACATATATTAATATGCAACATGTAGTACACATCATATATGCCATCACACAGGAATTTTTCAATCATTTGCTATCATATATTATAGTAATTAAGGATATTATCCAATATGCTTCATATGTATAATCAAATTTTTCAGTTAATGAAATCCATTGTAAATAACAGTTATAATAGTATCTTTCTTTTTCATGTTATTTGGATTTATTTTTCATTGTTAATCTAAGGAAAACTAAACATTAACTAAACACAAAGATGACTTTGTAGGAAGAAATCCTTATAAATTCTGTGGATTCCCTACAATTCAAGTCTGTCTACCCTTTACTTCCAATTAAAGGCAGGGTTAACTGTGCCCAGCTGGTATCAAGTCTGATAATCTCTTTCTGTGCTGGAGAAATGCTCTTACCATCAAGAGAAACCCCAACAAAGAACAAGGATAAAATACAGAAACTCTGAGCAATCCTTCTGTCAGTTTGAGTCTCTGACCGGGATCAGTAAGTAAAAGGATGAGATAGTGACACCAGAGCGCTGTCTCCATTAGGCCTGTTTAACTGCACCAACATTTAAGTATGCGATGGAAGCATGTTCCTCTCCTGACTACACACAGTGTCAAATGTATTAAAACATAATAACAAAAACACAGCAGTTTTCTTTACAGCTTACACAATGGCATAGGTGCATTGATTAGACCTGTCTAGGAACTCTGGAACAATATAAAAATTAAGTCTTGCTTATTTATTAATATTTTAATTTTAAAAAATATACTGAGGCTTATACTGGAATATTAATAAAAATAATAAAATTCTGCTAAAATGGCTCCCTACTTATTATGCAAAGAGAAACCATACCTGAAAAAATCCTTCTCAAAACTGCCTTTGAAGAGAAAAAAACAAAATATTTGAAATGAAAATTAAAATATTTTGTGGGCTTTTATGCAACTTAGTCAATGAGTATTTGAAAAAAAAGTATAAAAAACCCCAATAGCAAAACTGTAGTTACAATTAACATGCTGGAAAATATCACTTGGAAAATAACACAAGGAGAGTAAAATAAATTATTCAATACTAACTTCATAGATTCTCACAATTCCCCCATTTTCCTCTTTTTGCTACAAGAAAACAAACTGGTTATTTAGCTTTTGAACCTGTTCCTTTTTCAGCAAGTCTCCAGCCTGCAACTTATGAAGTCAAGTAAGTGGAATGAAGAATAACTGTGATACCTGCTTCATTAAAAAATGTGTTTTTACTTGAGAAAAATACTGTTAGTATTATGACACATACAGCATTGGGGTGGAATGGTGATAATGAGGTACTGATTGATTCTTTGAAGAGATGGTCTCATCACAGAAGTTTATGACAGAGACTAAACTGATGGCAGAGTCTGGAAAGATGACATTTATTCCTGGGAACACTATTTTAAACAACAGAAAAAATCTTCACCATTAGACAAGTGTTTTCTTTCCTAGGCAAGACAAAAAAGCTATACTTGTAGTGTATATACCAGTGTAAAATTATTTCCAAGACAAGTAAAAGACTCCTTTGTTGCGTTCATTGGAATATGAATGGAGACAGAACTATGTTGTATCACTCAAAAAATATTTGCTTTTCAATTAAAAATACCTGAGACATAAATGATATGGAGAAATTTCTACTGCTATCATTCAAACACCCGTACTGGAAAAAAAAAAAAAAAAAAAAAAGGCTTAAGCCTCATTATCAGTTACAATATTTTAAAATGAAAACTCTAGTTTTAGAAATGTCACAGTTTTATGCTAGACCAAATAAAAATACTGTGTTATACATTAAAAATAATCATTACAATGTGCGATACACCTGATGATAGAATAATATTTCTATGTTCTTTCTAAACTGTGTTCTCAGAAGATTTCTGAACTGTAGAAAGTTTCATGTTATATCAAAAAGTGTGTCTACCAATGCATAAATTTAACTTAAAACAGGATACCATTCCATTTTTTTATACACTACTTTTCACAGACATTTAAAATTAAGTCTGTCATATAATAATGAGAATACTTCTAAATTCTTACCATGTGTTCTAAAACTTTTACCCTGAAAGGTGTCTTAGACTATAACTATGTATTGTATCAATGCAGAGATTTTGTTATGCCCTTTAATAGGAATTCTGTCCTGCTAATAAATCCTCACATTTCAATTGTCCACATGTCCTAAAATGTGGTGCATCTTATCTCTCTCTTCTGAATATGAAATATATTACTAGTTAATTTTAAAGTGTAAGGGCTACAGGAACTTCACTGATCTTGCACTTATACCTAGTAAAATAATTTTTCCTTTATATATACAGAAAATAAATAATTATCAGTGCAACAGTGCACATATATCATAAATTAATCTGTTCCAAAAAAATAATAATCCTTTGCAAAGTTTTGCAAAATATTATTTTGCAAGTATCCCTTCATACGTCTATTTATTGAAGAGTAGCTATGTTAAAGATATTAATAAATACTGCATTTATTTCTTAGGTTTTCTGGCTTGGCAAATCTCTCCATTCCTAACTCCCAACGACAACTTTGACCATTCCTCATTTTCATTTCAGATTTATTTCTTCTAGCATAATGCATTGAATTCTTGCCAAAAAGATAGAACTTGAAAAAGTATACTGAAGTCACTTTCAGAACCTCTCAGGGAATCACTTAATGGTCTGCAACCATTACTTATCTTTCCATGCCACAGTTCCCGTTCCAGTTTCTGTATTCCCACTGGGAAGACTTTTTCTGTTCAGCCTCAAACTCAAACAGGCTCACTTAAACTATATTGCAAAAGTAGAACAAGTGTATCTAGAAAATCTCCAGCAAAACAGAACAATGCTGAAATATAGAATAATTATTTTTTTGCTTGTTTTCATTTTTTTAAGATCTTTGCTTCACGAATATGAAGAACATTTTCGAGAGACAATTTTCCAATGAATTTTTGTATATTGCAAACTTACATGCTACTATCGGCTTATAAAGTATGAGACTCTGCTCTAAGCAAAAACCTCCTTTCCTCCTGTATAAAATTCAAGACAATCTCTAAAAGACATTGTCACAAACTTGTGAACTCCAGGAGGAGTTTTAACAGGGGCTAGAGACTTGTTGCGGATTAGTAAATCAGAGAACTAGGAAAAAAACAGAAGACTCTTAAATGTTGGAAGGTTAAGCTCAATCATAGAATCATAGAATCATAGGGGTTGGAAGGGACCTCGAAAGATCATCTAGTCCAACCCCCCTGCCAGAGCAGGGTCACCTAGAGCACATCACACAGGAAGGTGTCCACGCGGGTTTTGAATGTCTTCAGTGAAGGAGACTCCACAACCTCTCTGGGCAGCCTGTTCCAGTGCTCTGTCACTCTCACAGTAAAAAAATAAATAAATTCTGATATTCACCTTAAACCTTCTATGCTCCAATATGCATCCATTACCCCTTGTCCTATCACTGGTCATCACTGAAAAAAGCTTAACTCCATCTTCTTGACACTCACCTTGTACGTATTTGTAAACATTGATGAGGTCATGACTGAGATGTTGCTGAAATCGGTCCTTACCTTAACGTACTGAATACTTTTCACCCATAGCAGTCTCCAGTAGCCCAGATTTGAAGTTATTAGGCTAGCCTTTAGTCAGTGGGTAATACCACAAGAATATCACTTCAGATGAAATCCTGTCTTGCTTAAATCACTGACAGGAGTCTTGTCATCTTCAGAAAACACAATTCCTCCAAAGAAATCAGTATCTCTAACTACAGAAGCACATTTTCTTAAATTATGAAAGTTTAAACATGAATTATAAGGAAAAAATGACCTTCCATTAAGAATGTTTTTTTTTTTTTCTTTTAAAACAAGTTTAAAAGAGAAAACAAAATATTAGAACTTACATTCAATATCAAGGTACATGCTCTTTTGGTGCCCACCAATTCTACTTGCAGCTTCACAGTCATATCTCCCTGAATCTGACAACTTCACATCTTTAATATGCAGTGACGATTTTCCATGCTGCCCTTTGACTTCTATACGGCCATCTGGGCTCTGTTTACATTGATTCAGGAAAAAGAAAGGTTTTATATATACATATATATGTATAAATATGTATATCTATGTATGTTTTATATATTAAACACCATCATTAAGTATGACTGAAAGCATCTCTTCACCAATGGTGAAGCTATTACCGACAGCTAAGCAACTCCTAAAATTTTTAACTAAATTAAAAAATATATAAAAAGTTCTAGTCACTTTAAGCAGGAGAATAAGTACATGCTTAAAGGAACATTGTCAAGGTAAACCACAAATTGTATCCACATATGACTGGAATAGTGAACTGCATACTCATAACCTGTTTATGATATCACACATTTTGTTATGATGCTGTAGTTAATAAAAATGCACACATGTAAAACCATAGCATCTTAGATTACTGTTAGCATTATCTTGCTTGTCCTTAAAAATGTGACTGTGAAACTGAATAGGAACACTTAATCCAAGAACGATCAAAACACAAATTCAGTCATAGATTTACTTCCATTATTCACATTTTCTTGTCAGAAGCTCACACTTGCTAAAAAACCATGATCGATAAATGCAACTGGAATTTGTAGATTTCATTTCCATATTACTGGATGGAAAATGGAAAGGGAGAAAAATGAATGGGGCTTCTGATTTTCTAGAACACGTTTTATATTTAACAACTTCATAAAAATCCTTATCCACCTCTGCCTCTCCCCCAAAACTTCCGGAGTTTCAAGAGTATAAAAATATTAGGGAAAACGAATCCTCTGCTTGACACTGCAACCTTCATGGAGCAGTACACTTGAGGAAAAAGAAGTTATTTTTAATTTGATTCTGCTTCTTACTTTTTTTGTAGCTTTGGTAAACTTGCTTTACTTTGTTCCACTTAAGTTTGAGGGGAAAAAAAAGCTGATAAAAAATACTGATATTTACCTATTTTCATTGTTGAGGAAGGTGGAAAAGGAGGGCAAACCATTAACTAGTTGTATCACATTTAAACTTGAAACATACTTTAATGTTCAATCCTATAAATGTATACACTCAAGTTTAAAGCTTTTTACACTAAATACTCTCTTAGTGGCAGCTGATATTTAAGAAATTGAGCTTTTAACTCAACTCTTTCTTCACTGAATACTTGAAAAATGCACACAATTTAGATCTTGAAATATTTGACATAAAGCATATATATAGCATTCTATATTTCGTAACTTCTACGGGAAGAAAACTTCTGATCCTACATCAGAATCAAGAACACTTGATTTTGTTTTCTGTGAAAATCTCACAGCATACATACATAAATCAAAGTTATGAACTTTTAATACAGGAATTAACCTAAACCCCTCTGGATTGGTAAAAAAAGCAAATAAGAAAAAATTTATGAAGGTACTAGTAAACAGGCTACATAAAGTATGAATGTTGTTCTGAGGGAATTTTTGGGATAATTAAAATGAAATTTCTTTTAAAAAAGTTCTATAGTTTTCTGATTTTTAATACATAAAATAATTGTTTTATATGTGTGTGTGTGTATGCATATATGTAAGTACTTCGTAGCAAATAATCAAGAACAGTATTATTTACCTATGGGTTATTTGTTTATTTTTTAAAACACCAAGTATGTAATACAATGGTAAGTCTACATTGTTCCTAAAATATACATGTATTTCAGCAATTTTATTTCTGATTTTTCCTTAATTACAAATATTTCTCTAAGAAGTCACATTTAAAACTGCGAGAAGACATGCTAGAACAACCTGTGACTGTGAATCATAGGTACAGTACTAAATACTACATTAGTGATTCATTAAAAGCTGCCCTCCTAAAGCAAAAAAGGTAGCTCTGTACAACAAAGAGTAGTAGTAGAGAGCAGGAACTTTGTAAATAATATTCTCTTTGCCCTTCCTTCTTGCATATTACAAGCCTCCAATAAAAAGCCAAATTATTTCTTAGTACCTTTGCACAATGCAAAGTGTTTGTCTGTGAAATTATGTTGATCTATATCTGTAATGACACACTCACTGAAGTTCTTTCACTGTGATTTTCCTAATTAGGTCTCAGATTATTCAGCTATTTTTTGCTTCCAGTAATAAAGATTAGAAGGATATATGAAAAAGAGAAAAAAAAAGAATGATAACTATATATTCCAAATGCTAATGTTTCACCCTCTGAAAAACAATTACGTACTACTTATAACTTGTGTGCAGTACAGTCAACAGGACTCCAGTAAAAAGAGTTAAATTATTTCTAATTCTCACTAAAGTCACCAAAGCTTTTCTTACAGATGTAAAAAAAATTGCAGTTTTATTTTGTATTTGATAACAAAGGAAAATTTTATCAGTTTAATACTAATTCCAAATACTATAATTCTCTGTATAATTCACTATATATTACGCTATAATTTATTTCATACATTTCAAAGAACAGATATGAGTGCTAATTGATATTCTAAATCAAAAAAGGTAACGAAAATAAGGATGAAGACTTTTAATATTAAGTAGCTTTTACAGAAAGTATCAAATTGTGATTTTACTTTATCTATTTGTTTTCTAATACAGCTGGAAAAAATTTGGTCTGTAACCAAAGTAACTTTCCTACTCTTTTCCCAATTATGGATGGTGTAATATATCTTAGGTTTATAGTTAGAGCAAAAAACAACCTACTAATACTCTGAATGACAGATTTTTGCATAACCACATCATCTATTCTCATCATCAAATGTATGGTTAAAAGCATTTTGAGAGGGACCTGTCAGTTTAAGCGAAGTCCAAAAAACCACATAAAATGCATAACAATTGTAAATAAATTATTATAAAAATATGTACTTACTAAAGTTATTTTTTTTTTCTAAATAACACAAAAATTATTACAATAGTGTCTGAAATTACTTATACAATAAGCAATGTTTTCTGTTGCACTGCTCAGAATGTTTGCTATACTGTAGCTTCTTCATGAACAGTGTAAGAAGCACTTTTGCCTGGTTGTATGATGCAGATGGATTAGTGTACAATTCCATTTATTTTTTTGGAAACACAGTGCAATACCTGATTACAAATATACAGTTTACCTCACATGCCTGGACACAGAAATATGTGAAAGGAAAAAAAAACAAACAGTGCAAGTACAGACCAAGAAAATGCCACAGACAGATAAATAAGTAAGTAAATAAATAAATAAATAGTTTTGGAAGCAATTGCCTTTGTGTAGAGAGGATTCATAGAATATGCTCAAGATTTACATGCAAATGAAAAATGCTAAATAGTATGATGAATTTTCACAAGGATTTCAATGATACTAGTGTCACCATAGGATATTGTTCCGTTGTATAAGCCAGTTAATAGAGATCTGCATAAATACGTCAAGGACATATTGTGATGACACAGAAAGAACAAGAACTGTGCAGTCATTCTGGAGCACAGCTAGGAATGAATATTAGGAACACAGCAGAGACAATGAAGTTGACTATGGCAAAGAGCAATGAAGAAGCTGGGGCAAAAATTGAATTTGCAGTGTTAGTATGAATCAAAAACTGAAACGATGTTCTTGTAGAGGGCATTATCAAAACTAGAATAAACTGACAAAGCAGAAGCCTGCATTCATACGGATCCATAATGTCAGTCACCTCATTTTAAGATTGCTTCTTATTGAACAGCAAATACACAATTTCAAACTGGGGCAGCACCCACTAGAACCTTACAACCCTTAGTAAAATCTTTGTGAGGATTATTTCCCTCCTGCACTATGCACTATAACATAATAAAAACAGAAAGAGGAACAGACAGCACACACGAAGGGAACACAAAACACACTGCACATACAAAATATGTAATATGATGTTTTCTGCTAGATTAATAAGTACATGTGCTTTTATTTCTTAATATTAATAAAGTATATAAAAAATAGACAAAAAAAAAATCTAGACAGCCAGAACAGTCTCTGTGTTTCAGTAATAATGATTTCTGCTCATTCACTTAATTGCTCCATATCACCTATCACTGTGGAGCAGTTACCTTTTTCTCACATTTTGGAAATCACAATAAAACCTTAAGAAATAAAAATATTTTTAATCATTAATGCTAATTGGAGAATTTCACAGAATTAATATATATAAGTGTTTTCGGGGGGGTCTTTGGTGTTTCCCCCCCCCCAACATCATCAACAGCATAAAGCTAAAACACAAGTGACAAACCTTCAGCAGATATTTTGATACTGTTTTACTCAGGTGCATCTGACTTTGTCACTTTAACCACATGAAAGCACATTCCCTAAATTAAGTATTTAATATTTCACATTAAAAAGCACCTTCTATTTTGAATACTCTGTCATTGTCAAAGATCAGAAAATTAATCTATGCAGGTCTCCAAGTAAAATTATCCATAATGACAATGCTGAAGCACAAGAAGGTGTTTTCTGAAAAAAAAAAAAATTAAAACAAACAAATAAAAAAAAGGGAAAAAACAACAACAACAAAACAACACAAAATCACCAAACAAGAAAACCCCACCAAAAAAACCCCAATCAAACAAACAAAAATAACCCAAACCAAAACTAACAGGTGAAAACTGCATTTGCAATATTCTTACTCAGGATATGAAGCTTAAACCAAATTAATCCTACACTAATAATAAAATGCCATATATGGTACATTTCTACCCAACTTTTTCTCTCATGCTCTTCCCCAACTTCTCACATGATTTGTAGTTCCACACCCGTGAATAATCCCAGAGTCTTGACTGGCTGATGCTGACCAGATTGGTCAATGCACAGCTCCAAAACCATGTTCCAGAGCTTCCAAGGTAGTACCAGAATGATGATAACTGTGTATTTCAAGGTTTCCACATGCAGAGGAGATATGAAGTTTTCAGGGTATGATGGCTAGAGACAATAGGTATGTGATGAGATAACTATAGCCCCAAAGGAACAAGAACAGCTTCTAGGACAGAATAACCTATTCAATTACAATGGAAGTGTTCAATCTTCACAATTACATTGACATTCTAATAAAAAAAAAGTCTAATTTCTCAGACAGGGAGAATTAGCTGATTATGATGCTCAGAAACTGTCACTCTTTTTCAATTGTAGAAAGCTGTTCTTGAGAAGAGGCTGATGGTCTGATTAGTGGTTGAGCATGATTTATGAACCATTTCTCCAACTCTCACTAAGGAACTGTATCACCAAATGAGATGAAGTTGTATGGCTGCCAAAATGTGTGTTTTGAGTTGGCAGAAAGCAAGAGTGGAAGGTGGGAACAGATGCAGAAACTGGTGGCTTGTTTGTAGCTGCATTTTGATAATGTTACTTGGATGGTTAGAGAAGCTGTGACTCTGTGTTGATTATCTTCCCTCCCACAGCGTTTACTGTTTGGCTGGCAAAGTACTTGTTCAATCTTTGAAGTCCAAGCACAAGATTGCAAACAAAAAATTCCTAAATTTAAAATCTAGACAAGTTGAAAGACCTTTAATTGTTTTTCTTCTAATATTTAAAGCTTATTTGTGATCAAAGTGCCACTACTGTCCATAGTTACACCACTGCAGGTCAGTTTTGCCTGTTACATATTTACCAAATATGTCTACTGACACCTCATGTAATTTAGTGCTATTTTGGACTTGCATTGCATGTGTTAACAACAGAAAAGATGAAGAAACAGTGGATTAGAATTCAGAGTGTTTTTCTTTTGGAAAACATGGTGCAACATACTTCAGAATAGTAAATGTGAAAATATAAAATTTGAGGAAAAACTACAGGACTTTTCATGTTCCTTCGAAGGAGCTGCTGTAGATATACATGGTAGAAGATCCTCACATTGATGAGGAAGTTTGGGAAGGATGGGAAAAAAACAAACAGCTTTTTCTAACATTATGCCTAGTTCTTCCTTCTTCTTATCAAACTGTCAAAAATTGCCAACTCATTACATTTTCTTGGTCATGTTCTAAGTACAATTCACTGAATGTTCAAGGAGAAAACAAATACTGATTGACAGAATCATCTTTGGAATTTAATGAATAACAATTTTTTTAGGCAGCTTTTCTGACGTCGGCTTGTGTTGTTATCCACAGGAGAGAAAAACTTCTGATCACATACTTCAGGCTGACTTCTCTTATACATGAGATTCAAGTGGGTCGTAATTGCTTATGAAAGTGTTCCTTGAAGCAGCATAAAAGATACGAACTTCTGCAACCTGACGTGCTGATACTGAATGGTGATAAAATTTAGAAGTCTATTAAATGTAAGTGACCAGCAATTCCTAGTCTGAAAATCTACCTTTGATGATGAGAAAGGGCTGTTAGTCACAACAGCCATCATCGTGTAGAAGCTGATGGAAGCTCCCTTCTGGATTATGGGTGGTATATTCACAATATTTCCCATTCTCTTCAGGTAAATGTACTCTATCCATGCACCTGTTGGAGACAGCAGAAAATGCCAGAGTATTGCTACGTGCATGTCTTAACATCCAGTGAATCAGAATAATGCTACAGCAGTGTCTTGGACTTCAGTGAATTTTTTATAGGAGACCTTGTGATCCTTTAGAACTGCAGCTCGTTAAATACATATGTTAGCATGCTGCAAATTCCTGAATTTGTTAGGAATGTGTTTTTCCACAAGAAAGACATTATTGAAGAATCTATTTTTTGTAGATCTACAGTGTAACACCAGGGAAGTCACAAAAAACTAGTCTTCAAGAAAAAAGAAATAGTTGTTTTGATTTTCTGTTCATCTGCAGACATAGGAGTCACTTTTAAAGAATTCAGATTGGAAATAGTAGTGGGTTCAATGCAAGATGTTAACAGAATGTATAATCTCAGGAAAGCTTTATATAACTTGTAGATATTAAGAACAGATATTTGATTGATTCATGTTGTTATTTCTTTCAAACCTGTTATGTAATGAGATTACACGGGATATGCAATACACCAAAACCACTTATTAAGACATGAAACATAAACTTGAACTTCTTTGTGTGATCTCTTTTTACTCAGAAAAGAGTATGAAAGAAAAATAATAGAGAGAAAATATGATCAGCCGTTCAAGATTTCTTCCACTCAAGATGAAAATAACAGGAAAGTAATGGTTGATGATTATTAATGGTAAAAATATTAGCATCATATTTAAAATGATTGTAGAGGAAAACAAGCATTAAAGTTGGCCACAAAAAATGACAATAGTAACCAAAAATCAATGTTTATAACAGTAATATCAACACTGGAATAATTACACGTCCTTTGCATTACGAATTCTGATTCACCCGTGATACTGTATTAATTATTCTCTTCCTAAGAATTCTGCTGATCTAAATCTACTCCAATACTGCTATTATAGCATTAACATAGGTGACTCAGATGGATACAGAAAAGTAAAATTCTCAGGGGTAAGATAACTAAGTCTAGGATTCTTTAATATATTAAATATAGACCTCACATAAAACATCCACTCAAAATAATGATTTCACCATAAAATAATGTTTCACTTCAGACAATGAAATCTTCCTGTAATTTGATTATTTGGATAAATTGGAATGAAACATGGGTGATCATACTCCAGCTTTGTAAATCTTTAAAAAGGTTGCAAATTGGAGTCACAACGTCTTCCTGAAAAAGATGAGTAAGGGAAGACCCTAGCATAAGCATATGACTCCAAACATGCATCAGTGTGGCATCTAGGACTGCTCAGACTTAAAATACTAACTCTGATTTGCTAGAATTCATTCTCCAGTGACTACTCAATCTCTGTGCATCTGAACAAGAGTAATTACTATTAATTATTTGTAGCATCAGTAGCAACAAGTATGGTTATTCTGACTAGGAACTTCAATCTGGTCCTGTTCCTGTTTGGGTCGATTAAAATCTGAAGTAGGTATTACTTCAGCTGTAGAAATAAATAGTACAGTGGAACTATACCACTGTACTACACCAAACTGCCCATACAGAGTAAGTTACAAAAGTGTGAAAGAACAAGGAAACATCAAGCACTAGGATCCCAGTTCTCCTTCAGGCAGGGATTATAACCCAGTAAACATGATTATTTTATTACTAGCTGATGCTCTACACTGTTTCAGTGCAAGGTCTTAGGACTTGCCAGCTGTAGCTGTGAATTTATTTATTTATCTATGTGTCTACCTTTGTCTACCTTTTACTTATTTATTTAAGAAAAGCAGCACTGCCAATCTCAGGAATATAACTATGAAAAGAAAACTAGCAAGTTTTTGTGTAACCAATTTAATTGTAATCCCCCCTGTATTATTCAGGTAACTTGGATTAAAGTGTAGATATAATTAAAATTGGACTAGGAGTAATTGTTTGCTTTATTTTGTTTAAATGTATAAAACCTTAGGTGGACCAATAAAAAATATTGGATAAATACAGGTTTTATGTGTCTCTTGCTCACAAAACTCTACTGTAAGAATATAAAATAACTTTTAAAATGACAACAACTCCAAGAATCTTCAGCTGAGCTTAATGCATTTGTTTAAACATTAATTTAGTTTTCATAGAATTCAGGTTAAAACCATGATGCAGATTTAGTTGCAGGAATAACTGATGTGGTGGAGTTATGCAGTTATTTACTACAGAGCAGTACAACATGTGATTTCTTTTGGGGAAATTAAAAAGATCACAGTTTGAGTTTTTCCTACTCGTTTGTTCAGTAGTTGTATGCAGCTTGGGATCCTTTTCAGTTTTATGTCTATTTATGTCTATTTTATCAAAATCACTCTGGCTACACAGCAGATAGGAATTCAGTGTAAAAAACTGTGATGAGTTGGAGCCTTACAGGAAGATATATAAGCAACAAGGCTTCCTTTGGGGAAGGAAAGGCAACAGAAAAATCAGAATTGCATAACTTGAGTCATGAGGAGCAGGGGAATTGTCTGAAGGAGGACACAGATCTACATCTAATGGGTAACAAGCCCCGAAAATTATGTAGAGCTTTTTGCAACTGAAGAAATAACAGGAAGTTTTTGCAGCAGCAAGGAAAATGGAGAAAATTAGCTACCCTGGATATATCTGAAAGAACACATTGATTTTCAAGTTATTTTGCTTGTTATCCAATAGAGTGTATTTACATTTCTAAGTTTATTTTTATGTATAGATATAGGTAACACACTGAACATATCAGTCAAATTGGATGGAAACTATTATAGAAAAATGTGCTGCTGCTAGAGTTAGAAACAAATTGGAAAACAGAGACTTGCAACATGACAGCCCAAAAACCCGTATGTCATTCTGCTAGGGTAAGTATCAATGAGAAACAAAACCCTAGAACCTATCTATAGCTTAGTTTCAGGTGGCTTACAGAATTTCCTACACAACTGCACAAGCTAGGAAACTCAAGGAGTATATATTATTAAATTAAATTATTAGAAGCTATGCATAGCACATTGCTGAAGAAACACATCTGTAACAACCACGTGGATAAATTAATC
The DNA here is from genome assembly GCF_020740795.1 of Apus apus. Classification (NCBI taxonomy): domain Eukaryota; kingdom Metazoa; phylum Chordata; class Aves; order Apodiformes; family Apodidae; genus Apus; species Apus apus. Next base: position 90,433,730 of record NC_067282.1, on the reverse strand, counting down.
ATAGCTTAAAAAAAAATTAAAATTAAAAAAAAAAATCAGTCACAGCTCTAGGATTCTCATGTATGCTGGAAAATCGTGAGAAGAGAGGGAGCCTGGAGGAAAGTAGTCAGTTTCTGAGTGAGAAGGAGAGGAAAAAAAAGAGGGAAAAAAACCTGTGATAAACAACCCTGCAGACACAAGGTTGGAGAACAAAGATGGGAGGAGGTGCTCCAGGTACAGAAGCACAGATTCCCCTGCAGTCTGCAGAGAAGACCATGTTGAAGCAGGTTATCCCCCTGCAGCCAATGGAAGTCCATGGTGGACTTGATATCCATACTGCAGCCCACAGAAGACTCCACACCACAGCAGATGGACATGCCCTGAAGAAAGCTGCAGACCATGGTGAGCCCACTCTGAAGTAGGCTCCTGGTAGGACCCATGGCCTGTGGGGAACCTACACTGGAGCAATCCATTCCTGAAGGACTGTATCCTGTAGAAAGACATGCTGGAGAAGTTCTTGAAGAACTGCAGCCTCAGGAAGGACCCATATTGAAGGAGAGGAGACTGTGGACAGCAAATGGCCTCTTGGTGGGCTGCTGGTAGGCATATGAACATTCTTTCTCTTTCATACTGCTACTACCTTCCAATGCTTTATCCAAAAAACAAAGTTAGAGAGAAAATTGCCAAGAAATAAATTTTCTAAGGGTGTCTCATGATTAAAAATCCCTACGTTATTTAATATTTTGGCATTTGCTACAAAGTGATTGGTGCATTTATTAATTATTATTTATTTATTATTATTAAGAACTAATTATTACACAGAATTTAGATAGTTCAATAAAACAAACAAAAAATCACTGAAAAAACAGAATACAGACCACTTGCTTTCATCCTGATTTTGCCACATGTCTAAATACTTTATCCTAATATACAAGGGTATTTAAACTGCCTTTCACATCAGGAAAACTGTTGACAGGTTTTTGATAGCATAAAATACATTTTACCAGGATTCCACTGCTGATTTTGTTAATTTCCTATAAGTTTCCATGGTACATGGAAAATGTATTATTTCCGAAGTCTCTGGAGAATGTCCTGTAGTACATCACTAAACACTACCAAATTACTCCAGTCTACAAGCTGAGGCTGTATCACTTAATGCATCATCAGATGCAGGATATTTGTTTCAGCGGACAAGTAACAGCTATTTGAAAGTTATTAAACCGTTAGCAGATAATGCAACTGATACTTAGGCAGAAGCTCATTAAATTATCTTTTGTGTAGTGGAAGGAATAGGTGAATATTCAAATCCAAGCTGTACTCGTATTATAGGAAATGTTGGTCCATAAAAAGTTCCCTAGTAATTTCAGTCTTTGTTAGTGTAACAGATGGAATATCATCACTGATGACTAGATGGAAAAAACTAATACTGGAAGGGAAGAAAAATGCCATTTTCAAGCCTGTATGTCTTTATTTCAGCCAGTAAATGCAGCTCCACAACCCACAGAATGTAAACAAAAATATCTACTTGGTGCATAGGTAGTACATAGGCAAATGGATTAACTGTGAGAACATTTTAAGGTTTGAAATGTACATTAGGTAGAAATAGGCATATCCATTTACAGAATAGATAAATCTTGGTATTAAATTTAAGTTTAGGTCTCTTGTTAAACAATTGCTTACATTAGTGATGTTCTTAAATAAACATCCTTCTTTCTCTGGGTTGCTTAAGCTTTTAATACAGAAGAGGTATTAAATTTTACATTTTATTGGATTTCTGTCTTCTTTAAAGAATCAACAATTCTAACCCTGCTTACTTAATTCTGTTCCAGTAGAAAGTGACTTTAAATTTTTCCTGAAAGGAAAAATTTTCAGAAATGAGAGAATTCTGAGCTAGTGTAATAACAATACAGCCATCTGCACAACATAAGCACATATATCGATGTGTGTATCTAAAAGCCACTTGGGTTTGCTCTGGGTAACAAAGCATTTAATTTGTCTCCTAAAAGAGGAACAAATCTGAAGTGCTCTCTGGATGTGTAGCTGAGATTTAGTACTGAGTTGTCAATATAATCACCAACTAAGCCTGCATTTGGGAACAGACTATGGTACATCAAAATAATTTCTGGCTTCAGTTTTGGCTTCATTCACATATCACTGCAGATACTGTTATCTAAAGGAGTATGTGGAAATCAGATGAGAGATTGGGCTACTTCAGGACTGTGAAATACCCACATGGGCTTGCAGCTTTCCTACTGTAATGCTTCCTCAGCTTACACAGGAAAGCTGCTCTTTTTTTCTAGCTGCTTACAATCTTACACCTCCCAAACCTTCCTACTAAAATACTATCACCTCCTAAAACTGCACACTCTAATTTTAGCTTCTTCTAGTTAACTGAAGACTTTGTCCCAACTCCATATTAGTGCAGCTGAACATCCCATAGAGAAGACAAAGGAGACTCAATACATATGCACATTTCTATAGATCAGATGACTGGTGAGAGTACACTATTTGGTGTTTATATGTGTTCTATATTTTGTGTATGTCAGAGGGTATAAATCTGAATACTCACAACACCACTGATTACCTAACATTTAATGCCGACCTCCTGCTATCTACTCACTCTCAAGTCCATTTATTTACTTTCTTTTTTCAGTCACAATATTGTTACTCTTCTACTTAACATGTAAAGCCCACTGTAACTCATTTTGGGGTTAAAACAAAATAAAAAAAATCTTTTATGTCTGGTTCAATTGTCTGCAGTGTTTCAATAGCAAATGCAATTGCAGCTGGCTACATAAAATTTTCTGGCCTGAAGGGTAATGCTTATATTACAACAGCAAAAATATTCTATGATATTGTCAGTAGAAGCTGTTAACACAAGTAGGTAAAATAAGTTCTAACTATATACATAACATCTCAGAAGACAGAAGGAAGTCTAATGTCACCCACCATCTACAAAAAGGGCTTAAATGAGGATGCAGGAAATTATAGGCCTTACATTATTATTACAGACTTCATTACCTGGAGCACTTATGGAATGAATCCTCCAGGGACTATCACAAGTTATCTAAGTCCACTAATGATACCAAACTGATTAGGGAAGTTGACACTTTAGAAGGAAGATCCACCCTGCAGAAAGATCTGGATAGGCTGGAAGAGTGGGCTTACAAGAACTTCATGAAGTTCAACAAGAACAAGTGTAAGGCCTTGCACATGAGAAACCATAATGCAGGAGTGCAGGACAGGCTGGGACCTGCCCGGCTGGGGAGCAGCTCTGTGCAAAGGGACCAGCGGTCTTGGTGAACAACGAGCTCAGCATGAGTGAACGGTGTGCTGCAATGGCAAAGAAAGCCAACAGGTTGCTGGGTTGCGTCAACAAGGCCATCCCCAGCAGAGATAAAGAAGTCTTCCTCCCACTCTGCTCAGCACTTGTCAGGCCACACCTGGAACACTGTGTTCAGTTCTGGTCCCCGCTATACAAAAAAGGTGCTGACAGGCTGGAGAGGGTTCAGAGGAAGAGCTGTGATGATGATGATCAAGGGCCTGGGAAGCTTGCTGTACGAGAAAAGACTGAGAGAGCTGTGTTTGTTCAGCCTGGACAAAAGAAGGCTCACAAGAGACCTCATCACCATGTGTCAATACTTTGAAAGGCATCTACCAAGAAGATGGAGACTGCCTTTTTACAAGGAGTCATGTGGAAAAGAAGAGGGGTTAAGGGTGCAAGTTAATCCTGGGGAGATTCCAAGTAGACACAAGAGGAAATTCTTTCCCAATGAGAAAAACCAGCCATTGGAATAATCTCCCCAGGGAAGTGGTGGATTCCCCAACACTGGACATCTTTGAGATTTGGCTGGACAAGGTGCTGGGCCATCTTGCCTAGAATGTGCTTTTGCCAAGGAACGTTGGACCAGATGATCCTTGAGGTCCCTAACGACTTAGTATCACTTGATTCCGTCAATTTTCTTCCATAAGGAAAGGAGACTCGCCCCTTACATTCTTCCAGCTTTTCAAACAACAGTTCCTGAGACTCATTTACAAAGACCAGGATTAGTTTATCTCAGAAAATAAAGAAATCTCCTTGAATCAAGTAAAATATCCTAGCTACATCTACGTTTCCTCCTTTCGGGTGATTAATTTCAAAAAAGACTTCATCCTTGATGAACAAGAACATAACAGAGCTCTCATTACTATTTCAAAAGAAAGGCAACACAGCCAACCGTGGAACACTGCTTCTTTTGGTATAGTGACAGTATCATATACAGAGAGAGAAAATACTTTCAGATACTTTTTATTAACATTTTAGTAGCTGATGTAGAGTTCACAAGCTTGGGAGAAAAAAAGAGTTTACCTTTCAAAGAAAAAGACAAAACAAACCTCAAATTCTATAACTTTGCCTATTGCTTGATTCATGAAGAATGTGAGATTAGTCTACAAGTTCCAAATAGTTGCAATTTGCATGCTACTATAAAGTTAATTCAAACTTGGAAAATAATTTAATTAATGGTCTGAGCTCTGCAATATTTAGAAACAAGAACCCAGGAAATGTCACAGGGACACCCAGATTATTACTGCAATAGTAAGCAGATGGAAGGAAGCTAAAGTAAGAGGCATTATCAAAACTGAATATCAGATACTGGACCATGACCTCTCTACACTGACTCCTTTCATTCGTTTTACATGTTTAGATCAAAAATTCTTCAAGGTAGTGTCTCTTTGGACACACGCTGCATACAGTGGAGCTACTGTCTCATATCAAGTCCCATCTGTTATTGTAATTTGTATTCCAGAGCAGGTCTTGAATGGTAATTACAATCAACATCGGTCAGCTTTCCTATTTCTGCTAGAATTAGATGCTAGGAAAGCAGAGTATGAAACACTGCACTCACACATAGTGCCAGGAATATTTGGCATTTTTGTATTGGAGACTCAGGATATACTGTTCTTGAGAGATTTATGTAGACGTGCATGTGTATGTCAAAAAAACATTTTATAAGTGATTACAGCAAACCAAATCCAATCATTATTCTTCCTTCTTTTCTACAAAAACGAACTAATCTCCTGCCACCTCTTTTCACTGGGAAAGGGCCAGACCTGCTCAATTCACAGAGGTCTGCAGGAACAGATAATTTAGAATCACAGCCAAAGGGGGCATGGCCAGCTTGGCATGTTAGTGAAAGGACATGCATTGCTAGGGAAATGGGGACTAGAAGCACAGAGGCAGAGTACATGCACAAAACAGAGAGTTTTGGCTCAACACTTCAACAGCAGGTGAAGTTCTGGTCTTGGACTAAACCTCCATTTCCATTTTCAAATCTTTAAGGATGAGCCAAACAATTTATGTAATGCATAATCATTCACTTACTCAAGCTTACCAGCTCTCATGTATTTAGGGGTTATAAAGCCATTACAGAGGTCATCTAATGTGACTTTCTGAAAAACTTTTCATTTAAACTTTCAAGAGAGGTTGGAAGAAGGGGGTAGACCCTTTAATTTCACATTTTCAATGAAAGAGGGACCACATACTGTGTGGTAGATTGTTCCAAAGGCTAACGGATAAAAGGAGAGAGGAAAAGGCTTCTTTGCTTCTCCTTTGAACTCACTTGGCTTCAACTTTAAAATTGCACACTTCTGATGCACTGAAAATCCTCTACCAAAGCTGTATTTTCCTATGAGATAATTATAGACCTCTTACTCATTAATATTATCCTCTTTAAGCCCAGCAGGGTTATTTGTTTGATCTATGCCTTTGGTGCATATTTTCCACTCTTTCGGACACAATAATTTCAAAACTCAGAAGAGCCTATATCCTGGTTATAAGATCTATCTATCATTTCAAAGAAAATATTTTTAATTCATGCAGGAAAAGAATTATCTCACATTCAGCCTTATTCCTCATCCACATGACATATGCTTGCATTTTAGCAAAACAAGAATAACCTGATTAAGGAGCTACCTACTAAAAGTAATAAAAGTATTCAATAAATCAGACTAGCACTTTCTGTGTTTCTTAATTATCATCATGTTAATACAATAGTTAGAGCAGTTCTTCCACCTTCTACAGAAAAAAAAAAAAAAAGCTTCCCCTAAATATATTCTAAACTCAAATTATTTCAAACTGGCAAAATTTCAAAAGATTAATTAACTGAATGTAGATAATATTTTTATGTCTGATAACTGGACTGCACTTGAAAAGATATCACATATAAGTAATAATTTCATTTGAAGATGATGTTGCAATGCCTCTCCCCATTTTCTTCAATTCACCTGTTCCTTTTTTTGTGTACAGAACATTGTTGTATTATTCAACAATTATTTAATAATTTAATCACTGCCAGTTTTTTTCCCTATTCGCCTAATTTGGTAGGAAAGTACAAGACAAGGCTTTAGCACTCTAGAGCTGGAGGACCACAGGGCAAATGCAGCAGCATGTTTTATAGCTGAAGAACATATACAGTGTTTCAGAACATTTATTCAATATCCAGCAAAAACTGTTCCATGAGCAATAGACATAGACTTCTATTACTGGCAAGAAACAATGGAAACCACATAACTGCCTATATTCTCATTCTTTTTACCTACCACAAACAGTGTATCGACACACTAGTAGAAACTGAATCTAGGTTTTAATTTGCTTGTCAGTGTTATTCAGTTGAACCACAGTTGAGAAAATGCTACAGTAACGTATTTAGACAGTTTAATAATCTGCAGTTTGAATTAAGAATATAATACTGTCCAATATAAGCACAGGATAAATTTCAGGTTTCATCTGCACCAACACTTTTTAGCATGTTCCTGCAATTTCCTTTAATATTCAGTTTCTGATATAACAAAGTTATTTTAGGAACATTCCAAAAACAAATGAAATTCTACATTTGTAACCTTTGAACCAAGTCTAATCTTTGTGGGTCAGAAAGAGCTGCATGGCTAGGAATCAGATTACTCGTTACCTTTTGTTTTCACCTTTCCATCTAATTAGAGCTCTTGTTCCCACAGTTACTTTCTTTGTTGTTGCACTGTAATCTTTGTCTATTCAATTTACTTTTCTAATAAAACATGAAAATGTTAAAACAAAGTGGGAAAATAGTTATATATTTACTTGCTCTGTGTGAGGAAAAATATCACAAAAGTAAAAAATAGGAAAAAAACCCAACTCAAGTGGGAAATAAAGAACTCCAAAATATTCATATTTTTTTATAACATCCGCTTCATTTTGGAAGATGCTGGACAGAGTCCAAATATAGTCAAGAAAGGCTGTGGGCAAGCCATTATGATTAAGACAAAACTGAAACCCTTAGTAGGGCTTATGTGTGAAAATTGAGGCTTAATGAGATGAATTACCTTTCAGCACTTTTAATTGCTTTTTTCTGTGTTGTTTTTTTTCTTTCTTTCAATTTTAGTTAAAATTTAGAATATCTACTGCTCTCTTATTACTTTAGGAAGTAGCAATTCCTTCCAATTCCAGAGAAATACAGAATTAATCTATTTCTGAATTGGTTTTCAGCATACAAAACAATTAGTCAGACAATACACGTTCAGATATTTTAGACATTAAAGGCTGACTTACCTTGTCACCGTCAGAGAAAGTTATTCCATCAATGGCCCTTTTCCAAGTAATCTCTGGGATGGGTTCTCCTTCTGCTTCACAGGTGAGGGTGGCTTTCCCATTCTCAAAAGATGTTTCATTTTTAAGCTGTATTATTTGAGGCTGTACTGTAAAAAATACACATACATTACTCTTCCTTCACAAAGAATACCATGTCAAAAATTTTTAAATGGTTTTGTTAAGGCACATTAATGTTTTAGGGTTAACTAAATGTTTCATGTTACCACATACAAGAGCAATCAAGTTTTCTGACAAGTTGTGCATCAACCATTTATGTATGTCTGATGATCTGGACTCCTGGCTCAGCATGACTGATATTCTGAGGGCTGCCTGCTCCCCTGCTGGGTTAGTGTGGGATAGGTTCTGACTGATGAGGCCTCTGCCCTGGTGGCTATGTTCATATGCTTTGCTCCTGACTCACTGCCCCTCAGGGAACCGTGAGCCCTCGCTACTCTCTGGCACTTCAAGAATAAAGCAAAGATTCAACGATTGTATGATGATCCTGCATCTGAGCAGGAATAACTTTGTGCATCAGTGCAGGATGGGTGCTGACTGGTTGGAAAGCAGACAGAGCCCGGGGGGGTTCTGGTGAATAAGAAGTTGGCCATGAACCAGCAATTCACCCTTGAGTAGAGAAGATTCCAAGGATCTTAGCCATGTGTAAAAATACCTGATAGATGCAAGTACAGATAGAGCCAGAATCTTCTCAGTGGTGCTTGAAGACAGGACAAGAGGCAATGGGCACAAATTGAAACACAGAAAGCGGAAAAATCTCTTAATGAGAGAGTGACTAAAAAAAAAGTTGCCCAGAAGACTGTGGAGTCTCCATCCTTGAAGACATTAAAAACCCAGCAAGACATGGTGCTGAGACACCTTCTCTGGTTGACCCTACTCTGAGCAGAGGGCTGGAATAGATGGTGCCTTCCTGCCTCAGGAATTCTTTGGTTCTATGATAATGTATGTTTGTCTTAACATAAAAAATATTGGGAGAAAAAAAAAAATATATATTCTTGGACTTTGATCTTTATCAATATCTAACCGCTTTATACATATTACTGAATTTAACAAAAAGCCCTGTTAACAAACATCTTGTACTGGTATTATCACTATTAAGAACAGAAGACTCCTCTGACAGAAAAGTTATTCATTCTTACTTACCAAGTAAATTGGTGGCAAGACAAATTTAAAAGATTCCAGATATTGTTTTCATTCTTCAAATCCTTCCATATTATAGGCACAAGGAAACATCAACTACAGTTCCAAATCTATACTTTACCTTGTCAGGTTATTTACATATGCAATAGAATTTCTCATTACACATGAACGCTTTCATTTAGAGGACTTATCTGTACAATATCATACAAGAATTCTGTTGTAGAACCAGGCATATGTCGTGGTTTGGGCCCAACACGACAACAAAGAACCAGTCCTGCAGCCGCTCACTCAACTCCCCACCCACACACCCAGGGATGAGGAGGACAAAGCTCATGGGTTGAAACTAAGGACAAGGAGGGTTCTTCACTGATTAAGGTCCTGGGAAAAACAGACTCAATTTTGGGAAAAAGAATAATTTAATACTAATCAAACACACAGGACACAGGGAACACACAGAGCTGTGCTTGCATATGTTACCCTCACCCTTCCCTTCTTCCTGGGCCCAAATTCCTTTGTTCTCGGTTTCTCTCCCTCCTTCCCCCAGCGGAACAGGGGGACAGGGGATAGGGTTTAGAGTCAGTTCACAGGCTGGTGGTTCTTGCCACACCATCCTCCTCATGAAGACGGATTCCTTACAGTCCTTCCCTGCGTCCCCACAGGGTCTCTCCTATGGGAGAGAGTCCTCCACGAACCTCTACTTCATGAGTCCTTCCCACGAGGTCTGGAGCTGCTCCAGCATGGGCTTCTCACAGAGTCACAGGCTGCTTTGGGAACAGTCACCTCCTCTGGCACTGGGGTCTTTCAAAGCTGCCTAATCCACTGGCAGCAAATCTACTGATCACAAAATCCAAATCCACTGGCCAAGTTCACCCCTCCTAGCACCTTCAGGGAATTTTTCATCATGTTCCTCCATGAGTGCAGGGGAACTTGTGCTAGGGCACCGTCTTCCCTTTCTTCCTCACCAACTACCAGCACCACTCTCCTTCCCCAGCACAGCTCTTCCCCTCCAGCACAGCTCTTCTCTTTTAAGCGCTTCTCTGTTCAGGTGTTATATCAGTTCTTTTGTATGTTAATCGCTCAGGTGCATCTATTGTCCCTCTAATGGCTCCTTGGCTGGGTTTGGAGCAGGGGGAGCTTCTCAGCTTCTTACAGGAGCCACCTCTGGGGCCCCTCCCCCGCTACCAAAAAACCCACCAAACCAGAACAGTGTATAATATTACTCTCTTCCATAGCACTAAAGTAGCTTCATAAAAATATTTTGCTCCTATAGATTCACTCATATATAATGATTAATAAGCTACCTCCTCCTCAAAGCAGGGTCAGCATACCCTGTTCAGATCAGATTGCTCAGGGATTTGTTGAGCACCATCTTGAAAAATGCCAAGAACAGAGCCTGCATAGCCTTTCTCACCAGCCTGTTGCATTGCCTGGTTGTCCCCATGATGAAGAATGTCTTCCTTACGTCTAGTCTCCTTTTTTCATTTTATGACCATTATTTTATTGATGACCACTGTCTCACAGATGCATTCAGCATCACCAAGAAAAATAGTAAAACCAGGTTCAAATCTGCTACATCCATTTCCACCACACCATTCTTGGTCTCACTTCTCATTCCTTACCTCCAAACTCCTTCTGTTGCTTGTCTACTGTTTGTTCACCCTTGACTATTACAAATAATCTACTGTGTGTTAATTGCATAGAGATGAAAAACAAGTAATATTTTACCTAACAAAGCACTATATCTTACGTTATTAAGATATAATCTATGGTGAGTGACATCATTTGCGGAGAGAAAATAGCCTGTTATGGGGCTCTTGAAATGTCAACTGGATCCAGCTTTACTGGATGCAGTAGAAGGTAGTAAGCAAAGTATTAGAGCAGGACATCAGTTTGGCTGAGAAAAGCTGAAACTCTCCTCAGCAGTAGTATAACAAGGGATGTCAGCTGAAAGAATTAAAAAAAAAAAAGGGTAAAATATAACTCTGTTAAACTTCAAAATAACTTCAGTTATTAATTAATGCCTATGAAATATTTTACCTTGGTACTCAGGTACTCCATTTCTATACCCATGTCTTCTGGCCACAATATAATATATTCTATACGTCTATGGCAGATACACTACTCATTAAAAAAAGCATCTTACATAATATTTTCTGTCAGAAATTTGCAAAATTTGAAATTACATTCTTTCCATCAGAACAAAATGATTTCCCTATCTGGACAACATGACAAATAATATGATCTGGTCAAGGTAATATATGTTATAAAAATATGTAACTAATACTCTGATTTTTAAGCTTAGACTTATGTTCTAAATTTCTTTAAGGCCTTCTTCAAATGCATCACTCCAAGATCAAATCTTTTAGCTTAACATTTTAGACATGAACAGCTGACTTTTAAAGGAATATGCCCTGATTAATCATCAAATATATCTAACTGACAGTAATCACTAGGAAGAAGAAGACAGTGCTTCATTTTTGTATGTCACAACTCATAACCTGCTATTGCCTACAAGTTTTCATGCTGTTTGATTACTTTTAAGTGACATTTTGGACATACAAAATTTTTGTGTATATGTAAATAATATTTATTTGGAATGTCAAGAATATACTTGACAGAAACACTGAAGCAATTTTTCCCCCCTCCCCTTAATTCTGTAAGTATTGTTTCTTAATTAACAAGGCCATTCTCAAACTGAATTTGTATTTGCTTGCCATATTCTAGCAAAAATGAAACAAATTAAAATACAGGTTCTTGGACAAGAAGACTACATGTCTTCAGCCAAAAATATTTAAATATTTGTATCAGAATGTACTTAACATTTTGTGAACTGATTTACCTGACTGAAATTAAAGATGTCTTGAATACAGAAAGAATTATGCTTAAGTTTCATTAAAATTATTTTCTTTGGAAGGTCAGGAGCTGCTTATTATAAGACATGTATTTTTTAAATATTAACAATGTGATGCTGCCAAATAAAAAAATAGCATTTACTGGTTGAAAAGTTCTCTCTCTGCACAGAGAAGATTGGTGTTAAGCTCTCTAACACATCCTCAAGAAACAAGTTTCTTTCATATTCGTTCCTTGGTCTCTTCTGAATTTCTCTCAGACAAGGGCTAAGTTGTTATTGGTTGCTTACAACCAATGAACACTACTGCCATCACTGCAGAAATCAGTTCTATATAAAAGAGAGAATCATAAGCACAGATTGAGTGGTAGAGCATAAAAAAAGAAATAAGAGTTTTCATGTTATTACTTTAATCCTTTGAAACTCAGATCAGACAACATTTTTGTGATTACATCTGCAATCATGTACTTTGACAATTAAAAATCAAGAAAGAAGAACAAATTTAAAAAAATCAGGAACATCTCCACGTGGTGTTTTCTTATTTAAAAAAAGTGCTTCTAAGCAGTTGAAATAATCAGGTTTATCCCATTTCATAAATTTTCCCTCTTTCTCCTCTTGGTTTTTTTGTAAGCAGCTGATTTTTAAAGTAAAACCAGACTGAATTAACAGTTTAACACTCCATTGTACTGTATCTGAATAATAGAATAACCAAAAGCTAAAAACAGCCTTTTCAGTGTTAAATTTAGGTACAAAGGTTAAAGTAGCCACCAGGAAGAAAAAGGCTGTAAAAGCATACAGAGTGTGCATATTTCATCAGTAGACGCGTTGCCATAATGCTGTTCCCCGGAAAATTGTGAATTATAACCTTAGTTCCCTATTGTTTACATTTTAAAGGAAGAATGGAACAGATTATGCAGTACTTACCAAAAACTTGAAGGAATGTCTGTCTTTTATCACTTCCGGCTTTGCTTTTAGCATTACAGATATAAGGTCCTGCATCAATAATTTTTATATCTTTTATTGTTAGTTCTGTATTTCTGCCTCTTAGCATGTATTTTTCATTTTCTTCAATGAGTTTACCATTCCTAAAAAAATAAAAATTATGTATGATCAACCAGCAGGTTCCAAAGTCTGAAATATTGTGTTATGGAAAAATTACTATGTTAAAAATTATCTTTGAGAGAAGAGAGTGCTATTACGCTATCCCCAAAAATTAATTAACTCCTATGGCATAAATTTGGTGTATATATTGAAAGGAGTTAATTTTAGCATAACAAAAATTGTTCTTTCAAAAGAAAGTGCACATTCTAGACACAAGCAAAGCATTCTGGACTGCATGTTGATGTTCAAGACCCCAGCTTCACAATTTTATTGTCAGGTTCTGATATACATACATATTAAAAATACTAGAATATCTTTATTTTTAGATGTTCAGTATTGACTTTATTTTAGAAAAATGCTTGTGAATTTCACATATTGCTTACACTCAAGGAAGGATAGAAGGAAATTGCTTGGACAAATACATACTTGTATGTGAGAAACATTTAAATGCATATTTTCAAAGTGTAACTGTTGCAGTTCACATCAGTAACAAGTACCAGCTTATAAAAATATTTTAAATTACTTACACGTAGAGTCTATTGGCACACAAAGAACCCTTCCAAATTGCTTCTTCTCAGTTCTTGTTGGCTAGCCACAACTTAGTAAACAGGCATGTTGCCAGATGTTATAATGAGTTCTGACCAGATGGCACAGAAATAATAAAACCTGTGAACAATTCTGAGGGCTGATCAAAGCTGACCAGTCCATTTGAGGACCTTGGCATATACTTATCAAAACAGTTATTTTTTTCAAGAGTGCAAACCTAACTTTTTCAATTTATTCTCACTATGCCTTGTTTGCTGTAGATTTCTTTTGTTCTTATTTCTACAGTTGATGATTGCACAGAAATAAGAAAGTACATAAAAATGCCTGATTTTCATAAGCATTGATAATCCTGCTGACAATGTCAATTTATTGAAAACAAATTATTTTTAAAATTAAACCAATAAGCATAACTGAAATATTCTATTCTATATTCCTAGTTTAGGACATCTAGTTTTATTCCAAGATCTGAGCAACAATGATTTCCACTTCTGCTCACATAATGCTGATACCTACATAAATTTTGTATTTTCTAAAATAATGTTTTCCCGAAAAGCAAAAATACTGCTTCTTACTTGGGAACCTTAATACTCATTAATAGGATTTCCTTTGAATCCAATTAGGTTGCATTTTAGTAACATTTTTTGTAAATAACCCCAGTTCACTTATCTGACCCCTTAAAGAGACTGTTGTGATAGTCCTTCATCCGCTTTCTATAGTAAATAATATAAATTGTTTCGCAAAACAGAAAAGGTCTAACTTTCCACAAATGTGGTTTCAGAAAAAAAAAAAAAAAAAAAAAATCTGCTAGGAGAGAAATCTATATTCAAGGTCAGAAGTAGCTTTCAAATGCCTGTTATCACAAACATCACCTATATCTATGACAGTTTCTAAGCAGAAATGAGATTATGAGCATTTCCCTGGAGTCCCTAGGAAATAAGAAAGATTCAGACTGATGCTGATGTTGGAGAACAGGAAAACATGAATAACACATTAAAAGAGGATTATTTATTTTGTCAGATACTTCTAAGTCCTGTCAGTAAAGATAAGGGGATTGATCCAGCTGAGCTTACTAATGTCTTCAACAGAGACTGTTCACATGAGTAAAGATTTCCAGAACATGACCTGTACAATTGGATTTTTGTCTTTCAGTCCTGGCTAATTTAATTATATTAGAGTAGCACATCTCTGAAGGTTATGCTTTACACTAATGTAATATCAGCTTCAATAGAGATATCAGTTAAGTGGTGAAAGAATTGTATTACCTTGGTCCACTAAACATCAACAAAGTATATATGCATGTTAAATAGAGCAGCAAGTAAACCTTGCTGACCTTTCTTCTTGACTAGGTATTTCAAAATTACTAATTCTTAAGTGAACTAAATAATTTCTTGAGAAACCTGGACACATTAGTTCAGATGCTTCCATTTTAAATTGACAGTTATTGTCAACACGTGGAAATGAAAAAGGTCAACACAAATAGATAAAGTTTCACCACATTAGATACTGTCCGAAAGAGTTTAAAGCTTGAAACTACTATTTTGTCCATCATCTGGCTTACAGTAAACACAGAGGGATATATATGCCACCTCAATATTACTGTTACTTGATTTTAAAAATAAAGCCATTTTTCATGCCCTACCTGAAACTGACCTGTTAAATCTACCCACTGTAAACTGAAAAGGAAACAAGAGAAAAGAGAATCAAGATAATTTCTTTAATTGACTAAAATACCAGTGGATTGTAAAGAAGGTAAAACTACAGAATGATGGATCCAAATTATGCAGGCCTTGCTAAAGAAACCTCAATTGAGAGAATGAGAGATGTGTAGATATCACAGCATATTTTAAAAGGCAATTTAGACACAATACTGAACTGCATATAAAAGAGACCCTTAATCTTGAGGAACCATTTGAACATATATGGATGTACTTTCTATTAAATATAATGAAAATCCCTCCAGGAGAATAGAGTAGAAATCATACAATCAGAATCATAGATTGTATTGGGTTGCAAGGGACCTATCAAGCTCATCTAGTTGAACCCCCTTACAATAAGCAGGGACATCTCAAACTAGAACAGATTGCTCAGAGCCCCATGAAGCCTGACTTTGAATGTCTCCAGGGATGGAGCCCCCACCACCTCTCTAGGCAACCTGTTCCAGTGAACCACCACCCTCATGTTAAAGAAATTCTTCCTAATGTCCAACCTGTAGATGTGGTTTATCTTGATTTCAGTAAAGCATTTGACACTGTCTCCCACAGCATCTTTGTAGATAAGTTGATCAAGTATGGGTTTGATGATCAGGCAGTGAGGTGGATCAAGAACTGGTTGAAAGGAAGAAATCAGAGAGTTGTAGTCAATGGGGCAGAATCTAGTTGGAGGTGTGTGACTAGTGGAGTCCCTCAGGGGTCGGTACTGGGACCGGTGTTGTTCAGTATCTTCATCAACGACTTGGATGAGGGTACAGAATGTACCCTCAGCAAGTTTGCTGATGACACTAAACTGGGAGGAGTGGCTGACACACCAGAAGGCTGTGCTGCCATTCAGAGAGACCTAGACAGGCTGGAGAGTTGGGCAGGGAGAAACCCGATGAAGTTCAACAAGGGCAAGTGTAGAATTTTGCATTTGGGGAAGAAAAACATAATGTACCAGTACAGGCTGGGGGCTGACCTGCTGGAGAGCAGTGTAGGACAAAGGGACCTGGGGGTCCTGGTAGACAGGAGGATGACCATGAGCCAGCAATGTGCCCTTGTGGCTAAGAAGGCCAATGGCATCCTGGGGTGCATTAGAAAGGGTGTGGTTAGTCGGTCAAGAGAGGTTCTCCTCCCCCTCTATTCTGCCCTGGTGAGGCCGCATCTGGAGTATTGTGTCCAGTTCTGGGCCCCTTAGTTCAAGAAGGACAAAGAACTGCTTGAAAGAGTCCAGCGCAGAGCGACAAAGAGGATGAAGGGAGTGGAACATTTCCCTTATGAGGAAAGCTGAGGGAGCTGGGTCTCTTTAGCTTGGAGAAAAGGAGACTGAGGGGTGACCTCATCCATGTTCAAAATATGTAAAGGGTGAGTGTCAGGATGATGGAGCCAGGCTTTTTTCAGTGGTGACCAGTGACAGGACAAGGGACAATGGATGCAAACTGGAGCATAGGAGGTTCCATGTGAATATCAGGAAGAACTTATTTACTGTGAGAGTGACAGAGCACTGGAACAGGCTGCCCAGAGAGGTTGTGGAGTCTCCTTCACTGGAGACATTCAAGACCCACCTAGACGCATTCCTGTCACTCTAGGTGACCCTGCTCTGGCAGGGGGGTTGGACTAGATGATCTTTCGAGGTCCCTTCCAACCCCTAGGATTCTGTGATTCTGTGATTCTGTAAATCTACCCTTCTCTAGCTTAAAAACAATACCTCTTGTCCCATCATTACATGCCCTAGTGAACAGGTCTTCCCTAGCCTTCTTATAGTCTCCTTTGAGGTACTGGAAGGTTGTATAAGGCCCACCTAGAGTCTTCTCTTCTTTAGGATGAACAACCCAAACTCCCTCAGCCTGTCTTCGTAAGCGAGGTGCTCCAGCCCTCTGATCATTTTTGTTGCCCTCCTCTGGACATGCAACAACAAGTCCACTTCCTTCTTGTGTTGGGGGCTCTAGAGCTGGATGCAGTACTCGAGGTGAGGTCTCACCAGGGCAGGACAGAGGCGTAGAATCACCTCTCAGTCTGATGGCCACACTTATTTGAAGGCAGCCCAGGATGCAGTTGGCCTTCTGGGCTGCAGCTGTACATTGGTGGCTCATGTCCAGCTTTTCATCCACTAGTAGCCCTAGGTCTTTCTCCACAGAGCTGCTCTCTAGTATGTCTTCCCCCAGCCTGTCTTTGTATCTTTGGTTCCTCCAGCCAGGAGAGTTTGGATTAGAATCCATTTTTAAAGATGAGGAAAACATTATCTTTGTTATAAGTATTGCTGATCTGTATTGGATATTTATTATGGCATAAATGTGTATGTTTTTACTTAATGCATTCATGTCCAAAGCTGTTGTGAGATTCTTCTTTGTATTGTTTTTGAGAAATGGACTCATTGCTTCAGCTTTATTTGTTTTACTCTAAATATGAAGAAACCATGTCTGTATGGTAACTCAGTTACTTTTTACATTTATCTAATTTGCTCTTAACCTGAGTGTAATCAAATTTGTATGAGTCCATTCACTTATTAATGTCAAATCTCTCTTTAGAAGTTAGAAAAGAAATGGACAGCACATGCTCTTAAAATTCAGAAAAGAAATTAAGCCTAATGGACTATGATAAAAATCGTGACACGTGCTCTACAGTGCAGACCTCAACTCAGCTTACCTATACCAACTGATTTCAGGTGGAGGTGATCCAGCAGCTCTGCAGAAAAAAGTTATTGCCTCTCCTCGATCTGCAGTGGCATTAAAGGATTTCTGTAGTAGGGTAATTGCAGGGGGAACTGAAAACAGAAAAAAACCCACATTAACTCATATTACTTCATGCAACTTAAAGCACAGGATAGGATCCTGATTTTGGAATTAATGGTTATACTTAGAGATAAAGTTAAAATATGAACCACTGCTATCAGTATTACTTTACTTTTCTTAAAACCAAACATTTTTATATTATCAGATCATTTATAACCTTTTTTTTTTTCCTAGAATAAATTTTTTAAGTCTATTTCCAGCAGTTCTCCAATTTCCTTACAGAGTATTTTAAAGTGACTGAGGATATACCTAGCATTTATAAACCACCAGAGAGCTAATTTAATTTGGCACTAATTTAACTGCCTAAAATGAAAAAGTATCTTTAGTCTTCTTTCTCTTTTATCCAATTATAAAGCTGACATACATTTATGTAGTGATGTCAAACAGGTGTCAGTATGTAGTAATCTTGATTATGCATATTTAATCATTTTTACTGAATTCCTGCATATATCCTGGCCAGGATTATCAGCAGCTTCAAAAGATGAAATGCATATACAACCCAAGGGATACAATTTATTTTTTGAAATTGTTTTCCAAAATTTGTAGTTGTATTCTCAGAGACACTCAGGCTGATATTAAATATCTCTGTACATACAGTAATTCTACGGCAGCTGTCCTAAATCTGTTTCCATTAACTGTCAAGTATCAAATAAAAAAAAAAAAAAAACAATAAAAAAACATCCCATCAAATTTGAAGGAAGAGGATATGCTGAAAACAAGGAATGTTCAGGAAAGCAAGAAGAAAGGGAAAATAAGATCAGAGCTTCACAAAATATGCCTTTACTAGCAAGAACATCCTGTGATTACAGTGACTCAGAGTTATAATTTTTAACTTTAAGTCACACTAGAGGAAAGGAGAAAAAGGCAATCCCAATGAATTTGCTTTTGGCTTCCCAATGCAATTCAACAGGTTTTTCTCACTAACTGTTGAGAATCAACTTCTGCTGCTTTGCAGCAAATATTCCAGCTTTAGTATTCTGCTTAAGAAACATTCCCAGCTTCTGAACCTTAACTATACTTAATGTTTTTTTTAAAAATGTACCATTATCATCAATGATCAGTAAGTAAATGTTGTAATGCACTTTGCACACTTTTGTAACCTGTGCTGAAATTTCAGTGTTTCACAGATCACTTCTTTCCTATGTGAAATTGCATGGGCCGTTACTCAGCGTACAAAATCCTTCTGGTGTGCAACACCTTCCATTAGAAGGTCACTTAGAAAACCTTATATACATTTTTAGCCATTTACAGTGCATTCTAATATTTAAAGCTGGAAACATACTCAGTAACATGAAAGGATTAAAAAATTATTGCCAGCAGCAGCAGCTTCTTCACTGCTTATAAGAAAAATAACTACAACTTGGTTCAGCACACTATTCAAGTGCTTCAGTTTTCCAAGGCATATTGCAAGACATATTTTCTTTTCAAAAGTAAAATTTTATTTTTCTCCACATTTGATCTGGGAAGAGATCTGTTTATCTTTGATTCTGTTCTTGTATGTACATAGGATTGAACCCAAGTGTGAAAATAAACAAGGAAAAGTTATACTGGCAAGTATCTCACATTTCAAAGTTAAAGCAAAATTATAATTCAATAAAAATAATTATTTTTTATCTATGCCAGTGAGGTCTGGAAATCTATGCAATTTATGAAACTTCCCAGACAGGAAAGAAAATGTTAAGAAATAAATCTAATAAGCCAAAGAGAAAGAGAGAGAGAACCAAAAAAAATGTGTTTATTTTCAGGAGGACTTGATTCTTTAGTTCTGTTTCATACGACCCTTTTTTCTTTCCTCTTTTTTTTTTTTTTTAAATAAAACCCCACCATTTAGACCTCACTGTAAAAATGAGAAGAAATGCTAGAAAAAATTCAATGCTGGAAGTAGAAAAAAATATCTAAGCATTACATTTTAAAGAGATAATCCATCTCAAATTTCTTGCATATTATCCATTATAACCCCCAAAGATTTCCATCCATTAGAAACTACATTTGTTCTGAGACTTATTTTTAGATAATTTCAAGGAAATTTTAACTCTGTTCATATGTAACTTTTAAAGAATGATACAAAAAAACTAACCAATATAACAGCCACTTAAAACTAAAGAGATTTTCTAACATATATTTACATACTGTAAGCTGCTTTCCCACTTTTTTTATGTTGTCTGTTTCACAACTCACTTTCCTATCTGAAATTGCCTGGGTTAGATATTTGATATGGAAATACCATGTTCACGGAGCAATGAACCTCTAAACTCATGGGGAAATAATCTAGGCAAACAGATTTTCACCATTCTCTCACAAATTTACTCAGTTTTCTTCTGTTCCTTAAGTTAGAGAGAGGATTTGCATAGTATTTCCAGGCCTTCACCATCAAACTATTCAGCATGGTCTTGCAACACTAAACAGAACACTTAGTATCACTTTCAAAATAGTTTATTTTACAGCTTTAAGTTTTTAAAACTATATGCATGTTATTTTAGTCAATTGCTGCTATAACCAGCTAGTTTGGACAATGGTATAGAATAGAATAGAACATCCTCTACTACAATCTGACAGAAATACCATTCATTTAATCTCTTCCTATTATTTGCATGTCTCCCAGATGTGAATTAGACAATGTTATGTCAACCAGTTTAGCATCCAGATGGAGCGGGGAATAGAAGAAATATTTTCAAGATACACACAATTGTCTTTGTTAATCCATTCTTTTCAAAATGAGGTGTATCTCTACAACATTATGTATAGCTATGCATATACATACGAAGTATGCATATGCATAGGAAAAAATCCTACCTGCTGAAATTGAAACTATATAAACTCTTGCAATATAATAAACAACACATTTAGAAAGGAACATACTCACATACTGTTTGCAGTAAAGTGAACTAATAAATAAAAAATTGTGCTAATCTCCAAATAAGTCAGCAATGCTTCAACAACATCAGCACCTATATTCCTCCTGAAAATGCATTTCCACTGTGAACCCAAAATTCATGTGTGATGAGCAAGGACTAGTATTAGGGATTTAATTATTAACCCCATCAGTCTCTATATTTGCTTCTCCTTACAGACTCAAAAAAATTAAAATGTTAACAATGTAAACTTATGAGTCATATGATGTACCAAGGTTAAAATCAAAGAATCACAGAATATCAGGTTGCTAGGGACCACAAGGACCATCTGGTCCCACCAGACAAGATGGGGCAGCACCTTGTCCAGCCAAATCTCAAAGATGTCCAGTGTTGGGGAATCCACCACTTCCCTGGGGAGATTATTCCAATGGCTGGTTGTTCTCATTGTGAAAGAATTTCCTCTTGTGTCTACCTGGAATCTCCCCAGGATTAACTTGCACCCTTAACCCCTCTTCTTTTCCACATGACTCCTTGTAAAAAGGCAGTCTCCATCTTCTTGGTAGATGCCTTTCAAAGTATTGACACATGGTGATGAGGTCTCTTGTGAGCCTTCTTTTGTCCAGGCTGAACAAACACAGCTCTCTCAGTCTTTTCTCGTACAGCAAGCTTCCCAGGCCCTTGATCATCATCATCACAGCTCTTCCTCTGAACCCTCTCCAGCCTGTCAGCACCTTTTTTGTATAGCGGGGACCAGAACTGAACACAGTGTTCCAGGTGTGGCCTGACAAGTGCTGAGCAGAGTGGGAGGAAGACTTCTTTATCTCTGCTGGGGATGGCCTTGTTGACGCAACCCAGCAACCTGTTGGCTTTCTTTGCCATTGCAGCACACCGTTCACTCATGCTGAGCTCGTTGTTCACCAAGACCGCTGGTCCCTTTGCACAGAGCTGCTCCCCAGCCGGGCAGGTCCCAGCCTGTCCGGCACTCCTGCATTATGGTTTCTCATGTGCAAGGCCTTACACTTGTTCTTGTTGAACTTCATGAAGTTCTTGTAAGCCCACTCTTCCAGCCTATCCAGATCTTTCTGCAGGGTGGATCTTCCTTCTAAAGTGTCAACTTCCCTAATCAGTTTGGTATCATTAGCAAACTTAATCAGGGTACACTTTATTCCATCATCCAGATCACTTCTGAAGACATTAAACAGCATTGGGCCAAATATTCATCCCTGGGGAACCCACCTCTTACAGGTGACCACTTTGAAAATGTGCTATTTACCACCAACTTTTCTATGCTGTTTAGCTTCACTTTATCCAGCTTTGGACACCTTTTATGCTTCTTATGATATGTCTGCATAGATCTTAGATCTTTCTATAGATCCTCTAGGCATTTGTGGGGAACGGTCCATCCACACCATCAGAACTATGACAACATTAATGGAGTGTAAGCAAATAAACAGTAACGTTTTAAATTCAAATAGTTTCTATGCACATACAATGTCACAATAACTTTATTTTTGTACTAAACTTGGATTATAATCCAAAGTAAGCATTATTGCTTGTGTTTTGGAAAAAGAGACATGGTGGGAACAGAGACTTGTAACTTTTACTGGCCTACAGATTGCTCTTTTTTAATTTTTTCTTTTTTTTTCCTTTATTTTCTCAATCCAATTAATTTATAGGTTTTCCGTTTCATGAAAGACTATAATTTTTCCTTGTTTCTGATTTTTAATACTACAGTGAAAGTAATTTTGGGCCAAGTTTAATACATATAGCTTTATGGAGGAAAACTTATTACTTCTATAAATGAAACAGAAAAAAAACTCATCACTGATACTACTCTACACGAGCAACCATGTCAAAATCACTCAGCCAGCATCCCATCTCCTCCCAGCACTATGGACTGAAGTCTAGATGTGAGTGTCAGCTTCCCTTTTAAAAGTCATAATAAATATATGAAGAACCAAATTTGTGGATATAATCCATGAAAAAAAGATGTGAAGTCACACCATAGTTTGCAGTCTAACATTTTCAGTTAAATACAGGTTCACTCAGCTAAGTGGCATAAAAGTATCGGATACAATTGGAAGGTACTACAGAGAGTGTAGGCTTATATGCATATACATAAATAACAGCAGAGGAAAATCTCATTAAGCATTTAAAATATTATCAGATGCCCTGTTGGAACTGTACATAACCAGAAGCCAAGGTAACACAGAACCAAAATGCACAGCGAGAAATGCAATGTGTAGAGCATGTACTGTTATATTCTATCACACTATGTAGGATAATCAACTGCTTGCTTGCCAATGTCTGTATACAATCTACATCAATGTAAAGAATTCTGCTTGAAAGATTGCTGCTTAACTATATGGACTGAGTAATACCTGGGCCAGAAGCTGATTTTTCTCCTTAAATTTACTGAGAGTTCAACTGATGTAACAACTTCTGAAAACTGAGGTTTGCTGAGAAGGACCAGCCAAGGACAAAGCATTTAAAACTTAGAATCTAACATGCATGATAGAAATAGTTTAACTGAAAACCTGACATTAAGCAGAATGTTAGATAGAAAATGCTTTTTAGGAACTCTGTCCTTTCTGGACAATATATGAAGAGACACTTATTTTTCAACAGGCCAACTCTGAATTTAAGCAAGAGGTTGAGATAAATGCTCCATCTTGTCTTAATCTGTTCATACTCCTTCTTAATTGTTTATTACAAACTGGTAAGATGTGTAAGGTCACTTTTCAGTAACTTTTTATATTTTACTCCTTAATAATAGTAATAATAACATTTAAATACTATTCTTAATAAAAGGTACCTGTGACTTTTGGGACTATTAACAAATGTTTTTTTTTAAAGTGACGAAGTACTTAAAAATACAAGGTGAACCGAACTAGTATGTGTTATAATACGAAAATCAAGTCTTGCAGTTATTGTCAATTTTCTGTTAATTATTAAAACCAATATTCACCTTTTACATATGTATATACATGGATATTATTAAATGCCATGAGTTATACTTGCACATTATAGTAAATAAAAAAATATATTAAGCAATTACATTTATAGGATAAAATATGGAAGAGACATGAAAACTCTATTAACCAGTTTAATAAGGATTTTTTAGAAGCTGATAGATTTTAAATAGGCTATGATAATCAAATAAAGCAAGAAGTGAATTCAAAAACTTTTACTCCTTACCATTCACAATAACAATTATGTCCCGAAAGTCAATTTCTCCTCTGGCTTCCACTCTTCCTTCACATCTGTATACTCCTTCATCACTTTTGTTGATGTTAAGAATTTGGAGATTATTGTTGGCTAATACTGCAAATCGATCTAGAAAGCAAGAGATTAAGTGCTGTTAGTAAGCCAAGACAACACAAGGAACACTAACCTACATTAGTAGCATTTATGTACTTTCTCTGTACAATCAGGATGCTCACTGAGAAAACATCTATCAAATTAAAAGTAAAATGTCAGCAGAAGAATTTTTTTTCCCCTCTCCAAAATACATTGCCATTTGCTAAAACTCAATCTGGATTTTCCATCCATAACTTTCTACCTTGATAGATCATCAAATTAAAGTTCAATTTATAAATGATTGTAAAATGAGTGGAATTTTCATGAACTCCTACCTACAAAAAAAAACACAACAAACAAACAAACAAAAAAGAAGATAAATCAAGAAATTTATAGTAAAATAAGAAAACGCTTCTTTCTTCTCTATCTGGACTAATTGTCTTTGTGCCCATTTTACAGCACTGCATTAAATAATTCCTCAGTTTGCTTGCTCTCCTTCCCTCCTCCTGTTCCTTTACTCACTATTACTCAATGATGTATCTCCCCACAATGTAACACTTCACAGAAATGGGTACAGAGACATAATGCAACAAACCACTCCACCTTCTGCACAGTCCAGCACAAACTGAAATTCAGTACTTTCTGAGTAGCTTAAGGTCATTGAAAAAAAATCAGATTCTGAACAAGTGTGCATACACTCCCTACACATGCATCAGCAAAATTATAATCTGCAGGAGTAAACAGAATCTGACTTGAATTTTTCTGTCCTTTTTGTCTAAACTAGTGCATTTGGTTAATGTGGCAAAATATCAGCAACAGAGAGCTGCAGGCAGCCTATGTGTAGAGGGGCAGGGGCTACCCCATGCCAGACACAGCTGGCTCCAGCTGCCTCAAACTGACCCCCCGCAGGGCATGGCTGAGCCCTGCACACACCATGGCAGTTCCTGGGGGAGCCTGTGTGAGGGTAAAAGTGTGAGAAAAGGCCCTGTAAGCACTGAGGGGAGAGGGGGAAGAGAGAATGAAGGCCTCCAGCTGCCAGAGGAGGGATCACTTGCAGCCTCTGAAGAGATTGTGGTGGAACATTTATCCACACTTGAGCTGTGGAGGATGCCAGGCTGGAGGAAGTTTCTCCTGAACAACTGCAGCCCATGGGAAGGATCCACACTAAAGCTGTTATGGACTGACCACAACACCCATTCCCCAAGCCCCTGCACTGCTTGGGGTGGGGGAGAGGGAGTAGGGAGCATTAAGGAGTAGGCAATGAAAGAGTAAAGTAAAGCCTGAGAAAAAGGAGGGAGGAGGTGTTGCTTTAATTTAGTCATTTTTCATCATCCAAATCTGTTTAACTGTCAATAAGTTCAACTAATTTTCAACAGTTCAAATCTATTTTGCTTGTGCTGGTAATCGGTGAGTGATCTCCCTGTATTTACCTTGACCTAAGAGCTTTTGCTCATCTCACCTTTTCCCCCTGTCCTGCTGAGAAGGTGAAGTGCAAGAGCAGTTAGATGAGCACCTGGAAACTGGCCAAGGTCAACCCACCATAACTAGGCAGTATTAATGGACTCTTTTTAGGATAATTACTTCCTGCAGTTCAGTGTATGTGGTTTTTGAAGAACCTGCATACTTGTTATTAATCTATATTTCTCATTCTCTTTTAACTAGTGTCATCCTTTTAGTACTGGAAGATGATGAGATTTACTACCTTTCAGTTTTAACTAGCAACCAACTGGCATTTTCAGACTTTGTTTTCCTTTGTGATTCTACTACATTTTTAAAGCCTGCTAGATTTCCCACAACACTGATATTCCAAAACAGCAATAAACAACATTTGGGAGAAAAGCTTTTATATCAATTATACAGCTAAAAGTCTGTTCATAGAACATACATGCATACCTATTTACAAATGAAACAGCTTTTTTATGCTATGTGGGTTCTGTTTTATTACCAAGAACTCTATGAGAAAATAAAAGAGAGAAATGTAAATATAAAATTTAATTATGCTTCACCTGATAGAGGTTTACTGGATATCAATGGCTTCAACACATTTAATCTGTCTGGTTTATTAAAGTCATACTTGAACATTAATGCCGTTTCACATAATACCACATGCAAATTACATCATCTTTTCCTTTCCTGATGGTACATGGCTCCAAGAGATATGTGCTTCAAAATGTTTTGAAAAGGTGAGATCTAGCCCTCTTTAAACATTGGAAACCTTTTTCTGTGTGTGTTTATTAACGAAAATATTTAATGTGTGAGATGAGCAAGAACATGAAAGAGAAAGAACATGAATTTTAATTGAATACGCTACAACCTTGAGTTTTAGTATACGCAGAGAGAAAAACTGATGAGAAGATGGGTAAGTTTTTTCATCAATGTCAGTGCCATTTCCAGAAAACCGGGAATGTTTTGGTTTCCATACAGGCCTAGAAGACTCTTGAGACAGCACTAAAAAAAAGTTTAGTTTTTGAGGGGGTAAATCACACTAATTTTGTTTGTCTGATTAATTGTCTCTCTGCTGGCTAAGAACTTACATATAGGGAAGGTGGGCTTCATCTTCACCTAACTTTTATCAGTCTAGCTGTTACGGAATATAGCCTAACCAGGTTGCCAATATCCCCAGTTGTTTGTTAGTCAAAGGGTAGCTTACAGTCACACAAGTAAATTCTCGCAATAGTGCAAAACGCCTATCCACCTTCAGATCTCTGAACTAATTTGCAAGTATATCAAAGCTGTTGCAGTGCTTGGTGAGTGTCATAGCTTTGTGTGCACAGCAAAGCTTACGTGTGTATGTTTTAAAAATGTGTTCAGTTCCCACATACATGGCAACCTAGGAAGAATACACGCAAATGAGCTCCAAGCAATCTTTTGGCCATTTGGACCCTCATGTTACATCTAGACAAAATTTCCAAATGGAAAAAAACAACATATACATGAAGGAAACCATTGCATATTCTTTATAGACCACAGAACCTGGTAAATTCTACTTAAGCTGATGGGCTAAACAAAATCCATCCTTCACGATTACAGTAATATTTTAATATTAATTGAAATGTATTACTTAAAGAGTTACCAAGATACTAACTGTCAGCAGTAGCTGTGACTTCCTCGTTTCGATATAACCAGCTGACAATGGGAGCAGGTGAACTAGTAACACGGCAAACAACTTCTGCATCTTCTCCCTGCCTGAACTCTTGGGGAGATACTATGTCTCGGAAAGTGAGCTTTTCTGAAAAGGAAGAAACAGAATATATTAAGCACCTTCCAGTTCACTTAGCATTAAAATTATATGTGGCACCAAATCAGATAAAGAAGACTATTAAACCTTCTAATTGTGATAATACCAAATTAATGAAATAATTTAATTTTTTCAGACAAGAATCAAATGGTCCTGGACACATGACTTCCATTCTGTCTGCAGAAATGATTTTGCAATATTTTTGCATTGTGGAGATTGTTGTTCTATTCATATAAACTAAACATGTATATTAATGCATTTTCGTGGTTTGCAATGTTCCAGACCCCAGTTTTGAAATTCTAGTGTTTTTAGAGGTCTATATACTCAGGTTAATAGTCTATTTACCCTCTTGTGTGTTTTATTCCTCAGAACCTTAGTACTGAATTAAAACTTCTTGTTTTTATTCAAACAAAACTTCCATCAAAACTACCAAAAGTATTTGGAAAAGTCTTATTTAAAAGATGGAACTTAAGACTCACTGACTGTGAAAACAAACAGATGAGTAAAACATGAAATCTTATAGTCCAATGAGAAACTATGAAAAAATCTTAATAATATTAAGTAATAATAATTTGTAACTTTTTTTTTCTTTTTTTTAGGAAATAACAAGGGGTTTTTACACCTGAACAGGCTCTTAATTATTCCAACCCCAAATAACCAAACTTGATATTTAATTTTATTAGAGGAATGAGTAAGTTCAGTATTATTAGAATTTAGTGTTAGAAGTCTAAGATGGCATTAATCCATGAACTCATACAAGATCCAATGCAGAAATCAACTGCCTGACAAAAAATTTCTGCAAGATTTTGTTCCACAAAGAAGAAACAAACTGTCCTATGTTCTCCAGGATCAGTCTGCCACTCACATTTCAGAGGATAGTTTGGAGAATATAAATCAGAGATGCAACTGTGAACTTTCAAGCCATCACGTAATCACTTATAACTGCTATAACCATTCTAACTGTTGTTTTAAAAACTGGAGTTTTTTAAAGTATGTATTGCTTTTAGTCATTTTTTACTGATTTAAGAATATAGTACAATGAAAAGGTATTTAACTAAACTGAAAAAACCCCAAACCTCTCAGAGAATCTCTTACCATAGTAGAATGTATTCGCTCTTCAAATATAACCCTCAATTAATTGTTTGCAATTGAAATGCATTTTGGTTTCTTACCACATTAAGCTTCAATGCTTTATAGCAAAATTCCATTATAAGGCCAAGAATAGGAAAAGCCTGACATAAAAATAACTAATTCCAATTTTTTTATTATATATATTGCACTTTCTGCACTTTCATCTAAGCATATACTTGTAATAGTTTGTAGATGTATTTGTAATAAGAATTAGATTGATGTAACTTTTTTCCTCCTATTTTTTCATTTCCCTGAAGGGCATATGGTGGATATATCATAACATGATGTTCTAAGATTCAAAGAAAAATTGATCTACAACAGTACAAAGTAGCCACCCATTTAATTTAAGTCTTCATCATAACATCTATTAACTAGACTGCAGATAAAAGGCCAGAGCTTGGGAAGATATTTTAATAGGCTTTAGTTTCTCAATAGCTTTTACAACATAGTCTTTCATTTGTTAATTGATATTTTACTTACGATAAATTTCCAAAACAACAGTAGCTTCTTGAGTTTGTCCTTTAGCATCTGTTGCTTGACACCGATATATACCAGCATCTTCTATGTCTGCATTATAGATGGTTAGACGTGCTCGAATACCTTCCTTCTGAACAACCACTCTTTGACTAGAAACAATCTTCTCTCCTTGTGGGTTGTACCAATCTATGCTCTCAGTCTCACCAATGGCTACAGACAAAAAAACCCCAAACAATTCAACATTAGAAGTCCAGATAGATATCATGCAAACCATATGCCTACCCAAGGCACAATGCTTATGCAGTGTCAGAGAACTGCTAAACTATGAAAGTTGTAAGAAAGTCTGTATAAAGACAAGCAAGATAAAATTGCAATCAGATGCATGATTGTTGAGACAGTATAACTAGTAGCTCAAGGTTTTAAGAAGGAAAAAATAAAGCCAGAAATGTATAAAATCTTAAAAGAAAGAAACAAGCAGTTCAGAAGTCATCAGATCAACAGCTCACTTCATCAGTCAGTTAAGTTGTAAGTGTAGTCAGGCCATGTGCCATTGTCAATGGAAGACGGCAACCCACCAGCATCAAGGATTCCCGTCAGGCAGCTGCAAAGGCAAAGTCTCCTCCTGACTGATTTCTGCCTCTCCAGAAAAGACTCCTAACAGATATAGATTAACTTTACTGATACAGACAATTCCAACTGAGTGATTCAGAGTCTGAAATTAATAGTTTATAGACTGGAAACATGAAACCAATGAAGATTTAGTATTTATCGCAGTTCTCTCAAGTCAATTTGAGTATACAAAAATATGCTAATGTAAACAAATATTGTGACTCAATTATGCAAAATCTAAAAAAAAATACACACAAGTAAAATACGTACCTGTGCATGTGAAGAACTTGGATTCACCCACACTGAGCTCAACTTTGCTAAGTGAAATTGTAACCTGAAGTAGAGCTGAAAAATATAAAGGAGGTTATAAACACAATTTGCCTTTTATCAGCTTAAATTTTATATTTTCAGGTTTTGTATTTTCTCATCCTATACTATAGAACCTATACAATAAATATGAAAAATTTCAGCTAACCATTTTGTCTTTTTAACTGGAGTATATAGAAAGGTAGAGAAAACAGTCAAAATAAAATATCTGACAGGAAGGGTAACAGCCTGAAATCCTAAAAATGTAGACAAATACAAGAAAAAAAGAAAAAGTGATAGAAATATACACAAAGATAAAACAAAAAACTCAGAATAAGGTGACTGGAACACATAGCATAGACTGATCAAGGGTAAATTGTGCCTGACCAACCCTACTGCCTATTAGTTTCATGGGTGGCAATTACCTTGAATTTGCCAAGATTTTTTACACTGCCTCCCACAATATTCTAGCATTCAAGTGTATGGGGTGGTTTTGGTTTCCAGGGATGGTTGCATAGGTGAGTTGTGCAGGAGGGAGTTCAGGGGTTGCCCAGTGACAGACACAGGCAGTTCCAGCTAGCTCAATAGACCCATTGCAGGACAGAGCTGAGCCAGTTAGAGGAGTTTGTGCCACCTCCTGGAACACCAAGACAGAGGAACAAGAAGGTCAGAGCAATAGGAAGCATTCCATGGTAGCTGGTAATGCCCCTGAAGGGACTGTGGCCTGTGGACAACTGACGATGGAACAGAGGAAATGAGTTAGGCAGAAGCAGCAGTGGAAAAAAGAGAAAGAAGGAACTGCAGAGAGAAACCACTGTGTCCTCATCCCAGCCTCTTGCATCACTCATCGCATCATGGAAGGGAGTCAAGGTAACCTAAGTGTAAAATTGATGGAGAAAACAAGGGGAATGGAGACTAGGAATGTGGAAGAAGAGGCAATTTGAGCCTGGAAAGGGCGAAGAAGGTGTTTTTCCCAAGTGTTTAAGTAGTGATCTTTGTTGTTTCCCAATATTAAAATCTTTAATTAAGCATTCATGTTAATGCTTGATAAATAAAGTTTCCCAACCAGGGTCTGCTTTGCATGCAACAGTTATCTGCCAGTGTTTTTCCTGTCTTTATTTTGACTCATGAGTTTTCTGACTTCCAGTCTTCCTGTTTTTATCCCTGTCTTGCTGAGGGTGAGAGGAGTGACCAAGTGGCTGCATGGATACTTGGCCCAATCCACCACACAGGTTGTTAACAGTCTGAAGGAGTGGACAGCTAGGATGGTAAAATATAACTATTTGGATGGTCAGGCTTAGAGGGAAGTGACTACTGGTCATACTCTCTCTAGCTGAAGACCAGTAACAAGTGGAGTATTTTACGGTTCTGTCCTACTCAACACTTTTATCAACAACCTGAAGGAGGTTGCTATCCTAGAGAGACTGGAAGAATGCATCACCAGGAACACCATAATACTCAATAGTAAGTAGATTGTCCAGAAAGATTATGCAATCATCAAATTCTTTCAATTTTCAAGAGTTCACCAGGTAAAGCTTTGAACAATCTGGTCTGTCTCTGTAACTGACGCTCCTTTGAGCAGGAGGTTGGACTGCAGACAACTTCTTAAGTCCTTTCCAGCATGAACTGGAACCTATCTTATGGTCCCACAACCCTACTAATAACCTAACCAACACAGCCAGTATTATTTGTGAAGGGCTTATTTATGCCAAACAACAATCTACTCTTCAATAATCACAATTCCAGCATTATCATAATCCTAAGTAGCTTTAGCTCTTTAACATCCATTACCTTACATAATTGGACAATAAATGTTCATGAACCAATAACCAATAACAAGAATAAAGAGAGTCACATAAATTTCAAGCTCTAATCAAGACAGAAAATGTCAGACAAAAGAAGGACTCATTGAAAACTACAACACAAAATACAGTGTATACTGAATATCCCAAGCTCACTAGATTGCTTTTGTATAATTGATATGAAAGTCCAACAGGACAAACATCTCTAGAGGTAGCGAGTATTATACTCAAAACTAACTTTTTGTGACAAATTTTACCCTTTAATATGTTAGGACTTTAAAACCACCTAAACCCCACAATTATTCAGTTCTCTTGATAGAAAATAGAAAGACAAGCACAGAAAAAGTAATTATCACAGTAGCACACCATGTGCAATTCGGAGAAAAGCTACATTAAATGGAATGCTATTAACTGATATATTTCATGTAATCAGCTGGGATAAGCAGGAATTAAACCAGATTTGAATGTTTTCTTCAACAGTCATATCAAAAGCAGAAGCAAGAAAAGGTAAAAAAACCCAATTACTTCAACATCAGTCTGCCAAACTAAATTTAACAGAAATGGTTCTTTTCTAAAAAAAAACAAAAAAAACAATAATCAAACATCTGTATGGTAAATAACATTTGTCATGAGATGTCCTGAATTGTAACACTTTTACTGAGGGGATCATCACAACATAACTTACTTTTTTTAAAAAACAAAAGTATAATTATTATTTTATACCCTGCCCCCGATAAGAAAATACACCGAAAAATCCTCAAAATCCAAGAACACATTGTACTTCAGTCAAAAGCAAATATCTGTATGTACTCTGTTTGCTAACATCAAAAGTTGTCAGTCCATAAAGACCATCAGGAAGAAGGCATGACTGCTTAGAATCAGAAATAAACTGAACTGGAATGTAAAAATGTTGAATGCAGTACCAGAGCAGTTAATAGAACCATTCTGATTGCAATAGCAAGAAACACAGTGAAAGCTCCTTCAGGACACATGCACAGCACTGACAGAGAAAGAGACTAACGTGCTCATTCTCATCTATGATATTTATGTCCATGACACCACAAGCAAGGACAAGCTTACATGTGGGAAAGGAAATGCTTTTCAGACAAAGGGAGTTTTTTTGTCGTTGTAATAAGATGTAATAAATCATCCAGGAGGCTACTCAAAGCCTCATTATTTACCTGACAGCGTAAGCTTCAATTTAATCTCAGGACATTTAACTGCTGGTTGGAAACCAAGGTAATAACAAATTCAGAGGTAAGGGAATTTCAAGAGTGTAGAGCCCAGACATGTATTTCAAATCAGAATCACTTTTTAGGTCCTAAACACCACCACTTGTCAGGTACTATATTTTTTATAGAGTTTGTAGCTTTGTAGAATTGCTTCAGACATGCAAACCTAATCCTTGAAGCAATACTGCTGAAATGCTAATTTTATTGCTTAGTTCAAATAACTTAAATAACTGATGTTGAACTATGTAAATGCAATGGATTAAATAATAAATATCAGGTAGAACGTAAGGAACTGCATGATGACAGGTGAAAAACATAAAGAATATTTTTTCTTCATCAATGGAATAGATATTTCAGACTGAAATACAGTTTTGGCAAAGGGTCGTACACAATTTAAAATTCTTAACATTAAGTCCAATTATAAACTCTGTGGAGACATGCTAAATACATCTCTGAAACCAAAATGAGATAGCATTTCCTACATATGGTACTTTAATATTTACAAAGTAGAAAAATATAAAACTATTTGTCCAATCTTTCCAGTCCCTTAGTATTCCAAGCTCTGCTTCATGTAAATTTAAAAAATAAAAATAATTTAAAAATTGCTTTATGTGAACTAGAATGAAAAATATTGCCTAAGTGATTCATCTAGCAATCTGTGCTTTTTAGGTAGTCTGGCAAACAGACTCGTATTAAAGTTTTTTTATTACTTCCAAATTAATTTAAAGAAGAACTACATAAATGCACTGGGTTATTATATAACTTATATATAATAAGTAACTGGTTTATAATATATAATATAAAACTGGTTTATAATTTATTATATATAATAAGTAACTGGTTATAACTGGGTTATAACAGGTTATAAGCTCTGATGAAGATGGCATGCAATGTACACACAATTCAAGTTATTTTATTGCTGTACACTAACAGATAACAGATGCCTATAAAAGGGAGATATTTGTGCCAAACTGGTCTGAGGGTCTTTGAATATGCAGGTGAATGCTTATTCTTTCAGGGCAGGGAAGATGTTCCAAAAGGCCAAGCCTATATAGGCTGTGCCTGGCTATGTTGAACCAATCCCAGAAGTGAACAGCACTTTCTTAATAGATTTAACAATATATTGCCTCTTCCCATGTTTCCCCTTGGATTTTTTATTCACTTATAAAATAATTAATATCAGCTGTATTACACCAAGAGGATTCTGTTGTACTATGCCTTAAAGAGTTTAAAAATCTCTTACGAAGATAAGTAAGAATAGTAATGTGAGGTCCATTTCTGGACCTATTTATTTAACAGTGCTGTTAAATATGGAGACAGATGATTCTATCTGTAAGACCTAGTATTTAGCAGACTAATTGATTTCAGTTCCATTTGCATGAGCATCCTTCACATTTCAGAACTTGCATCATGAACCTGTCATAGCTCTCTCTACACACAATATTACCTAACACAACACAAGTGAGGTGTCATTAGTGAGAGCTTACAAAAAGTGTTACAGTAAGTCACTCGTATCTATACTTCTATTGTCACTTAGCAATATACTAAAACACATTATACATGTATACTATACAAATATATATTTAAAATATATGCCTATGGTACATATGATACCTTAAAAAGGAAAATGAGACAATATTTTTATAAAATCTTCTTTTGAGTAACGAGACAACACACTACTATGGAAGGCTCTTTCTAAATCTGTTGGGCATCAATCCTACAGAAAGTGAGATGGCAATGTGAAGGCAGTGAAAAGGCCTGAGGACAGCTATGAAGACAAAATAAGGCATATCTTGGGATTACCTGGTACTGTGGAGAGAAGCGATAGATGCAGAAGCTCACTGGCTTTGGCAGTGGTTTCTAAGAAAAACAAGTAGACTGCAAGATATAGCTGAGAGAAGGACTCTGTCTAATTCTCTCCTAATTCTGTTTAGTGTAAGCTCTCTGACCACAGCTATATCCTAGCTTATTGGTATGCTCTGACTTCATCTAGCAAGTAAACTTACTTGGGTGATGTGGTTTTGTTTTCAGTAAATGATTGCAATGATATTTAATACTTCATATGCTTAGAAAACTTGGCTTAACTATCTTTAAACATGAAAAAATTAAGTTTTTAATTGGTATCAAATTCAATCCCAGAACAACCATTCACCCAGTTAATATTTTTTTTCTTTATTACGCAGGCTTCTGAGAATATTCTGTTTAAAGCCACTGATTCCCAGGTAAAAGTGAATGGGTTTTGAATGAAAATTACACTAACACAATCCTTGCAGAAACTGATTCTCTCTTAAATGTCCAATATTAAATTTCTAATAGGTTTAATATACTCTGAAACAACAAAAAGGGTGCTTTGTGTTGTTTTTAAGTACTACACTTAGAGAGTTCAAGGGCATTTTATTTTAAGACAAATGCTTTTTTTAGGTTCTTTTTAAAAATCTCAATCAGTTAACTTATTGCAACTATTAATTCAGCAAAGTCAGAAATAAAAAAACTAAAACCAACCAAGCCAACATTATGCAATCCATAAAATTGCAGTTCTGTAAGAGAAAGTCTGACTTGAGCTGTTTCAATGAATAATCAAAGAATCAGGAACCATATACCTCTGCCATAAAGAATTCCATAGAAACAGCAGTACCAAATATTGCTGAATAAGGTCTGTTACACTGTTTACTCTCAACAGGTGAAATCACCAAATGGAAATACTGTTCAGAGATATCTTAAGTCACCTGGTGTACTATTTATTTATTTTTTTTTAACACAGACAATGAAGAAGACTCCAACATTGTATATCTTTGAAGAAGGAACAGCATGCAGTCAGATGCTAAAAAAAGATGGCCAATAAAGCTAATGACATAATTACTAAAATTGACATAATTAAACAGTAAATTCATACAAAATTATGGAAAAATTAGGATTTTACCACACACCATCACATCTCTTTTTTACCTGAGTGAACTGTCTAGGGTGAAGCAATCCTATCATCTGCATAGCCACTGAAAAGGAGACAATGTTCTTGTTGAGCTAGTGAAGTCTGTGACA
Organism: Apus apus; assembly: GCF_020740795.1. NCBI lineage: Eukaryota > Metazoa > Chordata > Aves > Apodiformes > Apodidae > Apus > Apus apus. Next base: position 90,398,029 of record NC_067282.1, on the reverse strand, counting down.
CTTGTAGTACTTAACACCTCATATATTTGTAACAATTTGGGAATAAAATAATGCTGAACAATAATTATTTTTTCTATGTGGGAACCTACAGGGAAAATTTATTTAAAATACCCTGCTCAAATGTAACTCACTCAATATTTTATTATTTAAATATACTTTCAGATTATTTTTCTGTTTGTTTTAGTAGATTAATAAAGAAGTTACTCACAACTGCCTCCCCCCACTCAAGCAAACTACAGTTTAGAAATAAAAATAAGCACATAAATATAAATATTGTGAGTTTTATTGAGCTTACCAGGTAGGCTGATATTGGCAGCTCAGCTCTCAAAACTTTAGAGATGGGATAATGAGTTCAGTATTTAAATACAGATTTACAAGTTCAACCTTATTTAGATATTTTACATAAGTCTTAGTTGATATTTAAACCATATGTACATTTTCTAATCATGCCTTAGAAGCTTATCACTGAAAATAAAGCTTAAAAAATATCCACTTTAAAAAAAAAATAAATCAAGATATCTAGCTTTATTCATTTCAAGTCTGTTTTTGGCAAGAAAGATTTTCTGTAAAGGAAAGGCATGAACTCTGGAGGACTTCAGCTATAAAATTGTTTCTCTCAGGCATGATGATGCAGACACTTTATTCTACTTAAGTTATTCTAGCTAAATTCAGCAGAGCTTCTTATCATGAATGGAAAGAACATAAAAGTTTAAAACTCACTGTTTAACAGAACATTAAGCTATTTTAACTGTAGAGAAACCTACTAGGGAATCTTTGCAATATAAATAAATAAACAAACAGATATAAAGGTGGGAAAAAATAATATAGGATTATTTTACTTATGAAAACTTACAACCAACTTAACAAAATCTCCTCAGCCTGAAAATGTTCATTTTTGCCATCAATAAAGAGAAAAGTATTTCAAGAGCTTATGAATTTTAAGAGACATGTTTCCCAAACTGAAAATTATGTAGTCAGTGAATTCTTAATTTCATAATTTCTCCTCCACCTCAGGTAGAATCTCCTAAAAGCCAGAAGTACCTCAGAAAAGATACACTTGAAAAAATAGGGCCTTAATCTTCAAAGTGACAGTTTGCAAGTACGAATAATCTAGGATTTTTATTATTATTATTATTTTAATTTAAACATAATCTAAAATAAAAGCTTGTAGGCAAAGAGAGTGATAAAAGATGACTGCAAAACATCAAAAAACGCATTGCCCTTAATAATCAGAAATAATTAATTAATAATAATTAATTAATTAATAATAAAATCTTGGCCATCTGGGCACACTGCTGGCTCTTACACAGCCAGCTGTCAACCAATACCCCCAGGTCGTTTACTGCCAGACAGCCTTCATAGGGATATAGTATTGGTATCACAATTGTGCTACAACTTGAAGATACCTCTGACCTATGGGAAGAGGCTCAGAGATCTGCGACTGTTCAGGGTGGACCTGAGAAGGCTCAGGGAGGAACTCATCCATGTGTATAAATAACTGATGGAGGCAGTCAAGCAGACTCAAGATTATGATTTTAATGAGTGATGGAAAACATTGTGAGAAATAGATTTCTCCATGTCTAATAGTAGGAGCAATGAGTTTGCCCATTCTGAAAATATATATAACCCCTCCTCACAAAAACGTCTGCTTCAACACACTCTACAGAGGACTTGTATTAAGAGATTTATCTAAAGAGAAAATACAGTTGCTAAAAGACAGTAGTCTAATAAAGGTAGGGCAAGAAATCAGATAATTATGGAATCAAGGTATCCTGACTCTTTTAAAAACCAGATTTCTTTGCAGTTAAAGGCACAATGAATCCCTTCCTCTCAACGCTCACCAGAAAAATGCTGAAATTATCCTTTGAGTTCAGAAGTTACTAGGTGAGATTAACAAACAAGTAGATGGGCAGATACAGCAACTAATGCAATTGCATACAACTTGTTTTTTGGCAACTTGGTAAAAAAAAATAGTAGTCTCTAAAAAAGAGCTAGAAGGTGGCAAATAACTTAAAACATAACAATAGATAAACTAAAATCAGCAACAGCAAGAGCCATATTTAGTTAATTCCATCTCAACACACTTTTTTTTTCCCCAAATTGACTAATCAGTGTCTCCATAACCGAACAGAGAGTATTTTAACCCTGATTTTAAGAACCTCTAAGCAACAAATTACATTGGCTTTTCTCATGGATGTGTCTTGTTTTGTTTTGGTTAGGTTTTGTTTCAGAGAAAATAACTTATCTAGTAAAAACATTTTGTGCCTCAAAAATCAGTTACAGTGTGTGTCAGGTTGCTTCTTTGATAGAAGCGTAGGAAGTTCATTCCCATTTCTTGGAACTGCATAATAAAATCAGAATACCAACTTCGGCTACACAAACCCCACATTTTTAATTGTAAGACTTGACAAAGAGATTGTGGAAATGTGACTCAATTATGTCTGACATCTCAAGAAAATTAATTCACAGCTTGAAGAGATATGAATTGTCCCATTCAAACTATTTCTGAAATCTGCTGTCCTGTTGAGGACAGATGTCATCAGGGCATGGAGAAATGGCTAGAGAGACTTCCTGCTATCAGGCATATTGATCTAGAGAGTGTCTAAATTCAGATTTAAGGACTTGCAGGCGTTATTTTGGCACTAGTTGCTTTGCCTGCATGTTCCTTATTAAAGGTAGGTTTGGAGTTTGAATTTATGGAGTTGTCATTTCACTCAGTACAGTTTACTTTGAGCAACTTTTTATTATTCCTCTTCTTTCATGTCTTTCATTCACATTTTGAAAGGCAAGAGTTCACAATACAGTACTCAAGTTTTCCATTATTGCTAATGTATCAGAGTTAAAATATTATCAACTGGGATTGATCCTAAAAACAGAAATAATATATTCATCAGCCACTAAGATTCCTTACTGTAACAAGATTCTGCTTAGAGGGAAAGGTACTGGAAGCATAGGATGGATACACAAAAATGCTTATGCTAAGCTAAAACTGTTGTATATGTGCATTTTATACCTAACAAAAAAAAATTTAAGGATTTTTATTTAATGTTGATGCTAGTCATTTCCTCTCCTTGTAATAGAAAATTCTCATTCCTATCAGTAAAGCACCATATAAGAAATATATAAGAAAGATCACCAAAGGGAACTAAGTATCAGGCATTAGTCAAAATCTGTGATCCTAATATCATATTATCAAAACTACAACTGCTGGAAGCCTATAAATCAGAGTAACATTGATTTGCTTGAGGCAGCATAGTCCCATCTAAGAAGAATGAAAAGAACAACTAAAGGATATTTTTCCTGTAAGACTGTTGTGGAAAAAAGGCCACATCTTCAGCTGATGCAAACAAGTATTTTAAGGTCCATGGGAACCCTCCTTGACAATTACATAAACATTTAAAATGCAGACATGAAGATTAGATTTCTAATTATACTGTTTCCCTGATGTCACAAAACTAGGCAGTTCAAATGTAAATCATATGGTAAAACTTTTGATCTTCGGATATATGTCAGAAACATTTATTACACATAAAGTATTCTCATGTCAGCAAAGAAATGTCTTATTTTACATATGAATTGATTAAGTTTTTCTTCCATCTATGCTATGGTCTTTCAAAACCCATGGAATCAGAAAGGAAATACCAGATTTAAGTTAAGATCTGACACTGAATTATCATGTGGGAAAATAGAATCATAGAACCACAGAATGGTTAGAGTTGGAAGGCATGTTAAAGATTGTTGAGGTCCAACTCCCCTGTATGGGCAGGGACACCTCCCACTAGATCAGGCTGCTCAGATCCCCACCCAACCTGGCCTTGAAAGCTTCCAGGGACAGAGCTTCCACAGCTTCCCTGGGCAACCTGTTCCAGTGTCTCACTACCTTTGCACTAAAGAATTTCCTCCTGATCTCTAACCTAAATCTCTCCTCTTTCAGTTTGAAACCCTTTGTCCTCTCACTACAAGCCCTTGGTAAAAAGTCCCTCACCAGCTTTCCTGTAGGCCCCCTTCAGGTACTGGAAGGCTGCTATGAGGTCCCCTCAAAGCCTTCTCTTCTCCAAGCTGAACAACCCCGGCTCCCTCAGCCTGTCTTCATAAGGGAGATGCTCTAACCCTCAGATCATTTTCATGGCCTACCTCTGGACATATTCCAACAGGCCCACATCTTTCTTCTGTTGTGGGCTCCAGAGCTGGACACAGTATTCCAGGTGAGGTCTCACCAGGGCAGAGTAGAGGGGCAGAATCACCTCTCTTGATCTGCTGGCCACACTTCTTTCGATACAGCCCAGAATGAGGTTGGCCTTCTGGGCTGCAATTGCACATTGGTGGTAGACAAGGGGTAATGGTTTTAAACAGAAAGAGGGTAGATTTAGGTTGGACATCAGGAAGAAATTCTTCACCATGAGGGTAGTAAGGCACTGGAATAGGTTGCCTAGGGTGGTTGTGGATGTCCGTCCCCCCCCCTTAAGGTGTTTAAGGCCAGCCTGGATGGGGCTTTGTGTAGCCTGGTCTAGTGTGAGGTGTCCCTGCTCATAGCAGGGAGGTTGGATTCTGATGATCTTTAAGGTCCCTTCCAACCTTAACCATTCTATGTTTCTATGATTCTATGATTAATATAAGAATAGTTTTTAATGTTTCAAATATGTTCCATAAAAGGATACAGCAGTTGCATTAGAAAGTACACAAGCTATGGACATGGTAAGTCTTGACAAAGGTGTAGACACAAGTCAAGTTTCAAGTTTCTTAACAGTTGCATTTTCTGTTTGGTTTTGTATAAAAATAATAGCATTTATGAGATACTGTCAGAAGTGTATTATTTGTACACTCAAATGCAAAGTTTTCACTGCCTCTCATCGAGCAGAGTGCTTATTTTCTTTAATAAGGAGGTTATCTGCAAATGAAGATGTGCAGCCTTGACCTATGAACTGGAGAATGTTGGCAGGGGCAGGTCTCTTCCCTGTGCATGCATTAGTTAGTAGCACAGCACAACAGAAAACTGTTTGGGCTGATGTCCCTAAGTCTATGTTTTATGAGCTTCAGAAATGTTGTTTGGGCCTAGCACTTGATTTGTCCTGTGAACAGAAAGGCCTCCAGTGAGTAAGAGTTCCTTAGGTGTATTTCAGGATTGTATGTTTCAGTTCAGTTTAAACAGAAAAGAACCCAGTCTGCTTGCTTTGGGATCACTCTGTAATATGAGTCAAAACATAATAGGAATAGATATATGGGAAATATGCTTCCAAAGCATACTGGTGATACAAACTAAAATGCTAATGCAGAGGTACCCTATAATTTATTATTTAGCATTAGAATAATGAGAACTATGGAAGCACAGAATTGTCAGAGTTGGAAGGGACTTCTAGAGATCATCTAGTCCAACTCCACTGCTAAAGCAGGATCCCCTAGAGCACATTACTCAGGACTGTATTCAGGTGGGTCTTGAGTACCTCCACAGATGGAGACTCCAGAATCTCCCTGGGCAGCCTATTCCAGTGCTCTGTCACCCTCACTGTAAAGTTTTTCCTTATAATTAAATGGAACTTCCTGTGTTCCATCTTGTGCTACATACATCTAGAATTCTAAATTAGGATTTTAAAAATTATTTTTCATACTAATAAATAGGTTTTGTTTCAAGTACCTTCACTGAAACAATTTTACTTGAAAACAGACAAATGTTTCCAAAGTTTTATGATAATTTTGTGAAAATTACCTGAAACTTCAAAACATTAATATCAAAAATAGGCAAAGAATAGACATCACCAGGAATTGGAAGTATTATTGACCAAGAAAAAAACCACCGAAAAATCTAGTTAATCTACTTCAAAGTAGTGACTGTCTATTAAGATATTGTAAAAAAAATAAATCATTGCTGTTATTGCAGCTATATTTTTCTCTTTGGATTGTGATTAAATGTAAGAACAGCCTAATGAGCCCTGTCTGGATTATAAAAACGGTCTCTGGCATGAATATTCTTTCTGTTTCAAAAAATTAAAAGTTCAAGGAAATGCTTATGAATAAGTGACGCTGCCAGAGATCAGAAGAAATCAGACTGGCTTTTCAAGCTCTTTCTTTTAACCCTTAAGCTCTTTGATCTTTGAATGCTATTGAATGATTACTAGCAAGTTCACATCTTTAATTATCTTGATTTAGGATACTAATTTTCTTTCAAAGGATTGCTTTTAAATCTTTTAAACTGAGAACCAACAGGGTTGCAATTAATACGAAATTAGCCATCCAAATTAATAAGCAAACAATCTAATGTACCAGAGAATCACAAGTTTTTTAAAAAATAAATCTCTCCATGATATTAAATACGTGCCGTATCTCCTCTAATTAGATCTTATACTGGTCAAGTCACAGCTAGTTTAAAGATTATAAGTATTTTTTGTATGGAGCAGAAATAAACTCCAATTTCAAACTAAAACCATAAAGTAAGTCAGATCAGAGGTCTAAACAGACAGTACTGCAGTTCTTAGAGCAGGCAAAAAAAAGAGAACCCAAGGAAGTAGCACAAGTTTGTACCTACTTTTTTTCCACCCCAAGTGATGGCAATTTGGCATCCAAAGGTCTGTTTGAAGCATTACATTTCAGCATCGCTCACAAGATCTGTCCTATTACAGCATTTTCAATACCATCTAAGCTCTTAAACATTCTGACTTCCTCAATAACTGCTGACAATTAATTACATTATTTAATTATAGTTTTCCAAAAAGGAATTCCTGTTCTTCAGTTGGTGCCAGCTCTTTCACTGAGCATTTCTTCCTTCTATTCTCAGTATAACAATGTATATAATAATTTATTGTTCTCTTTCTCCATTATGTGCTGATTTTATATAATTCTGCAATCAGTCTTTTCTCTAACTGAAGCACAGTGCTCAGCCACATCATTATAATTCATTAGGGCTTCTCAATGAATTACCATCAGATAGAAATTCAGAATAAGGTTGAATTGCAATTCTCAGGTCTGTTTAACAGCTATACTTTTAAAAAATGCTATTTCATAAGTAACTGGGAATTTTTTCCTATGGTGTTACTTTGGAATATGCAAGGAATAAACAGAATTTGTACCTGCCACAACAACCAAGTAACATATTTCATTAAAACTGAATAAATGGGTTTGTTCAGCCTTGAGAAAAGACGGCTTAGCTGAGACCTCAACACCATGTCCCAGTACTTGAAGGGAGGCTACAAGGAAGATAAACACTCTCTTTTTAAAAAGAGTCACATGGAAATGAGGAGAGGTAACAGGCAAAAATTTACTCCTAGGGAAGATTCTGATTGGACACAAGAGGAAAATTTTTCACTATGAGAACAATCAGCCATTGGAATAATGTCGCCAGGGAAGTGGTGGATTCCCCAACACTAGGCATTTGTAAGATTTGGCTGGACAGGGTGATGGGCCACCTTGTCTAGACTGCTTTTGCCATGAGAGGTTGGGACAGATGATACTTGAGGTCTCTTTCAACCTATATGATATGATTCTATTATGTGATGAATTAAAGAATGAAAGGAATATAAATTAAGATTTTATTTCTACTTCCACTACTGAATCCCTGAACACAATCTGCACCAAATAATGCTGTGCTAACCACTGTATAATTTGTGTACCAATATTAATATTATTTCTCACATACGGTGATGTAACATTTAAAGAAAAACAAAACAAAATAAAAACAACGACAAAACAAAAAAAACAACCTTCAGTTCTAGCCTTTTTTTATTTTTAGTTCCCCAAAAAGAAATTTCCTGTCTTCCTACACCCACCCCAACAGTCTTATTTTGTCAGAATTTTCTCCATGTTACTAGCAAAAATAATCAATTACAGAAAATCCACTTAGAAATGTGTTACCTCTGAAATTCTATTCTTTAAAATGCAAAACAATAATTGACTCTGATTCTGTTGAATTATTTTTCTCTAGCATAAATAATTTTCTAGGAAAAACAGGGATGAAAAAATACATGAGAATTTCATATGACTTTCTGTAGCATTCAAAATGATGGTTGTAAAGGACTCATTGACAAGAAAGATTAAGGAACTAAAAATCAAGTTTGTGACAAATCATAGGGTTTAGTTCTTTCTTTCACAGAAAGAAAATTACTTCACCCATCATCTCCCAATTCTATACAGTATACTTGCATATGAATATACATTTATATCTTGAAGAAAAAAAAAAAAGTTAAACATAACTAGCAAGCCAGAATCAATATACACATACAAGCGCTTTTACAGACAGAGCACATTACATGACAAAACCTGTAATAATTATTTAAACTAAGTTGCTCCATCAATAGCACACCTATGAAAGTAGTACCCTGAAGAAATTTCCCAAACATCCCTTCCGTTTTTCTCCATTTTGTTCTATACAACCTCTTACACAAAAATATTTTTCCCTTCCACCATGTAAACCTCTAAGATATTATTGCAATGCTTTCTCACCTGCCTTAACTAAAAGCCCTTCCTTAGAAAGGCAAACATCCTGCTGCAGATTTCCAGGAATCTCATGAGCCTAACTGTATATTTAGGGCCTCTATGATTATTTCAGGTCTGACTGAAACTGGTCACTGATTTCTATAATTATTAAGAGAAAAGAACAAAAAAATAATTGCATGAGCCTCATTTTTTTGGTGTGCAACTTTATGAAGTTCAATTATATTAAATCAGGTTGCTCAGTCACTTAAAATTTAAATATATAAAGGGGGCAAAGAAACCCTGAAAATAACTAATGTATCAATCCAATAATAAGTTTTTATCATTAAGTTACTACACTGCCAGACTTCCTAAAAAGTATCAGGTGTGGATAGTTGAACTGCATTAAGTGATATGCTACTGTTTTGAGCCTTGCTCTGCAGGCCTCTGCTTTCTTTAAGGCCCAGTAAATTCAGTTTTGCTACTGCTGGGGTCAGGCATCAGGCTGTGGCAGGTCCCAGGTGGGTAGCTGTGCTGCCCTTGGCCTGAGCAGGGCTTAGCTGAGTTTACCAGGTGCCCACAGCCAAGCACCCATTGCCCAGCCTGTCTGAGGTCCAGCTCTTTGAGTGTCACTGGGAATGGGGCTGACAGCACCAGGCAGTCCCTGACAGACCAACAGTTCCTGAGACCACAGGCCTGTGGGGCAGCTTTCAACTCTTCCTCCTACTGGCACAGTAGGTAGGGATAATGAAATTAGTGAAAAAATTAAAATAAATCCATATGTACTCAAGAGGAGAAGGAAGAAAACATCAACTTCATGCTCCTTTTGAAATATGAGGATGAACTCCCATTCTGTAGGCATTTAAATTCTTCAGGCAAAGATCTTAGGATGCTGATGACTTGTCATAAACAACTTCACCTCCCCTTCTTGAGTACTGCAGTTGTCAACCTTAGGATCCAGAGAGTAAACTATCAAAATATGATAAACACCAGGAAAGTTTTTAATATGAAAATTACTAATTATCAGGACTACCAAGCAGCTAAATTTTAACAGGACTAATAAAAAATTCTTGTGCCAAGAAGCTCCACCACATGATCATCTACCAGAGACTGAGAAACAATTTGCTCTTTTCACCAACAGCTCCTGCTGTCTTGTAGGGAACTGCCAGAAGGGGAAAGCTGCCATGTGGAGTCCTACGTGACTAGTTGCACAAGTAGCTGAAGGAGAACATGAATCGAGTCAATCTGCAGAGGTAAAAGCCATCCAGCTGGCTTTGGACATTGCCAAATGAGAAGGGCAGCCAAGACTCTATACCAACTCATGGATGGCAGCAGATGCCTTGTGGGGTTTGCTAAAGCAGTGGCAGCAGAAAACTGGAAGCAAAAAGGTAAACCTATTTGGGTTGCTGAGCTGTGAAAAGACATTGCAGCTCCGATAGAGAAAACGGTTCAAGCCACTGAGGAACATCAACAAAACCAACGAGTAGATGAGGCTGCTCAAGTGTTCCAAATAGACTTAAGACTGGGAACATAAGGGTGAGCTCTATCTGGCTCGATGGGCCCATGACACTTCATGTCATCAGGGCAGAGATGCAACATACAGATGGGCTCGTAATGGAGGGGTGGACTTAACAATGGATGCTACTGCATGGGCGAACAGGCAAAACGGTTGAAACCTTTGTGGTATGAGGAGAGGTGGTCAGAGTACAGGTATGGGGGAGCCTTGGCAAACTGACTATATCACACTGCCTCAGACTCACCAGGGTAAGCGCTAGGTGCTTACAGTGGCGGAAACAACTACAGGATGGTTGGAAACATGTCCTGTGCTTCATGCCACAATCCAGAACACCATCCTGGGTCTTGAGAAGCAAATCTTGTGGTGACACAGTAATCCAGAAAGAACTGAGTCAGACAATGGGACTAATTTCAAAACCAGTCTTGTAACTGACTGGGCCAAAGAACATGTTATCCAATGGATATTCCATACCATTTACAAGCCTCAGAGAAAATTTAAAGGTACAGTGGCTTGATAAAAGCTACCCTGAAGGCAATGGGTGGTGGAACTTTTAAAAATTGGGACAAACATTTAGCTCAGGCCACCTGGTTAGTTAACACCAGGGGATCCATCAGTAGACCCAGTCCTGCTCATTCAGACCTTCTACATGCAGTAGATGGGGATAAAGTCCCTGTGGTGTGTGAAAGGAATCTGTTGGGGGAAAGTGTTTGGGTTTTTCCTGCTTCGGGCAAAGGTAAACCTGTTAGGGGTGTTGCTTTTGCTCAGGTACCTGGACATACCTGGTGTGTGATGATGGAGGATGGTGAAGTACAATATGTACCTCAAGGAAATCTAACCCTGGGGGAAAATCCTTAATTAGACAGTTGGTAGGACACAGAGCTTACGTGTAATACATATAAGGCTGGAATGTCCTGGTTTGAGCCAGGATGAAGCCAATTTTCTTTTTAGTGATTTTTTTTTTTTTCTTCAGTAAACTCTTTTTTAAGCAGCACACTTGCTGAAACTAGCAGCAGGTTTTCCAGCTAGTGGACTGATAATGTCCAAATGTTTATAGTCACTGCTGAGAGACCAAGGACACTTTGCTCTGCTTGTTGGATTTGATGCTTCAGGCACTAAGGGAGCAGAAGGGTTGTATTTGCAATCCTCCTGCAGGTAGTAGCAGACTAGATGGATGGCAAAACTGGCCAGAGATATTCCATACAGATATTTATGTGGCTCTCGGTATAAATTCAGGGATCATAGAAGTCAACTCTCTTTTTCTTCCTCTTTTGTTTTTCTTCACGGCTGGTGTACAGGAAGGACTCCATCTATCCATCTCTTTTGATCCCCAGGCCTGTGCATTCCTGACCCTCCTAAATCTCCCCTCAGCTCCTGTCTACTCTGCCACTATCTCTAGTAGCACTCCGGGACATTTCAGAACTGCTCACAGCTCAGGAGATGCTGTGGGAGTTGCTGTGGGTGGGGGATGCAATAGGTTTTCCACATTCCTGAACATGCTTCTATATATTTGTACATACTTACTCTTATCATTAGTATTTAATTAAAGCTTTCTAGTTTAGTTTTCAGTCTGGAAAGCCTCTCTTCTCATTCTCTCTCTCCTTTCTCTACCTCTGTGGGAGGGGATCGAGAGCATTGTTGTCATTGGTCTAACTGTTAATTCTGAGTTAAACAGACAGCTTAGAAAATAAAATAGACAAATCATTAAAACTTAGTGTGAGTTTTGCAAATTATTTAGATCACTATTAGTTATCCAAAACACAATCTGCAGACCACAATGCTCTACTTTACAGTAATTCACTGGACACATTGTGGCTGTCATTCACCTGGCCCAATTTAAATTATCTATTTTAGGTAATGTCCTAAAAGAAATGTAGTCAGCAGAAGGAAATAAACACTTTTAGAGTCAATTAATTGTATCCTAAAATAGGTTTTTAAAATGTATCAGTTGACTCACAACATTCAAGGGCCCTTTTTTATGTTGCTAATTGTTTTATATTTGATATTTGATATATATTTGTGAGATAACTTAAAAGGTTCCAATTTACAGAAGTGCTGAACATCTAACATCTGAAAACAAGATGTTTCTGTATGCTTTGAAAAAAAACAAGAAAAATCCTTGGTTGCATTAGAATGAAGCTCTATCCAGTACTGAATATATTAAGAATTAAATAGTTCTTATATCCACACAAATATCTATATTAATCTTTGCCTGTTTTTGGCTTTTTACTTTCTCATACTGTATGTATTGCCTGGCTAAATTCCTTACCATTTTCATTAATAGAGTAATCTCTACTAAATATTACTCTAGGCCTAATCTTTAGCTTTTTGCATATGTTCATGGGTAGTGAACAGCAACATTCACTTGATGTTTTTCTGCTACATACTAAATCATACCTTTATGTATAATTCTGTGAGTTTCTCACATCTCCTCTGTCATAGTTTATAGAAAGGGTAAGGTTCAGCTGCTTAAGAAACAATGCTCATGATATTAAAAGCTTCCATTCAAACGATTCTAAGGAAGAATGCATATTTAGTTTTCAGTATAATACAATACTAAAATTTAAACTAGAGATAGCATTAAAAAAATGCTTTTGTAATTATGAAGAATTCCCCCAGAAATTCCCATAGATCTTTCAATATACTTTCAATTTTTATGAATATTTATGTTGCCTACTGAACTAACAGATTAATAAATAATCTCTATTTTACTTAACTGGCCTAATTAATTTTCATTAACTATGACATTTTTTCCAGCTCCTCACCTGAGGAAATCCAGGGAGAGCTAAACTACTAACTGATCCTTTCCACAGTTTGGATACATTGTGTAATAACTGCCAACACTTCTTAATTAAGTACTTGTCCACATATGTAATTATATATATATAACCTTTTAACAATATTTTTTAATCCAGGGACAATTTGACTAATAGCAATGGCTGGCACTTCAGTTTTAGCTCCATTCTTGACTGATACAGAAAACTGACTCAAAGAAGAAATAATGTTGGAAAACAGTTTCAGAAATTGCTTATTCTTGGTTGCAGATCCCAAGCAAAAAGAGATTCTGAATTAAAAACAAAAAACAACAACAAAAAATACAAACAAAAAAAACTCAAAACAAACAAACAAACAAACAAAAAAAACAAACTATGAGAGAAAGGATTACAGGGACTACATGGACTAATAAAACCCTGAAGATTTTTCCATGCCGAATATACAAATATACATATATACAATATGTGAAAATACCCTTTAAAAAGTTTTATCCAAAACAAATGAAGCTTATGAAATAAAGGTAGAAATAGGTCTTCCTTGTCTAGGTTTGGAGCTCAGAAGACATAGAGTTACAACTTTAACACTCTGAATGGAAGCTGCTCCTCCTAAGGCACTGATTACCAGCCCTTACAGTAAGTTTGAGTTCTGTACTAATCAGTCAGTATTAACACAGCTTGTAAATGCCTGAAAGCATGCCAAGTGTTGCTCCTCTGAGTATGAGATGTATCTCCTCTACTCTTCCTTATCCTACAAACGTAATTCAGCTGGAAAATCCCTTTAGTATATCAAATAAACCAGAAGAATCTAGTCCACACAAAGAACTCCATGAAAAATGAAAAATAATTTGTATAAGATATGAATACATCTAATTTTAGTCCCTTTAGCATTCAATTATAAATCCATCTTGAAAATATTTATTTGTACTAAGCACAATGAAAACGAAACCCAACAAACATAAAACAGTCTAAGCTAGTTTGGTTAGAGGTATCACATGAGGAAAGGATATGTTCTTAGATATCAAAGAGATAAGTTAATACTGCCAGATTATTGTGATAAAATATAGGAAGCAACGAATTAATTTCCTTGAAGCTTAAGTTATATAAAAATATTCCATTAAAAAGACTTGTTTGCTTTCATATTGAATCTTCTGAAAAAAAATTAACATAAGAAAATGGAACACTTAGTTGCCTGTCTTCACAAAGCATCACTACTTGAACTAATGGCAGGTATACCTCTTCTTTAATTATGCAGACTTGCCTTAGTTACATGTTAAGTATGAACTGGTAAAGCCTAAATAAGGACTAAGAAGCCATGGTACCTTAATTGTGAATCCACTGAAACACAGATATTTGACCAACTTCAGTTATTTGTATAAAAAAGGCTATTAATTAATTGAAGAATTATTAATATTCCATTTATATTTAATATTTACAGTATAAAGAGATAAACTTTCTCTTTTCCCTATAAAGTACATAGTTGGAGAAAATGCAATATGTACATATACTTCACTGATTATGACATTTTACTAGAGCATCAGTACTTTACAAAAAGTAGCATAAACCACAAGACTCATCACATTAAGACAATTCATTTTTTTACAACATAAACCAAGATATTTAGTCTGTATTTATGCAGACTGAGTAATGTTTGGAGACTGAAGGTTCAAAGAACTGAAACCGCTAATGCTGTGTAGCTTTGCAAGCCATTACTATTATTAGAAAATGAAAAAGCCTAATCAAGATTCTGAAAACTAATTATCATTTTGGACTTCTGTAGCAGTACATGCAACATAATCTGCTCTAAGTATTTCTTCCCCAGAAAAAAACAAACACCCAAACCAAACAAAAAACCACAACAGAAAATATAATACTAAATAAGCCAAATATGCCCGTTTTCACATAAAAGCAAGCAACATATAACAGATAATTTCAAATCTGAAAGAAAAACTTCTGTCTTCATACTACTATCATTCATTTCAGAATGCTTTAATAACACTAGAAATCCAGTATGTTGCTGGGAACATTGCAAAACATACCATTAATCCTGTCTTTGTCCTTAGTATCGCAATAAATAAAGTAGCAATATTAAAACCACTTGAATTCTGAAGACACACATTTTTGTAAATAATTTCCAAATAATTCCAATTATATGTAAATATCCACTAATACAAAAAAAAATAAGAAACTTTAAAAACATAATTGGTTAAGTCCCTCAAGGCTACTGTGAACTAGTCACTATCCTTACTTTAATATTGCATTTGTGGTTCACACTTTTTTTTTTATCTGAAGGTAACAGTTTCTAATACTGTTCTATTCCTAGACAGGATTCTCTCTTGCTTAGAAATGTGAGAAGTGGGAGAAGGAAAATGAGAAGTTATCATCAGTCATTTGATTTGTCTGTTCAAAAATTCTGTTGAGGTATATGTGGAGTGCTGTATTCTGTTTCCTTTGAAGTTTATCTGAGCTTCCTTCCTCCTACTCAGCCCTATTTAAAATCAGATTTCTCCTTATCTATTTATTTCATGCATTTATCCTCCTGATGTCAGCATCCACCTCTTCCTCACCTCCTGAACTATGTTTAGTGTACTGTCCATCAGGACTCTCAAGCCCATTTCAGCAAAGTTGCTCCCCTAACAGGAAGTCTCCAGTCTGTATCATTGCATGTGGTTAGTCGATTTCAGGTACTGGACTCAGCATCCTTTCTGAATTTCACAAGGCTGCTTCTGGCCAATTCTTCCAGCCTGTTTAGACTTCTCTGAATGAAAACCCTGCCCTCCATCTGCAACACCAAACTGGATGGTGCACTGTGTCCTGCTCTAGGTCACTGAGAAACACTTAAAACAAGATAGGCCAGAACCCAAAGGAACCCTACTTTGAAATAAGCCTCCAACTAGAATCTAAACTATCTCCTTTTGTGTTCAACATTCTTTCCAGTTTTACATCCATCTAGCTCAATTAACTTGTGCAGACACAACATCCTACACTGGATTTCAGGATTCTATGGGAGACAGTGTCAAAAACCTTGCTAAATTCAAAGTGAAGAACATCCACTGGCTTTCCCACATCCATGGATCTAATAATCTTATCACAAAATGCAACTGTACTGCTGAAGTACAACTCACTCTTGTTAAATCACTGCTGGGTATTCCAAACCATCTTATTCTTACTGTACCCCGAAATGGCTTCTGAAGGAATTCACTTCAAGATTTTTCCTGAGACTGAAGTGAAACTGAGTGGTCTGCAATTTCTAAGATCATTCTTTGTGCTCATTCTTCATCCAGTGTACACAACTTTCCAGTAGATAGAAAGTACTCTTGCAATGATATAATAGAGCTCTCTCATTACCCTCAAATGCACCCCGTCTGGTCCTGTGGAATTGTATTGGTTAAGACTTCTCAACAGATTCCTTACTTGATCATCCTCCATTACTAGTAGGTCCTCTCCTTCTTGAACCCTGTCACAAGGTACAAAGGCGAGGAGACCATTACTGTTAACGTAATGGCAGAAGTTATTACTGCCACTGATATCAATCAGTTGACACTGTCAGTCCAGGTTGAGCTTTGGCTTTCCTGTCAGCACAGCTGAAAATTCAGGCATCATTTTTATATTCCTCTTTTGTAGCCTGTTCAATATGCTTTCTTTTTGTGACCAATACAAGTAACAAATTACTAAAACAGCAGCTTATCCTATTGGTCTCCCAGTTTCGTCTTATATACTTGAATTGTAACAGCTCATGAAATACTCTAACAGGATATTTTTTGCCTACAAAAGATAGCCACAACAAGAATATCCCTAGAATTTTCCTCCTTTATTCCATGTTGCATTTGGTTTGTGTGGCATGGTTTTGGTAGTGGGAGGGCTATAGAGGTGGCTTCTATGAGAAGCTGCTGTCTGACAAAGCGAATGCCAGCAGGCTCTAAGACCAACTTGCCACTGGACAAGATGAAGTCTATCCGTGACAGTGGTAGCACTTCTTTGCTAACATATTTTAAGAGCAGGGAAAAAACCTGAGAATATGTGAGACAAACAACTCAGCAGACATCAAAGTCTGTGAAGAAGAGGAGGAGGAGGTGCTCCAGGTGCTGGAGCAGAGATTTCTCTGCAGCCCATGGTGAAGACCATGGCGAGGCAGGTTGCCCCTGCAGCCCATGGAGGTTAACAGTGGAACAGACAAGCCCCTGCAGACTATGGAGGAACCCACACCAGAGCAGATGAGTGCCTGAGGGAGGCTGTGACCTCATGGATGCCTGCACTGGAGCAGGCTTGCTGGTAGGACCTGTGACCCTGTGGGGGGACCCATGCTGTGGAGCAGTCTGTTCCTGAAGGACTGCATCCTGTGGCAGGGACCCACACTAGAGCAGTTAATTAAGAATTGTAGCCTGTGGGAAGGACTCATGTTGGAGAAGTTCATGGACTCCTGTAGGAGGGATCTCATGATGG
Source organism: Apus apus (assembly GCF_020740795.1). Classification (NCBI taxonomy): domain Eukaryota; kingdom Metazoa; phylum Chordata; class Aves; order Apodiformes; family Apodidae; genus Apus; species Apus apus. The sequence continues at coordinate 90,380,902 of NC_067282.1, read as the reverse complement.
AGCAGGGAAGTGTGAGAACTCTCTCTGAGGAGAAAGGAGTGGCAGGGACATGTCATGAAGATGTATCATTGCACACAAAAAACAATAGCAGCTACCTAAAGGTATCAGTTATTACAGCTAACCTATGTGACAATCACCAGAAATTTAAGCTGTCTCAGCTTTTGCTAACTTCAGGTTCTCTGATCACAGTTTGGTTCCCCATGTAGCTCTAGAGTTGTGGCCCCATCTTGACTCACAAGAATGCCTTTCTTTAATTCTTCATAGAGAAAACAAGTTAAAAAAATGAAACTTATTTGGTAGGCCTGAACTGAGGAAAAATGGCACAACTGGAGTGGATGATGTGTGTAGATGTCCTGCGATGTTTAAAAGTCAAAGTTTTGGAAATCACTGTTCTAGTGTTTTTCTTCACAGTGAGAGAAAGGGCCCATATCACACAGAGTAGAAAATGTCTACAATTCTCTACCCCACATTGGAAGGTTATTTAGAGAAGAAGCTAGGGACTAATTATATAAAATTCATATTTATGAGACTTTTTAGATATTAATCCTCAACATGTCACAGATTTTATTATTACTCTAACAAGAACATAGTATACTCAGTTGAGGATACTATTTATCCTCTGCTATATAGCTGATGTTTTTAGTTCCTCTGTTTACTTTTTTTTTTTTTTTTTTAATCTTGCATACAGATTCAGTATTTATTAGTTACAGAAGCACTCTTTTGATGAAGTACAAACCATAATAGATTACACACAACATGAATAATTTCAAACATAGCCTTTTCTGTGTTTGGAGTAAATATACATGTTACAATCAGTTTATTCTTTTTTTTTTTTTCAGTTTTCAGACCACAGAACATACCTATTTTCATGGGTAAATTTTCCCTAATAGAATACCTGCAATAGAATATATTCTGCTTATCAGTGCTTTCTGATTAAAACAGACCTCTGTGACTGTATCAGACAACAAATTTTATTTAATAAATTATGTTTTCTTTCAATTTGTTGCTTTTTTTTTTTTTTCTGAAATTATTATAGATGACGACTGCAAACTAACAGGAACAACTATGCCTTTTCAGCCTTCTGTTTAAATAAAAGTTCTGCTGAACGAAACTGGCTACAAACCACAGCAACTGAACTACCAAACCAATCTCATTACCAGAACTAATGTCACATCCTTTTATTTCCTGGCTGCATGGCTTATTATTTAATCTGTTAATGGTAACTCATTTCTTGTATATGGAGAAGAGAAAAATTCAGAAGCTCAATCCAGTAGTGCTCAATTACCTTACAGATTAACTACATGACAGAGTAAATTGGAGGGAAAAAGATTATGTTGCCATGCCTTAGTGCTCTTTGTCTGCAACAGTTCCAACAGAACTAGTTCTATATATCCATCCAGTTTTACATCCCCTGGGTTCACAGCAAATAAAAGACAGTAAAATGTGTCATGCATCAACAAATATTAAAACAGAAAAAAGACTAGCAGGTGTCTTACATAATATTGAACAAAACATTTCAAAATGCTAGTAAGCTTATCAACTTTTCATAGTCAGATTGCCAATGAGAGGGGAAAACAAATATACTTTCAGGACAAGAACATGATTATTTCTGTTGTACTACCTTTTTGGTGCATTTCTATGCCGACCAAGAAGCTGTGCTATTTTATACCCAGTCTTGAAGTGATTCATAATTAAGCAATGTACACACAGAAAACATTTCTTTGTGTTGTTACGTATACATGAGCATATATGATTAAACACTACAGAGTCAGTTTAGACATGTAAAGCATATAAAGTACTTAAATATGTCATTATCTACATACTGTTGGTACCCACAGTAAATAAAGGGATGATGTGTCATTCAGTTTCTATAAAAATAAACTGTGGTTACAATTAATGTTCTTGTCACAATTTACAATGAATTTCTGAATATGTTAAATATTTTAAATGTTATCACATTTTAAAGACATTTTCAATAATTTCGTATAAGAGTTGTTCTATTATTACAGTAATATTTTTAAACATCACAGATGATAAATACACAATTTTTAAGGATTCTCCTAAATCTGAAAATGTTTTTTAAGCATGTATTTTACTCTGAAAAAAAAAAAAAAAAAAAGGCCTGAGGAGCAGCAGCTTGGAAAAGACATTAAAACTAGGAATAAATCCTTCCTTAAAACACATCCAAAGTGAAAACCTACCAAAAAGTACATAGGACCAGTATGTGACCACAGGATAAATAAATAAGAAGCTAGGGTGACAGACATTTTTCTTTCTGTGTATACCATGGAAGAGATTTACATCAGAAGCCTTCTCCATGCAGACAAAAGAGGTATGTCTCAAATAAAAACACTGGTGGAAGTATCACAGAATCACAGCGTGGGGTTGGAAGGGTGCTTTAAAAATCATCTAATCCACCCCACCCCTGCAGCGCTCAGTGTCCTTTTTTGACTAGATCAGGTTGCTCAGAGCCCACTCAAGCCTAACCTTGAATGTCTCCAGGGATGGGGCCTCCACCAGCCTCTCCAGGCAACCTGTTCCAGTGCTTCACCACCCTCATCATAAAGAACTTCTTCCTGATATCCAATCTGAATTTATCCTGCTCTAGTGTAAAGCCATTGCCCCGTGTCATATTGGTACACGCCCTTGTAAACCCTCCTCAACTTTCCTCTAGGCCCCCTTCAGGTACTGGAAGGCTATAATAAGATCCCCGTGGAGCCTTCTCTCCAGGCTGAACAGCCCCAGCTGTCTCAGCCTGTCTTTGTAGGAGAGGTGCTCTAGACCTCTGATAATTTTTGTGGCCCTTCTCTGGACTCGCTCAAATACATCCATGTCTGTCTTCAGTTGAGGACTCCAGAACTGTACACAGTACTCAAGGTACTCAACAGAGCTGGAAGGAATCACCTAAAAGAGGGACTACTCAACCAAGTTCAGGAGGAACTCACGGATGAAAAAGCTCAACTAATAACTGCTATACAAAACCTCTTTCTCAAAAATACCTTGCTACCTGAGGACTGAAAGGTGGCAAATGTTATACTTACCTTCAAAAATGGGGTTCCAGGAACACTGGGAAACCATAAAATAATAAAGCCTAACTTCTGTATCAGACAAATTAACAGACCGTTCAAAGAAATACAGAATTTACAGAATTATAGAAAAAATATTTGTTCTTACTTCACAGCAGCCTGTACAGTACTGTGCTTTGCATCTGTGACTGAAGCAGTGTTAATAACCCACTAGTGTTTTCATTGTTGCTGAGCAGTGCTTGCACAACATCAAGGTTTTCTCTCCTTCCCCCAGCAGGTTGGCTGGAGGTGGGTTTGGGAGGGGACACAGAAGGGACAGTTGCCCTCAGCTGACCACAGAAATGCTCCAAAGACCATGATGTTGAACTCAGCGATGAAAACAGAAGGACAGGAAGTGGAAGGAACATTGCTTGCACTTATGACATTCATCTTTGCAAGTAACCATAATGCATGCTTGAGGCCATGCTTACCTGGAAGTGACTAGAAACTTGCTGGTCAATGGGGAATAGTGAATTAATGTCTTACTTTGCTTTGCTTGCACATGGAGCTTTTGCTTTACTTGTTAAATTCTCTTTATTTCAATCCATGGGTTTTCTCACTTTGCCCTTTTGATTTTCTTCCTCAACCTGGGAGGGAGGGAGGGAGGGAATGGGGACTGAGTAGCTATCTGGGTCTTAGCTGCCTACCAGAGTTCAGTCACAATACCACTGTAAATATGAATACATATGTATGAAATAATGTGGCATATTTAGATTTACATAAACAGAAGATAAAAGCACTAACACAAAAAACAACTTCAGAAGTACCTTGGAACAGAGATTTAAAAATAATTTAAAAGCACGCAAGTTTCCAGTTAGATTTACACTTTCTAAAGTTAGACACTATCCTCGTGTCACTACAGCAAATCAAAGCTTTACTACTAGATGCATGCAATGTGACAGCTAGTAAAAAACCCTACAATCAGCAAGATGAAGACTAAAAGGACTCTAGAAAACTGTTCAATGCAATTCCTTAATTGCTTAATATTCTCCTGAATTTCTACTATAGTTTCCAAGACCAACAACCCAGCAACCCTTAATGTTGCTATTTTTTTTTTCCTGACAAATGGCAACATGTAACAGGTTTTAGTTTAGGCCAGTTTGAGAGAGCAAATTATTTATATGAAGAGGAAAGAAGAAGAAAGGAGAAGGGGGAAGACGTTAGCTAAGAAAGTATTTAAACTAGACAGTGACTACATTATACTTGATTCTCTTGGAATAGGCTCCATTGTGCTTTAAATTAATTTAATCATGATTAGGTGATACCAAATGATCAGACATTATTCTAAAAATTCAATGACATGATGACAATCTAATGAAAAAATATCTTCATTACATAACACCATGTACAAATAAGAAAGTAAACATCCCATTGTTATTCTAAGAAGACAAAAAAAAAAAAAAGCTAAAGAACTGTGACTCAACAAGGAATAAAAAAGAACTTTTTTTTTTTTAAGTTGAAGTTCCTTGAAGCGCACAACTTTTCAGATTTTTCATCACTACATGAAAATTTGGGAAGAACAGAAACTTGTGTAGCTATGATACATATCTTCTCACTCCTCACTCCTGCTCTAAGTGGAGAGTTGGACTTATTTCCATAATGAAAAATTGAAGACTATGCCTTCTGCTATGAAAATATCTGTGTGGTAAAGCTGATGCCTAATAGTGGTTCAACACTGCCTCACAACTCTTAACAGGCATGCATAAATAATTGCAGAAGTCCAGACATTATTTCTGTTTCAAAGCTGGGAGTCTTTAAAATGCAGATGGATAAATCAATGAAGTATATTTATTTCTCAAATTCACCTACATGTAAAAAAAAAAAACAATCCTTGGATCCTGTGCCATAAAATTTCAAGTTTCTTCTACCTGAGCTCAGAATTAAAAAATTTGTTTTAATCTTCCACACAGATAACTACGCACATCGAATAACAATATCTATTCCATTTTCTCTTCTAAGGCTTTTATGAATTATCTAAAGCCACACTGTTATTATAATGCAAATTAATTTTTCTGTGTATTTTCTAACACTTTCTAAACATTACAGCTTTTTTTGTGTGTGTGTGATTTTCAAGGGAAGGCGTGAAATTGGATTATTAAAGTTATATAGCAGATCTGTTATGTGAATATTTTCTAAAAAAGAATTTCAATTTCTTAGCTATTTACTGTAAACCACATTTGTACATATATCAGAATTATTTGCTTCTAGATCTTTCTCTGTCTAGGTGCTATCACATCTGTTTGCATATTGATTTTCATCCTAGTGCCAGCTTCCATACTCTTAAGTTTTCATTTTAAATGACAACTAACATAAAACTAATCTATTTTTAATTTTTATAATTATATTCTCCTTGAGTTCTAGGTTGTGCATGTTTGTTTGTTTGGGGTTTTTTTACTGGCTTGTATGATCTCTCATAGTGACATTCACAACCATAAACATCCTGTTCAGAAAAAGAAATATGCATAATTTTAAAGCCTCAAAGCTATTTGCTGTATATTTCTCTTTCTTAGTCTTGAGCGTCGAGGGGTTGGAAGTGTTAAGACTGTATAATTTTTGAGACTGTTTAATGTACAACCAGCTATATACGCACTGATTTTTAATTTCCACTGACAAAGCAAACAGGAGCAAACAGCAGTAGAATATGCCAAGTCGTAAGAATATGAAGATGAGCAGGAGAAAAACCACTTTGCTGTAAACCCTCTGCAGATAGTTTTTATTATTATATTAATACAAGACTGATTACCTTCAACTGGAAATCAATGGAACTGACAAGAGTGTGGAGGAGTATGAGAACATTTCCCAAAAAAGTGTCCACTGATTGTGACAAGGACAGGAATATAACATATGAGGTATCAGTTTTATGATGACTACTCTCCTGGCCAGCAAATCAACAAGTCACTGATTAACACTACTCCATCACAAATTCGGAAAAAAAATCTTTTGCCTTTCCTCCACCCTCAATTTCTTTCATAATATTCTGCCTTTGTGTCTCAGGCATGTTTTCAGCTCAGAAAATTCAAATGTACCCTTAGTACACCTCCATATACATGTACACAGAGGCTCACAAAATAAATCTTAAAGCTTTTTTCTTTGCATCTAAGGCTACAACTTAGTGAAACACAGTTTGGATTTCCTAGCAATCTGCGAGTAGAGGCTTTACTAAATGTGGGAAGATGGGCAGGATTAACCTCAGGATTTAACAATAATAAAAATGTTTTAAGAATTTGTATGAGTAGTTGACACAAACATAAAATAACATCACAGGCCTACTATCCCTTTCTTATTGTTATCTTAATATGGAGTCACTGCTTCTTTATTATCTTTATATGGAGTGTTACTAGTATATTCTATTACTGTCACACAATATCATGGTCAATAGTTCTAGATCTTACATTCAGCTGCAGCATCTGAATCACAATAAAAAACCCAAAACACCTCCGCATACAGATAAACAGAACTATGATGCAAATCTCTTCATTTCTGTGATTATATAATCATAAACAACAACCATCTTCTCCTAGACAACAATTTTATAGAGTGCTAGGGATGAGATCTGTCTAATGACAAAAGAAATAAAACACATAGCATTTACAGAGACTTTTAAAATAAATTTGCTCCTCAAAGAGACAAGTTTAGTTAATATTGACATAAGCTTATCTAAAAGGAAGAACAAATGTTGGAAATATGTATGGAGGAGAATACCACAAATTCTACTTTGCTGACTGCAGTTAGGAAAGTTCTTGTTTCAAGGACAGCCTTTATTTCAAAATTCTCAACCTTTCTTCCCAAAATAGAAAAAGAAAAAAGTCAGTTATCAAACATCATTGCAATGACTGCCAATCAGTCATTGCACATCCTTATAAAGCTGACACTTGTAGCAAAGTTTCAATGCACACAACTTACAAAGTAGATATACTTAAGTCTTTTCTTCTCATTCTGGGTGTATAGCTTTTTTTTTCCATTAACTTTAAGTTCACTGTGACATTTTGCTGGCAGGCACTAAAAACTGTGAAACTTAAAGCTGATAGAAGAACAGCAGTGCACTGCATAGGAGGGCTACTGGATATTCTCAAGTACTGCAGAATCACTGGAGCTAGTGCTAGTTCATTTTCATCATTAGAAAGTGGATAAAATAACGCATACACATTTTAGTGAAGCCTTAGGAAGTCTTGTACTGAGGAGTATAGGACAAGTGAATTGTAGCAGTTGTGTCAAGATGTTTTCAAGACAAAGCCAGTTAAAAATCTACCAGAATTCTCTTCCAAAGTATTAGGACATAGTCCTTCTTCCTCTCCTTCACTTATTCCCACCTGAATTCCTCATGCAATTGTAGAATGTAAGTCGATGCAATATCATCTTGCTTTATTTTTATTATGACTATTTTTCTGTACAGTCACTTGCAACTGGTGATTATTAAAGTATTCCACGTATTTTTGGCATGGACAGTAGACAGAAGCTTGGATTTCCTACACACATGTTCATAAACATGCCCTATTTTTAGGATGCTTTTATAGCATTTTGTGGATCAAAGAGATACAATGTAACACACAAAAAGAATAAAGTAACAAGTTTTTGGTTTTAAAAGGCTCTCACAGCTTCAAACAAACAGTCACCCCATCACATACCGAAGGAGCCTGGAACAATGAGAAAAAACTATGAGATCTTCAATAGCTCTAGTACATTCACTACTGCCAGCACTCCCATTGAAAGTATGGCTGAGTTGGGAACAGGAAGAAATCCAGCCGCCTTTTCTATTGCCACATTATATGTAGAGTAGCAGGTAGAAAGACTAGTGAGGTGAGAAGGTATTAAAAATTGTTTCTCAGTGTTCCTGATATTTAGAAAATTCTTGGGGCATTTTCTGCCCCACTAGTCTTCTGTTAAGAGAAAATGGAGTTTAATTATAGTTTCCACTAGATCACCAGGGACCAATATACACAAAATATGTTACCGTTCTGCAAGTCTGACCAGCATTAAGAACTTCAGTCTCATTTTCATTTTGCAACTGAACCTAAGCCAGCCTTCTTATGACAAACAATGATTACATTTCCTCTCATAACATTAGAATAAAATTGAACATTATGACACTGTGCATCATGTGAAAATACTATTACAACCTTATTGTTGCTTATAGTATGTTGTTTATAAAACAACCTTGTTGTTGTTAATAGTATCACAGAACAAGCGCAGCTTAAGATAGACTAAGAATATCTCAAGAATTATGATAAACAATGCCAGCATGACTTACTGACTGATTTTACGTCAACAATTGTAAAAGCAGTCCTGGAGGCATAGTAAAGTGGATGTTTTGGACAGTGCAGAAACATCTACTGAAAAGAAAAAATGTTTTCTACTTCTATCTCAGTACTACTTAAAACTAGATAGATGTTTCAATCATTGAAGTTTTATCTATTGCTTAAAATACATCCTGATCTCATAATTTAACTTTTGGATGCAAAAACATATGTTCTTAAGATAATTCTTTTATTATATATTGAAAATATAGTGCACAATGGCACAGTTGAGCTCTTCTTCTCAAGAGATGTCTGTTACTCTCACTTCTATGTCCACTTTCAATGAAGCACACTGTGGTTCTGGCTTACTCATCAGTTCATTTCTCTCACTTATGTCACTGGGAAGAGAAAGGCTGCATCATGCTGAATTTTTCTCTGATACTGGCTTTCTCTTAACCAAGGAAATTTTTGCCAATACCTGTAAAATCCTCTCTTGCTTAGATCTTCTCCTGCTATAAACCTTTTCACTATGCCAGCTACTCTTTTTCTTTGATTTAATTTTTAACTGATCTTTTAGAGTTGATTGGGTGTTTTCCTTTTTTTTTTTTTTTTTTTTTTTTTCATCTTCGTGAGCCAAAGCTCACAGTTTGTTTGGTTGTTTCTTTTTTTCTTTCCATCCTTCCATCTTCCTTCCTTATTCTCCTCACTTCCTCAGGATTTCATTTTTTTACATACATGCATGGTTTAAAATGCTACCAAGTGAACAATTCACATCTTTACTTAAGACCTGCCTCTTCATAAACTTTATCTTTCTGACTATACTTCTGGGATTTACTGATACTAAAAGAATTCCAAAACTTTCTTATAACATTGCTTGTTGACTGCAGTTGTTCTTAGAGTTGTAAAAACAGTTGTAAGAACAAGAAAGCGCTCTAACCCTTAGTCAGTTTTCCTACACAATGGTGAATTAAAAAAATGAAAACCAAATTGAAGTTTCTGAGACAAATGTGCTTGAGCATACACTTGAGCATACACTGACTCCACTGCATTGCTTTCAGACAACTGGACTTCGACATCTAAATTAACACCACCGAAATAAATTTTAAGCTAGTCAAATAATAAGAGAAAAATTTTAAATTCAGTTGAACTACTCCTGCCCCTTAACAAGAGTTCAGGGGGCTCTTTTCCATCCTTTTTGAATGGAAGATGACAGGTGAATCAAGTCCAAGGTCACAAATGTGAGTCTGTAAATTTTCAGCTCTCTCTGTATGAAGTGGTATATTCTTCTTGATTACCTTTCTTGCCTCACACTTGGACATCTTCAGATTAATTAATTTTAGATTCTCCTGTGATATATGCAGTGGTGGACATCCATTCAACAGCAAATATATATTTTTTTATTATTATTTTGAAATGATACCTGTATGATCATATCATAAAAGTGCACTTAATCGGCAAATTATGTATTCTTTCAAATTTTCATTTTTTCTCTCATAGAAAAAGGAGATACTATTTCTGGCCAAAATTATATAATGTAATAAAGCTACCAGTATCTCAGAGGTATGGCTATTTATAATGCAAGAACGTCTCAAGATTAAAAAGGACTGATAAATGGAAAGCAGTATTAACTGCACTTTCAAATCTAGCATAAATTATGTAACATTTTTACAAAAATAAATTAATACAGGACACTTTAGATCAGTATACTTCGGCTATGCTATGCACAAGAAATTTATTCACTAGTCATTTATCATTCATCTAATTTAACTCCTTCAAGGCTGGACAATTAATTTGCCTGTTGGACAACTAGCAAAATGGCTGTCTTCTCCATTTGTCTCTTGACATAACAGTCTTCCAGTTCATAGGAAAATACACGGAAGGATATCCAGACATTCAGTAGTACCTATGTCTCAGTATGTTTCTTCTTAATTTGTTTTGTAGTGATCCAAAAGATTTTTCCCACAGGTTCTGCTGAAAAATTATTCAATTTTAATTGACCCAGTGATCTATAGCTCTCCTTTCTGAAATATGTAAGATTAAGGTATTTTTTCATCCATCCCATAGTTGTGATTATTTCTGTATTTCTTTATTCTATTTCAAGTAGAAAAACTAAAATAAAAAATAAATTCCTTTCAATATATTCTAGAGTTTACTGAGATTTTTCTGTTAGAGCAACACATTCTTCTCTTTCCTATTGTTTGTTTTGTTGTGTTTTTTTTAAAAGTGCCACAGCTTGTACAGCAATTCCTGTTATTCCCAGTTCTTTTTCTGGTTAATGTATTTTTCTGCTTTGCACATCATTAATTTCCCTACAGATTTTAACAAGTATCTAGATTCCTCCTGAGTTGTCCATTGCAGTTAATACCTTTCTTCTTTAACACTTTTTCCCCTTAGCAATGAATATCTCAGAGATAGTCAATGAGTCACTGCTTCAGTTCTGGTAGGACAAAATTCAGGATAATTACTAAGTAAAACTTTCTGCAATATACGAATATCTCAAAGGCAGAAAATTCTGCCTCCTCATATCTTTCTTCCTATAGTTTAGCCACTGAGTTGGGGTACAACTGTGTTGCATTTAAATTCTGACTGCATTGGAGGTATTAACTAATATAAATTAAAGTAGAACTTCCCTTAGAATTGTCATGTAATTACAAAGTCAGTAACTTCTGCTTACCCACTAATTACAGAAAATGGTATTTGATAGCTGGATAATTTGATCATATTTGCAAATACCTGCTCTTGTCTTTAGTGCTGTTTGAAGGATATTTCAACATGTCTGCTCAATTATTCTGAATTTAAACATATGTATAGTGTAAATAAGATTTATTATATGCCAATGGATTGCTTTTACATATCTGCCAACTTAAATTCCATTACATTAATTCTTCTGTTGAATACAATTTTCTACAGTTTCACCTCTTTCAGAAGATGCATATTATCTCTCTTTATAACGGTGTGAAATGAGGGCCAAAACATTGCATTACACAAAAAAAGTTGAATAATCCTACATAGTTTTGTCTATTTTGGCAAGCACTTAAATAAACTGGTTTAGACTTGCACACACACTCCCCCACATGCACAAACAAAGGCTGCAGTGCCTGCAAAGCCACCATTATGTGTCTAAATAAAAGGAAGAAAGGGTTTTTCCAAAGGAGGAAACCTAAAACACACCTAAAGAATTATATTTTGTATAGTTGCCATTAACCTGTTGCCCAAGAATTCGAGACCAACTAGAAAGGAATCAAAATAAAAGCCACCACAGTAAGTTAAGTCATATGTAAGTAGAAAAAGCCCACTGTCATTGGCTTTCAATGATTTTTATTCTCCTTGAGAGTCTCATGGACTCATTTGTATGTATTTAATTCTTAATGCTGATTCTACATTACAAGAGAAGTTTGTCTATTATAAATGTACCCAAGACACGAGAAATACGTTTAAAATATTAAATATTATGAAAAAAATGCATTTTATTTGATTTTTCTTAAACGACTTTTCAACATTACCATCTTAATGTCTACATGCACATCTCACCAGAAATATCGGCTAGCTTTTCATGCAATCCTTTTACTGGTTTTCAGACAGTATCAATTTTTTAAAACTTTTTTGTTTGTTTGTTTGTTTGTTTGTTGTTGTTTTTTGTTTGTTTTATTTTATTTTTTAGTGTAGATAGTGCTTCTATCCTAGGACAGACCTTGAACAGGACACATCTCAACTGAGAATTATTCTAGACCATCAGATTATTAGAATTAGCTGGGACGCTGAAAATTTGAAGTTTACAGGGAAGAAATACTTGGGAGTGCATATGTAAGTATGCCACGTACAGCATGGGGAAGACACATTCCAAGTGTTAACTTTCCTAGGGTGGAGAAAATCAGAGCTGCCTTTATTTAAAATTCACCATTTAGAAAGAGTCAACACAGACACATTAAAGAACTAGCAGAAGCAGCAAAATAGTTTTATTGGGGCATACAAGCACCATTGACTTAAAGTGAAATGTAACACTACAATGTTAACCTGAGCCCTGTTTTGAATTATTCCAGTTAATCTAAAGAAGAAATAAGTATAGCGAGACCAATGGTTAATCCTACAATTGTATTTGTTGCCTCCTATATTTATAGGTAAATGATCTAGAATTATTGGCTTATCTCATCAAATAAACATCTTTTCAGTTCACTTTTATGAGTAAAGTAAACATCCGAACGAACAGGTTAAGCTGCATGACTATTATTGGTCACATTTTGCAGCTTGAAAAGTACATGTATAGAGTTTACTCACCAATTTATTTATTTTTGCTGCAGAGATTCTTCATAAGCAGAAATCTCTATGACCCTCTTAATTTAGACTGATGTCTTAGTCTACGTAGACAAAGACATTTCTTCAAACTGGCTACAGTAAAACCTGTACATGCAGTAAGATCTGCAAGCTGAGAACTAGGGATGTAGAGAAAGCAAGAAAGGCATTTTATAAAACAAAATAGTCCTGCAGGGAATGTCGGAAGTGTATCTAGGACCACCAGAATAATCCCCCTGAACAAGCAGGATAGATGGCTGATGAAATCGGAATAATCCTACAGAAGAAAGATGCCTGGCCAAACCAGAGCAATCCCTGGTCCCAAAAATAAGATAAATTATGTCAGCAACAGGTAAGATTGTCTCCTTTTGGGGAGAAGAATATAAAACATCATTAACAAGAGAGGAAAGATGCTAAGACAGCTCATACTGGTTCCAGCTTCCCTTGCACCCAGTGACCTCTCAAATCTGACCACCCAGACTTGGCTACCACAAGGAAACATGGCCATCAGCACTAAATGCATGATAGTAGCTTCTGTGGTAGGTTACAATGATTTGACACAGCAACCAAGTAAGAATTTTAACTACATTCTATACCACAGGAAGGAAGTCCTGTAGCAGTGCTCACAGCCTGAAAGCCAGCCCCAGGGGCCAAGCAGGAGTGAACTCAGGTGGGGAGAAGCTCCTTGAATGGCTGCTGTCAGCCCTGACCTTGCCCTGGGGCCTGCTGAGCCAAGCATCACCCTGGACTCTCCTATCCTGACCCAGGGGCTGCCTTCCCAGATGGGCCCAGGGCTTGTAGCAGTACCTGCACGTGGCCAGGCTGTTACTGATCTCAGTTACTGGCTGGGCCAGGCTCAGCTCACCAGACTGGTCAGGGAGGGAGGGCACTGACCATCCTCACCTCTGTTGTGCCCAGACAAATACGGCCTGAAAGCATGCTGGGGCAGAATAGCAACAAAAGATACATGAATGAGATTTTGGAGGAGCTTAATACATATTTTATTTGAGGAAGGGCAAGGAAGGGCAGGGCAAGGAAGGGAAGCAAAATATACAGAAATATTAAACAAGGTATATACTTATCCAGACCTAGATTATATTTTTGGAAATTTATGGGAGGAGCAAGTCACAAAGGCATATTTATTTTTATTTTGCTTCACTCTGTTTCTTCATTAATTTTGTAGCTAGCTTCCAAAAATAAATAATTTTTCTCTGGTTAGAGATGCCACCATGTACAGAAAAGCTAACCTTCCTGATTTTCTCTGTTGTTGGAGGTCCAAAATATTCTGTTCCTAGCAGACCTGCTGTTTTTTTTTTTTTACTCTTTGAAAGCCACATTTTAAATAAAGTTAATTCTGGGAATAGAGAATATAGGCACTGTACATAAATGAATACATACTTCTGTGCACATATGTATGTAACTGCCACTATAAACCCTGGTACTGCCATTATCAACTCAGTATTTCCAGCAGAGGAAGAGACATGAGATAAAGACAATCTATTTCTTCCTAAGGTGTCAGCCGCTGAGCTGCTCCTTCACATTTACTCTGCTGCACCCTGCTTCCTCCCTCCCTCAACCTTTATCCAAGTTTCACAACTAGGATGCAAGTTGCAGGCAATCTAAGAGATTACAAGGAGACAGCAAGGCTTCAGCTTTAAAAAAAAAAAAAAAAAAAAAAAAAGGTGATCCATATTTAATGTCACAATGATGGATGAATCTTTTTGGATTAGATATGAAATTAAATTTCTGGCAGCAGAAAGTGTCAGGCACTTCTGTCACATTATGCTGTGTCTGACATAAGAAACAGTGTCACTACTGGGATCATTACGTATTAAAAATAGATGCTCCAGAATAGGCTCTAATAGCCTGTTTTACTTTTGTGTGTATAAATACATTTGTATTTTCAAAACTCCCACCATAGCTTTCAGGCTTAAATTGTGAAGCGTTTAATTTTCTTTTTTATTGCTGAAAATGCCTTTGTGAGTTCAAGAAAAACTTAAATTACTGCCTCTATGTAAACTGAACATGGACTTTATATATATATATAAACACATACACACACGCATATTTTTTAATTAAAAAAAATCCCAATCGACTTACAAAATGTATTTCTCACTTTGGTTTGAAAGCAGAAATGAATAATTGTTAAGCAATTGTCATTTTGCTAGGTTATTTCACAGTCCAAGTAAGCAGGATAGATGAACCCTTTACATTTAAAAAGAAAGCAAATAATTTCAAGTGCAAATACTTAGAACCAAGTTCATAAAAGCGGGCTCGGTACATTCAGAATAAATAAACATAAATACCACAAAGACTAATGAATCACACAGAACTAAAATTAAGAAATGGCAAAAGCTAAATAATATTTTCCATCTCCTGCATCTTTTAAATATCTAAAACAGGTACATGTAAAAAATCACATCACGTACAAAGGAAAGAAGGTTGGGCTTGGATTTTTCACACTGTCACATTCAGACTTATTGGGAGGACCGTAATGAAAAGATGACACTTATGATGGGCAGTGACAGGTATCAGGAAATTATTACTTACACATAGTAAAAGTATTGGCCAAAATGAAATGACAAGTCACTTTTGTCTGCCTCACTAGGTTTCAAAAGTTCTCCAAGAACCTCTAACTGAAAATGGAACACTTCAAAATGTGGCAACACAGATCTTAAGATTACTGAAGATTTCAGGACTGTAGAAATAAATTTGCTAGTAAGCAAGAACAGTCAAAAGTGGTTCTGAGCAAATCCTCTAAAAAAACTCAGACTAACATCCTAAACACATTATTAAAAAAAAACCCAATCAACAAACACTTTACTTCATACAATTCTTTTCCAAATAGAAATTATAGGTCAATCATTTGAATATATTGCATGCTTCATTTGAAATGTTTTTTATTTTTTATTGGAAGAACTGTTCATCCCTAATTAATCCCTAATTAAGATGGACACTTGGTAAATAGTAGGACTGCCTTCATTACATACACCACAACAGAAAACTAATGGCCACAGACTATGATAAATAGCATGATTGTTGAAAGAGTAATCACTTTGTTGACAGGGACAATCTCCTGACCTTAAAATGCTTTCTTACACAGAAGGGCCGCTAGAAAAGTCACAGTAAGTACAGATGTCCACTGTTTAGTTTCAAATACAACATATCGTTTGCATAATTTTGGAGAGAAGCAGGACATAAGTAAACTAAAATTGAATTCCTATGTTGAACTGATACAGACACATTCACATTTTTATATTCTGAATAACAACTTGAAAGCTACATTTAAAACAGATGTCTAGAAAACGACATTTTAGAGTGCACTGCTGGCAAATCAATATATACAGGTTAGGGCTGCAGAATCTTGGGTGTCAGATCTCAGACAGAGAAACTCATTATAGTTAGATGAGAGAAGAGTCTGACAGGATGAGTTACTGGTAAAAAATTTAAAGCACATAATACAGATTATCTGTGGTTTCTAAATATAACACTAAGAGAGCAACTTAATTTGGCACCAAGGGTGCAAATTTAATGCCTTGTCCTTTTAATGACTAAGCTCGTCAGTACAAATCCCTTCCATTCTAGGGAAGGCATGCACTTTAGGAAAATAAATCAATTTAGTTTCTCAAAATACTTCCCTTCATTGGTGATAAGAGGAGCTGAGATTTGTATCTCTAAAACCAAGTAAATTAAACCCTCCACATATGCTTAGATTTGTTTAAATTCCTTGTACCCTGCATCAAAAATAAAGAAAAATGCTTAGGGCAGAAATACCTATCAATAGAAAAAGCAGCCGAAAGACAAGTTTTCATAGCAAACTTTTCTTGGATTTAGACTTGTAAAGATAACTGATAAATTATCAGTCCTAACAGTCTGAAGAGTTTTGCCTATTTTATCTGGTATTTATTCCCCTTCTTTTTCACAGAATCACAGGATGGTAGGGGTTGGAAGAGACCTCTGGAGATCATCTAGTCCTCCTCCACTGCTAGAACAGGATCCCTTAGAGCAGATTACAGAGGAACATGTCCAGGAGGGTTTTGAATGTCTCCAGGTATAAAGTCTTGGCAGCCTCCCTGGGCAGCTTGTTCCAGGGCTCTGTTACCCTCAGAGTAAATTATAGGCTCTCATAAATTCTTACTGAAAGGCACTGTTCCAAGTTGCGGAGGCATGCTAATGCTTCTTTTTGTTATCAGAAATTCACAAACACAGTCCTTCAGGAGTAAAAATTAGGTTTTGACTGACAGCTACTGCCTTATAACCTCCATCATGATCTATTTTGACAGGGAGTAATTCAATAATAAAAACAGGCGGGGAAGAGAAAAAAGAGGAAGTAATACTCTACTGTTAAATAAGCCTTTGGCATAATTTTACCTTGCATTAGAGGAAAAAAAAAAGTCTAATCAGAAATTAAGTTATTTAAAGATTATGAACTATTCAGTATTACAGGAATTCTGATGCGTTTTTTAGTATTAGAGTTAATTTAATTTGCTGAAAACCTTTTCTCAGTCAATCAATCAATGTAAGTGCGATATCAACAGATAAACTGCGACAATAAGGAAAGAAAAATTAACTCTTTTTTTAAGGTCACAGCAGTAAGCACCAGTCATTTATGAAGTCGTTTTAATTTCTTTTCAAAAGATAGCACCCAGTTTCTAGATAATATGTATTTGTGAATTGTCTGGTGAATGTATTGGTACCTAAACCCAAAAAGAGGCCAGATCTGTGCTCCTCTTACTTAAAAACAGGAACAACATAAAAGCTGCTTTGAAAAGAAATTTGCCCACTGAAGTGAAGGAAATTATTAAATTATTTTTTAAAAAGTAGTTCTGAGAGATTTTGTATATTAATTCTATGATATTATCTAAAGCCAAATCCACACATTTTGTTATCACATATTAATTTATTTGCTGAGGAGAAGAAATCCTGCAGTAGAATTTAGAAATTAACCACTAGGCTATTTTTATTTTTATGCAGGAAGAAGTTAGGGGAAAAAAAATGGATTGTAATGGATTGCAAGGTAAACAAAGGATAGGATCCTGACAATAACAATAATTATTGTTACAATGTAAAACCTGAAACGAAGCAGCTATTTCGTATTACAATAAAATTAAGGCAACATTTTCCAATTCAAACCAGCATATCTAAACAACAAAAATAATGTGATAATCCTATTCTGTCTGCCATGCAAGGAAAATAAATAAAACTGCATTGAACTTCTACTGAGTAAACAAATATGAACCATTTACTGAAGAGACTAAAAAAAATCATTTCCAATTGGAAAATTATTAATTCCTCAGATATAACAGAATCTCTGTGTTATAGTATAATATATTTACAATGTCTCTGAATGATAGAAAAATATAATTTTAACTTACCTATTTTCAGTAAGAGTCAGGACATTACGAACCATATTGGAATTCAATGAAAGATGAACAAAGACAGTTCATTTAAATATATATATATATAAAAGAGAAAAAGAAAAAAGAAAGTTATTATTCATAGTAATCTCTGGTCTTGGTGTATATGAATACAAATATTTTTTTTTCTGACTTTAATGTCTCTCAACTTTTCAAATCTTGATTTGCTCTAATTTGCAATTATGGAGTAAAAAATGTGACAAGTAGTGACATATCAAAAGGACTTATGTATCTATACTTTATGCAAGATTAACAACTTTTTTGTACCAAGTAATAAATTCTGTCTTAAATTACCAAGCCACTAAGACATTGCCAAATACTTGCAACGTTTTTTTTACAATACTTACATTTAAAAAATGAAAAATGCAACGATTAAATAATTTAAAAGCTCTAAAAAGAAACTGCACACTGCATGAAGAATGACAGTGACAAGCCAACAGAGAACACAGGGCACAAGAACATTTCCACAGGAATTTATGCCATTTTCAATTAATTTAGTTCCATCTTAAATCATTGGGTTTTTGGTTCTTGTTCTATACAGAATTACATGGTATAGCCCAGAATTGAGGCTTCAAAATTATTCCAAAACAATTTGATGGAATTTGGCAATTTGTTAATAATATTTGCAATGATGGGTCAAATTAAATACATTTCTAGAATAATCTTTCCATTTCATTATCCAACTCTTTAATAACATCAACGGTAGCCTAACAAAAATATAAGCACTAATAATTCAAAGGAAAAATTAATTTTAAGTTAAGGATTTCTTGATAGCCTGGGATACCAAAGTAATTGTCTTATATTCATAATTGCATTTAATCTGTACAAAATTTCAAGATGTCTAGTTTTGTTTTCAAATTATAACAATCTAATCTTTCAAACACCATAGAATTACCTTTCTCAAAAGAATTTTACAGTTTTTAGTAGGTTAATAAAATACTAATTCACCAAACACAAACTATCAGTTCACCCAGGCACATACTTATCACATCTCTGCTCCTTTCTCTAGCTTATACATTATGAAAAATGTCATGGGTATTGCTTCAAGAACATAACTCTACATAAAGTACTTAACCACAGACGTGCACTAGCTCCATAGAGCAGAATTTCTCACAGAAGTCTATCACATTTTTGTCTACTACTGCTCCATTCTCATCCTTATGATAGAAAAAACAAGCAGAAAAGAAAAGTGTAGTCAAGCAGGAAGAGACACACACACAAAAAAAAGAGGTCTTTTTGAGCCTTTTTGCTTGCACTTGTTTTGAAGTTTGTTACCGTATCTAGCAATTAACAGATATATGCACTCATATACACATACCTCCAGCAAAGTATGATTCTTGCCTGAAGCGTATTTCCACCTCCCAGAAACTGAATGTAGTGGCCATATAAACTGCAGCCCCTAATGTTTGTAGACATTAAGTGATTCATTTCTCCAGAACTTGTTTTCAAAGGAAAACAAAGGATTTCCACTTAAACTACTTCTGGAGCAGAAACATAAAATGTAATAGCTTATATATATATATATATGTAGACATTGTACTTAACCTCATAACCATCTTTAACATTTGTAACACGTAACCTGGACATTCTTATAAGTAACTATAATATTTTGATTCTCCTCTGGAGTAGGAAGGTTTCTTTTCCATGTTGCTTGCACTGTCTGATGAATAAATCCTCTCTATTTATTTAGACATTTAGATTTTTTTTCTACTCTAATTTCAGTTCAACTTTATATTTCTTTCATAACCATCTCTATCACTAAATATCTTGTCTCTGTAATATCTTGATAGACCCTCTTGTAGAAAAGCATTTCGGAAGAGAGTACTGCTATACAAGTACAGAGATACCTACGCAAAAATTGCATTTAGATTGGATAAACGTTCTGGCCAGACAAAGCTATAAAAATGTTTGGGAGATACAGAAATTAATTCAATATCTTTGTTGAAATACATAAAATATTTTCAATTTCTGTATTTATCTGGTTTGGAGGGGGGTTTTGTCATCATAAAAGCACTTGCTTCTGTATGTACTTTCCCAGATCTTTTTATACTCTGACATACCATAAGGAGTCTAATCGTGGTGCCCAAATGATTTTAATTAGAAAAATGTCAGAAATTAATCTAGTATGACAATAGAAATTTTGAATATTAAGTACATTGTAGCTCTTCAAACAAAAGACATACTTAAGACCTAAAACTAATCTCTCCGAAAAGTTCACAGTATTTTATTAGTGATAACTGTCAGCAACAAGAGTGTTTCAAAAGGATACCCTAAAACATTGTTTCTGTAGCAATTTAGACCTTGCACACCTTACTCTAGAGAACTGGTTGAATGTTCTCTCTGAAAGAGTACATGCATGATTCTCAGTAGTGTCTCTTGAGGCTCTATTCACTTAATCTGTAGTCTTCTATCATAAATCACTCCTCTTTAGCTTACAAAATCACAACCAAGAGGAGAGGAGGAAGAATTTCTTACGTTCATCCCCCTATCCATTATGTCTTTAAAGAAAAGAAAAGAAAATAAAATACAACAGTCCACTAGTGTCAATGAAAACAGAGCATCCAAAGGTACATTTGACATTGTACCAATTCACATGCTTTTCTATGTGCATTCAAGTAAATTAACAGGTTGCCAAACTGAAGGTGTTTTTTGGCATACAAAAAAGATGCCCTCCCCAAATGTATTGATTGTTATTTCAGGAAACTTGAAAAGCATAGTATTAACTAACCAATAAATTACCTCTAACACTAGACATTGTCAACATTTTCAGTTACCTACCAATATTTTAAAAATCCCTAAGGCACAAATAAGTGATTGTAAAATAAGTTTCCATAAATTTTCAGTCCTCCCTGACAGAGAGAAGCCCTTTGGCACCTGCAGTCATGACACTGCAGTAGTAAATGTGAACCTTTTAACTATTCTTAAAGTGGAATTGACAATTGGTATAGTTGATGGAGGAACAGTATCTTAAGAACCACACAAATTCATATTTTCACTCTAATAAACCATTTAGAATGGGATAATACATATGTGGAAGGATGCCGCAAAATAAATGTCTAGGCTTATATTGCAGCATTATTTGAACAACCATACTGATAACACACCCATTAATGAAACATTAATAAAAGAAAATTATCTGTTTATTTATCAGTCTTTGTTGATGGTTGCCTCAATAGAGCACATTCTTCTAGCAAAAGCAGCTGTACAATATCCTTGGTTCATTCTAGAGATTAAGCATTTTCATACATTTTTGTGTTAATATGTTCTCTTTTACTTTCTATAACTACCAGCTTTCTCTGCTCCTACTATCAAACCATCAACATCCTTGATTGATAGCAATAGTCCTATTAAGGGCATCTAATACAATAGAGCCTTAAAAATACAATTCTCATTTCATTACTATAGTACACAATACACACATAATTCTCTTAGAACTACTGTTAAAACAGTTGCCCCATTTTTTGAGTAATTTCTTCCTCTGATTAATATATGAGATGCCAGACAGACATGCAACTTACTATAAAATTAGATTCTAGTTCAACAGATGAAGCAACTCAACTATCATACAACAATGGCACATCAATTAAATATGAACCCCTTTAAAGTCTCATCTGTGTTCCCAAACCTACTCTGAATGAGTACCTATTCCCTTTAATGAAATGTGTAATGAATGTGGAGTTTAAGGACATTACTTAATGGTGGACTTGGTAGTACTAGGTCAACAGTTGGACTCTATAATCCTTAAGGGTCTTTTCCAACCTAAATGATTCTATCAAGTTTATTTATCTTACCTCAGACAGGAAGTAGGCACCAAAGTAAGACAATTGTCCCTGTTCTTGTTCAAAAGACCATGTAAGCTTTTTTTTCACTTCATAAAAATGAATGCCCAACCCCCACTGGAAAATGAGGCAGACTCCTCACTCCATTCGGCCACCTATTTCACTCTTTGATGTAAGATAGATATTTTTGAACTGTCTGCGAAGCATCCTGATGCCAGTATACATCTGAATGTCTGGATTCAAAGCAGTAACTAGGAAACAGGAGATATAAAATGAAATTTCTTCAAGTTGAAAAAGTACTCATATTATCAACACATTTTGAAATAGGTCTTCTCCCTGGTTCCTTATCATTTGGAGTTCTGAAATAAGAGTGGTGAGTCTTGCATTGAATCCAATGTTCTATGAATGAATTAACATCATTTTTGTGTTAAACCTTCAACAGAGGCTAGACAGTCATTAGGCATCTCTTTTCCATCTCCAAATCACAAAAGAAACAGGCCACCAGACTGCTTCTAAGTATAAATGGGAAAGACTAGGTAAAAGGGTTAGGCTTTCTTTACTCCAAAACAGTCATTGCTTTAGACATCAAGGATGAGGCTGAGTTTAGAGTTAGCATTGGAGAACT
The DNA here is from genome assembly GCF_020740795.1 of Apus apus. Lineage (NCBI taxonomy): Eukaryota > Metazoa > Chordata > Aves > Apodiformes > Apodidae > Apus > Apus apus. The sequence goes on along the minus strand of NC_067282.1, from coordinate 90,358,492 downwards.
GGGGCTTGGGTCAACTCTGACAACATGCATACTTCCTGCTTAGTCCTTTAAAACTCCCCCTCTTATTTAACAAAGCTAGTAAAAAATCCAATTAGCCTTCTAATTTCCATCAGGCAGTCATGAATCTAAATTTTACTACACCAACAATGTTTAAATAGCTAATACTTTCTGAAACATACCTAATGTTATACTACTCTCTGCTCCATTGACTTTTTCTATTCTCATAAAATTTAACAAAAGAGGATGACGGGTTTACAACATCAAGCCATTAACATTTTGCAATGGTATTTTATTATTATTTGCATCCCCATAATAGTGAGTGACCCCCTCATCTCAGAACTTCTTTATAAAGAGAAGCTGAACAGGCAGCTGCATGGTCACATGTGAAGAATGTTATAAATAGAAGATGATTTTTAAAAGGTAAATTAGAGTAAAATAATCTTCAATTTTACTCAGTAAACTGAGGAAGAAAGAAGAAAAGTATCTTGTCCAAGAGCTCAAAAGAACTTTTTGACAGAGCAAGGAATAGAGCTTAAATATCCTTAACACATAAGGACCAGAAACAATCTGTAAGTAATTTATACTGAATTCTCCTTTCACCTCTCTTTCCTCCTATTCTAATAGACTTTTTGCTTTGGTTCTGGCTCAAAGCCAGTTAAAGCCTTCTTTTTATATAATTAGTCAGAATTCATTTTCTGCATGAATGCACTGACTCTTTCAGGTTTTTGCAGAAGCCATAGATTTTAGTTAGAATGTGGATGTGCATGTCTCATCTCAGCTTCCTATCACAGGATGTCTTTTGTAATTTCTGTATGGGACCACCCCTCTTTAGACTGTTCTTGAACTCAGTGGTGTTCTCTCTCTTCTGCCTAATACAGCTGCAAAAATTTTTAGTCGCCCAGTACATATCCCTAGGAACTGAAGATGAGGAAAGAAAATATGGAGAAAACCTCTAACACTCTTACTTCTGTAGAAATAAATGCCTCTAGAAAGTAACATTAATAGCTTGATTTTCATTACTAACTGCTTCTGTAATGGAAAAAGTAACTCCCAGCACTCACCATTGCCTCATGCACACTAGGAAAATCAATCTTCATTTTGCTGGTCCAGGTGAAATGAAGACCTTTACCCACAATTGCCAACCACTCTTAAACTAAAATCCGCTGGTTTAATTTACAGGGAATTGCAGACAAGGTATATATGGCTACCTCAAAACCTTCAGAATATATACATTCTAAAAAGCAAATCAGAACAAAACAGAAAAACATTCTCCAAGTGGTTCAGATGTAGTGCTGAAAATTGCATTTTTTCTGACAATCTGCTCAGAAAAAAAGAGACTCAGATGAAAGGGACTGCGACACTTCTAACTTCAGGAATTAAAGCAAAAAGCCATTCACCAAAAAGGTTCTTCTTTGGACTTATATGAGTAAGTTTAGAAAAACATAAAATGCAAACTGGTGTTTCCTTTAAATCCTGTGGCTTGACAGATACATAGTAAAACCTGTACAACTCCCATTTCCTTTCCCTAAACTTCAACAAGACCTTAAAAGACCTTAACAGCTCACAAAATGTTTAAAAACAGCCAAAATTATTCTAGCTTTTTTTCCTTGTATGCTGGATTAGCAGCATATTGTAAAATATATATCAATTTATGTGACACACTTGTCAAAAAGAAGTAACAGGACTTTTCAGTGTTGTTTTGTGGTTTTTTTTTTCTATCAATATATCAGCATTTCCTAACATTATTTGACATACTCAGTATTTACTCAGTTCTTTGATAGTGAAGGGGAAAAATATAATAATTAAAAAATTTATGCTTAACATAATGAAAGAGAACAGCTGGGATAGATGGAGTTGTGCTTGGGATGGATGATGAGCCAACTGAGAGCTGTGGGTAAGGATTAAAGAGATGACAGGCAAAGATGACATCATAGCTGGTGTCTGCTATAGACCACCTGACCAGGAAGAACAAGTGGACGAGGATCTCTACAGGCAGGAGCATACTCACATTTTACAGGCCCTGGTCATCAGAGGGGGCTTCACCCCATTATCTGCTGCAGCAACAACACAGCAGGGCATAAGCAATTCAGGGGGCTCCTGCACAGTATCAAAGACAACTTCCTGACCCAAGTGAGAGGCCAATGAGAAGAGGTGCTCTGCTGGGCCCCAGTGTTGGAGAAATGATGGTGTGCAGGGTTAGAGAGTGGGTTGGTAGGAAATGTGGAACTTGCAGTTACACTCACATTTCAAAATGTGTCTCATTTCTCAGGCAGCAAAACAGCTTCTCTATTAGAAGTCACACAGGCTAAGGACAATTTCATTTTTTTCATCATAAATTCCTCCCATATTAAAGACATCTGGCATATAAAATATTTATGACAATTACTAAGTAAGCTAGAACAGCTGTGAGTTAGAAACCCTGACATCCAGCTTCGCAAGGGTTCCACTTTGTGATAACTGCACAAAAAGAAGGTGCCAAAACCTACTCCTACAGCTTTAGTTTTCTCTTTGTAGGTTTAATTCTGAAATATTGTAAAGAAACCTTCCAAGTCAGCATAGGGCTGTTCCTATAATCCAACATAAGGTTCCCCCACTCTTGGCAAAATAGAATTTAAATGCTATTAAATGCATTCCAGGTAATCAGCTCCTGGCCATTCACCCTGGTTAAGCTGGCAATCCTATTTGAACTCTGATAAAGTAGTGCTAGTGGTAATACTCTTCATTTGCACAAAATCAAAACCCCCTTGGTTTTAGCAATCTGTTTCCTGATAGTGACTGTTGATACATCTTCAATGGCAGTCCCAAAAAAGAAAAAAACTAAGGAAGTTTATATCTGCTCATCCTAAATCTATAAAGAAAAATCCAACCCAAAAACCAAACTACACTCTTCTCCTCCCTGAGAAGAACCAGTTGACTGTACCAGGATTCTTCCAATAAAAGGGAATGAAGATGTAAACTTGGTTAATCTTGACAAATACAATAAAACAAACTTGCAGTGTGCATTTAATTTCCAGGGTAATTTTGCAAGTAGCAAAGTGTATTAAAAAAACCCCACCTTTATTTTCTAGAAGTTCTGTTGTGTTTTATTTACCTTTTGCTGAGTTTAATATCAGTCTTTTACATGCACATAAGGGTTAAAATACATAAAAGAAGTGATAACGAAGTACAATCGGGGGAGCCTAAAAATGTACAGCATCTCACTGATGTTTATAAATATCTAAAGAGTGGTTGGTCAGGACGATGGGGTCAGACTCAGTGGTGTCCAGGGACAGAACAGAGCGTAAAGGTCACAAACTGCTACACAGATTTAATCTGAATATGAGAAAATACGTCTTTAAGGGTAACAGAGCACTGGAAGAAGCTGCCCAGGGAGGTTGCGGAGTCTCCATCCCTTGAGATATTCAAAACCCACCTAGATGTTATCCTGTGTAATCTGCTCTAGGGGATCCTACTTTAGCAGGGGGGTTGGACTAGATGATCTCCCGAAGTCCCTTCCAACCCCTACCATTCTGTGATTCTGTGAAATGTAATCAGGGATGCAAGACAGATCTGAGGTCATGGATTTCTTAAGCATAAGAAAATGTCAATACAATGGATAAACAAACCCACAATCATCTATTGGACCTTCCTGTTCTTGATTTCAGCTCTACACAGTAATTTAAGAAGAAATACAGGAACGATTAGGATAGCCTAAATGGAAAACAAAATGTTTTAAAATGGCAATATAGCTGATTATGGGTCAGCAGTCTCATCTGCCTGTTTTTACATAGTTGCATTTGCCAGCAAATGAAAACAGAATGATTACTTAGATAAACAGCAAGATTTGAAAAACATCATCCTAGGGAGAAATAAACTCCACCAATGTCTACATACATTAACTTAAAAGCAAGCAAGAAAAGCATAGTCAGTGAAACAATCAGCTACATTTCAGTCTATGCTAATTTCATAACATCTGTGAATTTAACATAATGTGGTGATTTGAAAAATATGTTTGTTTTTTCACGACCATTAAATCACACAACTATTACGGATAATACTATTCAGTGTCACAGATGAAAGAAAGGGAAGGGGCATATGGTTATTGCTCACATAGTCTGTCTTTAGCTGTTATGATTAACAAATCAATTCCTTCTTCATTTTCTTTTTCATCTCCCAAAACCAACACTGCCTTTTAGGGACAAAACCCATTGTTTTAAATTTGTCACTAGGTAAATAAGTCACTGTTCCTTTGATTATTACAGGATCTTCAGTGTCTTAGGTGAGGTTTTGTTCTGCTTCTCTGTTTTCTTCCTTCTTTCCTGTCAGTAAAGAATGCTGTTTCAGAAGTGAAGGGGATTTTTTCTCTTTCTCTATCAGAAATACAACATACAGTTAGTTACGCATTAACTGGAGCAGATCGAGTAGGGCACCAAGTTATCTCTTAAGTCATTCATAGCCTGGAGACGATTTCCTGAATGAAGAATAATTTTACTATTTATAAAGTCCATCACAGCCATAAACAGATTGAATATTGGTCCTGGGTTTATTTATTCTTATTCACAAAGCAACTCAAGGAAGAATCCACATAAATACTCAACCAAATTATTTTTAAATGTGTTTTAAGCTACAAGGCAATAAGGTTCTTTTGCATATTCACTTATCTACCTACAACAGTGTAGAAGGGGCATGGGTAGCCCATGTTTGACTTTGATTTAGGTGGGTCCCTGTTTTGCTGTGTCCACTTTTCACTATCTTCAATGTTTTCCATGTTTTCTGAGGCTCAGTTATTTCACTAACAACTGCCTGAAATAAGATAAGACCAGACTGCAAATGGATATCTTTGCTATGAGGATCATAGATTCTTTTAAAATGGGAAAATTCCATGCTTTGGACAATTTTTATTCAACAAAAGCCACATTGCTATGATGATCATGATTACGACTCAATCAGTATACTGAACCAATTACTTATAAAAAAAAAAGCACACCAATTTGACTGTAGCTATATTCAGTTGATTAACTGTCATAAAGGAAACAAAATGCATCTTCATACCACTTTAATAGCACATGAAGATCTGAGAAATGAAATAAATTATGAACTCCAAAAAAGTTTAATCAGCTGTTTAAAAGAATTAAAGCAACAGATACAGCAGAGAAATAGGAGCAACAAAAAGGAAGCAGGTGCAAGTTATCAGTTATAATATTTATCTCAAATCTCCTTTTCAATAAACACTGAAATTACTCCTCTGTTCTTTATCCTCAAGAGTCTCATCTCCTTTCTAAAACATCCTGCATAAATATTCAGCACCATACATAAATTGCTTAGTAATTCAGAAGTTGCAAAAAATTGCAAAACAATTGTTATATTTAAAGTATGCCATGAGATATATTATGTTTTCAGCTATCCAGTAATATGTCCTATCCTGCAGATAGTACTTATTTAAATACAAATTTATTAAGCCATTTTGCTTTAGAAAATCAAGGAACACTGAAAATAAAGCAGTAACTGTCCAGATGCACATAACCTGTAACAGCTATAAAATATAAATTACTTCCAGATCTTAAGAGGCTGGACAACTAGTAGAAGGGACAGAGTAATTAATTGGCCTTGCAAACTTTTCCAAAGGTAATATAATGTGGATCTGGTAAGATGAATTAAAGTAGGCAACATCTATACTCAATGAAACTGCAAGCTTTCCTGTGGAGGAAGCACATACAGCAGATTTTACATTGCTCTTCTTTGATATAATGATTCATGTGATTTCCTCTTGCTTAAAAGTGATTTTTTGAGACAGAGTAAATCCCCAGTAAGTGTGACAGTGGCCTTTTAAAACTGCACTCCTTAGAATGCCATGACAAAAGCAATACAGAACTCAGAGTTGCAAGCCTTTTTAAGGCTTTAAGAATAAAGTTATTTCATTAGTTAGAAAAAAATCCTATTTATGTAGCACCTAGGTTCATACCTTAGACACAACATTTCAAAAGCTGTTATCTATAATGATGTGAAAAAACTAGGTGAGGATAGTTGATAACTAACTGAAAAATGCAGTATGAAAAATAATATCAACTGAAAATTAGAATGTATTGACATGTACAAGTGGATGCATTACACAATCAATTTGTTTTCTTTATCCCTAAAGAAAAACATCTACTTACAGACATATCGCTCAAAACTTTTTTATGCACATGCAACACTACAATTTTAACTGAAGAGGAATATAAAGCAAAACCTTATCTAGTCTACATCCTGTGTGAAGATTCTTGTGCAAATAGGCTTAACGAAAAACGAGCTAAGTGTTTTCATACTAAATTTCATTAAACACATCCATGTAACTCATGTTCCTACAGTTTTGTCACAATTTTTAAATGTTTGAAACTCTTTTCAGATTCACTTCAGAATGAAATGAGAAATAAGAACTAAACAGCAAGATGAACAAAAGTAAGTGATGATTTTGAATACTCTGCACTGTCACAATTACCTGATGGAGCCATTTCTAGTTTCTTTTCTCTCTTTTTTTTTTTCTTTTTTTCTCTTTTATAGGAGTAAATCTATAGAGATTAACATCAAGAAAAAATACAAAATCTTAAATTATCTACACCTGAACTCCTGGGAGAATTATAGTACAACAGCACCTCTACTTAACATGGCAGAAACCACAATATGTCAATCAAGCATCAGCTAATAAGTACCTTTACTCATTGTCCTGGACCACACAATATATTTTGTTTATGAGACTCCTGGAGCAGGCTGACTTCTCAACAACACTTACAGGATTTCTCCTGGAACTGTAAGAAAGACATCAAATTTGCTACAATCTGTGCAAAACAGCTGTTCTTGAATATAACCTTGGATGCCTGGTCCAACCACCAGGGAAAACAATCACAGGCTACCAGCCAAGGGCATGCTGTTTCAGTAGGACCTTTCATATTATGGCCAAAATCTATGGAAGCACCATCTGTCCAGAGAACAGATAACACATTTTTTTTGTATGTTTTTTTGCTGCTTGCTCTCTCCAGTTCCCAGCTTACTGTTTTCTTGACCTGTGACATTGCAATATGACTCTGGATTTGCAATGTATGCACAACATACAACACGGAATTATCTTCTTCCAAGAGATTTACATTACCTAGCTCATGATAGGGAGCAATACTACAAGTTAAATGTCAAAGACACAAAAAGTTATTTACAGTCTAAAGTGCAAGGATTTTTCATTGTGCAAATCCCATTAATGAAATCCACACAAATAAGTCCCTTAGCTTGTTCCTAAAGAGATTAAAGCTAAAGCAGTTACTTGTAACTACATGTCTTATTCAACAGACTAGCAATTAGCAGACTTTAATGACATATAACATGTATAAACATAAAATAATTGTTTGGCTGGAAGCCTGGCAAAACCACAGTTCTGTGAGTGAAAATTTATCTTTCAGATGAAACGTAATTTTCTTTCATAGTGCAGTTAAGTTAATTGTACAAGTCAGGCTGTATTTTGAAGTCAGCAATTTGGAAAAGCATTTTGTGTCTTCAAAAGTAAAACAAAAAGCAATAAAATTATTACCATTCAACCTAGCTGACATCCTTCATACAGTGCTGGAAGAAAATAAAGTTTTGACAAATGCTTTCAAGAACCTGAATGGGAGAAGGAACAAAGGGCATGCTATGGAACTGGTGTTAATATAAGATTTATAAAAATAACCTTTTAAAAAGATACATATACACAATTAGAGAAACCCAAAGAGGTATCCTGTTCTAACACATAAGGTGTCAGGGCCTGGTGAAAAGAAAAAAGAAATTCAAAGAGGGAAAAAATAAAACATACCACTCTAGAAATAAGTGAACTTCCACCATTTTCAAAGAAAGTAAGAAGTGACTTAGGCATCAATCACCTGCATAGATCTTTCGCAGCACAAAAAAACCCAAACAAAACAACACAAAAAAACCCAAACCCAACAAACAAAAAACCCCACAGGTATAGTATTTGTTCAATAACACTCAGCAAAACTTCTACTAAAAACAATGTTTTCTTTGCTTTTTCTTTCTCTAAGTATTTATTTTATTTCCCATATCCAGTGGTTTCTGACACTTCAAATTAATTATTTCACTACATTAGCAAACTATGAGTCAAAATCAAAGTCATGTCTCAGCTGCACAGAGTGCTGGGCCATCTTCTCTAGAACATGATTTTGCCAAGAAAGGTTGGATCAGATGATTCTTGAGGTCCCTTCCAACCTTGCATTCTATGATTCTATGAAGTTCTTATTTTTCAGGCTTTACCCTACTGTAAACTCTCAGCCATTTTAGTAGGAATTTATATTGATGTTTCACTTATATAAAATAGCAACATTTTTTAGGTGAATGAATGCTGCTGATTTTCCAAGAGATCTGCAAGGATCACCCTGGAACGCAGTTGCAACCTTAAACTCAGTGTATTAATTTCAAACAGTGTGAAGTCTTCATGGAAGGTCTATAGGTCTATACCAGCTGAAAGCTTTCATCTTTGAAGAGGCTTTTCCAAATCAGTCTAGTCTCCAGCTCAGTAATGTCTCAATTTATTTGATTTTTTCATTAAGTCCCAGAAGCTTATTTTGAAAAATAAGTCTGATTATTATATTAAAAATAAATAAATAAATCCCTAAACAATAAAAATAAAAGGTATCTTTACTATGGTAGAGTCAGCATATTAAATTTATTATTTTTTTAAGTTGAGTTCATATCAGCAGATTCAAAAAACATACTCAACCCTACCGAGTAATTAAAGAGAACAGACATCTCTGTATGTATACATGTGTACATACATATATATACATGTACTGTATACATTTGTAAACATCTGAACCAAATAAAAAAAACCTAGAAAACACTGAGAAAACACTGACTATGTACTACCATTTTTGAGGTTACGCTATTCTATTTCTAGTTCTATTTTTATACAACCTCTTCTAGGTTAAGTAGAAAAAAATTCCCTTATTCAACAGAATTAAAGCCAAAACTCAGCCCTAACTAGACCTCACATTTTTTTCCTTAAATGGCTGCTGAACATGAATATATTCAATACAGTCAGGGGAAGGGAGACCCTAAAGATGACAGTCACTAAAATACACTATTGAAAAAATAAATAATAAGCACTTTCCCAGATGAAAAATTTGCGAGCACACTGAAAATTGTGTGCAATTTTTATTGAAAACTTTTTGCCTAAATTACAGTTATGCAGTATTTCAGAAGAAGTAACAGTTGTTGTGAGGGACCAGCCCTCAGGGCCTATTATAGTAAGTGGTTATGTGTGAGGCAGGATGTAACAGTTGTATGGGAACCTTTTCACATGTTTTTTAAACTTTAATTTAATATATTTTCCAAAAACAATAGTACTTGTCAGCAGATGGGTATGCCTTCAATACACATTTTACATCTAGTTCTATAACCGATTATTTCACAGCTATTTTATGGGCTTAGAGCATATGCAGATGGAGTAAGGAAGAAAAGCTAGAAGCAACAAAACCAACATAAACATTCTACATTATTGAAAAAAAAATGGTAAAATTATGACAATCTTAAAGGAAGTTAAGAATCCTTTCTGGGGTCTAGGTTTTTACCTTACTATTCAGCTGTTCACAGAATGGAAACTGAGTTTAAATCAAAACTTAATTCCTTTCACAGTTAATTCACTAGGCAATGACCAGGTAATGGTCAGAATCAATAGCAGTAATATTTCTCTTGTCATTCCTAATACTAATCCCCATCAGGAAAATTGATCTAACATTTTTTTCTCTAGCAGTCAGCTACAATCAACCATTTTTAATAGCATGTTTTTCAGTTGGGGCTGGTGAGGGGTAAAATGGGTAAGGGTGTAGATTAAAGATGACCAGAAAGACCAAGGAAAATAATAATAAAAAAAAAACAACAAACAAACAAAAAACCCAGCCCCCACCATTTCCAAAAGTAATAGGCTCTAAGTATTTAAAGGAAGCAAGCAGCCTGACATACTGAAGAAAATCCTATCTCAATCTGGTTTAAGTGCTTTATCGTGTGTTTTTTTAGGAAACAAGCTTAGTAGGCAGAGAAAATAATGACACTAGCTATTTTCATCCTTCTTCTGAAACTCATCCTTCTTTTCCTATTTCAGTCAACAGAAGCAAGTTCACATAATAATTTCATCTTGCTTTTATCCATAAAACAAGGATACAAAAATTATAATGTGATATCACCCCAATCACCAGCTGAATCCAAATATTGTTTTATTACGTTGTTAGACCTTTTACTAGTCCTAAGCAACAATGGCAAAAGCAAGAAATAAACAGAGTGGAGAACACACAAAATTCAGATGACTAATTTAAGGTCAGATTTTGTGGAGGAATATTGAAACATTACTAAAACATGTAAAGGATTTTTGTTTGTTTCTTACATTAAGATAATGCAGTGGTGCAGACTCTTTCTTAAAAGATTTTGAATTGATAGTTCCCAAAAGAGAATTAATGTGGGATATATAAACAGGGAAGATACAGTAATGGGAGCACTAGAGCAATTCTAGAGACCCAAAGTTTATTTCGCAAATATGTTCTCTATTAATAAAAACTGCATTTAATCACTCTTTAGTTTTTATTTCTGTAATTTCCTTCCACAGCCCTTTGACTTGTGTCAAGGGCATTTCATATCAAAATACATGCAGCTTGCAGCTGATTCTGGAATACAAGTGAAGTCTGCATGTATGAATCTAGAAAGCACAAAAATATGTTTACTTTTGTACAATGAATATTGTAGTTCAGTTGCATCTGCAAATGTGAAAATTAAGGAGAATCTTTGAAAAAAAGAAACACAAAATCAAAACTTTGCAGGTTAAACAGAATAGAATCCTTCACATGTTTTGTAATTATCTCATTTCCAAATTTTGCATATCTCTATAGATTTTCTTTAACTAAATATTGGTTTTAGGTTAATTTTTCATATTCTATACCATGTTGGTTTGTTTTTGTGGGTTTTTTTTCCTGAATGTATAGCAAACTACGTAAGAAGTTAGTAACTTCTGTAAAAAAAAGCAAAACAAAACAAAACAAAACAAACCCAAAAAACCCACAAACATATTCTGCTTTTAAGTATTTCCCTCTGGTCCCCTCTACTTTTCCCTGTTTATTGTTGCTAATTGCAAACTCCAGGAATATACTCCAGAAATAGAGAGGGAACAAACCAAATAACTTATTTTTAAGAAATGTCACAATACTATGCTATAAAAGGCCTCTTATTTTGAGCATAATATGTATCAGTACTTGTGCTGCTGAACCAAATAGCTTCTGATTTCTATAATTAAAGATGGACTCCTTTTCCCTACAATGCAACATCTTCCATTTTACAATACTGGAGAAAAATTGGTTTCCATAATAACGGCCACAGGGTAACAAGACACTTTTGTCACCTATTTCTTTCTCTAGATAGGAAAAAAAAATCCAGTTCTGGTTAGATATCAATAAAATCTGTTGGGTATGTTTTTCCCTCGATTACTACAGCATACTCACTAGAATTTAGGTTTTATCTTTTCCCTTCACAGGCACTAGAGAATCCTTTCCTGGACGAGATCGTAATTTCTTCTCTTTGCCATTGATTAAGCAACAGTCAGTTCAGAACAATGTGTCTCATATTTAATTTCTGGTATTTCCATGTTTATAGTAAGATCGCAGCTCAGTTATTAATAATTTAAGATAAAAGTCAAGATTGATAGCTTTGCCAATTTCAACTCCTTCTAAGAAATCCAAAGTGGATTTAACTGCTAAAGAAACCACCACTGAACACCACCGTGCTAGTCTGGACAATAACTAATTGCTTCTTGCTCTTGACTTCAAACTAGCATTCTCCAAGCTAGATCTACAAGTTGGATCAGAAAAACATTCCTCAGAGGGCCTTATTTCTTTGATCTCTGCCTCCTGATATGATTTTACTATGTTGGAACCGGAGCTCGTATCTCTGCAAGGCACCATACTGAAGCCTGTAGATATGCCAGCACACTGGAGCTAGTTCAGGGATCACCACGACTTTAACACATTGAATCCCATGGACAAGTCCAAAAACTTAATAAGTATAAACAGCATATGCCCTAGTTAGGGATTTCTATGCTCAGAAAACAGCATCCACGTACCCGTGAAAGCATGTCCAAAATGCTTGTCCTGTGTAAGTGGCTACAAAATAATTTGTCACTGGTTGGAGTAATTATGTCTTAGCTTTACCCTTAAAAACACATAAATAAAACATTACAATGGCAGGATAGCTTTATGGAAATGCTTAATAGTTGCATTTGAAAAAAATAAATGACACATGGAAGGACTACCAATGTGAAGAAATTTATGTGCCCAGCCAGTTATGGTAACTGACTAGATCCAAGCAGCAACATTCTAATCTCTATCCATTATCTTCCAGAATAATATTTTCTATTATCCTTTGGTATTTTGTAATTTTGGTACATTGAGACAAAGAGTTTACCATTTCACATTCAGAACATTCTGAACACATAGACAAACTGATGAAGCATGGGATAAATAAGTGGACAGTGAGATCAGATCACAATTGGCTGGGTTGCTGTGATCAAGGTATGATCAGTATCACAAAGTCTAGCACTAGAAAAGCAGACTCAGGATCAGACAACAGGGAAGAAACTAGCCTGAAGCAGACAACTTTACACATTTTGTTACTGCATGCAGAAATCTTTTCAACAAAATTACAAAGTTCATAATTTTCACAGCTTATAACCAAAACTGTTAAAAAAATTTAAACAGTGAATAAATAGAAACCACAAAAGGAAAAGAAAAAACATTAATTACTTCCTTGTAAATTCCGCTAATTAACTGCAACACTCACAGGATCTATAATAAGTTTAGTTCTATTCACCCAGATATGCAGATTTCTTTCGTGTTTCTCAGAGAGCAATTTAGATTGTTAAATATAGTCAATCATGTACCAAGCTTTGATGAACAAAATATTGCTTTCCCTAAGAGCTCAACTTCCTACAAACTCTACAAGGACAGATAGCAGTAATTATTTTAAGCCCTTTTATAAACAATTGCTCAAAACTTGAATTTTTGATACTTAAAATATCTAATATCAGACATTTTGTCAGATAAGACTCCTGAAAAGTCTTCCTAAAACTTATTCTCTAGATATCAAATGGTTAAGCAATGACATACATAATCAGTATCTGCAACATGTATTCATTAAAGCTGTTTAATATTATTTCCATAATAAAAGATCTATATAATATTTTTTGAGTTATTATTGCCAAAACTTCAAACAGATTAAGTTTATAATTTGTCAGTTGTGGGTTGATATCAATGACACCATGTAAACTCCCTCCTCTGTTTGATCTGAATGCTGACTAGAACTTGGAAACAACATATACACATAATTTTGCAATTATTAGATACTTGTTTAGAAACAAATCTAAACTAGTACTATATTGTGCATATACAACTGTGCGCATGATCAGCATTTTCACTTTCCTCCTTCTAAAGATGAAGGACATGTAAGTGATACCAGGTATTTTATAAATACATTCACTCCATCACTGGCAAACAAATGTTTTACATCTATTTTATGCCTACTTTATAATCGATTTGATAACTATGTCAAATGTTTTTCAAATACCACCGAACACGTTACTCACACTTTATGGGTTTAATGCAGTACGTCAGTTGCAAAAACAAGTCTCAAAGGTGTGACACTGTGGCAAAGGAAGGTCAGCAAATACAGCCTGTATTTGAATTTCTCTGATCCTATGTGATAACTGATTAGTTATTCAACTTTAATTCCACAGATGCTTGTTGAAGCCATTCCTCCTTCCTGCTAGAGGAAATGGCATCTCTGAAGGAGCTGAATAGAAACAAATGTGAAAGCAATGGTACAAAATCATTTGGGCAGAGTGAATTGGAAGAGAAGAATATTACCAGGATATTTGTTTTAGACCGTAACAAAATGAAAGATTCTGAACAATGAATGCATATTTTATACACGTACTATTTCAGTCTCCTTGTAATAAAGATAAATGCAAATAACATCACTTACATGTAGATTCCAATGTCATCTTTTCATTTGCAAATTGCAAAAATCCATCTTTCATGTGTAATTTATGATCTTAGTTTTAATTATGACTTTGACATTTGACAAGAATAGTATGTAGACTTCTGTTTCAAATATACCTATAGTCTGACAAGCAGGCTGCAATATTGCTAAAGGCTATTTCTATTTGTTATGCTGTAACGGAGATTTATTAGCAGTGTTCCTGAAGTCAAACAATTCTATTAAAATTTGACAGAATTTTACCTTTAAATTTTAGCTATCATTTTTTTAGACAGTCTGATGCCACCAGAGATCAGTAGGTCCATGTTTCTGATGTTCAGTTTTTCTTTTTTTATTATTCCACAATTTATTTTGTATATATTATTTCTGTATTATTACTCTAATATTTGTTAATTTAATCTGTATTCTGTTTCCAATGTAGTAGAAAAAATTAATGTATTTACAAATCTGCATTGGGCATGAACTCTATACTCCTATTAAATACATGTAAGTAATATTATTAAGAAAAACATGGGAAAAGAAGAAGGAAACATTTAGCACTTTTAATATAACTTTGTATAATCACAATATTATACAATAATATAATAAGATATGACAAATAATAACATGATTAAAACATTATTTAACCATCAGAATGTTTTCCACATTTAACTGGCTACTTGCATGCTGTCAATTAATTAACTCTGAGTTTAAACTGAATAGAAAATTTAGTATGAATTATTTTTAATATCGGGCCTCAAGTTATCAAGTATTTAGGAGGAAAAAAACCCCAACAACATTATCAAGTACATTTAAATAGTAAAGCTATAATACAATAACTTCTCATCTAAATTTATTGCATTACTAAATCTAAAATTAGAGCTTGATGTCTCATCTTTCAGAAACTCTCACAGAAAACCCAAGGGAAAAAAAATATATTAATTTTTAACTAAGCTAGCTGTGGATCTTTGCTTCTTTCCATCTTAGAAAAGACCAAAACAGGACCAAAACATTTTTTTTATGAAAACAAATAATAAAAATAATACTACTTTAAAAAAACATAAAAGAAATTTCTCTCTCTCTCTCTCATTATTGGTTGGTGGGTTTTCAGTTTATCAGTTATTGCTGTCTTTCATTACGTTACCTTGTAAAGATCAAAGTCTACCAATGCTTAGAAATTAGAGTAACTCAATTACATTATTAAATACAAAAGCACTCACTTTCAAGGAAGCCTTATAAAGACCCTATCTGCATTTTAGGTTACATTATGTAAATCACAGTATACAACTCCAGTTTACACAAGTTCCATTTAAAATCACCATATGCTGTTAAAAGCTCAACTTACTACAAATTTAACAGCAGCTTATTAAGATTCTTTACAGAATTAAAAATGTGCTGTTTGAAAAAATCAACCCCCTGAAAGTGAGTAACCTTTGTGAACTTAAGACTATAAATGTCTCAGCTGCTTTCTCAGCAGTTTCCAAAGGTGATAGAGAGCACTTTGCAATTCTGTTAGGTGCTATATAGAAAATAATATAGTTATTTTAGCAAGCATTTTAGAACAGAAACATAGGAAATATTTCAAACATTTTCTTCAGGGTAGCCATTTTTTCAGATACTTTGTATGGTCTTAATCCCCTCTTTTCAGTCACAACCTGATTAGTGAAATCTTCACAAATAATTCCACAATACCCTTTTCAAGGGATTTCTTTTTCTTGTTGTTATTAAAAAGAGTGAATCCTAATTGCTTTCAGCTCAGATAATAGCTTATAAGGAAAAATCTGGCCTGTCTTGGTCTTGTAGTAATTACCATAAGAATGACAGATGAAAACAAAAACTATCACTGTTTTAAAAGCAGGCAACCTGGTTGCTTAGGGATTAAGCAATTTTTCTATTTATCATCTGGAAGAGATGAGATGTATATGAATGCTCTAGTACATATTTTTTATAACGTTTATAACAAAAATTCCTGTTTTTTGTGAGATAATTTTATGAAATATTTTCATCTTTAATTACTGTACCAAACTACAAGCTTAAAGTAGTTATAGAATGCTTCATTTTAAGTCACAGAGATCTTAAGAGAATTACTGTGTGTACTTCAGCATTTCTTACAGAAAGAAAATATGCAAGTGTCCTGGCACAGGGATTACAGTAACTGACTACAGTTAACAGCCTTATCTTTGAAGCATGCTACCAACTTCTTTGCATTTTTCCCAATGTTCAACAGAGAAATTAGGTTTAAGATAAAATTGTGGCTGGAGAACCCAACAAAACCAAATACCCAAGAAACAAGACATGGCCACTGATCTCCCATTCTCTGAGTCTAAAGGTGATATAAAGGCATGCACTTGCAGTCACATATAATCATTTTTATCATTATACTAGTACTCTGAAACTCATAGTGCTATCCTCTGAACACAAACATGCTGTTCATCAACTCTTTATCCCACGTATCCTAATGCTACTTGTTCACAAGAGGCTTAGAGATACAAAAATAATGTTGGAATACTCACAAGTAATAGGACTTAAATGTATCCATTTTCTTTCACTACACTGCAATTTCAGAGTATCTCGCTCCTTTCTGCATAAATACTAACATGAATGTCTACTCCAGTGCTTGAAAAGCTATCCAGAACTCTGATATGTCACAGAATTGGACTGTTTCAGAAATTTCTGTCAGCTACAGGTCTTGAAAAAAATAGTGATACTAAAATAAGAAAATGTGGCATGTTTTTTGTATCAAGAATACCAGATACTTCTTTAATATCCATTGTCACTGTATCAGAGATATTTTTATCTGAGGAATCCAAGTGAGGAATAGGATAAATCATCTCTGTTGTATTACACATACACTTACTTTACTAGAGCCTCCAAAAGAAAATGCTTATGTCGTCCAAAGATCATAGGTGAAAATTTATATCAGATGGGCAAAGCTACATCAAGCAGATTTCTGCTGTTCCAAAAAGCATGTTTTCAAGGCATTTAAAAGCTGTGAATCTTTAGAGAGGAAAAGCTTGTGCATAGAGTACCAGGATTAAAATTATATTTCCCATTATGAAAATGAACAGGTGACAAGATTGAAGGTGTTTAAAAGTCAATTGCAATGAATACTTGTCAAAATGTACTCTTTCCAATATCACATGGGTTATCAACAGGATTTTTTTTTTTTATTTGTTTGTTTAGCTTTTCAGAAATCAGTAGTACATAGAAAGATATAGAGAACTAGTTTGTTTCTTGACCAAGGAACAAGAACAACTTAATAAAACTGCCAAGTTTTCACTGTGGTATTATCAGTGGATATTCAATTTCTGATTGGAGATAAAGATGTCAACTACAGTCATGGAGTGTGATTGCAGAATCACGGGTTGATGAAATGGCAAGAAAATCACCATGGTCAGAGGGAAACTCTGTGATATGGCTATCTCTGAACAACCACATAAGATACTCAGAATAACTTAAAATTAGAATAGTAGGTTAACACTAGATTGCTTAAAGATACTCATGGCAGAGTTCATAGGTGGCTGTATCAAAGGTAGACTGTGCCTACAAATAATTTAAAAAGTAATAATCATCAGGGAATTATATGGAAAAATTACCAGATGCTTCTGAATTAACTAACAAATATGTGAATTTAAATCAAAACGAGTTAAGAAAGTAGACCAAAGCATGAAAACATACAAGATTTGAGTAACAGAAGTAGTGGCATTGAGGCTGAGGTGGTAAATTAGCATAGTCTAATTTAATTACTATAAACATTAATGAATAGATCGGATTTGTCTTTGAAGAATATAGCTGTCAGAAAATGTAATGGAATTACAGCAAGTCCAGTGGATTTCACAACTAACGAAACCCCAAGTTTGTTCCATTTTGACCACCATTTTTCTCAATAGCCAGACTGAATGCATCAATTAGGCTTCAAGGTGAGCAAGAAGGGACAAAAAGAGCTTGGAAATTTTAAACTAGGTTCAAGCTCATCTCTGAGGGGAAAAAAAAAATTAGTTAGCATCTTATTGCAGCAACAACTGGAAAGCTTTGCTATGCTATTCAGTTTGAAAGAATACAAGGACATATACATTTAAATCACAGAAGTCTGGAGTATAGAATCTCTATATAAAAGAGCAGAAATTACTTCAGTCAAAGTAAACAAGAGCCGTTAGGTGATCGTCAGTAGTTCCCTTACACCCAGGAGTTTCCAGGCTTTGGCACTGAATGGATCAATAGCACACGCTTCCTCATTAACAATCAATCAATAATTAAAGTTAGGTAGTATATCAGATATGCATTAGAGCATGACTGATTGCTTAAAACTTGTTATTATCAGCCAGTTTATGTCATTACTGCAAAATTTTATGTTATCATTTTATGTCAGATGTTTGTTACATGTGAGATAAGGTACCAACACATTTCTCAAAGTTGAAATGTAATCCTTTGGACTGAGTATCTGAAGAGTGAAATTACAGAGTGAATCCTAAAAAACCTTAAAAGTAGTCTTTTACTATGTAAGTCTAATGGTGATTTGTGAGCTTTTCTTCTGATTCAGAACTGGATATGAAAAAGAATTCCATTAATCCACATAAAAGTTTTTACTCTGATAAAACAGAGCAACTCTTGCAAACTCAACTTAGCTGTTTGCTGATAAGATCAGACACCTTGAGTGCTGTGTGCAGTTCTGGAACCCTCACCACAAGAAGGATGTTGAGTTGCTGGAGCATGTCTAGAGGAGAGCTACCAAGCTGGTGAAAGGTCTGGAGAATAAGCCCTACAAAGAGAGGCTGAGGGAAATGAGATTGTTTAGTTTGAAGAAGAGGAGGCTGAGGGGTGACCTCATTGCTCTCTACAGCTACCTGAAAGGAGGTTGTAGGGAGGTGGGAATTGGCCTCTTCTCCCAGGTGAATAATGACAGGATGAGAGGAAATGGCCTGAAGTTGCAGCAGGGGAGGTTTAGAATGGGTATTAGAAAAAAATTATTTACCAAAAGAATGGTTGGACAGTGGAATAGGCTGCCCAGGGAGGTGGTGGAGTATTTAAAAGTCCCTGGAAGTATTTAAAAGAAATGTAGATACAGTGCTTAGCAACATGACTTAAGCACAGAACGGGTAAATAAGGTTATGGTAGGGGGATTTAGGCTATGGTTGGACTTGATGAGCTTTGAAGTCCCTTCCCACCAGGATGATTTTATGATTTTATTATTCTATACAAAATCCTACTGTAGGAAGAGGCAAGCAGAAATCTGTGGCTAGTGTATCAGGTTTCAGACTCCCAAACGCCCTCCCCCAAGCCACAGATTTTACAGGCCAGAAAGAGCTCTGAAATCTTTTGTCAGAACCCTATCTATTTTTCAAACTATTTTCACTTGTGCAGGTTTTTAATTGAAAGGCATTTCATCACTGATGAGAAAGATGTTTGAGAACAGAGCAATTATCACTTGGAAAACTTGTTAAGTAAGATCAAAGGAAAGAACAAAAATCATCATGAGTAATGTGTATTTAGGGGATGAGGAACTGTGTAGGGAAAGAGAGAGAAAACAACCAGCCACTCCTGGAAAACAACCACACTCTCATAAGAGAAATAAAATAAAAGCTTAGAAACTGAAAACATTTGAAAGCAAATTAAAATCATAAGAGAAAGTTGGAAAACTTTTCTTCTGGAGGAATTCAAACAACTCTGCCACCTGGTAAAGAAAGGGTGATGTATTTCCAAATATATATATAAAATAATTTTTAAAAATCTATTAATGTATCAGATAAGAACATAAATCATTAAACTCTAGCAAGAATAACTGTGTTCATGTTCTTTTGAACATACTATATCTGAAAAAGAGGCTTACAAACATCCAAAACTGGAAAAGAGGTTTAAAGGTTTCTTATGCATGTGAAAGTATTTGCTGAAAATATGTTATGCCTATGAATGTCTCTTTCCTTCAGTGGAATACTCTATTTAAAAATTGTTTTTTGTTTTAATTTCTCCCTTTAATACTTCCTAAACTTTGGTTCTAGAACAAACACACACGACAAATAAAAAAAAAAACCAACAAACAAAATCCTCAAAACTTCTGAGGATTTACTTTTTCTGAGGCTATTTAACTAATATTTAACTTTATTCTCTTACGTGCGACATTCTGAATTTTTTCTGAACTTATACTAATAGCTTTAGCAGCACTAACCATTATACCAAAACTCTCTCAGATTGCTTTGAATTCTTTTTTAAAAGAGTTCAAAAAGTACAGCTGTGTAAAAGCAATACAACTTTACGGGAAAAACAAACTTTCCCCAATGTACAAGACAGCTGCTGTTAGTAATTTCTGAGTTAATAACTTCAGTGATCTTAGAACACTTATTACTAATTGGTGGACACTCAAGATGAATCTCTAAAACTGGTAGCTGGTAGGAAAACCAGCTTCCAACAATTCTCAGTCTCTTACATACTGTTTTTTTTTTGAAGGGATATGTACACAGTATTAGGTGCTTCCAGAAAAACACCCAACTGTGTCATGGTCAAGTTGCAGGAAAGAAAAGCCAATCTGGTAACAGAACTTCTATCTAGGCACATTCTCAAATGCATGTAGCCTTGAGAAGTGAGTGTTTTGTGGTTTGTTTTGTTGTTTCGTTTTGTGGTTTTTTTTTATTTTCTCTTTTGTTTGAAAGTTGAGGAGGTTAAGAAAGATGCAGAGAGCTTTGAAACCTATTTTCATTTTCTCATTCTGTGTTCTCGCACAATTTATTTTCTACTCATGTCAATTTCAGTCAAGGACAAGTTTTCAAAGAAAGAAAGTGCTACACATTTCTCCCCTTCCCCCTCAACAATAGGCAAACCTAAACCACTCTTCTCTAGTATACATATGCACACCTTATACTCCTTGTAAGGTTACAAAGGCTACAATTCAGAGTTGGCTGTGAATACAGAGGGACTTAGAAGGCCAAATAGTTTTTCTTCCCCTAAAATAAATGCAACCATATACTTGTACATTATGTTTTTTGCTGCTTATTCTTTTCACAACAAGTCTACAAACATAAACATGTTAGTAATGTTATCATATTTCACTCAGTATAATCCCACACAACATACTTTGACACTGGCATTTACAAAAAAACCACAATAACATTGTAAATAAAACAAAACAAAAAGAAAAGCAGTATCCCGGTGAAAGAATATCAAACAATTGGAAAAATGAAATTTAATTTAAAAAAGTAAAATCTACCGTTGTATACAGAGTGCTTTAAGAAGACTGATGAGATCAACTGTGCTTTGTGACAAGATATTGTAGCAATATCAGATTTACTGCAGAGACTCAGATTAAATCAATGTAAAAATGCAAATGTTTTGGATTAATGTAAAATGGGTTTTTTATTTACTTATTTTACTGGGGAAAAAAATCAGAATACATTTCAATACATCAACTAAAAGGATGTCTGATTGCTTCTCCTATAACGTTATACAAGTTCTCAGCATTATAACATGATATGTTATTATTGCGTAAAAAATCCTAGTCTCTGTTTATAGAAATCATTGAAGGTCAAATCCTGTTTATGTTTCAGTCATGAGAAGGCATGTTTTTGCACAACATTCTAAATTCTTATTCATAGATTAATATACTAGAAGCACTACTTCCAAGATTAAAAATTTCTATGAAACTATCACTAGGACTAGAATGAGTCTTGCCCTAAGCCTGCGACTTGAGTGATTTGGATGCCTGATAAAAAACAAAAACAAAACAAAACAACAACAAAAACAACAACAACAACAAACTAAAACCTATTTTCCTCATTGATATTTTCAACACTTTTCAAAATGATGCTTCATAATGCCAAGTAAATAAATTCTGTCCTTTGCATTTCAGCCAAGGTGTGAAAGATTCCAATTTTTAGAAATCTTACTTAAATTTATTTTTTAAAAAGTTAAATCTATCTTTTCAAATGAAACTGCTCAGACTTGGTTTTCTCTTCAAAGTATGTTTTTTTTTTGCCGAGACCAGTTGTTTTGTTTTTAAGATAAAGACTTTCTGAGGCAGGTGGTTGAGGAACTTATGAGGGGCATTGCACTGCTAGACCTGGTACTAACACAGAGGGTCTTGCTGGGGATGTGAAGGTTGGAGGCAAACTTGGCTGTAGTGACCACAAAATGGTGGAATTTCCTATTTTGGGTGGAAATAGGAGAGAAATGAGCAATGCTACAACCCTGGACTTCAGGAATGCAACATTTAACCTCTTCAAAGACCTACTTGATGGAATACCAGGTCTGGACACTTGGAAGGAATACAGGAATGTTGTAAGAAAATGCAGGGATGCAACACGGAAGCTGAGGCCCACCTGGAACCAAAGCTCGCGAGGAGCATCAAGGACAACAAGAAAAGTTTCTTCCAGTACATCAATAGAAAAAGGAAGAATAGGGGAAGTGTAGGCACGCTGATGAATTAAATGGGTGCCCTTGTGACTGATGACACAGGGAAGGCTGCTTATGAGTATCTAAAGCGTCTGTGCAAGGAGGATTGAGCCAGACTCATTTCAGTAGTTTCCAGTGACAGGACAAGGGGCAACAGGCACACACTGGAAAATAGGAAGTTCCATTTAAATATGAGGAGAAACTTCTTAACAGTGAGGGTGACAGAGCACTGGAACAGGCTGCCCAGGTAGGTTGTGGAGTCTCCATCTCTGGAGATATTCAAAACCCACCTGAATACAGTCCTGTGTAAGGCGCTCTAGGTTATCCTGCTTCAGTGGCAGAGTTGGACTAGATCTCTAGAGGTCCCTTCCAACTCCAGCAGTTCTGTGATTCTGTGACTGCATGTCTAATTATACCTTTTTTTGCCATCACAATATTAAAATTCATAATATATTCAGTGTTTAACCTAAGGAGTACTCAGGCAAGCACCACATATATGTAAATTTACATCATACCAAAAGATATAATATTTACTTTTTAATAATAACACGTTTAAGATTCACAGGTTTTAAAAGGTAGCTCAGCTTAAAATGTTTCTAGAAAGCCTGAAAAGGTATGTCAAACTGTCCAACTCTTTGTTGATATCTATCATATTAAGTTGACACCAGGCACCATTGGTAGGGAACAGCACTCATTAGCAGTAATACTTAAGTCTGCCTTTCATCCTGTTAAAATATTCTTTGGAATATGCTTACTGCCTACACATAATACCAGATTTATACTCACAACTAAATCTCTGCAAGAGGAAATCAAGTCAGAAATTTGGAGTGTAATTCACTGTTTTCTGGTTGCAATGTTCTACATATGCATTAGAATGAGATGCAGCCCCAAATAACATTAAAAACTGAAGAAGCAATATAAGTATTAACATATTTTGTGAAGTTCCTTACTGCAAAGATTCTGAAAAAAAAAATCCATGTAAGGAGAAAATACAGGTCCTAACACCGTATCACGTTTCTCAAAACTTATTTTTTTCTCTTGGCTGCACAATTTTATTCTTTTCACTCCTGTATCAATCAATTAGTTGCACCATACTGCAATATGAACAAACGTGCTTTCCAAAGGAGAGACAGAACAGAAAAGTTCCTGGCATACTCAGAGATATTTGAGATACTTATCTAAGTCTATTTAATTTATTTGTACAGTGTCGTATTCAATGTGGTTTTTGAGGAACCATATTGACTATTCAAACTCTTTTTCTATATGCATTTGCCATAGTTGCAAAGAAACACTGAAAGTATTGCTTAACTGCAACTGATCCAGCATTGGCTTGCAGAAAGAAAAAGGAAGTAGTAGCAAGGAAAACTGACCTCTCTTTTTAACTGACATTAATCTAAATGTCATAATACTTATCAGTGTCAGCACTGGTGGCCTGCTTACTGGTTTTTTGAAGTGTTTAAGATAGAAATCCAACAAAGTAACACTTAGACTTCATACTTCATACAACTACTTTCTGATAACTTACATTAAAAAATGTTAACATGTACACAGAAAGGCTTTTTGAATGTTTTAAAAATGGAGATCTACCTCATGAAAGATGAAAAAAAAGCAACAAAAAACAGTGCAGTGGAGCTGCATTGTCACTCCTTCTGTACACTGTGGTTAGGAACGGACAGAGAAAGAAGGTGAAACAGAACCAATGCCAGAGCAAATGGAGAAGGAAATGTGAGGGCTTCTTATCAGTATAGAAGTTAGTATCTTTGGAATACTTTTCAAAAACAGCAGTGTAGCATAAATTGTCTAAAGAAAGGCCTCTTTGGATACCCTGGAAAACAAAACTTTTACATGACAGAGAACTGATTTAATCTAACTTGCATCCTTCAAAAGGCAGGTGTTTCATCCTGCCTTCACTTTTCGATGCTGTCTGCTTCAGTGTCTCTTTACCTTCCCATTCTTTACTTGTTCTACTTGCTGTAGAACTCAGAAACACATTTTCCTCCTTATCCTCCCCAGTGCATACATTTTGTTTGGCTGGTTTCCTTTATTGCTCTCCCTAAGGCACTTAGGATTTCGTGAAGCAAAAACTGGGGGGTGAGAATATGTGCTAATATTCTCTGCAGTTGTAAAATGCTTCTTACAGAAATGCATTTGCTGTTACTTCTTTTGTCCTCATGTGACGTACAGCGATTTTTAAGGCTCTAAGATTATAGCATTAAATAGCTATCTTTGTCACAACATTTTGGAAAATTCCATTCACTGGACATGGAAAAGCATAAGAAATGGCAATAGTAAAAGCCAGTTACCAGCTACTTACCTGTGGTCTTGCTGTTATATGGAAAGACAAAACCAATTAAAAATACACTTACATGACATATTCTATACAATCAAGAACTAATCTGGAGAGTTTCTTTTCCTTAGGATTTGCTGGTACCACAATTTACTCAATTTCTTAAAATTAATGCATTGTTCAGAGATAAATATCCACACAACAACAAGGTTTTGCCAGTCCAAATGGAAAATTAGGATTGCAATTGCAGTATGCTTAAGCAAATACTATTTCCTTATTTATTTATTTATTTATTTATTTTCCTTTATTTTTATAGTGGTTCCTGAGTTGTATATGAACAAAGATATTGTTCCATTAGAAACAAAAAATTTAACCCCACTCCAAAACTGCATCAGACTAGTTGCTATTATTATTTTGAAAAAGTACCTAAAACTTTTTAACAATGAATTTGAAAGCATAACTCTCACAAAAATGAGGAGGAAATATTTTTGGGTACCTCAGAAAATATTTCCGATTAAGGTCTTATATTTTTTTTTTTATAGAAATTATTTCTTTTTCTTTTATGTTTATTCATATAAGAAAGTAATATTGCTAAAATCTAGAAATGCATATGATATACTACATGTTAGAACCATTTGTGTTTACAAATACTCCCTTTAGAAAAACAACTACAGCACTACAGTTCTACTACTCTTCTCAAAGTAGAATCTAATTACTTATTACTCTCAAGATATGAATAATGTTAACTGTCTTCTGCATAATTTACTGAATATTGACTAAAGGTGCTCCTGCAGTCAAACATGAAAAATATTAACTCAGAGAACCTAGTTAAAGATAGAAGCTGATTAAACCATATAGAGAAAACTTTTGCTCATTTCACAGCACTGGCTTTCAAAACATGTAATTCCACTCTACAGTAATAGTACTGCTGGAGAATTGTA
The DNA here is from genome assembly GCF_020740795.1 of Apus apus. Classification (NCBI taxonomy): domain Eukaryota; kingdom Metazoa; phylum Chordata; class Aves; order Apodiformes; family Apodidae; genus Apus; species Apus apus. The sequence continues at coordinate 90,332,878 of NC_067282.1, read as the reverse complement.
CATAAGTACAGATATTAAGGAGAGATGACCATGTGATTCAAGGGTGCTTGATGTGAATGTAGTTAATCTAAAAAGATTGCTAGGAAAAAAAAAAAAAAAAAAAAGGAGGAAAAAAGAAAAGAAAACCTGAAAAAAATCTGCATGTAAAATGAAATGTCAGAAAGAGAAATGTTTAGAAATCATTATGAAATTCTTGCCTTTGAGGCAGTTTGAGTTCCAAATTTATATTCCTTTTTTTGATACGCAATGATCATAACATGTCTTGGAGTGTCTGCTTTCACTGCTTCTCACATCTGAAAATAGTTGTTTTACAATGAAGTATTTAACTGAAAATTTTGTTTTACAAGAAAGTACTTATTTGAAGCTTGTAATTCTGATTGTTTAAATCATGGAAGTTTATTGCAAAACTCCCATTACTGTTATGTTATTTTTATATTATTTTTTTTAACAAAATAAAAAAGTTTAAACACATTTCTCTTCAGAAGAAAACCAACACATTTTGCTAAAATTTAAAACCTGAAATTTAGAAGGCCTTTTCACTTTCTTTTGATTCAATAACAAGTATATGTTACATTCAAGTAAAAGTAAATACACAAGCTGAATTCCTGCACTACAACTTCCTTCTGATCTGTTTTTTATTGTTCTACAGTATTCTAAAGACTAGTTACCAGTATTTATGAAGTGTACTAGCAAAACAAATTTTCTTCACATTAAACTCTAGTTTTCCAACTGAACAGAATCAGTTTAAAACAACAACTATTTAAATTTAGTAGCATTTACTAATATCAAAATGTGACTGCATGTAATTCAATCAATGTGCATGGGAAAAAGGAAGAACACAAATCAGCACAAAAATATGCAAATAAAGAGAAATGCCAAAAAATTAATACCTATATGGGTACTTCTTGTGCCTTAACAGTGGCCAACAGAAGGTCATAAACTTCATAAGGGACTCTGTTAGATGGAAATGCTTATTGATGGATTCCAGATGTTTAGATGTGCAGATATTGTGCTGCATCAGCAGAACAAGTTACTACAGTAGCCAGCAATTTTAATCATAGAATCATAGAACTATTCAGGTAGGGAACGACCCTTGGGATCACCGAGTCCAACCATCATCCCGACTCTACAAAGTTCTCCCCTAAACCATAACCCCCAACACCACAGCCAAACAATCCTTAAACACATCCAGGGATGGTGACACAACCACCTCCCTGGGCAGCCTATTCCAGTGTCTAACCACTCTCTCTGTGATTTCTTTTTTCCTAATGTCCAGTCTAAACCTACCCTGCTGCAGCTTGAAGCCATTCTCTCTTGTTCTGTCGCTAATTACATGTGAGAAGAGACCAACACCAACCTCTCTACAATGTCCTTTCAGGTAGTTGTAGAGACTGATGAGGTCTCCTCTCAGCCTCCTCTTCCTCAAACCAAACATTCTCAGCTCCTTCAAGCGTTCTTCATAAGACTTTTTCTCTAGGCCCTTCACCAGCTTTGTTGCCCTCCTCTGTACTCGCTCGAGCACCTCGAGATCTCTCTTGAATTGAGGTGCACAAAACTGGACCAAATACTCCAGGTGTGGCCTCACCAGCGCTGAGTACAGGGAAACAATCACCTCTCTACTTCTGCTGGTCACACTATTTCTAATGCAAGCCAGGGTGCCATTGGCTTTCTTGGCCACCTGTGCACACTGCTGGCTCATATTCAGCTGCTTGTCAATGAGAACCCCAAGTCCTTTTCTGCCAGTCAGCTTTCCAGCCACACTTCCCCAAGCCTGTAGCGTTGCATGGGGTTGTTGTGGCCCAAGTTCGGGAGCCAGCACTTGGCCTTGTTGAAGCCCAGACAATTAACATTAGCCCAACGATCTAATCTATCCAAGTCTCTCTGTAGAGCCTCCCTATCCTCATGCAGATCAACACTCCGATCTAGCTTGGTGTCATCTGCAAACTTACTGATAATACACTCTATGTACTTATCAAGATCATCAATAAAGACGTTAAACAGAAATGGTCCCAATACTGAGCCCTGAGGAACACCACTTGGGACTGGCCACCAACTGGATTTTACTCCATTGACCACCACTCTTTGGGCCCAACCATCCAGCCAGTGCTTGACCTAACAGATCATATGCTCATCCAGGCCATGAGCAGTCAGGTTTTTTATGAGAGTTCTATGGGGAACTGTGTCAAATGCTTTTTGGAGGTCCGGACAGACAACATCCACAGCCTTTCCCTCATCCAATACCTGGGTCATCAGGTCATAGAAGGAGATCAGGTTCATCAGGCAGGACCTGCCTTTCATAAACCGAGGTCAGACTGACAGGTCTATAGTTTCCCAGATCCTCCTTTCTGCCTTTCTTATAGATGGGTGTTACATTTGCCACCCTCCAGTTAGCCAGGACTTCAGGTAAATAATGGAAAGTGGCTTGGTGATCACATCTGCCAACTCTTTCAGCACCCTTGGATGTAGCACATCCAGTCCCATAGACTTGTGTGAGTCTAAGTGGTGTAGTAGGTCTCTGACCACTTCCTCTTTAATTATGATCACCTCATTCTGCATGCCCTCCCTGTCTCCTAGCTCATGTGGCTGGGTATCCATGGAGCAGCTAGTTCCACTGCTAAAGATGGAGGCAAAGTAGATGTTGAGCACCTCAGATTTTTCCTCATTCTTTGTTACCAAGATTTGCTCTGCATCCAATAAAGGATGGAGATTTTCCCTAATCCTCCTTTTGTTTTTAATGAATTTATAGAAACATTTTTTTTATTATCCCTAACAGCTGTAGCTAGTTTGAGCTCTAGCTGTGCTTTGGCTCTCCTAATTTTCACTCTGCATAGGTTCACTTCATCTTTATAGACTTCATGAGTGACTTGTCCCCTCTTCCAAAGGTCATAAACTCTCTTTTTGTTCTTAAGGTCCAGCCAAAGGTCCCTATTTAGCCAGGCTGGTTTCCTATCCTCGCTTATTGGTTTTTCAGCACAGGGGGACAGCCTGGTCCTGTGCCTTTAAGACTTCTTTCTTGAAGTACATCCAGCCTTCCTGGACTCCTTTATCCTTCAAGGCAGCCTCCCAAGGGACTTTATCAGAACATGCTTTCTCTGAACAAAACAGCAGAACCCAGCCTCCAAATTAATGGATATGACATACTGCAACCTGCACTGTGACAGACTAAATTTATATCGAAGTCCATCTAGCTAACTATATTATTTACTGGTAAATAGTGGCAACAGTGGTTGGGTTTTGCTGCCATTTATATATGAATGAGACAAGTTATTACTAGACCTTTACACAATTTTTGTTCGAACGAAACAACACATCCACCAAAAATAAAATACTCCAGAAAACATAAGCAATAGAAAAAGTACGTGCTGAGTAATACGCAACAGCCATGCTGATTTTTTGAAAATAAAGCTGTTAGCAATTATTCATAACAAATTGATTTTAAGAGAAAAATAATGTTGCAGGCACAGGAGAAATTGCAGGTTTATTGATATGGACTGTTTCTTTTTGAACCATGGTGTTAAAATTTAATTATGCAATAACTGAGATGGGCATTTTGTTCTGAACTAGAAAATTATGTCTAACCATTCCCTTTCTCTCAAGACCTCACCTGCATGAAATCATAGGCATCCATACAATGATGCTTTTTTTAATATAGGCCTAAAAGCATGTGAGGAGAGTAATAAGATGCTATTGGTTATTTTGTTCAACACTGTCTGTACTTGTGCCAACATTTCCTATTGCATGTAGGCAATTTACTCTTACGTTAATCTAGATATGAGATCAGTATGGTAATCTGATAAAAAGAAAATAAGTTTAAACTAAGGAGATACTAAATACCAAAAAAATATTTCTATTCTCTTCAATATTACTCAAAAGGGGGCTTTTTTTGGTTATTTGTTGGGATCTTTTGAGGGAGGCATTGCTGGGGGGGTTGATTGTTTAGTTTTGGGTTGGATTGGTTCATTTAACTCATTAAGTTTAACATCACTCTATAGCAGTAATCACCAAAATATTTTTTCTTATTTTTATCTAAAGAAATTATTTCCCTTGCTTTGAATGTAGAAGTTTGCTCGTTATTTCAGGCAACAATAAATATTTCATACCTATGCTAAATATAGTAATTTCTACTAAATTTAACAGCTTCTATGTTACTTTAAAAGAATGTTCCTAATCCTCAGATGGGTCTAGATGATGACTGCATCTAAAAATATTTTTCTTCTATCAATTTAGTTTATTAAGACACAACTCTCAGTCCTAGGATGCAGCTCATATAGCTAAATATCCTTCACAGACCGGCTCATTATAACGTTACACAGAAAGTAAATAGAAAAGAGCTTCCAAAAGGAGAGTTATCTTTCCGCCAGAAAATATTATTCCTTAAAGCCTTAGAAAAAAGTGTTATGAACCTCTAAAAGCAACTGGGACAAACTATTTTTTAAATAAAGCTATAAAGACCTGTCCATTTGTTAATACTTAAGATATTATGACAGTATCAACTGTGGGACTACAAGGCTAATTTCTTAATTATGTCCAAAAAAACCCCCACCCTCTTTGTTTTCCAATAGTTACTGTCACAAGCTTGTATTAAACCTAACAAAGTTAGATGACCAGACAAGATATGATTTTTAGGAAGAGAAATTATGAACTAGACCATGGTTAAAAAAATGCCCCCAAACTCAGTTATCTTCCCTTTCCACAAAACCAGCTAATTTAGCAATCGAAGAGAGACTGTTTGGTAAAGCCTTCCACTACAAACTCAGCTTAGATTTAAGGAACATGACATTATTGTAATTACTGATCTGCTAACTACAAATTTAAGTCCATAGAGATCTCCACACTCTTCTATTTCTTTTCTAAATTGGACACTACCATTCTCCCCTCTTAACAATTCTCTTCAAGCATGGGTAGATCAGATTTTGCATCTGTTTTGTCTACTGTTGCTCTCTGAACAGTGTTTTTCTCAAACTTACCAAGTTTAATTCAGTCCTCACAACCAGAGCACAGATAGCATCCTTCCCCTCTCATCCCCTGCCCCAGTTGTGCAGGGGGTTAAATATAAAAACATTCTAGTGGAATTTTTTGGACTTCAAACAAAATGCAGTGGCTTCCCAGAATCAGTGATATCCATTTCAAAACAACCGCAGCAAATCTTTACACATCTTCAAGTTGTCAAGATCCCTTCTTGTCATGAAAGAACTTTCTAGTTGCAAAAGCCTTCTTTGTCTGGATCTTTCACTAGAATATAAATCTGCAAAAGCTAGTAAAAAATAATGACAGTCCCTCCTAGGCTAACACAAATGTAATAGATCAGATTCACCTAACTGTGTATCTCCTCTAAAATTTCAGGAATCGTCAAGTTCAATTCTGATTTTATATAACTCACTTATGTAAACTTTAGATAATTTAAATTTCAGCCACATAATTCTCATGTTGACTTTAGCAATAAACTTTTAAATGTTTACTTCTTGAGAAAAAAGTCAAGATTATAAAATGTTGGACATGCATCCACTGGATGTCCAAACTGGTACCATGTATAGGCATGCTAAGAAAACTCTAAGAACAGATACATGAAAAATCAAGTCCTTTAAGATTTCCTCACATTTGATGCCCATCAATTACTAAACCTAAGAAGTTAGCCTTTAAGAACTTATAACCAGATTGTTTATTATCCTCTACTGATGTATTACCACAGTTTAGCAGACAAAATTAAATTATTTGCCCATTCACACTACAAATAACTTCTATCTCTTCAAATTTTATATATGAATTCTGAATAAGCTGCAGTAATATCAGTTCTTGATGAATGAACAGTTGCAAAATCTGCAAAGATTGTTTTTTCAAAACATTTCAAAACATTCAGCACATTCAGTAAATTGTCTACTTAAATAGTCTATACTTAAAGAAAGTAACAATATTAAGGAAAAATTCTAAGGAAAAATAGCTTAACAATGTTAGTATTTATTAGGACATCTCCTTAACATTTCTGCACTAAAGCATTTTTGCTGAATAAAGACAGAAAGGCATAATCACAACTAAATAAAGATGTAGAAAAAATTATTCCCTTTGAAAACCTATATAAAATGGGCAATACACGAAATAATTCTCTATAAGGTAGATGGAAGAAGATAATAATTCCAATTTGCAGTCTAGTTCTCAGGAAATATTGCTTTTGCCTAACATCAAACATTTCTTAATGACAGCAGTTCTATACAATTCTACACCATCATGCCATTTGAGGGAAAAAAATTCAGTGAAGTCTGGCTTTAATAAAATGTTTTTTGTTTTTTTTTTAAATTACAAATTATTTTATTTGAATGAACAGCTATGACTACTTACTCAAAAGTCATCAGTGGGATCATAGTACTACAGAAAGCAGCCTCTGGAGAGATATTGTTTAGCGGCCTTCTTATGACAGAACCATACAGAAAAACGTTATACCTATTCCTATATATAACTTCCTATTTCATTTTCATAAAAAGATCAGAAAGTCATGTTTACTTTTTCCTTCAGCAAGCTTCCAATGCAAATGCCTCCCAGTGTGTAGAAGTGTTTGCTTTTTGAAAACACATATTACTAGAAACATTTGCCTTCAGTTCTTTTTAAATTTAATTTCAAAAACTTGCTGTCACAGTCAACACCCTTGCACCTCCACTTTCCTCACTCATAGGTCAGGGCAAATTAGACAGAATTCACCTACTGTCATCTATATTCTTCCTGAAGCTCTGTTGATTAGCACAGCTTGAAAAGGGAAGTGAAAATAAGGTGGTTAATCCTCTTATACTGCCTGTATAAACAATAGAGAATGGCTCATCTAAAGGGTAATTAAAACCATGAGACCACCAAATGCTCACCTATCTCTCATAAGAGAGGATGTACTCTAGTTCAACTGTGTTAGAGTAAGGTCCAAGCCTTTATGTAACCTGCTGTCTCCCTATCTTTTCTTCCAACTGGATTCAAGTGGGAGCACGAGTGCAATCAGTGTTGAACAAAAGAGACATAAATTTATTCTCTGTGTGGATAGCTTAAGGCTAGAAAGCTAAAACTACACTTTTTTTATAAATTAAAGCTGAGTTGAACAGCAATTTACTAGGAGAAAGAAAAATTAAAAGCAACAGACTTGCAGCAAGAATGTTAACTTTTGATGTTAACATCTTAAGTGCAATTTCTGAAAGTTTATTGTCATTTGCTAAATTACTAGCACTCAATTTTTCCTGACATTTTTTAAAGAAGCTCCACAGATTTCTGATTAAATAATGAGAAGGAATATATATCCTCTGTGGCAGCGCAGAGCGGAGAGCGGCAGCGGCAGGAAGTGGCGCGAGGGCGGGGAGCGCGAGGGCGGGGAGCACGAGGGCGGGGAGCACGAGGGCCCGCGGAGAGCGGCGCGAGGGCAGGCAGGAAGCAGAGAACACCGGTAAATTTCTCTAGCATGGTGACAACACACCCTAAAACCGTATTGAAAAAGGACATGGGAACTCGGACGGAGGTTCTGAGCAGGCACGCAGCTGTGCAGGTCTCTGGCTGCAGCGAGTGCCTGGGCCTGGCACTGGTAGTAGAGGGAGCCAGTGGCACCGCGTGTGTGCGGTGTGAGCAAATCAATGATCTCCTCAGGCAGGTGGTTAGACTGACAGAGGAGGTTGAAAGACTTAGAATCATCAGAGAATGTGAGAGCGAAATAGATTGGTGGAGCCAAACCCTGAGGCAAGGGCAGAAGGAAGAGGTGCTAGAAGAAGTGACGGATCCCCTCCCCTCCTGTCCTCAGACAGAAGGAGAGAACGTTAGGGACATGGAGGAATGGAGGGAGGTCTGTCCTCGGAGAGGCAAGAAAAAACCCTCCCAACTCCCTCCACCCTCTGAATTGCCCCTGAAGAATAGGTATGAGGCCTTGGAACTTCAGGGAGAGGAAAATGAAGCTGGAGTGACAGATTTGTCTAGTGAACCGCCTAGGACTTGTCGCTCAGCTCCACGACTTAGGACTTCTTCAACTAAGAAGGAAAGGAGGGTAATTGTGGTGGGAGACTCCCTTCTGAGGGGAACAGAAGGGTCCATCTGTCGAGCAGACCCATCCCACAGGGACGTCTGCTGCCTCCCTGGGGCTCGCATTAGAGATGTTAAAAGGAAACTCTCTAGTATGGTAAATCCATCTGATTACTACCCACTGCTGATTTTTCAGGTTGGTAGTGACTAAATTATTACAAGAAATGTAAGGGCAATGAAGAGAGACTTTAGGGCCCTGGGACAGCTAGTTAGGGGGTCTGGAGCACAAGTCGTGTTTGCCTCCATACCTCCTGTAAGAATGGGTGGAGAGATAAACAGGAAGAGTTTACTGATCAATGAATGGCTACATGACTGGTGCCAAAGGCAGGGCTTTGGTTTTTTTGACCATGGGCTGCTCTACGAGACACCTGGCCTGATGGTGGCAGGTGGGATGCACCTGTCCCAGAGGGGGAAAAGGCTTTTGGGGCAGGACTTAGCAGGGCTCATTGAGAGAGCTTTAAACTAGATGTGAAGGGAGAAGGGGAGAAAACTGGGTCTGTTAGGGACAAGCCCAAGAGAAACATACCAGGGCCTGAAGGGGGGTGGTCTAAGGAGGATTTGGTCCCACCAGTGTGCTCTGTTTGCTTCCTGAAATGCCTGTACACCAATGCACACAGCATGGGGAATAAACAGGAAGAGTTAGAGGTCTGTGTGCGGTCTAAGGGTTATGATCTGGTAGCAATAACAGAGACATGGTGGGACAGCTCACACGACTGGAATGTGGCCATGGATGGCTATGTGCTTTTTAGGAAAGATCGGTCGGTGAAGCGAGGTGGTGGAGTTGCTCTTTATGTGAGAGAGCAGCTAGAATGTATCGAGTTTTGTGCAGGGGCTGATGAGGGGCAAGTTGAAAGTCTGTGGGTAAGAATTAAAGGGCAGGGTGGTATGGGTGATACAGTTGTGGGAGTCTACTACAGACTTCCTGATCAAGATGAGGAAGTTGATGAGGCTTTCTACAGGCAGCTGAAAGCAGCCTCACAATTACAGTCCTTGGTCCTCATGGGAGATTTTAACTACCCCGATATCTGCTGGAAGACTTACACAGCCAGCCTTTCACAGTCTAGGAGGTTCCTCCAGTGCATTGATGACAACTTCTTAATGCAAATGGTGGATAAGCCAACTAGAAGAGGAGCGCTGCTGGATCTTGTGCTCACCAACAAGGAGGGCCTTATTGAAGCAGTGGTGGTCAATGGCAGCCTTGGCTGCAGTGACCACAAGATGGTGGAGTTCAGGATCCTGTGTGGGAGGAGCAGAATACCCAGCAGGACCAGAACCCTGGACTTCCACAGAGCAAACTTCGGCCTCCTCAATCAATTGTTAAGGGAAGTCCCATGGGACAGAGTGCTAGAAGGTAAAGGGGCTCAAGATAGCTGGACAACATTCAAGGACCACTTCTTGCAAGCACAGGATCAGTGTGTCCCAATGGGTAGAAAATCTAGTAAGGGAGCTAGGAGACCAGCGTGGTTAAAAAAGGAACTGCTGGGCAAACTCAAATGGAAAAGGAAAATCTATAGATCATGGAAGGAGGGGCTGGTTACTTGGGAGGAATATAGGACTGTTGTCAGAGAATGTAGGGAGGCAACTAGGAAAGCTAAGGCCTCCTTGGAACTTAACCTTGCAAGTCGGGTTAAGGACAATAGAAAGGGCTTTTTCAAATACATAGCCAACAAAACTAATACCGGAGGCAATATAGGCCCACTGCTGAATGAGGTGGGTGCCTTGGTGACAGAGGATTTAAAGAAGGCAGAGGTGCTGAATGCCTTCTTTGCCTCTGTCTTTACTCCTGCAGGCTTTCCCCATGAGCCCCAGTTTCATATAGCCCCAGTAGAAGTCAATATAAAGGAGGAGTTTGCCCAGGTAGATGAGGATTGGGTTAGGGATCAGTTGCGTAATCTGGACATCCATAAATCGATGGGTCCGGATGAAATGCATCCAAGGGTGCTGAGGGAGCTGGCGGAGGTCATTGCTAGGCCACTCTCCATCATCTTTGGTAAGTCATGGGTAACAGGAGAGGTGCCTGAGGACTGGAGGATAGCAAATGTCACACCAGTCTACAAGAAGGGCAAGAAGGAGGACCCGGGTAACTATAGACCGCTCAGCTTCACCTCCATCCCTGGAAAGGTGATGGAACAACTTGTCCTTGGCACTATTTCTAGACATATCAAGGAGATGGGGTCACCAAGAGCAGTCAACATGGTTTTACCAAGGGTAAGTCATGTTTGACTAACCTCATAGCCTTCTATGAGGAAATTACTAGGTGGATAGATGATCGTAGAGTGGTGGATGTGGTCTATCTTGATTTCAGTAAAGCATTTGACACCGTCTCCCACAGCATCCTTGTAGATAAGTTGATCAAGTATGGGTTTGATGATCAGGCAGTGAGGTGGATCAAGAACTGGTTGAAAGGAAGAAGTCAGAGAGTTGTAGTCAATGGGGCAAAATCTAGTTGGAGGCCTGTGACTAGTGGAGTCCCTCAGGGGTCAGTACTGGGACCGGTGTTGTTCAACATCTTCATCAACGACCTGCATGAGGGTACAGAATTTACTCTCAGCAAGTTTGCTGATGACACCAAGCTGGGAGGAGTGGCTGACACACTGGAAGGCTGTGCTGCCATTCAGAGGGACTTAGACAGGCTGGAGACTTGGGCGGGGAAAAACCTGATGAAGTTTAACAAGGGCAAGTGTAGAGTTTTGCATTTGGGGAAGAAAAATGTCATGCACCAGTACAGGTTGGGGGCTGACCTGCTGGAGAGCAGTGTAGGTGAAAGGGACCTGGGGGTCATGGTAGACAGGAGGATGACCATGAGCCAGCAATGTGCCCTTGTGGCTAAGAAGGCCAATGGCATCCTGGGGTGCATTAGAAAGGGTGTGGTTAGTAGGTCAAGAGAGGTTCTCCTCCCCCTCTATTCTGCATTGGTGAGGCCGCATCTGGAGTATTGTGTCCAGTTCTGGGCCCCTCAGTTCAAGAAGGACAGGGAAGTGCTTGAGAGAGTCCAGCGCAGAGCCACAAGGATGATTAAGGGAGTGGAACATCTCCCTTATGAGGAAAGGCTGAGGGAGCTGGGTCTCTTTAGTTTGGAGAAAGGGAGACTGAGGGGTGACCTCATCAATGTTTACAAATACGTAAAGGGTGAGTCCCTTCCAACCCTTATGATTCTATGATTCTATGATTCATTCTCATTAATAAGAATTTATGCAGTCAGTTGCCATTGGTAGTAATGGAAGTTGTATGAATCAATCAAAGGGGACACTAATACAAAAAGCATTCCTAAATAAACAAAGGAAGTGAAAAGGTCAAAGGAACTCAGACGTAAAACAAATGCAGAAGATGTTTACTGTACATACCATGGTGATTTAATGATGTAGAATGAAAATATTACCACATTCAGGTGCCACAGCTACTGAAATGTTCTCATCTTTAAGGCAGGTAGGCATACATTGTACTATATCTCTCCAGTCACCAGTTACCAAAGCAAGCAAAAAAATATCTTTTTTTTCTGCCCTTCACCATCCTCCTCATTAACACAAGGCTGAGATGGCAAATCCAGAAAAAAAAAGCCTTTTTACATTCAAAAATTTTTCAAGAGGAAGAAGAGATACTTCTCATTCCCACTCAATACTCAGCAATATGACACGGTCTCAATTCAGAATGAAAATATGAGGTACTCAGAAAGGACTAGACTCTCACCTAAGATTATATTGCAGACACATAATTATTAGATTAATATGTAATATATAATAACAACTGTAAACTTCTATAAAAAAGATTTAAGAAAGTGCTTCTCTTGGGCTTATTAGGATTGAACATAAGAGAGGGACTTTACACTCTGAATGTGCACTTCTCAGTGAACATAAGTGAGCAAGAGTTCTCCTTATTTCCTCACAGAAGTTTAAACACAGACTGGCTTGAAAAGTTCACATTTTAAAATTATAAAAATCAAGACTATGGGATGAAGTCAATAACATTTGCTTGAAGATATATTAGAGTTAGGAAAAAATCAAAACAAAAAGGAGCAAAAATATGGGATGAAATCTGGTGATAGTGGAAGCAGAAGTAACAAAAAAGTGAGAATAAATAGGTGGAATAATAGAGGTAAGAGCAATCTTGTGAGTAAGCAATAAGTAAAGAAGGAAGAGCAAACAATGCATTTTATTTTTTTTGTGTTGATGTATATCCCTTGTTTGTAAGGAAACAAGTATCTCTTTTTTATATATGTATTCTTTTATCTCCTACAGCAGTACCTTCTTGAAACTTCAATATGTGAGGATAAGGACCCTGAATAAATGTCTCTCATTTAAGTTTATTCATTTTGAAATTGTCAGCTGTTTCATACAGACATGTAAAAATTCAACACAAATGTTTCCGGAAGTTACTGCGTTCTAAACAAAAGAAATGGGAGAGCCACTCTGCATTATCACAAAAAACTTCCTAACTCATGTAACTCTAGCCAGAAACTAGCCAAGACCTTTTTTCTCCCCTCCCAACCCCAGTAATATTTTCACTGAACGCAGATTTTAGAATCTGACTAGGTTAGCAATTAGCAACCACCTTTTTTCACTTCCAGTGTAATTAATTAATTAATGACAACTGGCTATCTTTTTATTAAATTTTGTCTTCCTTTCTGTGATAGGAAGAAAACATATTTAAAGATACTCTTCATCTTGATGAGCTAAAAAATAATCTAGATTGCTTTGCAGCTTCACATAATAAACTAAAAATGTTACCCTGATAGCGAAACGTAACTCAGAATCTTACCTAGAACATTATGGATTTACACAATTCTCCTTTCCCAAAACATTTTTTTTTCCAAACTATTTTTTTCAAAACCTCTGTAGTGTTCACACCAAAGGCTTGAGGGTTGTTTTTTTTTTTTTCCCTTTTCCTCCACTGGGCTACAGTTGAAGACTAAATAAACTGGAATTTGAATAACTATTTTCACCCTTGGTGCTCCAGTCTGATGTATAATGAGCTGTCACATGAGCTACACAGCAGCATCCCCTTTCAATGACAGTATCTAAGCAGCACTCTGTCTTCAGAATTGACAAGAAACAAGGGTCTAAGAAAGTCTACGGAAAAAAATTCCTTTTCCTCAGCTCATCCTCAGTGAGGGGCTCTCTGAAGTAGCACCTATAGGGTCAATAATAAAAAATACAGTAGTATCAGAAGGACAAAGTAGCACTTTTGATACCGGCATTTGTACTAAAATACATAGGAAACATTGTTATAGTATGAGAATAAACAATTGCAACACAGAAATGTGCCTTCTATCCAGCTGTTCCTGAAATGTTTGCTCAGAACCAGTTAGACATTTTTATCCAACTTTTATCTAGTACTTTCTTCATGAGGAAAAGTATTCCATAGACACAGCCAGTTACTGAGGGCAAGTGGTGATATGTTTATGGCAGGCAGATTAATTTAACTTTTCTAAAGACACGTAAGAATATGACATGTGAAAGGGATAAGAACATGACATGTCAAAAGGGTGACTCCTCAGATCTCACCATCATAATATATTTAAGAAGAAAAGAAAGACAATCTTAAGACAATGTAAACCAGGATACTTATCATTCGTATAGGAATATATTTAGACATTATCTCTAGTAATATGGTGGAAAAAAAAACCTCAGAGGGACATGTAGTTTGATTATTGGCAGCTGGTCTTGAGTGGTACTCCCTAGGGGTCAGTGCTGGGGCAACTCCTGTTTAACATCTTCATTGATGATTTGGATGAGGAGATAGAGTGCACCCTCTAAGTTTCCAGATGACATTAAGCTAGGTGGGAGTGTTAATCTCCTTGAGGATAGGGAAGCCTAGGCTTCTAGCCTTCTGCATAGGCTTGATTGATGGTCTGAGGCCAACTGTGTGAGTTTCAATATGGCCAAATGTTGGGTCCTGCACTTCGGCCATTAACAACCCCCGGCAGCGCTACAGTCCTAGGGAAGAGTGGCTGGAGAGCTGCACAGCAGAAAGGGACCCCCGTGTGTTGGTTGACAGCCAGCTGAACATGAGCCAGCAGTGTGCCCAGGTGGCCAAAAAGGCCAACAGCATCCTGGCCTGCATCAGGAATAGTGTGACTAGCAGGACCAGGGAGGTGATCCTGCCCCTCTGCTTGGCCTGGGTGACAACACAACTCGAACACTGTGTGAGGTTTTGGTCACCGCAGTATAAGAAGGACACTGACGTGCTGGAGAGGGTGCAGAGAAGGGCAACAAGGCTGATCAGGGGTCTGGAGAACAGGTCTGATGAGGAGAGGCTGAGGGAGCTGGGGCTGCTCATCCTGAAGAAGAGGAGGCTGAGGGGAGACCTCATTGCTCTCTACAACTACCTGAAAGGAGGTTGTTGTGAGGTGTGTGTTGGCCTCTTCCCCTTAGTGACTAGTGATAGGACAAGAGGAAATGGCGTCAAGTTGCTCCAGGGGTGGTTCAGGCTGGGTATTCAGAAAAAAATTTCTTCACAGAATGACTGGTGAGGCATTGGAACAGGCTGCCCTGGAAGGTGGTAGAGACACCTTCCCTGGAAGTGTTCAAGAAACAGACATGGTGTTTTGGGAGATGGTTTAGTGGTCATGGGGGCATAGTGCTGATGGTTGGACTTGATGATCTTGAAAGTCTTTTCCAAACTTAATGATTCTATGATTCTATGACAGCAAATATGGGTATAGACATGGAAGGTTACGCTTAACTAACTTGAACTTCTTGGAAAACGTAACTTAAAAAAGTAAATTCAGTGAATACAACCTAGATTTTCAAGGAGCACTTGACAGTGTTTCTCATAATAGATTAATTGTCAAGCTAACAGCTATGCAACAGAAACTGAAATAGGCTACTAAATATGATGACGTTTTAAAAAGTTAGAGAAAGGTGCATAGTGACAAGTAAATTATCGCAGTAATTTTGAGTTTTCAGAGCTTACTTGCTTACAAATACAAATAGTTAATTAAGTCCTGGTACTGATAAAAGTGACTTCAAAAAAATTTTTTGTAATATCCAGTATTAATAAATCTTAGTTTTATATTCAGTAATCTTAGTGTGTCTAATAGCCCTCCAAATGAATTCTACTTTAATTTTTGGAGCCTAAGTCAAAACAGAATTCCTTAATAGTGACATGAAATTAAGAAGAATTTGTTTATAATATTAAATCTAGCAGTTGGGCAGGACATTTAATCATGTAATCTATTTTATGTACATTATTGCTAACTCTAACAGTGCCAATTCACATCCTTTTTCCTCCTCTGCAAGATGCAAAGAATAAGGCAAGCAGATCAATGGTATCAACAACTTGAACATAGAGCTTCTCTTAAACATCACAGAAAAACATTTTTTTTTTTTCCCCCTAATGTTGCAACTGTATAATGTATTCTATGAAGGATGGAGACAATATAAAACAAAACAATTAGATAATACTTGGGTACTCACACAAGATGAAGTATGAAATAACAAATATTAGGAATACAGAACAAAATATTGAGTTAGTATGCAAAAAGCAAGTTTTAAAGTCTCATAGAGGTTGTAAATAAGGGAAAGAACTAATAATACAAATACAGTAGAGGTATATGGAGTTAAGAGTAAATTCCATTTGCCAAATCAATGCTTTCCAGTTTCTCAAACTATTTTTTTTCTGAATATCTGAATCCTTAATAATCATATTAGTAAACATATTTTCAGTTTTGTGTTAATATATCCTTTTGTCTTCATCCATGATGAAGACTCAACTTATAAAAAGAATGAAGCAGCTCGGGTCAACAAGTTCTCTGCTTTTTAGCCTTCAGATTGAAATCCAGTGTTAATTAGACTCAGATGTATGAAAATACTTCAGTGGAAAATGGTAATTTATGTCCACCTTAGAAGCAGAACTAAAGCCTGGAACTAAAAGGGGTAAAAATATATATATAAAAAAAAAAAAAAATCAGCAAGCAGGAAGAACCATCATAAAGAAACATGAAACCTATGTCTTTTTATTAGACTAAATGTTAAAAATCTGTATCTGATGGTATTACAGAAACATCTGATTTATAATGTATTCCCTTTAGCTACCTCACTTTTTGTTTACAAAGGCTTGTCTTTTAAAAAGATCTTATGTAGCATCTGGCAGACTAGATACTCTTATAAGACTCTGCAAAAGGTTCCAAATGTTATTGATTAAAACATTATTTAAAATAACTAATGCTTGACCATACTACAAGGTTTTATCACAGATACTGTCCCAGAAAAACTGCAGTGTTGAAAGGTATCAGTGGAAGTGCAAGTTCAAGCACTGAGATGTTTTTTGTTGAAAAGTTAAAAAAATATTTCCGTAAAAGAAATGAAAAGGTGGCTATGCATCTTGAAGATGTACAAAGGCTACATTAGACTTTTTTTTTTTTTTATGGTGAAGTGGAAGGAGTAGGATTCAGCCCTTGTTTGCTTTGTAACCTGAAGTAATGGTCCTTGCATGGACATAGGATTTTTTAATAATAATAAAAAATTAAAATATAAAATATACATCTACATAAATATATACATAAATATGCATCTAATAGTTCCCTTGACCTAACATATACTGAAGTGATTGATCAAAAGCAGGATTAAGCACTATTAACAAAGCATGTATTTGATTACAGAAGCAATCAATAATGAAGGCACAGGAAAAATTCAAAATAGAAAATACAGGAATATCTCCCACCTCTTCCTCTTGCCAAATACTTGTTTGATGCAATTTCTACATACAAGCAAATGCACAGAAAAATGTTTTTAAAAAGAGGAAAGATTAGATTTTTAATACCTAATATAGTTGTACCATAACTTTAAAATTTAATTGTACTTGAAATATGCCTCAGTTAAGGCAGTAAAAGTTCCATTTACAATGAATGGCCCTTGACCATTTTTATGGCCTTGTTTCACACTAAACTCAAGAAAACCTACCCCCAAAAAAAACCCACAACAAAACAACCAAACGAAACAAAAAACAAGCCAACCAAATAAAGAAAAAACAACACACAATAAAAAGGCAAACAAAACTAAAAAAACCTAAAACCACAAGTGCAGAAAGAACTGAGCATCATGAAGTTTGTGACTGGACATGTCCCCTCCTCACTCTTCATAACATTCTGCAGTTTTGCCAAGTTATAGAGAAAGTCTTTATATAACTATTTTTTTTTCATACAGCTGTCTTGGTGAACTACAAGCATTGCACTGAATGCATAAAATAATATCTATCACAATAGGAAAAACTCAAATATAAAGAGATTAATAACATAACAGCATACATTGACACACACTTTCTATGTATCTAGAAAAATAAACAGATTTTCACCTGTTACAGAAGTACTGATGGGGCTGTTCCCACTGCTAGGAGCCCTTCACATAACTACAGAATCAGAGGCCAGCTGAGGCAGGGAGACAGCCTCAGAGACCACCAAGTCTAAACCCCTGTTCAGATCACGGTCAGACAGAGCAGGTTACTCAGGGCTGTGTCCAGTAAGGTTTCTAATATTTCTGAGGATGAAGACTATAGCCTCTCTGGGCAAACTGTTTTGGTGTTAAATTATTCTCACCTAAAGAAAGAAAAAAAAAAAAAAACACCAACAAAAAACCAAAAAACTCCACACCACAACAACACAAAAAAAAGAAACAAAAATAACCCCAACACACGTTTTCTTAAAAGAATACCAAGAACGCATTCTCTGTGGTAAGTTGACCTTGGCTGCCTGCCAGCCACCCACTCAGCCATTCTCTCACTACACCCCCTCCTCCACAGGACAGGGGAACAAAACAAGACAAAAAAGCTTATGGCGTTAGAAATAATGTTGCTCAGACCTATCATAAGTTTTGATCTGAATACATACAGATAGTAAAAAAAGGCAGGGGTGGGTGTAATCTACCTTTCTTTTCAGTTTAATGGCAAAGTTTTATGAGGTCATTAGAAAGGAATGAAAAAATATTCATTGAAAAAAAAAAAAAAATCAGCAAAGGGTTTTTCACCCCCCTCACTCAGCATATGCTATAATAAGAAGTCACAGATAAAGGAGTTTACAAGATCTGAATCAAGTTCTTGAAATTAAAAATTAGTTCCTGCATCACATTACTTAATGCAGAAACTTTATTTCTTGCTATTTCAGCATTATCAGACACAATACTATTTCCTTCATTGCTGATGCATACTTTGTCTGTGTTGCTCTTGTGCTGTGTCAAGATACAATAAGATTAGAGATATAAAAATATTCTGATACTATATTACTGTAAATCCACAAGGAAAACAATAATTTGATTACCACCTTGTGAGGGGAGATAAATATGGTTTAGGTGTACAGAATACACTCCTATGTCTTACTTCAGAAGTCTTTGAAAAGGTCAAATCTTCAAACTGCAGTCCACTACCTGCACAACAAGCAACAGAATATATTACAAGTTCTTAACAACTGATTCTTTGTAAATTAAGTTAAATACCATTTTCACATTCGTTCAGCTAACAAGAACGCCACTACTTTCAAGCTTAAGACAAGCACACTCTATATATTTCCTGTTTAGTTTAATAATTTTGTCACTACATCAAATGATCTATTTAATTTGTATATATAATGTGTCATTTAGGTTTGGCTCTTTTCTGTTACTCTTAGAAAACTAGTGTTACACTCCCCTTTTCCTTTCCCTCTCCCATTCTAAAAGGTACTGTCAGCTTTTGCAAGACATTACAGAATTTTTTAGGTTCTATATATACAGACCTCAGCGCACTACACACTCAGTAGAATTCAGTTGCCTAAATGTAGCATCTAAGATAGCCCACCCAGGCTCAAGGAGATGCTTCAGAAGGCTATGGGTCTCCTACATTTAGCCAAGATGATCCTATAATTTCTGAAACATATCTATCCCACACAGTTTTATGTTTTGTGCTTTCTGAACTCTCATCTGACTCAAAAACTTCAGTTTATTATTTGAAGAGGACTTTTCAAAATCCACTATGTCTAGAAAAAAGTGGTAAAGTTAATAAATATATTTTCAAAAAGAAAAAAAAAATCAGGTCAGAATGGTCAGCAACACTTAGGAGATTCAGACAATCACCAACTACCAGTGCACCATCCATACACCAATGTTTTTTATTTAGAAAAAAATAACTATTATTTCACATGAACATTAAACAAAATACATTATGAAAACATTGCTAAAAATTATTTAGGCTACCCATCCCAATCATGGGGGAAAAAAAACTATTACAGCAATTATAAAGGTTATATGTTGTTTTAAACCAACACTTAACATTCACCAGCTCTTTGTTAACACTCTCATCCAGAAGAAGCTACCAGTTAGATAAAACGTTCCCCTACATAAGCTCTTTGTAAGGACAATCTTGTAAAAAACAGAGGAATTTAAGGATATTTGTAACTTTAATATCAGCTCTTATCACATTCATCAGCTGTTTAATGTATTTATACATTAGGGTTTTATCAATGTACCATGCATTAGACTGCTCAGATCACTTCCTAATGTCATTCTGTTTGCTTTCATCACACCCTAAAAACCACAGTATATATAGAAAAACACTAGAATAAAGAATAATGTTTAAGTTTGCTGCACTAGTTCCCAGTTTTTTTCCAACTTGCATGTAATCCAAAATGGCTATGTTCCATCTTAATCTGACACTATAACCCCTACCAGTTCAAATTGTTTTTATCGCACTCATTTAATTACAATAGATGTTGTCTCACAAATCCAAATAATTTATAGTTCTAGATACTTACCATTTTATCAGAGCCATGAGAGAAACACTTTGGAACTGGGAAAAAAAAATAATGAGCTTGTTACAACTGTTATAGCATAATGACAAGGAAGCCGGGCAAAAGCAAAGCAAACAAAAAGACCCTGGAAAAAACAAAACCAAAAAGCATCTCCAAAAGGGAAGTGGAAGCCATTATGATTTAGAAACAGCACATAATGTAGGTATATCTTCTTGCATCTGACAGCTGGAGGCTAATTAGCACCATGTACAAAACCAGTCAAGAAGCAGGAGCAGTCGGACAGATCATCCTGACAGTATCAGTTCTCATCCTTCCAAAATACAACTAGAAAGCCAAAATTCCAGTAGTTTATTGGTATTTGTTTTTTATTTGTTTGTTCTGTTTTAATATCATGTTTTTGAGCCATATCACATCTTAAATTTAGTGTTTGAAAAACTGGTGGCTAAATCCAACAGTCATTTTCATTCTAATGTGGCTACGAATAAAACAATGTATTGCTGAAAGTAATTTAGAACTGGCCCTCACCTAACAGTTTAGCTTGGAATTAATTTAACCTGTACTAAGTATATCTAAATAATCATCATACCTGAATAACAGCAGTATTCAACAAGAGGGCAATTTTAGTTAAAACAGACAAACTTGAGCTCAGTTTCAGAACATCTACCTCAGTGTCAGTACCCATTAAAACAACTACTAAGTAGGTTTCTGCAGCAGTGAAAAGGGGTGCATTCCATAGTGGAACAACTCATACCGAAACTTCAGAAATAAGAGGTTGGAGAACAAATGCAATAGTTGTTTCTGCTACCTGGATTATTTAACTTTCCACCACTGACCATCTAATATTAAATGCACAAAACCACAAAGGCAGCAGGGACCAGAGATTAAGACAGTCTTAAGTAGTTAAGCATCCTAATTACCAGACTAAGCAGCTATAAGTTCTCTTGGCAATGCATGATCTGGCATAAACTACTTTTGGCAGAAGCTGAAGGGTCCTTTCCACCATCCTACAATGTGTATACAACTGCACATACTAAATTCTGTAGTCTAGAAATGCTTCCCAGAAATGAGAAATGTGTATTTCAATATTTTCATTTAAAGGACAGAATTTCTGTGGGAGATGCAAGTGTCCCCTTACACTTTCCTGCATACCACACCACTTTCTTTCGTCTATCATGTTTCCAGCAACAGTCTGACCCTCTTTATTGGAGGCTTAATGTCTTTGGTCTACTTTCTGGTATTCTGCAAGGTTGGTCCTTCATAGTCTGCTCTACTGATACTGTTCTTCATCTGTGACTGTCCGACCACACTGAACACTACCTGAAGAAGTAATCTGTTGCTGCAACACGTGCCCAAACTGAAACAGACTGGAAGACAGGCTATTACACCAACAGGATGCTCTTTCTATTACATTTGTACAATCACATAATTTACCATATGTCTGAAGCTGCAGATGAATTAGCATCAATAAGTATTTCAACTTAAAGGCAGTTACTTTAAGTCAGTTATGGTAGAGGTCTTTCTTCAGCTACCGCAGCTAACAACACTTGACAACTATCTAACAACACTCATGAGAAGAGGCTGCAGTAACATACTCATGGAAGAAAACTAGGTATATGTGAATAAATTCTCTCTCATATCCTACAGTTGGAAGTAAATTGTAACTGGTAAAACCAAAAGTGAATAAAACATCCAAACCAACAGTAATACCAGTGTTTTGACTAATTTTAAATTGAAGTAAATATGAAGAGTGATAGATTAGTTAAAATTTCATTAAGAGATAATTAGTATCTGTATTTAAAATAGACCTGAATTTTTTAAGATTACAAAGACAAAAATACAGTTCAACTCACACAACATTCTTAAACACTGAAGACAAGAAAGAAAAAGGCTGATTAAAAAATATCATTCAAGTATTTTAGGGGTTTTTTAAACTGTCTTAAGTGTACTAAAAACAGTCCAAAATGCAGCGCATAGTAAATGTGCTTGTCTTTAATCCAATTGTGTTTGTCTAATCGCAGTATCAGATAAAATTGCTTTAAAGGAAGTATAGAGATTTTGTAGTCAGAGAGGTGAATACTGTTTCAACCTAAATCCCTGGATATAAATAGTAAACACAGGACACTGCTATAGAAGACAACATACTACATCAGCATTGATAAACTGATTTAAAGAACTAGGCAGGATGGAAAAATGGACTGATGGGAACCTCATGCAATTCAACAAAGGAATGTGGGATGGACTAATTCTGTGTAACAGTCAATACCAACAGCTCAGTCCATGGAACAACTTTACAGAAAAAGACTTAATGTTCTGGAGGACAGTTTGAACAGAAGTCTGCAGCAGTCATTATAAGTGGAAGAGCAGCCAAAAAAATCACTATTGTTTCCTTAATATTGGAACATTCAGCTTGAATCAGTAAATCAGATAAACACAGTGACATTGTATCAAGGAAGAACTTGGCTTAACATTTTCCAGATAGCAGAGTTGGTTGCATTTTGTCACTGTTTTATAGAAGAAGGAACCAATGCCACGGGTAAGAATGCTCACAAAATTTTTCCAAGAGAGTTAAGTTAAAGCTTTACAATCTGACATATTCCGTTGCGTCACTCCTACTTAAAAAAAAAAAAAAAAAAAAAAAAAAAAAGGCATAAACATTCCTATGCATTACCTTTCTTTAAATTTTCCTTTTAGCTCATAAGATTTTTTGCTTCGGTGGTTTTTGGGGGCCTTTTTGTTTGTTTGTGGTTTGTTTTGTTTTAAATGTCCCCTACCATCCCCCTTTCCATAATTTCTGGTCAAATATCCAGCTTTGCTAAGGAAGTTGCCAATTTGAGAACTCCATACTTACTATTCCGTATTACAGTTAACAGTTGTGAGCAACTCAGTTAATTACAATTTAAACAATAATGAGAATTTAAGGAAAAAAAAAAAAATATATATATATATTCGAGTGCAGAACAGATCTCTTCTGAAAAAGGCAAAAATTGAATGATGTATGTGTTGCTTTGTTACGTTATTTTTTTTTTGCTCCCCTCTGTTTTCCACAAATCTCTGGACTGAAATCACAGAACCGTAGGACAAAGGAGATTTGCTGAAGCCAAGAAGGAATGCTTCATAACATTATTTTTTCAGTCTAGAAAAATCCCTATGCTACAATCCTACTACACAAGCAACATGCCATAATAGGATATTTTCTAAAAGAAGGTATAGAGGAAAAAAAAGCATTGAATTGTTCCAAACAAGTTGTCAGGACAAGACAATATTCACCAGAGATTCCTGGGAGAATTCACAAATGAGAGGGTAATGAAATACAAAACAGTGGCCATTGCAAGAGAGAGTGAATTAATGTTATCTGTTGACCTTTAGGACTCTATGTCACTGTTACTACATAGTTAACATATATTTAAGTTAAATATCTGGCAGTACCCCTATTTACTCCATTAGAAAAATATTTAAAGTATAATAGAGTACAGCACTCTGAAGCTGCACTGAATTTCAAACTGAATGTACTACATGAATTAAGAGCACAATATGTAGCAGAAGCAGAAGAGTATGTCCCTTTGAGAGTCTAAGAGAAGTTTCTTGGGGCCAAATCAAAAAGGCTTACAACAGTCAGCTATAAATCACAGCTAACACTGATGAGATTTCACTAAATCACACTACTAGCCACACATTTAGCTTTTATCTTAGAAGGAGAGGAAATACTTAAATACTGTTCACAATTTCTATTAGCATTTTTTGGTTATGACTGTATGCACTGGTTCAAGCATCAATGAAATTAACTTTCCTCATAGTAGCACATATGGTGCTTTCTTTTGGATTTGTGCTGGAAACAGTGTTTATAACACACTGATGTTTTAGCTAATGCTGAGCAGTGCTTACATGGAGTCAAGGCCTTTTTCCCGCTTCTCAGCCTGTCTCCACTAGGAAGTGGGCTGGAGGTGCTCATGAATTTGGGAAAATACAGAGCTGGGACAGCTGACCTTAGCTGCCCAAAGGGATATTCCACACCACGTGTCATCATACTTAAAGCTGAGGGAAGGAAGTGTGGGATGTTCAGAATGATGGCATTTGACTTCCCAAGTAACCATCATAGCAGGGCTGTCCTAGGGATGGCTTAAACACCTGCCTGCCCATGGGAAGTAGTGAATGAATTCCTTGTTTTGCCTTTGCTTCTGCATAGAGCTTTTGCTTTACCTATTAAACTGTCTTTAGCTCAGCCCATGGGTTTCCTCACCTTTGGCCTTGCAATATTCTCACCCACACTTCTGGAGGGGAATGAGTAACTGCAGGGGGCTTAGTTGCATAGTAGGGTTAAACCACAAAACTGCAGAATTATTCATAGAAAATGCTAGCATATGCTTCAGTTTCATTACATTTTATGCAGTTTTGTCCCATACCAGAGCAATTTAATTTAATTAAAAATAATTGAATGAACCCTAAAAAAATATGGAATAATTACTCACTGTCACAGAATCAACAATAATCACACAGAAGTGTTCATAAAATTATCATGGGGAAAAAAACAGACTATATAGTGTAGTTAAACCATAGTCATTATAGCAGTAATACATTTTCTAATTGTTGTTCTATGAAGTTGTTTGTAGTGGCTGTTTCAACATCATATCTGGATAACTCACAATAAGAACATTTAAAAGCAGTGGTTAAGCAGTTCTTGTTACAGGTAATATTGCTTTTCAATACATACTGGGACACCAGAAAGTTCCATGGGAGTGCATAGCACTAACATCTGAAAAATTATAGTCATCCATCAGAACACTGAAGCAAAGTAATCAACAAAATACTAAAAATTACACGATAATCTGCTGATCTATGTCAGTTAACAGATCTCATCACAATCAAAAATCTTTAAGTTTTGAGATAATGTTGAGCTTTTCAACAATTTATCTTAATTTTTTATATCTTTCTAAATATCATGAGAAGTTATGCAAAGACGATGAAAATTTCATCATTATGTAAACTTTGTAAACAAAAAACAGATTTTTAATTACTCTGGTTTTTAGTATTACTCAGAAAATGCTAAAGTTAGCTTTTAAGATTTACATTTTATTGTTAATTTTGTTAGCTTCTTCCACACGGGCACCAAATAACTTATTTCCAGAGTTATGACTATTTTTTATTTAACTACTCATATTATCAAATACAGCAAATAATTGTAAGTTTACTACTATACTTGAACATATTTAGAGAATTTTTACCACAAACTAAACTGCTGGTAAGAGGATTAGGAAAAAAAAAAAAAAGTTTACTGTGAGAATATAATGATACAGAAATTGTTTGGTATGTTTAAAATACAAACAGCTGTATAATTTGAGAAGTAATGGATATATTACACACGTGCTTGTATTATGTACATGCTTCTACCTATAAAAACCAATGTTAACTAATAGGGTAAAAAGACAAACCAAGAAATAGTGGAAAAAGTTGCTGTTATAAATTCATTTTCTGATTTATTATCTACTATGTGTAAGCCATTAGATTTTAAATTCTATCATAGCTGACAAACCAAGAAAACCTGCTCTGTAATATGCCAGTGACAGGCTTGGCTGCAGTGACCACAGTATTGTGAAGTTTGGGATACTGCTGAGCACAGTGAAGGTTAATTCCAGGACAAAGGTTTACTATTTTAGAAAAGCTAACTTCAGCTCACTCCGGGCTCTGTTTGAAGGGATCCTGTGGGAAGTTTCCATGCAGGGTAAAGGAGCCAGTGAGTGCTAGGAGTTTTCAAAAAACACTACTCTAGATAAGCCAGTTCATCCCCTCTAAAGGCAAGGGAAGTAGGCAGAGCAAGAGACTCCCTTGGCTCAACTGCGAGATTCTGGATCTGCTCAAAACCAAAAGGGAATTGTACCAGAGGTGGAAAAACAGAACATTACCGGTTGGAAATTACAAGGGCATTGCCAGGGTATGCAGAGATGCAGTTAGGAAAGAAAAAGCTCAGCTTGAGTTGACATTGACCAGAGACATCAGACACTTCAAGAAGGTGTTCCTCAGGTACACTAATAAGAAGTAGAGACACAGGAATAATATTGGCCCACTAGTAAACTAGTGAACTAATCACCAACAATGCTGAAAAGGCAGAGGTCATAGAATAGAATCATAGAATCATTAAGGTTGGAAGAGACCTCAAAGATCATCAAGTTCCAATCCCCCCTGCCATGAGCAGGGAACCCTACCACCAGAACAAGTTGCACAAAACCTCATCCAACCTGGCCTTAAAAACCTCCAGGGGTGGGGCATCAACAACCTCCCTGGACAACCCATTCCAGTTCCTCACCACCCTTATAGTGAAGAATTTCTTCCTAATATCTAACATAAATCTCCCCTCTCTGAGTTTAGAACCATTACCCCTTGTCCTATCACTATCTTCTCTGATGAAAAGCCCCTCCCAGCTTTCCTGTGGGATCCCTTCAAGTACTGGAAGGCCACGTTGAAGTCTCTCCAGAGCCTGCTCTTCTCCAGGCTGAACAGCCCCAACTCTCTCAGCCTGTCTTCATAGCAGAGGTGGTCCAGGGCCTTTGATCATCTTGGTGGCCCTTCTCTGGACCCTCTCCAACAGGTCTGTATCTTTCTTGTGCTGAGGGCTCCAGAACTGTACACAGTATTCCAGGTGGGGTCTCACCAGAGCAGAGTAGAGGGGCAGAATCACCTCCCTGGCCCTGCTGGCCACACTTCTTTTCATGCAGCCCAGGATGCAGTTGGCTCTCTGGGCTGCAAGGGCACACTGGCAGCTCATGTTGAGCTTCTCATCTACTACCACCCCCAAGTCCTTCTCCTCAGGACTGCTCAATACCTTCTTCACCTCTGTCTTTACCAGTGCTGTGTGGTTCCAGGCTATAGGAACAAAAGTCCAGGATGCTGCAGACACTGAACCACCATCAGTGAAGGAAGAGTTTCTGTATCAACTGTTACTGGAGCTTGACCCATACAAATCAATGGGCATGGAGGCCATCCACCCTAGGGTGTTGAGAGAGCTGGCTGATGTGTCATTACAAAGATGTTCTCCATAATCTCTGAGAAGTCGTGGAGATCAGGAGATATCCCTGAGGACTGGAGGAAGACTAATGTCATCCCCATCTATAAAAAGGGTCCAAAGGAGGACCCAGGTAATTATAGACTCATTACTCTCACTTCAGTCTCTGGAAAAGTCATGGAACAAATTCTCCTGGGGTCAGTCACAAGTTAGTTGAAGCAGGTGACTGAGAAAAGCCAACATGGATTTAGCAGGGGCAAACTGTTTATGACAAACCTGATCACCGTCTATGACAAATTAACCTGCTTGGTTGATGCAAGGTGAGTGGTCGACATCATCTACCTAGACTTCTCCAAGGCTTCTCCTGGAGAAACCGATTTGTTACAGCCTTGACAAGTGGTCTGTGCAATGGGTGGGGAACTGGCAGACAGACCATACCTAGAGGGTGATAGTAAATAGTTCCTCCTCAAACTGGTAACCAGTCACAAGTAGGGTCCTCCAGGGATCAATATTGGGCCCTATGCTGTTTAACACCTTCATAAGAGACCTGGATGTTGGTATCAAGAGCACCCTGGTGAAGTTTGCTGATGACACCAAGATGAGAGGAGAGTTTGACACTCCAGAAGGGAGAGCCACCATCCAGGATGACCTCAACAGACTGGAGGAATGGGCTAGCAGGAACCTTATGAAGTTCAACATGGAGAAGTATAAAGTGTTGCACTGGGAACACACAATCCAGGAGCACAGTTCAGACTGGGATCCATCTGGCTGGAGAGCAACCCTGTGGAAAGGGACCTGGGGGTCTTGGTGGATAAAACGCTCAACATGAGAGAACAGTGTGCTACAGTGGCAAAGAAAGCCAACAGAAGGCTGGGCTGCATCAACTAGGGCATCACCAGCAGAGATAAAGAAGTCATCATCCCACTCTACTTAGCACTTGCCTGACCACACCTTGAGTATTGCATTCAGTTTTGGTCCCCACTATACAAAAAGGATGTGGACAGGCTGGAGAGGATCCAGAGAAGGACCACAAGGCTGAAGAGAGGACTGGTGGACCTGCCATATGAGGAGCGGCTGAGAAAACTGGGTTTGTTCAGCCTTGAGAAAACAATGTTTAGAGGAGACTTCATTGCCATCTTCCAGTACTTAAAGGGTGTCTATAAAGAAGGTGGAGACTCCCTGTTTACAAGGAGTCATGTGGAAAAGACAAGGAGTAATGGGCACAGGTTGCTCTGGGGGAGATTCTGATTGGACACAAAAGGTAAATTTTTCACCATGAGGACAGTCAAACATTGGAATAGTCAACCAAGGGAAGTGGTAGATTCTCCCACATTGGACAGTTTTAAGTCTCAGCTTGACAGGGTGGTGAGCCATCTCATTTAAACTATAGTAGTAACTAGAAGGGTTGGACCAGATGATCCTTGAGGTCCTTTCCAACCTGGCATTCTATGATTCTATGAAGTTCTCTTGAAGCAGGTCAATCTTTTAAACAAAAAGCATCAATGAATACAAATAAACTAAGATTAATTTCAGAAACCTACTGGACGATGTTATGATCAAGCAGACTGTAAATTTCAGGAATAAAACACAAACCTGTAGTCTCAAATATTCTGGTTACAGAATGCCTTACTATACGGGCAAAAACAGTATGGTACATCCCTACTTGAGAGTAAGCAAAAAGGAAGAAGCATAACTGAATAGCAGAATATAAACCACCAGGTATCAGCCTCCCCTTCTACAACCCTCCACTCTTTTTCTGTTTATTATTTGTGATGTCTGCAGTTTCTATGAAGACAGAAAGAAAGGGCCATTAAGAACATCTTCTGGTATTTTCAGATGCATCAAAATCTGCCCTTCGTATTTTCCTTCTCCTCACCTTTTGCAATTTCATCTGTAGAACAGAACAAAAGAAAGATCTTCTTTTTAACACCTTTATGTCCATCAATAACAAACAGCTTCTAGACTCCACTTTTTGGCATTATATCAGGGTTTTATGCCTTCAGTAGTCTTCAAGAATGCAGGGTAGAACAAAGGCTTTAATACTTTCAAGTCTTCATAAACTGCACAGCCTGGTACATTACACTGTATAGCACCTTTCATTCATGAAGCTGCAACACAACCTTAATAAAACCCATAATCATCTCTGCAATTACCTGTTCCTGTTTTAAACCTTTTCACAGTCTAAGAATACACTGTGGCAATTGCACTCAACTCAGGAAGCCCAGAAACAAACTGTGCAAGAAAATCCCATCTATTCCCTTATTTGCTAGGGCAATTTGACACAAATGCTTTCTTCTTGGAAAACTATTTTTTTATTACTACTATTATTCTTGATAAAAGTTAGTGAGTTGAAAGGAAAATGCAAAATAACTTTTATGTCTTCCTACACAGGTGACTTGTGTACTCATTATGTGCTTTTAGAATATGACTCAATGATAAACAAATAATGAAGAGTACTAATTAAAATTTAAACAGCCAAGAGCCATCTTGACATCTCCACTATCTCTAACAATGTGTTATTGTAAACAAGACTAATTCCTCAAGACACCAGAAACAGCTGCTGATCAGAACTACAATATTGTCACACTACATTAACTTTAACACAGAAAGCTGACAAAGGCAAAACACATTAACATTGGCTGAAGAGAAAAAAATATTATTTTGAAATTAAACATTGCTTTTTCAAAAACAAACAATAAAAAAGCTGGGGTGATTTGCCACAGTTATTCAAGACATTTTTCCTTAAAATCACAGAACAGTTGAAATTAGAAGGGACCCCTAGAGGTCATCTGGTCCAAACCCCTTGCTCAAGCTGGGCCAACTACAGTCAGTTGCCCAGAATCTTCAAGTGTTTGCTTCTGTTTCTTTAATACCAGCAGTTCATACATAATGATATATATATTTCACCGTCCACCCTTCAAGTGTTACAAAGCAAGATGCTGTACTATACCTCTTAAGAGAAAATCAACTGGCTGGCCTTAAAAACATGTATTACAGTCTCCTAGGGTTGCACAGGAGCCTGCAAAACTGCCAGACCTCAAAACTTCACCTATTTGTTTGTTCCAACAAATTTAGTGAATATTATAATAGTAAAATTGGAAGAATGTTCTTAATCAAATCAATACTTACTTTCTATAGCCTCCCTCTGATCAAAACAAACAAAGGGTCAACTTATTCCATTAGATTTGACATGTTTCAGTCAACGTATCTGACATGTGCATATTTCCAATTGGCACAGCCAGTAAAATCACTGCCTAGGTTAGATATTCAAGTAATGAAATTAAGATCTAAAGCCAGGTAATGCTCAGCCTTGTCACTGAGCACTGAAATAGTAAATTAAGAATTGTATTTGTTGTCTTGTCTTCAGTCAAAAAATAACCTACTCAATTATTCTAATTATCTGTTATGCAATTAGAAAGTTTGCTTTCCTTTAAAATAACAGAAAAGAGAAATAATTACAATACAAATAAGCTAAGGTGGTTCTATTTTGTACTCAGAAAGATGGGGAAGCGGCAGGACTTGGGAATAAGAGAATACTGAATCTTCAAGTTTAGATATATATTTCAGAATAGACATTTTTATAGACTCAAGCTCAATTGTATACCATATGCAATGACAGAATACATACATTTCAGTATGAACACATTTCCACTTCAGTAAATTTGTCATCTTTATTACCCAGTGAAGTCTCCCAAGAATTTTCTATCCTTCAGGTAACTCCAGTCATGAGATATCTCAAACTGAAATATACTATTCTGCTGTAAAATAATCTAAATACTAAATTTAAAATCCAAACAAGCTATTGTACATATAGAAAAAAAAATGTTTTAACAATATGCCAGTTAGATTTTCAGAGAAACACTTTCATACTCACTGAACTTTTTTCCCGGTTTCAGAAAAACTGACTTTCTCCACTTTTCCCAAGATTTTACATGCATTTTACACTTCCAATTGGGATTTGTTAGCTTTTGTTTAGTTAAGTTTTTTAGCTTTTTTGTTTATTTATTTCTAAGATTTTGTTTGTTTGCTTTGTTTGGTTGGGTGGGATTTTATAATGGTTGACAGATTTGCACTACTTCTATAGAGGAAATTCAATAATGCCTCCAGCATTATACTTATTTTTGTAAAACAGCTAGTAGTACATTAAAAGTCACTATTGTGAAACATCACTTGACACAGTATTTCTGGCATAACCTGATTATTCTTCTCCAACAGACAATGGCTGAGCCAAAATAAACATGGTAATACAACCTAGTAAGTTACAAGTATTTTTTAACAAAAGAACACATTTTCACATAACTTTTTTTAAATTATTATTTCTTAATATAAAAAGTTCTATAATTTCTATCAGAAACATTTCAATTCAATTAATGAAGCAATTCAGTACTTCTAGAAGTCAAATTGCCATTTTTCCTTATTATAAAATTTCTATATTGTACATGTGAAAAATTGTGAAATACTGGAGAAAGTTTTAGTGATAAACCAGATATATAAACTCTTTCTGGCAACATCTCTCCTAGAACAAAGAAAGAAGATGTCTTACAACAGATAATCCTTTTAAGCATTGAGGGTACAATTCTTTTATTTAATTTATTATTATTTCAATGAGTGATTGTGGTATTAACTGCATAGTAGCATATGCAAAATTACAGCTAATTAAGGACATCATAATAGCTCCAAACATGAGCTACACACCAGGAGGCTAATCCAACATTTCCATGCAGTACAGCACATCCATCCACTTAATTAAATATTATTCCAGAATTAGTAATGAAAAAAGTAACTCTTTTAAACATTAATTTTACAAACTAGTTTTTAAAAAACATTGCCCTCAAAAAAGTGGTTTTACTCATCTGTTCAGCTACATTTCCAATTAATATTTTCAAAGACGGGCTGAAATTTCTCTCAGCAAGCTTCCTTTCTGAGATAAAAAATAACTTCATAAAGTTTATATTTTTTATCTCATGAATTAATATGTAATCAATAACGTAATCTCTTTGTAAAGAAAAACATAGGATACATCAGAATATGGAGTGAGGTGGGCTAAGATGCTTTGCCAAAGACAACACTTGCACAACTTTTGTTTACCATCTTTATCAATGATCTAGATGAGGGGCTAGAGTGCACACTTAAGTGAATTTGCAGATGACACTAAGCTGGGTGGAAGTATTGATCTTCCTGAGGGTACGGAGGCTCTGCAGAGGGATCTGGACAGGCCTGACCATTAGGCCAAGGCCAACTGCATGAGTTTCAATATGGCCGAATGTCAGATACTGCACTTTGGCCACAACAACCCCCAGCAGTGCTACAGGCTTGGGGATGAGTGGCTGGAGAGCTGCCCAGCAGAGAGGGACCTGGGGCTACTGATTGACAGCCAGCTGAGCATGAGCCAGCAGTGTGCCCAGGTGGCCAAAAAGGCCAACAGCATCCTGGCCTGCATCAGGAATAATGTGACCAGCACGACCAGGGAGGTGATCCTGCCCCTCTACACGGCATTGGTGAAGCCACACCCCAAGTACTGTGTTCAGTTTGGAGCCTCTCACTACAGAAAGGACACAGAACTACTAGAGCACCTCCAAAGAAAGGCAATGAAGCTGATGAAGAGTTTGTAGAGTATGCCTCAGGAGCAGTGGCTGAGATTGTTTAGCCTTGAGAAAAGGAGGCTGAGAGGAGACCTTATTGAACTCCATGCAGCTACCTTAAAGGAGGTTGGAAAGAGGTGGGCATCAGTCCGTTCAATGAAGCTACAAGAGATAGGACAAGAGGTAAGTGCTTCAAGTTGCACTAGGGGAGGTTTAGATTACATGTTAGGAAGAATTCCTTCACTGAAAGGGTTATCAGATATCAGAACAGGCTGCCCAGAGCAGTGGTGGAGTAACTATCCCTGGGGGTATTTAACAGTCATATAAACATATTACTCAGGGATATTATTTAGATAAGGACTTGTCAGTGTTAGCTTAATGGTTGGACTTGACGATATTGAAGGTTTTTTTCTAGCAAAGGCAATTCTGTGATTCTATGATCCTGTAACTTTAGTTGCTGGCCAGGTTCAGGAGCAGCCCTGGCATCAGGAAAGTTGGAACAAGTTGTGTTTGGAAGGCACTTGGGCTGGCCATACCTGCTCAGTGAAGCAGAGAGCACTACAGAGCAGACATGATAGGTACCAATCACAAGGGACTCCTCCTGTGAGTGACAGTTATCCATCTTCTGACCTGACCCGTGGGTTTGCTCACCCAGAACTATGATCTTGGACATGGCAGAGACTGATGAGGCTCTTCCATTTCTAAGACCACTTTCCTTTAATGCTTATTCATACAGGTATTATTGACGGTTAAAGGGGAGAGCCTGAAAGTGGCTACAAGCTCTGAAATATTTGATAGAGAACTTGGGAACCAAGACAATGCTCCCCCTCATTTTGTGGTCAAGAAGAATAGGATACATGGGATAGTAAAGAGCAAAAGTTTCCTACAGATCAACACAAGATTCAACTAAAGAAAGAGGAGTCCATTGGCTTTGCAAACAAGCTCACTCATACTGTCAACTAATAATAGTTCCAGTCCACTAACAGAACTTTCTAGAAATCTGTCTCATTTTATTTAATATTTGGAATTTTCTAATAAATATTTCAGATTAATGAAGCTAAGTACTAAAGGCTGTTTACATTAAAAAAAATATGGTAGATTCAGAGAGCTGGCTAAGGGGGGGAAAAAAATAAATAATAAAAAAATGGCAGTAGCTAGGAATCAGAATGCCAAAAGAATTAGGATAACTAGTTTCCACCTGGTTTGCATGTTCTTAGATTCATTTATAAACAAGACTTGCTACTTTCATACTGGTATTTGTGGAAGTTCACTTTGCTCAATTTGCATTTCCAACTCATATTTGGAAAGAAAAAAAAAAATTTCATTCCCTCGATCCTTTTAATGTGCTAAATATAAATATCAAAATTCAGACTATTAAACAGACAAAATACAGATGTTTATCTCAAATAAAAAATATCCCAATTTCAACTTTTTAATTAAAAATAGCTATTGAAAATATTTCATAACATAGCATACGCAATACTAGATTGATTTTAAATTAAATCCAAAGGCTTGATACAATTTTTAAGTAACATAAATTATCGTAGAAGTCAAGGTACCAAAGGAACATAAAACTTCTTCTGCATAAGACACACATTTATAGAATATACTACTCAGTAATTCAGCTGATCTGATCCTACTGAGATCAAACTAACAAGTTAGTGTTGTCAAATTAAATCTTATATCACAGTATAATTCTGGTTGGAAACCAGATCATCAAGATCATCAAGTCCAACCACTACCCTAACTCTGCCACATCCACCACTAAACCCTGTCCCCTGGAATCACATCCGTCTTTTTAGATGTCTCCAGGGATAGTGGCTCAACCACCTCCTCAGACAGCCTGGATCACCAAGTCCAGCTCCTGCCCCAGAACAGGACAACACCAAAGTTCACACCATGTCCCTGAGGGTGTTGTCCAAGTGTTTCTTGAACATTGTCAGTCTCATTGCCATTACTGCTTCCCTGGGGAGCCTATTCCAGTGCTCCACCACCCTCTGCACGAAGAATCTCTTCCTAGTGTCCAACCTAAACCTCCCCCTGCACATCCTGCTACCAATTTCCCCGGGTCGTATCATTGGTCACCAGAGAGAAGACGTCAGTGCCTACTCCTCCTCCTTCCCTAATGAGGAAGCAGTAAGCTGTGATGAGGTCTCCCCTCAGCCTCCTCTTCTCCAGGTTGAATAGACCACGTGCCTTTAGCCACTCCTCACGTCTTCTCCTCTACACACCCTTCGCCAAACTCGTGGCCTTCCTCTGGACACTTTCTAGTAGATTTATACCCTTTTTGTATAAAACTGCACATATTACTCAAGACGGGGCCACACCAGTGTGGAGTCAAGTGGGACAGTCACCTCCCTCTACAGGCTGGCTGTGCTGTGCTTGATGCAGCCCAGGACCTTTTAAGTCAGCTCCCCACAGAACCACAAAAGGGAATAGCAAAACCTTTTTTGCTTATTGTAAGATCATATTACTGCAATTGATTTCCTACAGCAACACAAAATAAAGATGTGTTAATAAACATACTTTTTCAATTTCATATGTCAGCATTTGCTGGAAGGAGAAAGTGTAATTTATTTTCAAGGTTTATTCCAAAACTACTATAAATGTTAGGTCAAGACTGAATGCAAGTTTTTTTTTGCTTTAACATTTGCTTGAAAACACAAAATTGCATTTCAGGATTAAATTCAAAGTAAGTATTTCTGTAACTGAAATTATGCTTTCTGATGGGACTCAGCTTTTTGCTGAGAAGGTATTGGGGAAAAAAAAATAAAACTACTATGGTTCTATGAATGCCATGCAAGTCTTCCTCTGGTTTCATCACAAATCCTCTAATTTGGAGAAAGCAAAACAGAAATTTCAGTGTACCTGTGAATACATAGTTCACTTAAGAAAAATAAAACACATGCATAATCTTAAAAAAAGCATAATACATTTTTTATCTTTTAAGCTTTGCTGAGTAACAGGATCCAAAAGAAATCCAAACAATGAAAAGTTATGCAAAAAGACTGCATAAAGCCCTGATGTTTTAGAAATCAATACTTGTTCTGAACACATGAAAAGATTTTTAAGGTATGCAAATTATCTCAGGTATCAAAAATACTCTAAGTATATTTGACTCATTAAATTTATTTTGTTCATTTTCTCAGCTACAACATGCAGCCCAGTATAAATCACTGTGATATTGTTGTATTAACTAATTGCACTAAAGCGACAGTGAAATTAAAAGTTTTGGGATTTTCTAACTTTTTAGGATGAGAATAAAACTAGTACTTCTGTATTTGGGTCTCCTACTCTATTAAGAGATGGAAAGTAATTTTATCTCCACAGGAGTACTTAAAGCAGAACAGGCAGGAAACTCCTCTGACAGATGCTGTGCCAGAAAAATAAACGTAAAGAAAAAGCAAGACAAACTTTGCTGGACTGTCCCGTCAGTGAAAAAAATGCAGCAAGTGGAAATATCCTCATAGCTTACTGTGATATAATGCCTTGAATTTTAGCAGTGTAAGAAACTGAAACATATTTTTTCCATGCTCTTTACACTTAATTCTATAATTTTTTTCAATTCTGTAAAAATATAGCTAGAGGGAACTCTAGAGACCAGAATTTAAAGAAAAGCAATAAGAAACATTGTTACACAATTCACTCTTTTTAGCTACAGTAAATAAGAGTTGTTAATACCGTTTTCTCACTAGACTGTTGTTATGCCTAGTATTCACTACTGTATCATCTACTGCATTGTTTCCCTCCTTTCCAGATCCTTCTCCAGTCACTGAATAACAAACAAAATAAGTAAATAATAAACACACAAACAAAATGTCTCCATTTATGCCTGATCTGCCTCCTACAGACATGTCAGCCAAAATGCTCCTAATCCATGTTACTGCTTTCCACTGCATTTCCATTAAGATTATGGTCAACTAACTTCATTTCCAAATAATATCTTAATTCAGCAGTTGTCTTTTTACACTGGAAATTTAAGATGTCTGTTCACTTATGCGTGTATTCTGTTGACTGATATTTGATCTCAATTTCTTTATCAATCAGATAGAATTTGAGATTTCACAGTTGGATTTTCTCTATCCAAAAATCACACTGAACCTAAGATATTTGACACTGTCCCTGAGGCTGAGGAAAATAAAGTATTTATCTCTTTTCCTTGAGATTATTATCACTAAAAGCATCACCAAACACAAACTACTGTTTAGCTGTGGTCAGACTAGGGTGAGAGCAGAGTAGTAACACTTAGGAAAGCTGTTCTGCCATCACAGATGCTTCCTAGAGAACCAAAAACAAGGACCTTTTTAAACTATCAGCCACTTCCTACAAGAGTTCTGGTATTTCACAGTTATCATTAAGAAGCTTAAACAACTAAGAAGAGTTTTTTCCTGGCCATATAAGAATGAAAGAAAAAATCTGTTGCCCTTCCCCAAGAAAATAAACTTTTCCTCAAATGGGATGGCCTTAAGAAGTACATATTTAGTTTCTTTGATTTCTTGAATTCAGTCTGAGAAAGAGAAAATCAGAACTCATAGAAATTGCTTCTATTTGGGGTATCATTATGGAGTTCCACTCATTAAATAAAAAAAAATAAGAATTGTGTGAGTCTGTATATGTATGGATATTACACACAAAACCTGCAAAAATGTTTTACTGTATTGGTCATCTGCCATTAAAAAGCAGAAATGGTGACTGAGAGAAATGGAAGTGCTGTCAGGTGACAGAAAAACTGGAGAGGTAGGTTAATCACTTCAACAAAGCTTAATTCTAGAATTAGCATTAACAGCATTTATTTAGATTTCAAATTAATATATTGGTAGACACTACTATTAAAATCTCAGACTGCTTGGTATGGAATCTTCCTACTGCCATATTACCAAGGAAGAGGAACTACATAAACACAACACAGTGGTGCATATCTATTTCTTTCTCAGCCCCTCTTCAGCTGTTTTGACTCAGACACACACGTATCTAATTTCCTATAATTTAAAATATTTTAACATTAACATAATATCTGCAAACTTGAGACTGAGCTGTATATGATGAAGAAATGTTTCAAGTCCTAATACTTCTAGGGCTACAACTAGCAACATCCAGAAGTTAAACAACAGTGCTGGAATTCTATTAGCATTAAAAGAGCTTCAATGTGAGTTTACATTTAAGCGGGGCCCTGAAATTTCTGACTATTTAAGAAACCTATCACCTCTCAGCTGTAGCTTCTGTATACCTTCCCTTCCTTTTTTTCAGACACTACAAATGGAGTTTGAAATAATGATGGCTGCCTCTGCTCTAATTCTTAAATTTAAGAGGGTCTTTTTTTTAAGACTTAGAAGGATATCACTGTGAAAGAGAAGAATTTTAATAGTTTGGATAACTGACAAATTCAGGCAATATCAAGAATGCCCATGAGAAGAAAAATGACAGTTTAAGTACATCTTCAAACAACAAAGGAGCTGAAGAAAATATTTCTAATTAAAAATATGTGGTTTTTTCTTCATGTCGCCATTCTCATGATGTAAAATATGTTGTACAATACAATTGTTCCATCTTGACTCCTGTAAAGGATAGTGATACCTCTAAGTATTCTATACCTTTAGGATTTACAATCACATTTGCCACAACTGACAGTTTATCAGCAAGGATAAAAAGTACTGGCTAGAGACTCAAATTTTCTTTGTTGTAGTATCAAAAATAGAGCACTGTCATTCAAGAGCATAAACAAATAAGTTATCTCTACCACAGTAAAACAAAACAATTGTGTAGTTGCACACCTGTGTAAAACAAACAAACAAAAAACAACAAAAAACCCCACAACAAAGACATCACCCACAAAAAAAACCCAAAACAAACAAACACAAAAAAAAACCCAACACACACAAAAAAACAAAACAAAACCACCAAAAAACAAACTGGGAGAAACAACCTAATAAAACAAACATACCCAAAAGCCCCCACCAACCATGGAAGATTTGGAGTACTTGTAGCAATCAGTATTGTTTTAAGCAATGATAGTAAAGCTAATTCAAGCTAGTCCAGCAAGGGTAAAGGAAGTTCAAAGGAACTAAGAGAGGTGTTTGTTTTTTTTAAAAGATGTGCAGAAGGGAGCTCAGAGCACAGAAAACTTCTAATTTTGCTTCTCAAAAAAATAATTTTTAAAAAGGCAGTTGGCCAAAAATGGAGTTTCCTGTAACTTCTGTAGTTACTTTTTCGATTGAGCTGAACTTGTAAGGTGCCTCTTTACCTAAAAACCAGCGAGGTTCTATTGCATTTCAAAAATCGCATCACTGGATGCCTAGTTAGAGAACTAAACAATAATGTACTCTGGCACTTTCAAAACTTCCATTTATTCCTCTTCTGTATCTTTAGATAGTTTCTGCAAATTACGTTCTCTCATCGAATTTAAGCTTCAAAGCTATTACCAGAGATTTAAATGAAAAGGCAAAATAATTACTGTCTGATGGAAACAAAAGAATATTGCCAATGGTCTCCTGCAAAATAGAAAACTAAAACTGATTTTCAAAGCAATGAGAAAATCTGCAAGGATCATTTTCTTTTTCAAGCCATTATATGAAATGATAACTAACTTCTGAAGCTGAATTTCAGATGTCTTTCTATCAAGTTACAAAATTTAGTAGTTAAAATTTCTTTAAAGCATAGACATTGTTCATATTGCTAAACTTAGATATATAAATAAGCAGAAATCTATATATACAATTAACAGGCCCTGCTCACAGTGTCACATAAGGGCATTACGGGTTCTCAGTTATTTATTTTCTTTGTATTCTCTTACTGTCATGCATGTTCCACTGACTGCAGGTGAATTTCAGATGAATAAAACTGAAGTACTGGAATAATGACTCAAGTTCTACATTATCAAATATTGGAGGCTGACCGCAAGCAATGTTATTTTCATATTTGGAATGAATTACCATTTCCTGGGTCAGAAACAATTAGAGGTATCTATTAGGTAACTTTGGGTCTATTTTTGTAGGAAGACTAGTTGATGGACTTATTATATGTTAAATATGTATTTAACTTACATTTATTTCACCAGGGAGAAAACTTTATTTTCTATAAAACCCTAGTTCTTTTGCTCTTTAATGAACATACTCACCATTACATTTAAACAAATTGGAGATCCTACAGTAGTAGATCTATGCATTAGAATACATGCTGTAAGATCAAATAAAAACTTACCAAAGGACAAATTTAAGCATATAATGTAGTAAGAAAAAACAAGCACAGAACTTGCTGATTTTTACTGGTTTGGTGTTGTGAAATTTACACATGGTAGAAGACATGAAGTGTACTTATTATTCATAATTGAAAGGTCAACTAATACCACATGATGAAAGCATTTGCTGTATGAACTATAATACACTAATTAAATTTCATAAGCAATCCCATTAGTGAAAAACAGTGTGGTTTTTTTTTCACGCAGATTT
Organism: Apus apus; assembly: GCF_020740795.1. NCBI lineage: Eukaryota > Metazoa > Chordata > Aves > Apodiformes > Apodidae > Apus > Apus apus. The sequence goes on along the minus strand of NC_067282.1, from coordinate 90,293,113 downwards.
GCTTAAAATAATTCCTGCTTGGAGAAAGTAGCTTTTGAGGGAGAAACAAGAAAGCAGATAATAGAGAACAGCTTTTTTTTTTTTTTTTGGCTTTTCAGAAGTTCATTATTTGGGGAGCTGAATATGTACCATTCTTTCACTTCTATTGCACACTCACCTGGACAAAAAGCGTGTCACAGTAAACGTTAATTGAATCTTAATCTTTTGCAGAAATAGGCAACTTCTCATGCTGTCTTGGAACCATATAAGAAAATCCATAGAGAAAAAAAGAGAATTTAAGAAGACTGGTGTAGTTCAAAAGAAAGATGATGTATAGAGGAAGGTAAGTACTAGACTCATGAATTGTTCCTTTTTACAATAAATTGATGTGTAAAGTAACCATGATTTTTCATGAACGTCTCTGATTATGGACTTCTCTAGACTTGTATTGGCCTGAGCTGATTTTAGTTTATTTTGACCACGACAGCTGTCATCTAGCGGTGAGGTGACTTTTTCCTAAATGTTAGCTTTCGTTGAGCTTGCAATCAAAAAGGCTATGGTCAGTCAACAGCTCCTAACAAGTAGGAATTCTGTTAATGAATCTAGGGATGATTAAAAAAATAAAAAATAAAAAAATCAACAAAAGAAAAAAACCCACACACACACAAAAAAATGAGCAAACAAAAACCCAAAAAGAAAAAATAGTCTGCTGCTTCAAAGTAAGCTCCAAATAGACTCAAGACTGAGGAAGACAACACCACCACATACATCATACTTCTGCTGGCAAAGACTTTCTGGATGCTAACCTTTTGCTTCCACTAGTATTGAGAACTATGGAAGTTGTTGACCTTAATAACAACAAAAGTTAGTTCCATTTTGACTAAACTGGTAAACATAATTGGAATAATAATAAATTGACTCCACACATAGGGTGTTTCCTTTTTTGCCCTTAACAAAACTTTGAGTGTAAAAGGACACATATCCTGGTTTGAGCCAGGATGAAGCCAAGATTCCTTTTTACTGATTTTATTTTTTCTTCAGTGAGCTTTCTTTTAACTAGCAACATTCTGTTCTAGCTAGGCTGATAAGATATTGGAATGTTTTTCTAACTGCTGGGGCTTCAAGGTCGCACCTTCACTCTGCCGGCTCAGACACTGCAGGGAGATCTATGACCCCGCCCTGTAGGAGGCTGAATTAGACAGACAGCAAAACTGGCCAGAGATATTCCATCCCACATATCTACATAAGCTCAGAGGAAGGTCAGAGATGACAGAAGACAACTTCCTTCCTGCTTCTTCTTCCCTTCTCTTCCATCCATGGCTGACATCCGGAGAGGACTCCGTCCATCCATCACCGTCAACCCCCACGCTCGAGCTCTCCTGACCCTCATCATTCTCTGCTTTCTCCAGCAGCAGCTCCGGGATTCCTCGGGACTGCTCCAGCTCAGGGGAGTGTGGTGGGAGTTGCTGGGGGTGGGGGGAGGCGAGAGGCTTTTGCTCATACCTGAACATATCTGTATATAATTGTATATATTTTCTAATATCATTAGTGTTTAATTAAAGCTGTGTAGTTTAGTTTTCAATCCAGCCAAGTCTCTCTCTTTTTCTCTCTCTCCTTCCCTACCTGGGTGAGAGGGGGAGGGGATTGAGAGCGTTGTTGTAGGACCCGAGTCAAATGGTGACAATTTATTGGCGCCGAACGTGGGGCTTGATTTTAAGCCCAAATTACACATTTTTATTAATTGGGAGTGTTCAAAATTCTATCTCTGATGGGAGGAAACCCTCAGATAGCAATGGGTAACAATTCTGCTGAATTTCCTGACAGATTGAAAACTGAACAGACACTTGCTGCAATGAATCTACTGGATCTTTTTCCAAACCTGCAATAGTACATGTGGTGTGCAGCTGAGAGCATTCTGCTCTTGGTAGCTGCTCTTGTGATTGTTTTATGGTTTATTGACAGAACTGTAGCCATAATCAACCGTATCATTACCAGCCTAGTGATCCTAGGGACTATGATACTGTTCTTTATGGGGGCACTGTATGTGTACAGTTACAGTACAAGTCCTAGTGGTACAACTCCATGGTACAACAACCATGGAATGGTCCATGTTGGTAATAGCAGTAGCTGGTTCAATTTTACCTCTCCATTCTCTTTTGAGCTGAATCTCCCAGCTCTTGATCTGAATAGCATTGTTGCAGTAGGAATGCTTCTGCTGAACCTTTATAATGTATTGTGGATATGTAGGGTGAGACGCTGTTCTACTCACTGCCACTCCCCCACAGGCAATGCTGCTGCCACTACCACTGCTGCTGATACCACCACTCGTACTGCTACAAAAACAGCTGCTTCTACAACTGCTGCTACAAAAACAACTGCTTCTACAAAGACAAAGTCCACTCCCTTTCGAATCAGGCTAGTTCATCCTGTGACCAGAAGCAAGGCAAAGGGAAAATGCTCCCCCCTTTTTACCCACTCCCGTCTGAGATATCCAGAGTTCCTTAAAGCAACAGAGGCTGAAACTGAGGAAGCAGAGGACTCTAAATCAGTTGATGGAGCAGGTACTTCTCAAACAGATAACAAATCAGACCACTCTCAAGCAGATAGAAAAGCAGGCCCTCCTCAATCAGATGATGACGATGACCTTGTCCAGCCTTTCTCTATGAAAGAACTGTGCCTCATGAGAAAGGACTTCACCCGCACTGATGGTGAGGGAATTCTTCCATGGTTGCTCCAATGCTTTGATAGTGGCGCTGAAACCTACAACATGGATGAGAGAGAAGCCAAGCAGTTGGGATCCCTGGCCAGAGATGCTGGTATTGACAGGGCACTTAGTAGTAAGATGGGAACTACTACCCTGTGGGACTGACTTCTTTCAGCTGTGAGAGAGATACCCCCACAAGGGTGACATCGAATGGTGCCGGAGCAGAACACCCACTCTTGAGAAAGCCATCACATACTTGAGAGAAATAGCTGTGCGAGAAGTGATCTATGATAAAGATGGACTTACAAATCCTGATGATGTTCTGTGTGACACACAAATGTTCCGGAGGTTTGCACAGGCTGTACCAGCAGCACATGCCCATATATTCTCCTTCATGGGATGCTTTGAATATTACACAAGACCAACTGTACGTGAGGTGGCTTTCAAAGCACGACAGTATGGAGACATAATCTCTGATTCCCTTCAGTTCCACACCTCAGCCATTGAAAAAATGACTGACAGGAAGAATAAAATGCCAAACAGATGGGGAAGTAAACTCCAGATTCTTCCTAGAGACAACTGGTCACATGTTGTAGTCATTAAGAAGAGACGTCCTGCTACAAGACAGCAGCAAGAAAGACGGGACCCACTGCGACGCCACCTGTGGTCTCTCTTGAAAAATTATTTTAAAGAGGACATGGGAGTCTGGGACAAGAAACCCACTGATATTCTCCAGTTACGTGTGCAAGAGTTACTAAACAGAACAAGAGCAGGAGATAGTTCTTCCAAGAAGAAGGTTGCACAGTCAACAACCAGGATGATTCATTGAACTCGAATGCTCAACCTTAGAGGTGTGCCCTGCCTGCAGCCAGGAGGAGGAAAGGGACAACTGAGTTTACTGGACTGTGTGGATTCGGTGGCCTGGCACAGCAGAACCACAAAGATATAAAGCTTTGGTGGACACTGGTGCACAGTGCACACTAACGCCATCGAATCATAAAGGGACAGACTCTGTCACTATTTCTGGAGTGAAAGGATGTTCTCAACAACTGACTGTTGTGGACGCCGATGTGAACCTCACTGGTAAGGAGTGGCAAATGCACCCTGTAGTGACTGGCTCAGATGCTCCGTGCATCCTTGGCATAGACTATCTCAGGAAAGGATACTTCCGTGACCCGAAAGGGTACCGGTGGGCCTTTGGTATAGCAGCTGTAGAGACTGAGGACACTGAACAGCTGCATACTTTGCTTGGCCTTTCAGATGACCCTTCTGTAGTGGGGTTGCTGAAGGTTGAAGACCAAAGGTACCAATTGCCCCTTCAAGGGTGCATAGACGACAACATTGCACCGAGACTCTGTGATCCCCATTCATAAGCTGTTCTGGCAATTGGAAAGCCAAGGACTGATCAGCAGGACTCACTCACCCTTCAACAGTCCTATCTGGCCAGTGCAGAAGCCTGATGGCGAGTGGAGGCTGACAGTGGACTATCATGGTCTCAATGAGGTGACACCACCACTCAATGCTGCTGTGCCAGACATGCTAGAGCTTCAGTATGAGCTGGAGTCAAAGGCAGCCAGGTGGTATGCCACTATTGACATTGCTCATGCCTTCTTCTCTATTCCTATAGCACCAGAATGCAGGCCACAGTTTGCTTTCACCTGGAGGGGAGTCTAGTACACCTAGAATCGACTGCCCCAGGGCTGGAAGCACAGCTCAACCATTTGCCATGGACTGATCCATGCTGCACTGGAGAAGGGTGGAGCTCCAGAACACCTGCAGTACATCGATGACATCATTGTGTGGGGTGACATGCCAGAAGAGGTTTTTGAGAAAGGTAAAAAGATCATCCAAATTCTTCTGGATGCTGGTTTTGCTGTAAAAAGAAGCAAGGTCAAAGGACCTTCACAAGAGATCCAGTTCCTGGGAATCAGGTGGCAAGATGATCGTCGCCAGATCCCAATGGATGTGATTAACAAAATAACAGCTATGGCCCCACCATCAACTAAAAAGGACACTCAAACCTTTTTAGGGACTGTTGGTTTCTGGAGAATGTATATTCCACGTTACAGTGAAATTGTGAAACCTCTCTACGAGGTGATCCGAAATAAGAGTGACTTTAAACGGGGCCCTGACCAACAGAAAGCTTTTGAGCAGATAAAAAAGGAGATTGTGCAGGCAATGGCCCTTGGGCCAGTTCGAACACGGACAGACATCAAGAACGTGCTCTACACTGCAGCTGGACACGATGGTCCCAACTGGAGCCTCTGGCAGAAAGCACCAGGGGAGACTTGAGGTCAACCCTTGGGATTCTGGAGCCAGAGCTACAGAGGTTCTGAGGCCAACTACACAATAACTGAGAAGGAGATCCTTGCAGCACATGAGGGAGTTAGAACTGCTTCAGAAGTGATTAGTACTGAAGCGCAACTTCTCCTGGTGTCCAGATTACCAGTGCCAAGATTCATGTTCCAGAATAACCTCTCTCCTATTCATCATGCCACCCATGTGACTTGGAGTAAATGGACTGCTTTAACCACCCAGCGAGCTCGAATAGGAAGACCTAATCGTCCAGGTATTGTGGAAGCAATTACAAACTGGCCAGAAGGCACCCACTTTGGAATGCCACCACAAGAAGTGGTGAGATGGGCTCAAAAAGCTCCACCATATGATCATCTACCAGAGACTGAGGAAACAATTTGATCTTTTTACTGATGGCTCCTGTCATCTTGTAGGGAACCGCCGGAAGTGGAAAGCTGCCGTGTGGAGTCCTACACGACTGGTTGCACAAGCAGCTGAAGGAGAAGGTGAATCGAGTCAGTTTGCAGGGGTCAAAGCCATCCAGCTGGCTTGGGACATTGCTGAGCGAGAGGGGTGACCGAGACTATCTCTACACTGAATCGTGGATGGCAGAAAATGCCTTGTGGGGTTGGCTAAAGCAGTGGCAGCAGAACAACTGGCAGAGAAAGGGTAAACCTATTTGGATTGCTGACCTGTGGAAGGACATTGCAGCTCAGATAGAGAAACTGGTGGTAAAAGTGCATCATGTAGATGCAGACGTGCCTCTGAGTCGAGCCACTGAGGAACACAGACACAAGCAGCGAGCAGATGAGGCTACTCAAGTGTTGCAAGTAGACTTAGACTTGGAACACAAGGGTGAGCTATTCCTGGCTTGGTGGGCCCACGACAACACAGTTTAATGCTAGTCCTATAATTTTTCTAGCAGGTGATATCTAAAGAACTGAAGAACAGAACTAAGGAATGAAGGACAGAATTATTTTCTGCTTTGAGGACAGATGTGTCAAAACACAGTTTGACTTTCAAGTCCATCCTAGAATTAAAAAGTATATTATTACTGCAGCTCTTGATAAAAACGAATGGTATGCTATATGATTGTAAGAAAATACTTTGAATTTTAAAACAAAACAAAAAAACCCCACCCAACCAGGAAGAACATGTAACAAAGATCTCAAGTATATCTATTCTCAAAGTTTTTGCCAGTTGTTCAATTTAAAAGAAATCTTGGCCATTTCCAGAAACTGAGACTGCTTGTTCCCTGGTGACAGGATAGCCACAATCCCAAGAACAACTGGCAGGGCTGAGCCACTATGGTTCATTGCCAAAGAACAGGCATGAGAAAAGAGCCACAGATTAAACATTGCATGAGGTTCAGGAGCTAGTGAGAATTAAGGATGAAGGCTTGAGCTTTCATGGAAGAGAAACAGGACATTAAAATTTTCAAAGCTTCTTAATTTTCTTTGCCTTCTATATAGTCGATATGCATATGTGTCACATATGGCTAAATTATTTTCTGTGCTGAAAAGGCTTCTGCTGAATCTCAAAACATTTTTCAGCTATATTCCCTCAAATCTAATCTATCACGTTTAAAAATCTATCATACTTCATCCTTTTAGGTCTGTCCTATTTTTCCTTACTGTGACTGACAGAAGGTTAAAACCTTTGAGTACGTTAAAGAAATATCTTAGAATATTGAACTGAGTACTACTCATTTCCAAGTTAGAGATGGTTATTTTTAATCCCCAAAGTGACTCTGCACACAGACTGCAAGTTTAATGACTTCCTGCTATTTGTAAGAGTAAGATTCCTTCTTTGTCTTCCTCCGTATGCAGTGAAAACTTACAGACAGTTGAAACTCAGCAATTTAGCCTTGTCCCCAACTGGAACACAAGTATAACAATCTTAATATAATCACAAATGCCTAAAGTAGAATATGCTTTACTTACTGGATATAGGTGCAATAAAAAGATGGTTTAGATCAAGTATTACAGAAGTCCCCCAGCATTACAATATATGCAATCAATACAGAATCTTCAGATCTCAATACCACACTTTAATATTAAAGTTGTTCTTGTTAGAGGAACTGAAGGATCCAAAGAGAAATTATTCCATTTCCAAAACCTTAAAATCACTACAATATGGATGAACTCTATTGTTGCATGTACCTTGCCACCCACCCAGGTTCCAGTTCTGACTTCTGTAGTTATTGACAATGTAGCAATATTTAGTTACAGGGAGAGACTATTAAAAAAGAAAAAAACATACCATACCCACACACACACAAAAAAAAGGCACACAGAATTTTAGTATGCATTACTAAGTGGCAAAACTACATACACTGAGCTGCAGCTTTAATTTCAAACCACTGGTAGATTTACTACACCATAAATATCATAGAATCATAGAATTGATTGAGTTGGAAGGGAACTAGAGATCCTCTAGTGTCATGGGCAGGAACACCTCCCACTGGACCAGGTTGCACAGAGTCCCATCCAACCTGGCTTTTAACACTTCCAGAGATGGGGCAGACACAGCCTCTCTGGGCAACCTGTTCCAGTGTCTCACCACCCTCATAGTGAAGAATTTCTCCCTAATGTTTAGCCTTAATCTACCCTCATCCAGTTTAAAGTCATTACCCCTAATACCAAAATAACCCATTTAAATTGAAAAGCTGCACCTGCCACTGACTTTTCATAAAATAAAGCTAAGTTACAGTTTCTAACTTCTCCAGAAACACATAGCAGCTTAGACACTTGAAATTTCAGTCTTATTAAAAGTATACACGTATTTTCTAAAGAAGTGCAGCTACCTAATTTCAACACTGGTATATTCTTAATTAATTCCTGACCAAAAATAGTTTACATACATTTTTTAGACTAGAAAGTCAGAGGGTAAGGAAAAAAAAAACACTAAACAAAACACAACAACAACAAAACCAACTAAGCAGTACTTCATATTACTCCTTAGAATAACACTTCTATTAAAGAAAAATTTTTTTCAACTCAAAGCACCAAAGTACCAGGCACTGTATTGAAACACACCATGAAATACACTTGGATGAATTCCAAGAACCACCAGAAAAGCAACTGAGTGTGTAAGAGTTCATCTGTCTTTCTGACATAGTATGGATTCAGTTTCCCCCAAATAAAAACATCCTGGCAACTCCAGCAGTAAATCAGGAGTCCAACTTTCACTCCCTCACTGAGTAAGTAAAATTTTACCTTATTGTCCTGTCTTGACTTAGAGGCCAGAGAAAGGTACGAAAAACACAGTATATATTTAAAATGCTACTGCATAACCATTATTATTCTAAAAGCACTACATTTATTCATAAAGCTTTTTCTCTTTAAGACAATGTTGAATACTATGATATACACAAAGAGTGCCAGACAAGGGAATGCTACGATACTATCAGTTCATTCATACCGTTACTGGAAGAATGTTAAAACTCAGGATGTTCCAATGCTTTTGGAGGAAAACAAACAAACAAAACAAACAGAAAATTTAAAAATAGTCTATTATTGTGTATATATATATTGCAGAAGTTTAACTTACTAGAACCAGCCTAAGAACCAGTCTTAACTACATGTTAATGTACAATTAGAAATAATTCCTTAAATCTCAACAGGGATATGATGATATCCTATAACTGCTAAACCCTTAGGGTGCATCACCCTAAGATATTTTCCACAAAATGTGATTATACAGTTCATTTTGGAGGTAGCAGCAATTGCATGCGTATAGTTACGTCACCTTATAAACACTCAGCTGTTTAGATTTGATTAATTTCTTTAATATTAAAATTAATGGTGATATGAAGAAACCTAATTCCATTACACAACACAAGAATTTTTATTAAAGGCCATTCTAAATATGGAAACTCTTTGCAGATGTCTAAGTTCACAGCCAATTTGTAGCATCAAATTCTACTATTTTGGGGATGAGAAGTCAGGTTATAGAATAAGCTCCACTACCAATTCAGTTGAAAGCATATATCCTCTATGGGAGAAGCACGAACATTACATCAGGCAATACAGTTTGGTTATATTTCTGTTGTTCTTGTCCTAAAAAAACTGCTTGCTTTCAGATGCCTATTTCTTTTACACAGATTAGTTCAGGTTACAATAGTTTATCGGGGAGAGAAGTACTTTGAGAAAAATCAGGATGAAAAGTCTATGTTTTATTCTACTATTTCAGGCATCATTACAACAATGATGGAATGTATTACTACTCAATTTTAAAGAAGTAATAAGTACTTAGCAATAAGTACTTATTCTCTCATCATCAGCTATGTCATTTTTGCTCAAGTATTAACCTAATAATTATTTGGTTTACCTTAACAAAATTTTCAAATATCTCATCTAGTCTATTATTGTCTACTTTGTCAGCTGTCTCCTTGTTTTTCTTTCAACACAGCAAGCAGCAAAATAAAATAAGCTTTTGTCTCCTCCATCATTGTGAATACACACACAACTCACACACCCAAGAATACCCAAAACAACAACTACCAAAAAAATCCACACACCAACCAACAGCACACAATATTGATTCTGCTAAAGTGAAAACTAGCCACCAAGTCGTGAATGTGACTCAAGATATGGGAGCTGTACACAGGAAGTAAGACACCCATAGGCTTCCTCTAACAGAAGGTACACAAAGGGAAACAGAGAGGGCAGGTTTCACAGGGCTGCTATGTACCCTCACACCACACAAGTGAAGAAGAATGAGTTGGCCACAGGAGAAGCCTCCTTGCTTTTCCAGAAGGAAAACAGCAAGGATCAGATTTAAAAGTGGTAAAATTTTCTGAGATAATATGGACAGCTGGGGATCTGAGGGTCTGAACTTCTGAGGCAGTATAAAGACATCATAGTATCTGACTTGGGCATAAAAATAAGGTCAGCATATTAAAACATTTTAAGTCTTGCTGCACATAAATGCTGCTTTCAGTAACAGCAGTAAGTATCTTGTGTCCCTTGCTCTTTGTATTTAGTGCTTATAGACCACAGTTTCTGTGGCTGATTAAGCCTAAAATGAATTCAGCAAAGGCTAATTCTTTAGTTCTCATCCAGGAGGATGATTTGAGAAGTATTTCAGCTATACACACAAAAAAAACCCACAAGCAACCAAAACAAAACCAGCTCAAAAAAACAATCTACATGACATGCAAGCATCAAGAAAAGGTCTGAAATCAGACCATGGACTTCGCCACAAAGATACAAGCTTCCCTTTTAGATTGCTTTTTTTTTTTCCTCTAACAAACTCGTTTTAGCTGTCCCATATGAGATTCTCAAGCCGTATATGCTTTACAATTGTGTTTAAACCAATAAAGAACTCGTCACAAACCAGCACATTTTCAAAATAGCAGTATCAAAATAATTACACTACATAAAGTCTGTTCAATAGAGGTCTGTTTTTAAAAACAAAAATTAAAAAAAATATTGGATATATTTGAACAGATGAAAAAATAAAACATACAAACAAATAAATGTAAAAGCTTTTCAAGAAGCAAAATATGATTTGCTACAAGTTCCCATCTGCAAATTAGCTCTGATAAAGGTGTTTTGACACTATGACTTTTTTTTTTTTTGGGGGGGGAAAAGTGGGAGAAATCAGTAAAGAAATATAATTGTGACCATTGTAATTTCAAACTATAGCAACTAAAACAGTAGTATCGTTTGACAACAACAACAACAAAAAAACACAACACACAAAAAAACTAACACCAACCTAAGTGTTTTCCACAGGAAAAACCATAACCATTGGCTTAAAAATCTCTCCCAATGGGAAAGGAACCTTTCATACAAGTCTTAAGCCAGGAAAAGCACTTTATACCATCTAGGGATGCTGAAGCTTCCTTTGGCCACAGGAATTTTAAAAAATACAGCATTAGATCTAATTTCCTTTTCAAAAGAACACAAAGAATCACTCTGGAGTACCCCTGAAATTTTAGATACAGATGTAAATGTTTAACATTTAAGATAATACTTTATTTGTAAGAAAAAAACAATAACACTCAGCTTTGGATACCCAAATAATTACATTTTTCTGTACATATTTAGTAATACATAGACTTTTTCTTAAATAATATGGAATTGCTTGTATAACTTCAAATGTAAATCTTGTTCTGACAAATATGAGATGAAAAGAAGAAAAAAAAAGCCTTGTAGGTACGTTCTTAAAAGCATATTTTGATAAGACAGGTTGATATTACCTTTATTCTTCTGAAAATGTTTCATTTTTCACTGAGGAAAATGGGCAATTCAGCACTTCAGCAACGAGCATTTCTTTGAAACAGAATACAAAAATATGCCTGAAGACAACACATTATGCAAACCTTGCACAACCTAATCCATATTTTATAACTGCAAAAATAAGCAGAATATATGTAAAACAGTTTTCAGTGTTGACTTTACCCATCAAAGTACCTGCATTGTTCTGTTTAAGTGAAGTAATGTAGGCATTAATACAGTTATGCTAACAGAGCATTTGGCAACTGACTTGCATTTTAAAGGCACTTATTCATGGGATACTTATTAGTTCAAGATTCACATAGTGTTTACATCAAAATACATACAAGACACCACAGTTCAGCTTTAAAATATTTAATCTACAGAGGTTTTTTTTAAGCAATAAATGCTCATCTGACTTAACTATATTTGATTAACTATATTTGCTAGTTATGAAATACTGCCACCAGGTGGAGACGATTTAATAATAAGCTGCCTATTTACAGAGACAGTGGGAATAATTTAATAATTTAAAATTATTATTGAAAATTAAACAAACAATGAAAACAGAACCTGAATTTAACTGCTTACCTCTGGCATATACTTTGTACCTACTGCCAACATTAACATACATGGAAGCCAAAACTAGATAAAAAATATTCTGAAAATATTCTCAGATGTAATATTAAAAATTCAGAACATACAGAAATTCATTATGAAGGCTCAGCAGCAGTCACCAAAGAGGAGAATCAGTTAAAATGTAATCCTGCAGCACTATACTATTTCTCCTAGAGGAGGGTGTGTGCATGTGTGACTGCTTCACAGAAACAAAAGTAAAAGTAATTCAGGGCAAACAGGGCATGAGACCAGTTAGTCACAACTGCTGCTTCTCTAATACATTCAAAAGAAAACCAGACAAGTGTATATTTTAAGAGACAGTAACAAAAAAAAAAAAACCAATTGTCAGAGACATTACATGGCTGCTCTCTTCAGAGAGAGATTGCAGTATTACATGGGAAAAGTACAAGGTTTTCCTCAAGGTCTGTTGTGCCAGCTTCACAATTCAATATGCAGTTCGAGGAGAATATAAACAGCTTTAGAAAACAAACAAAAGCAAATGCAACATTTGAATGATGTAGTAGAGTCACCCTGCTGTTTTCATGATCTACACTAGCATACGCACCTCCCTGCTTTAGGTAACAGGAAGGAAGAGCAAGAGTTCCCTTCATCGCTAAGGCTTTACTGGATGTATGTAATGAAGTCAAGGAGTAAAAAGAAAAGAGGGCTGAAAAACAAGGAAGACACCACATCAGCATTTGGCCCTCTGGAGATTTCCAGCCAAAGGCATCGCAGTTCCTACAACACACAGTCTTTGCAAACTTCTCCCTTTTCCAAATGCAGACATCAGTATAAAAAAATACCAGGACTATAAGGAGCTACGCTGGTGGAGAAGTTCTCAAGACGTTTCATGCCAGAAACAAAATAAAAAATGTCAAACTTCCAATTTAGCTTTACTACAAAATGTAGAGCAAATAAAAGATGGAAACAGTTCTTCATGTGAAAAATGCTCATTAATTTTACATGTCTAGCTCTGGATTTACATAATTTTTGAGATATTTAAAATTGCACAAAAACTATAATTGGGCATCAGTCTCTTCTTGATATTTGGGATGTCATTCCCTATTCTCCATTACATTTTTGTTTTGGTTTAGTCCTTCAGGACTTACTAAATATAAAAAATAATGTCATTTTCATATGTAATTGCTCTTGAAAGCACCAGCTTTACATTCTTTTATATTAATCTTCTCATGATATATACTTGAGAATGTTCTGTTCAATTTAATTTGTAATACAGAATCTCCATTCTGGGCAGAGAGCACAATATAAAATATATCAATCTTATGACAGATATGAAGTCTTTTTAATTACATTTGTTTATATTTTCTAAAATACAGAATCATGACAGAGAATAAGCAAAAACAAATTAACTTACAATATTTATTTTCACTGCATTCCTTAGTCACAAGTTTTAATGTATCATAAAATGAAGAATAAAATATCAAAGTTAAGATTATGTGCTACAAAAGTGTTTTTAAAAGCAGCACATTATTTCTAAATTAGAAGTCTCTCACTGAACTAAATTTAGCCTAGTGTGTTTAGAGAATTCAGGTGGAAATCCCGTGGTTAGTATTTTGTAAAATTTGAAAAAATAAACATTCAGGTTTAACAAGGAAACAATGATTAGATCTGCCAACTAAGGACATATTAAAATCGAGTTATGATGCCATTTCATTATTTAATGTGAGCCTGAAAAAGCATCTGAACACAAATAAGAACTAGAAACCAGATGTTTCCATAACCTTGAGAACCCTCTCTTTGTATTAAATACTTGAATAATAAGTATACAAGGTTGCGATGTGAAGAGTAGTTACATGAAAGCAGTGACAAATTAGCATCATCTAAACTTGCAAAAGTTCATCTATCTTACAAAACGTCATCTGTGTTTTCTTACAACTTCTTATGCATTTCACTATTACACTCATAAATTCTGTAAATTGGAGAGCATCTATTCTGATGTTTAAAGAATCAGCTGTTTCTTCCAGTTCTTCCACCTATAATAATTTGCTAGCTTCAAGGTGCTTTATATTTCATAACTGTCTTATGACTAGTGGAATAGAATCAGCAATTCTGAATATTTCTCTTTGCAGATAGTACAATGATTCTCCAGAACCTTATCAATAATTTTTTAAAAGCACAGACAAAAATCCCAAATAAAATCCTTGCTCTTCAAGATGAGCAACTTCCTCAGATCATCTCTGCAAAGAATACAAATACTGGTAAGCAGATGTCATGTTTTCAGTGACAGCTTCATGAAGCTTACTTGGCTATGACTTCTTAAAACACCAGATTCTTCTTTAGAGGTCCCCAAAACCGTTTTTGTCAGTTCCACAGACAATTCATGCTTTTCTTTTTCTAATGGTCAAAATTTCTATTATTTCCATTGTTTAAGAAGTGCTAGTTATTTTGTAAAGTCAAAGCATTTACAAAGCATTTCTTTCAGTGTATATAAGTAGACTATACAACCATACCTTAAACATAGTAGTGAAAAGCTATCTACTTTAAATCTCAGATTTTTTACTTAATTAATCATTGCTAATGCATAATGAAAAAATGACATGAAGGAAAACAAAGTTAATTCTCATTGCTAGGTAAATAATAGGACAGGTTTTACACATCTGAAAGTTCTAGAAAAACTTTCCTGAAAAAATACGCTATTATTTGATTATTTCAATTATTAGCTGTTATTACTTAATTAAGTAGTTAATTTCAATGTACTTATTTAGTAAATTCAAACTTAAAGGAGAAATTTCAGGGTTTGATTCCAAAAATAACTCAGTCGAGAATGCAGAATACTACTCTTTAGGTAAGAGATTCTAGTGTCCTTCTGTAGGCACAGCATTACAATATACTCTTCAAATGCCTTTACGTCCTTCTTAAAATCACATAGTTTTACACAATCATTATTGTAAAGGCTATTCCACATTTTTTCTTGCTCTTGTAGATGGAAGTTATCTTTCCATTTTCAGATTAGAATTGTTCAATCAGTTCAAAACCATTTGTTCCTGCACCAAGCACATGCTAAAGAATAATATTCTCCCACTTCCACTATTTTTAGACTCTTGTAGGGTTGATGGATTTTTTTGGTTGTTGGTTTGAGATTTTTTTTTTTTGGAGGGTGTTGTTTTACTTTTCCTATGAGTGAAACTGAGGCTTAAATAATGCATTATATAACCCTTTATTGAAGATCACCTGTAACTGACTATAATTTAATCAGATAACTTAATTATCCACTGATCTAGCATGTTTTGATGAATCAGCTTTGCATTTTTGCCTACCTGAAAATCCCTCTCAGAACTTTCTTTTTTTTTCTTTCTCTAAGTAGTTTTAACAACCTGAATATTTTAGACACAAAAAGTGCAGTACTTCCCTTTCATTTAAGCTGTTCCTGCCTTTTAACTGACTGTTAACTAGTCCAGAAACAATGAACTGATTTTGTTACAGATGACACATTCAGCAGTTAATCGCTGACATAGATTTGGCAGTTATCCCAGTAGAGGAAAAAAAGAATGTATGGATTAAAGCTACTTTGCATTCTGGTCAGAAACACACAGTAGCAGCATGACAACGAACTTTGCACTCAAAAAGATCCTTCTTTAGAAGGCTGCATTAAAGACTGGAATCTAAATAAAACATCTCATTTACCGAAGATAAAGATTTGTTCTGTAAAACCATCAAGATTAGAAAAATCAAGGTACATATTACATGCAACAAATTGTAACTTCTAATAAAACTGTAACTGTTCTTGTCAAGCAGCCTATTTACACAAGAGGAAAAAAAAAACCACAACCAAAAACAAGCAAACAAACAACAAAACACCAAGGAAAAAAAAAAAAACACAAAAAAACCAAACTGCAACCCAAAACCAGTTTTATTAAATAATAAAAAAGGATACTTTCTACTAAGATACCCAAATCATTTCAAGAAAGATTTAAATGACATGCAAACTTGAAAGCATTTACTATTTTCATGTCTTCCAAATATATAGTGAACCTCACTGGAGAAGATGCTAATTAAAGACCAGAAAAAAAAAATAAATATATATATATATTAAAAATCAAACATAATTAAAAAAATAAAAGAATTCTTAAAAAAAAAAAAAAGCGCCAATATGCTTGCACCAAATTGCACTACCTTTCTATATGGTGTTACTGTTCTTCATCTGAGCAGTCCCTACAGGAAGGAAGGAAGATGTTCTGCTTTTTGTGCTGTGTAAGGCAGGAGAGGAGCTGTGCATCTCAGACCATGAACAGATCCCTGCAGAGCCGGCACACAGCCACCTGTCTGTGCCTCTCACTGCCATGACCATGGCTGCAGGCAGGGAACCTTCCCAAAACATTCCTTTCACTATTTAAATGAGACTACACTGAACAAAATCCAAACACTAAAGAAGTGAAATAGAAGTGATATTATTGACTTCAAAGAACCAACTATATATATCTCCATCTGGAAGGCACATCATCATTTCTGCAAGTCATTAAGCGAAGACATATAGGTATTAATATTCATAGATACTCAGAAGGAGGTGTATGTTTATGAAATATGACAGTTTTTAAATATGTAATTTCAACAGCCCTTACATATATAGGCTTAAAGATTCTGCTGTAATGTTGAGTCTCAAGCTCTCTACATTGTCAATGGTTGAAACACAAAGAAATTCTGCTGTATTAAAATAAATCCAGATATACACAAGTCACCTGAGTTACCTGTACAGAAGCACAGCTGCATTCTCCTTATCTTTCTCTCTACAATTCCCTTTCTGGTCTTCCATTATTATTTTCCAAGCCTTTGAGCTCTGCCTTTAAATAAATTATGCTGCTATTTATACAGCTAATCCAATTTGCAGCAATAGTTAACCTCTTTTATATACAAACAAAGCAGTGAACATACACATTTTGCCCCTCTAATCACTCTGTTCTCTCATTTGTGGTAGGGGATCAGAGAATGTGTGTTCCTATCAGTATTTCAGAGCCCTCCCCATTTTTACTGTGTGAATTAAAGAATCTACACAGGTTGCGTCAGCATTTGCACCCTTCAAAATGCTTGCACAAGATGACTGCATAATTAAAATAATTGCTTATTTTAAAAATGTTAACAGATTATGGAATTTATATAACTATTTTGCTATTTCTATTTTTCTAATTAATATTACTAGTAATTAATTTAGCATTTTTGTACTAGTATTTCAATGTGTTTGCAGATCATAAAAAAGCAACTATGTAGTATCATCCCACTTTTATTTAAAGGGAATCATAACTCTGGAAGACAAAAGTAGGTCCACCTTAATTCCAGAAATAGATACAAAACCCCAACACTACAGATACCCAGTCTTGCAATTTTAGTGAATGGAGTTTGCAAGAAAGAAGAAAGAAGTTTGGTGAGGTTCTGAGCCTACCAATACTGACAGCATCTTTCTCACCCAATGTTCAATCCAACATTCACAACCAGCCTTGAACACCCAAAACAGTGTGTTTGGCCATGGAAAGACAACAATTTGGTTATTCACTTTCATTCTTCAAATAGGTAAATCATGACAACTGTTATTTCAAAACTACAAAAAAAGTAATTTCTGATGTAGTGTCAGAATAGTGACTGAAGAACATAAAACATCTAAATGGAGAACTTACAGAATCTGTAGGGCGGCTTTTGGTTTTGTGTCGGAATTTTTTTGTTGCTGTTTTCCTCCCCCCCAATCTAGTTTCCCACCCAAAAAGCACATTTCTAATTTGTTTCCTTGTCTTCTTAAAATGAAGAACCAAGAATTCCACTTGCTATGATGCAGATTTAAATAAGGATTTCTGGAGATACTCCTTATGATCCTAAAGGAATGCCAGATCATCAAATACAACAAATGCTGTAGCCTCAGATAAAGCCCATTTAAGATAAGAGTTGCTGGAATTGGCATGCACAACCATAAAGAACAACAGCGAAATCACTTTACAATCACTTTATAAAAGTTTTCACTCCATATTTTAACATAAAATAAAGCAGGGTGACTGTTGAAGCACTGGAATGAAGTCAGGACAGCTGGTTTAATTCCGGATTCAAAACGGACTTTCTGTGTGACCTTGATCAAGTTTCTTTTTACATCAATAAAATGGGGAATCTCAGTACAGTTAAGGAAAAGCACATAACCACAGGGGTATGGCTTATTTTCTAAAGAGATACTTCACATTCACATACTAGCTTCAATATAAAAAAGAAAAAATGAGGCAATAAAAATTTTGTATTTCTGTTTCACAGACTATGACAGAATTAAAATGAAATCAAACACATTGAGTAATGATTACTGTCTAAGATGCAACATTAACATCTCCCTTTGCTTTCTTGTGCCTGAATTAGTTGATTCAGAGTACGTACATTGGGCCATATCAACAGGCAAAATTCCTGAGGCACAAATAAAGTTTTCTATTAAGTCACAAAGCTTCACAATGGGAGAACCCCGGTTTCCTGTCTGGTGGCAATGATCTAACAAGAAAACTACAGTCACTCATACTTCATAAAATAATTCATCTCTGTTTAAATTGATATGTATTCTACTGTCTAGAAATGGTTGGTATTCAGTCCATCAGATCTGTTGCGGTCCGAACCCGGTTGTGGGTCGAAGCCGCCTTATCCTGGGCACAATGGCCCTGTTTGTTTATCAGGATTTTCAGACACTAATTATATAATCAGCATAGCCTTTTAATCACTTCGGTGAGCGCGTCCCTGGCTGAGAACCAGATTGCTTCCACCAGATGTATAACCAATTGATATACTCCTCTCAGGCGCACACACATACATACACAGATGATGTGTTTAAAATACCACTGTACTGTAACTGCTTTCAAAGTGTGTCTGTGGGGAAAACTGGATATGCAAATGTACTCAGTCGGTAAAGAGAAAGACTATCATAATTCGGGGTAGAGAGAGCCCGAAGTCTTTTCCGTATAGGGTCGACGTGATGTGTGTGTATGCGTGTGTGTGTGTGGCCGATTACTTTTGCGCGGGCAAGAGAAGGCAGGAAAAGAAGGGTTTCTTGGTTAGTCTTACAGTTCCCGGCTCAGAAACACTGACAGGAGTAACAGCGACGGCTGCCTCGGGAGCGCGGCTGCAGCTCCTGCGGCTTTGGGGTTGCTCGGGCAGCTTGG
Organism: Apus apus; assembly: GCF_020740795.1. Lineage (NCBI taxonomy): Eukaryota > Metazoa > Chordata > Aves > Apodiformes > Apodidae > Apus > Apus apus. The sequence continues at coordinate 90,274,163 of NC_067282.1, read as the reverse complement.
AGCCCAGGGGATGGCAGGGACATGGAGCTGTGGCTGGAGCTCAGGAGCATGGCTGCCAGGGCTGGAGCTGTGGCTGGGCCTCGGGAACGTGGCTGCAAGGGCTGCTTTAGGAGTGCTTGGTGATGGAGGGCTTTGGGGACAGAGCAGTGATCTCAGCTTTTTTAGTGTGCTCCAGCTCCCTTCTGTTTCTTTGGCTCTGTTTGTGTAGCTCCTCACCGAGCAGGCTCCTCGAGAGTAAGCAGGAACAAGCTCCCTTTTCCAGCCACAGAAGGCTCCCTTTTATCTGGTCTCCTGTTACTTTCTTCTCTCTTCTTCTACTTCTCTCTCTCTTGTACCAGCAGCAGCAGACAACAGGCGGCAACAACCCATTATGACCCTTAACGAGCAGTTTTTTTGTCTGCTCAGTTCCCAGTCCCAAGGTTTGGTTCCTGCAAGGGCTGGGTCCTGGCTGCAAACACAGCAAGGTGGGGCTTGGCTCTCCCTGTCCTTCATTGTGTAAGCCCCGGCCCGCAGCCCCCTCCCTGCAGTGTTGCCGTTTCTCCTTTTTTTTTCCTTTTCGTCTGTTTAAGTCTGTCTATCGCAGTCAATTTGGTTGAGAGACATATCTTTTGTGGAGGTCGGTTCTCCACAAGATCTAATCTTTGATTTTGTGTAAAGAAAAAAAATATATACATTTTGAAAGAAGATGCGGTTATGACTTTTATACTTAAAACACTTTTCAAGTATTACTGATCTTATAAAACCAGGATTTCCTTTCTCACTACTATCTGACCTGCTCTCAGTTATACCAGTTTGAATCAGGTACTGAATCGTCTTCCAAAACTGTATTAGTTGACTCTTACTTCATGGATATAAACTGTTCAACTTCCAGAACAATGTGTCAAATTACACACCCCTAACAAAGTCAGAATAGAGGTCAATGTGGCTTCCCATAATTTATGGAATAACACTGAGTGTCCAAAAAGCTGGTTCAAATTTTAGGGTACAAATTGTACCATGGACTTGAGAGACTGAATTGAATGTATTGTTTTTTGTGACATCTTCTGTATTTAGGTAATATATGCACAGCTCTTAACCACACTAGTAGTGCCTATGACATTAGCAGAAATGTGAACAAGTATATTGCAGAAACACTAAATTAGGTTTAGTCTGGAAACAATACATGTCAATATGGTCACAGCTTATGACAAAATTCACTATTTATTTTTAGTGACCTTCTACAACAGGGCTTCAGCGTCGGTGGTTAAAGGAAGAGACTTGTGCAGAACATTTGATGCTGTCCCACACAACATCCTGGTCTCTAAGTTGGAGAGAAACAGACTTGATGGATGTACACTCAGTGGATAAGAAACTTGGCTGGATGGTTACACGCAAAGAGTTGAGTTCAACGGGTTGATGTCCATGTGGAAACCCATGATGAGTGCCATTGCTCAGGTGACAAGGATCAACACTGCTTCACATCCTTTATCAGGGACGTGGATGGCAAACTGCATGAAGTTCAACAAGGCCAAGGGCAAGGCCCTGCACCTGGGTAGGGGCAATTCCCCACATCAATACAGGCTGGGAGATGGATGGCAAGTAGCCCTGAGGAGAAGGCCTTGGGGGTGTTGGTGGATGAGAAGCTCAACATGAGCCATCAATGCGCACTTGCGGCCCAGAAAGCCAACTGTATCCTAGACTGCATCAAAAGAAGAGTGACCAGCAGGTAAAAGGAGGTGATTCTCCCCTTCTACTCTGCTCTCATGAGACCCCACCTATAGTACTGTGTCCAGCTGTGGATCCCCCAACACAGGAAGAACACGGAGCTGTTGGACTGAGTCTAGAGGAGGGCCATGAAGATGATCAGAGGACTGGACCTCCTCTCCTCTGAGGACAGCCTGAGACAGCTGGGGTTGCTCAGCCTGGAAAAGAGAAGACTGCAGGGAGCCTTTGTAGTAGCCTTCCAGTACCTGAATGGGGCCTACAGGAAAGATAGGGAGGGATTTTTTCAGAAGGGCATGTAGCAATAGGATGAGAGCTAATGATTTTAAGCTGAAAGAGGGTAGAGTTAGGTTAGATATTAGGAAGAAACTCCTTAGACTGAGGGTGGTGAGACACTGGAACAGGTTGTCCGAGGAAGCTGTCAATTCCCTCTCCTTGAAACTGTCAGAACTAAATAATTTTTAACATCCCTTCCAACCCAAACCAATCTATGATACTTAGTCAAAAGTCCTCCTTCGGTTCTGTTCTTGACAGGAGTAGGCACTCTGCACCATAAAGATGATGCTGTGCCATTTAGATTTACTGTTGTGGATTTTCTTTAACTTAAGGATCTCTGCATTTATCCTGCCCTTATCTTGCTGTGGACATGTCAACACAATCTTTGGCAGGCAGATGCATGCTCTGACTTGGCCAGATCCAACCTAATCACAATTTGTGCATCTGTAATTACCACAAACCTGTGCTAATGTTAATAAGCCATAACAACAATTTGTCCAAGTACTATTGCAGGAACAGTAGTTTTGGTTTCTGATTTGGAGCTAGTTTGTCTTCAGTTAACTGGGAGTATTCACAAGGACAGTTTGCATCTGCTTAGAAGAGAACATGTGGGCAAAACTGCTAACGTCCCTACTTTTCCCATGTTTAGGCTGGAAGTGTTGTGAGGGTTAGTACATTTCATATTGAGAATTCATCAGTACGTTATTGATACTGGGAGGCATACATATTCCAAAGAGATGTATACAGAAGTAATTTTAGACCTCATCAATAGCACTGAAAAGATAATTATGGAAAAAACATTATTTAGTGGCAAACATAAAAAAATAAAACTCTTCACTTCTCTGATCTCCAAAAATTATTTCTGAAGTAAAAAAAACGAAAGTACTCATCCATATTTAACATTCTTTAGATTCTCTCTTCAGGCTAACAAAGATGTCATCTGTGTGAGTTATTACAATAGATTTCATAATTTGAGCGTCTATACATGTGACATTGAACAGACAGACTACATACTTAACAAAATACAGATACTTTACTCTAATAACAAAAAAAATGTTGTTTACTTGTTGTTTGTAATTACCAACAAATCATATATTTAATTTCTGAGTCAAATCAGCCCTTTTTGTATTACCAAATGTAAAAGGCTGTAATCAAAAGTTTTACCACAAAAATATTTGCCTTCCTAACATCATATCTCAAATTTCAATTCAGACAATGCAGTTACATTGCACAGCGCAAGTGAAGACACACTGCTAGAGAAGAGAAATTCTGCCAAAAGGATGTAGCGCAAAGGTCTCCATTAACTTAATTGATCTGAGAATGTTGTTTCCAATCATCACTCATTTTACTTCTTGTAAGACAGCAGGATACCAAAAATATTTTTATAATGTAAAGACAAAAAAAAAAAAAAGTAGTTAGGCAGTAAGCCCAACAAAATATATTTAATGAACAATTACACTCAGACTGATAAGACAAATGTTTTGTGCAAAAGTGTTCAGTGTGAAAGTAGCTTTTGCTTCACTATGCTTTTTTTTTCCTAACAACTTCTTAGAAAACTTAATATTCTCATTTTTGCTAGTTTAGTAATTCTTTGTCACAGACATGCAGCTATTTTTAAGACTGAATTTCAGAAAAACCTCAGGTAACAGAACATTAAGATATTACTTTTTAAACCTTATTTGATAATTCAAGCAAAATAAACTTGCAACACGTATATTTGTAAATGTGGCTACAGTTCAAATGGAAACATGAACAGCAGAGATATTCTAGGTTATTATGAATCTAATGAACATTTATGAGAATGCCTAAATTACCTCTTCCCACCATTTTTAAAGCCTCACGGTAGCCTATTTGCAAGATAAGTGGATCAAGGTTTCCCCAAGAGTCAACAACAGGTAAAAAGAACAGATTCAGATGTTAACAGAAAGTGTCACCACATAGCCTGTCATGATTTCTACAAACAAGGCTCAATGTTTACTCTATCTCTAGGAAACAGTCCAATTGACCTTTGTTCAGTCTTCAGTGTTCTTATGACAGAAACCACAACTCTGCTAAACACAAAAGGCCTGTCATGCAGAACACACCTTTAAGTAAGGATTGTCTTCCAGTCTTACAAATAAAATCTTTCAGAGCCATTCTGTGATACTTTCAAACACACCTGAACTATAAAAATAAAGTTTTATTTCATAACATCCTCCTCCCTTAAAAAAAAAACCAAACCCAACCAAGAAGTGTCTCTTAGAGGAAAATACGCACCTTTAATAAATACCTTCCTACTGCTTGAATGTCTTTCCCCCCCCCCCCCCCCCCAACATTAAAACACTTTTTTTCTGATCAAATGCTCACACACATAGTTACAAGCCATTATGATATTTTCAAATGTAAAATTAGAATGTCACTGCAGAAATGGATTGTTCTATAGGTTGACAGACAGAGGTGTTGGTACTTTCATACATGTAGGTCACATACAATATAGTAAGTGTGGTTATGAACAGAACAAGGTTTTCTGCAATGCAAATTTTCATTGACTTGGGTTTAAAGAGAGACTACCTAGAAATCTTTCAGGACTGTACTGAGTGGGCTTCACAGCCTGGAAAATAGTCAAAGCACATTTAAGGTGTATTAAATCAATAATGACATTCACTAATCACAATTTAAAGAATCCTAGTAAGATTTGTTTAGAATAGCTTTTATAATATTTACATAAGAAAGTCTCTTAATTTTTCAGTCCATTCAATGGCTACAGTTATCTTTCCTGGTCTAAAATGGACACAGAAGAACAAATATTGGAACTCCATTTAAAAGTAAAAGGACTTGAAGAGGAATATTTCTTGCTTTTATTTAGATGTGGTTGGTTAGTCGTTCCTTTGTTTTCAATTAGATCCTAAGTAGCTAAAAATGTAAAACACTGTTCACAGCAGAGTCTATTTCTTGTCATCAACACTTTTATAGGACACAATTGTTTCCCCAGCCAGATCTGCTTTTACATATAGCAGATAAAGTGTTCATTCATGTCCCTAGGATGAAAAAGAAAGAAAAAAGGCTACTGGAGTGTGGTATGTCAAGTGCCACACAGAGCAAAGCAAGTAATTCCAGAGGTTTCAGAACACAATTAGGAATGTTTTTTATTTGTTATAATGTCTGCATGTTACCCAGAAAAAGTGAATATAAGATCAAAATTCATTTTAAAATTAGCAGGATGTGCACAAATCATGTACTTAGAACTGAAATGCACTACATGACATTCAACAAGCATCTGTAAATTTCCTTCTAAGAATGCTAAAATCAGAACAAGTCTACCAAGAGTTTAGGAGAATTGTATAGAGACCATCACCTATGAGGGAGTTCTCAAATCCAGTAATGTTAATTCTGTATGTACACAGGCTGTGTAATCCAAAAGCATTCACAGAAATGCAATCCAAAGGTGCTGGGGAGGATTATTTTGACTAAATGGTAAAAGCTGTTGAACACAATGTGTGGAACTGCCATAAACTGGCACAAATCCATTTAACGTCTGATCACTCAGACAGTTCGCTTACAGACCTACAGGCATGACCTGAATACTGAAGTCTAAGGAACAATTTTGACTAGTGTCACAAAGCCACAGACTGAAACAAGCAAGTAAATCACAGCTCTCAAAAACACAAACAAAACCAAATTATGATTTTTTTATTTTAAATGGCAAACTCTCCAACACAGCTATGACCTGGGCTGCAACAATTAAGTGATCATAATGATTAACTGCAAAAAGCTCAACTTTTTCATTTGTTCCCAGAAGAAAATCAAATGAGCAGCTTCTGATACAGCTTTGGCTTTATTATTAACAAAAACACAAAGAAAAATACCATTTTTGCCTTATGTACTATCTTGAGTAGAACCTGTCACACCAGAACATCCCTTAACTTCTAAGGTCTTCTGTGCTGTTCAATTAGCCCCACACATTTTCAGTACTACTCTATAAACAAGCATAAAGTTGGAGTTTGATTTTCTATTCTTTACTAAATGAAAATTCCACATACCTCACATGGAAATTAAACAACTCCTGAAAGCTTCAATGAGACCCTGAAAGCTGCAATCAGTACAACCCCCTAAAAAGTACTCCTGGCGAACAAGTCTCCCATTGACTTCAGTGGGAGTTCCATGGCTGCAGGGTGCGCACAATTCTGTCAGCACAACTCATCTTGCATAAAATGATTTTCATAACAAACTACACAGGCTACTGATAGGTGTAGCATTCATATTATACCATAGACAATCTTCACTGGAAAAAAGCCAGCATTTGTTTTTGCATAAATCTAAAGTTACAGTGTTATTCCCCAACACAGAAAGCACAGAATTATTGTATTATTTATTACTGATGGCAATGCCCAGTTGGGTATATTTCACTTTAAATTTCCAATCCCAGATATCTAAGATTTACAAAAATGAAACTCAGGAACAAAAAGTAAACACAACAACAAAAGCAAACCTACTGTGAAATACGGATCTTTGATATAAAACCATTCAGGTGATTAGCAAAAAACCACAATGTTTCAGTGTTGTGCAATTTTATCTTTATAATTCTCTATTATATATACAAATAACTAATTCAAGGTTACATTTCTGAAGAACGGTTATCTTCCACTTTCAAAGAGATGTAAGCAAGTGAAAAAAACCAACAAATAGATTTTAAAAAAAGGGGAAAATATTATAGACACTTAATAATTTGATTTTTTTTTAAGTTTTCCTAGAAACAACTGCGGAGATGTACAGACAACATCTAGTGACACCAGTAGAATTTCCAACAGGTACAAAGAAACTCTGGTAATTCTTGCTGCATTAAGAAGTAATGCCTGCTACGTAACACCTATTACTGGGTTGATAAACAGTCAAATAACTATATTCTTCCAGAAAGTATAATTTAGAAATCTAAAATTATTTTTTCTTTACACCTTGAAAACCCTTATACGAAGAATGTCTTAGAAGCACATCCTTTTCCAGGGTCTCCTGGGACATTATGGGGACTATTTAAATGCAATCTTTTCATAAATTAATAAAGAACCATCTTAAGAATAATCATACCTCTTCCTTCTTGCTCTTATAATGCTCCAGAATTACTACTTTTTGCCAGAATTTAATTTTTCATCCTGATTTTTTTTTTTTTCTGTAACCAGTTTATATATCCATTTACTCAAATATCATGCTTTCCTTTCAAGTACCTCTGCACTCTGTGTGTTCATGCCTTGGAGTCATCTTCTCAGTGATCAAATCTCTTCCAGTATTCATTTTGCCAGGACAACCGCTCAAACACTTTTAAGCCCTAAGCCCTTGTAATGCAGAACTTGCAAAATGGATAACAGTGCAAAAGAGATACTTATTAAACGAGACAACTGGTCTGATGCAGATCAGTTAAAAATTCAAGTACTTCATATTATCACATGTTAAATTATGATAACTATTACCAAAAGGCTGGGAAAAATAATATATATATATATTTTATATATATATATATAAGTAGGAAAGATGCACCAAAGAAAATAGAAAGACATAATCAAATCATTGGGAAGTCCACAAATATGAATTTCTGAGCTCATCACACATGAGATGGGCAACTTCTCTACGGTACATATAATTATGAATGTCATGGAACATTTGAACAAAGAATTAGTATTACTCCATTACTTACAGCAACTGCTATTTTTCAGGCTTCTTTTCACATTTTTTCCTTGTTTAAATTGTTGACACAGTGTATCAAGTAAATGAATATATCAACAGTTTTAAGAACAAATGCATGCAACAAAGATCTGCCAAGATTTTTAAGGAAGATCACATAGATGCAAAAAACATATCCTCAATGCTGCAGGGAGCACCTATATAAGTACAATATTATTTCTGTTCTATAGTTACACTGTTTCTTTAAAACTCTTGAGTCTCTGATGGATCGAGGTCACTCCAGTACATTGATCTTTATCCTTACCCAGTAAGCCTGTTAGTTTATGAGAATGTCCAAGAATTTTAAAAATAATACTATGTAATGTTGTTCTTGTTAACTGGTCTTCAGCACACTTAACACATCGCCCTTTTCTACCTTGTCTCCCAAACTTAAGATCTTTAGTTTACTTTGTTTTGACTAATTAAGATAACATAATAATATAACATTGACATAATAACACTGCAGTTCTGACTCCTGCTTTCCTATTACAATAAAGAACATTTTTGTGATCAGTACAGGAAAATATTTGTAGTAAGAAACAAAATTACTTCTGCCTCACTGTTTGTGTCTATCTGCAACACACACCATCAGAATCTGCATACACTGCTTTATGTTTCTCTCCAAATACTTGAAGTATAAAACTGACTTCATATAAGCCAAATTCAGCTGTGGCACAAGGGTCTGCAAAATTAATGGGTTTGAAATTGCTTGCAGCTCCACTGAATATGGTGCAATGTGTTTTAGTACCAAGAAAATTGATAGTAATGCTTTTGTTTTTAAACCAAATTCATAGTGTGCCTCAAATGACACCCAAGAGGCAAAATGATGTAGACAGTACCTTGCATGAATTCCAAATATGGATTTCAGCTCACAGCCAAACAACTGGTATTGCTACTTGGACTACAACTGCAATGTAAATAATCAGTTCAATACTAGCTAACAGGAAAGGTAATTTAGAAAGGGAATTTTCATTCATACCCTAAGAAGTAATTCATGTGCTACAGATATATTCTGTGTTACTTTTAATTTTGCCAAATTATGAAGTTAATCAATAACTTTAAACTAACTCCATTTTCCTGATAACCTTTTAAAATATCCAAATCTGTACAATCACAGTATTAAGTGAAATTGAGCTACAAAGGCAATACAAAGATTTTGTAGAAGTATGCAGAAATATGTTACTGAAACTGGGCATACTCAGATTCTTGAAGTAACAGCAAGTAGTGCTTTGAATGCTCTATTTAATATTCAAAATTATTCTGAGCTTTAAACTTGTTATCAAAATTGGAATTGTATTATTCAAATGCCTTAACTACAGAGTAGTTTAATACAGTAAGAGGGAGGGGATGGGACATAATGACTAGGTCAGAATTAAGTCATGATTAACTGATTGCATCAAAAAAAAGGCGACAAAATCTACCAGATACCAACGACCCTGGATCTAATCTCTCAGGCTTCAATGAGTCTTCAGATTTTGATACATCCCTCCCATTTCTGAGTTTTAAGAGACAGAGAAAACAAAATTTAAATGAACTGTGACAGGTAAGGCCTCAGGATACCCTTCATCAAGTATACTGCTTTTATTTTATAAAACAGATGCATGTGCTAAAAACCAACCAAACAAAAAACTCCAAATAAAACATCTGGCATTAATTAGTTGGTATAAACTTTCAAAAATAATAATTCCAGTTATTATTCAAATTCTTTATCTGGAGAAGTCTATGCCCTATTCTCCCAGTAATGGATTTTCAACTCACAGCTACAAATTTCAGTGTCTGTAAAATGTATTTCCCAAAATCTCATATTAACTTGACTCCATTGTGCTGGAATCAACTGGCAAGTGCCGAATGTAACTGGGGAATTACTGGAGTACATTGGAAGACAATCAGTAATAAACATGAATCACTTGGGACAGGTGCCTCAACATAAAGGTCAAAAAAAGGGCAAACTAATAAAGTATTTGTTCTCAAAATACATTAACTGATCATAACATTCCAGTAACATTCTTGTAGATAAGAATTACTAGTTATCTAAATAGCTAAATAAACTGTTCTGTATGACAAAGTCACTGTTATGCTATTCAGCCATTTAGAAAAGACTTCAAAGCATTACCTCTGTGACTTTATCTTTCATACCTTTAATAATTTAGAGCTACTGCAAACAATAAACATATCTCTAACTCCATTCTGAGCAGGAGTGCACGAATCAAAACTTCCTATGTATTTCTCAGCCATACATTCTTAAGTCAATCTTTTAGAACATCTTGTCAGACAAGGTTTGTTTTCAGGCAGACATTTTGATTCTCATCACTAGAAGATGAGTTATGTAGGCTAAAACAGTAAATCAAACATTACATTTTGTCATAATTTTTTTTAAAGGGTGAAAAGAAGTAGTAGAATATGTATTTTAATATTAATGCCGCTGTATAAATCAACTAGTAGCATTAAACAACAGTTAGCTGAAGTCTCAGGATATGTTTCAGATTTTGGTGTACAACTGGAACAAAATATTAGTTTCACTTAATCTAGTGGACAAAATAATTTATTTTTAAAATTCCAAGTTTCATGGATTGCCTGTGCAGAAAGCAGAAAGAAGTAGGATTCTAAAAAGTGACTGCACTGTGGAGCTTAGGAGGAACATGCTGGCATTTCTTTTGGGGGATGTTCCTTATGGACAAACAGTCCCTTATAAGCACTTGCAAAGGGAAACTCTTCAGAAAAAGAAACCAAAACAAACTCAGCATCAAAGCAGTGAAAAGAGGAAACCTAAATCACAATGACTGAATGAGTACTCACTCCTATGAATCTCCTGAATGAGCACAAAATAGATTAAATTCCACAAACAAAACATTTTCTATTCCAACTTAATAAGAATTTTCTAACCTAGAGGAATGTGTATTATGCAGAGCGATAAAAGAAATAGGATTTTGCAATCTGGGAAGATGTCAATTTCATCCATTTTGAGTCAGTGTCCCTAGACACTAGTAAAATCCAACAAAGCCTCATCTTCCAAGTCTTGCATCACTACATATCTTATAAGGCAGATCCACAGAGTGCAGCAGGCTATTTTGTTGATGGGGTGTGGGGTGTGCATTTTGTTTTGGTTTTTATTAAAGTGAATCTAATTAAATTTGGGGCTTTCACTCTGGCTGAATTGTCTGGACAGCTTTGAAAGGTTAAGGAAAAAATCCTTTTGTTTTTGAATAACAGCACTGCCAGTTAAACTCCTCCCTTCTGATGAAATTAGGAGAGGGACTATTTGGCCCTGGTAGATAATTATGACATTCATAAGCTTTTAACTTAAGGGGTTGGGGGAAGGGGTTGCTGTCTGCTACTTGTTCTGACATTCTAAAACAGAACAAATGCACCACAGTTCCCTCTCCTCAGTGTTAAGCACCAACACATCCCAAAGAAAAAGCTTCAGTCATTCTTAATACAGTCTTTCCCAGAAATATAGAAATAGAAATCCTCAACCTATAACTTCAACATTTCCAAAGCAAATTATCCAAACCTAGTAACTAGCTTGTTTTGTAACCATCCACACTCTTCCTTATCTCTACATGAGCATCAAAAAGTCAGTCACCACTTAGCACTCAAATGACACCAGTTTTCCTAAAAACAAACAAAAAAACCTCTCACAAATATTACAACCTTCAGTTGATGATGTAAGCATTCCCCAAAACTGAATTCCCAAGAAAAAGTTAAATCCCAAGAGTTTTTTGGAATAGCCTCTCAAATTATTTGAATCATTCCTTTAAATTCTCAAGATTACTTCAAGGAGATAATCTGCTTAATAAATCCCACCACACGACTATGCTTAATAAAAATAAAATAACAAAAAACAACACTGTTGAATTTTCCTTTCCCCTAGCAACCTAAATGAGAATATTTTCCATATGCAGATATTTTACCACTCCCATTTACTCTGCCCTGCTGGGGATTGACGCTGCATGTTCCCATTATTTTCACAGCCAGTTCAAAAATCTTGCTCTTCTCGCCTCCAATGCAATTAACTCATTTTATTTAGAGAAGGGGGAAAAAAATATAAACAACAAACAAACCCACAAAAAAACCTACACAAACCACACACACAACCTTTTTTTTTTTTTAATTAATTTAAACCACTAACGACTTTGTAACACTAGATTTATTCAGTTTTCCTCCTCTTACTTCCATCACCCCCTCATATCTATCCCCATATAATTTTAAAAAATCAGCTTAATAGCATCTAGAATGTCACTCCATTATTTATCCCCTGACATTTTTCATAGCAAGATATCAAAACTATGTAATCCTCCTACGCTGCAGTAATCACAGCTCACAAACTAGCTTTCTACCATTGCTCCGTTAGAGGAAACAGAGCACATCTCCATACACATTACGCTCCGGTAGATCAATGCAAAGCCTCAAGCTTTCCCGTTTTCCTCCTCCTTTGCCATCTCAGTGCTGGCTATGCTGAAAAGCCTACAGACTGTTTCTGAATCGCTGCTAATGAGGACACCACCAGAGCTCATCCCGAGGTGGAGAAAGCATTTCTACATAAATTGGGAGCATCTGGTGGCTCTTTGCTACTTATCACCGAGACAAAACGTCTGCACTGTATGAGATTAAGCGATAAACGCGTCGAAGGAAACCTTCAGAGCTCTAGGTCCTTAATATCTCACAGCATAATGCCTGACCGCCCCCCACCCTCCTCCCCCGCCCCCCCACAAGCGCAACAGATCTCAGTACCCCCTCACTGGGCACAGGGTACTCTCTGGGTGAGACATTCAGCCCCGCGGGGTGCCCCGAAGCGCGGGTGTCCGCACCCGCCGGCCCCGCGGGGTGCCCCTGGGTGCCGGCAGCGGGGGCGGCTGCGCCCGCTCCAGTCCCGGCTCCGGCACTGCCCGAGCCGGGAATGCCGCCGTGGAGCTCTGTCGCCCCCTGCTGCAAGGCGGCAGCACCGGGAGCCGGTCCCCGCCGTTCCCACGGGCACCCAGGTGATTTTATTTATTTATTTCTTATTATTCCTCCTCCCTAGGAAGGACCCCGCCGGCCCCTCCAGCTGCGGGCGATGTCGCGCTTGCAGGCGCCTGGCAGGGAGCAACCCCCGGGAGGCAGGGGCAGCCCGCTGCGGCCCCAAACCAAAGCCAGAAACTTGCCCCGACACTTCAGGCGAACCGCGGGGTGATCGCCCACCACAGGGCACCCTTCTCCCCCGCAACACCGCGCACCCTTCGCCTCCCCGTCTCCTAAAGTAGCACAAAGCCTCAAATCAACCACACCGGCGGCATTTAATAAATAAATAAATGAATGAATGAATGAATGAATAAATAAGATTTTTCAACCCCTAAAAAACCCCCACCACAACCAAAGGAAAAAAAAAAAAAAACACACACACCCACAACACAGCCCTTCGAGCCCGTGTTTTTTGCCGAAGCACCGCACGGATGCGCGCACACAAGAGGCGCGCAGTGCCCAGCGGAGCGGCCCCAGCCCCCATTCCCGCGCACCTGCCTCCGCCGCCGCGTTACTTGATCGCAAAAAATAACAACAAAAAAAACAAAAAGTCTCCGGATAGGGCACACGCCGGCGGCCGTACCATCCCCCCCCCCCCCCCCATCTCCCCTCTGACCCCTAAACCCCCGCCGCCACCCCCGAGCCGGGGTCTCAGTGTCACCGCAGAGCGAGGGCAATAGTCTGAGGAAAGGGAGAAGAAACACTAGCAAGCGGACTTCAGGTCGGGTTTCTCCCCGGATCTACCGGCAGCACTTCTCTCTGCTCCTAAAAATGAAGCCCACGTTGCCTTCCCCTCAACCAGACGCGTATTTTAAAGCGCGATCCCTGACAGCTGTGGCTTTTTTAATCGCTTGATCTCCCTCTCACGTTTACCGCTGCCCAAAATAAGGCGAAACCCCATGCAAAACATCTAAGTGAACAGAGCATCTTCCAGGTTTTTGTTTTGTTTTGTTTTGTTCCTCATAAATAATTCCTCTCCGCGCCTTGAAGACTTAAAAAATAAAAAAAATAAGGGGGGAGAGGGGGGGAGTGAAGCAAGTTTTAGGTCCTTTTACATTTGGTTCCAGGATGACACACTGCTTTAATTTATTTATTTTTTCTTTGCTCCATTTCTTTCACGGTTATATGTTAATCTGAGCGAGCAAACACTATAGGTAAGAATAATAATTGACAAGGAAAAAACACAAGCAGCAGCCCCGCTCCTACCTTGCCCGCTACTGAGGAGCAATCCGAGCAGGTAAAGAGGCAGGAGGCTCATGTTCAGCAGCTGGCGCCGGCGGACAGTTCCAAGCCGGAGGAGATGCTTGAGCAGCCCAGCCAAACCCCGCTGCCGCCTGCGCCCGCGCAGCCCCGCGCAGCCCCGCGCCGCTCGCCCAGTGCCGGGCAGCGCCGCCCCGCGCCGCACTATATCGGGGAGGCGGCGGCCGCCGCGCAGGAGGCGGGAACACGGCGGCCTGCGCGGATCCCTCCGCGCCACACGCAGGGACGCGGCGTTGAGGGGCGTCGCGGCGGCAGCAGCAGCAGCAGCAGCAGGTTCTTCCGCCGCTGCCAGAGGCGGCCGCCGGCGGGAAGCCCGGGGGCAGGCCCCCCCGGGAGAGGGGGAGCAGCTCCGCAGCCTGGCCACTGCGGCCCCTCGGAGCCTGCTCCCAGGAGAAGACACAGCCCGGAGGCAGCGGCTTTTACGCCGAAGCCTGGCGGGAATCCTCAGCCCGCCTGGGCAGGGAGAGCGGGGACGGGCGCTCCGGCGGCACGCGCGAGGGGAGCGCAGTGGGGGGCCTGATGCGGCTCTGCCCCCTCCCCCCTCCCCTCCGCCCCCCGGGGAGGCCGCCGGGAGCGGGCACGGCCGGGCCGTACCCAGCGCAGCGGAGCGGAGGGGCCCGAGGCGGCGCGGGGCTGCGAGGACTCGCCGCCCCCCCGCCCCCCCCCCGCTCCTTCCGCGCTGGGTAGCGGGCTGCGGCGCGGGTGGGCCGCGGGGAGCCCCGCGTACGGGCGCCTCTGCGGGCAACCCAGACCTGTGTAGCCTGGCCTTGTACCTACTGATTCAGCTGTTTAGGAATCCACTTGTTTTGACTTCCATTACTAGCGCAGGGAGGGGAAAAATGCCTCTGCTGTTCATGAGTGCCTGGAATAAAACCGAGAAAAAATAAATTGCTTACCTCTGCGATGCCTCAGTGCTGTCTCACTTAGGATCTTGCTTTGTAAGGAAAAAACAAAACAAAACAACCAAAACGCTGCCCTAAAGTAAAAAAAGAAAACAAACAAACAAACAAAAACCACCAAAAAAAAAAACCCACAAAAAAAACCCACCAAAAAGCCTCTTCAAAGTCAAGCTGAACGAGAATCCATTTCTTCTTTTTCATGTGTGTTAATTAAGCTATGGTCTCCAAACCAGCTTCTATAAATCTAAATCGCCTTACCACCTGTATGATACATGGAAGGAGATAAAAGTGGATTTAAATTAATGTGAAGCAGCAGTGATAGTAATTAATAAAAGATTCATCCAAATGAACACATCCCTAATAATTTTTTTTTTTTTTTTTTTTTTTTTTTTGCCTTTTCAAGAGGATTTGTGTTTTGGGGGGGAGGAGGGAGACAAGTTCCTTTGCAGAGAACTAATGTAAATGACCTAACCAGGATTAGTATCTTCAGCTTCACTCTTGTTGCACAATGTTACAAAATTAGGAAATACAGAAGGAAGAAATTACTTAGCCAGATCTTGCTGCGATCAACAGGCTACGTGATAAACTGGAAGGCTTTCCTCAGAAGATGATGCTGTGGGACACTTGGGAACATGTACAGAGAGTGCTGGTATGGGGGAGTGCGAGAGCTTTGTGCTGTGTGTTGGTTGACATACACCGCCTAAATCAGAACCTTATTGCTCAACTACACACCACATGTCCCTGCTCTTGGAACAAAAAATTTTTGAAACCTAGTAAAAAACGAACAGATCGATTTTCACATATATATAAGTGAGCATGCAACTGTTAATTCCTCATACAGTTTTGGAAATCCAAGATGTGGCAGCTTCAGCAAAAGCTTTTAGGTGAGAGCTGGATTTATATTTAGGAGCCGTTCTGCTCCAGAATGTTGTGAGAGATTGCAGAAATTTTGTCTGGGGCCTTTAGTGCAGGTCAAGGAAAGCTCAACAAAAGTAATTATTTTGAGAAAAGAGTTTTCCCAGGTAAGAAGGTTCTGTCAGCCCCCATACCCAACTCAGAAGTCGACATCATTAATAGATCAATACAGAAAGATGACTGTTAGATTAAACTATTAGATAAAAACCTTAAAATAAAACTAAATATAAATCTTAATGGGCAAAAAGCAAGAAACCTTCACTATGAAGTGGATAAGGTGTCAAATTTGTTAACCTTTGGTTTTAACATGTTTGGAGCATCCGTCTGCAAAACTAGAAAAAAGAGAAAAAATAAAAACAGTATTAATAAATAATATTTCTCAATAAATAAACCCAAATAACTTGGGAATGTACCTTAGTAGAGAAGCACCTGGATCTTCACAGATGCATAGACTGAAATCCATGTGTATCAGATGCCTTTCCAAGACAATACAGAAGCAAGTAAGAAGTCTCTTACTGCACAAGAACTAACTTGTTTATTTTAAATTATAAACATGATGACAATTTCACCAGTGTCAGATCTCAGTGGCCAGTTCTTGCTCCTTTGAAATGGGATGAGGATGCTTTGCTTCCAAACGATTTGTTGTCTTGAGAAGTCTGCCTAATTACTTGTCTGCAACAGTGAACAGATCCCACCATGTAGACTGTCCACACCTTATTGCTGTAGGATTTGGAGAAATCTAGTTTTAGTCCAGCTTCTCAA
Source organism: Apus apus (assembly GCF_020740795.1). Classification (NCBI taxonomy): domain Eukaryota; kingdom Metazoa; phylum Chordata; class Aves; order Apodiformes; family Apodidae; genus Apus; species Apus apus. The sequence continues at coordinate 90,257,661 of NC_067282.1, read as the reverse complement.
GGAAAATGGGAACCTACTCTTTGCCTCTCTTAAGCAATGGAACAGCAACAACAAAAGATGGATGTAAATCCCAAATATATTAATAGCCTTGTACTCCTACTCCAAAAGAGAGAGACCTTACTGAAGGAAGAGACAGCAGCTGGTTCATCCACCAGTAGACATGTAGCCCCAAGTACTCTGTCACATTAACCACCTTAAAGCTGTATGCACAGATCCTGAGACCATGCAGTGGCAGGATGAAGAGGAGGAGACAAAGTACCTAGATATGCAGAGATTCGTTGTTTCTGTTGCTTACAGAACAACTCATTTTTACAGAACAACTCATTTTTACAGAACAACTCATTTTTACAGAACAAAGATCTGTAAAAAAGTGTATCATAGTAAACCACAGCAGCATATCACACTGAGGCCACGCAAAAAGAGATTAGAAAGATGCAGAAAAAATGCTCAGCTTTTCTGCCATCTGCATCTGTGTGACTCTTGGTGGTTTTGACCATACATTTAATGAACCAAAAGATGAGCATTTCAAGGTGCTGTAAAGTGCTAATTGGTATCAATAACAACATTCCTGTCGTATTCACCGTCCTTTGGCTAATGGCACTTTTCTTAAGAGCGTGCCATTTACTGGGGGGAAGCCTGACATTTGGTTTAATGGCTCTACTCACACCAGGGAATTAGAAAACATTATTTCTGGGCAATATTTCATGCATAACAAGCATGCTAGCAGAAAGCAAACACATTTTCATGCTATATAAGTTTTAAAAATAAGACAAAAAATTAGCCACAATGAGTATTAACCCATATGAACTACCAAGAGGTGCAACACCAAGAAGCATAGTTATCATTCTGTTGAGGCAGTTATTTCAAAGGTGGGGAAAGCAACTTCGGTAGGTTCTCAGAGGAATTCCAAGACAATTCTAGTGACTGAAGAGGCTTGCTGGAGAAATCTCAGTGGAAAATAAGGGAAAATATTACCTAATATTACATACATGTTTGATTAGTATGTTAGATGTTTTGGGATACCATATTTAGAATCTAAGTGGATATATCTGTAAGTTTCCTGCCTGTTAACTGATGCACAGCAGCCTCCAGCTTTCACAATTGTGCTTTCATACACAGCTTTTGTCCTACAAAGTTTTACTACCTGTGAAGTTAGCAAAAAGGCAGGAAGAATTTATTTCCCCCAATGTTACTTCCTTGTTTCACTCTAGGATTGTTTATACAGTAGCCTATCAGCTGGTATGGACAAAGTAGAAAAATTAGGCTTTGGAGAAAGCATAGAACCATTTTGAGCTATCATTACTGTAAGTAAGTCAGTTTGCAAGAACTGAGGGTCTGTAAACTTAGTGTGACTGAACTTGTTTGTGAAGAAACATCTCCATGGTGTTTTTGCAAGGAGTACTTTATTTTTTAATTGATTGATGATTGCATATTCAATGCAAATGTAATTAAATACAGAGTTTTAAATCTTGATGATGATTTCATACTGGATATTTGTACTCAAATACATGTTTCCCTGTGGACATTCAAGTTTCCAAGAGATCCAGCTGGGTTTGCTTACTTGTCTTACACAAACTGAAATATTAAGGAAACACCTTAAAATTAGCTGAGCATTTTAGGACAACTTAGAGTAACAGCACAGTTAGAAAGAAGGCACAGAGAGATCATGTCTAGAAATAACTGTTGAAGAGTTGTAAGGAAATTTCTGTGTCCTACAGCAATTTTCAATGTTTTTAGGGACAGGAAAGGAGAGAGAAAAGGAAAAGAGAAAAGATAAAATACCCCTTCCCACAAGCCCAGTATGTTGCACTTGCAGGAGAATGCCTTCTGCAGACAGGGTAATTTTCAGAGGTGCTCATGAACTAAATTGCTGATCATCTCCAAAGTGAGTAATTATCCCAAATAGGATGCTTTCCTATGAACACTGAATACACAGTTAAAGTGGCACTAGGATAAATTATGCAACAGTGAACAACAGCATTATTGTGGTGAGGAAATGATGCACAATAAACAAGAGAGTTTCATAAACATTTGCACCACTTTAATGTTTGAAGTTCTTAACACCTTACAAAGATTTTCATAAAGATCTAAAATTACTATCATTTTAGATTGACATTTTCTGAGAAAAAGTCAGAAACATTGTTTCCTCTCTGTTTCAAGTCACTTTAAATAAAGAAATCTCCTTCCTGTTACAGATCTTGAAATTATTCAGATGCTAAGAAATTGACTCATGGTTTTTGTTCAGGGTGTATAATTTCCTGTACCACTTCTGGAACTGAATAAAGACAAGGGCACGTGTAAAATAATTTTGTGCAGATAAAGAAGACTGCCTAATTTTTGAAGATAGCAAGGTTGCTTGAAGTACAGTGTGCTAATTTGATTACAATATAAAACATTGTGCTGACAAAAGAAATCAATAAGCTGAATTTATATGTCTGAAGGAAGCATTGTGCGTTTCTGTGTGTAGTGCAGCAGAAGTAGCATTTGAGAAGCAAGACAAGGTGACTTGTCTGAACTCTAGATACAGATTTTCATATATTCCAGGTTACCTCATTGCTAGACTTGTAACTATTTATCTTCTCAGATGAGTCACCGAAAAAACATGAACTCTCAACAGTTATCTTGTCATTACCAGCTTCAGATATTTGGGCAAGATTATGGACACATTTATTATTTTACTTAAGAATGAAACTGCTGATGCTAAGGTGCTCCACCTGGCTCAAATGTAACTGCCTACATATTCAGCAACATGGCAGTTGTGTGCTTTTTACCTCTTTTATGGGCTGCTTATAAACAGAATGGTTGCTGCATGGTAAGAATTTGCAGAGCAGTTGTTTTTAAAGTGGTTGTGTGTGCAAAACACAGACCTTCCCCATTGCTCTTCTTTTGACTGTGAAACTTTTTCCCCTTAAATGCTTTGAATAATAATGAATTTCAGAGCCATTTATAATAAAATGTAAATCAAATTTATTCAGCCATCCATACTTTCATTACCAGCAAAGGCTAAAAACATGCCAGACCAAAGAAAGAATGATTTTCTATAGAATGTAAAATTAGACATGAAGTAAAAATGAAAAAGTTTACAGATACCTTTGGGTTACAGTTCTATATAGTGATGCTGAATATGCTGCACAATTTAAGCACTGCCCAGATTAAATAGAGCATCTAGGATTCGGAGCCATCTGACAACCCTGATCCTTATCACTGTCCCAGTTTTCATTTGAACTGAGTAATTGTTGATTTACATATGATAAAAGTGAGCATGGAGATCTGATGGCTGATATGAGGGATGCCAACAGTCGGTGAAACCTTTATGGAGAACTTAGAAATTTATTTATTTGTATATATAGACACTGGGGGAAAGGGAGCACATATAATTTTAAGTATATTGATTTCTCCAAGTGATAAAAGAACTATGTCCACATCTCCAATTCTCAGCATGGAGGAAAGGTCATGATGAAAGTGCTCAGCTGGGAATTGAGGAAGAAATTAGTGACTAAACAATGACAGAAAGTTCCAAAGAATGTGGAATTTAACTCCAGACTGTTACAAGGCATGTGATCTAGACCCCACAGTTTACACTGAAACTTATCTTTTAATTAATTTCAGACCCAAAACTTCAGAAGTTTTTATTCACAAGGAGACATCTGTTCCTTTACTGAGATACTCTTGGCGTATTCTAGCATCTTGATACAGCAAGCAGTTTCAAAGGTTAGTTGTGTCAACTACACAATATTTTCTTTCATTAGCTTTTGATTTGATGAGTTTTGAAAGATAATAGTGGTCAGTCTGGTTTCTCTAGACACTGTATTATAAGAATAAACATTGTCCTATATGTTTTTTCTAAATGGGGTGATCCCTTTTTATTCATTATCTCCCCTGCTTTTCTTCCTGTCTTTCTAATATGTTTTTCATTATCCTTCAAAGTCTATTATAACTCTTAGTAAGGTAAATAATTAAGCACAGTGCAACAGATTAGAATGAATTTGTGATTTATAGTGAATTATTTTTGCACCCACAGATAGTGGGGGTTTTTGACAGCAACTGCCTCAAGTCACCTTTGAACTCACTTCAAAGCCAGTTTGCAATTTTCATAATGTTTTTCTAAATAATTACTTATTGAAAAATTTTAAATAAATATCCAAGATCCTTAAGTAGAACAGGCAATTCCTTTTTTTCATTGCTTTCTTGTTCAGATTTTCAGTATAAATAATGAATGTTTTTTAATAAATAACCATTTGAATTGGCAGATGTCAGAGTGTTATGATATTTGTCTTAAAAAGAGTGGGAAAATCTTGTTTTTCTAAGCAAATCTATGTCATCCAAAGTACATAGACACAAAAGGATTTTGCTTCAGAGATGCATAATCAGAGCCTGACTGGCCCTGTGAAGGCATTTCTTTCTACTGAAATATTTGTAAAATGAGATCTTCCGAGATCTAGGTTCCAGGTGTTTCAGTTCCTGTTTTCAAGTACACATAATGTGTATGCATACATTCAGGCTCTTTAAACTGGAACTATTCAACAGTGATAATTTATTTATGTCCCAGAAGAGCTGGAAGCAAAGTAAATGAGAACTGTACTCAGAATCAAGCTCCAGTCATCTGTCTGGCAATTTCTGCTGTAATTTAGACCCAGCATTTAACAATATTTTTTAAATTATAAGACATTTCTCTTATAACTTCATAGGTAGAAGCCTCTGAGTTCTATATATATTCTTTGAAAATATAAAGAACATTTTAAAATCCCACAGTTGCCACAGATAAAGCATCATGCTGCAGAATATTTACATCGCTGCAGAAGAAGCAAGATCATCAGGGAAAACAAGCTAAGAAATCCTTTTTTTTTCTTTTTTCTTTTTTCTTTTTTTTTTTTGCAACAACTGTGCCAGTAACACTGATGAAATAATCAGTTATTCTTTTGACAAGCAAGAGAAATCAGTGTACTGTATATATTGCTGTGCTGACATGTACTTCATTGGAAAAAGAAAGGGTGGAGGGTTGGGAAGGATCAATACTTGTCAAAGAAGAGTTGGAAAGGGGAAAATATTATATAAGGGATTAATAAAGTTCTTTTTAATTTTTTTTTTTCTGAGGATTTTCTGTTTGTTTAATTTAGCAGCTCATCAGAACATAACCAAAACCCATAGAAAGCATTCAAAACTGGTTTAGAACAGGATTGTTTCCTCTACTCACCAAATGATAGGGGAACAAGATCCATTGAAGGGGTATGAAAATAAGGAATAGTATATCCATGGCATTATCTGCTTTGGACATAGGGTGTTTACTGAAGTAAAAGTTATTTTTTACTATCTGTATAGGCGGAAAACATAATGAAGTTTTCATCAGTTTCCTTTTCTGAAGAAAGGAATTAGAAACTTAAGCAGAGATGAAGAAGACAGCTCAGCACTGAAGGCCCTGAGCATTCTGGTGGACACCAAGCTGACCAGGAGCCAACAATGAGCCCTCACATCAAAGAAGATCAGCAACCTTCTGGGCTACATTATGCAGAGCCTCTCCAGCAGATCAAGGGATGTGATCCTTCACTTTACTTGGCCCTGGTGAGACACATCTGGAGTGCTGAGTTCAGTGCGAAGCTCCTCAATACAAGAGAGACAGAGGTGTACTGAGAAAGTTCAGAGTAGGACCATGAGCATGATTAAGGATTTGGAGCATATTATATAAGGGGAGGCTGAGAGAGCTGGGAGTATTCAGCCTGGAACACAGAAAGTTCAGGGAGGGGGTGCTACCAATGTCTAAAAAACCAAGATGGAGCACAGGAAAAGAAGGTGGAGCCAGACTGTTGTCAGTGATGTTCAGTGACAGGGCAAGAGACAATGGGCACAAACTGAAATACAGAAAACACTATTTAAGATTAAGACAAATCTCTTACATTGAGGATGGTTTCCTGGAAAGGTTGTTGAGTCTTTGTCCATGGAAATACTCAAGACCTGACTGGATACAGTCCTGGTCAACCTGCTCTGGCTGACCCTGCTTGATCAGGGGTGTTAAACTAGAGGATCTCAAGAGGTGCCTTCCAGCCTCAGCCATTCCATGATTCTGTGACTCTATATGATTCCCAAGCTGAAGAAGAAATAATTCCTTATATCTTTCTGTAGTATTTTCCTTTCCATTAGCATCCTAGTTGCCTTAGGAACCTTTCCTCATGTTGAGTGACTTTTATGATGACACAGATAGCAGCCATAGAGAGTGTTAAGAGTTGTTCGTTTTTTTAATTTACGTTAATTGCCAACTAAATCTTCACGTGAAAACTTTTAAAGACAAGAAACATGAAAGTATTTCTTCCCTTTTTTCTTCTTAATAGCATCCTTGTTGTGAAATTCCAAGCAGTCATTGATAATGATCAATATGAACTCTTGAGTTGCATTTTGTATGTGTGATGAATTTAAATAATAATAGTAATGATTAATAAGTTCAGGAAAATTGTGAATTATTTTTTTAAAAAGAAAGAACCAGTAAAGCAGAAGGAATGAATCTTTGATTCAGACCAATCATACTATGCATTAGGAATGTCACTTAAAAAACAGTTACCCTCAACAGCTCAGGCTATCTGTAGCACAAGTAGTAAAATTATTTTGGGAGAGTCTTATGAGACTTATGAGATATCAGAACCACAGAAGGCAATCAGCCTTCTCCTGTATTACATATGATACTGTACAATAAAACTCTCCACAGTGATTATATGATAAGGGCTAATACTCAGTTTTGACACTTGATGTCCATTCTCATTATTTCTATGCATTATTCTTCCATTTTCTCTTTCTCTCTTTCTTTATAAAACTCGTTAGATTAATTCTTAATTGTTCTCATGTTATTTTCTTTTAAAGGTCCTTATTTCAATTTTGGTTCCTTAGCATCCTTTGATACCCATAAAAATATAATTTGCTTGCTATCTGTGAGTGCATTCCATGTTTGGTCTTTATTATTATACATCTGCAAATCATATTTTGGCCAGACTGCCAGGTTAGCCAGATACTCAAAGTATTTCTCTGCCCCAAGTTATCATCCACAGTGCTAACAAGGCTACTGAGCTGCAGTGTGCAGTTCTAAAAAACTTTGTGATGGCCTGAGGATGCAAGAAGTATGTGCTTATTCTCTGTAACAAGAACAGACAGACAACTCACTGTACTAACATGTATAGAAGATGACACAGTGATGCACAGCAGAGTTCCAGTTCACATGTTGGGGTAGATCTGTAATATAAGAACACACAGTAAGAATTCTAGAAATCTCAATTGACCACAATATTAATATTTTTCAAGATATTTTAATAAATATTGCAACTATATTTGCCAAAATCTCATTAACAGCACACGAGTCAATACCAAGCTATTTCTCACATGGAATTTATTTAAACTGCCTCAAAAATCACAAACCTGACAAACAATAACATATTGTACACTGGCACTGAACCTTTTCTGATTATTTTATTGTCCTTGCTTGCAGCATTCTACTTGGGAATCATCTTGATGGAATTATCTTGGTGTTTTAATTGTGGTCTAAATGATTTGGAAATATGGATTTGGATTTTCATTCTGTGATCAAGCAAAACCTACTGCTGGTGTTCAATGTGATTTCAGACTTTGTTTCAATTCACAGTGAATAAGATTTACAGAGCTGAGAGGGTACCCTTTTATAGATAGCCCTTTCACAAAAGCCAACAGAGCAGTTGTTCTCTGAGGGCTCCTCAATCCTTAGAAGCCTTTATAATGAAGAAAGGGAAAATGTTCAAGTTTTTCTTTGGCTTTGACTCTAAGACCCAGAAGGTTTACAGTAATGTATTGCTGAGACTCCAATGTAAAACAATGTACCCCTTTTGTTTGGGTACTGCTGATGTACTTATTTTCTTCTTACATATACATTTTTTCATTGAAAAATAAAAGGAAAAAAAAAAAGGAAAACAAAAAAAAAGACAAAGGGGGAAGAAATCCAAGGAAATATCCTTTTTTTTTTTTTTTTTACTTTAACATTGCAAGCATTTTACCTAACCAGTTTAAGTGCAAAGTTAAACATCTATGTTTTTATATCTATACCATTTTCAATACTAAAATGATAGAATTTCTTAAACACTCCATTCCATGATCTATGTACACTATGTATTCAAAAAGAGAAAAAATACTAATCGAGAAAAGAGTATTTTCACAAAAACATGAAAGTAAACAGAGAGTCGAGGCCACTAGAAAATTAAAGTTTTATATATGTTCAGAACAGCTGCAATATTTTCACCTAAGAGTCTACAATTCAAGCAAAGCAAGTATTTAACTTCCCTGCGTGTACTATTAGTTATATGCTGAGAGGAAAATTACTCTTAAATGACTGAATATAAGTACTTGCCGCCTTAGTGTTTGAAAACCCTCAACTGAGAAAGGAGATACCCTTCCCCTTGAAAGCTAACAGATGCATATGCTGATATATGTGTTTTCACATGTAAGAAGGATGTGTCCTTGAACAGCTAAACAAGGAAATGGATTTTGAACTTGATTCTAATTGTTGTCAGCCTTTTTACAAGTTTTATTCATAGTTTATTAGTTTATTTATTACTTATACAGAGTTCCATACTTCAGTTAATCAGAAAGTGTCGCTTTGTGTCTTTTTGATCATTTCTAGCTTGGACAACAGAGCTGTGATTTGCTTGGAATACAATGATAAATCATAGAAGCAAAATAGCAATGAGTTTGCAAAGAACTTCTGGAGGTCATGTAGTCTTCCCTTTTCTATTTAAAAATGGATGCTTTAAAAATGAAATTAGAGTACTCAGGGCTTTATAAAGGCTACAGAGGAACTGCCATTTTCCTGAGTAGCAAATACAAGATAGGTGTTTAGTGAAATTATAGTCTATTAAATAGAGACTCAGTGATGGCTGCTGTGCTATGCATTAGGTGAGAAACATTTCTGTAGTTTTTGTTTTATTCTGGCGTTTATTTTATTTTTTTTAAACATCAGTGAATTCATTAACCTCTAAAAATGTTGTTTGGTGCAGGAACATTGGAATTGCCAGAGCAGAACAGAAAATTTGTCTGTTTACTTCTCTATTATTTAAGCACTGGTCGACAACTCAATGAATGGCTCAAAAAAATTCCAAACCAGCAGTAGATAGTCAAGTATAAGTGGAATACTTTCCAAAAGCAATAGCTGATAATTGCTGATGCTCTTCTGCGCATGAAAGATTCATTCATCTGAATTTACATATGTCTTACTTTAGCAAATATTAATGGTTTTCATGGTACAATTTACACCATCTTCCATCATAATGTATATATTAAGCAATGCAAGGACAATATACTTTCTCTTGTCTGAAAGTATCTTCAGCTGCAAATTGATCTGTGAAAAATTAAAGGTATGCTTAAGTATTAAATAGTCCTATCTAAACCAAACAGCATTATGTTAAGTAAGGCTGATTACTTACAGAGCATCTGGGAGAACAGTAGTCTGAAAAAAAACAATGACCAAGCATTCCAGAGTTCTGGTCAGAGAAGAAATTTCAACCTTCTCTCCCTTCGACTGCCGTAAGAAAAACTGGAGTACAGACCAGTGTCCCTAGTTTCAAATATTGTAAGGACAGATTGTCTGTTGTGGTCTATATCTGATTTTGTCTACTTGTACCAGAAGAATCACAGAACCACAGAATACTAATGGCTGGAAAGAACCTCTGAGATCAGTAAGTCCAACCATTAAAAGAAAACAAAACACACACACAAAAACAAACCTAAAGAACCAAACCAAACCAAAATAAAACAAAACAAAACCAACAACACAAACCACACTCCCAAAACCCCACAACACACAACCTGGAATCTCAGCCACTAGAGCATGCTTTGAAGTTCCTCATCTACATGTTTCCTGAACACATCCAAGGATGGTGAGTCCACCACCTCCCTGGGCAGCCTGTTCCAGTACCTGACCTATCCAATCTAAACCTCACCTGCTGCAGCTTCAAACCATTTCCTCTGATCCTGTCATTATTTACTTGGGAGAAGAGGCCAACACCCACCTCCTTATAACCTCTTTTCAGGTAGTTGTAGAGAGAAATGAAGTCTCCCTTCAGCCTCCTCTTCTCCAAATTAAACATCCCTAGTTCCCTCAGCTGCTCCTCGTATGAGTTGTTCTCTAATGCTGAGCACTGTATCTGCTGAACTGCAAAGAAAAAAGCAGCTCACAGAACCTCTGTGCATTCACATCCACGTTCATAACCATAGAGAGGAATTCTTGAGAAATCAAGCTATTTTGACAGTAGCACCAACTGGATCAAACTTGACATGTTTAAGGTAATGGCATATTATTATCAGCCTGTTTCTATTTATTCTTTTCCTGTGCTTTTAAGTTTTAACCTTGATTCTGTCTTCATATGTAAGTTTCTTATTCTTGCTCTCATTCTAGAACTATTATTTGTGTCTCACGTGAGGATAGATACTTATTTTAATGATCAATTGTTAGTTGCTTTATGAATGAATTGACAAATGATATGAAGATCTGCCATTACAGCAAAGTACTTTTTCAAAGGAGTTTAATTTTTTCATAAATCAGCTAAGTCTTAGACATGTTATCTTTCATTCTTTAAAGGCCAAAAAAGGCTTTTATAACTGATAAATTAAAGGGGGGGGGAAATTAGCCTCTAATCAAATGTTTTACACTGGTTTCATTTTAGAAAATAAAATATATCTAAAATTACTTAAGATTATGTTTCAATAAAAAGGATATAAAATGAAATAAAAATAGTTTATCTCAAATAATAATATTGATTAGAGGCCTTACACCTATAAAAAATTTATAGCACACACATTGGCTGAAAAACTTCTGATTGCCCCACAGAAGAGCTGGAATCCTGTCTTGCATTAGACAACAAAATGTTCCCACTATTCATGAAAATACTCAAAATTATTTCAGTACTTGCGTCCAACTCAAAAACTGGGTGTTTGTCTAATTTCCCAGAATATTAATTAATTTAAAATGAAAATGTGAAATTTGAAATGTAAAAAATGGAAAAAATTGCACAATGAACATGTTTAGGAGAATTCAGTATATATGTGGTGGGCTTTAATTTGTACCTTACTATCCGTCTGCTGAGGAATCTGATAACAAAGAACAAAATAAGTTTTTTTTTTTGTTTCAAATTCCAGTCTTTAGACTGTAGTTACATTTGAAAGGACAACTTTCACTCTCTGAAATGAAAGAAACAGGAAGAAAACATTAAATAGTCCATTCAAACCAGATTCTTATGTTTGTGTCTGGTCCGGTCATCAGGATCTGCATGCCCCATAATTGAAGTTAACTATCCATACTAGTATACATGTAACTCCACTACTCTGCTATATTGTTCTGATCCAAGAGATTAATAGCACATAAAGCAATGAAATTAATAAAATCCCCAATTACTGCTGGTGAGGAGAAAAAGAAACTGCTGTAAGTTGTTTGATCTTAAGCACCTGAATAAGAAAAAGGGCACCTGTGACTGCTGGGGTAATTTTCAAGGTATCTGGTCATTCAGTACAAAATTGTTTTGCATCACACAGAATTTTTGCACCCTCTTTTAAGGGCAATCTTCAGTTATCATTTACAGGAATGATCTGTTGAATTACCTGAACTGTGTGTTGAATGTGTATTTCTTAGAATTATTTTAGGCTTTAACACACAAGCAAAACAGGTGGTTGCCAAAGGCATGAAACTATTACAAGCAGCAAAGTGTTTACTGACTGACTGAAAGAGAAACTGCACTCCTTGAAGATCACATTTTCTTTAATTTCTTCTTGGCAATAAAAACTTGAACTTAAGGTTTTTTGAGAAAAAGTGGAAAGAATAGTGAGAAGAAGAAAAGACACATTTAGGTACTTTTTGGGGTTTGTCTGTAACAGGGTAGAGTAATTCATTTTAAGTAACATATCAGTATTCCATTAGACAACAGAAACATATTTTTTAACATTTACTAGAAACAAGCTCTTTTAGCTTATTCCAGCTATTACTGAAGAATTATCTATACTTGATTACAGTTACACCACTACACTTCAATCCTGTATCTATTCAGCATTGATCTATTTATGTAGACAGAAACAGGCACATATATTTGTTCCTCCATGTGACTGTTTGTGCAGGTTTATGTTTAATAAAAAATGATACATGAATACATAATTATATATGTACATATATAAGTAATAATATATTTATGCTAGTGCTCTTTTTCCCTGTTGGTACCTGGACTGCATTCTAGAAGTAATAATGTGACTTTTGGTGGATTTATTCAGAAGGGCCTTCTTGCTCAATTACAAGTTGGAAAAAAAATGTGCAGCAGAATTACACCCATTCTTCAGCATGGTTGCTAATCAGGTACAAGGAGACTGTTCTTCCTGCTCCTCAGAAACAGGGTGAATTAGTTCTATACTTTGCAAAGTGATGTCAATTAATTTTGCCATATGATATACATATAATATATATATAATACAAGAGCCTTAGGACAACTGTGGGGGCATCTGCACTAAGAACAACATCACAATTCCTTTTTAGATTTTTAGACAGTTTGTCATTGAATTTCAAGTCACACCTGCAAAATTTTCAAGAATTCATGTTGCCTAAGTAGCCACACTGAGGATCACTTTCTTCTTCACCTCTATTTGGCCCACAACTTACTGCATTTTATTTCATAGCATTGGTATAGGGAAGTAATAGTTGGCTTTAGAATCAGTCACCTAGCTGAAGTATTTCCTCCATACTGTCCTTCTAAGTCTCTAAGGGAAGAACAAAAATCAACCATTTTTAGTAAGACTGGTACACTCACAGTAAAAGGAAAAGGGGTTTTCAGAAACAGTTTGGTCAAAGATGCATGAAAAGAAGTTACTCTTCTCTTTTTTTCTTTTTTCTTTTTTTTTTTTTTCTTTTTTTAACATAGCAAGAGAGACACTGATACAAACCATCTGGATGGGAAGAGAACAATACTAAGCATCCAACTGCAACTCCAGTTTACAGGGCCTCTAGTGCTACCTGAAGCTACCAGATAATAGTGAGCCATTCTTAAACAGGCACACTGCAAAAAAAACCACATTGATAATTCAAGTGCAAGAGCTCTGACTGAAAAGCTAGTCAAGATTGGTGGCCTTGGGGAACATCTTTCCTGGTCTGGAAAATAATTTGATGGCATGTGATACTTGCCCAAGAAGCAAACTCAAGCATAATAAAAGAACTTGAACAATTTTCTACAGAAAAGATTACAATCAGGCCTATCCTTAGTGTATAAACTCCATACTGACATTAAAACACAGCTGTGGATTACAGACTTTCCCTGGGTTTTGCTCTGCTGTGTTGTCTTTAAGAAAGCCATTGATAGGTTTAGTGGACAAGAAGAAGACTCCAGCATCTGGAAGAAGTATTGACTCTTTCAGTGTGGACATGATTAAAAATTAACAAGTTCTTTTATCTTTTATAATTTGTATTTCTTTTTCTGTTCTATAAGATATTGTATTTTTCCTCTGGCTGTATAGCTGATACTGCTTATTACAACTTATCTTTCAAGCACAGTTTTGCAAGCTAGTATAGATGGCAATATGAGGACTAAGTTCTTCAACTTACCTTTGTCCTCCTACTTTTTTGTAGCCTTCATATTGAAGTTTTAATATATCTGCACGTCTAAGCCTTCAATACACAAATATGTACCAATAACATGTATTATCCATGTGCAGTTCACATTCTCTTTATGATTTTACAGATAGGGAACTACAGTGTGAATACCATGAACATTCAGTGAAGATATCAGTCCATATTATTTCAGCTGAATCCAGCTATTCAATTAAAAGTTGGAGATGAAAATTCTATTAGATAAACTACTGAAATTATATATCTCTATGACAGCATTTGCTTCTCCTTCTCTTGTCATCTTTTCAGTCAGACTTTGGAAATGAAAGTTACATTTTTCTGCTCTTTTTCATCCTGAAGCAACTTGTGCTTATCTGGGTTTTGATTAGACTTTTAATGAAAGTCTTTTTAGTGAAAGTCTTTTCCACAGGGATGGCAAAATCAAGCCTTATAATATCTACTAATCATAAGCACCTTGGCTCAGGGGTTGCTACTTTGTTTGGTGGTTCATTTCATGATGTGGCACAGTGAAACTTTGGTTGTGAGAAGAACTCACAAACAATGACGTCACTTGTTTTCCTTTCTCTCACCCTTGCTTCTCCAAAAGAAACACTTCAAAACAATTTTGGGAGATCAGTATTACTTTCCAAAAGTTAAGGACACTTTTCTCAGGCAAATAAAAACATAAATTAAAAAAAAAATAAAAAAATAAATTGAATTACTGAGAAAACCAGTTCAGATTTGCACAATGCAGTACTTCATGTTTGCTCCCTGCACCGTATTTGATGCAGCGACAGGCATAGGCAACATCAAGAGCATGGGAAGTAGGGCTCTCCAAAGACATTATTGAATTAGCAGAAAATAGAATCAGGTTTTGTAATTGGGTAGAACTGGCATTTGTGAAAGCATGCAGAGATTGGAAGGATCTTGCAAAAAAAACTACATAATGGGTAAAATCTCCATTCCTATATATCTGACAATAAAAATAGCAGGGTAGCGAAGAAAAATTGTTGTAAGACACGTAGCCTAAGAAGTACAGAACAGGATTACACAACACTGAACACAACAATTTAAAGAAAGTTGAAAGCAAAAAACCCCTATGTATTACTGAAAAGCTAAAACATACATATTAGAATAAGGACATCAATTGTATGAATGTTTTAGTAAGATGGTCTCTACTCAGAAACTCTTATAATAAAGACATCATCAGACCAAGCAATTTAAGGGGTAAATAGCTGTATGTCAATCTGACAGTGCTGCATATGCCAACATTACAATTTTGAAATGTAATTTTCATTGCATTATGAAAAATTAAAATGTGATACATACATGCAGAGAAAGGAATATTGTATCAATATTTTTTTCTAAATTTTTAGTTTTGAAAGTATGCAAATATATATAAACAAAATATACACTTGGAAGAGTATATTGTACTAGAGGTGCTGTCATGCTGAATGTGAGAAAGGCTACAATATAAAGAGCTTGAAGGAGGTTTTTTTAAATGCTGTTCTCCTTTTCTAATAAGTTTGCAAGGTTAAATGGCAAACCATATAGTAGTCATACGGACTGCTATCAAGGAATGAATAGGAAATAACTATAGAAACACCTTAGTTGTAAGAGAAGCATATTGGGCTGAACAGAAGAATAAAACAAAACTAACCAACAAACAAACCACCAGCACTTGCCCACCAAAGCCTAGAAAACAAGATTATATTGCTTACAGCTTGACTAAGACTTAGTACTTATAACCAAGAAGTCAGTTGGTTTCCTCCAGTGCCTTAGTTTCCTTTTACTAATATGGAAATAATAGACATTTCTTCTTACAATGTACTTAGAGCTTACATCATTAGTCATTATAAAGCATATAGGTCTTCACATAAAATGTATTACTGAAGTGCAAGGGCATTGTTACAATCTAAAAAGAATACAGTGTGAAACATAAAACACTTCAAGCACAGAAAAGAATGGGAAGTTTATAGAATGAGGCCAAAGGAATGGAAAAACAATTTCAAGGAAATGTGAAGCCAAGAATGAATTAATATTACTGCAGAAATGTTTAGGAAGAGGGAAGTCTCTTGGAGTGGGTAACATGAGCCAGCAGTGTGCCCTGGCAGCCAGGAAGGCCAACCATGTCCTGGGGTGCATCAAACGTAGTGTTGCCAGCTGGTCAAGGGAAGTGATTGTCCTGCTTCCTTCTATAAAAAGCACATCAAGCTATTGGAAAGTGTCTGAAGGAGAGCCATGAGGATGGTGAAGAGTCTGGAAGGAATGACTTATGAGGAGCGGTTAAGGTCACTTGGATTATTCAGCTTGGAGAAGAGGAGGCTGAGGGGTGACCTTGTTGCAGTCTATGGCTTCCTCACAAGAGGAAGAGATGGGGCAGGTATTGACCTCTTCACTCCTGTGACCAATGACAGGACTCGGGGAAATGGCATGAAGCTGAATCAGGGGAGATTTAGGTTGGATATCAGGAAAAGGTTTTTCACCCAGTGGCTGGTTGAGCACTGGAACAAGCTCCCTGGGGAAGTGGTCACAGCACCAAGCCTGCCTGAGTTCAAGAAGCATTTGGATGATGCTCTCAGGCACATGGTGTGACTCTTGGGGTGCCCTACACAGGGACAGGAGCTGGACTTGATGATCCTGATGGGTCCCTTCCAACTCAGCATATTCTATGATTTTGTGATTCTGTGATTCTAACTGGTAGAGGTGGCTGTCACTGCAGACTGTTTACATGAACTTGTTGCTGCAGCATCTTCAAAGGAGGAAAAGGCTGAAGGGATAACTAACAACAGCGAAATACTTACACCAAATCAGTACAAATAACAAAAAACTAAAGGAGCGTAGAATTACCTGAGGAAAAAGTAGAACAATTTGAAAAAGAAACTTATCCAAGAAAGAGACTGAAATCAACAGAACACAGTATAAAACAGGGAAAAACAAGCAAACAAACAAACAACAATTAGAACCTTCCTGTTGTGGTTTAGGCCCAACACAACACAGGAACAGCCACACGGCCACTCACTTAACTGCTCCCCCCGCCCCCCACAAACACTGGGTTGAGGAGGACAAAGCTCATGGGTGGAGACAAAGGACAAGGAGGGTTCTTCACTGATTAAGGTCATGGGAAAAACACTCAACATAGGGGAAAATAATAATAATAATTATTATTTAATTTCACACTAATCAAACACACACAGGACACAGACAACACACAGAGCTGTGCTTGCATATGTTACCCCACTGCTCCCTTCTTCCTCGGGCCCAAATGACTTTTGTTCCCGGTTTCTCTCCCTCCTTCCTCCCAGTGGCACAGGGGGACAGGGGGTGAGGTTTAGAGTCAGTTCACAGGCTGGTGGTTCCTGCTGCTCCTTCCTCCTCAGGAAGAAGGATGCCTTACAGTCCTGCCCTGCTTCCCCATAGGATTCCTCCCCTGGGAGAGAGTCCTCCATGAACCTCTCCTTCATGAGTCCTTCCCGCAAGGTCAGAAGCAAGCTGCTCCAGCCTGGGTTTTCCACAGAGTCAGGGGCTCCTTTGGGAACAACACCTCCCCTGGCGCCAGGGTCTTCCAAAGCTGCGTAATCAGAGTCCACAGTCAGCAAATCCTCTGGCCACAGAATCCAAGTTCAGTGGCCAAGTTCACCCCTCCTGGCGGCCCCCAGGGAATTTTCCACCACGTTCCTCCATAAGTGCAGGGGGACAGCTGCCATCTTACCATGAGTTGCATGGAAACTTCTGCTCAGGCACCTTCTTCCCCTTCTTCCTCACCAACCACCAGCCCCTCTCTCCTCCTCCAGCACAGCTCTGCTCCTCCTGTACAGCTCTTCTCCCCCTTCTGCTCACTCTGCTCAGGTATTTTATCATTCTTTCATATGTTAATAACAGAGGCACATCTGTTGTCCCTCTAATGGCTCCTTGGCTGGGTTTGGAGCAGAGAGAGCCACTCCTGGTGCCCTTCCCCTGCTACCAAAAAACACCACTAAACCAAACCAGAGCACTTCCCAAACAGAAGTAACAATTAAAAACCAAACCAACCAAACAAAAAACACACACAACCCCAAACTATGCAAGTCTGGAGTTACTTAAAGTAAAAAAGGTAATGCTGAGTAAAGATAAAACAGTGAAGAACTAAGTTTAAAGATTATTGGATGTTTCATAAAAGATTGTAGTGACAAACATAAGAGTTATATATGGGCAAATAAAGCACAGAATTTGTCAGAGAAATTTTGTACATAATGTACAGCCTTAAAAGAGACCTTATGAAATCTCTGTTACATGACCGCCCAAAGCTGACTTTCAGCAAGGTCATCCAGTATTGCAGGAGATGTATGTAGTTTATCAGGGTAAAGACAAATAGCATGAGGAAGACAAAACAGGCAGAAAAAGATGTGTGGCAAGTGCAATACTGCAGACATCATTATTAGCTCCTGCTCTTTTCACTATGCTTGGGAAGAGAAGAATGTTCTATTTAGTCACAAAATGGTAGAGGGGGGAAGAATAACAAATTGAGTAGGCAGTCCCAGCTGATGAACATGTGGCTCCAAGGCTGGTGTTATAAGCAGAACTTCAGGTTTTTGGACCATGGGATGGTCTGTTCTTCATCAGGTCTAATGATGCCTGATGCCATGCTCCTCTCACAGAAAGGAAGTACAATCTTTGCTTAGGAGCTAGCTGAACTGATTGATAGGGCTTTAAACTAGATTTTAAGGGGGAGAAGGGCAATAGCAGGCCAGTCAGGGTAGAGCAGAGAGAAAGCTCATAAAAATCTGAGGAACTGTGTCCTAGTGAGATTCTTCATTCTACTCCACAAAGAAGTGGGCACAATGTACTACACTTGAAGTGCTTCTATATGAACGCACGCAGCATGAGGAAAAGCAGGAGGAGCTAGAAGCCTTGGCCCATTCCCGGGGATTTGACATTATTTGCATTAGTGAAACCTGTTGAGATGAGTCTTGCAACTGGTGTGCCATGATGGATGGCTACAGGCTTTTCAGGAGGGATCGACAGGGTAGGAGAGGTGGGGGGGTGGCTTTGTATATAGTGGATGGGGTGGAATGTGTGGATCTTGCAGTTGTTGATGGCACGGTTTGGCCTTTGGGTAAGAATTAAGGGGCAAACAACTAAAACAGATGTCTTCATGGGAGTTTGCTGTAGGCCAACCAATCAGGATAAGGAAACTGACAAGTCAACTATGGGATACATCCAAGTCATCTGCACTTGTCCTCATGGGGAACTTCAATTTGCCAGATATCAACTGGGAGCACCACATAGTTAGTACAAACAGGTTCAGAAGATTCCTAAACTATATAAATGGTAACTTTATGGTACAGGTGGTGAGAGAACCAACAGGGAAAGGTACTTTCCTTGATTTGTTACTTGTAAACAACAAAGGTCTTGTGGGTGAAATGGCAATTGAAGGCTGCCTTGGCCACAGTGACCATGAAGCAGTCAAGTTCAACATCTATGGTAATAGGAGGAAAACTAACAGTAAGACCTCAACTCTGTACCTGAGGAAAGCAGACTTCAGTTTGCTTGGAGAACTGCTTGGTAAGGTCTCCTGGGAAAAAGCTTTTCAGGGTGCTGGGCTTCGACAGTGCTGATCACTCTTTAAGCACCACCTCCTAAGAGCACAAGATCAGGCGATTCCAAAATTGTGGAAGTCAAGCAGGCAAGGTAGAAGGCCATCATGGCTGAGCAGGGATCTCCTACTAGAATTAAGGCACAAAAGGAAGGT
This sequence comes from Apus apus, assembly GCF_020740795.1. Classification (NCBI taxonomy): domain Eukaryota; kingdom Metazoa; phylum Chordata; class Aves; order Apodiformes; family Apodidae; genus Apus; species Apus apus. The sequence continues at coordinate 90,238,354 of NC_067282.1, read as the reverse complement.
GTATGACCAGTGGAAGGAAAGACAGGCAACATGGGAGGACTATAGGGATGCTGTTTGTCACTGTAGAGCAGAAATACATGCAGCTAGAGCTCAACTAGGGTTGAAGCTGGCCTGCATTGTGAAGGATAATAAAAAGAGCTTTTAAAAATACGTTAATAGCAAAAAGCAGGCCAGAGATAGCATTGGCCCATTACTTGATGGGCATGGACATCACATAAACAGGGATATAGACAAGGCAGAGATGCTTAATGCTTGCTTCACCTTTGTCTTCAACAGTGGTGGGCTTAAGCACCCCCAGAGCCCTGGGCTAGAGAACTATGACTGTGCAAATTATAATCTCCCAATCAGCCCTGAACTTGTGTGGGATTTGGTGCTCCAGCTGGATCCTTATAAATCTATGGGGCTTGGTGAGATTCAGCAGAGGACACTTAAAGACCTAATGGAGGTCATAGCAAGACTTCCCTCAATGATTTTTCAATGCTCTTGGTAATCTGGAAAATTATTCCAGGAGCTATTGAAAAACACCTAAAAGACACAGTCATTGGTCCCAGTGAAATTGGGTTCATTAGGGGAAGGTCCTGCTTAACTAACTTGATTTCTTTCTATGACAAATTGTCCACCTAGCTGACCAAGGGAAGCAAGTTGATGTAATCCTTCTAGATTTCAAAAAGGCCTTTGATAATGTCTCTCACAATATCCTTCTAAACAAAATGTCCAGCATCCAGGTGGACAAGAACATAATGCATTGGATGAGAAATTGGCTGATGGATCAAGCTCAAAGGGTCATAGTAAATGGGATCACTAGCAGGGTTCCACAGGGATCCATCTTAGGGCCAGTACTCTTAATTCATAAATTGCTTAGATGCAAGACTTAAAGGCTTACTTATTAAGCTCACATATGACACCAAACTGGGAGGAGCGGTTGACACTCTCAAGGGCAGAGAGGTCCTGCAGAGGAATCTGGACAAATTAGAGAGCTGGGCAATTGCCAATTGCATGCAGTTTAACAAGGAGAAATGTCAGATTTTGCACCTGGGACACAGTAACCCTGGATGTACACAAAGTCTGGGGAGCGAGAGACTGGAGGGCAGCCCTGCAGAGAGGGATCTGGGGGTTGTGGTCGACAACAAGTTGAACACGAGCCAATGGTGTGTCCTGGCAGCCAGGAAGGCCAACCGAGTCCTGGGCTGCATCAAGCACAGCACAGCCAGCCTGTAGAGGGAGGTGACTGTCCCACTTGACTCCACACTGGTGTGGCCCCGTCTTGAGTAATATGTGCAGTTTTGGGCACCACAGTACAAAAAGGATATAAATTTACTAGAAAGTGTCCAGAGGAAGGCCACAAGGTTGGCGAAGGGTGTGTAGAGGAGAAGACGTGAGGAGTGGCTAAAGGCACATGGTCTATTCAACCTGGAGAAGAGGAGGCTGAGGGGAGACCTCATCACAGCTTACTGCTTCCTCATTAGGGAAGGAGGAGGAGTAGGCACTGACGTCTTCTCTCTGGTGACCAATGATACGACCCGGGGAAATTGGTAGCAGGATGTGCAGGGAGAGGTTTAGGTTGGACATTAGGAAGAGATTCTTCGTGCAGAGGGTGGTGGAGCACTGGAATAGGCTCCCCAGGGAAGCAGTAATGGCAATGAGACTGACAATGTTCAAGAAACATTTGGACAACACCCTCAGGGACATGGTGTGAACTTTGGGGTTGTCCTGTTCTGGGGCAGGAGCTGGACTTGGTGATCCAGGCTGTCTGAGGAGGTGGTTGAGCCACTATCCCTGGAGACATCTAAAAAGACAGATGTGATTCCAGGGGACAGGGTTTAGTGGTGGATGTGGCAGAGTTAGGGTAGTGGTTGGACTTGATGATCTTGAAGGTCTTTTCCAACCAGAATGATACTATGATACTGTGGAAACATAAAGAGGAGGTAAATGAACAGCAGTGGAAGACAGGAATTAAAAAAATTTTAGGCAAAGGTGAGCAATTATACTTAAAATAGCCTGAGTAGTAAACCAACTTAAATGCAATTAAAATGCATTTTTTTTTTGCCCAGACCTAGCAAGAAAATATTATTGAAATATAGTTCACCAACACAAATGAATAAAAAACTGTTAAAGCAAAATTTTAAATCAAATTTTATTGGAATAAAAAATTTGTCACCTTCTTTGAGGTTTCCAATGGTTTGGGAATCATACTTTCCTTAGTTGCGAAAACAAATTAATTTAATGTATGATGAAAAGAGCAAATCAGGGCTAAGTATCTAAATAATAATAATAATTAAAAAAATGTATAAAGTTAATTTCTTTCAGGACAAGTAATACTTATTAATTACCAGGTGAGTAATGCAACTTTTGGAATAGAGGCTACATTATCATCTAAAACATTGGCATTTTGCTATGTCAAGACAGTAATTTGACTGTTATTGCAGGTTTCTAGCATCTTGCAAAGATAGAAAAGAGACATTCTCTTGATCTAGGATAACAGGTAATTATGACACCAATATGTTTAGTTATAACAATGGAGCAAATTAATTAAGGGGTGGAGAATCTATTGAAAGTATTTTCCCTTTATCTGCAATCAAGCAGCTTTGTTAATTTTTCCCTAATAATATTATTTCAATTATCACATATCACATAGTTGTAAAAGTATATTTTCATATTTTGTAATATTCCACCCAGTCGAATGAAAGGGGAATAGTAATTATTCTTTTCAGACATTCTATTTTTGAAATGAAATGTCATTTTGGCAGGTTTGAATCATCAGTAAATAATTTGTTTTATTCCAGAAATACTTGTAAATTTGTTATATATCCAATTCTGTGAAGCACTTGGGAGTTAGTCTTAATTTTCTTTTACTTCAGTTTTTGTTTTACTCTCTGCTTTAGTAAGAGACCCTCAGAATCCTTTTGTGTCACTACATTGCCACAGAAAAAATGCCAGGTCCTGACCTGTCCCCACTTCTGCTTTTGAAGTAGTTCTAATAAAACATGTGAGTGCAGAAATAGAATTGCTGAAGCTTTATAGCATTATGACTAAGACTTTTAGAATCAAAGGTAGCTTGAACTAGTATGAAGAAGTGAACTTTTGGCTACCTGGCATGTCAGAAGCCTCAGCTCAGCTCTGAGAGAGGATGCAGTGCTACATGGTTGGGGCTGTGGGAACAGTGGGAGCCTCTCAATGGGCCTGGAGGAGATGTGTCCATGCCTGCAAGAGATGGGTGCTGGCATGCCCAGAAGGAGGGAATGCACAGTGCCAGGGGTGGCATGGAGGAGACAGACCTCAGATCGAGAGGTTATCTGAAAACATGCAGGTGTGAGGCAAGCCTCAACTCCCAAGTATACCCATGAAGGGTAGAACCGTTTGTGATTACAGGGTTGGGAAGTGGGGATCTCCTGACAGCAGGAGCTGGAGGTCTCTAGTGCCAGCTTCTATACCCCCTGGGTTGCACATGAAAGTCTGGGAACTATGCCCAGCAAAGCACCTGAAACAGCAGTACCGAGGGGTGCACTAAGGGATCGTGGTAGGAGATTCCATTCTGTAAGGGGCAGAGTCCCAAACCTGCTGACCTATCCTGCTTTTCAGGGAGATTTTCTGCTTGCCAGGGATATAATGGAGATGCTGTTGAAGTTCATCTGGCCCTCATCCAGTGACTTCCACTTATCTCCCATGTGGGCAACAGGGATATGGCCAGGGGACACCTAGAGTACACCAACCATGAGCACACAGCTTTGGGGAGAGAGTCTAGGACAGTGTGCCAGGTGGTGTCTCCTTGATCATGCCGATGACGCAGAGCGGCTTGAGGAGGAATTAACAGATCTTGATGCTTGGCTGTGCAGATAGTTTTGACAGCAGAGGTTTGTCTTTTATAATAATGACACCTTCCCTGGGACGGAGGACTGAGAGAGAGATGGGATGCACCTGATCTTTACCAAGAAGGTATGCATCCTGATGTGGAGACACTTAAGATGGAAATGATGAGGGTGGGAGATGAGCACTCACACTGAAGTGGGAAGAGGTGGACCTGGCTGACAAGTGAAAGAAACAAGAGTATGTTGAAAAGAGAAGTTTTGAAAACAAAGATCAGGGCTGAAAGGGACCCACTTCCAGAGTACACACATATATAAGTGCTGAGAGACACAGACAAAATGACAGGGGAAGATTTTCCTGGAAATCAGCAAAACTGGATGCCACTCTGAAGTGCCTGTACACTCATGAAACAAAAAGGAGGTATTAGAGGTTCTTGTGCAGCTGCAGGGCTACCATCTCACTGGCATGGCAGAGATGTGGTGGGATGGCTTGCACAACTGGAGTGCTGCCATGGATGGATACAGGCTCTTTAAGAAGGATGGGCTGGGGAAGCAAGGAGAGTGAGTTCCCTTTAATGTGAGAGAGCATCAGGGATACACTGAGCTCTGTCTTGGGAGGAGTGATGAGCCAGCTGAGAGCTGATGTGTTAGGATTAGAGAGCAGGCCAACATGAGTGACACTGTATTGAGTGTCTGCTATAGAAAACGTGATGAGGAAGCAGCAGCTGAGGCCGCCTTCAGAAAGTTGGAGGAATCTTGACATTCACAGGAACTTGTCCCTGGAGATTTTGAACTACCCTAATATCTGCTGAAAGGGTGTCCTGTTTGGAACCAGTAGAGAACCAATTTCCTTTTAGTAATTTTACTTTTCAGTTATGTGTCTTTTAAGTAACTGCACTTCCTGAAATTAACAGCATGTTTTTCAGTCAGTGTCTGCTTCCAGCACTGATAGCACTCAGTGTTTATAGTTACTTCTGGCCAAAGAAAGACACTTTTCATCTTTTCTGGTGTCCTGGCTTGAGCCACACTTGCTGAAAGTAGCAAGAAGTTTTTGAGCTAGTGGACTGATGACACTCAGAAGTTTATAGTTACTGCTGAGAGACCAAGGAAACTTTGCTCTGCTTGTTGAATCTGCTGCTTTGGACACTAAAGGAGCAGAAGAGTCCTATCTACAATCCTCCCATAGGGAGGAGCGGACTAGGCAGATGGCAAAATTGGACAAAAAAATATTCCATCCATATATATTACAAGGCACTCGGTATAAATTCAGGGATCATGGAAGTCAAGATCTTTTTCTTCTTCCCTTCTCCTCCATCGGTGTCTGGGGAGGCCTCCACCTATTCCTCTCCTCTGATCTCTGGGTCTGTGCTTTCCTGATGCTTGTGTCTGTACCCTCAGCTCCTGTCTGGTCCAGAATTTTTCAGAACTGTTCACAGCTCAGGGAGTGCTGTGGGAGTTGCTGGGGTGGGGGGAGGCAATAGGAGTTTTACACATTCCTGAACACATTTGTATATAATTGTATACATTTTCTTTTATCATTAGTATTTCATTAAAGCTGTCTAGTTTAGTTTTCAATTCAGAAGTCTCTCTGCTTATTCTCTCCCTTTCCTACTTGGGTGGGAGAGGGAGGGGATAGAGAGCATTATTTTCATTGGTTTAACTGCCAAACCCAAGTTAAACCGTGACATCTGGGGAGTTTTGTGTACAGTTAAGACATTGAAAATTTGAAATAAAGATGCATTTGCTCTATAGTAAATTATAATGCATTTGTGATCGGAATAAGGACACTATCATGAGATAAACAAGTAAGAAAGGAAAAGAAATAGAAGAGGAATTATGCAAAGTCTGTAATGAAATTTCATTAAGTAATTAGTAGAGATGATGTGCATCTAAGGAGATAAAGAACGTTTTTATCTCAGCTGCAGACAGGATTAAAATAGCCATCAGATGCTTTAGCTGCTGTGCACTAGACAGCCTTATACTTTGGGATCACTGCAATTCAACTGCATTTGAACTGCATTTTCAGGGCTCAGAGCTGAGACTGAAGAGAGCTGGTGGGTGTAAGTCAGAAACCATGACTCTTGCTTAACCTTCTAGTGGCAGCATAATGTGGATATTGTGAAGTGGTATTATGAAGATAGCTCATTCCAAATAAAGCTCAGAAAATACTGATTTCAAACAAGGGATACAGTTTTCATGGTTAAGAAAATCTGAGCTTCTTTACAGATGCACCATTAACCGTTAGAAATAAATACAGCACTAGGCCCAGGAAATTCTGTAAAATTGACATTTATTCAGTAGAAGGTACTGTAATATTAAATCCTACTTGTTAAAACTGTAATTAGGAAAGATTTCAAGGAAGATCTGAAAGTATTTGGAAATTAAGATTATTTTTGCTTATTACTGTTCAAACTCATGTAACTTGCAACAAATAATTTTCTTTGTAGAAAAGATAATGTAATGTTCCTCAACAGATTATTCTATCAAAAAGAGTTGAACAGATTTCCTCAATATTTAGAATGTGAATCTGACTCTGATTCTCTTGGTCTCTCTTTTGAAAATGTAAAAGCTAAATATCTCAATAGTATCAGTGTAGGCAAGATATAAAAACAAACAATTCCATGTTCGCCAAAATATTCCATTAGTATTTTCCTTCACTAATGAAGACTATTATCTTGCACCTCAAGAAGAAAAAGTAAGCTGTTATATTTCCAATATATAAGACAGTATAGAAGACATTAGCAGAGAAAGTTGAATTCAGAGATTTTCTGGTATGCTACCTGGGGAGAGATGGTGTATGATAGCTTGTGACACCACTGACAGTTCAAACACTTAAAAATAATTTCCACCACTTCTGTTATCAAGCAGTGGAGCTGGTGGAGCTATCCTGTTTTGTGTTCTGTGTTTATGCTCCATGCACAGAGACTTTGGAATTATGTTCTTAAACACATTTAATCACTTGGATACTGCATGTCAATGACCCCTACTAATCAAGAGAGTGTCATAGGACATTGCAATGTTTCTTTGTTTCACTATCTCTTTTTTGCCAGCTCTTTCTACACCATCTGTTATGTGATGCTGAGACATAGCTTAAGCACTCATCACATACAATAATACCAGAGGGCAACCCTCCATTTTGCCACCTGTTAAAATGTTTTGCTGAATCCACCCAGCACATCAGTGGATGCTCACTGTTAACCAAAGGAAACAACATTCTAGTGAATCAGCTCACTTACAATAATGCACATAGCATTCAGGCCCCAGAATATCTTGTGGTCTCACACCTATAAATAATATTGTCTTTTTCACAAAAATATTTCAAGAATAGGAATGCAATCAGATTATACTGTATAACAATGAAGACATGAAAATAAGCTATCTATTTCAGATTAAAGGGGGAGAATAACACAGAGCTAATTACATAAATATTTTTCAATACTAGAATGGAAGAAGCTTCTCCCCTGTGCTTTATTCTAGCCAAGCAAGTTGGGAGACTGTGGTACTTGCACAGACATCTGTTAAAACATCTTGTAAGGTTAATGAACAATTAAAATAGCAGATAGCCTGGGAAGAGAGGATTTAAAATAGTGAGAATAATATGTATTTTCTGCAGTTTAGAACATTAGATATCTTTATGAGTAGATCAGACAGTTCAAGAACCTGAAAAAAAGAACTCTTGTTACTTGTTAAACGTTAAGATTTTGACACACAATGGAAGCACAGCGAGGAAATGAAATGTTAACACACTGGCTGTATCCTTTACTCATGTAAATACATATTTATGGATTTTTCAAGTCCTGCCCCACCATAAGTCACTCACTCACTTAGGTTTACATAGGGTGTCCTGCTACGGACCTAGCAGGACACCCAAAGGCATTGTACAAAATCAATAGAAGAGCAAATATGCTTAACTATTCATGAATACAAATGTTTAATGGTACATAGTCTCAGTTTAGTCTGAAAAGCAGGCAGAGATTCCAAGGATTTACTCTTTTCATATTCAAGAAAGCACCAATTTCACAGTGAAGAGTTCATTAGAAATGCATTAGATTAGATGAATACAAAAATGTACAAATAACTACGTGCTCAGTAAGAAGCCTGGCACCACTATGCTCTATGGTTGCAGAAGCACAGAAAAGAAGAAAGCTGTACAGCTGCTTCATAAGCCTCAGAGCAGCCTGAAAACTGCAGCGGCTATGAATATTTGTAACTTTAACTCACTTTCTGTGGGATACATGAAAAAGTACTGTATTGTAATATGCATAACATAAATTATTCCCCACCCCGATTCAGCAGCAGTTCCTATTATAAATGCATTAGTGTTACACAAATTTTCTAGATCTCACTTCTTTGCAAAAGTCCCTGGCCTCTCTACTTCTAATTCTTTGTGAGTCACTCAACAATGTGATTTATTTGCAGAGGTATTGCAAGGAACCCTATTTTAACAGACATGAACTACATAAGGTGCAGGTGTTGAATATGAAATTACAGTCTCCAGGAGATAAAGAACTGCTGAGGTCTCATTTCCAATGGATTCACATTTCTTAAATTATTAACTATTTAAATGGAATAGACTAGGATTTTCTCTTGCTTCTGCATGTACTTTATAGTCTCCCACAGAGTACATTGGTGCCAATATGATTGCTATTTCCATTAGTAGATTACTTCCTTTGATGTTATGCAAAATATCTTGTTAACATTTGGGCTAATAAAAGCATTAAGGGTGAACTTCTGACTCTTCAAGTTGTATTTACTCCGCTGGCCTGGTACCCTGTCTTTATGAAAGTTCACTAACATTAGACAATACATTAAAAAAACTGAGTAGAAGACACAGAGACACATTTCCAAGTCTCCCTAAAGCCTTGGTGCTTCACAATATCCTAAGCTGTCTCTGAAGGCCATTACAATGATACTTTCTGAAAACCAGTCTTTTCACAGGTGCAATCACCACAGACAAGCATTTCTGGAATAAGGACCTTGAAGAGATCTAATCTTTATACAGAGTCATAAGAATAATTTGTGATTAAAGCTCAGCATCTCACTTAATCCATAATGAACAAGACTTTGACCCTCAGAACTAATGGTATGCTAGATCATATTGTAACTTTTCTAACAATTATGACACTAACAGAAATCTCACCTTTGGTCAGGCTGCTTATTTTTTTACACATTATCTTTGAAATATTTTCCTCTGAACAGTTGTTACTGTATTAAGCCAAAAGGTTCCTAATTTGGGTTAAAGTGGATACCAGCGACAGAGAGTTAGATTCTAGAGACCACGATTATCTTGGCATTTAAGTCAAAATCATAATGTCTTGCACAGACTCTGTGATGATGTTTGAGCTTAGTAAGGTAACAGACTGTGGTTTGATACCTATCTATCCAATGCTTTTGTATAGTTCAGCTGCTAGAATGTCTTTTAGGGATCAGGACTTGATTTGAATTAAAAATTATACAGAGATTTTTATCTCATGAAAAAAATAGGCTTATACACAGTTTAATGTTATATGCACTGTGAATGTGTGTGTATGGATGAGAGACACTTGGTTTAGCTTTCTACATGCACTGAAATTCTCTTTATATAGGTATACTAGAACTTGCAAACCAATTAAAACAAAACAAAACACAACCAAAACAACAAAAAAACCCACAACAAAACAAAAAATATATTAAAACTTTGTTATTTTTAAAAATGTATTTAAGCAAAATATGAATTATGGTGCAAAGTTTTTGGAAATAGTGAAGACTAATAAAAATATTTACTCCATTACTTCAAGGAAAAGTTTAAAGAATACCTTTTAATTATTGGTTCTGTTAACTGGAGATTTAAAATTATTAACATATACAATGAATTAAATTTTCTAGAGAAAGTTTGAACGTAAATTAAGGAGTTTTTTTACATTATCTTCTCTATTTAGCAGAAACAGTTAGGAAAATTTTAGGAAATTTTAGGAAAATTTCCCTTTAAGAACATCTAATTCTGAATCCTAAAATGATAAATAATCATTGACAGGAGGTCTATAGTATCTCTCAATTTAAAAAAATATGACCTGCTCTCTAAGTATTAATCTGTGACAAACTCACTCTAGGACTTTTAAAAAATTAAGTGAAGTATTCCAGAATGTATCTATATACATGAAAACCAGTATATCTTACAAACATAATAGAATTACATTATGAATTTTGTCTTTGGGTGAATTAAACTGCAAAGGTAATTGATTTTTCTTGTAGAAAAGAAAAACAACCTTGCTACTGGGTTGTATCTGTAAAACCAGAGTGGAAAAATGGCTTAAAGTGAAAATTATTCTTTATTTCTATTTTTTTTTCTGTTAGCATTATTTTCTGAATAAATTCTTACTTATATTTAAAGTTTCTGAGCTTCCTTTTGCAACCTAATAACATACTCTTTTGGAAACCTATTTTGAATCAAAACCATTAATTTATCCATTGTTCATATAGACTTGTACCTATCAGAACATTTTCACTTCTGTTCTTCATCTATAGAGATTTCTGGGAAAAGGCATCACTTGAACTCTCTTATGAGGCTTATTTCTTAAATAGCTATAAATATTTAAAAAATAGACAATCATACCTATGCTCTTCTAGACTCCATAACCACAAGGGGGCAGAAAAAACATTAATCTCAGAAATCCAATTCTACTTTCTTTCAAGATGGGTAAAGTTTCATTCTTTAAGTATAGCACCAGATTTTTATTCCAGCTGGATTAAAACGTCTTTTCTAGACACAATTTTCCAAGATGTTTTTACATCCTGCTATTTAATAATTACCAAAAAAGCTCCACAAAAAACCCAGTTAGATTATTTTCCAGAAATCTTGAAAATCTTGAAAGCACTACTACGGTATAAATGGTGATTAAAGAAAAAAAAATATTTGATTTTTTTTTACCCTTTATTTTTTCAAGTGGAAGCATTTTAAATTTTTATTCTTGATTAAAAAAAAAACAAAACTCAAATTTTGAGACTGTTCGCAGATCAAGCCTGAAAATTTTCTTTTAAATCTGAAACAGATTCAGAAAGGGAATGTACTAGTATTTTAATCCTGGCAAGGCAAGTAGCACAGTAGAATGATTATAATATGACATATATTTATAGTTCAGGAGCTAGTGTGGTCTTTTTAGTGAATATAGAATGTGTACGTTAGAAGAAGTGAAGAGCTATTGTTTAGTTTTGGCTTGATGCATTATTTACTGAGTTTCTCATAAACCTAAGAGGCCAAGATATCTGGTACAGTACTGAATTTTCTGTGTTCATAATTTGTATTATAAAAGAAAAAAATTAGCACACACAGAAAGGCTGGCATTTAAACGTTCCTTAAGTAGGCTAAGACTTTCAATGTTCACAGTTCTTTACCAACGAAATACAACACAGGGGAAAAAAAAAAAAAAGAGAGAGCTTATGGACTAGAAGTAATCTGCATCCAAACAGTAGCAAATGCTGTTTACAAACAGAATATGTTTCAAAACAGTTGGAGATGATTTTCATAGAAATGTTAGCAGACCAGTTTATGGCTTACATTCATATTTCTTTGCTTGCCAAACAATAAAGTGGTAGCCAGACCAAGGCATGTGCCATTTTCATTCTGGCTCCCAGGAAAATACTACACTGCAGGCTCAAATTGAGTTTTAATGAGCTTAAAGAGAATTGGGAGCACCTGACACATGGTAGGAGACTAATCTGTGTATTAACACACATACATGTAGATAACATATGTATAAATATATTAACACATAAAAACATATAGTGCTTCACATATACCTGTTCTGCTTTTGAGGGAAATTATCTGCATACAGATTCACACGTTAATATGGATCAGCTAATGATCAGACTGAGAATAATGCTACTGCTGCTAGACAGACAGGCTGCAAATTGATCTGCTCAAAGGCAAAGAATGAATTACCTCATCTTCATATTCTATAAACTGTGGCCTCAATTTCAGAGAATTCTGCAAAATTTTGAGAGAATGCTGGTTTCCATACCAAAGTGGAATGAATGTGATTTTAAGTTATCGGCTCTTTTGATGCCCTCGGAGCAAATGCTGACACAAGGATTGCAGGCTTTTTGGGGTTGAAGTTAGAAATGGAAAGGATCTTCACAAACTGAGGAAGTGATCTGTACAGAAAAGAAAAAAAAAATAATGAAAATATGGGAAAAAAATTTGCACTGTTTAGCTGAAAAGGATATGGTACTTGCGTGCAAGATTGCATATACTAGCTTCCTGGGACAGAAGCTAGGGAATTGTAGTTGTAATTGATCATTAACAATTTTAGGCTGCTAGGGAAAAGGCAAACTGTGGACAATAAAAAAGAGCATAAGTTGGCAGATGTGTAAACCTGATTCAATACTATATTTTGCATTAGCAGAATCTCAGAGCATAATAATATATATATATATAATAAAGAAATTACAGTGAAGAAGAATTAAGCTAGACATAAGAAAAAATCTTTGTAAGTATAAGGCAACCAAACACTGAATAATTGCTCAGAAATAGTGTAAAATCTCTATTATCATTGAGGATTTTTTTGAAGAGGCTGAATGAACTTCTATGTCATATCTAGGAAGGAAAGGTCTGCAGCAGCAGGAAGGGTTCCTTTGGAGATCTTACTCCTCCTGTTTCCTGTGATCCAGACATGTCTCTTTCTTCAGGGATTATTTATTTCCAAAAGCAAATAAAAACAAAGCAAAAAGCAGCCTGTGGTGTTTTCTGACTATTCAAAGCATTGTTCTTCTAAGTCATTCTGTCCTTTCCCTTACTGATATAAGAGAAAAGTGATATAAGGAGTGATGTAGGTAGTCCAGGAAGCAAGGAAAACAAACACACCATCCACAAGCAAAAGCAACCTCTGAAAAGGGGGAAAAGTAGCCTTTGCCAAAACTGTGGTCTTGCTCTACCAAGAAAACTAAAAGCATTCTTCAATAAGATCACATAAAATCACAAATGTAGAGAATAAAGTGTATTTTTTCTAGCACATATAGGAAAGAAATAGTTCTCTTAGAAGTCTGTGAAAAGGATGGCTAAAACAGAATACTAGACCTAATTGATTATAAAAGATAAAGTTTCTACAGGCTGAAGGAAAAATTATAAAAGCATAGGCAAGTTTTGTGAAAGAAAGAGCCTTGTGAAAATGAAAGCGTTTATGATACTATTGTCCTGTGTGACATGAAATCTGTACTTGGACCGAAGAAGAAATTATCTTTTTGAAATAGAGTTATAAAGACTTTGTGATAAATTAAAAAGAAAAAATTACTAAGACTCCTATCTGAGCATTATCATGGCTCTTAGTGAATTATTTTAGGTGTCTTTATAGTTTCACAGGGAAAGTTAAATAAACTGAGATACCATATGAATTACCACAATATAATTTGGGGAATATATTAAATATTTTCTTAAGATAACTTCATTGGAATAACTGTACAGTCTGAATTTTCACTATGGTTTTGAATTTAATTTATTAAATTGCTGTTTTACAGATCCATTTCACTGAATTATTGTATGTAAACCTACCTCTTTAATGATCATCTTTCATCTGACCAACAAAACAGTGCCTCTGTGTGTTTTGACATCAATATTATGTTGTTTGTGCACTCAATAATTTAAAAATGTAAAATATATTCAACCCATGGCTACATTCTCTAAGCATAACGTGAAACTGGGACAATAAGTATTGTACTGAAAGCTTTTCAGGTTTTAAGTAACTGGCTTGATTAAACCAGTTATTTCCTAATCCATGTGTTAAAAACTTGTCTCTAGTGGGTCCTCCACTACTTTACCCTTTCAATAGCCTTGCTGCAGGGAGTTCATTCTCCTTGACCACTTGCTTTCTTAAACTCACACCCAGAAGCCCCCTGACATAAAAAAAACAAACTATTTTTCACCCATCTAAGAGGAAGAAAAAGACATCTGGATGTCTACCAGTTTTTATGGGCTACAAAGAAATTTTCCTCAAAGGGACCATAGGGGCACGGCTGCTAGGAATTTAGAAACAGCCCATGAGCCCATAATTGCAAGGAATCTAGTGCTGCTGTCAAAGCGGGGCTGTAGGGCCTGGCTGTAAGGACAAGTATCCTGCATTTCCAGCAGTCACGCTGTGCAGGCAGTACTGCACGACTTGGCTCCTGGTGATCTTCTCAAAGTTCCCACACTGCTTAGAGCCAAGACGTCTTTAGCTAAACAGCAATACCTAGCAGTATAACAGATTAACCCCTGTTGTTCATCAACTGTAACTTGGCACTTTCTCACCACTTTTTTTGCCTCAATAGCAATTCAGTTTAATACAGTTTGGATGATCTTGAGTTATTAATTGAAATAAGTAAAATTTTGGGGAAAAAACCAAAAACACATTTTGGGAAAAATCACATAAAAGAGAATGAAAGGAACATGCAGAAAAAAAATAGAGCTTACATAACAATGTAACAGTAAGGATTAGACAAAACCACATTCCAGTTAGAGAAGAACACATCCCAAGTACTCAACAGCTGGGTCTTGAGGCAGGCCTGCAAGACATCTGCAAGATAGATGAAAAGGACAGAAAGAAGTACTGCCTACAACTTATTGTAGTTACAGCCTTGAGCACTGGATAGGAAAACACTATGTAATTGAAATCACCATACTAACATATTAATGAGGTATTAGCATACTAAAATACCCACCCACAGGATAGAGGGACCCCTACTAACAAAAAGTTCCATGCTCTTTGAGCACGCATAGTGAAATTTTTGAGCATTGCCACTTCAAACAGAAGTGAGGAATTAATTGACAGATCATGTGTGCAAATGATAGAATAATGTTAGAGATAAAGTTCTTTCTCACATTTTGGGGTATAAAGGTAGCACTTGTACTTAGGGAACCTGAGCTTGCTTTGTGAAATACCAACCTGCTCCCTTTTCTGTGCAGAACTGGATATTAAAGCAGATATCTCGACTCGGTGTGTGGATTGGCTTCTTGCACAACAGGTAATGGACACTGCTTTCAGGACAACAATCTGGTAAAAATCCAGAGTGAATGCAGTGAACAGACCATTTCTCATGCCACAAAAATGAGTCAGATATTGACTTAATGCAGACTTGGAGAAGTCTTGGATGAGTCATTCTTCTCCCAGTTAATTAGTTTTACTAGGACATGCTAAATGTATCCCTAAATAGCAAAATAATTTATAGAATGTGCTTTTCTGGCTGTTAATTGTGCAGCTGGGTAACTACATTTAAAAACTCATCCAGTTCTCTTGAAATCCCTGTGAAGGTTTTCCACTTACTCAGAGGAAGTTGAAGTAGCTTTTGAGGGACCATTGTCAAAGGCAAGAGGTGATCTGACCGTATAAAAAATTCAGGATCTTATTGCCATAGATGTGCTGTATCCTTAGGGGTTTTTTTCCAACACACCAAGGACAGAAGAAACCATTCTTTATCATCCTTCTGCTTTTATAAGAAGGAGATAAATCTGCTGGGGTTTACTTAGTTTTGCTTAGTTTGGGGTTTTTTATTGGGTTTTTTTAAGGTCTCTGACCTTTTCCAATAACCTTAAAATATTTCATGCATAAAACTGAGGACCACAAAGTGGCTGACAGCTTAACAGTTTGAGTATGAGCACCTTTGGGTCCGAGAACTTACATAGTATTATCTGCTCTTGATGTGTGTCTTCAAAAGTACCTATGTTGCAATATTTACTATATGCTTTGTTGTGATGGTCTCATGTTTCTTTTCTCCGGTGTTTAAACTTTTTTACCACTGAAACTCTAGCAATAAATATGATAAACTTGGACGGAAAAATACAAATGAAATTGTCAAAATTCTCAGAAGCAATAAAGTAACTTGGTCATTTATTAATTATGGGCATGCAGTGTTTACTAACCTAATTCCCTGAGAGAGCAAGAACAATGTCTTCTCTAGTACTACTATTTAAGACAGACATTCTGAATGGCAGTAATAATACAATATATTAAAATGTATGTGCTACTCTCTTACTGAGAAAACGGGACAATAAACATATTCAGCCACTGGAAAAAAAAATACAAAGGTACCAAGAAAATAAATTAATTAAGAGTATTTTGTGTAGAAAAACTGAAAGATTTTGTGGTACCTTATTCTGTGAAACACGTTCAGTTTTTAAAAGGTATACAAAATCATCTGAAGGGAGGAGGCCTTCTGTAGTTATATTAATATCAGCTTTGGCCTTTGTTATGACAGTCAAGAGTTGAGCTAAAAAGATCATAAGAGTAGGTATGACTTGCTTTCTTTTTAATGTTTAGCATTTGATTATTTTTTTATTTTAAATCTGAAGGTCACTAGACTTGAGTTCTGATAAGCTGCCAAAGGAGGCAGATTCCATAGGCAATCCTCTGAATGGCATGTACAAGCAGAGATGCAGATACGAGCTTTCTTCCAGCTTATCTCAGCTGCAGTAACAGGGTTGTGGTCTATCCAGCACTTTAAAGGTCATGAAAATACCTCGAATTGTAGTAAGAATGTCAACACAAAGACTTGCCTCAGGGTAAAATATTTAATTGTCTGTATAACAAGAAGTCATCTGTCATTCTTCCCATAAGAGAGTTTACAGTGTGAAAGTTAGAAAATAGTTGATTTGTTTTCAGTAGGAAAATGTTAGGAAGACATGGTCACAGGCTCCATTCTCAGATGATATCTAGTGATCACTGCTTTAAGATAGTGTGGCAGCAGCAGTGTCTACAGTCATATCCTGTGGTTCTCAGGAGGGAATAAACCAAAACACAGCCAAGAAAGCAGGGGACTGGACTCCTTTGGGAGCTACTTGTTCTCCAGCTCATGCAAGGACTTGTCAGAACTGCCTGTCTCATAAAAATGAGACCATGGAAGCATACAGGCTTACTTAAATATCACTTTCACTTAAGTAAGCAGATATCAAGTAACTTTTTCACACAACAGCTTCAAGAAATACTGTTTTGCTGACTTAAGTAATGGGGACCTGACATTCAGAAGTTACATAGTTTCCTAGCTCCATAACAAGCCTGTTCTTCCCTACAGAATGTTGTTGGATTGTCTCTAAACAGCCAAAATATTTGTCTGTTTTATTTAAAGATCTATCAACAACTCAACATGTCAATTCACATGAAAAAGTTTCATACAGCAGTCTGTGGCCAGTATGAAGTTAAGACAGTGAGAACTTAGCTATACATTCTTCTTTGTTCTGTGATTAGGCTCTACCAAAACCACACAAGTGCTTCCCAGAGATCTCCAGCACCATTCAAGGTGGATTACTTAGTATGCACTAGAATTTTAAAAGAAAGGGGAAAAAACAAACAAACAAAAAAACCACAACCAACTAAAAAAAAAAAAAAAAAAGAAACACAACAAAAAGAAACAAGGAAAGAAATTAAAGAGCAGAAGCAGGAATTGCAATAATTGCTTAATGTTACCATGCTACATCACTGAAAGGATACATGGTATTGAATTGTAATCCACTCATCTTTGGAAGGATGAGTATTACTATAGGCAGTGCTAGTTCTGATCAGTGCTTGAAGAATTATTAGAGCAATTAATTAGGCAAATAAAGAAAAACGCCAAGCATAAATGAGAAGCCAGAATACTGCTATCAGTTTCCTAAAAGAATTAAAACACAAGTTAAAATGTAAGCAAGTAAGACAAGTTTTCAAAAGTTCAGTGATATGTTCAGGAATTTTATCATACCTGATATATGATTTATCTGCATGTCAGATAATCTGAGCCACATTTCCACAAGCACAGGATGGAATAGAAACCAGAGATACACTAAGACCACAGATGTGTTTTGTATGGAAGCTGCATTTGGCTCAGCTTTATCCCATTCTCTGTCATAGAAAAACAATGGTCTTCTTCTGCTTTTTACAGTATGCATAGGGAGTAAAAAGAACAAGTAAAACCATTAATATTACTATTACTATTTGGAACACTTTCAGTACATCAACTCCACACTTTACTTCTGTACCTCAATTACTGCACTGTGTCTCTGAAGCACTTTCTATAGTATCTTATCTACTGAATGAAGAAGGTGCATTTAAAGATAGATCAGAGTATTTTTTCCCTTCCCTTGCCAAAATCTGGTGCTTAGGCAGACTTACACATTCTCATATCTGCATATAATATTAAGAGCTTATCCATTCAGCCTGATTAGGACATTAGTTGAGAGAGTCCCTTGGGAGATAGTCCTGAAAGGCAAGGGGTCCAGGAAGACTGGATGCTCTTCAAGAAGGAAGTATTAAAGGTGAAAGAGCTTGCTTCCCCTGTGTGTCATAAAACAAACTGGCAGGGAAGATTACAGGCCTGGCAGAATAGGGAGCTTTTGCTGGGACTCAGGAAAAAAAAAGGAGAGTTTGCCACTTTTTGAAGACAGGGTGGGCAGCTCAGGACGAGTTCAGGGACCTTTGGAGACCATGCAGAGAGAAAATTAGAAAGGCAAAAGGCAAAAGCCCACCTGGAGCTCAATCCGGCTACTGTAGTAAGGGACAATAGAAGAAGTTTTACATCTCAGGCTGCTGATTCACTAAGTAGAGCAAAGTGACCTTGCAGTCCCAGCAGTAACATAAACATTCTTGTGTTATCAGTCCACTAGCTGGGAAACTTGCTGCTGGTTAAAAAAGAGCTCTCTGAAGAAAAAAAAAACAACAAAACAGTAAAAGGAAAACTGGCTTTATCCTGGCTTAAACCAGGACACATGTTAAGCCAGCTCTCAAAATCTCCACCCCCTATTAGGTGAAGCCAATTTTCCTTTTACTGATTTTTTTTTTCCTTCAGTAAGCTCTCTTTTAACTAGTCACAGAGCCTTCCAACTAAGGCTGATAAGATATTGGAATGTTTTTGTAACTGCTGAGTCTTCAAAGTTGCATCTTTACTCTGCCAGCTCAGCCACTATGGGGAGATCTATAACCCCCCCATAGGAGGCTGAGTTAGACAGACAGCAAAATTGGCCAGAGATATTCCATCCCATATATCTATGTAAGCTCAGAGGAAGGTCAGAGATCACAGAAGACAACTTCCTTCCTGCTTCTTCTTCCCTTCTCCTCTGTCCATGGCTGGCATCTGGGAGGACTCCATCCATCCATCACCATTGACCCCCAGGCTCGAGCTCTCCTGACCCTCATCACTCTGTGCTTTCTCCAGCAGCAGCTCCGGAATTTCTCAGGACTGTTAGCAGCTAAAGAGAGTGCCCTGGGAGTTGCTGGGGGTGGGGGGAGGAGAGAGTTTTTTGCACATATCTGAATAAATTTGTATATAATTGTATATATTTTCTTTTATCATTAATGTTTAATTAAAGCTGTGTAGTTTAGTTTTCAATCCAGCCAAGTCTCTCTCTTTTTCTCTCTCCTTCCCTACCTGGGTGGAAGTGGGAGGGGATCGAGACAGTTGTTGTCCGACCTGAGTCAAACAGTGACACCTGGGTAGGGCATCCCAGGGAATTTCAGACTGGACCACCTTGCTTTCTCAACTCCTTCTCAGAGAGGAGCCTATGTGCATCTGGGTCCAACCATAGTCTCAGACCTGTCTCTTCCAGGGAGAGTGATTAAAATGTTAAGGTCGAAGGAAATGCTTGACCATCCAATACCCCTTGATCAGATTAAGGTGAAATGACACTCAAGATCTGTATTGGACTGTTAGGTTTAATTAAAACTATATAAGAAATACTGATACTTCAATTATTACCTCAGGCTGCATGATTGTAAAGGCTGATTATTTAGATCATGAAAGTAACAATACATATGTGGTCAAGCTGCCCAACCTGAGAAAAATCAATGTTAAGCCTTGCATTACTAAATTATTTTAACAAGGAAAATAGACAGAGAGAGAATAAGATAACAAGAAAATCTTCAGTCCTGGGTCCAAAGTTGGGCCAGCCAACTGGGGAGTTGGTGTCAGTGAGGATCCCAAAGCCCATCATCACAGCTGCTCCTTTTATAGGCCTGTTTCACTTAATTTTCAACGATGAGTAAGCGTTGTTGAGACATACCACCACTGAGCAACTGGAGTGGGCCTCCACTGCCTCCGTCATCACCTCTATGTGCAGGGCAACTTTATTCTCTCCATCCTTCTAGGGAGTTCTTATGGGATACAAATGAAGTTTTGCTCAAGGGCTTACAATGCTGTTTAGAGACCACTTACCAAAAGTGTGAGTCCTGAGGGCTGGTACCTCACAGCATGGTGGGTTTTTGTGGGTTGTGTGTTGTTGGTTTTGTGGGATGTCTGGTTGTGGGTTTTTTTGTTTATGGTGCTTTTGTTTGTTTGGGCTGGTTGTGTTGTTCCAAATACCCCTCTGGATGGACAGTTGGAACAGATGATCTTAGATGCCTTTTCCAACTATGATGATTCTGTGATTCCGTGATCATGGCAGCCTCTAGGAAAGTTAGGGACTATTACCTTTTATTTTATTGGTAGTTAGGATGTGGGGGAGGCTCAGAGAAGTTGAGTGTACACAGCTTGCCAAGTCAATCAGAGCTGTAGTTTAGTTTGCACAGTTCTTCTGAAATTTGAGTCATAAAAAATTTATCAGTGACACAGGACAAATCAATTACAGAGCTTGGAATAGTAACCCTTAAGTAGAGCAGAACACTGAAAAGGAAAATTTATTTGATAACCACAAAACAGTTTGTTTACCTATGACCTTTATTTCTTGCCATTTGAAAGCATTTGAGTGAATAGATTACTGCTTGCATAAATGTTTTAAGAAAGCCTGCTATTAAGTAAAAACGTCCATACTGTCACATGAAACATACTGTCCCCATGGCAGCAAGAATTTTCATCATGCTTCAGTCGCAAAACTTCTTTTCTCAGCAAATTAGTAAGCAGAACTATGACATAAGATTTAGGTGACTAACAGCACATAATGATGTGCCAATAGCCAACACTGAACAGTCTAATGACAGTTCATCATCTCCTCCCTCCCAGCCGCATTTCCCTTAGGCTGACAGTTCTAAAATCATTAAACTATTTATAAATTATTTGTGAATAGAAAGGCTGTTTATGCTGGAGCTTAGTGATCACAGTGACCAGTTCTTCCAAATTATTGTTTGCATCAGGCCATGGTACCTTCCACTAGAAAATTAACTCAAAATATTTTCAACTATATTGAAAAACAGGAATGAACTCTATTAATTTCCTGCTTGCTTATAAAACACAAAGTCTGTTCTCAGTTGTTGCCTTGTCCTTGAGCTATATATATTTCAACATTTTATAAATCTTTCTGCAAATATTTAAAACAACTGTTATTTTTAAAAAATCTTTAACATTTATTATTAATTTCCTCTATTTTGTTCCCACTAAGAATGTTTTCTTGGAGTCACAAGCGCAGTCTCTCTGAAAGAGTAAGTACATCTCTCTATTTTTACACAAGCACAAAGCAGTAAAATAATACATTATTTGTTATTAGTAATAAGATTTTGAACTAGCAAACCATATGTATTTGCTTTGTTAACCCTATTGTTAAAATTGCCACACCACCCTCAAACAAAACCTGTAATTTCAATGCTTTACATAGTTCCTTTCTGTAAGTATATTCTGGGTCCCTTGTGAAATGTCACCTCCCACTCAGATGCCAAAGAGCATGTAGACTTGTACAAAAACCACATCCTTAAAAATGTCAAATATACAATTGTCCAATTACACAATGGAATGTTGATACAGAGAATAACTTAATGTGACAAGCTGTACAGCCTGGTTTGATTCACAATTAAATCTATGTAAGACATTGGACTTATTTGTGGTTTACAGTTTCACTGAGAGTTTTACAAAATAACAATAAAAAAGTTTTTTTACAGAAGACCTCAAGCTCTATGATGGCTCTTTGGTAAACTGAAAAATGAAATTCAGGCATGTTGCTTAAAACATTTGCATTATTCATTCTGCCTTGGAATGGGAAAAAAAAAAAAATTATAATAGTTTTTTTTCTATTGACAAACTGAAAACCAGAAAATAGAACAACCTCATGCCCCACAAACCCTGAGTGGGGAAAAATGAGAAGAAACCGATCTCTAGAAGAGATATGTCCTACTGTTTGCACAATTATGAATAAATAAGAAGTTCTCCCATCATCACACTGCCATTTTGAACTGCAAGCCTTTCCAAAAGATGCCAATTATTAATAGTTTTAATTACATTGTGTACAGCTTTCAGGTATCAAGAAATTTTGATTTCCCAATTATGAATATTTAACTGTATGGTGACAAAAAATTTATCTAGAGAATAGAGTTGAAGAGAACTGAAGAGATAGAATCTATGTACATGTATAGAAACTTTTTCACCCTATTATGTAATGCTAGCCAATTCATTACTAACAACTGTAATAAATAAAAATTATTATATAATATAGAAGGCTTAATTATGCCTTTTTTTAAACTGAAAACCAACAACATACCACTAAAGCAACTGCAAAAATACTGAAAATATAGTTAAATACAGGTGCTTATAACTTGTGAAAAATTATAAATTTATTAAATTATTTTAAATGCCATAGTTCACTCTTTAGCAATAAAGCTATGTATTCATGCATTTTTCATGTATTCTAAGAACAAAACTGTAATTTAAAAGTATTTACTTTGCATCAGCCTTCTTGAAAAAGCAGGAAAAGAGGTTGTAAAAATGAAGTTTTAAGAATAAGAATTAAAAAATCCCATATAATTATTTTAAGATATAAGATTTGTTTTAAATTTTAGTGGTAAGAATACCCTGTTTCACCATTGTGGTGGAAATTGTATTCCTCTTAGTATATGCATTTGGGAGTTTGATGAAGTTGGTGTGGTTTAACTAAACATCTATCAACAAAACACACTAGAAAACAATACATCTTTGTATTTTTGTACCCATCCATAAGTAGTCCTATTTCACTTCACTTGCTTTTATCAGCAATTTACAGTATACTTTTAAATTTGTTTTAAACTAACATATTAGCTGTCATGATACTCTTAAAACAAAGTAATGTTAATGGATCATAATAAACTGTTCTTTAACCTATGCTTTCACTGTTTGTTCCTTTCTCAGAGACCTGTATACACTCGCACATTATAGCTTCCTCCTGAATTTTCAGCTACAGCTACATTTCTTCCTGTAGTTACAGTTTCTCCCTAGCCTTCAGTCTCTTTAAATTTCTTTCAGATGTCATGTAAACGAATCAACAGAAATTACTATGAATCTCCCTCTTCTCTGAAGCTCTAATTCTGGATTGTTTTCAGCAGCATTCAGAGAGGAAGAACCAATGCCTTGTGTAGCTAGATAAGCTCATATAATAATTATGCAATGAATTCATATCACAATATTACTCCAATAATTGCAATCATATTACTTCATTTGACAAGATAGATTGGCTTAACACTGTCATTACCTACGTATTACTACTTTTTATCTGCAGCCTGCAGATGGTTTCTTTCCACATGCATAACTGTTTCCTAACACAACAGGAGATTTGAAACAACAATTTTATAGGTACCAAAGTTGAATGAAAAACCCATGGCCTTGTAGAAAGAATGGCTGCGCAAGACTATTTTTGCACTAAAGAAGAAAAATATTTCTCAAAAGCTAGATCATAAGAAAATAATATCTGTTACTAGTTCTCCTTAGTCTTTACAATGACTATTTACGTTTGTCAATGACACTACAAATCTTATCCAAGATAGCAATTAATTTATAAATGTGAAAAACAGAACTCAAGGTTGGAGCAGGGATGATGTAATAATGGAATTTTATTTAGCAAATCAATCTATTTATTGAGTAAAACAATTTCTAGATCTCAGATATGTTATCAGCATTTGAACTTGTTGGCTTTGTCCATTTATAGTACTGTCCTTGCTGTTGCAGTCACACTATTATCTGTCTACTTATTCTATGTAAGACTTCTTAATGCTGTTTTAACCCTATTGTGGCAGTTCATACTACTCAACTTCCATTAAAACCTATTATCTTAGGGTCCAGAGAAGGGCCACAAAGATGATCAAATGGCTGGAGCACCTCTGCTATGGAGGCAGGCACCAAAATTCATGTCCACAGCTGAAATAATAAATACTCTGCATGATAAATCCGAAGTATAGATTTATTTGTGAATTTTCTCCCCTAGAATCTTTTTTATTGTTACTCCTAAACTGCTTGACATGGGAATATCTCCCAGTTGCCAAGTTCAGGCACACATCCACACATCAAGGTTGTGTCCTTACTGTATCCTGTCAGAGGACCACACTCTACCCTCATGCATCCTCATTTTCCTTCCTATTAAAATTTAAAAAAAAAAAAAGTTGGAGAGAAACTGCAGACTCCAGCCAGGAGGAACTTGTGATGAACCCTCTGGAAGCAAGATTGTGAGATTGTTAGGTATAATTACAGAGCACACCTGCTTTACATCTTTTTTGGGCTGTAAGTCAAGTCTTGGTCCAGGTTAAGCTTACTGCAAAATTTCTGTTAACTTAGCAGTGTTAGATAAGGCTCTTTTTGACAGCTTGGCACTTTTCTTTGAACAGGAAACAAGCTTATTCAAAGGACAGCTCTCATGAGATATCCAAGCAATGGCAAAACTTAGGTTTATGCTATACTGCAAGCAGTATGTAAGTGTATATGCACCCTTACTTCAATTATTAGCACACCATGGAACATAAGGTTCCTTACAGCTCTCAGCAAGGAGATAAGGTAGAGTCCCTTGCTAATGAGACCTACTGTGGCTAACACTTGCATTTAGAAAATACTCAGTATTAGTACTTATGGACCATAACCTGGGAAGGTTTCTAGCTGTAGAGCCCCCAGGCAAAGGTGAGAGAAACAAACTTAGTTCCTTCCCTCAAATTAGAAAGGGGTATGGAGGTAGGTTATGAAACAAGATCAATCCTTCTGCAAAATAAAGAGAACTTTTCAGACACTGCATTTCCCAGGGCACCTCCCAGAAACAGGATTGATTTGCTGGATCCATACCTGCTCCTGAAGAAGATGATGACAACAGCTTTTCTGTGAAGCTGCCATGAAGCATCCTTTCCCCAAGGCTCATTGAAGGCATAATTAGAAAGCTCTGTCCTCTGAGAAGAGGGAACATAACGTGAGGCAGAGAGATTTTGCCTTTCCCATTAAACCTAAGGATGTTTTCGGGTGCTGTTCTAGCTGTATACTTTATGAAAGTCTTATCATAAAAACAGAATACAAAGCCCCATACCTCAGCGAAGAGCTGACAGAAGTATTCCTCTAGATGCTTTGTTTTGCTTTCTACAGAAGCAATGAAAAATTAAGACATTTTCTCAAGATTCAGAAGATGACTCTTCTCAGTCAAAAATAAAGTCATACTTTCAGCTTGCTCCTCACATTGTTTTCCTTCCCTGTATCTACCACATCTTATTCACATTCAGTTTGAGCTCCCTCGGTTTCTTCCAGGCACTAATTTATCTCAAATATTAGGACAGCTGGAACACAGCAGGGAAGAAAATGAGAGACAGGGCTGACTGTTGAATTCTGTTCTTGCTGTTCAGACTGACTTGAACAATCTTGGGCATGTCACAACCTTTCTGTATCTCAGTTCATATGTTTCAAATAGGTACAATTATAAACCTTTCAGAGTTGTTCTGGTGGTGGATTTTATATTGAAATATGTGGCCAAGAACAAATCTAAGGGTGCAAAACACTCTGTATAAACAAATTACTAAGCACTAACAGTCCTGTAAAAAAGAATTGGAACTGTGTTTATACTATCAAATGTTAAATCAAGAAGTATTATCATTTTTTAAGTATCATTGCAAGGTTAAAGACTGCTCTTTTTGTTGATTACTGTGTGTTGGGATATGATAATGTTAAATATAACTAGTATGTAAAGTACTGCTATGCCTATACAGTTTGGATACCCACGTAAAACAAAACAAAACAATCTAGAACAAAAGTCTGCAGAGAAAAAAATCTAGAACAAATTCATCATTGAAACGACAGCTTTCTAGTTAATATATTAGATAAAACATGCATTTCCCCAGGTACAATCTAAAGACTGCATTTAGGGAATGAAATGAGTAACTCATCCTATTTTTGCATTTTATTATTTAAATCAAGCTGCAAGCATAAATCAATTCAGGGAATACCGGGAATATATTTCCACATTTGTTTCCTACTGGTGTTACTGAAAAATAATAGATAAGGATTGCTAACTACCTCATTATTATTAGAGAGGTATGTGAATTCAGGAGAAAAGATCCCAGTGAATCTATGGAATTCCCATCTGGAAATACTACACCTCCTCCTCTCCCTGTCCTTACTTGCTCTTATTTTTTTTTATTTTTTTTCCCCCTTCATATTCTCTCTTTCTCTCACTCAGTTAAATAAGGAAGGAAAATTAAACTCAGAAAGAAATTAAAAAAAATTTAAAAACCCAAAAAACCCACTAAACCCTAGAACTAAAATTTAGAATTTTTTTTTGTTCTCATGGTTTAATTTTGGAAAATCGTTATCAGTGTGTATTATAATTTAGCTTCCATTGTCTTTGCACATTTTCTTGGCTTGAAAAGCAAGAAGTGATATACTTACTGCCACAGAGCTTTGACTAGTGTCCAGTATTCCTGGCTTACACTTTTACTCATCAGATTGGTGTAGTTAGGTGCCCAATCTTCTCTGAAGGGGCAAAAATGAAGGTATGATAAAGGGAAATAGCTGAAATCAGAGAGAGAGATGAATTATAAGTGAGACTTAAAAAAAGTCACCATCAGTAAATAAGAATTAGAAATACAACAGCAGGAAGACAGCTTTGTATATTCTGTAAATTTGTTCAAAAACACAGGAGACAGGGTAGGCAGTGAGGAGTAGAAACAGGGGTGAGAGACACGTATAACTTCAAGGGAAGTGACAACAATATTATAGCTGGCTTCTTCTGTATCCTTACCTGACTGAAGTGGGTTGCAAGAGAGTTAAGAGTTAGACTCTTCCTGTGTGTAACTAGCATAGGGGCTGTCTGGAGCACCTTCAACAACTTTGGCTACAACTGTTGGAAATTACTGCAATTTCTGTGTTTGAGTAACGTGCAATAGAAGATACCCTGTGTTATCCTTTACTGTGCAGGAATTGAATGCATTGGTGTTCATATATGTACATGTTCACACTTCTTACTCATTCCCTTATTGTGTTTCTGATCATCACTTAAATATTAACAATATATGTTTTCTTTCTTCAATTACATTTGAGTTTTCAGATAATTTGAATTAAAATGTAAGTCAATAAAAATTAAGAAAATGAAGCTCAGTAAGAAAAATCTAATCAGTTTGCCATTCAGTATTTAAGAGGATGTACTGATCCCACATACTGAGCAACACTTTGGCAAGTATGATAAAAATTTAGCTAGTATAAGGTGTCCCTACTCATGGCAGGGAGGTTGGAACCTTAACCATTCTATAATTCTAAGCAGACATCAGTATCTTAACTAATCACCTTAAGGCTGCCTTTACAACCAGTGGAATGAAAGAATCACTTATACAGCATGGTACAATATCTGTTGTGTCTCAGAAGTGCATATTTATTCAATGGACTTAAGAATACCACAGGCAACTAGCTTCAGGGACAGATATTTTTATTTTTGTTAGGTCAACTGAGATGTGTCCCATCTAGAGGGTCACTGTGAAAGACAAATACATTTCTCATGCACTTGGATTTTTTGATCTGTGTCACGATTAATGGTGCTGAGGTCTAAGTAAACAGAATGCTAAACATATGCAACAAGCTATGCATTTTAAATTATCCATTCAAATAGATGCAAAATCTGATTTAACAAAAATCTTTTATGAAAAACACTATCCCCAAATACTGTATTGGTCCCTGAAATATATTTTTGAAATTGATGGTATTACATGTTTAG
This sequence comes from Apus apus, assembly GCF_020740795.1. NCBI lineage: Eukaryota > Metazoa > Chordata > Aves > Apodiformes > Apodidae > Apus > Apus apus. The sequence continues at coordinate 90,210,745 of NC_067282.1, read as the reverse complement.
TACTACATCTATTTCATGACCCAGAGATTTTATTTTATTGGTTTTTTATTAAATTCTGCTGTGTTTACTTTTTTATTTGCCACATAGATATCTTCATTACAAATCTGGTGATGAAAATATTTGATGAAGAACACATGGAAATATCTAGACATTGAGGATTTAAAACAAACTATCTTAGTGATGTAACTAATTGGTATTTAACAGACTAGATGAACACATGGTCAGTTCTGTATAATATCACATAAGAGAAAAAGTCTGAAACATCATTAAACTGTTACAGTAGGTTCAATGACCATCATTGGGGCTTTTTGGGGTCTCTTATTTAGGGAAAACTGAAGAGGTCAGATAGATTATAGCTGCTAAAGGAAGAATCCTTTGATGGAGTCAGAAGGACTAGAACAGAGAGAAAGCAAATTTCTAACAGGCAATAATACTTTGAAAATAGGCTTGAGCCTTCCTAAACTTGGTGTCCATTTGACAAGCAGTAGGCTGGCTTCTTCCAAGCAGAAAGTTGTACTACTCAAACAGAAGGAAGCCTCCTATGTTTCACATAGCTACCCTATATTCTTACTATATATCATAACATAAATTGTTCATATACCTAAGTGGAGGTGGTTCTGCTACCAGTGCAGATTTGGAAATGTCTGAGACAGATTTTAGTTCCTGAATTAACCACATGCCTCAGTAATCTTTATAAAAATTTCTGTCTGTAAACAGGAGGAACAGCATTCCATCTTCACAACATATAGCGACAGTCAGCGACTTAACTGTTTGCCAGTAACAAACAGAAAATGCATAGGCAGATTTAACAATGCCTAGCTCAACAGAGTCAAAGATCACAGCTATGCCAATGCACTACTGGAGAAAAACTAGTAAATAATAACTACTTCCATAGGTGCATGTGTGACAAGGGAAACCTTACCACACAATAGTCCTTTTATTAAACCTTTTTGCATAATTGTCCAATTTACTTAAAAAACTCTGGAGAGGGCAAAGAAAACAGCAAAGATGGTGCAAAATAATAAGTTTTACAAGTTAAACCCAAGGTTTTAAAAATGTGATGATCTTGAATATAGATACAAATTGATTTAAATTGTTCTGCATCAAGCAATTCCCACCAAGGGAATGTAAACATATTATTTCTACAATAACAAAGCATTTACCTTGCATCTAGAACTACTTAAGAGAAATAAATAAATAAATACATAAATGCCTTATGAGAAGACATTCCCAGGGTGAGGATGGGTGGTAAAATGCAGAAGCATTGTCAGATGTGGCAAGTTAATAAAAAGCAAATGAAATCTGCATGGCTTTAACAAAGCCTGATTCATTATTCATAAATAATATATTTCTCTCACAGAGAAAGTTTAATTAATCATCCAGTTTACTATATTTTACTACATCAATTACAAAAGAGAGATTCTCTTCCTCTCCAAAATTAGCAAAAGAAAATCTATTACTGATGTCGATTATTCATGGAAATAAGTTTTGGGGAAAACGGAATTAAAAATTTAAATAAATTTTGGGGAAAAATTGCATAGGAGAGAACTAAAGAGATACATACAATAAAATTAGAGCTTACATAACACTAAGATAGCAAGAATTAGAGAAAAAAACATCCCTAGTAGTCAACAACCTGTCCTTGAGAAACAGACCTACGAGCGTGAAAGGGATGAAAGGGAGTATTCCCCAAAACTTATCTTTGTTTATAGCCTAGAGCACTAGGTAGAAAATAATAATTTAACTTACTTATTAAAGTACTATCAACATATTAATATGCTGTTTGCATACCAAAATGCCCACCCATAGGCTAGAGGGATCACTACTAACAAAACCCCCCTACCCTTTGAGCATGAGTGGTGAAATCGTTGAACTCTGTTGCTTTAAATGTGACAGACTAGTTAACCAGTCATGTATATGAGTGATAGACTATAGAGATAAAGTTATTTTACATGTTTCTGTTTATAAAAGTAGCACCCGTGTTTCTGGAAGCTGAGGTAGCTTTGTGGAATACCACCTAACTCCCTTTTCTGCACAGAAATGGAAGCAAAAGCAAGTATCTCGACTGTGTGTGTGTATCTGCTTATTGCACACCGCGTGACAGAGCCTGCTTTTGAGACAACATAATGTCACTTACTAACTCAATGAGAGATGCATAAAAGTAAATCAACACAACTAAAAGATAACCAGTACATGGAAGAAAAAACTATTTCTTTGTTGTGAAAACTCAATTAGCTTTCCAATGATTAGATGACGACAGGTGTGTTTTTCTAGCTTATTTTACCTACATTGTGGCTGTGAGGAGGAATGGAGCAGGGGATGTTTCTTCCTGCCCTCCCAAAGTCTTTTCTCTTTGCAGTGAAGTACTAGAAAAATTGTAGAGTGTGGGTGGGTGGTAGGAGACAAGGAAAAGCATCAAAAAGGCAGAATTCAGAACCATATAAAGAAGTATTTTTAATAATTTTTTATATTAACTACTGTTGAGGTTAATATATACCTGGACTCTACATCTGCTCTACACAGACCAACCTAGCTCTAACTTGATTGTGTTATTAATATGCATTTTTAAATTGTTTCTACCTTAGGAAATGGAAAGTAGTTCCAAAGACATATGTCTTTTCTGAAATATTTTACTGGGTCTGCTGTGTAAATATTTTACACTTACAGATTTATCTTATACTTTTAAAACTTCCCTTTGGCATATTTTTAAAAGCTGCTCTAGGCACCTAACTACACAACTGCCTTATACAAACAGGCAAATGCAAAAAACATCATAGACAGCAATTAACTGGCACTTGAATATTCACATGACATGGGCATCTCTGTATGAAGAACAGATTTTGTTTGAAAAAATCATATCTATGCTATGATAGCTTTGAACCTAGTCTGTCCTTAGATATTCTTATTCAGCAGGTCTGCTATGAAGATTTCCTAGATTTGGTTAAATGGGTTAACTTCTGCTTTTATCTTCTGACCATTTGCAGACACTTCCCACTTTTATTTAAAAAAAAAAATGGAATTGGAGAGCTTTTCACCAAAAAAAGAGCTTTTGAGACCTTAAAATTTGGATTGTTGTTTCTCTGTGTCCCGTTGTTTCTCTGTGTCCCATTTTCTCTGTGACCATAACTGGAAAGTGAACTCTCCCTGTCCATGTCTTGACCCACAATCTTCTAGTTGGATTTTCCTCCCATCCCACAGCGGGGGGAGGGTTTAGCAAGTAAACGTCTGGTTCTTTGTTGCTGGCTAGGCCTAAACCAGTGCAATAAGTATTTAAAATACTTTAATCCCTGTACAGGAAAATATAAATGAACTTACAGGAAAAAAAACAACCATGGAGTTAATAATCTTTCGAATGGCTGAATAGATATATAGGTTGTGGATAAAATGAAAAAAAAAACAAAACAAAACTAGAACATAATGAAACGTGCATTTAATTATGTCCCTTTTATTATAATATTTGAATGAAGTATTTCATAGTTGTGAGTGTAAAGCTTGACTATAAACTAAATAATTGAATATAAATTTAACATATATTAACAACAATGCAACCAAAGCATAGCTTATCAGAAAGTTCTGCAGTAGGGATAAAACTTATAAGAAGACAAAGCTAAACATTTATAGTATTATTTCAGTAACATGGAAATGTTTTGTTTCAATTAGTCAGATTTCATGTGAGCTGTAGTTTGCATTTCCTTATACTTTAGTCTCTATATTAATTATTAAATTAACGAATACAAGTATCTTAAAAAATACTAAACTCATTGAGTAAGAGCCTTCTGGCTTCTCTGTGACTCCTGAAATTTGCTTTAGATCTATTTCTCCAATTGAAGCCTTGGGATCTTATCTTAGCATTAGCTGTGACTTAAGGGGATAACAAGATAATAAGGAGAAAATATGGAAAGGTATAATAGAGATATCATTTAACAAGAAAGTACAATTAATATACCATTAAAATCAAGGACATTATAGCATAGAGATAGCTATTTCATCAAGGACTATCAAGGAGTTTAAAGGAGTTTTGTTCAAAGAAAATAAGTAGTTTGGGAACTATACCTTAAGCTAATTTATGGAAGTGAGTAAAAATTAGTCCAGCCAAAAAGAAAAATGAAAAAATGATCACACAAATGAATTATTCAACCAGTTCCTCTGGTTCTCCACACTATAAATGGAAGTCATATAAACAATTCATAGGTGTTGGTTTTCACACAGTCTTAATAGTCTGAGGATATTCTACTGATAAATCAGGAATTACAGAATCTCTAGATTATTTTATTCACCTGATTCAATTCAGTGATACATACTGTGATTCAACCAGCAGTGACCTAATAAGTAAGTTTTAAGTTCGTAATTGAAACCAGAAGTTTCAAAGAACATCAGAAAAATTGGAAAAACACCAAATCCAAAGTATTCTAAAGATTCATTGTTGTTTGGCAGGAAATGCTTAAATTTCAAAATAGAAAAATTAGTATTTTTTATAAGAAACATTAAAAGGTCTTATCCACTATTAGTGTAATACCTGATTTCTTTCACAGACAGAGTATCCAAATATCTTCATTTTCTTGGAGTTACAAAATAAGAAAAGAGAAATTTCTAGCTAGCTATTTAGTTCAAGCATTAAGGTAATATGGTGCTGGGTATATTATAAATACCTAGACATGTTATTTTGACTACATCAAAAAGTGTCTTCTGCCAAGAAAGGCTGAACTCCCTGAAAAAAAATTGTGATTAATCAGCAGGTGGTAACAGTTGAATTACTTGAGACACACCATTTTTAGGGAATCTAAAATCAATACTTTCTCTGTTATTTCAGCCTCTGCTGGCTTAAAAAATAATGTGCTGCAGCTGATAGTTCTACACTAAAAAATAATTTGGCACACTATGTCTGTGACTTCAATTTCAGCCACATAGTTAATGATGCACGATATCACTAATAATTCCTTCTATGAAATGGCAAACTGTAGTTAGAAGAATATGACATGAGGTGACAATGGCTTATGAGGTTAAGAAGAAAAATGTTTTGAGACCTTGGCAATTTCACTGTTCCCTCCTTTACATAAAACTTGGAGATGTCTGTTTGGACATCACAACTGACAAAATCTGTACCTAATTAATTTGACAATACAAGTTTTGGCAACATTCTTACTTGAAATAAGCTAAAAGCTCCTTCACATTTCAAAGACCTGCCTATTTCAGCCTAGTGACAAGAATATTGCTTCCTTTTCTCTTCTATTCTGGTTTGTCCCTGTGGGACAAGTACAGAAGTCTGCAGAAATCCGCTTCTTTATCCAAGTGCTGTTTTTGCCTTCTGTCACCACGTGGCAACAAAAGTTATTTTCACCCACATTGGAAGCCAGGCTAAATAAGCCATATTTGATCTTTTCTAACTATGAGTAGGTTCTTGGAAAAATCTGAGTTATTTTCTTTGTAGCATATATTTACTTAAGGTAGTATAGTGATACTAAAGTATTTCAGGAAAGTTTGATATATTTCATTACTCAGACACAAGATTCAGAACAACATGATATAGCAACTTTAGGGTTTTCTCCTAGCCCCAACTTAAAGAAATAACAATGCTTCAAGTATAGAGGATAACTAAAGAGCTCTTGCTTCTCAAGCACGAGACTTCATTTTTGGGCCTGTTAGTCTGTTTAAGCCTAGTGTCACAGGGCAAAGCAGTTACCCATTATAGTGGCAGGCATGGATTGAAGTTCCAGAGACAAAGATGTTACTTGTTACTTTTATTATCTGAATCTAGAGTATCAGCTTCAATAGAACAGAAACTGTATAAAGAAAACTGTTGTGCACACAGACCTAAACATTCTCCTTATAGCTCCTTCTATGGACCATTTGCCAGAGCAGGACATCTGATTATCCTAGTTGCAGTATCTGTTTTCATCATAACAGCTGAGAAAAATCACTCCTCTGATAAGGCATAAAAATAGATAAGGCAGTTGGCTGTCAATAGGTAGCTTTCCCTTGTTTAAAAAAAAAAAAATTGCAAAGAAACCAAATGTAACCTTTGAAAGGCCATCCACTGTCAACAAGAAAGTGGACTGATATACAACTGACCTTTACTAAACAAAAAGGCATTGTGACAGATCTACATAACTGTTATGTTTAAAAAGGAGGGAAAATCTATAGAGGGAGAATTAGTGTATTATTTTGATTATATTATTATGTTATCTGCTATGGGCAGAATCCTGTTCTGCCATTTTTATTCATGATAACTACGTTATCGAGATTGGCCTCTTCCTTTAATTTTCAGAAAGCTTTTTCTTTTTCTCTGCACATGTTTTAATGAGAGAAAAGCTGACCTGTTAGAAAAACCCAGCTTGATATTTGTCATGTTGACAGATGGTAGTATTTGGGGTGATAGTATACTGTACTTTTACTAGTAATTGACACTCTAACTAGAGCTTCTCCTTATCAAAATGCTATGCATGATGTGTACCGTAGTTATCACACTTATGATTACTGAAATACTCATAGAATCACGGAATCATAGAATGGACCTTAAAGATCATGTAGTTCCAACCTCACTACATAGGCAGGAACACCTTTTACTAAATAAAACTCACATAGGGAAATATTTTAAATAAAATTTACTTTCTGAAAAATTGGGTTAATACCTAATCCTGCCAGTAGTCAAAATTGCTAGATTTTAGAGATGTAATAGTAAGAAAGTGAAAAACTTTTCAGATTAAATATTAATCTCTTAACAGTCATTCAGCTAATGCTTTATATGGCAAAGCAACAAAGATACACTGTGGATGAAAAATGTAAATGGCAATTCACCAAATATCTTCAGCTTTCTTTTTTTTATAAACTCAGGTGGTAAAAATAACATCTGACTACTATGAAAATAATTGGTAGGACTGGATCCCTATTGTCCTTGTTTGAAAAAAAACAGCGGAAAAATTGCATATAGCCATACTAACTTGAGACAGTACACTGATATCATCGTATGGGGCAATATTGAAGAGGAAGTGTTTGAAAAATGTAACAAGATAATCCTTCTATTGGAAGCTAGGTTTGTCATTAAGAGAAGTAAGGTCAAAAGACCTGCTCAAGTGATACAATTATTGGGAATTAAATGGCAAGATTAGTGTTGTCAGATCCCTGTGGATATGGTGAATAAGGTAACAGCTATGTCTCCACCTATCAGTAAGAAAGAGACACACCTTCTTGGATGTTGTAGGTTTCTGGAGGATGCATATTCCATCATCCAGTGCTATTGTGAAGCCTGTCTATAAACTAACTTGGAAAATAAACAGTTGTTTGTGGAGCCCTGAAAAAGTACAGATATTCGAGCAGATAAAATGAGAAATTGTATATGCCATGGCCCAAGGACCTGTCTGAACAGGACAAGTGATAAAGAACATGCTCTACACTGTAGCCAGGGATATTGGTCTTACCTGGAGCCTCTGGCAGAAAGCACCATGGAGAGACTGTAGGTAATTTCTTTTGATTTTGAAGTTGGGGTTATAGAGGCTCAGAGGCCAATTACAGCCCTACTTAAAAAGAGATACCAACTGCTTATGAAGGAGTTTGAGTTTCTTCAGAAGTAATTGCCACTGAGGCACAGCTCCTGCTGGCACCACAACTGTCAGTCCTGACTTGAATGTACAGGAGGAAGGTTGCATCTACCCATTGCACCGCTGATGCTATGTGGCATAAGTGGATTGCCCTAATAATGCAGAGGGCACAAATAGGGAGCCTTGATTGCTCAGGCACAATCAGGCAATCACAAATTGGCTGGAGGGTACAGCGTTCAGAATGGCACTGGAAGAGGCCGTGATCCATGCCGAGGAAACCTCCCCATAAAGACCTCTCAGATCAGGATAAATGATACGCTCTTTTCACTGACAGATCCTGCCTTCTTGTAGGGAACCAGCAGAGATGGAAAACCGCAGTATGGAACTCTAGTCAACAGGTTTCAGAAGTGAAGGAGGGAGAAGTTGAATCAAGTCAATTTGCAGACATCAAAGCCATCCAGCTGGCCCTAGACATCACTAAAGCAGGAGAAGTGGTCAGTACTTTACCTGTACAGTTAATGATTTATGGGGGTGGCTGAAAAGGTAGATACAGGTTAACTGCCAGTGGAAGGGAAACCAGTTTGGGCAGCTGACCTGTGGCAGGATATTGCTGCCTGGCTGGATAAATTAGTAGTGAAGGTATGGTATGTAGATGCCCACATGTTTAAAAACTAGGTTGCTGAGGAGCATAGAACCACCCACCAGGTGGACCAGGCTGCTAAGGTGTTCCAAATAAAGCTAGATTTGAAACAAAAATTCAAATTATTCTTATCTCAATTATGCTTCTTGTCATCAAGGAAGAGAAGGAACACACAGATGGACCTGGGACTGAGGGGTGGATTTAATGACAGATTTTGACAACCAGGTTATGCACAAGTGTAATACTTGTGCTGCCATTAAGCAGGCCAGACAGTTAAAAACCTTGTGGTATGAGAGACACTAGCTTTAATATAAATGTGGAGAGGCCTAGCAGATTGGTTATATCACACTTGCTCAAACTCACCAGGGTAAGAGCTCTGTGCTTATGATGCAAGCACTGGATGGCTGGAACATATCCTGTGCCTCTTACCTCTGCCCCTAATACTGTTCTGGTCTTTGAAAGACAAATTTTACGGTGTCATGGGACCCCAGAGAGGACTGAGTCAGACAATGGGTCAATAGAATTCACTGATAGATCCTAAAGACTCCTGTGATATCATTGCTAATATGGTATTAATCATTGTCACTGGTCATATTTCTGTAGTTACTTGTTTTCTCTCTACAATGCATACAAGATATGAAAGGCTTCTGTGCTCGTGCACACTGTGACTAAACAGTCCTATTTTGACTAAAGGTAGTCTCAGTTTTGATGCCCATTTTCTTATAGTTCCTGTGTCAAATATAAGGATTTTTAGACAAAACCGATTTGTCTGTGTTATGGTATTTTTCACTGTGTCATTGCTTAGCCAAGAATTTTGCCTCAGGTACAAATAGATTTTATATTGCCATCCAGTTTTACTGGTTTATTTCTGTATTTTCTGGTAAAAAAAAAAAAAAAACAAACAAAAAACCCACAAAAAACCCACAAAAAACCCCATTTTTTTTCTGTATCTGTTGCCCACTGTGAAGTATGTCTCATCTGACTGAAATGAAGGCTTTAGAAAAGGTTTTTTAAATTATGCTGGAACCTCTTTGAGAGCTGGGGTTTTTACTTGGAGAAACAAGGAAAATAAGTTATTAATGGTTTTAATCCGTGATATTTCAATTTCTTCCAGCACAGAACTAGATCTTCACATAAGAAGATGTATCATAAATGGGAAGAAACACTCCAAGGGGAAACAAACAAACAAAACAAAACAAAACAAAAACAGGAAAAGTTTTGTTTCAACCACTGCTAATCTACATCTCGCAAGAAATGACAGGGAGGCAGGCAGGCAGGCAGGCAGGCAGGCAGAGATAGATAGATAGATAGACAGATAGACAGATAGACAGATAGACAGATAGATAGATAGATAGATAGATAGATAGATAGATAGATAGATAGATAGATAGATATTTGAAGACACTGACATTTCTCATTTGTATTATGATAGCAGACTTAGCAATGATAATGAAAAATAGAAATGTGAGAATGGAAGACACTGGAAAAACCTGAGAAAAATGTGGAAAAAATGAAACAAACTAAAAATACAGATGAAGCAAACAGGACATAGGAAAGAGAGAGATACTGCATACCTCAATGATGGTAGTGATAAATACACCCACGAGTGAGAAACAGGAAATTAAAGAAATAAAATTAATGCTTTTTTCTAATCTATTTCTTCTTTAGTGGCTGAGCAATAAAGACATAATAAATGAACTACCAAAAGAACTCCTATTTTCTTAAGTATACCTTTCTTTTATCCTTGCTTACTGAAAATCCATTTAATTTAAAATACATATGAAGAAAATGGAAGAGCTGTTAGTCTAAAGCACTGCATCATAAGGTTCAATTTGAAGCAAGTTTTTTATGACCAAGTTTCAAAGAGCAGTCAAATGGTATTTACAATGCCAGTGTTGACAGGATCTCAAGCCTAACAACATTATATTGCTGCTACCATAATTTTTCTGATAGAGATGGTTTCAGTAAGATGTAGGCTACAATTAATGCTCATTTGTTACTGCTTTCTTCTCAAAATTGAAAAGGTTAAGGACTTAGGGAACTCAAGGTCTCTAAATTTTCTTTCCTGTGTAAGACCATCATATACGCCACAGAAATGTTCAAGGGATTATTTTTTCATTTTGTTTTTAGGGGTGAAATTTTTCCAGTTGAGAGAGATGAAAGGACAGCAAAAGGAAACATAACTAAAAGAAACACACTTGGCTGTTATTTAGACAACAGACCTCTACATCTTGCTTAATATCTCTTCTACAGATACTTTTTTATATTATCTTTTTTTTAAACCCAACCCCGTTAAAGTGTCTGCACTTCCCCCCCCCCCCCCCCCAAATGTAGAGAAGGCAGAAATACCTACCTATTTTTTATTTAAAAATTTAAAAATTTAAGCTGATAAAAGGTCAAGCAAAATGCTGGACAAGAACTTGCCCTGAATATCACCAGCTTCTGTCTGAGAAGTGCCATTTCAGGTGGCTGATAATCATAGTTATCAGAATCTGAATTCCCATCAGCTGACTTAGTAAGAATTTAATCATGCATTATGTAAGCTAAGAAAACATTTGCTGGGTATTTCAAGGAGACAGAGTTATTCTGTTTCATTGGATTCTGTTAATGAATCATCACTTCCTTCATATTACATGTTGGTGGATGCACATCTAGTTGATAGTAATCTGAATACGGAAATAAAATGCTTTGGGCCATTTTAACATGTCTTACAACATGAAAAATAGGTCAGCTGTAAACTGTCATTTATTCTTTTGGTTTGGTAAGAAATGCTACGTCAAACTGAATATTGATTTTAGAATTTTATCAGTTTATTATTGTCAAGTAAACCAATATTATAACCAATATTATATTTTTCCATGTCTACTACTGATTTTTCATTTCAGACATCAAACTATTAGGATAAAGCATTCCTCTCAAAAGCTAGTCAGTGTCACATCTGCACCAAGATAATTCATTAGCACTGGAGCCCAGAACAACCAGTAATGTTGCTGCCCTCAGGATACCATGTAGAAAACACACTTCAATATAGTTCTTCTGACATTATTTTACTGCATATCATTAAATTTGAAAAAAATCACTTCCTGTCTCCTCAAGGAGAGAAAGAAAAAAAAGGAGAAAACTACAACTGTTAATAGATTTTAAACATCTTAGTGATAGGCAGATATGAATGGTGCACTAATTTCTCAAAGGGAATAAATAGAGAGGGGGTAAAATCAGAGATTACAGGCTCCCTCACACTGGCCTTCCTCTCTGTACTTCACTGAAGGTTTCTTCAGTTCATCCTACTGTCCAATCTGTTATAACTATTCTGATGTTATATTATTATGTCTTTATTTTTGTTGGAGCTGTTGGATAAGAGAGTTTTCTAGAATGCTGTTGTTCAGAGAACTCAGTCAGAGGGTTCGTCAGGCTTCCTATATTTTTCTACTAGTACACTTGAGCAACTGCTTATCTCATAGGAAGTGAGCAGTCATTGTTGAAGGAAATTAATGAAAATAGGTTTTCTTACATAAATGACAGAAGAGGTTTTGGAGCAGAGTTTACCTCTTCTTAGAGCAGAGAGCACCTCTTCTATGAAAACAGACTGAGAGAGTTGGGGTTATTCAGTCTGGAGAAGAGAAGGCTCTGAGGAGACCTTATTGTGGCCTTCTAGTATCTTAAGGGGGCCTACAAGAAAGCTGTTAAGGGACTTCTTAGGATGTCGGGTAGTGGTAGGACTAGTGGAAATATATCAAAACTAGAGGTGGGTAGATTCAGATTAGATGTCAGGAATAAGTTCTTCACCATGGGGGTGGTGAAATGCTGGAACAGGTTGCCCAAAGAGGTGATGGAAGCCCTATCCCTGAGAGTTTTCGAGGCCAGGCTGAATGGGGCTCTGAGCAACCTGATCTTGTGGGAGGTGTCCCTGCCCATGGCAATGGGGTCAGAACTAGATGATCTTTAAGGACCTTTCCAACCTTAACAATTCTATGATTATTACTGTTGGGTTGAAAAATATTAGAATGATTAATAGCGTGTGAAAGTACCAAGTAATGTGAAAGTACTTCAGAAATTACGAAGTTATTATAAAAATAATGCTGTATTAATTCTGCAAGACTTCCATTTCCCTCATGTCACGCAGCTTCACTTTATATGCATGTGAGAAAAAGGACATTGATATTGTCAGGATATAATATCCCTACAAAATGGTGAACATAATTTTCCCTGACAGATAAGAATTTCTGTTGACACCAGAAACTGTGCAGAAGTCAAGGAAACACTGGGGTTCCTTTCTGAAGGTTACAAGAAAGTACTGTAAATGTAGCAACTATGATAATTTCTTTTTTTTTAGTGTATAGTACTTATTAATTTCACAAGTATGCATATTATCTCTGTGAATTTAATTTTGAATACTGTTATACACTATCAGTCAATTTTTCCAGTATTTTGGTGTCCATAGAAAATGCAGAAAGAAAATAATACATATTAATAATAATAGTAATATCACATTGATCCAAAAAAAAAGCAATGAAATCACAAGTTTCTTCTTCAACTGTAAGAATGAAATCAGAAGTAACCAAGATGGGAAAAGTAGAGACAAACAGTTCACTTAACCTTCTATGGGGATTCACAGTGCACCAAGTGTTTTTCTATGCACAAAGCCAGTATGGAGACCAAGACGATGCAACTGCTGAGAACAGCTTCAACATATGACATATAACTGCATATTTCTAGATTTCAGGACTTTCTTATTAGTGAAGTTTGTTTTCCAAACTTCTCATTCATCTAAGGTGAGTATGCAATTGACCAATATGTAAACTCAGGCCATTTCAGGCATAAAAAAAACAGGTGACAATAAATTAGTAGGTTGCATTCTCCATTATAAACACTATTATCTACATCAATACATAGTATCTACTGCAATATATGAGCAAACAAAATTTCAGCACACAATGAAGCCACAAAATTAGATACCAAATCCAAAGGGATTTTCTCTTTGACAAACTAAAAAGTTAGACAAACAAATCTGAATTTCCTCTGAACCACTGAATATAAATGTTTTTACAGTTAAATGCCTATAATTATTATTCTGTACAATAGTTTCAGTAATTTTCATGTTTATCCCACAATTGTAGAACAATATGTAACAGTGATTTAATGAAACTGCTTATCTTGAGACAGAGGTGCTGAATGGAGCTACTGCCATGTCAGTTTAATTACCCAGATTTGTAAATGTTGTACACCTTGTTATTCAAGCTGCATGTAGCAAGCTACCTGTGAACGATCAGCTTTGCCAATGGGATTTATGTAACAGATTTAATTGCCTTAATCTGTGGCATCTGCAAGGGATGGCAACAGTTACTTCATTGCAATTGTAAGACAGAGCATCTACGTAGTGGATGCTTTCCTTTCACCTGGAAAAGGACCAAGACCGTAAGTGTTAATTCATCAAACTTTCGAATGTTTCAGCCACTTTTGATTTATTCTCCAATATAATATTTAAAAGTTTGTCTGGGAGAGTCTTAAAGCCTCAGGATCTATAGTCACTTTCTGGTTTCCGAAAATTGTGCCCAATCTGCTAGTAATTAGAAGGTGACTGTTAAACTCCTTAGGGATGAGAGAGGACAAGAAAGCATTGTTGGCTTCCAGGGGGTTTTTTATCCATTTTTTGTGTAATATAATAGGTTTTTGCAATTTCCTGAAAATCGGTCATCGCAAAACAGAGGACCTCTATGATCTGTGGACTGTATTAGCTGTTAAGTGTCCTGAACTCATCCTTGGTTTACCAGTCATTTCTCCAATGTGTTAAAATAGAGCGTCAGGATAGTTCCCCCATTTAGCCAACATATCGTAACAGTTACGGCATACATTCTCCTTATCACTAAATATACATATACATATATGCAGGCTGACTAAGTACAAATACATGCTGGGTGGAGAATGGATTAAAAACAGCTCAGAGGAGAAAGACTCAGGGGTGATGACGGAGAAGAAGCTCAACGTGAGCTGGCAACGTGTGCTTACAGCCCAGAAGGCCAGCTGTGTCCTGGGCTGCATAAAAAGAGGTGTATCCAGCAGGTCAAGGAAGGTGATTCTCTCCCTTTACTCAGTTCTCATGAGATCCTGTCTGGAATACTGTGTCCAGTTCTGGGGTCCCCAACATACTGAGAATGTGGAGCAAGTCCAGAGGTAGGCCATGAAAATGATCTGAGGGTTAGAGCATCTCCCTTATGAAGACAGGCTGAGGGAGCCGGGGTTGTTCAGCCTGAAGAATAGAGGGCTTCAGGGAGACCTCATAGCAGACTTCCAGTACCTGAAGGAGGCCTGCAAAGCTGGGGAGGGACTTTTTACAGGGGCTTGTAGTGCGAAGACAAGGGGTAGTGGATTAAAACTGGAGGAAGGGAGATTTAGGTTAGACATTAGAAAGAAATTCTTCAGCGTGAGAGTGGTAAGACACAGGAACAGGTTGCCCAGAGAAGTTGTGGAAGCCCCACCCTTGGAAGTGTTAAAGTTCAGGTTAGATGGGGCTCTGAGCAACCTGATCTAGTGGGAAGTGTCCCTGTGCAAGCAGGGCTTCAGAACTAGATTATCTTTAAGATCCCTTCCAACTCATATCATTCCATGATTCTATGACTGTAACTCTGTAGCCCAGTAGTTTGGCATTGTCATTACTAGTTAGGGGCTATAAGCACTGTTTGCAGTGCTTGCAGAGTTTGCAAGGCCTCAGCACTGAGCTTGTCAGTCCTACGCTATGTGAATTTCTCTTGACCTGTTTGCATCTTTATTTTACTTGGTTTTACTTGGTGACCAATTTTACTTGGTCTAGCTGTGACCAATTAATTTCATTAATTGACTACAAATTCATGGCTACATTGCCCTACTTCTGTTTATCTTTGTAGGCAACCTCAGTTTTTTATTGATAGTAGCAACAAGCAGATACTCTGTGCAGAGCAAGACACGACTAACTCAAAGACACAGTGTAGGGAAACCGAGCCCTGGTATGACAACAGAGGCCTTGAGAAGTGGAGCATAGGAGGCTGTACAAAGGTGCACAGGCATGGAATGATCAGACATGGGAAGTAGGGTGGCCCTGGAGACCCTGCAGCTGTTCAAAGCTCACCTATGGTCCCTTACAGGAATGCAGACCTAGACAAAATGGAGTTTCAGGGTGAAAAAGTCAACACATTCATAGTATCTCACATATGTAAAAGGCACCATATATAGTAAATTAAAATGCACTATGGAACTGCATGCCAGGGAAGAAAGGTGTAAAAGTGTTTTATCAAACCAATAAAAGGAAAAGGAACAATCAGCATGAGCATTATAGTTCTGCCAGTAAAGCACTCCTAGTCTTGAGGACTGCCATAATACACATACTCTCTCAGCACCAGCATGACTCTCCCAACTGCAAGACCCAGAGGACAGTGGAAAGGTGAGCATAACTTTAAGGAGAAGGGGAAGAAATTATGATGTGTGTATGACAATTTTTTAACTGCTTTTTTTTTTTTTTTTTTTTTTAAATTCTTTCTATAACAATTACATCTGGACTATTAATGATTAAACTTAATATACAAATTCTACCACCTTTTTTTTTTTTTTTTTTTACTTTATTCACATGCAGATGCTCCTCCTCTTTGCCCATAAACAATATTATAAGAGGATTAACTTTTTTTCTTCATGAAATAATCTGTAGAAACTATTGTCACTGATTTCATTAGACTCAGAATTCAATGTATGCTCTTGCAGACGGAAAATGTCACATGTAGGTTTTTTTATTTAAAATTTGAAATTCTTTTAAGAGTTTCACTGCTCCTAACAATATAATCTTTCCTGATTTAAAATAAAAATAATTTAAAAAAAATGTTGAAAGCATATCCAGAAACACTTTTGGCAGTGCTGTCTTTCTGTTTTCCTTTGAAAACATATTTGTTTTGTGGAAAGTTTTGACTTGGAAAACCTCTCTTGACAAGGATGGAATTTCTGATCAAAACAGAGAGAGGGAAAGAAAAAGGGCAAAGAAACTTCTAGGTAATTTTAGCTAATTTGTTTTCCTCTTGTGAATATGAGTCTGTCTTGGGATTTATTCTTCCAAAGCAGGGACTGAGTCTACAGTGATCAAAAACTGTCATCTGAGACATGGAATATTCATGTTTGAATTTCTATTCCCAAATATTTTCCACTGTGGGACTGGAAAAATATTTGAAATGCCTAGCTTTCAAGGGACGAATGAACTCTTGAGAAGAAAGCTAAAAATTAGTCCCATAATACACAACTTACAGCACAAATACACTTCATATAGCACCTTTTACCTTCAGTTATCACTACAGTGACATTTATGCTAAATTTTATGAAAAGTTCAGCTCATTTTCTTCTATAAAAAAGTCCCCTACCTGTAGGAGACAGTGCCCCTCTCCTAATCACTACATGGCTCACAAGGCAGTGAGTGAGCACAAAATGGCTGCCCATGAACTGCATGGGGACTTTGCCTGTCTCCCCTCTCCTCCCTGCCACAAACTGCAGATTGGACTCCATGGTGGAGACAGAGAATCTTGTGGCGGGAATCCACTGAAAACATTGTGAGGTGCTGCCCAAAGACTGCTGCCAACCCTGCAGGGATTGGATTATAGATAGCCCCAGCAAGAGGGTGAAGCCCAATCCTGCATGGGGAAATACCTTGTAACAGATTAAAAAAGGGACTGCAGTGCGTGCTGGCTCTCTTGGAGTGCAGAGGAGGTGCTGCTGGTCAGTGGAGAGAGAGGTCTGCTGGCTTTTCGGAGTGCAGGGGAGGTGCTGCTGCTCAGAGAGATCTGCTGGTCCTCTGAAGAAACTGAGGGAGATACAGTCAATCAGCCCAGAGGAGGGACGTACCTCTGTTCCTTAAGAGCACTGGAGAAGACTTACAGTTCCTGTGACCTCCTGGGGAACACTGCCTACCTGTGAGAAGGACGAGTGTCCACCTGGATCGCAGACCAGCACAAAGACTCTACAGTCACTGTTTCTTCCTGTACTCACGGTGTGATTAAGCATGTCCGCCAGTGGGGCAGGAAGACAGTGAAAACCTATAGAACAACTGACCATCTCGGGATTTGGATAAAAACAAACATTTACTTGCCCCTAATTCTTCCTTACCTATCTACCCAGCTCCTTCCTTAGTCTCCACAATTCCTTTTACAATCCGATAGGTATGCCCTCCACCTCCTCTTTTCCCATTCCTTTCCTTCTCTGTATTGGTATTGTCATTGTTATTCCTTAAGTTGCTGTGGTGGTGGTGGTGTTAATTGAGATTTCCTTGGTATAGTATTATGGTTGTTTTTTTTATTATTTTCTATTATTATTATTGCTACTGTTGTTTCCTGATTACCCTTTTTGAACCTCCTGCCCCAAATAGATTTATTTATCCTTTTAATAAACCGCATATTCATAAATTCCAATTGGGAGTTGGCTGCTTTCATTAGGAACATTAGTGAGTACCAGAGAAGTGTCTCACCCTAAAAGTCGGTGCCGAAGTTCACTGCTCCTCTGTGAGAGGCGAGTGCCACGTGCGGACCTCTTGGCAGATCCCGACAAATTAAAATATCTCAAAAAAAGCAGATAAACAAGTCACGGATTGCAACAGTGACTAATGAAAAACTGGTAGTTAGAACCAGTTTTAAAAGCAAAGTAAAAGCAGTGAGTTGTGTTTTCTTTGTAATATACAGTCATTCACAACCAAAAGCATAGTAATAGATAACTGCACTAGGTATATGAAGAATGTTTCAAAGCATTTCAAAGCATAACCTTTCTTTTATTAGCTCATGGCAAAAAACACCCCAAAACCAACCAACCAAAAAGAAAAACAAAAAAACACCACCACCACCACCAAAAAAAACACCAAACAAAAAAAAACAACCCAAAACAACCAACAAGCAACTAAGAAAACTTCAAGCACAAAACCAAGCCAAAAAGCCTTCAACCCATGATACTCTGAACTGTCTAACCAAATTCTGCAAGTAATCCAGTGCTGATAATATGTGCTGGTAGTCCATGTTAAACACAGCATTTGCATGTATCTTTGCATGTTACCATCTGTGTTTTGCCTCTTCTGCATTTACTAAAGGTTTAGGAATAAAAACCTTGGCAGAGAGCTCTGCATTTATGAGCAGAATAGATACAACAGAAGCAATAATGATGCAAACTTTCAGAATTAGAATAACTTATAAAATCGCTCTGAAGAGAACTGGGTACTAATTCGATCTGCGTGTCTCTTCCTGGCTTCCTCAGAGTGACTATCAAGATCTGTGCATTACACATTTTGTACTACTCCCATGAACAGTCTTCACTTTACTGAAAACTGCCAGCAAAAAGGCAAGAATAACTAGACAATCGCAATCTGTAACCCCAGGGCTACAGAAAAGCCGTCTATTAGTAAGGACAAAAGGCTGCCTAGATCACACACCTCAGTCACATCAGTTCTTCCTTGGGTTATACAACAGGATTTTCTGTTCTTCCTAATTACAAATATTGCAGGCTATACTGTTCCAGAAGATGTTGGTGAACAAAAGCAGCTTCAAACAAACTTTTACCATATCTCTCAATGGCAGGAGCAGGTGACTGACTCTTTTCACTACCAGTAGATTTATTTAGCAGAGTCATGTGAAGGTGTAAAACCTTGTAAAAGACCTGTAGAAGTTGCTTTTCAGCTGGGTATATAATAAGAACCCAGATAAGGCTGAGCTGCATGTACAGAGTGCCATATTCTGCTTCTTTTCACTTTCAGTGGTTTTGAAAACTTAGGCTACTAAATTAGACATTAGATGCTCATGGGTATGAGCAGTAGCAGTACAATTTTACTTTCGGTGCCCTTTTACACATTCCTCCAGGAAAAAAATAAAATAAAATAAAAATCCAACTAATTAGAGAGTTCATTTTATGAGAGCTATGGAGTGCTGTTGTGGATGTTTGATTTCAAAGGTCATTTATACTGTAGATTTTTATTGCTACTCAGAATAACAAAATAAAGTAAAAAGAAAGTTCTGCTGCTTCCTCTCATAGTGTCAAAAGTTTGCTTGAGAAAGTATTTGAGTGGCTCATACGACAAACAGATACTAAAAGACATCTCACAGCATTAGACAAAACAATAAATAATTCCTTTCTGTTATTTTCTGTTTCCTCTTCAAGAAATTTGCTGCTTAGAGTTTTGCAGCATATGCTTTCTTCTGTGTTGTAAGTAATTGCAATTCTGGAGAAGAGACAGGAGGATTGGAAAAAAGAATTACACTTGTTTACTTTAAAGTCAAAAGAAATCGCTACATTATTTCGATTTGTCACTTCATTTTTTAACATGAGTGGTTTTTATTGAATTCACAGCTGTATAACAGAAATTGTAGCAATGGCATATCTTTCTATGGTTAGTGCTTTTAACATTTTCTCTTACTGTCAAAGTGATGTAAAAACACAGCCTATTGACATTTATGCTAACATCCTATTTAGCATGCCTTATAGTAAATTTAATATTATTGATATCTACTGTCTATCCATTTTTACAGGGGATGATCAATATTTATCATAATCCAGAATTTAGATTAGATTTAGCTCTTCCAAAAAGCAACAAGTCTGACGTATTTCTGACTGATACCTAGATAAGGACAGAAAAATAAGTATCCCTCCTGTTTGTGATTACTGAGTTGCAAAAAACCTAATTGGGTAATTCTAAGGACTAGATGGTGCAGTTGAAGTTCTATTCTTATAGCATAAGAGCTCTTAGGATCTATGCTTTCTCTACAGAAATATTTACAGTCATGATTTCCAGATAGGCTGGATCTTTATGGTACAGTTGAAGTCAAGAGAACATGGGGACTTTGGAAAAGCAGGCTCAAGCTAAATATGCTGTATCCAGATATATATCAATGTAATAAGGGAAGCAGTAAGTTGGTAAGGAATAAAAAGGACTCTTTAACCTCAGAATTTCAGGCAATAAACTCCATCTCAAAACCTTTCAGCAATACGCTCCTATATACTAGCTGGCACTTATGTTGACAAGAGTAATGTTGTAGTTTACCACATCCAACCTCAAATATTTTCCTCCAAACTTCTAAACAAAGTTGATGGAAAGTTCTACTTCTGCAATTTTTCAGTTTTTCAGACTTGATCTTCTCACTTAATAATCTCTATTCTACTTTTAGCTATTGATTTTTTCTCAAACAAGGAGGTTTTGGAAATAATATTGCCTGGAAAGACAGGACCATTCCTGGTGAAGGACTCTGCAAAGGGGATCAGTTGTAATTTACAAATACCAAGCAAATCAGTGGTTATCTGATCTATTAATCTTCTATTCCAAATATACAGACTAATTAGACAAAAACTTTTTTCTACAGGGAATTCACCAAATATATCCCTTATTTAGATTGTATATACCACAGAGACCTTTTGTAGGCGGGATATATATTTCATAATGTTTCTGGAAAAATACATGTCTATAAAGTGGAACAATAAAAATTACAGCAATCACAAGACAGGCTTAAAATTATAAATTAATTGCATTATAATTGCCATTGAGGTTCTGCATGCAGGGTTGTTTTTTTCCTTTCTACCTGCTACAGCAGGATATTGTATACTGTAATCTACATTTACAATGTTTAAAATGTTCAATTAGAGCTGACGTAAATCTTATTAGAACAATGGAATAATCTTCCAAGTGGGTGCTAGAATAAAAAGATTATAATTCTTACTGATTTATATCTTGCAGTTAACTGATTTTAAGAATTGTCCAAATTATGATCAGAGCTTATCGTGAATGAAGAGCATTTCTAAAAGCACTTCATGTGGTTGAATTCCCAAGTAACCAACAAATGATGGTCCCATGTTATGTGGGTACAGAAAAACTACAATTACAGGGCCTTTCTTCTACACTTCATTTTTCCAGTAAAATGAAATTTGTGATTGTTCAATATTCGTGATACTTTTATTATTTTTTTTTTCCTTTGAGTTCACAGACATTAAGGGAAGAAACTGACAGACACAGCCAGAATGTTACATGATTTAATAAACCTAATTAGGTCATTTCAAGGGCTAAGTAGATGCTGAAGAAGGTATTTCAAGGCCATATCTAGGACTCTAATAGCCAAATTCTGGTGTATCCCAATTAAGGCCAAGTCATTTTATTACAGGCTTAAAAAGAAAAGAAAAGAAAAGAAGAAGAAAATAAAAGGTATTAGTAGCTTCCCTTCTTTTCATTTTACATACTTTTGGAAATGCAGAACTGTTTAGCACACC
Organism: Apus apus; assembly: GCF_020740795.1. Taxonomy (NCBI): domain Eukaryota; kingdom Metazoa; phylum Chordata; class Aves; order Apodiformes; family Apodidae; genus Apus; species Apus apus. The sequence continues at coordinate 90,189,337 of NC_067282.1, read as the reverse complement.
TCTCTCAGCATGTCAGGATCTAGATTTTAGGTTTATGTTTCCCATTTTCATTCTCCAAGTTCGTATCTTCAATGATACTTGTTCACAACCTGTTTGTTGGGGAATTGCATCTTCTCAAGCTGTCTTATAATGAGATTCAGATTGGAGGGGCTCTCAGGAGGACCCTGGTCTAAACTCCTGCCCAAAGCTGTGTCATCTCGGTAATTATACCAGGCTGTTCTGGGATTCAGCCAGCCAGGTCCCAGGATTCAGACTGCACAGGCTATAGGTAGAAAAAATTAGGTTTCAGTACACCACAAAATTCAGGTTTGGATACCGGGTACAACTCAAATGCCAGCAACAACTGGTTCAGAAAGACCCAAAGAGTGAAAAGGTATATCCCATTAACCAGAATGGACATTTACATAAGTGTAAGATTTAACAGAACTAAGTGAATGGTTGGAAATTAAGCTATAATAATAACCAATAAATTACCTTCTCTTTCATATCAACATATTCAGATGTCCACTGCCAAAAAAAACCCTTTCAAATCTCAGTGCCCACATCTGTGATTGTGTACACTAACAGATAAATAGGAGTGTATTTACAATTTTGACTGGGACTTGAAAAAGATACATTCTTAGATGCTTCCACCCATATATATTCTTCTAACCAGTACAGTACTTTTGATTTTATGGACTTGAGACCTAGCTATTTTTTCTATAAGTGATATCACATTTTCATCCATAAGCAGGAAAGAAAAAAAAAAAGTTAAAAAAAAAAGTTTTAAAAAAAGATTAATCAAATGGAAATAAGCTAAACATACTACTAAGTACAAGCTTTGTATTCACCAATTTTTAAGAGCAAGCCAATCAAGTTTTTTTAGCCTAGATACACACATACTCATAGCAACCATAAGCATTGCCACTTTAGCTTCCAGTTGTCTCAATAATGTAAGACAATTTGAAAAGCCAGCAGGAAATACCCTAAAAAACTCCAAGCTCACACAGAAGAAAAAAAGCCAACTAAATTTACAACTGACCAATAGAGATTTAAATTTGCAAATAAAAAATGCCAAGAGGAGGAACTAATCATTAACTCTTCTGCTCTCCCAGATGCATGTAAAACTAGAATTCCAATCCCAAACTGGTTTCTGCCCGTCAACAGAAACTATTTTTCCTTTCAGTTTGGACACCTGCCTTACACTTTTATTTTAAACATATGATTACACCAAAGGAATTTGTGGTGTCACCCATTTCCATTGTAATGTATTGACCACTTTGCAGAAGGCAGAGCTAGCTACACCAACGTATTTGTCTTCCTTTTTCCAGAATTTGTATTTTATTCCAGCATGTTACAGGGAAAAAAATGCTTGCAGATGGCAAAAAACTTCCAAACACTCTGAACAGAAGAAGATATATTTTCATGAGTAGCTTGACTTCTGAGTGGGCTCCACAACGCTTTTTGTACATGAGACATAAAGAGAGGGCACAAACCACAAACCTACCCTGCTGCTTTGTATAAGATGTGCACAAAAAAGGAGGAAGTCGAATTTCATACATTGTAATATATGCTGCTCACCAGCATAATGAGGATAAACTTTATAATGACAACATTTGCCATTTTTTTTAATCTAAGCCACACCATTTTGACTCTAATAGGAATAATCACAAGGTTCTGAGTGATGCAGAAACAGGCAATTAATACAGAAACGATGCCTGTCATTCAGGTGCCTGTACTGATGTTAGCCCCTGCTGTGCTGACAGAGGGTGGGACAGCTTGAACAGAGAGGTACTGTGTCCATAATTCCCCCAGGAACACTTGCAATCTGGCCTTCAAAACATATTTTCAGTTTGCCTCGTTGCATTTTCAATTTTATTTGTCTTTCAGTTCCAAAAATTGAGATTAAAGAAAAGTTGATTTTATATTTAAAAATAAAAAGCCAAGTATTTTTAATTGCATGTCTATGACATTAGTGCCTTATACGCACCACAACAACTACGGAAGCAGAGGTCTCTCTGGTTCACTATAATTCCTGTCTGTCTTAACCACAATTCACAAGAATCTCAGGAGGTAACACCATACACAGATGTTTAATCTGCATCTGGGCTTGGATGGCAAAATGAAAATTATTTCTGCAGAATGTTGAAATCAAGAACTTGTCTTTAATTTTTAGCAAAAGGTTAAGGATAGAAGTTGGTAGTGTAAGTTGTTTTTTTTTTCTTTAACTTGCATGATTTTACTGGTATGACTGAAGTTTCTTAAAAAAATTAAATACCTACCTTCAAATTGCAGCTCCACAGATTAATTTATTGCTATCTAGTACAGACACTACAATAATACTGAAAATACAGCCTTTTCTTCTGACTAGTAATCCCCCCATTCCAAACCCAGGAAGTTGTTTGGTTTTTTTATCATAAAGAACTATGAAATGCTTGAGATACAGGGTTTGATTGGAATTCTGATTCAACAATCTAACAGCAAAGACTGCCATTAATCAAAACGGTTTATGTAATGGATATAACCTGTGATGTAAGAATATAGCAATGAAATAATATTTTTAAAATAGTTCTACATTCTATGAGAGATTGTAAAGCATTTCCTATACTTCCTCAATAACAAAAAAATTGAAAGGCAAGTGTAGTTAAGGTACTTATGTAACCTTCATTACCATAACGATACCTTTCAGACGGACTAAGATCAACAAAGAGTACACCTATCTTTGCCGGTTCACTGACACAAGTAATGAGCAACTTCTGTGCTGCAGGCAGCATCACACATCACTCAGCCCATATACCAGCCTCAATGTACTACTTTCTTGTGGCTGTGAGCAGCAGAAGTAGGTACCACAAACCATGGATTAAGCAACACTTAAAGTCTGCACAGGGAGTTTCACTGAATCCTTTTTGCACTCTTTCTGGCTCAGTGACTACCTACCTTCCCAGATGCAGCCAGATGTGACTGAGGTAGAACTCACTCCAGAGTAATATGAAATCTAGCATACATCCAACTACTTCTCAGAGATGACTGGATTTAAGCTCTCAAAAAGGAAAAAAGCCATATAAATTGATCAAAGCTTTTACATGACTGATATAACTTGTAGAATTTTACAGAGTGAGACAAAGGGCATAATCCCTTGGTTACATATCCACATAATGAATACTGATGACACTATTCTGACACTCACTTTCTGCGGTTAAATACACTGTATATACACTTTAGAGTGGAAGATGGATTTTGTTCTATTATTATCACTTATATTTTTAAGTAGTCAATAGAGAGAAGTAGATGTTCCCAGACCCAAAGGACCTGAACTGTCCTTCTGAAGCTAGATGATGTGAATATTGCCTAAATGTGCTCTACGAATTCCTGCCAGGTAAGACTCTTAGGGAAGGAGCACAGCATTTACCAATGCTAATGTTTTTGAAGAGTGGGATAGGAGGTGAATTGTCTAGACTTGTGAACAGTGTGAAGTTCTGCACATGTAGATGGAGCCATAAACAGAGAAAAAGAGGGGGAAACAGATGAAAACAGAGTGAATAGCTGACAATAGGACAGTTATAGATTTGATTATAGGGAGGTAAACAAAATATAGATATGAGTAATATATGGTTGTATGCAGCTGTAATGTTATAGATTAATAATCTATAGCTAATAGAAACAATAGTTGAAGATTAATGATATAAAGAAAAATAAATTAGGATAGGAATAGCAAGTGAGCACAGAATGCCTCAGCCTGTCAGTCACACTGGGGGATTGCAGAGAGAACACCTGTGTACGCTGTGACCAGGTGAATGATTTACTCAGCCATTCTGAGTCTAGGAGGTTCCTCCATTGATAATAACTTCTTGATACAAATGGTGGACAATCCAACTATGAGAGGAGCACTGCTGGATCTTGTGCTCACCAACATGCAGAGTCTGGTTGAAGCAGTGATGGTCAATGGCAGCCTTGGCTGCAGTGATCACGAGATGGTGGAGCGCAGGATCCTGTGTGAGAGGAACAGAATACCTAGCAGGACCAGAACCCTGGACTTCCACAGGGCCAACTTTGGCCTCTTTAATCAATTGTTAAGTCCCATGGGACACGGTACTAGATGGTTAAGGGGCTCAAGATAGTTGGTCAACGTTCAAGGACCACTTCTTGCAAGCTCAGGATCAGAGCATCCCAATGGGTAGGCAATCAAGTAAGGGAGCCAGGAGAATCACATGGTTAAACAAGGAACTGCTGGGCAAACTCAAGTGGGAAAGGAGAATCTATGGATCATGGAAGGAGGGGCTGGCCACTTGGGAGGAATATAGGACTGTTGTCAGAGGATGCAGGGAGGCAATAAGGAAAGGCCTCCTTGTAACTAAACCTTGCTAGTGAGGTCAAAGACAATAAAAAGGCCTTCTTCAAATACATTGCAGATAGAACTAGCACTAGAGGCAATATAGGCCCACTGCTGAATAAGGTGGGTGCCCTGGTGACAGAGGATATAAAGAAGGCAGAGGTACTGAATGCCTTCTTTGACTCTGTCTTTGCTGCTGCAGACTCTCCCCAGGAGCCCCAAATCCCTAAAGCCCCAGAAGAAGTCAGGATGAAGGAGGAGTTTGCTTTGGTAGATGAGGATTGGGTTAGGGATCAGTTAAGCAATCTGGACATCCATAAATCGATGGGTCCAGACGGAATGCAGCCAGGGGTGCTGAGGGAGCTGGCAGAGGTCATTGCTAGGCCACTCTCCATCATCTTTGTTAAGTTGTGGGCAACAGGAGAGGTGCTTGAGGACTGGAGGATAGCAAATGTCACTCCAGTCTACAAAAATGCCAAGAAGGAGGACCTGGGTAACTATAGACTGGTCAGCCTCACCTCCATCCCTGGAAAGGTGATGGAACAACTTGTCCTTGGTGCTATCTCTAGGCATATCAAGGATGAGGGGGTCATTAAGAGCAGTCAACATGGTTTTACCAAGGGAAAGTCATGTTTGAGCAACCTTGTAGCCTTCTATGAGGAAGTAACTAGGTGGATAGATGATGGTAGGGCGGTAGATGTGGTTTATCTTGATTTCAGTAAAGCATTTGACACTGTATCCTACAGCATCCTTGTAGATAAACTGAGAAAGTGTGCTCTTGGTGGTCAGGTAGTGAGGTGGATCATGAACTGGTTGAAAGGAAGAAGTGAGAGAGTTGTAGTCAATGGGACAGAATTTAGTTGGAGGTGGGTGACTAGTGGAGTCCCTCAGGGGTCAGTACTGGGACTGGTACTATTCAATATTTTCCTCAACGACCTGAGTAAGGGAACAGAGTGTGACCTCAGCAAGTTTGCTGATGACACTAAACTGGGAGGTGTGGCTGACACACCAGAAGGCTGTGCTGCCATTCAATGAGACCTAGACAGGCTGGAGAGTTGGATGGGGAGAAACTTGATGAAATTCAACAAGGGCAAGTGTGGAGTCTTGCATCTGGGGAAGAAGAACCCCATGTACCAGTACAGGTTGGGGGCTGACCTGTTGGAGATCAGTGTAGGAGAAAGGCACCTGGAGGTCCTGGTAGACAGGAGGATGACCATGAGCCAGCAGTGTGCCCTTGTAGCCAAGAAGGCCAATGGCATCCTGGGGTGTATTAGAAAGGGTGTGGTTAGTAGGTCAAGGGAGGTTCTCCTTCCCCTTCTATTCTGCCTTGGTGAGGCCGCATCTGGAGTATTGTGTCCAGTTCTGGGCCCCTCAGTTCAAGAAGGACAGGCAACTGCTCGAAAGAGTCCAGCGCAGAGCCACAAAGATGATTAAGGGAGTGGAACATCTCCCTTATGAGGAAAGGCTGAGGGAGCTGGGTCTCTTTAGCTTGGAGGAGACTGAGGGGCGACCTCATCAATGTTTACAAATATGTTAAGGGCGAGTGTCAGGAGGATGAAGCCAGGCTTTTTTCAGTGATGTCCAGTGTTAGGACAAGGGGCAATGGGTGCAAACTGGAGCATAGGAGGTTCCACAGAAACATCAGAAAACACTTCTTTACTGTGAGAGTGACAGAGCACTGGAACAGGCTGCCCAGAGACGTTGTGGAGTCTCCTTCCCTGGAGACATTCAAAACCCGCCTGGACGCATTCCTGTGTGATGTACTCTAGGTGCGCCTGCTCTGGCAGGGGAGTTGGACTAGATGATCTTTTGAGGTCCCTTCCAACCCCTAAGATATTGTGATTCTGTGAAATTATAAAAACAAAACAACACACACACAAAACCTGAAACAAAACAACAACCAAACAACAAGAAAACCCTCCCCAAACCCCAAACCAAACTCCTTTTTAAACAAAACCGTTTTCCTAATGGTATTAAAATACATATATATATATATATATATATAGTACCATTACTATATGTGTTCTGTCAGTTAAGTGTTTCTGATGACACTAAAATATCAGATCTGTTAATGCTAACTAAAGCTTTGGAAGCAACTATGTCTTCTTACACAAGCCCTCCCTTACTCCCCCATCTGTAGATGACATTTGCAACTACACAGGGAGTAAAAATCCTGCTGCTATATTTTCCGCTGTACTATTTGTCCTTTATCCCAGGGGAAGGAAAGATAGAAGAGACACATGTGGAAAGTATGACTGACACCTTAAGAAAAAAGAGTGTTAAAGAGCTTAGGGAAAAGTTTAATTTATTAGAACAGCTGTCTTAGTTATGCTTCTTTCATGGCTAGTGTGGCACCCTTTATGCTCATCTCCCTCAGCTTCACTGAGCAAGGCTTTCACACTGTGGTGCGTTGACGTGGGCTGGCCTCTCTCTTACACTTACTCCTCAACAGGGCAGGAGGGGGAGAAAATAATTTGGAAGAGCTCATGGACTGAGATAAAGACAGGGTGCAGTTACCAGTTAGCGCCATAACCAAAACAGGCTCAACTTGTGGAAAATTAAGCTCATTTCTTGCCAATTAAAAATAGAGTTGGATAGCAAGAAAAAGAAGACAAAAACCTAAAACAATTTCCTCCCTGCTTCCCAGCCTCAACTTCACTCCTTCATCCACAACTCCTCTGCCTTCTCCCACCTCTGAGAGGTGCAGGAGTCACGTGGAATGGATATTAGGACCCATGGGGGTTGGGAGCCATGAGGATATGTGATACCATCTCTCTTAGCAGACTACATACTACAGTTGTCTCCCTTAGTTCTGGTATCAGTATTTAGCAAAAAGATACTGGATGGATATAGCAGTAGTTTCAGACCTACATAAGTAGGTCACATTCAATACTCTTTAAATGTATGCCTTTCCTTCTGTTATGAAATCTTGAATAAAAGCAAACTGGTAGCAAAATAGGTAGTTTTTCTCAAGAATTTCAAAGACTTCAAAAAATAGCATATTGTTACTTGATGGAAAAAAAAAAGTTTCTCCCTCCGGTCGACATAGCTACTAAGGAAAAATCCAGGTTTGGGAGATGGACGTTGACTGTTCTCCTAAAGAAGTCAAGCTGAGAGACTTATGATTGCACTGATAACACAAACAAAACCAAATCAAGCAAAGAAAATGAAACTAAATTTTCTCCACCACAGAACAAACAATTCAGGAAAAAATGTTGGATATCAGGTACACCTTTGTTCTCCTTAACCAAGCAGTATGTTCTCTATCTAGCAACTATCCCCCTTACCCTAATTCTCAAAACCAAGAACCAAAGATGAAAGAAAAAAAGAAAAAAAGGAACCCCTTTTCCCCTTTTCCCCTCACTTTAGTAATCCCATGCATTCTTTACTACTACTATTCAATACAGCACTTTGAAGTCACCACCCTGTAGTGACTGGAAGTCCATCAGAGATACAGTTAGTAAGGATCTGCATATACAAGTAATTCTAAAGAAGTGGCATGTTTACCACTACACACTTGGTTTTCAAAAGTAATTTGGTGGACTCAACATTAACCTTTAAATAATCCTTATGATACTTCAAAGTGTTAATAGATCACTTAATTAAAAAAAAAAAAAAGGTAACATGATACAACCACCAGCTTAAGCCTTCTCTCCCATCTTGGTTGCTCTTGAGCCTTCTTGGATCCAATGTCCACACAATTCTTGTAATACTGTAGTTTAATAAATCTCACTGAGCATTATCTAAATGTAAAAGGCCTTTATAGCGTTCAAGCTCCTGTTCCTAGGACAGAACAGGGCAGAAGGAGAAAGGAATTTTCTTTCACATTGCAGAATTTGGTGTGCTGGAATGTAGAGGGTTCATTGTATTATAAGGTTTTATTTAAATGAGCAGAAAGTTTGATTTTGCCCCTTATAGTATAATAAGTATATTATTTGAGAATGAAATATATCTGTGTATTTAGACAAGAAATGGGAAGTTGTCTTCACTGGTCTCAAGCAGCCCATGACACAACTTAAAAGAACAAATAAAACCTCACACAACCATTGCACAACCCCCTCACAGCCATGAAACACCATTATTTCCCAGTGCATTGAGGAATATGAACAAGTAAAGAACTGCACAGCTCCAGAGAGACGTGCATTTGGTTTACCTTTGACCATCAGTTATACAGGACTAACATAAGGATATAGGAGATAGGACGGATGTAGAACACTAAGTTACTGACAAAGATTTAGTAAGTAATGATTTCCCACAAAGATTACTAAGGAAGAAGCATGAACTTGAAACCTTACAATTTACAAGAACCTATAGAGAAAAAAAAAAATTCAAAATTAGAGAAGTTGAAGGGGAGTAGATGAAAAAAAGTTAAAATATCAGAAAGGGCTAACAATATAAGCTTAAGGAATCTGCCATCCAGGATTGCACAAGTCAAGAAGATATGGTTATAATGTAGCATATCAAAAGGCTGTTACTAGGTGTTTTGCAGTAGGTATAAGAGTAGGTGAGTTGAATAGAGACTGAAAAGAACCATAAATGCTCTAAGCTCTGAATTCAAAGGACAGAATCAAAGAGATAGGAGAAGTTATTATTTTGCAACAGCAGACAAACATGTTTTGAAAAAGGGGAACATAGACCATGCTTGTCCAGTTTGTGAGACAGTCTGAAATAGTAGTGAGAAATCAGTGATTCAAAGAAGCAAATGGATTTAGAGATGAAATTTTCAAATTTGATTTCACTATATTTAGTAAGTCTTCAGCATTGATACATGTAACAAGCAGAAATACAAACATACCTGCTGGATAAACCTCCACTGATGTGTTAAGATGTGACTTTTTTTTAGGAGGCTTTTCTGAGTAAAGTTTATGTACTTACATAATAACATTTCATCATATAATTTCAATAATGGTACAAATTAGATCTACTATACTTTAGTATGTTTTCTAGAAAGAACTTTATATTCTGAAAGAAAAGTCAAAAGCATGCTGTTAAGTAGCTGTTAAGAAAGAGATATCTTCACAATGTACTTCTCAAATGAAAGAATTTTTCTGTCTTGAATGTAAAAGGAACCACAATCTCCATGTCTAATGAATCAAATGGAAGCCAAAAAAAAATCTAGCGTGACACTTGTGTGGGATACCTTTTTGCTCTACAAATGCACATGAACAATGAATTTGAACAGCTTTTCATCTTTTTTCAATCAGAAACCTGCAGTAGACAAAAAACCTGCATATAAATAGCATTATGGCTCAGATATGTGCTGACAAAACCCTGCAAAGTCAAAAGCAAGAGCATCTTTTAAATTACTTATTTAAATGTGGATGCTCTGGCTTTTGTGATTTGCCTTGTTTGTATGCTTCAAGTGTGTTTTTTCTATTTTGTCCACTATTAATCTATAAAATATAATTTACAAAATCTCAAAAGGTTGTGAAGCAAGCACTCAGTAGCAGCCATTCAAGTCTCCCTGAATGACAGAGAGATAAATGATTCTCAGTAGTTGAATTCATACAGAGGATTTTTTAAAGGTTTACGTTTTAACTGGTTAGCATAAATTTCACAACATAGCTTTTTATCAGTCTTCAGGGATCTTGAGTATACCTATTTTGATAAACTTAAGATTAAATAAAAGCATTTACTATTACAGACAACGGTATCTCCTATCCTTTGTATAAATTCTTTCATTTTGTGGATTATAAATCCAGAGACCAACTGTTCCAAAGGCAACTTTGAAGTCTTTAATGCTGATCCAGTAACTAGGCACATGCCCCAAACTGATGTGGCTCTATATAATTATGAAATCTTAATTGCATAGAAAAGAACATTTCTAAAATGATACAGGGTTTCTCATTTCTACAATACTCAAGGGTAATAATTCACATATACATTAATGGTCTGTAAAATTCTGCTTGTTGACAGTTAACTGCAAAATTCAAGCAGTGTGTAAGGACATGAAACACTTCCAGTATAGTACTGGCTTTAAGTTAGTTTGTTTAGTTCTTCACCCTTAGATCAATAAACATTCCCCAGCTTACTTCTTGGATTTGCTTGAAATTAAAAGTACTAGTAGATACTGCAATTTGCCTTAAGCACCTCACCTTGCTGACTACAGCAGCCTGCAGACATTCTTGAGATATACCTTGGATTGTAAGGATTAGTATCTGACACTATGTGTATGCATACTGCTTCAGGACTTTTGTGAACAGCAAAAGAGAAGATAATTTTTCTGGCTGTGGAAAATTCATATTCTTACTTGCAAGTATAGAGTATGCATGCATATGTAGAGAATATATACTAGATTGTGTGTGCTTCCTTCTCAGACAACTTTCTGCTATCATAGAATCATAGAATCCTAGAATCCTAGAGGTTGGAAGGGACCTCGAAAGATCATCTAGTCCAACCCCGCTGCCAGAGCAGGGTCACCTAGAGCACATCACACAGGAAGGCGTCCAGGCGGGTCTTGAATGTCTCCAGTGAAGAAGACTCCACAACCTCTCTGGGCAGCCTGTTCCAGTGCTCTGTCACTCTCACAGTAAAACAAAAAAAATTCTGATATTCACCTTAAACCTCCTGTGCTCCAATTTGTATCCATTACTCCTTGTCCTATCACTGGCCGTCACTGAAAAAAGCTTAACTCCATCTTCTTGACACTCACCCTTTACGTATTTGTAAACATTGATGAGGTCACCCCTCAGTCTCCTTTTCTCCAAACTAAAGAGACCCAGCTCCCTCAGCCTTTCCTCATAAGGGAGATGTTCCACTCCCTTAATCATCTTTGTAGCTCTGCGTTGGACTCTTTCCAGCAGTTCCCTGTCCTTCCTGAACTGAGGGGCCCAGAACTGGACACAATACTCCAGATGCGGCCTCATCAGGGCAGAATAGAGGGGGAGGAGAACCTCTCTTGACCTACTAACCACACCCTTTCTAATGCACCCCAGGATGCCATTGGCCTTCTTAGCCACAAGGGCACATTGCTGGCTCATGGTCATCCTCCTGTCTACCAAGACCCCCAGGTCCCTTTCACCCACACTGCTCTCCAGCAGGTCAGCCCCCAACCTGTACTGGTACATGGAAGTTTTCTTCCCCAAATGCAAAACTCTACACTTGCCCTTGTTGAACTTCATCAGGTTTTTCCCCGCCCAAGTCTCTAGCCTGTCTAGGTCTCATTGAATGGCAGCACAGCCTTCTGATGTGTCAGCCACTCCTCCCAGCTTGGTGTCATCAGCAAACTTGCTGAGGGTACATTCTGTACCCTCATCCAGGTCGTTGATGAAGATGTTGAACAACACCGGTCCCAGTACTGACCCCTGAGGGACTCCAGTAGTCACAGGCCTCCAGCTAGATTCTGCTGTAGGAAAAACTGAACAACTTGTCACCTCAGACTGTGTCCTTGTACAATACCAATGTTATGCTGGACGTATTTTGTCATCAGTTGACCTCCATCTATCAGTTGATGTTCTTAAAAGTCATATTTGCAGGGAGATTTCAGCAGAGTTCCGTGGAAGGGGGAAAAAAGCATAGCATGTGTTACAGCAAAACTTTTGCTTAGCTGTTCACTTTACCAATGCACAGAATGTCACTGTGAGTGTGTGAAGTGTAGCACTGAGTGGATTTAGAATAAATGTGCAAATAAAGAAGTTATGGATATCGCCCTCACCCGCCCCCTCAGGTCCAAGATGTGGGGCCAGCCAGGAAACAGAACTTGCAGCTACTAAAGTTCACTGAAGAGTTGCAGCCTGGGAAATCAAGACTACTTAAATTGAACAGGAAATCTGACCCTTATTCAAATAGAGCTGCTTAGTGGATTAGAGGCTGTTTGCTAATATTTTGCTTTTCATATGTATTTTTGCTGATGTGTTTTCTACACATGTAGATTCACAGGTTCTTTAAACAATCTTTGAGTGTAAGTGCTTATGTAGGGAGACTTCTACAGTCTGTCTTAAATTCACATGCATGTTTTTCCAATTATAAAACAAATCACTGAATATATAGCATGGCAAACTTACTATTTTTTATTATTTTTTTTCCCAAGTAATGATATGTTCACACAAATCATTACCTTTTTTTTTTTTTTTGAGACTTAGAATTGCAAAGGCACACACTTAAGCCACGTTCCCTATTAGACAGTTTATTTCAGTTTATCACCTTCAAATACTAACAGCATACACTATGCCTGGAAAGACAGTTTAAATAGGGAGTTAAATAAGAATACCCACCAAAAAACTAACCACTAAACTGCAAGCAAGGAAGTTATTACAAAAAAACAGAAACTAAACCAAGAAAGCCTGATTTCCTAGGTTGAAAGTGCAGGAAATAAAGTTTTCTAATAAATGTGCTTTCTAGCTATTGATTAAATCTTTAATCAGGACCTAAAATGCTTGAATACATAAATAAAAACATGAAATGGTATAATGGATTTAAGGTATGTGGGGTTTTATCTTGTTTTTCTTGGTGGAGAGGGGTTTTTTTGAGAATTTGGCAAGCAAGTGAAATGGGGAACACCACTCACCACAGGTCTTCATCTGGACATCAAGCCATTGATCACCACTCTTTGCGTGTGACCATCCAGCCAGTTCTTACCCAATGAGTGGTCCATCTGTCAAATCTGTATCATCCCAGTTTCAATAACAGGATGTTCTGCAGGACAGTGTCAAAAACTTTGCACAGGTCCTGGTAGATGACATCAGTTATTCTTCCATTGTAGAAGGCCACCAAATTAGCCCGGCAGGATTTGCTCTTGGTGAAGCCATGCTGGCTGGCACAAATCAGGCCTTTGTTTTCCATGTGCCTTAGCAGAGCCTCCAGGAGCTTGTCAGGCACAGAGGTGAGACTGACTTGTTCAGGTTTGGTTTGGTGGGTTTTTTGGTAGCGGGGGAAGGGCAGCAGGAGTGGCTCCAGTAAGAAGCTGAAAAGCTCCCTCTGCACCGAACCCAGCCAAGGAGCCATTAGAGGGACAACAGATGCCTCTCTGCTATTAACATAGGAAAGAACTGATACAACACCTGAGCAGAGAGGCATCTGGGGGAGAAGAGCTGCGCTGGAGAGGAGAGTGGGGCTGGTGAAGGAGAGCGGTGCTGGTGAAGGAGAGCGGTGCTGGTGGTTGGTGAGGAAGAAGGGGAAGAAGGTGCCCAGGCAGAAGTTTCCCTGCAACCCATGGTGAGATGGCAGCTGTCCCCTTGCACTCATGGAGGACCGTGGTGGAACGTTCCCTGAAGGAGCCAGGAGGGTGAACTTGGACAATGGACTTAGATTTTGTGGCCAGTGGATTTGCTGACTGTGGACTCTGATTATGCACCTTTGGAAGACCCCGGCGCCAGGAGAGGTGGCTGTTCCTAAAGCAGCCTGTGACCCGGTAAGAAGCCCATGCTGGAGCAGCTTGCTTCTGACCTCATGGGAAGGACTCATGAAGGAGAGGTTCATGGAGGACTGTATCCCATGGGAGGGACCCTGTGGGGAAGCAGGGAAGGACTGTAAGGAATCCTTCTTCCTGAGGAGGACGGAGCCACAGGAACCATCAGCCTGTGAACTGGCTCTAAACCCCATCCCCTGTCCCCCTGTGCCGCTGGGGGGAAGGAGGGAGAGAAACCAGGAACAAAGTGATTTGGGCCCAGGAATCATCCTTTTTTCCCTTTTTCAAATTGGGGGTTATGTTTCCCCTTTTCCAGTCAGTGGGAACTTCACCAGACTGCCCAGACTTTTTAAATATGGTGGACAGAGGCTTTTCAAATTCATCAGCCAGTTACTTCAAGAGCCACAAATGAATCCTATCAAGGCCCATGGGCTTTTACACCTTCAAGTCCTTCAGATGGTCATAAACCTGCTGTTCTGCTGCAGTGGGAAGATCTTTCTTTTCACAGTCCATGCCTTTGTCTTCTCTAAGTCGGATGGTATGACCAGAGCCTTTGTTTGTGAATGCTGAGGCAAAGTAGTCATTGAGTACCTCAGCCTTCTCTATATCCTGAATGGCCAGGTATCCAGTTTCCTTCTGAAGTGGGCCCACATTTCCCCTCATCTTCCTCTTATTGCTGACATACCTGTAGAAACTTTTCTTGTTATTCTTAACATTCGTGGCCAGGTCCAACTCTGTCTGTGCTTTGGCCTTCCTTACCCGATCCCTTGCTTCTCTGACAACTTGTTTGCAACCCCCTGGGATACCCGTCCCTGCTTCCACTGTCTGTATACCTTGTTTTTACATTTAGCTGTGTCCAGAAGCACCCTGTTTATCCACATAGGCCTCATGGCTCTCCTGCCTGCCTTCCTCTTCAACGGGACATGTTGCTCCTGGGCATAAGGGAGATGTGATCCTTGATTTTGGACCAGCTTTCCTGGGCTTCCCTCCCCTCCAAGGCTTTGTCCCATGGTACCCTACCAAGAAGTTCCTTCAAGAGACCAAAATCTGCTCTTTTGAAATTGGGGGTAGTAAGCTTGCTTCACTCCTTCCTTGCTTCCCTAAGGATCCTGAATTTAAATTGTTTCAGTTTCTCAAACAATGGTCAATGTAGTTTCTTCCTCTGCCAGTTATTGTTCACCCACTGAGTGATCCTCTGGAAACAGTTTAATGTGTGAGTGGTTGATCCAAGCTTCTTTTCCTGTAACTTTTACAGCCAAGCAAGAACTTAGTAAGACAGTATATGGCCTTCCCACCTTGCTTCCAATTTAGATTTACCAGAAACTACTTTTATTAAAACTCTGTCCTCAGGCTGCAAAACATGTACCTGTATCTCCAAAGGGGTGGGATTATACCGCTAAGCGTGATCTTATTTAATTTTGAAACATCCTTATAAATTTAGAGCATAAAGTTTTAAATACTCATCTCCATTTAAGAGGCTGGTTTTTGCTAGGATGTAAGTTCCCAGTATAGCTAAATGTCTCCCGGAAAGGACTTTGGTGCGTGATAGGCCAACAAGTTGTCTTGGGGCACTTCAAATGTCCCATAATGCTAAATTTAATTATTCTGGCCATTTTAACCTTGTATGTGTGCAAATTTTAGCTGTTCTCTCCTTAACGGTTTGATTCATCCTTTCTAGACAACCAAATGATTGAGGGTGATGAGAAATGTGCAGACTTTTTCTATTCCTACACTTTTTATGAATTCGATTGATTATTTCTGCTATGAAATGCAGCCCTGTGTCTGATCTAATAGATTCTGGTACTCCATACTCAGGAATAATGTCTTTAAGGAGACCTTTTATTACTCCTCCTTTTCTTGTTGGGAAAGCCTTCAATCATCTTGATAATTGGTCTACTATCACTAGTAAATATTTATATCCACATACTGCAGTCATATCAGCATAATCTACTTGCAATCTTTAGAATGGGAAAAAAGCCCATGGTACACATCCCAATTCATGCTTAGGTTTTATATTTGAGAATTTCTAACAGGTAGGACAGGCATTAATACTTCTTTTAGCATCTGTATAGACATTTGGTGCTACTCATGCTTGCTGCACGTCAATAGACACTGCTTCTACTCTTCCATGACCTTTATCATGAAGCCATCTGGTTATAGTCATTATTGGTAAGGCAGGTTTTCCCTCTGTTGTCCCTATCCCATCTTTATTTGTGACTGCTTCCCATTTTCTCCACTGTTCTTTTTCTTTATTTGTCACACCTGATGGACATAATTTTCTTGGATCAGGCCATAACTCTCATCTGAAACAATCGCCATAGTCTTTAACGGAGGTTGGTGAGCCACAGCTTTCACTGTTGTGGGTTTGGTTGTTTTGGTGTTTTTTTTTTTGTTGGTTGGTTAGGAGCCATCTGCCTTACAATATATTAACCCATACATAGAGACCTGCAATATAATCATCTGAGGTGTATAACTAGGAAAAAGAAACAGGGGTAGCATGGGCATGATCCTCATTTTTTCAGATAAAAATGCTAAAGTAGGCTGAGATGAGCCTCACAGTGAAGACCTGTTCATTGACCACAGCAGGAACTCAGCACAGCTCTCTCAGACTGCCCTCTTTCACTCCACCTTACCAGAAATGAAATTGCTAAGAGGAGCTATGACTTAATCTGAGACTTGGCATCATGACATAAGAGTTCCAGGCTCTTTTTTCCAACTCTAAGTCACCTGCCTATCTCTATTTGCCAGACCTCATTGTGATGCAGATGCAAACAAATTGTTTTGACTAGCTTACATGATCTGAAATCAAAGTGTATGGCTCAACATTTTCTTGGCTTGCCCAACACAGTTAAAAAGAAGGTACAGCAGAATTTTTTATAATCTGAACACATTGTGTATTTAGCATAGGGCATGAAACTTTTCATGCTACTACACTGGCAGTTGCCACAATGTGAAGACTGTTCACAATTTTTACCTCTCTGAAAATGAATGTTCACAATTTTTACCTCTCTGAAAATGAATGCTTTGTCAAAAATGCGAAGTAGTAGAAGACAGAAGGATTTCTGTATACATTAAATATTTTAATTATCATGGTAGCCAAAGCAAGTGAGAGTTTGATGAACTCAGACATCATATTCTGGAGTAATAAGCATTTGCCATCACTGGATCTCAAAGAGAACATTTATTTTTACTGAAATATATTTTTTGATTATTTGGATCTGTGTTCTCTTTCTACTTGTGCATAATTTTATTCAGCCCTTTTGTTTACACCACAACTTCTATACTAGAAAAAACCCCTAGGTTTCTAGATATCAGAGAAATCAAGAAAAAAATAGACTTCTCTTCCTTTCTTAGCTCTCTGAATCCACCCATATGATATCTTATGTTTTTTCTTCTAGCTATTCTTAAGAGCTATATATATACAAGATTTATATGCTGAGTATGTTGTATATTCTAGGGTAAAGAATTCACTGATTAATTGCTTTTAAGCTGGATTTTTATTTTACCCACTCCATTGTTCATCCTAAGTTTTTGACATTTCAGTCAGGTTCAAAGCTTCTTGTAGTATTTCTAAGACATCTGCAACTGAGCATGACCATTTGCACAGATCTTGTATCAGAGGTTCATCTCAGTGCCTGTACTGTCATAGAACAGGACCCATGATGAGATGGAAAAACAGTAGCATGCTCTTCTAAAGGCTGTGCAGACAGAACTGCTCACTTCTCTTCCCTAAAGTCTCTGTCTCCATTTCTAGCTTACCTCATTGCTCTCCATATTTTTTCCATCTACAAATTGGTATCTTCACTAACCCCTTCCTGCTTAATTCTCAACCTTCAGCCTCCATAACTCCAGATGTTCATCTCCTGCAGTTCCTCCTAGCCCTCTGCCTCTTCTGTCTTGTGCCTAAGAACCCCATTCCACTGTTCTCCTTGTTCCCTGGACTTACTTTCTTGCTTTTATAAAATTGATTTTTGTCCCATCCTTGAGACATAATATCAGCCTTGCCTGCCAAGGAGTCTTTAGTCAGCACTGCCTCTGAGGCCAAAGTTAAGATAGTAGCACTCATTTTAAATAAACATAGTAATGCCTGTTCAGAGCAGCAGCATTGGAGATGGTGTGAGCAAGCTCAGAGGAGCTGTTTTGCAGGAAATGCCTCCCTCTTGCACCTCTCCTTCCTGCTCTTCAGGTAATTCTGTGACTAAGTCTCTAGGTCTTTGCTTTCTCAAGACTGACAGGAAAAAAAAGGGACACCACTTAAGAAAAACAAGCCCCCATGCTCCCAGTGTCTTCCCCTGCAAATCTACAGACCTATATCCCAAACCCAGTACACTTTAAGATGTTTCAGAATCAACCATGTTAAACATTGGGATACAGCCTTCTAAGGACTAGGGCAACCAGCATTACATTTCTGAGGTGATTGTCTTAATCACTTTAAGATTTTAGTTTCTGTGGCTATTCTACCACCACTCCCCCTCTCCCCATGCCCTGCCTAGTCTAGATTGTATACAGTCCCTAGTAAGCCCAACATGGCCAACAGCTTGGAAGAAAAGAAAGGGAGGAGGGGAAAAAAAACAACAAATAACAAACCAAGAAACAAAAAGGTAGGAAGCCGGGCTTCTGCAGCATCTGCACTTGACATAATGTTGTTGAAATATTCTATGCATGCAGCACCATGCATTAATCTGTAGATAATCCTTGTTGCCGTCCACAGGAGTCATGCTTCTGCAGAGCTGAAATCACAGTAATGGTGTCACAAATGGGAAGATGAAAATGGTTCATTCAGACAAGAAAGCTGCTTATTCTACCAAGAAAAGCAAGCCTCTTATTCCAGTGCATTTAGAAAATTATTTTCTGAGAGAAAGAGTGCAGTTTTCTTTGCCTTAAGTATATTATTCCATCTTAGATGATGAACAGTCTACACAACAAAGAGAAATAAATAACGTATCTAGAATGTTACATATGATATTATAATATTTATTGAATGTATATACTTAATAGTAACACTTTGATATGTCATCATTTGGCTGTGAGGAAAAAAAAAAATCTACAAGGTCAAGATACTGCTTGTGGGTGTTAAGATCCACTGACCTCAGGCAACCTGTATCTGCTGATGCCAGCAAGGACTACGACCCCCAGTCACTCATCTCTCTCTGAAGAGTAAGGGTGTAGGACACAGGACATACTCCACACTTCTACTTCTGTAAGGGCTTTAAGGCAGTCTGCACGCAGTGTGTGAAATGCAGCAAAATTGTAGCACACTGAAAGTTTGACAATGTTCTTTTGATAACCTACTTCTTCAAAGCAATATTCTCTCATCAGCTTATCCTTCTTCTGGCCCTCTACTTGAGGCCTTTGTCCCTTCCTCTCCTTGGAACTGTGCATTACAATTGAGCTCTGAAGCTAAGCAGTCTTCTCCAGAAGCCAACTGTACAGACTAATTTTCTATTCTTCTGAAAATTCACACACCAATGAAGTGTGCTTTGAGGTATATTTGAGGTCCTTTTATGCAGTTTTACTCCTACAGGTCTTTTGCTGTTTCCACCACTTACTTCCATACTAAATACTTTATTAGGTTGCTAGTGTGTGTACAGGCTATTCCTGTTCCTTTAACTCCTTATTCTGAAAATAAAAAATTCTGTGTTAGGACTCTGGCATAGTGGAAGGAGGCAGTGATATGCAGGGCTTGGGGCATGCAACAAGGAGAATGCTGTCAGCATAGAAAAAAACCTATTAAAAATACAGCAACAACAATCCCACATGTGAGTATTGCTGCTAACCATGGTGCACTCTTGTCACGATCCGGTATTCAGATACGTGGCAATCTTTTATGATCTTGCCAGGACAAAACAAAGATAACACAACATCAGGTGCACAAAGAGGCACCGGGGCTGGCGTGCAGTCTTACGAGAGATGGGGCAGAACCCCCTTGCTTTCTAAGACTCCTCACCACAGTGGGAGGCTGGTGCAGCTGGATTCTGCCTTCCCGCTCCTGGGATGAGCCGCACAGCAGCTGCTCCCTTTGTTGCCCAGCAGGACCTGAGAAGAAGTTTAAAGGTGATCCCAAATGGTGAAATTAAGACGCAAACGAGGTCAGATGTCACGCGCACAACAAACTTTTATTAGAGTAACACAACAAAGTCCCTAGAGCGGATAGGACAGGGAGGAAAACAGAGACAGAAAAGAAAGGAGAAAGCAGAAATACAGAGGACAGAAAGCGAGAGCATAGTTACCACCACGGTCCAGCGATGTCGTCGGTGGGGAAGTGGTTCCTGGTGGGGAAGTGCTTCCCATGCACCCATAGAGTCTCAGATTCTTATGCAGTTCTTGCCCACTGCACCCCCACTTTTCTTCCTAAATAAGTGAGAAAATCCTTCTATCTTCTCCATGCTCGTCAGGGATAGCAGGGGGCAGGTATGATGCCAGAGGCTATGTAGTCTTTGGCTAATTGATGAGATCAGCCATTACAAAAGAGGAGGTTGAGACAACTGGCACCACAGGATTAGTTTGTTGCAGTGGAGTTTCAGTCCTAGGAAGTGGCTTGAAACCGGCACTCTGTCTTGTCCTGCTAAGTCGGTGGTTTTCATGAGATATCAGGGCCTGGTTATCACTGAATATTCTGCTCCCAGCGCCAGCTGTAGAACTCCTTTGTCTCTGATCTCAGCATGTCCCACACTGAACTCCCCAGTTCTCAGGTACTCGTCACAGGAGGGGAAGCAAAATGGTTGGGTGGGTTGCTGAGACATCTCTTTAGTCCATCAGCAAATGTTGTTTAACTATCAGATGCCACAAGACAGACAACAGATATCCTGAGTGCCACAGTCCATCACTTATCTCTTGGATTGTTCGAGACAAGCACTATACATCCTGAATGCCACAACTCTGAATGCAGATATTTACCTTGTTCCCAAACTTTAATAATTGTGTTTTTAAGGCTTTATTCTAGAATCTTTGCTGAAATCATGCAAATTACTATAGATAAAATTCATACATATCAAGATTTTTAAAATTGTAAGAGCTTGGACTGCCCTTATCAGAAATCCTAACATTGCAGCTCACTGCTTTTTGGCAAAAATTGTTCTTCACTGCTGTACCTCAAGAGGCCTATGAATGCCTTAATTCCATGTGTGGCTAAAGGGTGGCAGCTTTCTCACTTTGTCTTCCCCATCTCTTTTGACTTTTTCAGTTAATACATTTTTCCATTTTCTTCTGTCCTCCCTTCTTTAACAGAGGCATGGTTTTATTCATTTCTCCTCAGACTTCCTCACTTACCTCTGTCAGCTCTGTTTCCCTACCCAACAAGAAGCTGTGCACTGCTGAAAAGCATCTTTTGAAGCTACCTGAGCACTGTGGGAATACAGAATTGAGGATGAAGCATTGCAGGTTGCTGCTTTAGACTGCACATCTATACTTGTTAGCTACTGTTTTTTTCCCCTCTACTACATAAAAGACCAGATCAGCAACAAGGCAGAAAGAGATGTTGCTTTCAAGGGATCACCTGCCATTTCACCTACAGATATAACAGCAGGTTTTCAGCATTCTTCACTTCTATCTTTGCATATTCATCTGTGAAAAAGCAATAAACTACACTATAATGACAAAGTGCATAGGTACATTTCACACCCCTCCTTGAGGAGCTTTAGGAAAAGGTGCAAGAAACAGTTCAGATCCACACTGAATCCTTGTGTAGAGCTAACAGAACTTTCAAAGCTGAAAACCCTCAGAAGCACAGTCTCCTATATAGCCCTAGTGCCTTGCATGAGAAGTCCCTGAAGTCAGAAGCATTCTTCGGCTTGATACAGTTTCCAGCTTTAGATGCTATGAGTAGAAGAGGGCAAAATCATAATGCTCACACAGTGAGCAAGGAAGTATACTCACTTCTGTTAACCCTGCTAGATAGGAAAATACACAGTAGAATTCAAACTTACTTTTATTTTTAAATTCAGTTTTTCAAGGAAAAATGAACTTCAAAATAAATTTGAATTTAATGGTTTATTTGGTAAATAAATGACCACTGTCTTTTTCCTCCCCTTTGCAACTCAAGTATTTCACTACACATATACCACTACAAACATGCACTACAGCAGCTTACTGCTGATAACACAAAAACTGGATACCAAACACCACTTCCCCCAATATATGATAGGCACTGCAAATGAACTCTATGTACCTGTTGTTACCTCGTCTTA
Organism: Apus apus; assembly: GCF_020740795.1. NCBI lineage: Eukaryota > Metazoa > Chordata > Aves > Apodiformes > Apodidae > Apus > Apus apus. The sequence continues at coordinate 90,167,496 of NC_067282.1, read as the reverse complement.
AAGAAGCTGGAGAGTGATGATGAGCAGAGCAGTAGACAGAGACAACAAAAAAACATCTTCTCACCTTGTCACCTTTCAGAGCACCACTCCAGACACGCAGCTCAAACACAATTCTGGGTAGTGCTACAAGCGTGACTGCATAACTCAGGGGAATAGACCAGAAGCAACATACATTTCAGATATATTCCATTATAGCAGTCCCCTTGGAAGGCTAAGAGAGACTGGTTTTTTTTTATAACTAGATTTTCAGAGATTTATAAAATACCTGCTAAACCCTCACTACAATTGTCAGACAAGCAGGAAGAGACTTACATCTCTTAAAATTAGGTGTCAAAGTTAATTGCATAGTTAGAGCAAATGATTTACGTGAAGTAAGTTATCTAGGTTCCTCCTGTGTCTTGAGCTGATTATCTTCTCTCATCGAGTGTAGTGGAAATCTAAAATAAATTGTTCTGGTTGGGTGGGTTTTTTGGTAGCGGGGGAAGGGCAGCAGGAGTGGCTCCAGTAAGAAGCTGAGAAGCTCTCCCTGCACCGAACCCAGCCAAGGAGCCATTAGAGGGACAACAGATACCTCTCTGCTATTAACATAGGAAAGAACTGATACAACACCTGAGCAGAGAGGCATCTGGGGGAGAAGAGCTGCGCTGGAGAGGAGAGTGGGGCTGGTGAAGGAGAGCGGTGCTGGTGGTTGGTGAGGAAGAAGGGGAAGAAGGTGCCCAGGCAGAAGTTTCCCTGCAACCCATGGTGAGATGGCAGCTGTCCCCCTGCACTCATGGAGGACCATGGTGGAATATTCCCTGAAGGCACCAGGAGGGTGAACTTGGGTTTGCTGCCAGTGGGCTTGGATTATGCAGCTGTGGAAGATTTCGCAGCAGGAGAGGTGACTATTCCCGAAGCAGACCGTGACTCTGTGGGAAGCCCAGGCTGGAGCAGCTCCTGACCTCATGGGAAGGACTCATGAAGGAGAGGTGCATGGAGGACTCTCTCCTATGGGAGCGACTCTGTGGGGAAACAAGGGAGAGGGGAGGACTAAGGAATTCTTCTCCCTGAGGAGGAAGTAGAGGAACCATCAGCCTGTGAACTGACTCTAAACCCCATCCCCTGTCCCCCTGTGCCGCTGGGGGGAAGGAGGGAGAGAAACCAGGAGCAAAGTGATTTGGGCCTGGGAAGAAGGGAGGGGTGGCGGCAACGTATGTAAGCACTGCTCTTTGTTTTGTCTTTGCCCTGTGTGCAGTTGACTAGTGTTAAATTAAATTACTATTTTTCCCCAAGATGAGTCTGTTTTTCCCGTGACCTTAATCAGTGAAGAACCCTCCTTGTCCTTTGTCTCAACCCATGAGCTTCTAGTTGTCTTTTGTCCTCTCCATCGCAGTTTGGGGAGGGGGGAAGGGGAATTGAGTTGAGTGAGAGGGCATGTGGCCGGTTCTTTGTTGTCATGTTTGGCCCAAACCATGACATGCACTAATGATTTCATATCTTACAATGACTAGCATCTGGAGGCCTGAAAGGGCACCTTAGAAAAGGGAGAAAATGAGGGAGGCAGAACTACGGTTTAAAATATTACATACGAAAAAAATAAATGATTCTAATTTCACACTTCTAGTGGAATTCACATTTAAAGATAAGAGCTCAAAAATAACAGAACACAGAAAAGCATTATTGTTCTGGAAATTTTCGGGATCACTTTTTCATTTTTATATCCTCTTTCCTTTTCCTGAAGGATAAGCAGATAAAACAACGTGAGAACAGCAGTGCTTAATATGAAAAAGAAACTGACAAGGGCTTTTTTCATAACTCTAAATAAGTCATGCAAAATAGCTTGTGCATCATAAAATATTGACACTTGCAATTCTAAAAACAAATAAAAAACCTACAAGATTTTTTTTACCTTAACTAATCCTAAATTGAGCAAAAATCATGAGAAGCTACTTACAGCAACTTATGTTATAAATTGTATCTATCTCAAAAATAAAAAACAAAACAAACCAAAACAACTTTGAAACTTTTGTAAGTCATAAAGTCTTTGTAACACTATTTTATTTAAAGAAAAAAACAAAACAAAACCAAAAAACCTCACAGCAACAACAAAACTAAAAAACAATTAAAATACTATTTTCCTCTGATGTGCTCATACAAGTAGTTAGTAGCCCTTATCTATACAGATCCTCAGGAAAATATTCACCACTTTCTTTCCCTACCTCCCCTACCCCCCTCCAGCTACTAAAAACATGTACATTTCTTACCTTTAAAAGTCCTGGTCTGTTTCAGCCACAGATGAGGAATCCAGTGTACTACTGGCTATTCAAACTCTTCTTAAAACCTGCTGGGAGAGAAACGTGCTAGGGCTAGACTTTGAGGTGGATCAAGTTGAGTTAATTTGAAAATGTTGCCTGTGATGGAGGTGTTTTTCCCGTTTAAGGCTGCAAGTTCTAACCTCAAATAATTGCTAATTTGAACTAGTGTGTCCTGGTTTGAGCCAGGATGAAGCCAATTTTCCTTTTACTGGGTTGTGATTTTTTGTTTGTTTTGTTTTGTTTTTTCTCCCTTCAGTAAGCTTTCTTTTAACTAGTACCAGAGTGTTCCAGCTAGGAATGATAACAAACAGTGGAATGTTTTTCTGTCTGCTGGGTCTTCACTCTGCTGGCTCAGACACTATGGGGAGATCTATAATCCCCCCCTGTAGGAGGCTGAATTAGACAGACAGCAAAATTGGCCAGAGATATTCCATTCCATATATCTACGTAAGCTCAGAGGAAGGTCAGAGACCACAGAAGACAACTTCCTTCCTTCTTCTTCTTCCCTTCTCTTCCATCCATGGCTGGCGTCCAGGGAGGACTCCATCCATCCATCCATCACCGTCGACCCCCAGGCTCGAGCTCTCCTGACCCTCATCACTCTGTGCTTTCTCCAGAAGCAGTCTGGGATTTTTCGGCACTGTTCACAGCTCAGGAGAGTGTGGTGGGAGTTGCTGGGGGTGGGGAGAGGTGAGAGGCTTTTGCACATACCTAAACATATTTGTTTGTAATGGTATATATTTTCTTTTACCATTAGTGTTTAATTAATGCTGTGCAGTTTAGTTTTCAATCCAGCAAAGTCTCTCTCTTTTTCTCTCCCTCCTTCTCTACCTGGGTGGTAGAGCAGAGAGCGGCAGCGGCTTCCAGAGGGGAGACACGAGGACAGGCGCGAGGGCAGGCGCGAGAGCAGGCAGGGAGCAGTGGGTGCCTTCTCATAGCAAGACAGGCAAACTAGTAGCTAGATAGATCATGGTCGCAACGCGCCCGAAAACCATAGTGAAGAAGAATGTGGGGACTCAGACGGAGCTCCCAAGCAGGCACGCAGCCGTGCAGGTCTCTGGCTGCAGTGAATGCCTGAGCCTGGCACTGGTATCGGAGGGAGACAGTGAGAACACATGTGTGCGGTGTGAACAAGTAAACGATCTCCTCAGGCAGGTGGTTGAACTGACAGAGGAGGTTGAAAGACTACGGACCATTAGAGAGTGTGAGAGAGAAATAGATTGGTGGAGTTGTACCCTGAGGCAGGGGCAGATGCAAGAGGTTGAGGAGGTTGAGAAAGCGACGGATCCCCTCCCCTCCTGTCACCAGACAGAAGCAGAGGACTTAAGAGATATGAAGGAATGGAAGGAGGTCCGACCTCGTAGAGGCAAGAAAAAATCCTCCCAACCTCTTCCGCCCTCCCAATTGCCCTTGAACAATAGATATGAGGCCTTAGAAATTCAGGGACAGGAAAATGAAGTTGAAGGAGTAGACTTATCTAATGAAGCACCTAGGACTCGTCAGTCACCCCGAGTCCTTAGGACTTCTTCAATCAAGAAGGAAAGGAGAGTAATTGTGGTGGGCGACTCCCTTCTGAGGGGAACAGAAGGGCCCATCTGTCGACCGGACCCATCCCACAGGGAGGTCTGTTGCCTCCCTGGGGCTCGGATTAGGGATGTTAAAAGGAAACTCCCTAATCTTGTAGAGTCCTCCGATTACTACCCACTGCTGATTTTTCAGGTTGGCAGTGACGAAATCATTACACGAAACGTAAGGGCAATGAAGAGAGACTTCAGGGCCCTGGGACGGCTAGTTAGGGGGTCTGGAGCGCAAGTAGTGTTTGCCTCCATTCCTCCTGCAAGAATGGGTGGGGAGGTAAATAGGAAGAGGTTACAGGTCAACGAATGGCTAAGAGACTGGTGCCAAAGACAGGGTTTTGGTTTTTTTGATCATGGGCTGATATATGAGACACCTGGCCTGATGGTGGCAGGTGGGATGCACTTGTCCCAGAGGGGGAAGAGGCTTTTGGGGCAGGACTTAGCAGGGCTCATCGAGAGGGCTTTAAACTAGGCGTGATGGGGGAAAGGGAGAAAACTGAGTCTGTTAGGGACAAGCCCAAGAGGAACACACCAGGGCCCGAAGGCAGGTGGTCTGAGGAGGATTTGGTCCCACCAGAGTGCTCTGTTTGCTTCCTGAAATGCCTGTATGCTAATGCACGCAGTATGGGGAATAAGCAGGAAGAGTTAGAGGTCTGTGTACGGGCTAAGGGTTATGATCTGGTAGCAATAACAGAGACATGGTGGGACAGCTCACATGACTGGAATGTGGTCATGGATGGTTATGTGCTTTTTAGGAAAGATAGGGCGGGGAAGTGAGGTGGTGGAGTTGCTCTTTATGTGAGAGAGCAGCTAGAATGTATCGAGTTTTGTGCAGGGGCCGATGTGGGGCAAGTTGAAAGTCTGTGGGTAAGAATTAAGAGGCAGGCTGGTGTGGGTGATACAGTTGTGGGGGTCTACTACAGACCTCCAGATCAAGATGAGGAAGTTGATGAGGCTTTCTACAGGCAGTTGAAAGCAGCCTCACAACTACAGGCCCTAGTACTCATGGGAGATTTTAACTACCCCGATATCTGCTGGAAGACTTACACAGCCAGCCTTTCACAGTCTAGGAGGTTCCTCCAGTGCATTGATGATAACTTCTTAATGCAAATGGTGGACAAGCCAACTAGAAGAGGAGCGCTGCTGGATCTTGTATTAACTAACAAGGAGGGCCTTGTTGAAGCAGTGGTGGTCAATGGCAGCCTTGGCTGCAGTGACCACGAGATGGTGGAGTTCAGGATCCTGTGTGGAAGGAACAGAATACCCAGCAGGATCAGAACCCTGGACTTCCACAAGGCAAACTTTGGCCTCCTTAATCAACTGTTAAGGGAAATCCCATGGGACAGGGTGCTAGAAGGTAAAGGGGCTCAAGATAGCTGGTCAACATTCAAGGACCACTTCTTGCGAGCACAGGATCAGAGCATCCCAATGGTTAGGAAATCTAGTAAGGGAGCTAGGAGACCTGCATGGTTAAAAAAGGAACTACTGGGCAAACTCAAGTGGAAGAGGAAAATCTACAGATCATGGAAGGAGGGGCTGGTCACTTGGGAGGAATATAGGTCTGTTGTCAGAGGATGTAGGGAGGCAACTAGGAAAGCTAAGGCCTCCTTGGAACTTAACCTTGCAAGTCAGGTTAAGGATAATAGAAAGGGCTTTTTCAAATACATAGCTAACAAATCTAACACTAGAGGCAATATTGGCCCTCTGATGAACGAGGTGGGAGCCCTGGTGACAGAGGATATAAAGAAGGCAGAGGTGCTGAACGCCTTCTTTGCCTCTGTCTTTACTCCTGCAGGCTTTCCCCATGAGCCCCAGATTCATATAGCCCCAGAAGAAGTCAAGATAGAGGAGGAGTTTGCCCAGGTAGATGAGGATTGGGTTAGGGATCAGTTGAGTAATCTGGACATCCATAAATCGATGGGTCCAGATGGAATGCACCCAAGGGTGCTGAGGGAGCTGGCGGAGGTCATTGCTAGGCCACTCTCCATCATCTTTGGTAAGTCATGGGTAACAGGAGAGGTGCCTGAGGACTGGAGGATAGCAAATGTCACACCAGTCTACAAGAAGGGCAAGAAGGAAGACCCGGGTAACTATAGACCGGTCAGCCTCACCTCCATCCCTGGAAAGGTGATGGAACAACTTGTCCTTGGCACTATTTCTAGACATATCAAGGATATGGGGGTCATCAGGAGCAGTCAGCATGGTTTTATCAAGGGTAAATCATGTTTGACTAACCTCATAGCCTTCTATGAGGAGATTACTAGGTAGAGCGGTAGATGTGGTATGCCTTGATTTCAGTAAAGCATTTGACACCGTCTCCCACAGCATCCTTGTAGATAAGTTGATCAGGTATGGGTTTGGTGATCAGGTAGTGAGATGGATCAAGAACTGGTTGAAAGGAAGGAGGCAGAGAGTTGTAGTCAATGGGGCAGAATCTGGTTGGAGGTGTGTGACCAGTGGAGTCCCTCAGGGGTCAGTACTGGGACCGGTGTTGTTCAACATCTTCATCAACGACCTGGATGAGGGTATGGAATGTACCCTCAGCAAGTTTGCTGATGACATAAAGCTGGGAGGAGTGGCTGACACACCAGAAGGCTGTGCTGCCATTCAGAGAGACTTAGACAGGCTGGAGAGTTGGGCGGGGAGAAACATGATGAAGTTCAACAAGGGCAGGTGTAGAGTTCTGCATTTGGGGAAGAAAAACACCATGCACCAGTACAGGTTGGGGGCTGACCTGCTGGAGAGCAGTGTAGGAGAAAGGGACCTGGGAATCCTGGTAGACAGGAGGATGACCATGAGCCAGCAATGTGCCCTTGTGGCCAAGAAGGCCAACGGCATCCTGGGGTGCATTAGAAAGGGTGTGGTTAGTAGGTCAAGAGAGGTTCTCCTACCTCTTTATTCTGCATTGGTGAGGCCGCATCTGGAGAATTGTGTCCAGTTCTGGGCCCCTCAGTTCAAGAAGGACAGGCAACTGCTGGAAAGAGTCCAGCGCAGAGCTACAAAGATGATTAAGGGAGTAGAACATCTCCCTTATGAGGAAAGGCTGAGGGAGCTGGGTCTCTTTAGTTTGGAGAAAAGGAGACTGAGGGGTGACCTCATTAATGTTTACAAATACGTAAGGGGTGAGTGTCAGGGAGATGAAGTTAGGCTTTTCTCAGTGATGACCAGTGATAGGACAAGGGGTAATGGGTGGAAATTGGAGCACAGGAGGTTCAAGGTGAATATACGAAAAAATTTTTTTACTGTGAGAGTGACAGAGCACTGGAACAGGCTGCCCAGAGATGTTGTGGAGTCTCCTTCACTGGAGACATTCAAAACCCACCTGGATGCGTTCTTGTGTGATGTGCTCTAGGTGACCCTGCTCTAGCAGGGGGGGTTGGACTAGATGATCTTTCGAGGTCCCTTCCAACCCCTAAGATTCTATGATTCTATGATTCTATGATTCTATGAAGAGGGAGGGGATCAAGAGCATTGTTGTCAGTCCTGAGTCAAAGGGTGACACAGTGTTAGTGGAGGATGTTGCAAGTAAGAAGTCCTGTTTTCTGTGTGCAAGAGCAATACAACTGATTTACTGTGTGTGTTCAGAAACAGGCTCTGTCACAGGTATGGAAAGACCGGGCTCTGTGAGGTATGTGTAGTAAAACTATCCTTTCTTGTGTATGTCAGGAGTACTTATCTTGGATAGGTGGATAGCTGTGCCTGATGTTGAATTTACAATACCAGGGGTAGGCTCAGGGTTCGAGATAATTGTGTTAAAAGGGCATGCTGCATCCCTTCGAGTAGGACAGTGAAGTTAAACAGGGAGTAACTCCACTTCTGGTTCTGCCTGTGTTACTGATCCTAGCCCTAGGCCCTGATGCATGACTAGCTCTTCTTCTGAACAACTTCTAATACGTAAAAATACAAATATTACCTCTTTTCCTAATGCTTGCAAAACATTACTTAAGAGTTAAATATTTGATAGTGACAACAGCAGTAAAAAGAAACATTTTCAGGAAATGAAACACCACACACAAATCAATTTTGTTGTACATTTTCATGATTTAAATAGTTCAGTACTGTTTTCCCCCCCCCCCCAAACTACAGTTCTTCACAGCTTGAGTCATAAAGTGAGACTAAGAAGAGGGGAAGTAATTTCTGAAATCTCCCAATACTGCTAATCGTTTGAAATTGACTTAAAGTTTTGAAAACAAATTTTCAGGAAAAATATATTCAGAATAAGGAAAAAAAACCACCAAACCCCCAAACCCTAGTTCTTATGCACTTTGTAGCTTAAAGGTAGTTTTGGTTGGTTGGATTTTTGGTTTTGGTTGGTTGTTTTGGGTTTTGTTGTTGTTGCTTGGTTTGTGGTTTTTTTGTTTTCCTTTGGTTTTGTTCTTTTAGTTTAGAGCTTTTTAAGTCAATGTTTTCCTATGGAGAATGAGGCTAGGGAGAGGGGATTTTATGCTTTATAACTATTCCATATTACCAATAGAGTGAAACCTGTATGAAGATTTAGAATTGCATGGAGGCAGAGAACAGAAAAAAGGAATAGTATGAAAGACGGAAGATGAGAGCAAATATTGTAAGGAATTGTCTGGTTCCTTTCTGTGTACTCTGTTAACATCCAACTGGCAAAAAGCCTTCTAGCATATGAATGGGAAATTCTGCAAGAGCAAAGACTGCAACCTGAGTGAAAGAAGTCATAGGCTGTATTTAGTACAATACTCTGAAGGCAGCAGACTTGAGGTCCATTTTTAAAAAAGAAGAATTTAGTCTTCTATATAGAGACATTTTAAAACAGTTCAACAAACATTTCCAGTTGTATGCCATTAGTTTACATTACATTTCCATGTTATGAGTATGTTTTTGAATCTAAACACTTCTGCATATTTCACTCTACACAATAGTGAGTGAGATTGTGAGTATTCGTAATCATTTAGTACTAAAGCAAATTTAGAAATGTTGGAAATTATCTCCAGTTACCATTTGTGTAATTAAAAAGTCGAGAGGATTGTGTATAAAGGGGAGGATTAATGGTGGAGTCCAGTCTGTAGGCAGCTTCCCAGTTTCTCTCCCTCTCTCTCTGACCTTACCAACTCCTGGTCATAATTTGTGTCTGAGTCTGATTTGCCCTGGGAACAAGGTATGATAACCCTGCTTATGGGACTCCAACTTGCACAGTGCTCCAGCAGTGGTGTAGAGGCAGCGAGTGTTGAAACACAGGTCAGATACTCAAGTGAGTGCCTTGACAGTGTGGGAATTGTTATGCCAAATTTATGAAACATGCAGCTGCTGCAGAAGGGATGGACAGGTGAAGCAGCATGTTACTCTTTTCTTTGAAATTGCTAAACTCTTCTGTGTGAAATTTGCTGATGCACTTGTGTGAGCATGATATCCAGCAAGAGAAAAAAATTGTGTCTGGGTAGAGGTCTGCCAAAATTACAAGCAACTGAAAACATGACCTTTTAAAGGAAAACACCAAATAACAATTGATACATAGCAATTATATTAAATAACTCTAGGGACTATGTATCTGATTGCAGAGAACAAGTTGGTTGTGTTTTTTTTCTTTTTTTTGTTTAAAGGGTCCGTGTTTCAAACACTGAGTAAGATTTTTTTAAAGGTATAAGAATGCTTACAAGAAGTATGGAGAGTTTTAAGAGCAGTATGATTTTTTGTTTCATTAGAGGGGAGGAGCACTGGATTGAAGTTGTTCTAAACAATAAAGTTGCTTTGGATGCTGATTAATTGATTTCTAGAGACAGAGTTAATAAGAAATTCACTTAGCCACAAGTGAGAGTTACATGGATTAGGTATAAAAATGTCTATTTTTTCTTCTGACCCAAATTAGTGGGTAACTTTCATCCTCATGGCTTAATTTCAAAGAGTCCTTGAAAACATCTGCCTACTTACTGAATTTCTGCTACTTGTACAGATTCAACACCTAATTTGTTCTGAAGACTTAAGAGACCTGATCTTGGCTAGTCTTTTTTCTGTCTTAATGGAATTTATGACAGTATGGAAAGTTTTGGCAGCAGGCAATGCTTTCCCAATTAAAGGGTAATGACCTGCAGGCAATGGATGTAACAAATCTGGTGAAGCAGAAGTTAGACTAACAGTGATATGTTTCTTATCAAAAGGGAAAAGCATTATGTGATTATTTCATAGAGGATAAATCACAACTTAATCATAACCTGTAACATTTATTATAATAGTGACAGTACACGGTATGACAAGTGCTGACATGCTATTTTTTACATATGGTATTTGTAAGAGAATGAGTTAGACTGAAATAATCTGCTTTAAAAGACTGACAGCTATATATCCTTCAGCCCAGGGACCAGGTTGTTTGCTATACAGGCTTCAGTTTGTTGCATCATAAATTTGTGACTTTGGTACAGTTTCAGTGAGAAATTGTTGAAAGATGAGTATGCCAGAGCTACATAACACAAGGAAAGTTGAAACCTAGATAGACTGTTGAGATGACAACTGTTATCAGCTTAATGGTTTGAGAGAAATAACACTTACATGAAAACATTTGAAAAAAACACAAAGAAAAAGAAATGCAGGGTGGCAGTGTGTAACAGCATCAAGAGCCAAGCTTTCCAAAGGGATAGTGGAGGCTGATACCTTCATAGTACCATAGAATGGTTGGGGTTGAAAGGGATCTTAAAGATCACCTAGTTCTAAACCCCCTGCATGAGAAGGGACACCTTCCACTACCACTAGACCAGGTTGCCCAAAGCCCTATCCAACCTGTCCTTGAAGACTTGCAGGGGTGAGGCATTCACAGCCTCCCTGGGCAACCTGTTCCAGTGTCTCACCACCCTCAAACTAAATAATTTATTTCAAATGTCTAACCTAAATCTACCCTCTTCCAGTTTAAAGCCAATACCCCTTGTCCTCTCACTACATGCCCTTATAAATAGTCCCTCCTCAGTTTTCACGTAGGCCCCTTTCAAGTACTGGAAGGCTGCCTAAGGTCTCCAAGGAGCCTTATCATAGAATCATAGAATCATAGAATCCTAGGGGTTGGAAGGGACCTCGAAAGATCATCTAGTCCAACCCCCCTGCCAGAGCAGGGTCATCTAGAGCACATCACACAGGAAGGCGTCCAGGTGGGTTTTGCATGTCTCCAGAGAAGGAGACTCCACAACCTCCCTGGGCAGCCTGTTCCAGTGCTCTGTCACTCTCACAGTAAAAAAAAATTTTTGAATATTCACCTTGAACCTCCTATGCTCCAATTTGATCCCATTACCCCTTGTCCTATCACTGGTCAACACTGAGAAAAGCCTAACTCCATCTCCCTGACACTCACCCCTTACATATTTGTAAACATTGATGAGGTGACCCCTCAGTCTCCTTTTCTCCAAGCTAAAGAGACCCAGCTCCCTCAGCCTTTCCTCATAAGGGAGATGTTCCACTCCCTTAATCATCTTTGTGGCTCTGCGCTGGACTCTTTCCAGCAGTTGCCTGTCCTTCTTGAACTGAGGGGCCCAGAACTGGACACAATACTCCAGATGCAGCCTCACCAATGCACAATGGAGGGGGAGGAGAACCTCTCTTGACCGACTAAAGTCCGACTGCCTTCTACAGTTTAGGCTGAACAACCCTGCCTCTCTAAGCCTGTCTTCATAGGAGAGGTTCTCCAGCCTTTGGATCATCTTCGTGGCCCTCCTCTGGACTTGCTCCAACAGCTTCATGTCTTTCCTGTATTCAGGGCCCCAGAACTGGACTCCAGGTGGGGTCTCACTAGAGCAGAGTAGAAGGAGAGAATCTCCTCCCTATACCTGCTGGCCACACTTTTTTTGATGCAGCCCAGGACACAGTTGGCTTTCTGGGCTGCAAGTGCACATCAATGCTTCATATTGAGCCTCTCGAGAACCAGTATCCCCAAGTCCTTCTCCTCAAGACTTTTCTCAATCCACTTTCTGCCTAACGTCTAATTGTGCTTGGGATTGCCCCGACCCATAAGCAAGACTTTGCCTTTGGCCTTATTGAACTTCATGAGGTTGGCGTAATCCCACCACTAAAGCTGGTCGAGGTGGCTCTGGTTTGCATTCCTTCCCTCCAGTATGTTAACCTCACCATGCAGTTTGGTGTTGTTGGCAAACTTGCTGAGTGTGCACTCAGTGCCACTGTCCATGTCACTGGCAAAGATGTTAAACAGCACCAGTCCCCACAGAGACTCTTGAGGAACTTCACTCTTCACTGGTCTTCATCTGGACATCAAGCTATTGACCACAACTCTTTGAGTGTGACTAGCCAGCCAATTCCTTATCCACCAAATGGTCCATCTCTTGAATCCATATCTCTAAAATTTAGGGATCAGGATATCATGCGGGACAGTGTTGAACACTTTGCACAAGTCCAGGTTGATGACACAAGTTGCTCCTCCCTTATCCACCAATGATGTGACCCCATCATAAAAGGCCACCAAATCTGTCAGGCATGATTTGCCCTTGGTGAAGTCATGCTGGTTGCCACCAACCACTTCCACATTCTCCATGTGCCTTAGCAGAGCCTTCAGAAGGATCTGTTCCATCAGGCACAGAGGTGAGACTGACTGGCCTGTAGCTCCACAGGTCTTCCTTGTTTTCCTTTTTGTAAATGGAGGTTATGCTTCCCCTTTTCCAGTCAGTGGGAACTTCACCAGACTGCCATGACCTTCCAGATATGATGGAAAGCAGCTTTTCAACTTCATCTGCTGGCTCCCTCAGGAGCCAAGGTCTCACTTTACCAAAATCAATCTGGGCAGTAGAGGCCCACCAGTTGTCTCACTGGTGATAGTGAGCTCATGAATATTTATCTTGTTGCATAGGTAGCACATAGCTTGGGCTATTAATGAAAAAAAGAATGTTTCGTGCTTTACATTTTATGTCTTTCCTCCAAAGTGTTTTTGTATTTGGTAAAAGTTGCTTCAACTTATTAAAAGTGACCCATAGAAGGAGGGTTTTAGTCAAGGAATTACTCAATTATATTAACCCAGTATGTGATTCTATCATCCTATTGCTTGTGTGTAAACATAGTTTCCTTTCAGGATGTGAACATTTAAGTTTAGTAGTAGGAGGGAAAAAGCCTTTAACTGCAAGTGTAAGGCACTGTCCTAAGCAATAGGACAGTGGATTTTTCAGTGCTAGATGGGACACCACGCACTGGGGATGTGTGTTAGCCACCAAATCAATCCCTCTGCTGTGCTGAGCTGGACTAGATTATTCACTGAAATGGCTTTCTAATTGAAATTATTCTTGATTAAACAATAGCATGCATTAAAAACTTAAAATCTCAGAAACAGGAGGGTAAAAAAAAATAAATAAAACACTGGTCTATGCCTGTCCTCTAGTAGCAGAGCAGCTGTATTTGTGTGATGAAAGAATGAAGTGGCAAATAAATAATCCTGCAGGAAACTAATTTAGGTTCATTTTTCTGTAAGGATTCTAGGGTTTGTGGTTTTTTAAATTTATTTTGCATTGCCATTCTCAATTTAATAAACATTTTTTATGTTTATTAAAACATATTATTAAAGAAAAAAATGAAAATATTTTTTTCCATAAGTGTTAATATTTGTTAATTTAGTTTATTTTTAACACTTAGCATTAACCACATAGGCTTTCACAAACCAATCTTAACTGTTCACAAGCAACCTGGTTCTTCTTTCAGTCTCTGGAAGAACTTCAGTACTACTATTCAAATGATATCCAAAGGAAAATTTACTTTAAAAATTCTTAGTTATTTTTAAAATTAGGAATATTGATAAAAAATAATTCCTTTATAGTCTCAGATAGTTTCTTGTTTTTCAGATAGTTTCTTGTCTGTTACTTCAGTAATGAAAACAGATAAATCTTTTTTAATGTTATTTACAATTGGTTAAAAGCTTGTTTCAGCTTTCTATCCCATTTACTCAGGTCTTTGTAAGCACTTTGGGGGGGAGGGGGTAGGGAAAGACAAATCCCTTCATTAATCTCAGTTTCTCATTACCTTGGCAAAACCTAAATTTTAGACTCACCAGTCCTTGGTTATCTACCTTTTTTTGTGCATAATGTATAGGAAGATGAGTATAGTTGAAAGCCAGTCAGTATGACTAAAAGTGTGATTTGTTTATGAGCTAAGAGTTTTAAGAACAATGAATGCTTTCTCTGATACTAGCTAGATTGTTTGACTGTGTCATCTCCTTTCGCTTTCTCGCCAATAGAATGAAAAATATGCATAGACAAGGCTATGCTGTTCATAAAACATGACTATTTCTAAAACGCTGTTGTTACAAACCCCATTTAAGCCCCCTGTAGGTCAAGAGCTCTCAGTACTGCCTGTTATCTGGGTCAGCAGGAGAGGGCTGGTCAGAGAGGGAGAACCCTGTACCAATCTGAAATTCCTGTGGCACCTGCCACCCCAGGCCACCCTTGCCCATCATATACCCTGTCACTCTGTAAGACTATTTAATTTCTGTTGTTCTTATCCTTGCACACTGTCAAATGCTTGAATAAGCACAAGCACAAGCTGGATTCTTGCTAATTTTGCATACGGTCAACATGTATTACATTATGAGAAATGTGAAAAACACAGTATTTTTTTTTTTCATTGCTATGCCACTCAGACCGTCTTCTGCCTTGAGGGAACTTGATTACAAGTACACTATATTAATGCAAAATAAAATACTATTTCAGAGAAATTGTTTCTAAGTGGAGCATGACTCCAGGAGATTTTTTAGATTAAAACATCAAAAGAAACTTGGAAATATTTTAGTATCTGTAAATGGGATGGGACTGTGTTAGGGTTGGAAAGCATGACAAACTGTACACCTAGGTAAGACTTGAGACGTATGTACATTTATGCAACATTTCTGTTTACAAACCTACAACTATGGTGCTCTCAAATTTTATGAAAGTAGCTCCAATTCCAGCAAAATCCATGCAAGACAAAATTCAGCTTCAGATCAGTTTTTTTTCCTGTCCACTGCAGAATTTTGGCAGGATTACCAAAATAAGCTAAGAATAGCTTTAGACTTTGGATTTCAAATGCCATAATATAGATTAAACATTTGCCTCCTTTATATGACAGTCCAGACACTATGTTCAACTCAGGAATTCTCTCACCCATTAATTGCTCAAAAGCTAGAGGAGGTATTAGTCTCTAAACCCAGTTATTATACACTTTCTCTAAACAACTGGTGCCAGCCCCTGTTTTAGACATGCTTTTGACTTATCTCAGTTGCAGATCTCACATTCTAGAAAGAATATTATACTCCTATATTAATTAGAACATCTAAAAACTCTTGGCTTTCCAACAAAGCTGCCACTAACAGCTTGTGAAAAGCTGAAGTCCTCTGTAATGCCTAAAATAAGATTTGGCTGTACATACTTCAGGTCCATGGAAGTGTACATACAAACATGGATATGTAAAGCTTTATAAGCATTCTGGTATTTTTTGAGGCATGAAAGTCAGGTATGTTTTATGCACTGAATAGTGAGTTAATTATACTGTTTTTCATAGGGGCATTTTTTATTTTTTTAACGACTACTTTGCTACTTGTAGATCTTCAGAGCCGTACCATGGCAAGCGGCTAAAATGTATTAAGCTTGTTTCAGTGGTGAGTGATTTTATTTGGCTGGCAAATTTAATTTCTTTTTTTCTGGGTGGTGGATTTGAGATGTAATGAAAGTTCAGCCATCTCTATCAAATCCAGCTATGTCGAGAGTGAGACTTATTAGGTATTTCATGTAATATATGCTGGCTTGGGTCTGACATGTCATTTATCTTCACTTGTGAGGAGACCTTAGAACTCACTTGTGGTAACGTCATTGATGATTTATTAGTCTCCTCACTTGTGAAGATAAATGTCATATCAGACCTCAGTCATCATCCCTCTACATATAAATCCAGATTTAGAACAGAAAGTGAGGAAGAGAATAAGGGAATATTCCTAGATGGTTTGTGGTTAGGAGATGTCAAGCTTTCTGTGGTAGAAATTGGACGTTACTTTAATAAATCTTCTTGTTTGAACAATTCTTCTTTGACATATACCCTCAGGCAGGTGCCACTGAAACATTCAAGTGCTTTCACACTGCACAGAACTTTTTTTCTAGGAACACCAGCAGTGATTGGTAAAAGTGCTTTTAAAAGCTTTACCAGAGCAAATGGCTGCCAGAGAGAGAGGTGCATTTGTCAGACTCGCAGAAGTGCAAAGTCCCCATTTAGAAATGAAGCCTGAATGCCACTTACATGTATCTTCTGTCCAATTTTATGGGCTTTCACTCAATCACTCAATATATCACTCAAAACTTGAAGAAAAAAACATGGACAAAGCAAAATAAAACACGACTGAAGACTGAACACCATTCTGGTTCATTTCTAAGCTTTCATGGATACTGTGTTACAAAGGATCAGAAATCAGGTTTTTCTGATTTTCTCTTTTGAATTCTAGAGACTGGGACCATTCCTTTAATATGCAGGCTACAATACCCAGAATTAAGTTGTTATGTGACAGGTTGCATTAGAATTATTACAGATATGCCAGTTGCCATGATGCGGATGTATAGAAAATCAAAAGTGATACAAGTAGTATCACTGTAATTTAAAGCTTCATCATTTACTCTTGACAGCTGAAGATGTTTATGTTGTCAGAGCATCTGTTTCGTGAAGTCACTTTATGATAAAAAAATTAACCTTCTTGAGTCTGATGTCTTTCTTTACACTGGTAAAAAGCATTTAGAGTTGGCCTACTTTACTGGACCTGATGAGAATACACCACAAAATCTGTACCCAAAAAGCAGCTTGATGTCTATATAGAAACAATGAAATTGCCTTCAAGAAAAAGGTTTGTTATGTTGAAGCTATCACGTAGTATCATGAGAGCTAAGGTCTGCGAGGGCACTCACGCATGCCACCTAAATGTTGCCTGTAAGCAGGATGATTCTTAAGGTTTTAGTTTTCCTGCATTCATTCTTCCTGCAGATCCAACATCCCAAGTTTGATGAACTTCAGGCCATGCTTCTCTGCTCTAAGGCATTTTTCAGAGGGAAAGAAGAAAATAATCCTCTTTTGGCATCTCTTTCTTATGAAATGGACAAAGAAAATTCTAAATGTATATGTTGGTATGCTTACATATAGATGTATGCACACCATGTCATATAGCATAATGAAACAACAGTCCCACAGATTGCAGTAATACCTTTCTGGGATGGTAGATGTCATCCCAATAGGAAGAATACCTTGTGGATATCTTTATTTGTTGACTTTCAGTTAATGTTAAAAGTTTTTAAAGAAAAAAAACCCACAACATGAAAATATGAATGCCTTATACTGTATATCTTTCTCTGTGGTATTACGATTAATGGGGATTGTTGACCATAATATACAGGTCCTTCAGAAACATTTCATGTCAGAGAAACATGCATGACATATTTCTCTGTTTAATGCTGTTGGCCCAAGTGGGAGAAAAACATGAGTTAAGGATGTATTTTATTTGGAGTACATGAGATATGCCTAGAATTACCTATAAAGTCCACAGTCCTCATTTTGCAAATGTCTCTTTAGAGGTGTTTATGACTATCTGCCATAGCTCCCTTCAGACAGTTAAATGCTTACTCCAGGAAAGCCTGATATGAGAGATAGTTTAAGTGCTAAGCCAGGAGCAAACACATCTGCAAACATGCAGACGTGTATAGTGTGTGGCAGGGTACCTTGGTGAGAAAGGTTTGGTGGCAACTGCTAGAACTGGTGGAGCTGGTATGGGAGCTATTAGGACTTGCTTCTGAAGCTGTAAATAAACTTTTCACTGTTGGCAAGCCAGCTGGCCCATCACACTTAACCACATCCTGAGGGTAGAAGTGGAATTAAAATGTCCTAAGCCAATGACTGCTTTTCATAGAAAAGCAGACAACCAAGCAAACCCAAGGATATTCACCTAACAGTTTCAGAGAATTTTAGCATAAAATCAGCTCTATTTACAAGCATAAGAGTTAATATCAGATCCCTGGAATTGTCAAATAATATCTGAGTCAGAAATTTGCTGATAGAAATGAGTCACAGGATTTATATTACTTTAGGCACAGTCAAGAAATTTCTCTTTTACAAAAAACTGATGATCAATCAGCTCATCACAATATCAGGCAAGATATACTATTAATATTATATGCATTATAGAAATTGTTTCAAGAGTAACTGTGAAGAGGAACTAAGCCATTACTGAGAAACTGAAAGGTACTCTGTTCATGAAAGTTTAGAAAGATATCTGAACATCTGTGTTTTACAGATAATAGCCCCACAGTTTAGTTCAGTACAATGTTTTTAACAAATCAGAAATCTGGTCTGTGCTGAAAGAAAAGCATGATGGAGGATACTCATCATCTCAGCAGCATTAGACTATTGTCCTCTTTGTACAGTTATGTTAGAAATGGGTCAAGAGAACCAAACAGAATGCAAGCACATTTATTTATTTTTGTCTTCTGTCTTGTACAACTTCCTAAGACCAGCCTGAAAAAATTCAGTCTCAAAATCAAATCTGAATCGCTACCTGATTAAGCAACCCAGCAACATAGAACCAATTATGTTTTGCTTAATTAGTCCTTGTTGCAGCATAGGCTGAGTCAGATTTGGTTACAACAACCTCAGGCAATTCTACAGGCTTGGATAAGAGTGGTCGGAAAGCTGCTCCAAGGAAAAGAACCTGGGGGTGCTGGTGGCCAAGGTGGCTTAACATGAGCCAGTACTGTTGACAGGTGGCCAAGGCAGCCAACAGTATCCTGGTGTTCATCAGGAATAGTGTGGCCAGGATTAGGGAAGTGGTCGGTCCCCTCTACTCAGCATTGGTGAGGCTGCACCTCAAGTATTTTGTTCAGTTCTGGGCTCTCAGTACCAGAAGGACATTGAGTTGTTGAAGCATGTCCAGAGAAGGGCAACCAAGCTGGTGAAATGTCTAGAGAACAAGATCTATGAGGAGAGGCTGAGGGAACCAGGGTTGTTCAGTTTGGAGAAAAGGAGGCTGAAGGTAAACCTCATGGCTCTCTACAACTGCATGAAAGGAAGCTATAGGGAGGTGGATGTTGGCCTCTTCTCCCAAGTGAATAAAGGAAACAGCCTGAACTTGTGCCAGGGGAGGTTTAGACTAGATATTAAGAAAAAATTCCTTACTGAAAGAGTAGTCAGGCACTGAAACAGGCTGTCCAGGGAGGTGGTTGAGTCATCAACCCTGAAGGTATTCAAGAAACGTGTAGATGTGGCACTTCAGGGCATGCTCTAGTGGGAATGGTGTGGTTTTTTGGGGTAGTGTGGTGGTGTTAGTTTTGTGGGGTGCGTGGTTGTGGTTTTGTGCTTTTTCTGTTGTTTTTTTTTTTTTTCCTTCCCCTGGGTTGACAGTTGGACTTGGTGATCTGAGAAGTTTTTTCCAACCATGACAATTCTGTGATTCTGTGAAATCCCAATACTATGAGTGCATAACTGATTTTTCAAGCTTAGAGGGATTTAGACAATGCTTAAATCGTTATATATCTATTTTATATATAATGCCGTCTTATTTGTAAAATAATTTCAATGTGATATTCTATGACAAAAAATTAGTTTCAGTGCAAAAGGAGAAGTTACATTAATCCTTTAACCTTTGTAAGAGGGGAAAAAAAATGATTTCTTTGATACAATGTGAATCATAACACCTAAAACCTCTAGTGGGCCACAATGAACTTCAATATTCTTTCCACGGTACTAAAATATATCCAGAGTCCTCACAGTAAAAATTAATCTGGACTGAATACAGCATGCAGGTAAGTGAGTACGATATATACTAATGACAGGGAGATTATTCAGCACTGTGTTATTAAGAAAAAAAGAAAAAGAAAAAAAACTTATATAAGAAAATAAACTCCTAAGATTTTCATTTAGTGAGTTTGGCTGAGGAACCAAAGCATGAATGTCTGAAAATTTTCAGATGACAGTAATTATTTGTCTAGATTAAATTTGTACTAAATACTTTACAGTATGAGAGGCCAAGTAAAGAGAAATTATTTTCACTTTGTGAAGGGATACTTTCAAACAGAGTTTTCTCAACCCACGAAAAACCTTGGCTGTATAAACTCAAGAGAAAGGGGGAAACATCCTCTTGTCTCCTCTTGTTGCTGTCTAATTACTCAATTAATAAGAAATGTTAATTAAGTACCAATACTGATATACCTCCAATTGTTTCTTCATTAAACACCTTCAATAAACACCTGGTCTGCAATGCTAGCTGAAACTCTCATAGAATTCTTACATTACGTTACTGGCTTGCATATAATGTTCTGTCTTCTGTTTGTTCATTTTTTCAGAAACTGGTTAAGTTTCTTCTGGCAAATTAATGCAACCAATGATACTAGCATGTATTTTCTCATACCTAACAGGACAGTATGCGGAATTTTTGCTCGTATGGATTTAGTTTTATTTTTTGTTCCTGTCTCTGAATACATCTAGTTTGTCACAGAAAAGATGTTTCAGTTTGTATCATTTGTATACCTAACTCTAAGTGCTAATTATTTATTTTTATATGGAATGGTAAATCCAATCTCATTTTTGTATAACTGGCTGGATGAAGTCAAATTCACAGATATGAGTTGCACCCTAAATACATATTGCATCACAGGTATATCGATAGAATAAATGACTATTCAAGACTTTGGTGCACAATTTTTTTCTTCTTGCAGAGATTTATCTGATAGACCAAAATCTACAGATTAGATTTCACTTTATCTTGAGTTATCTGTCCCTCATAATTTCAGATGTTGTCTTGGACATGATCGCCATATTGCAAAATCATAGAATCACAGAATGGTTTGGTTTGGAAGGAACTTACAAATCATAGAGTCATAGAATCATAGAATCCTAGGGGTTGGAAGGGACCTCGAAAGATCATCTAGTCCAACCCCCCTGCCAGAGCAGGGTCATCTAGAGCACATCACACAGGAACGCATCCAGGTGGGTTTTGCATGTCTCCAGAGAAGGAGACTCCACAACCTCTCTGGGCAGCCTGTTCCAGTGCTCTGTCACTCTCACAGTAAAAAATTTTTTTTGAATATTCACCTTGAACCTCCTATGCTCCAATTTCCACCCATTACCCCTTGTCCTATCACTGGTCATCACTGAGAAAAGCCTAACTCCATCTCCCTGACACTCACCCCTTACATATTTGTAAACATTGATGAGGTGACCCCTCAGTCTCCTTTTCTCCAAGCTAAAGAGACCCAGCTCCCTCAGCCTTTCCTCATAAGGGAGATGTTCCACTCCCTTAATCATCTTTGTGGCTCTGCGCTGGACTCTTTCCAGCAGTTGCCTGTCCTTCTTGAACTGAGGGGCCCGAACTGGACACAATACTCCAGATGCGGCCTCACCAATGCAGAATAGAGGGGGAGGAGAACCTCTCTTGACCTACTAACCACACCCTTTCTAATGCACCCCAGGATGCCGTTGGCCTTCTTGGCCACAAGGGCACATTGCTGGCTCATGGTCATCCTCCTGTCTACCAGGACCCCCAGGTCCCTTTCACCCACACTGCTCTCCAGCAGGTCAGCCCCCAACCTGTACTGGTACATGGGGTTTCTCTTCCCCAAATGCAAAACTCTACACTTGCCCTTGTTGAACTTCATCAGGTTTCTCCCCACCGAATTCTCCAGCCTGTTCAAGTCCCTCTGAATGGCAGCACAGCCCTCCAGTGTGTCAGCCACTCCTCCCAGCTTTGTGTCATCAGCAAACTTGCTGACAGTACATTCTATACCCTCATCCAGGTCATTGATGAAGATGTTGAACAACACCGGTCCCAGTACCGACCCCTGAGGGACTCCACTAGTCACACACCTCCAACCAGATTCTGCCCCATTGACTACAACTCTCTGCCTCCTTCCTTTCAACCAGTTCTTGATCCACCTCACTACCTGATCACCAAACGCATTCTTGATCAACTTATCTACAAGGATGCTGTGGGAGACATCTAGTTCTAACTAGATCTAGTTCTAATCATCTAGTTCTAACCCCCCTGTCATGTGCAGGGACAACTTCCACTAGGCCAGGTTGCTCAAAGCCCCATCCAACCTGGCCTTGAACACTTTCAGGGAGAGAAACTATGCCTTCGCTAACTAGGCAACATGAAGGTACCACACAGGTTACTACAGCCAATTGAAAAAGTAGCTATTTGATCAGACAACTGGAATTTCAAGGAGGCTGACACAGATTAGATAGGTTCTTGATTGTTTTCTGAAAGATTTAAGGGAAGTTAAAAAACTGCAAACATACAAAAGGCTCAGAAGTAGCAAAATAAGGTGTTGAAGAAGGACATGCTGAGGGAGTTGGAGTTGTTCAGCCTGAAGAAGAGAAGGCTCCAGGGGGATCTCATAGTGGCCTTCCAGTACCTGAAGAAGGCCCACAGGAAAGCTGGGGAGTGGGAGTACAAGGGGTAATGGCTTTAAACTGAAAGAAAAGAGATTTAGGTTAGAGATCAGGAGGGCATTCTTTAGTGTGAGGGTAGTGAGACACTGGAATAGGCTGCCCAGAGAAGTTGTGGAAACTCCATCCCTGGAAGCAATCAAGGCCAAGTTGGACGGGACTCTGAGCAGCCTAATTTAGTGGGAGGTGTCCCTGCCCACGCAGGGCAGTTGGAACTTGATGATCTTCAAGGTGTCTTCCAACTCTTACCATTCTATGATTCTGTGATTCTATGATTTCTGCTTCATTACTACCAAAAGATTGTATCCAACAAGAGGTACTGATTATAGGGTATACTCTCTCAACAAATATTTTAGTAATTTGAACAAATTTTTCCCCATTATATTTTAAATGCAGTCCTGTTGAGAAAAGCAATTAATATTCTAAATGTAGTTGCTTCCTCTGAATAAGGTTTGATGTTCCATAGTCTGGTGTTCCTCTTGGCTGCAAAGCACAACACTCTTTAAGATATAGCAGCTTTCCTAGGATTATTCCTAAGAAGCATGAGGGATCACAAAGATATTGTAGCATTTATGGAGTTGTAATGCGTTGTTTTTGATGGGAAGGTGCACACATTTCAAGTTGCTTTTTTTTCTTTGCATTAACTTTGTTGTTTTTTAACATAGCTATTTGCCAAGTGATGGATGACAAACAGTCATATTGAAGGGTTGTTAGTTTGTTTTATATAAAATGTGTAAAGCAGTGTCAAAATTATTTTTTCTTTCTTTTCTATGGTAATTTCAGCAAGTAATTGCTGTTTGCATTTTGCAATGACTTCAGATTAATAACAAATATGCATCATCAATTTGCATCAAAACTAGTGTTTGATAAATAATAATTATTTGGCAAAGTGCTTGCTGAAATTGCAAAGCCAATTAACTTGAGCATTGTTTTACAGTCAGCTGTAATTCTTAAAGGATCAATCAATAGGTTTTAATGGTATTTATGTCTTTTCGAGCAGCTATAACATAGAGCTAACATTAAGTATTTAAAGAACACTTTTAACTCCTGTCATTAATTTCATTTCTTTCAAATGGCAAACATCAGCAGTTTGATGACATCCATTAAGTGGGACTACTGCCACCAAAACACTGCTTATTTTGATTTGCTTACAAATAGATTAAGAGAAACATGCTATTTTAATCGCATTGGGCCAGATCCTACTCACCCTTAAAGTAAATCTTTCCCTTTGCAGGATTTGTCATAGCCTGAGAGTGAGACAGTGCAAATTCATATCAAGATGATTGCCAAGACATAAAAACTTAAATAAAATATATATTCTATTTCAGAGTTATATTCAGGTCAAATCAAAGTGTTACTAATTCATAGCAAATTTACAGCAAACTTGCAATGCCATTATCCCGCATAACTACATGTGTATCACTATATTCTGCTTATTGAAGGGGCTTTATTTTTTCCTTTACTGTGTTTATATCTTCAGTTTGCATGGTCTGCATGGTGGAAAAAGAAAGGGAAAGCACAAAGAAGGTAGGGAGGAAACTTCTGTGTTATGAAATCAATCCTTTGCAGGTGTTGTCCTATTCAACTACCTTAAAAACTTACTGAGTTTTCTCAAAAGCAGTTAGGTTCTTTTTGTCTCCATTATTTTCAGTGAAGGACTTCTAAAATCGGAAAGACAGGAAGGCTCAGAGCCCATTTCTAAATTAAATATAAATTTGTTCATGTTCAGCGTATGTCCATTTGTTCTTGTGCTAACGTTCTCCTTTAGCTCAAGTGGTTATTTTCTCTCCCTTGTGTTAATTTCCTTGTTGTGTCAAAGGACAAAAAAACTATTTCTCCCCATCCTTTACTGTTCTGGTCTAATGAGACAAGCTCTTTTGTTCATCTTTCATGAGAAAAAAAAATCTTCTGTGGATCATCCTTTTTGTACTTTTTCCGCTTCAAATTCATTGATCCATTTATGCACTTAATGTTGATAGACCATTTTTTTCATCGCCCTTTAGGTAGCAGAATGGGGAGAAAGTTCTTATATGCTCTCCCTTTACTTCCTACCTGTAGTGTCTTCAGGTAGAAGCTGGTCTATAGCTTGCCTGCAAAATTTACTAACTGCATTTGAAATCTAGAATTATTTCAGCTGATAATCTCACTAAACCATGTTAAAAGAGTATAGAAAAACACCTACTGATTTTTGCTGTTTTAGAAAAATTATGTCATTAAGATACTAAACAATTAAGAGCATCAGAAAGCACAAATAGAGACATTTATCCTCCGCTTGATGTATATACAGGGCTGCAATAAGCTCATTAGAGTTGGTGAGATTTGTGGGTGTTTATAATGGGATAAACAGGCCCCAGTGGGTAGCAAAGGGGAGCAGGAGTCTGAAGTCAAGATTGGAAACCAGCAGCTGAGTGAACATTTTGAAACAAATGTGTTCAAAAAAGGTTGTGCTTTTTCC
Organism: Apus apus; assembly: GCF_020740795.1. Taxonomy (NCBI): domain Eukaryota; kingdom Metazoa; phylum Chordata; class Aves; order Apodiformes; family Apodidae; genus Apus; species Apus apus. Next base: position 90,142,789 of record NC_067282.1, on the reverse strand, counting down.
TTTTTTCAACATTACCTTCCAGATAGTCCATAATACTATCAAAATTTATTTTCTGTTTACTTCTGTTGGGAGAATTAATTTTTTGCATGAAGAATATATTGTCAAAACCATTTCTGAAATACTCAGTGGTTTTCTGCTTTGCCAGATTTAAAGAACTTTTTCTAGACTGTTATTAGGGAACATAAACTTGGTAAACAAAAGGGTACCCTGAGTCTTTTATGTGAAGTGGACAGAGGGAAGAAAAGGTGCTGGAGATTTAAGTGCATAAGGGAGATAAGGACAGTTTAAAATCTTAGTGCTTTAAGACAAAAAAAAGCGCTTTTGGCTCAATACCATAGGAGGGCCCTAGATCCCTAGACTCGATTACACTTGTGTGCTTTCCACAGGCATTCTAAAGGACAGTGATTCACTGGCTGTCCAACATATTTTGGGTTCACTCATGTCCCATTTTCAGCCAGTAATGGTATGTGTGTGTGAATGTGACATTACGTTTGTAAGTTCTCATCTGATCCTTTCTTGGATGATGCAGAGATCCAAATGCATTCCCATATACAGCACTACTAACATTTTATATGTTTGCTGAGAGTGTAAGTTTTAAACCAGATTTTGCACCTTTCTCATTTTCTGTAATCATTATTTGTTGGTGTGGTATACTCCTGTTTACAAATAATTATACTACATCCTTTAAATCTTTTTCAAATTAGAAGGTTGTTGCAATTTGAAGTTTGTTGATTTAAATGGTTTGCCCTGAATTTCAATCTTGTTTTGTGTATATTAAATAAATTGATCTCTGTTTTGCCTGTTTAGATGCTATTGTGGCAATTTCTTCTTATTTTGAAATAAAAAATATATATACTGTTTGGCACTTTTTCTCTGTTATATTGCCAGGGCAATGGCTGAATAGTTGCAGAATTGCTCTCCAGAGCTTACAAGGAGAGTAAGACTACACAGAGAGTAAGAGTGTCACGATATTCCTCTACAGCATCTGCCACATGTACTTAGCAAAAAACATGCTCTTCCTACATTCCATCTTCAGTTATTGCAAGTGAGGCCACCTATGTGCTTGTGACTGCTTAGCCCTTTTTGTAAAGGCTGTGGCAAACATCCTACAGCTCTCTCAGTGTACCTTGCAGAGAGTGAACAGGTGTGCTTTCTCTGTAGCACAGTTTGCTACTCTGTTTCCAGCAGCTGATTTCAATGTTATACGTTGCTAATATCTCGCTTAAAGATATTAGCTAATATCTTGCTAATATTTTGCTTAATAACACATTTTCAGCTTGTACAGTATCTAGCAACAAATAAAAATTAAATTTACTTTTGCTTCACATTGTGATTACAACCTGTTTTATCAGCATTTCCATATTTCTTGACACTTATAGCACCATTTTAGGCCTTAATACCATTAGCTATCCCTTCCTGTCAGGGTAGGAAAGTGTACCTGTGACAATTATTTGCCATTTTACTTAAAATCTGTGATTTTTAACTTTCTGATGCTGCTAAGGACCATAAGGAATCGTTCTCCCTGAGGAGGTATGAGCAGCAGGAAACCACAGACTGTGAACTGACTCTAAACCCCATCCCCTGCCCCCCTGTGCCACCGAGAGGAAGGAGGTAGAGAAATCAGGAACAAAGTGATTTGGGTGCGAGAAGAAGGGAAGGGTGGGGTAACATATGCAAGCCCTGCTCTGTGTGTTGCCTGTGTCCTATGTGCATTACATTAGTGGTAATGTTTGTGGTTTTTTTCCCAAGTCTGTTTTGCCTGTGAACTTAATTGGTGAGTGAACCCTCCTTGCCCTTTGTCTCAACCCACAAGCTTCTAGCTGCCGCTTATCCTTCCCACAGTGTGTAACTTGGAGGGAGGGTGTGTGTGTGGGATGAGTGAGCAGCCACGTGACTGGCTCTTTGTGGTTCAGTTAGGCCTAAACCATGACATGAGCTTGTACCTTAGTGTGCTGGCCTTGCTTATTTGCTGAAGAAATAGTGGCATTTGCAAGGCAAATTTAAAAATCACAAAACCTGCATCAAATAGCTGCTGATTACAACCTGATCTATGCAACTGCAATTCAAATTATGTGTGTATCATCTAATTTGTTTGTAACTACAGATAGATTTTATATATATATATAAAATGCATATATATATATATATTATACAGATAGTATAGATAGATTGTATCTGTAATATTAAAGATTATCTATAATATTAAAGATTTCCAATGATAAGAAAAATGGTAACATAGCCCCTATTTTTAAAAAGAGTAAAAACAAGACCCAGGGAACTACAGGCTGGTCAGTCTCACATCTGTGCCTGGTGAGATTATGGAGCAGATCCTCCAGGAAACTCTGCTAAGACACATAGAAAACAAGGAGGTGAGTGGTGACAGCCAGCATGGCTTCACTAAGGGCAGATCATGCCTGACCAGTTTGGTGGCTTTCTATGACAAGGCTACAGAGATGGTGGGTGAAAGCAGAGCAGCTGACATCATCTACCTGGATTTGTGCAAAGCATTTGACACTGTTCCATATGACATCTGGTGTCCGAAGTGATAAGACATGGATTTGACAGATGGGCCACTCGGTGGATAAGCAATTGTCTGGATGGCCACACCCAGAGAGTTGTGGTCAATGGCTCAGTTTCCAAGTGGAAGCAAGTGACAAGTGGTCTTCCTCAGGGGTCAGTATTGGGACCAGTACTGTTTAACATCTTTGTTGAAGACATGGACAGAGGGACTGAGTGTATCCTCAGCAAGTTTGCTGATGATACCAAGATGGGTGGTGTGGTTGACACCCTAGAGGGAAGGGATGCCATCCAGAGAGACCTTGAGAGGCTGGAGAGGTGGGCCAGTGCCAGCCTCATGAAGTCCAGCAACATCAAGTTCAAGGTCCTTCACCTGGGTTGGTGCAATCCTAGTCACAAATACAGGCTAGGGGGAGAATGGACTGAGAGAAACCCTGAGGAGAAGGACCTTGGGGTTGGTAGTAGATGAGAAACTCGACATGAGCTGCCTGTGTGCGCTCACAGCCCATAAAGACAATCATGTTCTGGACTGTATCAAAAGAGGTATAGACAGCAGGTCAAGAGAGATAATTCTGCCCCTCTACTCCAGTGAGACCGCACCTGGAGTACTCTGTACAGCTCTGGAGCCCTCATCACAGGAAAGACATGGACTTGTTGGAAAGAGTCCAAAAGAGGGCCACAATGATGAACAAAGGGCTGGAGCACTTCTCCTATGAAGACAGGCTGAGAGAATTAGGGCTATTCAGCCTGGAAAAAAGGGAGGCTCCAAGGATGCCTTCTAGCAGCCTTCCAGTACTTAAAGGGAGCCTACAGAAAAGGTGTGAAGAAACTTTTCACAGTGATAGGAATAAAGGTAATGGTTTTAAACTGAAAGAAGGCAGATACAGGTCCCTTCCAACCTTAACCAGTCTATGATTCTAAGATCTATCTTTTTATCATTTTGTCTTTTCTTTAGAGAGTAAAAAATATCTTGAGAGACCAGGGAGTAACAGAGTGGAGAAAGTAACTTGGTCCTTCAGTGGTACTGTCAACAACTGAAGTGAAAGTAAGTTTGATTATAATACTCTGAATTTGATTAATCTACATCACAATCCCCTGCAGACATCGACACCATTTAGCTGTTAATCAGCCTCTTCTCAGAGGAGGTCCAGAGTTGGATCACTGGCCTGCTAATAGTCAGCTACTTGATGAAATGTCTCTATTGTTTGTCTGAGCTTTGATTTATCTCAGTGATATTGATCCCACAAAAATATTTTTCCAGTGTTTAATTGAACATGCCTACTGTTAGAGAGGTGTTCCAGCATCACAAAGCACAGCAGTGGTTCTGGTTCTGTACAGGCTGAATATATTATCTACTGTATTTAGTCAATCACCAGTAAACAGAAAGCTGTCTTTCCACTTATGTTTGAAATGTTTGTACAATTGGTTCTAAAGTTATATAGTAAATAAATAATGCTTGAACTTGGATGAACTCATATAGGATGCATTTCTTATTCACCATCACATTTTTTAAAAAAAGATTCATTTTCATGTCTGAGCGGATGTCTAATTAGTTGTCTGCTATGTTTGGCCTCTGAGAATTAAGATGGCATTTCAGAAACTCTCTGTTGTGTCAGGGAGCTTTACATTTAGAAAAGCAACCTAAGTTAATACTCTAATTAAAAGAAATTATGAATACTCTAAGTTACAGGAGGTCCCCAGGGTGCTTTATTCATGGTGGAATTCTTACTGCATAAAGGAGTTCATAACAACATTTCTCCAAATTAGGGATTTCCATTTGGGAATTATACTCAAGAAGTGTACTCCGAAAAATATGGCATGCATCTCTAAGAATATGGAAGTGTCTTTGCAATCCTTTGCTCAATAAAATACAGAAGACAGACTGGAAGTCAGTTCAAAAAGGGAAAGGATCTAATTATTTGTTGCTTTTATTCTGGTAAATAGTTACTTAATTTTGCATTTTACCAGACTGAAACATACCCTATGCTCCATCTAAGTCTTGTCTGGTATTAGAAATGAATTTAGGTTAATCTCGCAAATATTGATATAGCACTTAATGGGATATGATGGACATAACAAAAGTGTGTAAAATTAAACTGTGGCTTTTTCCCAACATACTGTTGATGATTGACTAGCTCTGCAGGTTTTCTCCTCACTAAACTACAAGGGACTCATTCAGGGTGCAAACCAGGAAAGCTAAGTCATGAGCCAGTGTCGTGGTTTAACCCCAGCTGGCAACTAAGCACCAGATAGCTGCTTACTTATTTTCCCCTGGTGGGATGGGAGAAAGAATTGGAAGAATATAAGTGAGAAAACTTCTCGATTGAGAAAAAGACAGATTAATAGGTATAGCAAAAGTCTTGCGTTCAAACAAAGGAAAACAATGCATTTGTTCACTATTTCCTATGTGCAGGCAGGTGTTCAGGACTGCCGGGCTCCATCACACATAACAGTGACTTCGGAAGACAAGCATCATCACTCCAAATATCCCCTGCTTCCTTTTTCTTCCCCCAGCTTTACATACTGAGCAGGATGTCATATGGTATGAGATATCCCTTTGGTCAGTTGCAGTCAGCTGTCCCAGCTGTGTCTCTTCCTAACTCCTTGTGCACCCCTAACCTTGCTGATGGGGTGGTGTGAGAAGCAGAAAAATTCTTGAATCTGTGTAAGCACTGCTCAGCAGTAACAAAAACATTCTTGTGCTATCAGCATTGTTTCCAGCACAAATCCAAAACACAGCCTTTTACCAGCTACTATGAAGAAAATTAACTCTATCCTAGACAAAACCATCACAGACTATCATGAGAAATTTCCAGGCAGAAATCTTGTGGCAGGCACAGAGCAACAGGAGAGAACTTGAAGACTGAAGGTTTCACGGCAGATATTCCTGACTGTCTCTTAGTTCATTCTATTCCTGACCTCTTCAGTCTTGTAATATAGTCTCCCCAAGGGGTCCTACAAGAGGTAAAAATGTGCCAAGAACTTTTAAGCTTAATTATGAGATTGAGTTGGCCCAGCTACGTGATGGACAGTGGTCTCTGACCAAGATCAGAGAAGACAACTGTTGCAGATGCAACTTAAAGTGCCACAGCTGAATCTTCAGGACCTTGTTTCATAGACCAGTATCAGCTAGCTCCCAAAGAAGCTTCTTTTGCTCAGATTTTTTTTTTCGGTTCCTGTGCTTTGCCTTCATTGAGAGGTTCAATAACTTTGTCTCTAACATTGACATTCTTTCAGTAGTGAACAGCAAAACACCTTCTGCTTGATGTAAATAATAGGAAAATGCAAACTTGTGAATATGTTTTGAATTCCTAGAAAAGGATCCTGTTTTAACCTCCTTTTTCCACTTCATAGCATGTCATATAATCATATTGTAATTGAACCTCTGATTGAAAGTCAATACTTCCTAAGACTAAGAGATACAAGGTAATAATTGAAGTAAATAAGCAAACATTTGTTGTTGAATTTTTAAACTTTCAAAAGGAGAAAAGTTATAACATAGGAAGCCTGAAAAAGGAGGATGCAGTAAAGTTACTGGAAATGTTAAGAATACCATTAAAAATTTGTGAACCTAAATAAAAATGGCAGACATAGTTAAGCATACATTTGTTTCTGTGTGCGGACTGTGAAAAATACAGTAGAGCTGGCTTGAAAAAAAACACTATGATAGTTTAAGGCATATGTTTCACCTCTCATGGAAAAATCTTTCAGTAGCCTCTGACTGCCCTCTGTCCATCTCCAATTTAATTGTACATAGCTCTCTTTTTCCTACTTGCCTTTGATCTATAGATACAGCAAGAGGAATCACTTCATCTCTAATGTGCCAGAAACCTATCACTTTTGTACTGCATTTCTTTAATGTAGCTGTTATCCTAAAGGGCCAGTGGTGTAAAGTGCAAGAAGACATGAACACAAATCAGGGCAAGGAAAAGAATGCAAATAATCTGTAACATAGAAATGTTCCATTGTAAATTGATATTAGCTTATCTTTACATTATATTGTAATAAAAAGAAAAGAAATTAAGGGAAAGGGAGATATGAAAGGATGTTACTACACTGCTTTGGCCAGAGGCTTATAAGTGGCACTGATTGCATTTTAATTTTGAGATTACTGTGCATTCAGAATATTAAAACTTATATTACCTTTTCAATTAAAATCTCATATGGAATGCATATTGTAGTAAGAGCATGCTCTCCAAAGACATTGGTGTATGCATATTCTGAGGAAATGAGAATGTTTTCAATTTATAGACTGAGAGGTTTGCTTAGAGAATTAGCTACATGAACATCTGCAAAAATCCTGAGACAGTGCAGACTCTCATTACATTTTGTGTACTAAACTCCATTTATTGAATAATTTCTGTCTCTTGGGCAATTATTCATTACTATTTAAGATGAAAAGTTATGTGCTCTACATCAAATAAACATCTAGTCTCTTTGGAGAAGGGGCAGTGAACACTGAAAAAGCGGTAAATGCTGATCTAGAAAAATATGAGATTTTGGCAGAACTTGGGTGAAATTCTACCTCTGCTGAAATCTCAGCAAATTTCTCATGAATCCTAAAGGAATATTGAATATTGCAGTTAAGAAACTGAAGTATCTCAGTTGTGCTTCTTTTTCTACTCAGATGTTTTGGACAAGTTGATTTCCAAATGACCTGATTAATTATTGGAATAATGTTTGACATGACCAATGAATTTTTTTAAATAGTAGGAGGGTCTAGTTGCTGAATCTTGTTTAGCTCCATAGCAGTTTAACATCTTCCAATTAGCATTCTTCTGTCACTTCCTTTATGAATCTCACCAGTTTGATCAGATTATATCCAGCAGAGTTAGACAGATGTATTACATACCCTAAATATAGAAAAATTCATTGCATGTTTTTAAACACCTTTCCATAACTGGACAAACCCAAAACATGGTAGATATGAGCATATAAGTTTCAAATTAGTTTGTGTGTCACAGAGGTCTTCCTGGCTCTTGTTAAATTTGTCCAACTGATTGTTCAAAACTTTTGAAATGTAGTTTGGGTTAAGAGTAGAGACAAGTGCATGCTTTGCCTGAGGCTTCAGTTCTCAGTAATAAGGAACTAAGTTTATAAAGGCAATTGCACATATTTGATGAGATTGTTTTATTATATCCTAGCTTTAAGAGTAAGAGAAGACTGTAGGGCTTTGCCTGGCTAGAAATTAGTTATGGTTAAAAACTACAGAATTAATAGGGAATTATTCTGAATTCAATGTAATTTATTTCAGCTTTTGACAAGATATAAGCAGAACTCAGTAGGCTATGATAAATAAACTACAAAGAATAGAAAAGATTAACAAAAAACAGTCACAGCCGTGCCTGATGCCTCTGACTGGTAGCACTTATCCCCAATTACATCATGTATCATACAAATGTATTTACATATATTTACTTACACATAATTAATCACCACACCTGAGATGAGTATGACGGTTGAAGATAGCACAGATTACAGTAACAAATGTAAATGTGTAAGAGGATGCAAGAGAACATAAACTATTAAAATATATCTGATGGTTGATACTTTGGCAAAGAGGAAAAAAAAATACCTAAGGGGAAATTATTCTGGTGCACAGCTTATATCATACCAGTAGAAATTAGCTTTACAGTATTCTAGTTACATTCAGAGATAGAAACTCATGGAGTCTGTTTTATTTTCTATTTTGACAGATCATTTGTTTAAATGGGACAATGATCAGCTCTAGTTGCGTAACTGTAGCAGGGCGCTCCATCTCTCATTATGCCTGCCTCATTTTCCTCAGTTTTGCAGGTCCAGGCCTGAAGTGGAAAGGTTCCCATGAGAAAGGAAAAGGCCTAGAAAACACTGAGCTGGTAACAACTGAAAGGTACAAACAGAGGCCAAGTTGATGTTCATAACACCAGCTGCTCTCCAGTGTTGAAGAACATGGAGTGCAGCCCAGCCACAACTAGGCCCAAAATGGAGATAAAATAAGAACAAACAGATAAACAAAAGAGATTGCTTGGTAAGAACAGGGCCTTCATGGTTTTTTTTCTGCTGTTTTCCGTTTATTCTCCTCCAATGAGAGACTTTGGGTGTATGGCTTAATAGTTAAATGACAGAAGTCAATCCACTTTGTTCTATAAAAGCCTGGTCCCATCTGTGATCAGCCAACTTCCTGTACACCTTCTCAGGAGGTTGCTGGACCTTCTCTCCTCTAGCAGAGACACCTGCCAGAGAGACTGATTCTAGAATTGTGATCCACCCAGGGACACCCAGCTGCAGCCGGGCAAGGGTGAGAAATATTAACTCCTTTATTGTCTTTATTAGCAAACTTAACATTGAGTAATTTTCATCATTAAGTTTAAGATTATAGAACCTTTTAAAATTGATAATTAATATTCAAGGCCTAGTATGAAACTTGATAATAAGTTTCTAGCATTTTAATGGTTAACGTTTATTGTTTGATCTAATTACAAGTAGTAAATTTTATTGTTAAGATATCTTTTGCATTCAAAAATCAACTTCTGTTTCAATCTCCCAATTTCTCTAGTTTGACTGTGCCTTCTACTTGAAGGAGTTAAGATCCCGGTGTTATATGCAATAAATCTTGATCTGTGCATATACGTCTCACCTGCCATCCTGTCCTGTTCAAGACAATAAACCCTGAGACTTTTTCACACTTTAAAATCAACCTTTTCTCATATTGCTCCTTCTGTGTGTGGTATGGTTTGACATGCTGCAGGGAAGTGATACCATGCAGAGGGACCTTGACAGTCTTGAGAGTTGGGCCCATACCAACTTCATCCAGTTCAACAAGGCCAAGTGCAAGGTTCTGCACCTGACTTAAGGCAATCCCAAGCACAAATGCAGGTTGGGCAGAGAATTGATGGAGAAAAGCCCTGAGGACAAGGACTTGGGGATGCTGGTTGATGAGAAGCTCAACACAAACCATCAATGTACACTTGCAGCCCAGAAAGCCAACCATGTCCTGGGATACCTCAAAAGAAGCACGGCCAGCAAGTTGAGGGAGGTGATTCTCCACCTCTGCTCTACTCTTGTGAGACCCCACCTGGAGTACCGTGTCCAGCTCTGGGGCCCTCAACACAGGAAGGACCTGGAGCTGTTTGAGCAAGTCCAGAGGAGGAGATGACCAGAGGTGGAGCACCCTTCCTCTGAAGACAGGCTGAGAGAGTTGGGGTTGTTGAGCCTAGAAAAGAGAAGTCTCTGGGGAGACCATTGAATGATTCTGTGATTCTAAAAACTCAAAAAGAAAACTGGGATACATCTAGGCTCAATCGGTATTGCTGTTTGATTGATTAAACGAGATTGAGTGAGTTTTGTTTAAAGGCTACTGCTGGAGGAACTTGTAGATACAACTGCTGACAAGCTAATGTAACTGTTGAAGTCCTGCAAATAAACAGTTAGACTGTGAAATCCCTTTGGCCACAGAACAATGGCTGGTGGAAAGGGGATGCAAAGACAGAGGAGGGGAAAGGCAAACAGGACTTAGAGGAAAAGCAGGGAAAAGTTAATTTTTGTTTAGTTTCCTACCACCTTTTTTTTTTTTTTTTCTCCACTTCTTTCTCAAGTTTGTCTTTGGGGTTAATTAGTGCAGCTGTGAGAAAGTGCTTGAATTAAGAAGAATTTACTTTAATTAAACTGTTAAATGACTACTCACTTGTGTCTTCACTTTGCTTTTCTTAAGCAGAATAATAGAGTATATAATTAACACCCAGAACAGGTTGCATTCAGAGCTAAAAATCTTCTAGTGCTGGGGCTAGACTCTTTAAAAAAACAGGGCCTGCTGTCCTGACAGGTTAGCTGTCATAGATCCAGGTTAGTTCATTAGAAACAACAGAATATTGGTAATATCTAATTCTTTGTGTTTCTACTTAACCTGCCACTCTATCAGCTGACTCCTCTCTTCTACTGTCACTGCAATTACTCCTCTTCTGCATAAAATAGCCACAAAACATTTTAAATGCTGTTTGAAGACATACTCGTGAGTCTTCCCTTTGTTAGTCTCCTGCTCTGCTTTCATCCTTTCAGTGATATTACTGCCACAGTTCCCTAGTCTGAACCTACTAATTTAACAAAAACAAAACACTCCATTCCCCCCAAAAAAACAAACTGCAACAACAAACCAACCAGTCCAAGAAAATTTCATATCCCTTCTAATTTCAAAATAAAAAAAACCCAAACTCTGGAGTGTAAATAGTTAGGCTATGTTTTACCTTTTTCTTCCTTCAGGGCTAATAACTTTATCAATTAAATGTCTCTTCCACAAAACCCACATAAAGAAGCACCAGCTTCAATAATTTCATGATACTGTGACTGGAGTTTATGAAGGTAGTGATACTTGAGATATCAGAGACAGCGATAGGTCCTCTGTGGTTTTTGTCTTGATACAGATAAAAAAAAAAAAAAATAAAAAAAAATATATATATATATATCCTGTTCCATTTTCTAACAATAATTAGTAAACTAACCTGATAGCTGGGGGTTTTTTTGCCTTTTTTTTTTTTTTCTTTTTTTTTAAACAACAACTGAAGGTATTTTTCAACTGTGATATGAACAATTGATTCTGATGCAACCCTCTGCTGGATTTTTCTTATTTATAACATAAAAATCTTTGCCTCTCGTAATACTTATATTCAACCTTTTAAATCTACTTATCCTGGAACAATGGAATTATACAAGAATTAAGGTAAATTCAGATATAATGAAAGTGAATGCAGCTCAGTTGTGATTAATGGATCTTTCTGTTTGACTGTAGTTTGTTTCAGTTTGTAAATAAGCTAATTCTGTTTATGTTTTCTCTTTCTAAAAGCAACTATTTTGAATCAGATTTTCAAGCAAGCTCAAATCTCACATCTGTGGCCAGATGAAGTTCTTTAGAGAGTAGGCCATTATGTGGAAATAAGACACTTCACTGTTAAACCATAGCTGTATTAATCTTTGCAACATAATGTACACTAACAGACTATCGTTTGTTTGTTTGTTTGTTTTTTAACATAACTGTTAGTTTTCATCATCTTTACTAGGTCTGTAAAACTCAAGAGAGAGTCTCAACATGCCTACGGAGAGTGATGTATGTAAGGCTCCTGAAATGTATTTTTATTTCTTGAAATACTAAGTTCTCCAAAATTGTGTGAAAATGGAAAGGGGGTCTCAAAAGTCAGACAGGAGATGATATGGGTGTCTGTCCTTTGCTTCTGAAATTACACAGTATAGGACATATATGCAATATGCCATAAATTCTCCTCCTGCCTCAAGGCTAAGGTACTGTGTCACTCAGGTCTTATTTATTTATTTATTTCAAATAGAGCCAAAATTTATTATTGTTTATCAATAGCTGTTTTTGCAGCTGGACTGAAGGGTATATTGGATGGCACAAAGGAGCCAAGGTGAGTCTGTTTCTACCTTTGCTTTCTGTGATTTATGGAAGATAAAATTTCTCTGAAAAATTCTAGTGTCTTTTAGAGTATAATGCCAATAAATGAAGTGTAGGTATTTGCTTTTATTTGCATAATTAGGTTGTTGTCATAAGCTACAGAGAGTCTACTTCATGACTGGAAGTGTGAGTGTGCTCTTTAGGACAGTTTTGGAGGGAGGAGGAAAACATGGGTAGTATTAATTTTCTAAATACATCTCTAAATGATCCCTGCTTGATCTGTTTACTATTTTATAATATTTCTTTTTTATTTAGCTGATTTACGTGTATTTCTCCCCAGAGCTGTTTTTTCCTATTTTTGTCTTTATTCCTCAATTACCTGTTCTCACAGTCATTTGTATTGCATTCTGATAGGTTGCTTGCTAAAGCATGATTAAAGACAGCAATATTTTTTATTACTTTGTATTTTCCAAGTACTTTCACAGTATTAATTACCTTATCCCAACTTTTTTAAAACCTGAAAAGGAGGAATTTATTTTCTCATTTCAGTGGAGAACTGAGGCATGACTTATTTAAGTGACCTGCCCAAATCTGACATACATCCTTATAGTAGACTAGGGATTTATAATGAGATTGTCTTTCACCTCACTGATCCTATTGACTGGTCCAGGCTGTGTTTGCTGTATTCCATGTTCCCATCAGATTAATTTTCTAATCCTTCTCTTAGTCCTTTTTAATTTCTTTTGTCTGTGTTTCAGCATTACTTTTGAAAGATTCAAAGTATTATTTGTAGAAGAGATGGAAGATATCTCTTTAAATTTGAAATATCTTGTAATGCTCTGATAAAACAATTTCTATAGTAAATTCTTATAAGAAGAAATATAGTTATGAGATCCTTTTTCTATTCTTCCTTTTGCTTGTTTAAACCTTGTTTTATGAAAACATTCAAGCTACTCTAGTTTGTTCCCTCATGTATATATGTTTAAGTACAGTAGAGAAGTAGAGAAGTTATCATATTGGGTGTGCTTAAGTCGGAATTCTTTTAATTCCATTCAAAGTCATCATGTATAGGAAGAGGATTAAACAATGGTTGAGTTGGTTTGTTTGCCTTTCCAGGCTCTTGTGTTCTGGTTTGGGTCTTCCTTTGTCTATGCCATGTACTGTGAATTTTTGTTCAGCTGTTAAATTTTCTGTTATGGAAATTGTGAAGACTAATTTTACAGACTTCCTGTTTTGATGATTTCTGGAAGAGAGTATTTAGGATTTATTAGAGTTGGACACTTCTCTCCCTGTGAACACAATGGAGACTTTGTTCTTGTTCAGAGTTATTTCAAATAGGAACCCGAAAACATCTGGTTTTTGCTTTCCCCTTTATCTTCCTAGCTGGGTTCTCACAAATAGTACCAAGTTACAGGAAAAAGTTCTGCATTCCTTGTGACTTTTGAACAATGCAACCCCTCTGCTGTGCAATTGGTGGGACAATGGGCAGCTAGTTTATGGTGGAAAAGGGAAGGGAAACTATGGTGGACTTCCCATTGCCTTTTTGGAAAGAGTAAATGTCAAGTGTATTCAAAAAAACACCAATATTAATGAATATTGTATAAAAGCTATCTAATGAACAGTAGCCATGACAGAGGGCAAATGTCATTATTGTGAGGAAATTTTACTATACACAAGAAAAGGAAAGTGAAGGGACAGCTCTCAAGAGCATAGATCTAATTCTTAATAATGTGGAATACCACAGATAAAAAAAAAAAATGTTCATAAAGTATCCCAGTTATTTCACTGTCCAAAGCAATTAAGCAAGCATATCACATGGTGAAGCTGAAAGACCAAAGGAGCATGTCCTGTCTTGTAGACAATTTTGGCTGTCATTTTTGCTAAGAAAACTTTCATTTTTTCGTTCTGAAAAACTTCCCCAGGATCCTGTAATTTTCAGGATTTTCAGGACAAATGTCCTGGGGGAAGAAGAAGGGAGGGGGGGGGGAGGAGTAGATTCTGAAAGAGTGACCCAGGGTCCAGTTATATGAAGCATTGTGTCTTAGAACACCTTAATATTATGTAGGGGTTTTGAGGGATAAATGTTTGTTTAAATGACTGGTGAGGAAGAAGAAGGAAAACTTAATAAATTTATTTGCATTAAAATTAATTTGCATTTAAACAAATGTTTCTCTTCATCATTAACTTTACCTGAGTGCTTTGGCAGAGGTGAGTTCCATTAACTGGAGATCTTGATGAAATATGCTATTATATTTCATTCTTGGAGCCCTTTATTCTCGAAACTCTGTTCTTCTCCAGCTTACTCATGAGGTAGTTTGCATATTCCTCCTTATAACTTATGGACCTCTTGGAAAATGCAAATTTGACTTCTGGAGTTCAGATGGTCTGTATATGAACTCAAAAAAAGAACTGAAAAATTAGAACTAAAAAATAAGTGCAGCCATAGATTTTTGAGCCCATAAAGGAAATGATGGGTAAAAAAATTATATTCATATTAAAATATGTCTATATCTTATGCATTTTAGCAATTTACCACAAGGGACAGTTCTTTTAAACTCCATTTTGAGGAAAAATATTTTTCACCTTTGATTTTTCTCAGCCTGGGTTCAGCTGAAACATCCTTCTGTTGGGGGCATAAGATGGAGTAGGGCTGTGGTTGGATCTTCTTTGGGTCCAACCCCCTGAATTTTTTTTGTCACCTCTTCTATGTAGCCATCGATTCAAATTTAATTCCTTACAGTGCTACGAGGCTTAAAAATCCTCATCTTAGGAACCATTGTGTGTAAGATTTCTTGGTTCTGTTTAGGCTTTTGTTTGTTTTGGTTTAGGATTTTTATTTTTAAGCTCAAGTAATTTCCTAACTCGGAGTAACACTGGCAGTTTCCAGATCAGCATCCCATACATCTCCTTTAACTGATTCAAAACAATTATTTTTTTTTTAAATTATTTTTATTTTTTCTTAATTATAGAGTCAGTTTCTGGTTTATGTCACTGTCTTCTCTGACTCAGCAACCACAACGTCAGACTCCAGTAGTAAGCAATGAAATGTCTCTAGTAAAAAGGGGAATATCTATTTAGAGAGCAATGATGAAGGTGTCCCAAATAGTCTAGACTTTTTGCCTCAATTTCAACCCACAGTTCATCTTCGTTTAGGACTTCCTATCTAATCTTCATGCATGTGACTTGAAGATGCATTATCCCAGCTATCATAGGGAAAAGCTGCTCAGTTCACATAATTAAAGCAAATCAGAATCAAAGTGGTTTTATTGACTTAGTAATGACACGCAATTAGCTGACAGTGAACTATACCTTCAGGATCAATATGGGCAACAGAAGGAATAAACCACAACCCTGGCTGCTTACAAAGTGTTAATAAAACCCTCAAGTCCCAAAGAGTTATCTCTCTCGCACACAGGTGAACACACATATACGCTAGATGGATGTGCACATACACAATTAGGGGCATCCCCAGACCCTGAGCAATGTGGATGACCAGCACACAACCCGTTTCTGGGACTGTAATACTAGTGGGTGTTGCAGTCCGACTCCTTTCTCCCTTTTGGAGAAGTGTAACAGGACCGAGGGTCTGCACGGGGTGTTTGCCTCTCTCAGAGGAGCGGCCAACTGCAAAGCCAACTTTTAGAGTGGGAAAGCAGCCAACCCTCACCATGCCCACAATAAACACAGTTGATATTGCATTTGTCAAACTGGGGGTTGGCTTCCACTCTGAGGTCTCTCTCCTCACTTAAATTTACCTGCTTATTTTAGACATCTTTTCAGACCAACTCCTTCACTGTTGCAACAGTGTCATTGTAGCTCCTTGGTTACTTTTTAATCTGCCTGATGGTCTTCCTCTTCAGTATGATCAGCTTTGAGCAGACACTCTCCCAGACAATTTTTGTGATTTCATTCACACATATTGACACACGTTCCTCCTGTCTTAGCAGCAATAGTTATCCAGGCCATTTTGCCAAGGGTGGACTGTAATAAAACTCCCACATAAAGCCTACTTGTCTTAAATTAATCTTTTCAGCAGTAAATTAATAATTGATCAAAGGTTACCTTGCTTTTAAAACTTGACTTTGTCTCCTGTGCAGTCAGAATATGAAATGTTATTTCAAAACATTTTTCTACGTGCTCGAATAAAAACTCATTTTCCACAAAATTGACCTGTCAGCCTCACCTCTGTGCCTGGCAAGGTCACGGAGCAGATACTCTTGAAGCTCTGATAAGGCATATGGAGGACAGGGAGGTGATTCAAAACAACTAGCATCGTTTTCCTAAGGGCAAGTCCTGCCTGACCAACCTAGTGGCTTTCTAAAATAGAGTGATTACATCAGTGGACAAAGGAAGAGCGGTGGATGTCATCTATCTGGACTTCTGCAAGGCTTTTGGCATGGTCCCCCACAACATCCGTCTCTCTAATTTGGAAAAATACAGATTTGATGGGTGGATTTTTCAGTGAATAAGGAATTGGCAGGATGGTAACATACAGAGGGTGGTGGTCAATGGCTCAATGTCCAGATAGAGATGGGTTACGAGTGGTGTCCCTCAAGGGTCTGTACTGGGACAAATGCTGTTTAATATCTACATCAACGACATAGACAGTGTGATTGTGGGCACCCTCAGAAAGTCTGCAGATGACACCAAGCTGACTGATGTGGTCAGCATGCCAGAGGAAGGGATTATCATCAGAAAGACCTGGACAAGCTAGGGAAGTGGGCCCATGTGAACCTCATTAGGCTCAACAAGGCCAAGGGCAAGGTACTGCACCTGGGTTGGGGTAATCTTCATTGTCAAAACAGGCTGGGGGATGATGTGATAGGGAGCAGTGCTGTGGAGAGGGACTTGTGGTTACTGGTGGACAAAAAGTTGGACAAGAGCAAACAACGTGCACTCGCAGGCCAGAGGGCCAATTGCATCCTGGGCTGCATTAGAAGAAGTGTGGCAAACAGATCAAGATAGAGGATTCTCCCCCTTTACTCTGCTCTCTTGAGACCTCACCTAGAGTACTTTGGAGGCCCCAACACAAGAAAGACATGGAGCTGTTGGAGCAAGTCCAGTTGAGGGCTACAAAAATTATTAGAGGGCTGGAGCACCTTCTGCTACGAAGTCAGGCTGAGACAGTTTGCGTTTTCAGCCTGGACAAGGGAAGACTCTCAGAGACCTTACAGCAGCCTTCCAGTACCAGCAGTGAGCCTACAAAAAAGCTGGGGAGGGACTTTTTACAAGGGTGTGTAGCAATATGATGAGCGGCAATGGTTTTAAAGTAGAGCAGTGTAGATGTAGATTAGATATTAGGAAGAAGTTCTTTACTGTGAGGGTGGAGAAACACTGCAACAGTCTTCCTAGAGAGGTGGTGGAGGCCCCATCCCCGGAAACATTCAAGTTCAGCCTTGATGGGGCTCTGAGCAACCTGATCTAGTTGAAGAGGTCCCTGCTCACTGCAGGGGGGGTTGGACTGCCAGTTGATGTTATAATCGTCCAATAATTACAATTTGAATTACAAAGCAATGAACACTTTGAATTTTGGGCTCAAATTTAAATAAACAAAAAACCACACACAGGCAAACAAACAAACAAAACCCACATGAGCTACTGGCACAACTGGCACCTACGTACCAAATTTTGTTATTAACTAATGTAAATAGTTTTAATCTAGCATGGGTGCTTTTTGATCTTTAGAGCTATCAGAAACTGTAGGTAGTGGTTTTCAAGCTTTGATGGAAACATCAAGGTAACAAAAATAAAATAAATTTGAAGAGAAAATTATTCCCTCTGTGATGAACTCAGGCTGAGGATTGAAAAAGTTTCAGCTGCCATTTCACACTTATTCTGAACATCATAGAAACATGAATGTTACCTCAAAAAGGGGAAGACACCTGTTAGCTGCAAATTACTGAAAAGATTAACAAAAGTGGAGAAATGTTTCTTAATTAGTCGCTGTGCTCTATAGCATATATATTTTCTGATATTTACACTCCTTAACTCTAGTTTAAAAATGCTGTAACCTAGGATTCTTGGAAACCTTAGCAATTAAGAGCTTGCTTGTGTTTCAAAGGACTGTCAAAAGTATTTTGTTGACTGCTGTTTTGTAGAGATTAGCATTTTTAATTAATTACCCTCAATGTTTGAAATTATTTAATATTAATCCTTCTTTTGACTTCCATCCCCAATCCCTGATCTGTTGCTACATCAGGTGTTGTATGGGTGTGTTCATGTTTATCTAGTTCCTCATGGGCTTATTTTCTACTGTTTTCTTTTTTGGATGATGAATAAAAGAGCTTTTGCTAGGGTTAGGTTTTTTTGTAGTTTGTGGTTTTCTTTTTTTTTTAGTTGACAGCTGGGATTTTATGTGGCACAGAACTCTTTAATAGCATCTGTGCATATCAACCCACCATATGGGTGGGAGGGAAGCTGCTTAATTTGGTGCATATGCATGAAGTAAATGCAGACTATTGTTGAGCTACTAAACACTATAGAAAATAGTAGGTTGGGAAAGGGTTACAAGAAACAAAAGAGACAATGTGATCTCAGTGGTATAATACTGTCTCCATTAGACGTTTCTTCAGCATTTATCCAAAGCACTGACTCAGCAAGCACATGTCTAGTCAGAAAATCATTAAGGTCTAAAGCTTGACCGATATGAACAAAATGACATTGAGTGAAAGTACAGCTTAGGGCTCACAGGCTTACAAGTGCTCCAGTGAGACAGAGTATCAGCTTCACTGATTCAGCTGAAGGCGCCAGTAGTCCCAAAGTAGTTTCACTGATGATATATGGACAGAAGTCTAAATCTTCTCTGACTTATTTTTTTTAAACTGTTTTTCACCATTACTGGTTTTCAAGTCTGCTCATCTGTTATTGCAGTAGATCAGTTTTATATCTCATATTTCTCATATAAGGGACTTGGCTGAGGATAAGATGACTGTTATACAGATTTGGTTTGGAGAGGCAGATATGTATAGGGCTGGAAGAAATAACTCCATAATAACAGTTTTAGCTGATTTCACTTGCTGAAGTGCTAGAGGTGTTGATTCTTTTGTTTATGGCTATAACACAGCTGATGAAAAGACAGATCATTGGAGAAGTTAACTACTTCTTACGGAGCACAACTGACATAATTTGATGTGAAATTGTTATGCCACTGCTGGCTTTTTTTTCAAAAATATGGCAATAATCCAAGTCTAAGTAGTCTGCCATTTCAAGTAAAGAAGAGGTTAGAGAGCACTTGTGAGTAACCTGACAGCTGATCTTGGTCAGGCCAGGGTAAATTGCAGAGATGTTTATTTCTGTAGCTCATATTTTATCTCCAAATACTAGCCAGCAGTGGCTTCTTGAGCAAGAACAGAATAGGGTTGTGTGAAAGAGGAATAGCTAGGAATTGTCTAGGAAATGTGGAATGCACCCTTGTCATCAAAATTCATGCCTATTTTATTTTATTTTTTTTTCCAACAGGACTTTTACCAGTTTTATCTTTACAGAGGGGACCTGAAAAACTCAACCCTACTGACTTTTGGTTGCACATTTAGATGAGTTAGTAGTTTTCAAGGTTTTCGAACCTACAGAAATAGATGTTCATATTTAGAAAGCTGAAATGATTTATAAATACAAGTTTTCAGATTCTGATTGCATGATGTCTAGTACTAGCAACTTATAAAATATATAAATGGTTCTTGGACAAGTGACAAAACCTCTGGAAGAGTGAGATTGAGGCTAGCATCACACAACTGGATCAGAGTCAGATGCATCCTTTTCTCTCATTTCAAACTATTTTATACACAGTGGAAGATGCATTTTAAAATGCATGAGCTACATAAAGAATTTAAAGTGAATGTCAGTATTTCAGCAAAAACCATTAAGTAAAAGGCTGTGCCTTTTTCTCTGGGTTGTGTTCAGAAAGGACTAGGTCCTATCTCTAGGGAATGTCAATCATAACAACTTCAGCAAACTGCTTATTTTCTGGGATATTTAGGATTCTTCTTAACATCCCTGTTCCTCAAGATACTGCTTTGCACTTAACATGAAACAAAATGTTTTATCAAAGGTGTGTAATATATGGTACCATGCAGCACAGTGTGGTGGTGAATTCCTAATTCCTTTTAGTGCTGTAAATAAACTCATAATTCAAGCTCTGTGGTAATGTAGCTATACTACTAGCTTTTCTGGAGTTCCTATGCTTAGTGGTGTCAATGGGAGCTTTTTAAATCTCACATAGTCAAAATAACAATATTTATTATACATATTATTTGATTTGGATGAACTCTAGTTATGATATTGTAATAGGTAATGTGACAGGGTAGTTGACTAGAGTGAAAACACAAAAGCTGCAGACACTTTAAGATGTGTGTGCTAAAACTGATGGTGAGTTTTCCTGTGAACTGGCTTTTGTGTTTTCCTCTTGAATTGGCATGAAGTTTTTAAGTTTACTTGTATCTTTTGAATTTGAGAAAGCCATTTTGAAGACATTTTGCTCATGTATATTCTCCCATAAGTTTTGTTGCATAGTCTGAAATTTATTTATAGATATTTTTTAAAAAGTGTCTTGATTTAACTAAAGTGAAATTTTCATAGGAAAGGTTAAAACAGTAAAGGTAGTGGCAAGTTCTCCTACTGGCAGGATGAAAAAATGACAACTCTTGACCTCTGAACTGCTACCCAACAGCATCTGACAGATAAAGAACCTGTAAGCTTCACTTTTTAGCAAATAAAACACAATAAAGTCCTGTGTGTCCTTTTCCAACCTGTTGTGCACCCCCAACCTATTCACTGAGGGTGCAGAGTGAGAAACAGAAAAGGTCTTGATGCTATTTCAATGGTACCAACACTCAGTTACTAAACTTAGTGAAATGGGGATAAGCTAGAATTCTTTATTATTGTGTTCAAATCTAAGCAACTTGGTCCAGGCACTGCTGAGCCAGTAAAATGTGTTGTGGGTGTTACCTAGTCCTACTGCATTGTGGAACTCATCCAAGCATAGTCCTCTGAAACATGAGCTATTGCATAGGGCAAGTTGTCAGTTATGTGGTAACTACCAGTTTTTCCAAAGTGGGTCTGAGGACTCTTCTATTCCTAAAGTGTATTCCCTTACCAAATGTTGCTAAAATTTTGTCCTTGTCTAACTGTGCCTTAGGGGGAGTGCAGCGTATGTTCTTGATACTATTCCCGTCAGAACATGACAGTTACTGTTGTCTGTTCTCTTGGCTTTGATTTCTGATTCCTTTGGTTCAGTGATTCCTGAATTAAATGTGTCCAGATGCTGTGTTTCATTTGTTGTGGGTGCATGTGTCCATGAACAAATAAGTGCCTGTGGTACTAACGGTTATGCATTGTAGGAGCAATGAAAACATTTAAAGTAGCAAAACCAAGGCAAACCCCTCTAAATGACCCAGTATGATTATAAAAATAAAAATTGTGATGAAATGTTATTATTCTTGAATACATTGATATATTATAGATAATGAAAATGAATTAATAATTTTAAGCAATATGTATAGCAGTTCTCTACATTCACTGTAACTGCAAGTATTGCCATATATATATCTGCTAATTTTCTTTTTTTTTTTTTTTTTTTAAATAATTGGTTTCTACATTTCCAGCATCTTATGTAGCTTTCCTTAAAGCTAAATATATGCTGAATCTATTTCTTTTCACCTTACACCAGAAAAGAAAAAAATGGAAAGGATGTCTATTTGAACAGTTCAGCACTTTTTTTTTTTCCTTTTTTCTCTTTTTTAAGAATGTTTCAAGTCCTTAGACACTGTATTATGGTTAAATTTAGTCTCTTGGAAATGCTGCAATCTGGTAAAATTGACACAAATATGCTATTAACACAGAATTTATTGACTCACTTACCAGAAGATAATTAATAAAAATAAATCCTCATTGCATCTTGAGAAGTATTTTGTGAAAGAAAGGGTACATTGTTAGAAAGACTTTAAAGCTAATTGGTATGATTGCAATGATTTCAAAAGGCTGTTTCACAAAATCATTAAGGTTAGAAATTAATCTTTGAGCTATATTAGCTCAGAGTCTTGCACTTTCTTCACACTTTGCAAGCACAACTGAACTGCCATTAAGTTCAAGGTGCCCTCCATGATACTTCATCAGAAAAGTGAATTAATTTAAGAGGTTTTTTTCAGCACTATGTAGCCATAGACAGAATAGTACCCTATCAAGATTGGCAGATTAAGTGGCTTCACAATGGTTGTACATCCACAGAACTCAGAAGATCTGCAAGATAGCAGGGTTCAAGGTCACAACTAACTTTGTTATTGCAGCACTGTGCTTATGTCTGACTTAAATAGTTCCTCTTACATGTTATTAAAATGAATACACATGCCTTAATTGTGCTTTACTTAGGACAAACACCAGTCCTTTGAATTCCTCTTCTGTGTTAGGAATTCTCACACTTCTTATCTGCCTCCTCAGACACATTTTAAGACTTTTTTCCAGGGCCACTGTTTTACCTGTCTCTAACCACTGCTACTTTATCCCCTTCTGTACATATTTCTTTAGAGATGTACAACATTTGCTATAGCACCTCTTCGCATGGCAACTGATAGAGAAATAGGTAGCTGCACTGACTGATCCTTTAGATAGTGGCTTTGTGCTACCACCATTCTGGCATCAAATTATCTAGACTTCCCCTGTTGGTTTTTCTTCACTGGTAAACTAAAAACATATTTGAAATAAATATAAGTAAGTCTGTTAAATAAAATAATGGCAGAACCAGAAGTAGAACTAGAGAGAGGTATGACACAGTCAGAATACTGGGCTAGGAAAATAACACCTGAGCAATGGTAGAAGAGGAGGGTGGTTTAACGATTCTTAGAAATAGACACAATTGCTAAGATTGCCTATTTTAATTTGATTTAGATGTTTTCAAGAATCCTTTTTAGTCCTTAACCACTAGCTTTATTTTTTTCCTTACTGTTACTGTAGGAATATTATTCTGTACTTTCTTCCCCTGTGGGAACAATTTCCCATCTGAAAGAAGCCATCTGATGGTCTGGGGGAGGCTTAGGAATTGAGGGAGCTCTGTGAGCCACCCTCTTTTCATGTCAATAACTTACAATATTAATGCAAAAATGTATTCTTTTCCCTATGCTTTCGGTCCTCTGTGACAGTTGTATAATACTAGGTCAAAGAAGTTTTCTAGGACTTTAGGAAAAGTATGTGTTTTGCCATATGCAAGCCTGCAGAACTACAGTTACCAGTGGTTTTTTCTTCCATGATGTTTTTGCTAGCAAATATTGGCATTTTTCTAATGCTATTAATTTTGAATTTTATTTTATTTTATTTATTTTTTTCTGATTTTTCATATCTAGAATTTCCTCCTGGATGTCTATCCACAAGTCGACAAGTTTCATAGCAAGACGGGAGGGCAGGAAGTATGCACTAGTGCCTTCTCGGTGGCAGTGCTCAGTGAAAAAAGAAGCCAAGGCAAATGGCCCAGAGAAACCACAAGGAATGCTTAATTAAGAGCTCACTACTTAGATGCTAATGGGAGGTGATCTCGATGTCTTTGACTCACAATGACTATTCCTGTAACCAGTGAATGGATCGAACTAAGGAAAATGGCTAGGAGTTTGTAGCCCTTTAACTCGTAGAAGGCAAGGAGGAGAGAAAGGAAAGGTGGAAAGATAGATGAGAAGATAGAACAGATATATCACCACCCTTGGCTCCAGTAAGGTCTTTTCCGGAGTGTTGTCCTGCTCTGCCACCTTCCAACCTCAGGGATGGCAACATACAGTTGAGCTTCTGTACTTGCCCCAGGTCATCATTCTGGAAAGTTCTGGGGTCCACAGCTGCAATCAGACATTCCAGAGAATTCTGGAATGGGGCTGGGCAGAGGAGGTGGGGGCAGCCTTCTTCCAAGTTGAGCTCTTGTGGTCAGCACTTGTGCAGAGCAGCTGCTGGAAAATTACCAGGGGAGGCAAGCTGGAGAGGAACGGGGCAAGGGGGATAGCCTGCCATCCCACCTGCACTGTTCATGCTTGCCTCACACAGGACTCCGTCTTGAGTTGTCTGAGACACATGGTCTTGCTGGTCACCAGACTCTGAAAACACTACTGATGAGACCTTGCATAAGCACACAGTTTGGCCTTTATATTTTCCTTATAGTATCTCACTTAGTATGTGCAAAATGCAATCAATTAATATTGACTGATAACAATAATAAAAATTGCAGATAAAGATTAATACAGATGACATTGGATATACAGATTCAATACAGATTAAGATACAGGTTAATTTTACATAGTAGCTGAACATGGTGATCATAAGACTGGCTCAGGCATGCATGAGTACTAAATTAATTGTCTGACAGACAGTGATGTGAAAAAGGCAAACCTGATAGACAAGCTCAAAATAACCTCACTGAGGACCTTTCTCCATTACACAGTCAGTTATAAGAAGGTTTGTCTTTGAAAAAAAAAAAAAAAAAAAAGTTTGTGTTTTCTAAGTCTTTACAGTGCAATTTAAAGCTTTTGTACATTTTGCTAGTCTGCTGTAAGGTGAATTGGCTCATTTGTTGCTTGGATATAGGTTACCCAGCCAGTAGGGTCCTCTTCATGGGCCTAACATGGAACTGGATTGCTGTGGGTTGGGCCTTACTCTATTCTGCAAGGTTCAAAAGTGGGCTACGCAACCTCAGTATCTGTCAGTAGATTTGTGGGATCAGAAACCTAGAATTCAAATTTATCCTTGCGTTAAGCCTGATACTTGGGGATTTTTGGCTCTTCCCATTTCTAAAATGAGAGGAGAATTTCAGCAAGAATACCTTTTTTCCTTTTTGTAAAACTGCACAGGTATCTCATTCTTGATCAATGTGCCCACTCGCTGTAAGTTTTTCTTTAACAGAGGTGGCAACAAACATATTGTCTCCAGTTGCTTTTAAGATACCAGTCATTACAGCAGAAAATAATGCAAACAAATTCTTCTTAGATGATAAAATAAAAATGTAGGACTAGCATGCATATATGATGATAAATTTTTTAAAGTCATCAAAAATGCATGCTGACACAGAAACTACACCACTTATTAAAAAAAATTAACGGGATAAACTAACTGAAATCTAGTTAAAATCGAGTAATAAAAAGTATATATAAATAGATGTATAAAATAACTATACATCATTGTTATACATATGTGTTATATTGTTAATTTCTCAGTAATTATATTTTTAGGGAAATGCCTGTCATATTAAACTCTCATCTGGGGTTCTGAGATGAACTTTTGGACACAAAACAACTTTGTAATCTTGCTTGGTACTTTCCACTTCTCTGCAATAGCAGTTGTGATTATTTGTCCAGATAGTGTAATTTATTTATTTTTTTCTTTTTCACTACTGAATGCTGGTTAAAAAGAGAAAAAAAAATAAAGTCCTAAGAAACTAGCTTATGTTATAATTCTTTTTATTAAGATGATATTAAAATATATTCTGAAAATTTGTATGATATAGACACTACCTTGATATTTACTTCACTGAATTCTAGATCTAGAAAATGTGAAGCTATGTTTTAACAGACATCTAAGGTTATTCTGGAAAAAAAAATAGACTTATTTATATACCTTTTCAAACTCTAATCTGGAAATTGAATTATTCTGGGAGCAAATACTCTTCTTCTGTTTCCTTAGCTTTAGGTGCTTAATTTTAGACACTACATTTTGGCAGTTTCTGTAAGTCTATCATTGCTGTAAACCTACAGTTTTCTACATGGTCTATAAATAGAAGCACTGGCTGTGTGGATTTTAAAGGCACTCATGCTACTGAGATGAATGTTTTTATGCTGTCTTTTAATCTGATTCCATAGATCTCTATTTGGACTCCTACATGAGTAAGGACTGTTGTATTAGAGTAAATATATAATATACACAGAATTACAGTGTGTTATTAATAATAACTTTGTTTCTCACTGACTCTAATTACAGTCAATGTACGGCAGTGGCATATTCCAAATTACATCACCCAAGAAGGTTAGTGAAAATCTTCCAAAATCTGTGGAGGTGCCTCTGTTTTTGTATGTCCATTTTGATCTACCATAAGGTTCATTGTTTAGGAAGCACTTAATATCTTTCAAACTTCATTTTGTCTCTTCATATGTAAGCATTGCAATGGAGTTTTAAATTACACAGTTGCATGTTATTTTAATGGAACCTCTACCTCGATCTTGCTGTGGTCCAGAAACCCTAGCAATTATTGAAAAGACTTCCTTAGTCAACTGGAAACAGCATAACCTTATGTGATGTTTATTAGCATTTGAGGTTATGCTTGGCAAACACAAATGTTGTTGCTACATATGTAACTTCATCTAAAAATAGGACTCTTTTCCACATTCTTCTATATTTTATGATGGGTGTAAAGATTACAGAGTAGATTACTGATTTTAGTATCAACCTACTTTAGCTTCAAATGGGAGTTTCAGAATGTAAAATTAATTTACATATGATATACTCCGAGTAAAGCCAGTGTTTTGTGGGTTTTTCGGGTTTGTTTGTTTGTTTGTTTGTTTTCTGATGGTAATCTGCTTCTGATCCAAATATTAATTATATTTATTTTCTGTATACAGTCTCAAATTCATACTGTGTTCAAATTTCTGTGTGTTTCAGCATGAAATGGTGCAAATTGAAGACAACTCTCTTGTTATTTTGGAAGGAGAGTAAAAAAATTTGTTTGAGTAAGGATGGTAAGAAGGAAAGATTCTGATTTCAGAGCATGATGATTTGTATTTAATTGGGTTTGAGAGCCGGACAAGTAGTTACTGTGTAGAATTTCACAAACACCGAACAGTCCTAATATTCTCCATGGCAAAAAGGTGCTGTATTGTGACCCAGGCCATAGCCAAACACAGGTATATTGGATGGGTATTTCCAGGTATCCATCAACTCTTTTTTTGATGTTTGCCATTTGATACAACACATGACATACGTACATGACAAAGCTTGCTATAATGGACAAAAATACTTCAAATTATGTGTCTGGAATATATGAGTAGGAGAGTATTTGGCAATTAAACTTTTTTCTGACTGAGGCTGTGGTTTCAGTGGGTAATAGTTATAGCTAAATTCTTACTCTTTAGGGTATATCCATAAACAATAAATTGATTGGGAAAAAAAATTGAGTCAGTTTATAAGAGAGTTCTTGTTATTAAAACTTTTTTTCTAACTGCTACTGAGTTCTATTACTGAGCAATAGGTTATCAATAAAGTGCTTTTCTGTCCTCATTTTATAGAGAAGTACAAATACTGATAACATTCTTATTCTTTGTAATGGAGCAAAGAGGAGAATTAATGGGAAAAGCAAAGGGGTTCACGTCTTACTGGATGCCTTTAAATGCATGAGGATTTTTTTCTTGAAATACAGGTTCTCATAATCTTAATATCATAGGTTATCTCCGCCTAGCTATGGGATTATATGTATACAGTCATCTCAGGAAGTCTAATGTTAATCTCACTTTTTCTTCTGGGATTTGAAATTTAGATCAAAAGTAATGTTAGAGTGATCTACTGACATTCAATTGGAATTCACCTCAACAATATATTTTGTCTAGAATGTTTTAGAAGAGTACCATGATGGTTGATAGATTTACTTGTATAAAAAACAGTGAAGAGAGAATCCCAGATCCCTATCATTAAAATCTTTCCCAATAAAACCTGTCTATTTAGTGTAAAACCTGTCTTTTACACTAAAAACCCTAACACAACCTGGAATTACTGAAAGAGAAGTGCTACAACATAAGGAGGAAAGCTACGTCACTAGTAACCAAGACAATAACATGAAGTGTGAGCTTCTGGATTATTATTTTTTAAAAAATTGAAGTTAACTCTTAATTTACTTTCAGTATTGTATGCACTCAACATATGGAAGGTTTGTGTTGCAAACATGTGAAAACCATCAGGAGAGAGTACTCTGGCCACACACTTCTTCATTTATATGAACTCATTTTTTTTGACAATACAATATAAAATTCCTAGTAATTTGTTCTTTGAGGCTTTGCCCCATTCCCTCAAAACCAGGGAAACAGCATTTGGAATTTTCTGAGTGCTCAGAAACTTTTCAATTAAGTCTGAAAGCTAACCAAATGAAATGCCTATGATAAGGACCAATATATTTGACTTTCCTGTCTTGAACAGTCTTCACAGCAGTAGCCGATTTGGCCCTAGTGAAGTCAGTTTTGTTTGAGATTTATCTGGTAATCGTTCTGTAGAAGAAACATTTAACATGGTATCTCAGCAACAGTGACTCAGTGAGCTGCCAAACAGGAAAGAAATTTCAGTAGCTTTCTTTATGATAGAAAGAGAAAACTGTTTCTGAAGTTATGTGATTTAATTGCTGTTGAAGACTTATGTCTTAAACAGTCTTACTTTCAGCATAATGACTGTTTTCACTCTTAAGTTAAACTCAGTATTTTAGAAATGTCATTAGAAGAGCATGAGAAGGAAAAATATATTTTATTTGTAGCTATATATTTGAACAATGTGGATAGTACAGATTTCCTTAATGTATAGACTTGTTACTTAACTGTATCATAACGTGTGGACAACAGTATTTGGGGAGCTATTTCATCTTCTTTGGTTATTAGCTGGATGAGCTTACAGTCTTGTCAGAAGTCAGTAAATTTTGAGAATTTTTAACAGTTTTTACACATGTGATCACTAGTCTTTCAAAATCTAACAAAATTTAATGAAACTTATTTGTGTATTTTGTCTTTTAAAAATTCTTTCATATATCCTATAAAATTGATTTTATTCTGGAGATATGACAGGGTTTAGCAATATTCTCTGGTTGGGTTAAAGGCTGCTACTAAAAGCATCATTACATCTTTAATAGGAAAATGAACTTTACAGCCTGTCTATTGTAGGTTGGTATAAATGACATAAATAAACACCTGTTTCTTACAGTTTCTAACAGAAAGTTATAGACCAGAAACTAGTAACATCTTAATCACTTCATTTATTTTGAAGAAATTTAAAAACAGGGATGCTGTGTCAATAAATTCTAAAATCTTAAAAGTACGGCAATGTTTAGTCCTTTATTCCAGTATCATGAAACACAACTAAATATAGTTAAATAATTTTACTGGGTTTGCCTAAAATACAATCCACCCCCAAACACAAAGGTCTCAATGTGGTCTCAATAAGAAACTGAGTATGATTTAAAAAAAAAAAAAAATCTTTAGGGCAAAAAACCATGTATTTGACTGCCTCTACCTCCTGGACCATCAGATGCATTTCAGGAAAGAATCATGTGAACAAATGAAAGAGGGATTATAGCAGGCAATCAAGTTTGTGTTGATACAACCATAGTGGAGTAGAATTTTGTTTTGTAGAATAGCTAGCTGATTATAATTAAATTTATTTTTCATTACAAGTGTATGTCTGAACTCTAATCTGTATTTTAACTATGAATTTATATTTCTAGGCTGGAACTTGATCTTAAAAGCTGCTGTTCTTCCACATGCCATGTGCTGAAATCCTCTTTGTTCTTTCTGTAATAAAATGTAGAAAATTCATACATTTCTGCTGCACCTTTTGAATACAAATATCATTGCTACTGTCTGACTACATCTAGCTTTAACCTTTTTTTCCTTTTTTTTTAAAAAAAAAACAAACAAAGCAACAATAGCAAAAGAATAATGTTATCCAAGTAGCTGTTGAATGCACCAAGGTTAACTTACTCAGTGCTGGATATGTAACAAGCTGAATATACGGGTGTCACACTTCACACATACTGGTAACAATTAATTCAGAGCTATGCGCAACTGTGGTTGATCTAAGCTATGGTTATTTTAAAATAGCGAGATTCTGGTAGGCAAGGTAACAGAAAGCACTTTGCTTCCTGAACAGGCCAGCTGCTCACAAACAAGTGCTCCATAGGGAAAATAATTCAATTCATGTAATCATCACTGGCTCAGGAGTGGAAATAAAAGAAGAGAAGAAAAAGGTGATGAAAGTTAGAATTTGGGGGGATCAACAGGAGGTTGGGTGGCTTTGCTAACAGCCACAGAACATTGATGGCACTTGTACATCAGTCTTTTTTTCATTCATTGTTATAAATTTTTAAAGAACCGGTTATATATTTAATTGATAACAGTGAAATGTGCTTTTATATTCACTCTACTATGCTTCCTGTTGCTTTTTACATTTAATCTGCATGTTCACCACATATAGTTATAAATTTGGAAATCATGAAGTTGTTGTCTAAGGTAGCTGAAAATGCCCAAGAGTTTATGAAGCACCTTTGCTTGTCAGAAATGCTGTTTGTATACTCTAGAAGGAAAAAATCAGGGAAAGTGTAGAAATGGAAAGATAAGGAAGGAAACTTGACATAAAAGAGCAAAACTGTCCAAGCAAAGGCTATTGAAGAGTCTGACAGGAGAATAAAATAGTTGAAACCCTTGAGAGTTCCCTCCACATGATTTGGAATGCTGGAACATGTAGAGACAATCTTATAATTTCCTGTGGTTTTATTCCACTTCACACAACTCCAATGTTTCTGGAATCTTTAAAGTTTGACTGCATAACTTTGTATTTTTTCCTTGCTTTGAATATCTTCATACCAAATATAAATCAGGCCATATTTCTCAGCAAGAAGTCTCTGTAGATCATTCAGCTGGGCTTTCCATTTGTTCATCTACTCTAGATGTGATGATTAATGTCTCTCTCTCATCGACATTTTCAATAGGGCAAACATCATCAGTAACAGTAAGGAAACCACAATAATTCAATCTGAATGAATGCTGTCATACTGCAGAAAGAGGCACTATAATTTTGCAGCTTGCACTCTTCTTGATCGTATATTATTTAGATATTGCTCCTAATTCATATCAAATAAGCTATTGGTGTTGTGATACTACAGCCATCAGCTTATGCTACAAATCTTGAACATGTTCTGTCAGAAAAGTCTCTCAGTTAATTTTTGGTTTTCTCATCATAGATAGCTTCTAGTCTATGCAAGAATAAAGACAGGCTAATCCAGCATTCCTGAAAGGCTGATGACACTTTAAATTAAATGTGGGAACTAGAGAACTTGTGTTCCTAGAAGTGCTCCAGGTTATTCTCTGAGTTGACATCAGGTAAAATTCACTAGAATAATGAATAACTGCTTAGTCGTCTATTTAATTTACCTTCACTCATTTCAGTTGCATACATCTTTTTCTCTTTTGCTATTTTCTTCTCTGTAAATGCTAACGATGAATTGGAATTTTTTTTAATTATTATTTCTTATGAATATCTGTGCAACAAGTAAGAAAAAAGCCTTCCATTTACTTGTATTCAAAGAGATAGACTGAACTGGTTATTAATGGAAACAGCAACCAAATGCAAACAAATAAAATGTTTCAGAATGGACATTTAAATAAATTAACATCAGAAAAAGATAGTGGAGACATTGCTAGGATAGGTGACTTCCAGGTTTGCACTGAATGTTTAGCTCCTGTTTTACTGAGGATAAGGTGAGGAACTGAAGGAATAAAGATCCTAGTCTACTTGATTTCCAACACTGTAGGTAGATATGGGAGATGGCTGCAACTCGACCTCTGAAGAGTAGGCTAGAAATTGTCTAAAGATCACAAACACAGTAGAAAATAGCACTGCAGACAGAATTGTTAACACGCTATGCAATGTCAGTATCTTACTTTATACTTCAGGATATGTTTCTACCTGAAAACCTGAATAGATTGTCCTTTCCCAAACCGGCTCACTGTTTTATAGGGGATGATATAATAGGATGTGGGGAAAAAACCCTACATTTTAAACTTATACGTGTGTGTATGCAGATGAGACTCCACGTATCTGGGAGCTTTATTTTATAAAGCAGCTCTCTGAACTTTAGCTGTTTAGGAGCAGTAGAGATCAAAATTGAAAGTAACGTAAGTACCTTCCCTCTCCTTTAATGCTCTTCACTGTTTCTCAAGAGTCTGATGCAAAAAGCAAAACAAAACAAAGCAAAACAAAACAAAGCAAAACAAACCTGAAAAAAAAAACAACAAACACAACAAAAAACCCCTCCAAACAAATTAAAATTAATAAATCAAAATAACTCCAAAACAAATATTGTCCACAATATTTCCCAAAGAATGTATGATAATTGCTTTTTCTGACTACAGCTATGGAGGCAGCAAGGAGTTTTCTAACAGTAATAAAATGCCTGGAACTTTAATGAAATGCCTGCTGAATAAATGCTGTGTTTTAATAATATTTTACATTTGGCTTACTTACTGATAAGCTGAAAATAGGGGTGGGGAACAAAACTAATTAGGATAAAATACTGTTTTGGTTTGTGTTGTTGTTGTGGTTTTTTTTTTCAAATCGTGATGAAATCTGTTCATTTTGGGAAAAACAAAGGAGAAGTTATAAGCTAAAATTTCTACATTTCAACAAAATGAAAAGAACATCTACATTTGAAAAAATGCTGTATCTGCACTTTCTTTAGTTTGGCATAAGAGTGACTATCCAGAGTAGGATAACTCTCCATACTATTTATTTTTAAGGATATTTCAACACCCATCTTGCAATCTTCAGTTTCACTGTATACTGTTATAATTAAGTTGACATTATACTCTGAAATTGTTTTTTGCTTAGCTGATCTTGAAGCCTTTCCATTTTGTATAAATAAATTTGCTTTTATTTAGCTTCCTCTCTCAGTCAATGAAATCACTACATTGCTGATATAATTATGACCTCTAAGTTCTGCCTCAAACCTCACTTAAAAAACAGTCATAATCCAAAGGCACAAGGGGAACCCACCCACTTGCAGGGTGATTGCCCAACAATGCTGATGTGTTGACTGCATTCAGCTGTCATTCAGGAGGTTATGTTTTGGGGAATGTGAACTCTTGCAGCCTCATGAATTGGATAAAGAAGTGATTGAGGTAGATAGCTGGCCACACAGGCTTCTTCTGCATTCAGCCGAGTTGCAACATCATACCTAAAAGTTTGGTTTCTGGGATAAATATATTAGCTGGTTTGCAGCAAAGAACTGTGACCTTCTGTAATACACACAACCATTATTTTTTTCTGATTAAATGCTGTGTTTGATATTTGAATTATTTCTTACGTCTTAGAAACAAGACCTCACAGTTAAAGGGATTTATGCTCTATTTAGTAGTCTGCTCTTACTGTTAAAATAAATAAATAGCTAAAGCTAGGAATCTAATTCTTGCCTAAGTACTGAAAAGATGACCTATTTACAGGACTGTAGAGTGCATATGTCTCTCACTAAAGTAAATAGGTAACTCTTAGTGTTCAACACATGAAATTGTGTCCATCTTCTTGATTTCTGAATGATATCTTTAGACACGTATCATCTCACAAACATAGCCTGAGATAACTTGGTATTGCTGTGATTTCAAAATAAAACAGTAAAAATGAAGTATCTTGTTTTCAGTTACCTTTATTGATATTGATTAAATAATGTATTTTTTCATAGGCTCAGTGAGTTCTAACACTTACTTTGCTGATTGCTCTGCAGGCAGGTATTCCCCTGCATTCAGCCATCTAATTAGGACATACACAGGAGTGTGTGCCTTTTAGGATAAACTGGGTAGTTCATTTTGCAGCTGATTGAGTACACATATACATTGCATAATACTTATAAATTGTTTCTGGTTTTGTTTTGTTTTGTTTTGTTTTCCTTCTCTTAGACCAATCTCCTACTTTGAATTGCAGCTTGCCATTCAGATAGACTTTACAATTAAGTTAACATTTCCTTTTGAGAACAGTTTTTTGCATACTTAGGGTATAAAGAGTAAAGATATTTAAAATGTTTTTGTTCTGAAAGTTGTTTCAGTGTTCTCTCAATGCAATAGAAAGCCATTTCAGAGAACACTGAAACAAATTTGACCATGAAAGCATTTTGCAATAGACCTTATATAGGGATAAGAGTTTTCTCTAGATTGATGAGACCTTAAAGAGCCAAGTTAGAAATCTAGTTACTGAGTAACAAATAAGTTTTTTAAAAAACACAGTTTATCACCTTCTTCCATGTTTCCGGTTGACCTTGTTCTAGCTGCTGATTTGAGTATCAGTCACAGAAACATTTTTTCAGAAATAGCTGTGATGACTAACATGGCATTAGGAGCAGATAAGTAAGTCTCCAAAGGTTGAACTAAACTAGTAAGTATTATATTAATATGTGGGACTTGATCTGAATGGTATAAATGTCACACTGTGGATTATAAAAGAGTGGTAATTCTTAATAAATGTGAACAGTCAAATCAATATTGTGCATAATTTTGAATGGATATTAGTTAAGATAAATTTTAGAAATTATCATTTCAGAGTATTTATAAAAGAAAGAAGGGCAGTGGGCTGAAATCTATGCACAACACGTTTCCTTCGGCTTTTAAGAGTTCCTGTGATTTCTTTGAAACTGTCTGCCAAACCTAGCCACTAGGGGGCAGATATGCAGCACAAACCGCATAGAGGATACATGTAAATATGTCTCACCACTTCAAAAATAACATTTTTCTTTAAATGCTACTAACATTTTGACAGTATTTCAAACTCTGAAAGTATTAGTTCTCAGAAACCAAAACCTTCAAGCTTTCATTCTGTAAGTTAATATTTGAATAGATTTCTATTGTATTCTGTACTTGTTAGCACATACGGTTTCTAAATACCTATTAGACTTAAAGGAAGGGCATGAAAGGTCAGGTGCATTGCATGTAACCTTGTAGTTTAAAATAGTAGTTTTACAATGGTAGTGTTACAAAGTCCGGCCTGAGGAAGAGGATGCTGTAGCACCTTTACTAGTGGAAGCAGGGCCAAGGAATTGTTCAGTGGTTATTGGAAGCAAGAACTAGTAACTAGTGAACCTCCCACCTACAGGCATAATTTTCCTGTAAATCACTCTTTCATACTTACAACTTTTATTTTTTTGTGCATTAACACTGGAAACAAAAGCACTTTTTAATCCTATTGTTTTTAAGATGGGGACATGCTTATTCCTTGATAAAGAACCATTTGTTTTTGGTGCTGCACAAGATAAAATTAGACAGTCATTTGTGCATTGACAAACTCACAGATATCAAACACATTTTTGTAAATTGTAATTTTACTAGAAATAATAAATACTGTCATTGATTCCCAGCAGCACTTTTTTTTTTTTTTTTTTTTTTCCCAAGAAGAAGGGAAACAGTTCCAGTATAAATGCTGTAATTCATTTGCACTGTAGATGTGAAATAAGATGTCTGGCCTTGAGATAAGAATACATATGTTCCTTGACTATTAATCCTTTCCATCAGACATTTTCTTTTGCAGTACATTATCCAAACTGTTCCAGCTTTTTTTTTTTTTTCATCCTAGAACACATCTGTTGCTATTTTAATGCAATGTTATTCCTTCTCTTTCTAACTGCTTTTGTTTTTACAGACCACACTTGCTGCAGTGCTCTTTTCAGCTCCAGTTCTTGTACAATGAACCCAGAAAGGTGCATACTTGCTGTTACATAGACAGCCTGCCTTGATTTGACCTCTGAGTGCCATGCAGTCCTCTTCTCATGAGCCTTCTTTAAGTCTTTCTGCCACCTTGTCTTGTCCTTTTAAGGACACACAGTATTTGAAGTGGGAAAAATAAGAATTTTGTAACTGTCACCGTTTGACTCAGGTTCAACAACAACGCTCTCGATTCCCTCCCGCTCTCACCCAGAGAGGGAAGAAGAGAGAGAATAAGAGAGAGACTTGGCTGGATTGAAAACTAAACTACACAGCTTTAATTAAACGCTAATGGTATAAGAAAATACATACAATTATATACAAATGTGTTCAGGTACATGCAAAAGCCTCTCGCCTCCCCTCACCCCCAGCAGCTCCCACAGCATCTCCTTAGCTGCAAACAGTCCCAAAAAATCCTGGACTGCTGCTGGAGAAAGCACAGAGTGATGAGGGTCAGGAGAGCTTGAGCCTGGGGTTCGACAGTGATGGATGGATGGAGTCCTCCCCAGATGCTGGCCGTGGACGGAAGAGAAGGGAAGAAGAAGCAGGAAGGAAGTTGTCTTCTGTGATCTCTGACCTTCCTCTGAGCTTATGTAGAGGTATGGGATGGAATATCTCTGGCCAGTTTTGCTGTCTGTCTCCCCGTAGTGTCTGAGCTGGCAGAGTGAAGGTGCAACCTTGAAGACCCAGCAGTTAGAAAAACATTTCACTCTTATCAGTCTTAGTTGGAACACACTGCTACTAGTTAAAAGAAAGCTTACTGAAGAAAAAAAAAAATCAGTAGAAGTTAAATTGACTTCATCCTGGCTCAAACCAGGACAATAACTTTCCAAGACCCAGTAACACTGCATTTCAGCCAGCTAATGAAATACACTAAAAAGCCAATGAGCATCTCTTTACACATACTTTACCCCTAATGTCTCTTAGTTTTGCAGATTTAGCAGACATAGCTTTTCTTAGTTTTCCTTCAGCGTGTTTGATATTTGATATTTATTTGTTCTTATAATTAGTCTGCTCTGAAAACATACCTCTTCATTTCCCTTCCCGTGTCATTGTGAACATCCACAGTTTTTTTCAGACTTAGACCCAGGAGTAATGTCTGCTTATGTCTATTTGATTTTGATTTTTGTTTTTTATTTGTTTGAGGTTTTTTTGCCTCTTCTTTTCCTCTCTTTTCAGGAATTCTGTTCCTCTCAGATCCTGCTGAACACTTGAAGAAACCCCTTTTCACATAGGTTTGATCTTGGTGACTATTTTTTTGCTCTGAGGTGTTCATACTTGAATAATATATAGCAAGTTGAGGTGTATGGCCTTGGCAGTGTATGACCCAGCTTATTTTTGCTGAGATCACTTATATCCATACATTATTAAATTACTTGATTGTGCATATTTGGACTGCCAAAAACAAATACGCAGCTGAAAA
This sequence comes from Apus apus, assembly GCF_020740795.1. Lineage (NCBI taxonomy): Eukaryota > Metazoa > Chordata > Aves > Apodiformes > Apodidae > Apus > Apus apus. The sequence goes on along the minus strand of NC_067282.1, from coordinate 90,106,029 downwards.
TTTCAAATAGCCAGACATACAACATAAGCATTGTATCAGCTGATGCCAAGAGAAAGTTGTTTTGGTACCCATATGAGAGAAATGCCTGTTAATGACTATGCGATTGCTCAGTAATGGTACTAATGGAGTGATTAAGGTTTTAGGATGGGGTGCTGCATCGTGCAAGCTTTCAGTACTTGCTTTGATTGTGTACTTCTGTTCCCCCGTTGTTGGAGGGAAAATTGGAGTTTAAATTTTTCAACCCCACTGGTTCTTCCAACATAATTGCTGACATCTCACTGAAAAAATCAAGATTATAATCTAGACCTATAATAGCAAAGTCTGGAAAAAGTCATGTAGGGTATGCAAAAACTGTTGTAAAGTTTAAGCTGATTCTTAAGTACTGCAACACTGAAGAAGACTTTGTAAAGAAAGTCACATTATTTTCTGCCCCCTGCAAGGCATCTTTCACTGTAACAATCAGGCCCTGAAACTGAATAGAAAATCAGGTTATTTCATTACAGTGATGCCCATGATCCTAATGTCTAGCCACATTTTTTCCTGCCTCCTTTTTTTGCTCTGATAAAAAGTGATGAGCTGTTGCTTTAAATGTCATAAATATGTTTGGAGTTAACATCCACTGAAATAAAAGAGTTTGTTTTCATAACTATTTTTTGATATCCACAAAGTGATGTAAAATCATTCATTCTTTGTATCACTTTTTTCCAATGTTTTCTTTACAGTCCTGAAGATTAAAATAATAACAAATTTTTTGCTATCCAAATACAACAATCAGTTAACAGACTAATAAACTGGCTTAGTGAAGAATGTTTCTACTGGGAAAGTTATTGTGGAAGGGCTCATGTGCTTGACATTCACCCCTACCATTCTTTCTGTTACACCCATATGTGGCTGGATACAGAGTTTATCCATAGAAATCCTGGAAATGCCTGGATGAGAATGCGGTGTAGAAGAGTTACTCCTACCTTTTAAACTTTCATTGTCTTGAATAGGTCTATAGGGAGGACATAGACATACTCAGAAACCATGTTGGCATATGTAGAAATACTTTATTTTCTGCAGTTTATACATCTCAAATATTCTAGGTTTTTAAAAAATTATAAAATAAAGATGGATAATTTTATCGTGATATTTCAATGTTCAACTTGCAATAATGAATTTTCTGACACTTAAAAGAAAGAAGCCACCTCATGCCCATAAATGAAACAAAACTGGTTACAGTTCAGTTTTGAGATAGAGGAATGTTTTAATCTTTTTTTCCCTCACTGCACTTCACATTTTTCTCAGTTATAAATTGGAATAATCTCAATAAATAATTTGGCACTGATCTTCGGTGTAAGTTTGCTTGTCTGCTTTGTTATAGAAGCCTTTTAATCTTTCTTTCTCTCTATACATATACCTCCCTCCTCACTTTTTAAAAAGATAATTGCGCTGATGTTTGTTGTGAAATGCCTTGTTCAGTGACAGCTTTGGCAGAAAATGTGACTTTCTGTTTGCTTGAGTAATTTAGATTTGGATATCATTCTTTCTTGATCATAAATTAATTTCAAATCCTTATTCTCCACGATTATTTTCATGTTGTTTCTTTCATATCTTTCCCTCCGATCATGTCACAGTTATATGTTACTGACTTATTTTTTTACTTATTATTTTCTAATTTTTTTTTTTTTTTTTTTGTCTGCTTAGGATCTATCCTTACTCAGTCAGTTAAAAACAGCCATAGCATACCTGATAAGGAAAGGACAAATGTTTCTTTTACACGAAAACTGAGAAAAAACAAATCTGTGTCAGGATTACTTCCACTTGGAGTAGATGTTGGCTGAGTGACCGTAGAGTGTTTAACTAAGAATTTATTGGTGTGTCTACAATATCATGTCATGTTTCTTGGAAAGATGCTCTAGTGTTTTTCAGCATTGCTTAAGAAATACATGACTCAAATGTTGTGATTTCACCAAGATTATTTATACTATAGTTCAGTGGTCTCTTTCGTGTATCAATACTACCAACAGAAATTGATTCCTTTCTCTCTTTTATGCTACTTTAGTTGCTCATGACTTTACTAGGGGAATTACCTTGCAGAAATGATTAGAATTGAAATGTAACTTTTAAAAATAACCGAATACCTGAATATAACTTAAATGGCTTTATTGATCTTGTTTACCTTTTTATTTAGTTCTCTGACTGATATTTTTACTTGCATGAAGGAAGCAACAATATAATAGTACAACAGTGAATAAAAAAGAGACAGAGGAAGGGTGTCTTTTTAAACACGTCAATGCCACATTTAAAGACTTTTTATATTATAGGCATATTATCAGACAGGTATTCCTGCTTCATGGTGCCCCGCCAGAGTTTTTTGCATCCATTCACAGGCTATAATTACCATCAGGGTCTGTAGTAGGTTATCTTAATATAACTGAGTAACATACAAGTTCACTGTTGGGACTCATATATTGAAAATTTGTGCCTGTATAGTCCTGATCCAGAGTTTTTCTGTTTACATTTTTACATGCTCCCGGACTGCAGGTTGTAAATGCAAATTAACTCCTCACTCCACCTCCACCCCCACCTCCCCCCTTTCCCCCCCCCTTGAACCCAGGAGCATTTGAGCAAGTAAACACTGTGGCCATGAGGCCTTTGGATAACAGTTCATTCACGTCTGCAGCAGAAACAAACGAGGGAACAGCAGCCCAATCTGTCAGTCACTAATGTACCCTCAGAAACACATTTACTTTAAGCAGTCAATTGACACTTTCATCATTCAAGAAATGAAAAAATGACCCATTGCCAATGGATTCAGAAATGGTGATTTAAGATATAGTCACCAAAAAAACTGTTGGAGGATTTTGGGTTTTGTTACAAATAAAAATAATTACCTTTAAAGGCTGATGTAACTGGAAAGCTAAATACCTCACTGTGAATCTGAACATTTAGCTCTGAATTCTACATTTAGATTAGTGTTAAGTGGTTAAAATGCCCACACTTGAGTTTTCTCAGAAGGAGTTTCTCTCTGTTAGAAAGTTTAACTGTAAGTTCCAGCACCATTCTTCAAATCTCTATAATTAGGCTTCATAGATTTTTAATACAATTCCTCATACTATAGAAAATAAGCTGTTTCTGTAAGATTTTTTTTGTTGTTATGCATTTAGTATCTTAAACTGAAATTAAAAATGCTTTAGACAGGGGGGCGGTGAAGATAATTTATGCTCAGAAAGCAGGAAATATCTGAAAAGCCTGTGTTCCAGACCAAATAATCTGATTTTGCCATGCAGCCATCAACTTAGCAGCTGAGATGGCTTGGAGCAGTTGTTTCGGTATCTTGTTATAGACTGACTTACACAAATATATGAACACATGTATTGTAGTAATAATTCCAACCAGAATTTTGTCTTTACTTTGTATGTTAAAAGGAGAGGTATGCATAGAAAGCATACTCATTGCATGGTGTAAATAACTATAGACTTTAGACTGCAAAAATGTTTCAGCTGTAGGATGACTTTGGTTGAAAATAATTTTTCAAGACTGTCTGGTTCAAGTCCCTACTCAGAACAGGGACAGCTTAGACTAGGTTACTCAGAGCAGTCCCTTACACTGCTTCATTATCTTGCAACCTTTTGTTGCTTGCATGGCTCCTATGTGAAACTACACAACTCTGGCAGTCCCATTGCCACATACTTACATAATATGTTCATTAATTTTGTCTGGCTACACCAATACAGTGTTGCAGAACATTTACATACTGCTGTTTATTATGTCTATATTTGGACTCAAAGCAAGCTAATCTTAGCTACATCCTGATAAATACATTTATAATTTATAGGAATTGTAAGCCTCAGCTTCAGATATAGAACCTTTCTCAATCAAAAATCAGGTATCTCCAAGGATGGAGTTTCCACAACCACTCTGGAAAACCAGTACCAGTGTTTGACCTCCTTCATGGTGAAAAAGACTCTCCTAACACTTGTTCATTGCCACTTGTGCCTTTACTCCAAAGGGCTGCTGAACTTCAAGACTAATGTAATCTTCTTGTATTCATATTAAGACAAAACCTAGAAAGAAAATGCAAAAGTTGTAGTCTTTGTTTATAAAGAAGGGACTCAATCACTGGCATCACACTGTGATATCTGCTATATTGTATGCTCATTCATATGTATAGAAACAATCACTAAAAAAAAAGGGTGAACAGCTTCTGAATGCTTCACAGTTACTCAGGGAAGAATACAAATCCAGTAGTAAGGGGATGCAGCAGGATACTGAGTGGATGGGTCATAGGATGCAGATGGAATCTAGTGTCAGTAAACACGAAGTAATGCTTGTGGACAAAACTACCCAACGAATTTACCTTGATAGAATCCCAAATTAGACATTACCACTCAGGGAAATTATCTCAGTCAGAGCTGGCAAGTTCTATGAAAACATGAGCACAACATTCAGCTACCAGTAAGAAAAAAAGCTAATCAAATAAATATAGAAATTAGGAGGGGAAAAATGGAACACAAAACATAAACAGCAAAATGCCTGTCTGGAAGTCTATGCTGGACCTGTACCTTTGATACTGATGTCACTGCAGTCTACCTTATACATTTGAAAAAAAATAATGGGCAGGGAAAGTAAGAAAGGTAGAAGAGAAACATGTAGAATTATTTCACTACTAGTGGGATTAAATAGGCCATTATGTTAAATAAACAATAAAACAGATCAACAGACACTGCTAGTTACCAGTGCAGAAGACAGAGCAGTGACAATGCTGTTAGACTGAGAGCACAGTAACAGTACCTAGCTGTGTGTTTGCTTGTTTAATTTTGGTTTTCCTTCAGTTTCTGTGTATCTTGACTAGTATTTTTTTTCCCTTTTCCCTTTGTTGATGAGAGGAAAGCTTATGAGGAAGAGCCAAAAGAGGGAAGAAGTAGATGATGTGAGATGGGAAAGGGGTTCACATCAATGGAGAGGATGCTCATTTCTTTGGCTGGTCTGCATAAGGTGGTGTGTGCTGTTTGTGCACAGGTTTAGTAAGATGACAGTCATGGTCATATTGTAAGTGGGAAGTTTTAGGCAAAAGCAGATGAAGTACAGATGAGGAGACAGCCAGCCTACAGCAGACAGAGGTATAGTTAATAGCTGAAGTGGAAAAGACCCTGGTAGATTCTGGTGGAAACAGGTGGACCAAGAAAGGGAAAAATCAGGAAAAAATCTGGACTAAGAAGAAAAAAAAGAGGAAAGTGTTTAGACACAGTATTAAAATATCTACCTATTAAATAGCTGGAGAGGAAAGGATGCTGATTTATTTTGGCAAATTGAAGAGATGTGAGGATGCCGACTAGTGAGACAGAGTGCTCAGATTTGTACAGAAGATGTTGATTCTTCCTTTTCCTCCCTTTACTCCTTCCCCTTCTTTTCTATATTTGATGATAGCAATGTTCACACAAGCAGCCAAAGGCTCAGCAGTTTGTGTGGTATTAATAGCAGAAGCAAGATTTTAGCAGGAGCCAGTCTGCCTAGTCCCTCCAGGCAGCATGAAATAAAGTCAGTAAGCACTTGGCTAGCTCTTCTCAGTAAAAAAAACATGGAAATTTTCTCCTTTACTTCTCATTTTTGGTTTGGTAGATAGACCTTCTGTTTAACCTCATAAAACAAACAGTTTTATGTTCATTAGGAAAGTGTTTGAACTGCAGCATGGAGTACCTACAGGACATTGACTAAACAGATTAAAAAAGCAATTTCAGGGTTTGAACTAGTCTGGCAAACTCAATCTGATAGAAATAAAAATTCTAGACCTGCCTTTGTCCTTTATGTTCATTGTAGCTTGGAATTATCCTTGAAGTGAACTAAAACTGTGATTCATGACAATGTAATCTAAGTGACCAATCTACTTAAAACTGTTTGCAAGTAACCCAAAAAATTTTGTGACAAGTTTTCCAACCTGCACACAGTATTCAGGGATTACTGTTTTCCTGTGTTGTGACAATATGGCAAGTTTTCCAGGTTTACTATGATGAATTATTTCTAAAACTACTGTGATTTTGTTAGAAGGATTTTTGAAAAACATTCATTGAAAAGTAGTACAAAACCTATAAAGTCTCACAGTAATTTCCAGTTTTTTAAAATTAAACTTCTGCCATGTACAGAATAAGGAAAAGCTGAGAGTAGACATTTTAAAAGACATTATGTCAGAGTTTAGTGAAGTCTGTATTACTCCTTGAAATCACTCATCCTACTGAACTACTGTTCAAACAATAGCATTTTGAAAGGCTGAGAGAACTGGGTTTGTTCAGCCTTGAGAAGGCTTAGGGAAGATCTTATTGCCAGGTGCCAGTACATAAAGGGTAGCTACCAAGGAAATGGAAACTCCTTTTTTACAAGGAGCCACATGGAAAAGGCAAGGGTTATTGGGTTCATGTTACCCTACAGAGATTCTGATTGGACTCCGGAATAAGTTTTTTCACGAGAATAGACATTGGAATAGTCTCCCAAGGGAAGTGGTGGATTTCCCTACATTGTACAGTTTTAAGACTCAGCTTGATAAGGTGCTGAGCCATCTATTAAACTATTTATTACCTAGAAAGTTCAGACCAGATGATCCTTGAGGTCCCTTCCAACCTAGCAGTTCATGATTCTATAATTTCTATGATTTCTTTTCACAGAGCAACCATTTTATTATATTCTAATAACTAGGATGATTGAGGTTTGTAAAAATTAAAAACAAAAAACCTTAAAAAACCCAAAAAAGTCTATCATTTAAGTTATTCATTGAAATATATGAAATTAACAACAATACAAAAGTACTTGAGTTTTTGCTCCTCTTAGCATCTATTCTGTAAGTCTCAGGCACTATATAACCCTTAAAAATAAAAATGTACATGAATTGTGCATAGGTTATTTGGCATTGATACTCAGAGTGTCTTGAAACTCTAAAACTCAGAAAGTTGTCAGAGACAGAGATGCTTGGAAATACAGTATTATGACTGTTTTATTTTATTAGCTGCAAAACCACAATTAATAACTATCTTGGCTATTATTTGCCATAGTTATATCTTAGAGTTTGGATTTATAAGAAGTATTATTTAGGAGAACATTATTATTTCTTATAATAAAGGCAGTAAATAAATATAATTAGTTCATATTACTGTGTCTAAAATGAAATTTAGATTACTAAAAATGTTATGGGTAATCTTTTCTAGCTTTGGATCTATCTCCAGCAAGCTAAGTGTGTATAATATCTTCTTTAGATCTGTTTTTTTATGTTTTAACATTCCAGACATTTGCCCACAGTATACATGAAAAGACAGGTATTTACTCCAAGACTGTGGGAAGGAGGCAGGTCCTCTGTGTTTTTATGTACATATTTGTACAAAATATAGAATCATAGAATCATAGAATCATAGAATCTTAGGGGTTGGAAGGGACCTCGAAAGATCATCTAGTCCAACCCCCCTGCCAGAGCAGGGTCACCTAGAGCACATCACACAAGAACGCATCCAGGTGGGTTTTGAATGTCTCCAGTGAAGGAGACTCCACAACCTCCCTGGGCAGCCTGTTCCAGTGCTCTGTCACTCTCACAGTAAAAAATTTTTTTTGTATATTCACCTTGAACCTCCTATGCTCCAATTTCCACCCATTACCCCTTGTCCTATCACTGGTCATCACTGAGAAAAGCCTAACTCCATCTCCCTGACACTCACCCCTTACGTATTTGTAAACATTAATGAGGTCACCCCTCAGTCTCCTTTTCTCCAAGCTAAAGAGACCCAGCTCTCTCAGCCTCTCCTCATAAGGGAGATGTTCTACTCCCTTAATCATCTTTGTAGCTCTGCGCTGGACTCTTTCCAGCAGTTGCCTGTCCTTCTTGAACTGAGGGGCCCAGAACTGGACACAATTCTCCAGATGCGGCCTCACCAATGCAGAATAAAGAGGTAGGAGAACCTCTCTTGACCTACTAACCACACCCTTTCTAATGCACCCCAGGATGCCGTTGGCCTTCTTGGCCACAAGGGCACATTGCTGGCTCATGGTCATCCTCCTGTCTACCAGGATTCCCAGGTCCCTTTCTTCTACACTGCTCTCCAGCAGGTCAGCCCCCAACCTGTACTGGTGCATGGTGTTTTTCTTCCCCAAATGCAGAACTCTACACTTGCCCTTGTTGAACTTCATCATGTTTCTCCCCGCCCAACTCTCCAGCCTGTCTAAGTCCCTCTGAATGGCACCACAGCCTTCTGGTGTGTCAGCCACTCCTCCCAGCTTAGTGTCATCAGCAAACTTGCTGAGGGTACATTCTATACCCTCATCCAGGTCGTTGATGAAGATGTTGAACAACACCGGTCCCAGTACCGACCCCTGAGGGACTCCACTAGTCACACACCTCCAACCAGATTCTGCCCCATTGACTACAACTCTCTGACTCCTTCCTTTCAACCAGTTCTTGATCCATCTCACTACCTGATCACCAAACCCATACCTGATCAACTTATCTACAAGGATGCTGTGGGAGACGGTGTCAAATGCCTTACTGAAATCAAGGTATACCACATCTACCGCTCTACCATCATCTATCCACCTAGTAATTTCCTCATAGAAGGCTATGAGGTTAGTCAAACATGATTTACCCTTGATAAAACCATGCTGACTGCTCCTGATGACCCCCATATCCTTGATATGCCTGGAGATAGTGCCAAAGACAAGTTGTTCCATCACCTTTCCAGGGATGGAGGTGAGGCTGACCGGTCTATAGTTACCCGGGTCCTCCTTCTTGCCCTTCTTGTAGACTGGTGTGACATTTGCTATCCTCCAGTCCTCAGGCACCTCTCCTGTTACCCATGACTTACCGAAGATGATGGAGAGTGGCCTAGCAATGACCTCCGCCAGCTCCCTCAGCACCCTTGGGTGCATTCCATCTGGACCCATCGATTTATGGAAGCATACAGATATCTATGTACATTCCATCTAGGAAGATTAAGCAAGATAAAAATACCACAATGTTATGCTATTAATTATGCACAATTAGCAGTAAGAATTTCTGTTGTTTTAACTTTGGTCTGTTTTGTAGTTTAATCTAGAGTTGTCTTTCTTATGTATTCTCTCTCTCAATAATATTTTGGGTAATGTTTTAGTATTTTCATCTGTAAGGTTAAGGATGGAGAACTGATACATAGTAATGCCAGGTGAGAAGGGAGAAAATGCTTTTTGGCACTTGGGTCTTGCACTGGACCTAGAGCAAGGGACTAGGACTTATAATGACATGAGGCTAAACAGATTTTTTTCTCTTGTCAGTAAATATCAGTGAAACCTGCTGGCAAAATACATACTTTTTTCCCTTCTAGTTACAGTACATCTCGAAGATGGCAATCTCTTGCTCCTGCAGGTTACTGAGTTAGCTCAGGTTAAGTTTGCCTAGGACTTCACTGACAATCTGACAGGAGGTGCTGGAGTTTACGTGGAAGGTCTTCTCATTTTGACTGATTCTTTTTTCTCTTCCCTCCCCCCCCCCTTTTTTTTTTCTTTCTCATTTTGAATCCCAGAAAACCTAGTGAAAAACAGTACGTGGTGGTGTATTTAAGATTCTGTCATATCATTAAAAAAAAATAAAAAATAAAAAATACTAAATTAAGTTTGGAAAGGATTCACTATATTAATATATTTTTTTAAATGGTTATGTAAGCTTTTTTTTTTTTTTTGAAAGACAGTGCTTTTTATATTGTTTTAGAAAGCATGCTGTATTTTGCATTTCATTTAATTTCCCTGGATACATTTTTTCATATATAGGTTTTTTAAATAGGCTAAACTGAAATGTTAATTAAAATGTTATGAAAAGTTGAGTATTTCAGCAAATATTTTTCTGTAATTTGGGTTAGTTGGTTTTTCCCTTAATCTTATAATAAGGATCTGATTTTATAGTCTAATCAGCAAGAAAATTCAAGGGGAAAATTACAACAGAATTTTGTAGAAACTCAAGGGGTTTTAGCTGGACTGTCCTGGTAAACCTAGACACAACTCTATTATCAGTTCCAGTTTGAAGGCATAGTCCTTTTATGTCTGCAGTATTTCTCCTTCATTTGATACTGAAAGAGTGTATTGTGTCCTCATTTGGGATGGAAACAGAACACATCATGTCCAATGAAATCAGGAGTTTTAGTTTCTGCACAGGTCTGATTAGTATGCAGATATGAAACCTTAAAAACAATCCCTGCAGCTTTTTTTTTCTTTGCAGTCACCATACTCTAATGTTAGTAATGAAAACACAACAGAATAAGAAATGCCCAGTTTATCACCAGTAAATGGAATAAACCTTCACATCTGAAGAAACTATAGATTTATTCCCCAGTCAATTAAAGTGACTGACCATGTCAGATTTGCAAAGCATAAAACACTGCACCATAAGATATAGAAATAAAACATTCCCACTTGTTTTTCTGTTATTTTCATACATTTCCTTTCAATTTTTCATGTTTATGTATTTTTAATGTTGATTCTCAAACGACTTATTAGCTGAGAGCAGCCCTAAACCCAAACAGATCTTTTGAATCTTTCTCTATCACTTGCAAGTTCTAATAGCCAGAGATCTAATAATGCCTTATTTGGCTTTATCATCTTAAGAACTGGATATGTTGATAATGAATAACCATTGTCAAGACAGTTCATAACACATCAGAAGACCAAGGTATTAAATCAATTGTTTTATCCTGTGCACAAAATAACAGTCTGTGTTAGGCAGCAACTTTGCCAACTGTTTTGTCTTTGATAGTGGCCAGAGGTGGATGCCTCAGAGGATGTGTGAGAACACAAGACTGTTGGTGCAGAATATCCTTCTGCTTTCAGCAATCTGTTAATTAGGAAATTTACAATTTTCTGAAGAACAGGTTTCTATAATTAAAACTGAAAAACAAACCAAAACAAGCCACTACCAACAACAAACAAATTTAAAAAATCCAGTTTTAAACTATCTTCCATTCATTGTAGATGGCGTGTGGTGTAAATAAGAATGTGAAGAGGATCTGAATTTGCTCTTACTTTTTTGAGGAAGCAGATTCCTTTATGCTGGATTTTTACTTAATTAAGGGCATTTCCAGCTCACAGAAACATGTATAATTTTGTTACAGTGACACCTGACATTAAATTAGAGGAATTATTTTGTTGGTTTTACTATTGTTGCTTTTAATCTTGTGTGTAGATGTGTGTGTTTGTATTTTGTTTTGCTTGTATTGGGATTTAGTTTCCTTCATCTCCCTTCACACTCCTTAGAAATCATTTAGACAAGACATTCCATCCAGACACATGGGATTAAAATCTGCTTCTAACCCAGCTACTGAGTTATCCTCCAATAGAGAAATAGATTTTAGGTAACCAATAAATGCAAAACTATTTAACTTAATACCAAACTATTAAGCTCACATCCATTGTATTTTATGTTAAAATTAATCTGTACTCATAATTATTTCAGTATCTGAGTAAACCGGAAGGTATAACGCAAATGGAAAAACTAGATTTTCTCTTACCTAAATTTACTTAAAAGCAGTTCAGAATATTGACCTGTAGCAGCAATTTATGGAAACAGAACAATGGTCTCTAGGCATTAAAATTATGAAACTATGCCTTTGCCAAGCATGTCATACATATCACCAAAATATGAGCATTGACAACTTCTTCACGGAATGTGATCTGTGAAAAAACAAACAAAAAAAACATCCCAGACCTGCCAGGTTTAATACCAACTACAACAATCTGTTTAAAAATGTATGAGTTTGAACACAATTAATGAAAATGCTTAGGTACTGCTTTGTTCTCTCTGCTCAGAATGCTTTCAAATCTTTCCCCAGTTAATGAAGGACAAGGAACTACTGGAAAGAGTCCAGTATGGAGTCACTAAGATGATTAGGGGACTGGAGCATCTACCATACAAGGAAAGGCTGAGAGAACTGGGTCTGTTTAGCCTGGAGGAGAGGGAGGGGGGAATCTTGTAAATGCTTATAAATATCTAAAGGGTGGGTGTCAGGAGAATGAGACTGGTGGTGGTCAGTGACAGCACAAGGGGCAATGGCCACAAACTGGAACACAGGAGGTTCAAGCTAAACTTTGCTGTGAGGATAACAGAGCAGTGGAACAGGCTACCATGAGAGATTGTCCAGTTTCTGTCTCTGGAAACATTCAAAACCCATCTGTACATGTTCGCATGTTGATTCAAGTGAACATGCAGTGAAAGAGTTTTCAGTTCTTGGAGAAGCAAGAGGGAGAGTCAACAGAACTGCCACCTGGGGCAGATTTCAGAGGGCAGATTTTGGCCTGTTTTGGAGCATGGTTGAGATAGCCTCTCTTGGCTTCTCTGACTTCAAAACTCTGCAGGAATTGCTGTCTTACCAGTTTAGCCTAAAATGTCTTTCTTGCAATTTAGAATCTCACATTATATACTGAGAGGGAGCTGTAAGACCCTTACATAAAATATCTTCCTTTGAGGATGCTGCATATATTGATTGTTGCACTCCTAATGACTTGTGCACTTGGTAGGGGTTGGGGGAGCCAACTCTCACTGGAGTTGGGCTGCAGGCTATTGTTGCAGATGATGTCTGCTCAGGAGTGGAGTAGGAGCAGCAGTGTTTCCATGGGTGAAGAGTCAAGTTGCTGCTCATTAGCTGATGACTAGTGTATTTCCTTCATGCAAGCCATGGATTTCCAGGGGAACTTTACACTATATCCTTCATTTCAGTTTTTTGTTGTTGTTTTTTTTTTAATCTCAAGCACAAAGAAATATATTTGAATTTTCAGCCATTTTGTCAATAGGAATGTCATTAATAGATCTTCAGAAACTGGACAGACTCAAACCATGCTATGAACTATAAAGACTATAAAAAAAGGGGTGAAATAATAATGTCTAGAAAAGGTCTCACAAGACCAAAATTACCATTGACCAAACAAGAAAAAAACTGGATCAGAGGTAACGATGCCCAACTCTTCTAAAAGCTCCTTACTGGAAAATAACGTCCTCATAAGGAAGGAAGGCTATGACATTCCTGAGTGAAACCACAGGCAGCTGCAGGCACCAGTCCGGTTTGGCTCTGGCTCGGGTGTTAGGCTTGGGCAGGCTTAGGCCGGGCAGTTCAAGCCAGGCAGGCTCTGGCGAACAGCGATCCCTCAGGGAGCGGGTACGGGCAGTACCCCCTTCCCTCTCGGCTTCTCCAGGCAGTGGTTACTGGCATTCCAGGCAGCTTCTGGTACTGCAGCAGTGTCTCCCCTTGGGCAGGCAGAGCCCTGGGCCTGCAGAACTTACTCTCTTTTATAGATCAGAAGTCACTGTTTGAGTAAAGTACCACTGTTCAAATTAGCCAGTTAGCACTGGCCAAGTACGTACTCTGCCAGAGGCATCTTTAACCTACTGTCCATTTTTTTTTGCCAGTTATCATAACCCTTATGCTCTTTTCTTGCTGTGGACTTATCTGGTAGACCAAGGGGCCTGTTCCAGTCCGTCCTTGGCTGAATCAGCAAAAAGACGCCACTCTTGTTTTGCTGGCTTGAAAGGCATTTTGTTTAGTCTTATGGGGGGGAGAGAAAATGGACGATTCCCCACACTCTCTTGAATTGAGGTGCCCAAAACTAGACACAATACTCCAGGTGTGGCCTCACCAGTGCTGAGTACAGGGGGACAATCAGCTCTCTACTTCTGCTGATCACACTATTTCTAATAAAAGCCAGGATGCCACTGGCTTTCTTGGCCACCTGGGCACACTGCTGTCTCGTATTCAGCTGCTTGTCAATTAGATCCCCCAGGTCCTTTTCTGCCAGACAGCTTTCCAGCCACACTTCCCCAAGCCTGTAGCGTTGCATGGGGTTGTTGTGGCCCAAGTTCAGGAGCCAGCACTTAGCCTTGTTGAAGCCCAGACCATTAACGTTAGACCAATGATCTAATCTATCCAAGTCTCTCTGTAGAGCCTCCCTATCCTCATGCAGATCAACACTCCTGACAGCTCGGTGTCATCTGCAAACTTACTGATAATACATTCTATGTCCTTATTAAGATTGTAAATAAAGATGTTAAACAGAAATGGTCTCAACACTGAGCCCTGAGGAACACCACTTCTGTCTGGCCCCAGCTGGATTTTACTCCATTGACCACCACTCTTTGGGCCTGACTGTCCAGCCAGTGCTTGATCCAACAGATCGTATGCTCATCCAGGCCATGAGCAGTCAGGTTTTTTATGAGAGTTCTGTGGGGAACCATGTCAAATGCTCTTTGGAGGTGATTGATACCAGGTCAAATATGTTTTAACATCTTCATGTATTACCTTGGGTGATGGACAAGAGTTGTACTTAACTTCAGTAATTTCTCAGTTGATAACCACTGGGAGAAGGGGAAAAGTGGTGGATAGACCAGATGGTTGTGCTGCCCTTCACTGGGAACTTTACAGAGTGGTAAAATAGCTGACAGGAATGTCATTGCCCTGATTTGAGCCAGGAAAAATAGAATTTTATTTTTACTGATTCTTTTTTTTTCTTCACTGAACTCTCTTTTAAGCAGCACACTTGCTGAAAGTAACAGCAAGTTTTCCAGCCAGTGGACTGATAATGCTTGAATGTTTATAGTTACTGCTGAGAGACCAATGACACTTTGCTCCACTTGTTGAATCTGCTGCTTTGGACACTAAAGGAGCAGAAGTGTTGTATCTGCAACCCTCCTGTATGGAGAAGTGGACCAGACAGATGGCAAAATAGGCCAAACAGATTATTCCATCCCATATATACATCCCACTTGGCATAAATTCAGGAATCACAAGTCAAACTCCTTCTTCCTTTCTCTTCCATTCATGGCTGGTGTCTGGGGAGGACTCCGTCTATCCATCTCTTTCAATTCCTAGGCCTGTGCATTTCTGACACCTTGTATCTCTACCCTTAGCTCCTGTGTATTCTGCCACAATCATAGGAAGTGGTCTGGAACCTTCTTGGGACTGTCTGCAACTCAGGGTAAGTGCCATAGGAGCTTCTGGGGCTGGGGGGAAGCAATAGGGGGTTTGAACATTTCTGCATGTATTTGTATATATTTGTACATATTTTATTTTATCACTAGTATTTCATTTAATCTGTCCTGTTTAGTTTTAAATCCAGAAGACTGTCTCCTTATTCTATTATCAGAAAAAAAAAATTTACTGTGAGAGTGACAGAGCACTGGAACAGGCTGCCCAGAGAGGTTGTGGAGTCTCCTTCACTGGAGACATTCAAAACCCACCTGGATGCATTCCTGTGTGATGTGCTCTAGGTGACCCTGCTCTGGCAGGGGGGTTGGACTAGATGATCTTTCGAGGTCCCTTCCAACCCCTAGGATTCTATGATTCTATGATTCTATGATTCTCTTCTCTGTCTCCTTTCCCTAACTGGGTGGGAGAGAAAGGGGATCAAAAAGCATTATTGTCATTCATTTAATTGCTGATCCTGTGCTAAACTAGGACAGTAATTAAGTTAAAAAAAACACAAATGCCAAATCTTCCTGGGAACGAGTAGCCCCCTGTAGCAGTACAGGCTGCAGACCAAGTGGCTGGAAGGCAACTTTGCAGAGGAAGCCCTGGAAGTTCTGGTGGACCTGTACTTGATCATGAGTCAGCACTGAAAATAAATAAAAGAGTGTCATGGAGTACATTAGGAAGAATGTTGTCAGAATGTCAAAGGAGGTGATCCTTCCCCTCTGCTTAACCTTGATGAGACATATCTGGATTGATGGTTCCAATGCTGGGCTCCTCAACACAAAAAAGATAGAGGTATACTGGAGTGTGTCTAGTGAAGAGCCATGAAGATGATTAAGGGCTCCAATCATCTGTCACATGAGGAGAGGCTGAGAGAGCTGGGACAGTTCATTCTGGAACAGAGAAGGTGAAAGATCTTGTGAATGTGTGGGTGTGGCTCTTCAGGGCATGCTCTAGTGGTTTTCTGTGGGTGTTTTTTGGTGGAGTGTGTGTGGGTTGTTTGTTTGGGGTCTTACTGTGTTGATGGTTGGACTCTGTGATCTCAGAGGTCCTTTCAAGCCATGAAGATTCTGTGATTTTGTAAATGTCTCATGGGTGGAGTAAAGTAGGAGAAGGTACTATGCCCTTCTTAGTTGTGTCTAATGAAAGGACAAGGGCAGTGGCACACGCTAAAATACAGAAAATTACATTTAAACACAGTATTTATTTGTTTGTTTGTTTATTTATTACACTATCATGATCGCAGTGATATGTGGTGCACAGTGAAGTTCTGAAGCCTCCATTCTAGGAAATATCCAAAACCCAACTCGTCATGGTCAGGAGCAACCTTGTCTGAGCAGGCAATTGGACTAGAGGATCTCCATATGTGCCTTCCTGCCTCATCAGTTCTGTGATCCTTTGTAATGCATTTACTCATCCCAGGATGAACCATGCTGATCAGTAAAATATGTTTGGAATAACAGCATACAAGGTGGTCAATGTGAACTCAATTTCATTACTTGGTTATATGATTTGTGTAGAAGACAATTATAGATTAAGTAGCTGCAAAAATAAAATTAGGAATTTTTAGAGGTGAAGGTAAAATATCTCAGAAAACCTGGGAGATAAGCAGATTTACAGAATGAATATTAACCTTCCTAGATCTTCTGTCATTGATACAATAGTATTTTCAGTTATATAGACAAAGGAAGAAAAAGTTTTACTCCTTCCAGTTCTACTTACATTATAGCTTTCTAGTTCTAATTGTAATATTTCAGAAATTAGAAAGTTACATTTTTTGGACTGTAAAGGAAAGTACTACTACATAAAACCTGTTAGTAAAGTTGTAGAATGGATGGAGACAATGGAGTTTTTTTCCTGCTAAGGGATTATCTAGCTTTTTAGTCCCTGTCTCCTTGAAATGGCAATCCTATTGTGGGGACAGTGAAGTAACAGAGCAGTGAAATAAAAAAAAACAAACATATTCCACATTACGTTATGGGGTTTAAGGCTAAGGAACATAACCACTTTCAATCATCTCCCTGATGCCCAGTTTGTATAGGGTGAATTTCAGTATAGTGAAACATTTCTGATACCTTGTTTAGAGCTTTTAAAGTTTATTACACCAGATCCCTATAATATTTCACAAATATATTTATTTTCTTTTATAAACTTTTTAAAAGGTCTTCCCATCTGGAAATAAACTTGATTATAACCTTTTCAGGCTAAATTAAGATTAGTTCATTTTGGTAATTTTTTATTTCACTGGTAATGTGCTATTTAGTCACCAGATAATGGGGTTTTTCATAGATGATGAGAACTCATTATCCCAATCTTCTAATAGAAATGCATCTTATCACAGGTGCATGACTGCTATTCTTGATTTCATTTGAGATCATGTCTGACAAAATACATAAAATATGGTGTCTTCTTTGTCCGTGGGGCAGCTTGTTAATAGACACTGTCCAAATCGTTCACTGTGAAGTCCAGATGTGTCCTGTTTGTCCTCTGCTGAGAACATGAAATACAAGTTTAAATATCTAGTCATAATAATGAAGAAGTCAGACCTTATCCCTTACTAATCTTGCTATTACAGGACCAGAGACATTTTGTTGGAGATTTATCTCTAATTGGGGTTATTCTTAATTACCCAGGGCTTTTAGAACTTTTTAGTTATTACTCTGTTTAGAAATAAATGACAGAGAGATGTATCTTTAACTGTGATATGCTGATAGAAGGACTTAAAGCCATTCTAATTTCAGAAAAGGATTTAATGTAGTATGTGAATATACCTGAAAAAAAGGTCTGTCCTCATAAGTTGTACACAAGATAGATCTATTCTACCTGAGCAAAAGCAGCTGTTTTTGTGAAGAAAGCAGATTTTTCTCTAGAATAATAGGAGAATGATATTAGATTATTTTGGGGATAGCTGTAGATAAAGCAACTTTGTTGTGTACTACACGATTTGTATTGCATGCAATATGCAATTCTTAGCATTATGGACTTTCAATAGTTCCTAGAGAACATTTTACATTTCCTAGGTTTATCATGCTGCAGGAAGTAACTGTCGAGACCAGGATAAAATGAGGAATATTGCATTTATAACAGTGAGTGTGCACTGTGGTTTTTGCAGTCTTACTTGTTTTCATGATATTAAAAAAAAAAAAAAAAAAAATCAGGAAAATATTTTTAGAGGCAGTCTTCCTCCTTTATGCTTTGCTTAGACTTTCACTTGCTTGAATTTCAATCAACTCCTCTTCCTTTAAAAGAATTACAAGTATCTTGTCATGACCATTTTCAGTACCATTAACTTATTGTGTCTTTGGCTTACTTGAGTACTGGATTGAAGTTGTACTTGCTCTGTCAGTTGGAGAACATTTCTGAGTCTCCATGCTTAAAATTAAATTCCTCATTTTAAAAACATTTGGTAGATATGAACAAGCAGAGACATATGAAGAACAAATAAAAACTTGGAAGGAGCTGTGATATTTTAGATACATCAGCTGAGTATACATATATTTAATTAAGAAGTTTATTAAGATTTTGAGCTCAGAAAATTGTTTAGTCTAGAGCGCTCATTGTTGTGGGGTTTTGTTTGTGTGTTTGTTCTTTTAAGTGATGGCTTTCTGTTTTTTCTTTGCCACTGTTTCTCAATATGTGTGGTTTTGCCTTTTTATTTTTTTTTTTCTTTTAACTTCTCCAAGAGTCACCTCTACTTTATCCTCAGTGAATATAGGTAATGTATATGGATGTTCACTTCTTGCTAAGCACTTTATCACAGTAAGTGTGTAACAAGTGATGGACTATTTGTAATATTCTTCACATATTTGTCTTTATTTTAGTTAATTATTCTTGCCATATCCCTTTAGTCTTGCAAAAATGGTAACAGATAAATGTACTTACAGGAAGAAATGAGCATTATATTATATACCAAATAGCAAGGAAGGGAGTATATTACTGTGCTCTGGTAATACCGTTGGTATCTCATTTGCTGATTATAAAGCTGTCCCTGCTCTAAGCTGGTCCTGCTCTGAGCAAGTGTTAGGACCACATTACTCTAGAGGTCCTTTTCAGCCTAATTACTCAATTTACTATGAGGGTGATGTCATGTCCCACAAAGTGGGCATGGGTAGAGTTGCCCAGAGATGGGGGTCAACTCATGGAGATTTGGACTGGACCCCCTTGCTTTCTCGACTCCTTCTTGGAGAGGAGCCTAGATGTAGCTGGATTCAATTGTCCTCTCTTAATTAATCTGTTTTACCAACCCAGTCAGAAAGATTAACCTCTAGAATTCTCTGCTTGGTATTCTAACAGTAAGACCATTACCTAGGAGGCTTATATAAAACATTAATTTAAGTTGAGTAAGATTAGAAAGCTGTAAGGGTTCAAAAACAAAACAAGAGCTTTGAGTGGTTAACCCTCCCTCTTTGGCTTTACTTGATACCTGTTGCCCCCTCTCCTCCCCCCTCCCATGGGTAGTATGTATTCTTGCTCAAAAAGGGAATGAGAACACTGAGTGAGGGGTTTATATGTGCTGATACTTCATAAACAGAACAGGGGTGTACAAATGTAAATATAATAAAAACTACTGATAGGGTGCAAAGGATAGAAGGAAGATGGTTATGATAAAAGGAGGTGATTTAGAGTGAGTCACAGTTTCCCCCTGTTGGGGCTGCTGTTGTGCGTGTGAGAATGGGGAGTGAAATTTATAGAAGGAGAGTTTTGCCCTCTGCAACAGAAGCTCATTCGAGAGAGAGTTAAACTCCTTCCCACATATTTTGGTGCAAGGTGTCTCTGCAAAGGCTGTTTCCTTGCAACAGAAATTGTGTGCGTGCAGGTACATATAACGGATAGGATTCCACAAATCTTATATGCCAACAGCATTAATGTAATGTGTCCCATGGGCTGAAACCCATTTACTTGTATTCAGCACAATTTTTAACTCCTTAGAGATTCAAGCTTTTTCACATTTCTACAGTCTTTGCAAGTTTCTCACCCTCATTTTGGAATACAAATCTGAAGTGTTGATTTGGTGCTAATAGAAGGAATGTCTGCTTTTTTTTTTTTTTGCCTTTTTTTTTTCCTGTGTATAGTATGGTTTATTCCATTGAGAGTCTAAAGCATTTTAAATTAAATTGAGAAGACATTGACACCTTTCTTCTAAAACTTCAATATTCTTTATGGTAAGATATGACTTAATAAAGAAGACTCAAAAATAGAGGTGATGAAGCGTAAAGGAACTGGTTACTTCATCAGTTAAGGAGTTGGTTACTTATTTAGCAAAATTAGTGTCCACTTAATGCAAGACAGGAAAAAAACCTAAATGCATGTCTCTAATTTAAGAGGTATTTCACTTCTGTAGATACCCCTATGTTTATTCTTTTCTGGGATATATAAGGGCTATAAGTTCCCAGAATATCCAAAGCAGATAGGAATTTCCAGTGGAAACAAAAAGATTTATGTGGAGTATAAAAGCTAACCATCTGCGTGAGGGTTCACAGTTCTGTAACAGGAACTACAACATACAACAGAGAACACAAAATGGTGTGCTCGGTGCTATTAGTGGCAGATCTAAAGCACCCATGATTTTCTCTGAGCACCTGCATTTACATTCCATAGTATCACAAGCATGTCATAAAACTTGAGAAATACTACATTTCATTTTAGGCTAACTCAAATGTGTGTCTGTAGGAGACAAAAAGAAACTGAAGAGGCTCAACAGTTTTAGGTGAACAAAATTTGTACTTTGTTATTTGCTTCTTGCTGCTAGAAAGCAGCTCCGTGGAGGACCTTGGAGTCCTGGTCGACAAGTTAACCATGGGATAGCAATGTGCCCTTGTGGCAAAGAAGGCCAATGGTATCCTGGGGTGCATTATTGATGACCTGGATGTGGGGATTGAATCCACCCTTAGTAAGTTTGCAGATGAGACCAACCTGGGCGGGGGGGAGTGTCAATCTGCCGGAGGGTAGGAAGAAGCTGTAGGAGGACCTGGACAGTCTGGGTTGATGAGCCAAGACCAATGGCATGAAATTCAACAAGACCAAGTGCAGGGTGCTACACTTTGGCCACAATAACCCAAGGCAGCACTAGAGGCTGGGGGAAAAGTGGCGGGAGAGCAGCCCGGCAGAGAGGGACCTGAAAGCACTGGTTGACAACTGGTTGAACATGAGCCAGCAGTGTGCCCAGGTGGCCTGGAAGGCCAATGCCATCCTGGCTTGTATCAGAAACAGTGTGGCCATCAGGAGTAGGGAGGTAATTCTCCTCCCATACACAGCACTGGTGAGGTCTCACCTTAAGTACTGTGTACAGTTCTGGGCCCCTCGCTTCAAGAAGGAGATTGAAGTGCTGGAGCAGGTCCAGAGGAGAGCAACAAGGCTGGTGAAGGTGACCAGAGGGAAAGTCTTATAGGGATAGGCTGAGGGAGCTGGGGTTGTTTAGCCTGGAGAAAAGGAGACTAAGGGGAGCCCTTATCACTCTCTTCAACTACCTGGAGGAAGGTTGCAGTCAGGTGGGGGCTGGGCTCTTCTCGCAGGCAACCAGCAACAAGACAAGAGGGCATGGCCTGAAGCTGTGCCAGAGGAGGTTTAAGTTGGACATTAGGAAGTACTTCCTCACTGAGAGGGTGATTAGACATTGGAATGGACTTCCCAGGAAAGTGGTGGAGGCACCATCCCTGGATGTATTCAAGGAAAGGCTGCATGTGGCACTTGGTGCCATGGTTTAGCGAATGTGGTGGTGTTAGGTCATAGGCTGGACTTGGTGATCTTAAAGGTACTTTCCAGCCTTGGTGATTCTGTAATTCTGTGAAGAGTGTGTCCAGCAGGGCAAGGGAGGTTCTATTGCCCCTCTACTCTGCCCTAGTGAGATCCCACCTAGAGTACTGTGTCCAGTTCTGGGCTCCCCAGTTTAAGAGGGACAGGGATTTACTTGAGAGAGTCCAACAGAGGGCCATAAGGATGATTAAGATACTGGAACATCTGTCTTATGAAGAAATGCTAAGACACCTGGGACTGTTTAGTCTAGAGAAGACTGAGAAGGGATCTTATTAATGCATCTAAATATCTGAAAGGTGGATGTCAAGAAGGAGGGGCCGATCTCTTTCCAGTCACGCCGTGTGATAGGGCAAGGGACAATGGATACAGGTTAGAGTACAGGAAATTCCACCTCAACGTGAGAAAGAACTTCTTTACTGTAGGGCTGCAGAGCACTAGAACAGGTTCCCCAGAGAGGTTGTGGAGTCTCCTCCTCTGGAGACTTTCAAGACCCATCTGGATGTTTTTCTGAGTGACCTGCCCTAGATTCTGTGATGGTCCTGCTCTGGCAGGGGGCTTGGACTCAGTCTCCAGAGGTCCCTTCCAACCCCTACCATTCTGTGATTCAGCTTTTTCCCCTAAAATTACAAACCTACCTTTTAAATAATTTTTTCAATTCAGTGACAATGCTTTAAAATAGAGGATTAAAAAGCCCACCTTTGAAGTACATTAATTTAATCTCCTATCTATAGGCACATCAGATCTCCACAATTTTTTTCTATTTTTAATATAATTTTTTTTTAATATGTAGAAATGTCCCACAATCAGCAGGATTCTATCATACCTCTAAATTGTAGTTTGACAGCTAATAGCTAATTCCAAAGTCATGATTTCTCTGCATTTACCTAGATAAGCAAACATTTTAATGGCAACACACTATCTTAATTTTTAATTACTTAATTTAAAAATGTAATGTTAATATTATAAGTGAATATATTCTAATTTCTTCTTGAATTCTATGAAACAAAAGGCAAATATAGCCTTTAAAAAAAACAAACAAACTTATCTTTTAAAAATTTAGCTGTGTTTCTATTTGATCCCTGACTCACTCTCTTGCTATCTGTCTTTCAGGTTGCCCAGAAATGTTGTGTAGTCGTCTTTCATGGAGGCATTCAACAGCCATCTGGATATGGTCTGGGAAATCGGCTCTAGACGACTGTGTTTGAACAGTGCATTTAACTAGGTTATCTCCAAAGCTTCCTTCCAGCCTTAACCATTCTGTGATTGTATGTGTGGATCACAGTTACAGTGTTTGGAGTGGTAAGAACTACTTGTGTTTTTATTCTTCAGACATTTCCAAACATTTTTGCCATCTTTTCTATAATTTAGCACTTGATCTTTTCCCAATTCTTTTATATTTATCTAGTTATATAACCTGGTCTATCCATTTAATATTTTTTTCATCTTCAGAGATACTGAGTGAAAAGCACACAGGTTTACCTCAAGGATTGTTACTGTTGCATAGGTTTCTGTAGTTCAGATGTTATGAATATTGGTCATTAGAGATTACAGATTCTTACTGTTTTGCTTTTGGATTATTTTCCGAAGTTACCACTTCTGTAAATAACAAAATGCCTAGTGTTTACTTAATAGGAATTTTGAATTTCCAGATAAAAACATTAATCACAAAAAGAGTGGTTGTAATGTTCAAAACTAATTCAGTCTCCTTAGAGGTACCCTGTATGTTTTATACAAGTGCAGAAATTAGGAGAAAGTTTATTCAATATTTGCCTTCGATATCTAAGTCTTTCTATTTCTGGCTCACAGTCCAAGGCATTCCATATTTTTCCTTCAGGTCTAGTTCTTACAATGTATTCAATAAGTAAGAACAATTGCATTATTTCTTTTTATTCTTGTCTATGAATAATAGATTGTTTTTGCTTGAGAGTGGACAAAGTATGCTGTTTTACCATAGGCTTTCTTTCTCTCTACTGGGAGTAGGTAACAAGATGGTGGTTTCCCACTACCTATTTTTCTGCAAAAATAACGAGATTTTTCAGAATTAGACAGGTTAGTAGTGATTAGTGTATCTTCCTAGGACTCTTCAAAATACTGCATTTTTAAAGTCCTGGCACCTGTGTATTCTTTTCTTACCTTTTTTTCTCTTAGATCTCCTTTGCTGTAATATCAATCTGCTATGAACATTTCCTGGAAGGGACCATAATATTCTGCTAAACTACTTAGTACATTTTGGCTTATCTTCCTGCTGTGGCACTGTGAATTAAGGTTGATGTTTTTGTATTCAGTATTAATGCAGATGCTTAGTAATTTCTTTCATATTCTGCCTGATATTTTGCCCTACTCTTGTAGCTCCCTGCATACTTTTTTGCCAGCTTAAATTGATTCATATGTAGTGGAAGGTCACAAGTAATTAGTGAAGTTTTGGGATTTACTATGAGTACTTGAGTTTAACCCTAGGTTTTATTCTATTCAGACTCTCTTGGATGTTCTCTTACCATCTTTTTAGTTTGTCCTCATTAATTTTTAATTTAAATCCTGTTTAATCTTCTCACACAAAGATTATGTGTCTACATTGCCTTAAAAGTTTTTGAGGATTTGGTAGATAGCTTTAAAATAAATCTTTTTGGACAACATATTCTGCTTTCTTGATTTTGTATTTTTTTTCGTCTGTGTCTGCATCTTGTAATGTCAAGGATATGAAAGTCTTCATTATATTTATGACATAAATGCTATCTGTTGAAAGAATACAAATGGTGTTGCAAGAAAATGAAGGTTCAATTAAAAATATCATGCTCCCAATGGTGACTAGTAAATGTTTTCAGGAATAATAAGTAGGGTGATCTTTTCTCCAGTATTCCAATACAGCAGTCAATTATTTGGAAATTATGGACCAAATGATCCAACTATCACAATTATAACAGCCACTGGTGGCTCTGAATTCACCTAACTCTGCTCTAAGCATATGTTCATTTGGCCTCCATTAAACCTGATGACAATATTTTCTGCAGTTGAATTACACACTGCATAAGAAAGCACTTTGTGTTAAAATACTGACGGGTAATTTCAGTGGTTGTCTCTGAGAGAGGATCAGCTCCTCCCTACTCATATTTCTGCCCTGGTTATGCTGAAGGTGGGCTTATCCCTTGCCTTATGGATTGTCCTTGGATTTTATTTGTTATTTGGCTTTTGCATGATGCTTGCTGGACTAGTATTAGGACCCATTGCAGTCTTTGTAGGGCCTTGCTGGTCTGCCTCTGGTGCTCTGGGTCTCTGTCTTGTCAGTGAGGACATTGCCATCATGGTTGTCTTTGGGTCCAAGCTTGCTTTCCATTAGGTAATATCCTGCTTTTGCTCCCAGACAAGACATACAATTAAATAGTTTGCATTATAGGATTAAACATAATGGTGTGCATTATTTTGTATTGGTACCGTTAGATATTTCCAAGTTACTCAGGAAGAGGATGCTCCACTCATTCTAGTGGCTGTTAAGAGGCTGCCTCTTGCTGATCATCAATTTTCAATTGCTGTTTTTGAGTAAGCTGTCAACAGGCATGCCAAAGGTTCTGGATTTGTGCATGAAGTCAACAGTTTCATATTCAAACAAGCCTATAGAATCAATCATCTTTAAGTGCCATAGTGACCGAGTTATCAGATTTAAACTTAATTTTAATGTCAAGTCAGCTTTGCTTTCTCATCAACCTTAGCATTCCCCATTAAGAAAACACAGATAAAATACATGGCTTTCTGGGACAGAACAGGAGAAAGGAAGTCATACTTAACTGATATTACTCTCTTAATTTAGTATTTATTTGTAAAAGTATATTAAGCACCACAGCAATGATAGTAAGTGATGATAAGGCCTAAAGTGCAAGAGAATGGGAAGAACTATATTACATATTCCCATGAAATTATCGTTAATAAAGGGCAAAGGAAAGTTTTAGTGTTAGATAAGAAGCTGAGGAAATTAAGTGGTGAATAGTATAAAGATATATAAAATCTTCAGAAGAATGAGACTCTCTTAAGTTCATCTACCTTAAAGGATATAGCACTGTCAGGATTCTAAGAGGGTACTGGAGTGGCTAAATTCCCCAAATGAGGGGAATTTTCATTTTCAAACAGTAACATTAAAGTGACAGAAAAGCCAGTTGTGATTTCTGGTTGTCTTTCAAAATGAGAACAGAAATCAGACGGAGACCATATTGCTTTTTTTCTTCTCCCACTTGCTCCACATATTTTTTCCTCCTACTTCTTTAGAGCAAAAGCAAGTGACTATCTAGTTAATGCCTTATAACTCTGTACCAACTGTTCCCTAGTGTCTATTCTCTGGTTCCTCTAATTGTCTACATGACAGCTGCAATCTGTCCTCTTTGAACTATTTAAATAGCACAACTCAAGTAACCATTTTTACCCCTTCAAAAAATATTAAATATGGATGCAGATGCACAGCAATATATGCAGCTAACAAAGAAAAAGATAAACTGTGGGATCTCACAGAAACAAACATTCATATTCAATATTGCATCCCAAATAATTAGAGTAGAATTACATGGAAGTGTGATTTGTCTGTAATAGGTGTCCCTGGGATCACAATCTGAATAAAAATCTGGCCCTGTTAGAGTTGTAAAAAAATAATAATTAATGACTCAAAGTGGTTTTGTCCTGTTAGCTTGGGATGTTTAAGTGATCATAAGCCCAAAAGCCTCATTTCTAATATACAGAAGCAGGAGAAAATACAGTCTTGAGGGGATGAATAATAATACATTAATTCTGGTAATGCAAAACCCTAGAAAGCGTACAGTATATGCTTTTGGCTTTTAAGTTCTGTTACTCAAAGTTTAAGGAGATAGTAAGTCAAAGGTAATATGCGAAAAAGAGTGAAAATGTAAAGAGGCAATAAGGTACAATTACAAGGGTGAAGAAAAGAAGGAAATTAAGGAAGTTAATTAATCTTATTCAAATCCAGCTGTCATTTTTTTCCTTTAGCAATTTCAGTCAATGATTGTTTAATCCCCATTCAATTTTCATGCTTTCTAGATAAAATGGGCATAGTGTGGTAGAGTGGAAGGTTGTTCTAGTAAAGCTCCTAAGATTGTGCTGCCAGTTTTTAGATCAAATTGCTCAAGAAATTTTAATTGTATTCCCATGTTAGGTACATTTCTTTCCTATTAGTAGTTCCCCAAACTTATTTTCTTACTGTAAATAACTAATTTAGCTGAGATTAAGTATTGGAATTTAACCCTAAGTTGTCATCTGGATGCATTATATGCAGCAATAGCTCTACTGGCATTAAAAATCTTATGAAAGTATTTATTTTCCAAAAGTTTTCATTATATTTATAAGTTGTTTGATAGAAAAAATTAAATGTCTTTTCTAGTTAACTTGGTCTTAGGAGATGATAAAAAAATACAGTACATTCTCTCCAATGGCAGCTAAGCCTTGAGAGTTAATAATAAAGTCAATGGAGTGTTTAATCCCTTTGAAGATGATCTTGAAGCTGTGGCAGAAGTACTCTATGATCTCTTGGTCCCTAGTATAACAGATCTGAAATTACTTTCTAATACAAGTAATAACACTGAGGAAGTATTTGTCTAGACAATAGCAGCTCCATTTTTCTGAGCACTGAAAGCGTATGGACATTCAGTAGCCATTGTAACTAGCAAAAAATATTTTCAAGTAGGAAGTTCAGAAAAAAAAAATGTACATAAGTGGTAAACAAATATATCACTCATGATGAAATATTCTGGGGTTTATGATCCTGTCTGGGTCTGATTTGCGTGGTTGTGACAGAATCAAGACAATTAATATTTAAATATTTGTGAAATACTAGATGTGCTATTGCACTCTTCTACACATGTAGTGTCTTCTTCTTCGCTCTTTTATGTTAATGAGTTATTTTATCAATAGAAGTAAGAAGCAGTTGCTGTTTATGAACATGTCTGTCTACACTGATGATTATAATTCACAGTTAAATACATAAACACCGGTGTGGGGAAGGCTCCTCAGAGCTTTAATGTGATGAACATGGAAAAACAATTTATAACCTCTTTTATAGGTGGGATACCAAAAATAAGAAAAGTGTGACTTCACAAACTTACATTCTAAAGTTTAATACCAAAAAGAGAGCATAGGTAGGAACGTAAGCCATCCTGTCTTTCTCAAGACAGAATGTAATATTCAGTAATACCTGACTATATTTGCCTAAATTATGCAGAGGATCCATTAAGGCAAAGTATTTCCCTTTCTGAAACAAATAAGGATATTCAGCTCATTCAGGAGCACTCCCATCACAGTGGTGCTTGACAGGAATATAAATAAATATTAAAGTGAGCTATTTGAAACACCCAGAACTTTGAGATAGAGTTGAGAAAATGAGTTCATGATCCTTCACCCTGTACCTTCTCTAATTTGCAGCCAAGAGTCCCACAATTCAGTATTTCAATGATACACTAATAAATCAGTGAATGGCTACCACATTATAACCAAATTGAAAGTTAGTTACATCAGTGCCAACCCATGAAGGGGTACTACTTGCCTCACAGTAGTTCCACAGTCATAATACAGTGCAGAATTTTTATGAGGGACTGACGTGATAGTTTGTAGAAGACATAAGTCTCTGTTTATTAATGTTTCCTATTCAATTCTCAGTTGTAGTGTTTAGAATCAGAGTATCTGAGACCAGAAGGACTGTTAAATTATATTATCTGACCTCCTCTGATCCTATTCCATAGACAGCAATTTTTTGATGAAAAATAAAAATCAGGAGGTAAAGCACATTTTCAAATGTAGGGAGTACTTGTAGACATTTAAAATATTAAAAAAAACCAAACCAACAACATTTTGACTTTTAATTTCAAAATTGAAAAATCTTGAATTAAGGTAGAAACAGAAGGAAAAATTGAAAGGGTTTACAAAAAGTGAGGCATTTTGCATTGGATTGAGTTTCACCTTTTGCATTTTAACAAATACATGTTTCTCAAAAACAGAGGAGAAAGATGCTGGAGAGAAATTTGTTTTGCTTCTAACAGGAACTCAAATTAAATCACAGACAATTATACTAGATCTCGTTTAATTTAGGTGACAGATTAGAGGAGGACCAATATTTTATTACTCTTCTGGGAGATGTAGTTTGCTTACTCCATATTTGAGACATCAAATGAGAGCATTCACAGTTTCCTTCTAGTTTGTCACAGAGATTAATCATCCTCACTGTGTACCTGACATACTGTTCTTGTTCATTAGAATGTATGTGTATGCATCTATCTAACTACCATAAACATAGTAATTTCCTATGCTTAATTTCTGAGATAACCTAGGCTGTTGTATAGCCTTAAGAATTTTTACCAATCACAAAATAACTTTTATCTATCAGATCTTCATTTGGTTCTTTATAATCTCATTTTAGAATACGTATTCTGTTAGGAATAATTATATTCAAAGAGTTTACACAGTATCCCATTCCCTCCTTATAGTTATCATTCTTATTTTGCTGTATCATGTATCTGTCCAAAACAATAAGACCCTGTCTTCATTTATCCTATATCCAGGCCTAAACTGTACTCTCACCCAATGACCCCTCCCCATGCAAGAAAGGGAATCAGAAGAGGAGAGAAGCCTCATGAGTTGAAACATAAACAGGTGTAATGAACTAACAAGACTCATACCATAGTAAAGTATATAAGCTTATATACTTACATACTTAGCCTAAATATCCAGGATTAAAAGAGGAAGCAGCAGACAATGAAAGAGAAGCTCCAGAAAACAGAAACTTTCTACACTCGGCACACCTCTCCCTCGTGAGCATGAGGTATACACATGATAGCTTGGGTCAGCTGCCCTGACTTAACCTTCCAGCTGACTTGGGGCTACTAATAGCCTGCCCACCATGGCTGGCCATGAGTCTGTCCTGTGAAACCAGGACAGACCCTTAAGATTTTTTCCAGGGTTAAGACTGCTAATTATACCTTGTTTATATCTTCAGAAAGCTCCAAAGCGTACCTCATTTAGTGGTACTCAAATTGATAAAAAAACTGCGTCTGAGTTCCAAATTTTCATTACTCCACCTTCTATCCATTTCCAACTGTTCACAGCCATATTAATTCTTCAGACTTAAATTATACAATGGCATGCTGGCCTGTATTAGAAATAGTATGACAAGCAGGACCAGGGAGGTGATCCTCCCGCTGAACTTGGCACTGGTGAGGCCACAGCTCAAGTACTGTGTCCATTCTTGGACAGCTCAATACCAAAAAAACACGAGATGCTGGAGTGTGTCCAAAGAAGGGCAATGAAGCTGGTAAAGGGCCTTTAGAACAAGGCAAAAATTGGCAAATTGGATTAGATTAGGAATTGTCTGAGGTTTTCATTCACTATACTTCCCAGGCAATGCAAATTCATCAACTGAAATGTTTCATGCAAAGGATGTTTTTGCATACTGTGTGTCCTTCTTTGAGTCAGGATGAAGCCAGTTTTCTTTTTACTTTTTTTTCTTTTCTTCATTTTTTCAATGAGCTCTGTTTTAAACAGCACATATGCTGAAACTAGCAGCAAGTTTTCCATCTAGTGGACTGATAACACCCGAATGTTTACAGCTACTGCTGAGAGACCAAGGACGCTTTGCTCCGCTTATTCAATCTGCTGCTTTGGACACTAAAGGAGTAGAAGAGTCATATCTACAACACTCTCATAGGGAGAAGCAGACTAGACAGATGGCAAAATTGGCCAACCATACTATTCCATTCATGTATATATGTGTGACTTGGTATAAATTCAGGCATCATGGAAGTCAAGCTCTTCCTTCTTCTTCTTCCTTCTGTTCTGTCCATGGCCAGCATCTGGGGACGACTCTGACTATCCATGTCCTTTGATCCCTAGACCCACGCCTTCCTGACCCTCATAACTCTGCCCTCAGCTCCTGTCTGTTCTGCCACTCTTGTCGGCACTGGTCTGGGTCTTCACAGAACTGCTCACAGCTAGAAAGAATGCTGTGGGAGCTGCTAGGGTTAGGGGGAGGTGATAAGGATTTTGCACATTTCTGCACATACTTGTATATATTTGTACATATTTTCTTTTATCATTAGTATTTAATTAAAGCTGTATATTCTAGTTTTCAATCCGGAAAGCCTTTCTCCATATTCTCTCTCTCCTTTTCCTCTCTGGGTGGGAGAGGGAGGGGATAGAGGGCATTGCTGTATCTCCTCAAACCAGGACAGAGGGCAACAGGTAATGGATTAAAACTGGAAGAGGGGAGATTTAGGTTAGACATTAGGAAGCAATTCTTTAGTGTGAGGGTGGTAAGGCATTGTAACAGGTTTCCCAGGGAAGATGTGGAGGCCCTTCCTGGACATGTTCAAGGCGAGTTTGGATGAGGCTCTGAGCGACCTGATCTAGTGGGAGGTGTCCCTGCCTATGCAGGGAGTTGGAACTAGATGACCTTTAAGGTCCCTTCCAACTCAAACCATTCTATGGTATGATTCTAGGATATCCCATTTGGAACCAGAAAAATGAGTTAGGTTATTTCAAGTGA
This sequence comes from Apus apus, assembly GCF_020740795.1. NCBI lineage: Eukaryota > Metazoa > Chordata > Aves > Apodiformes > Apodidae > Apus > Apus apus. Next base: position 90,074,820 of record NC_067282.1, on the reverse strand, counting down.
GTTATAGGAAAAACTAATACTTTAACAATTATTAAATAAAAGTTTTGTGACATGGATATGCCAGGGTAGGATGGTCTTTTTGCTCACATTTAGGATATTTCTGAAGTTCAGAAGTCCAAATTTGTAATCTCTAAATGACAATGATGATACATTCAGAGTGATATTCTACAGTTCCTCACAAGATTCATGACAGCTGAAAATGAAGGGGTAATACTATATGTAATATGACACCCCAATTATTGTGCATGTTCCATCTTGAAAACCTAGTACACCTGAAAATAAAGGAAGATTGGTTAACAGAGTGGCTTTAATGCCTTTTATGCCTTTTTTTTGTTGTTTGTTTTTGTTGTTTACAACTGTAAAGGACCAGCCCTCAGGACCTATACTTGTAACCCCTCTCGTTTGCATCCCAAAAGGCCTGCCTGAGAGCATAGAGGTAATGATGATGGCCTGCATATGACCTGTGGCCTGCATGTACAGAGACTGAGATAAGGATGGAGGAGTGGAGGTCTACTTCAGCTGCTCAGTCTTATGACTCGATCATGCTTGTGCATCCTTGTGAAACAAGGAAACTAGGCAGGTAAAAACAGGGGGCTTCAATGGTGGGCTGGGGAAGCCTCACTGACACCAACTCTCTCCCATTGGCTGGCCCAACGCTGGATCCAGGACGGGTGATTTTCTATAATCTGAATTTTTCTTCTACTGTCTCTCTCCTTCTCCCTTTCTAAAATCAATAAGTAATGTAAGGCCTAACCACGATTTTTTTCTCAGGTTGTACAGCTTAAGCATACACGTATTTTACTGTTGTGATTTAAATGCCAGCCTTTATGATCTTGCAGCCTAAGATAATAATTGAAGTATCCATATTCCTTCTATAGTTTTAATTAAACCTAATATTAAAATACAGTCCTTGTGTGTCATTTCACCTTAATCTGATCAAGGGGTGTTGGACAGTCGAGCATTTCCTTGGACCATGACATTTTAATCACTCATCCTGGAAGGGTCAGGTCTGAGACAAAGGTTGGATGCAGCTGCCTCTAGGCTCCTGAGTCTCCCTGGTTTGCCCCACCCGGGTCCTGACAACTTCCCCCCCACAAATAATGGTATGATATTAACAGATATTGATTTTCCTTTTTTATCATTTCAGGATTTTTGTTTGTTTGTTTTTGTTATTCTATTACTTTTCTTTTGTAAATAGTAACAGATAATTTCCAAACCTTGATGTCTTCTGAATAATTGAATAATTTATATTTTACAAAGACAGAATTATGTAGGCTCTGTTGATGATCTGATTAGTGCAGAAAGGTCCATTAAATGTCATTTGTGGTCTGAGCTGTCTAGAAGTCTGACAGCTCTTACCTGGTAACAACATTGCTGTGTGAAAACAACACTGCGATTTCACCAGGGTGCGTTATTGTCGTCACTGTTCAGTCACATATCCATATGGTTTTGAGATTGCAGTAAATGCCACAAAGAATACTTGGGAAATGGTCAAAGGGTGGCTGAGCTTGCCTTTAATAATTTTGTGTTCTTTGACTCTGCACATATCCTTTGCACCAGTACAGAGATGCATCATCCATCTGTTTCCAGATGTACACTTTTTGAAACAGCTTTGTTACTTTTTAGCTAAACCATTCTGTACCATTAAGAAAGTACATATATTCTATTGCTTCCTCTTTAAGCCGACCACCTGCCTCTGAAACGTGCCACTCTTTAGAAATATGGTGTATGGCAGCATTAAATGGGGTATTAGCAGAGTTTCTGCAAGGTACTTGCATCCCACCCCCCTTAGCTCCCAAACTGAAAAAACAGTCACTTCCCATTCGCCCAGTAAAGACAAATATATGGTTTTGACTCCTGTGTTACTTGAAATGACAGAGGGACAGAAACAAACTCTCTTCATGTGTTTCCCTGAGTTTGTAGACATACAGTAAGTACTAGAGTCCCACAGGATCTTGACAGACCAAGTAAGTATTAAATGTTGAGGAATGGTCAAGTACAGAAAAAATGACATTTTCTTCCATGCCTTATAATTTGTGTGTACACCAGCTGTCCTTGAACTATATAAAACCCTCTAGTTTTCAAATTGCCAGCCTGGAAAAACAGTCTCAGTTTTTAGTATCATTGCCTTAAAGAACAGTTGCCATGGTTTAAATCCAGCAGGCAGCTAAGCCCCCATAACTGCTCACTCACTTCCACACAATGGGATGGGGGAGAGCATTAGAAGGGTAGAGATGTGAAAAATTGTGGGTTGAGATAAGACATTTTAATATGCAAAGTAAAAGCCATGCATGCAAATTCTGGACGCTTCCCCCCTTCGTCTGTCTTTGCCAGCTTTCATTACTGAGCATGATGTCATATGGTACAGGACATCCCCTTGGTCAGCTGGGGTCAGCTGTCCCAGCTGTGTCCCCTCCCAACTTCTTGTGCACCTACCGCCTACTCACTGGTGCCGTGAGAAGCACAAAAGTTCTTGACTCTGTGTGAGGATTGCTCAGCAGTAACAAAAATAATCCTGGGTTTTGAACACTGTTTCAAGCACAAATCCAAAACTTAGCCCTGTACAAGGTGCTATGAAGAAAATTAACTCTATCCCAGCCAAAACTATCAAAACAGTGTACTACCAAATTTTAAAGGAATACAAGTTTACAATTGATTTGATCTGAAGGCCATTTTTTTCAGTAATTTAAGAGGAATTTTTGCCTTTCTTTCTCTCTTTTTTTTTTTTTCCTTTAAAGTTTTCTGTGTCCAGTTGTACTTCCATTATTCATATATTTTTTCACCATTCAGCTAATCATCTAATATCTTTGTCATTTATTTTTTAAAATGTTTTAAAGAGATATTTTGAAGTGAAGGTAACAGATGAAGACACCTAATATAAAATGTGTTCTTTAATTGACAAGTATTTTTACTCATCACTGTGAGAAACATTCTTAGGGAGACACACTCATAGGAATATATAATTTCCAGTTAATTGTTAACATTAGCTATGATTCTGTGCTTCATTGTACGAGTTTCTAATCTTTTGAGATCCATGCATAAAATTAAAAGCACCTGAGATGCTCATAAATAAAGTGTAATATAGGGGAAACAGACTGTATTTACTGGGCAGCTTTTTATATATTACTATTTTAATAGTCATGTCAATAATTAAAGTTATCAATACATTTTACCTTTTTCTTGCCTATCTTTCCAAGCAATATATGATAAATGTAAGAAAGAGAAAGCACTTAGCAGATGGTGTGTATCAGAACACTAATGAAATCCAATTTTATTTTTTAGTTTTAATTCCAGCATATTTCTTGTTGCTTTTATGATTTTCTGTACTTTTCCTTTCATTGGAGTGAAATCTTGGAGTTCATTCCTTCACACTGCAATCCATGATTGCCTGCCCATCTGAACCAATACTTTACTTTCTCAAGGGAGTAAGTATTTTAGGAATCTGCCTCATCCCTTGAGATAACTGTGGCTAGAGTCAGTGACTGACAGCTGTCTTGCCAATATACTTATTTAACAGTAGGGAAAAACAATAAAAGAGAAAGGAGAGCTTAAAAATGTTAATATTTATGTGTCTCTATCATACATGAGATATTACGAGCAAAACTGAAACTTACCGTTTTGTGCATGATCCCATGAGTTCTTGTGTCCTGTGCTTTCTTTTTCCTGCTGATTTCCCTCAGGAGAATTTGTGGTTTTAGTAGCTGTGTATGAATTTGTTAATCCACTTAGAAGTATTTTAATCCTGAACTTTTTCTGACTTCCTTCCTCCAGCATATTGAGATAGTTTACAGGCTTCTTAGAAGAGCAGAGCAAACCCCTTAAATTATTTTGTCTGGCAGTGTCTCAGAACAGTCCTAAAGTATTGGCACCAGGTGACTATGAGAAAACCATCCTGCCTAGTAGAGATGTTGCTTCCTTGGTGAATCTCAGTGGCTGGTCTTCTGAACACCTCACTAGTAGCAGCTCTGAATAAACAATAATTCAGAGCTTTCCTTGAGTAACATATTAATAACATGTCTAGGTTGAGTACCTGCTGTTACAACTAATGTAATTAGAACCAAAATTCAGAGGAATGTTAACTATACTGCCATGAGCAACTAATAGTTTTACTTAGTAGTGTTATAAAATAAAACACTGCATAAAATGTCATTGAAAATGTAAATTGTGAATGTTCTCATCTAAAACATTTATGTGCCTACAGTCCAATGTTTGCACCAGCAGACACTTGTCACAACAGCTTCTTCATGTTTAATCCATGAAAGTTGACCTGAATTCCTGCTTGACTCATGGTGAACATGCATAAAGGTTAATTTTATTAGAATTATGAGTAACACATTGCTGTCTGTCTTATTTTTTAGAAATTGAACAAGGTGTTGAAGTTGTTACCAAATATTTCAATACTTTACCTAATAAAAAAAAACCTAATGGGAAGTTCAATGAGCTTCTATTTTAGGATTGTGCATTATGATTAAATAAATCAGCAAATATAAAGCACAAGATGATGATTAATATTGATATATTAATCTACTTTTATGTGACAAACAGCTTATCATAGAGTGTAAGCCTCAAAGTGAGGTCTTTGCCTGGGTAATGTGCATTGATAGTAAAATCTTAATTGTCGGTAATCTGTCAACCCATTCTCATCCAATGTATTGCGAGAAGTCATACCCATAGATAATTATGATAATTTCACATTATTAAGATAAATTACTGTAAATAATTTTTCTAGATAAAAGTAGGGGAAGTACTGAGGTCACTTTGGACAATTAGATAATCCTAATTAGATAATATAATTAGATAATTAGATAATATAATAATAATATATACACACAAGAATTCTGCTTATTAATTTGGAAAGCTGAGGATAGATTTCACTGTGAAAAACAACTAAGCCAAAGGCTTCTATCTCCAAATGTCTTAGAGAAATTGCTGCAGAAAGCTATTGGTCTTGTAAATTTATTCTGAAGTAGTAGGTAAAGGAGAGGAAGGCAAGGAAGGGTCTGTTTTTCAGAGATTGATTGTATGAAGGAAATGGGAAGTTCAGGGGCAACATCTGCAGAAAGCAGAGAATTTTTTATAGAAGTTAAAGTATTGTTACAGCACAAACACCTTTTTACATATTCTGGGCATGAAATGAGGTTATTTCTTTGCACGGTGAAACCTAGAGAAGAAATAATGAAACTCAAACACTTCATAGAATTCAATATACAGGATACAACAACCTATTTGTTATTATCTATTAAAAAAATTCCTTGATCAAAAAAAATAATATCATACAACAGTCTGAGAGCTGATGTTTAGCACAGATAGTCTTAAATATCTGCTTAATGTAGGAGATCTAGAGATTTCAATAAATATCCTAAATATGTCAAGAAAAAAATGTGTAGGAAGAATTTCACCTGATGATGGACCAATACTGCATCAATATGGGAAAGATCTCAAGGGTTACTTAGAATAGAGGTGGAAGGGAAGGGACAGCATGCTAAACTGGAAATATAATCTCTTGTGGAAACAGGCAGGAATTTCCTACTCTGGACTACTTTGCAGATAGCTAGGGTGTTTTTTTTTTGTAAAGGGAATGAGACATGGAACTCCATTTTAGGGATCATAAATTCTGTTATTAAAAAAAAAAAAAAAAGTATTTTTTTGGGTGTGTCTGTGTATGATGAAAATATCTGCAACCTTGACTTCTGAAGGCACCTTAACTTCATTTGCTTTTAAGTCCAGCAGAGCTCAGAAGCCAAACAATAGCATTATAAATCCAACAGATTTGACAGGCTCTTTACAGAGCTCACTTTCTATTGCTGGAATTAATGTTAGCCAAAAAAAACATAAGTGTGCCATGCACCTCTGTCTAGAAAGCCAATCTGAGGATTCTGGATAATTTGCCTTTCTTCGGATGTGCATTGAAAACTTAGACAAAGAGTTGGAGGAGAGTTATTAATTGTTTTGTTGTTACTGTTGGGTTTTTTTTTGTCATTATTCAGGTTCTTTTTTTCTCCCCAAAATAGTAAAATACCATGTGTTTTGAAGAAATATTTCTGGAGAAATTTCTTTATTTGTGGACTAGTTATGATGAAAGTGAAGTCTGAAAGAACAAAAATTATATGCATGATGAGTAGGGGAATGCAGAAATTAATGAAGAATACTGAGGGACTGATCAGTGAATCAGTGATGCACCTGACTGCAAAGGGAAAAGGCGAAAAGGAAAAGTAGGAAGACAACTGCAGACTAAGATTGTTTGGAGGCAGCCTAGCAATTTTACGGCTCATTGATTAAGGATTAAGTATTACTTTATATGTGATTTGGTAGTACATAGTTTGGAGAGTAAGTCTGATGTTTTGTTACTGCTAGCAGCTGTTCACTTGCTTACTAAATGCAAACTAATGATATTTGTATTTTATTTTTTTTAATTAATGAATTAAACACAGATCTGTTTTGTTTATCACTTTATAAAAATAGCTCTGCAGAAATTTTACCTGGGATAATTTCGCTTCCATGAAAACATTCTGACATTCTCAGAGAGTGCTCAGAAAGTAGATGAGAAAAAATTATATAGCTATATGTATATATATAGTGATATACCATATGACAAACCAATTCTTAGGTATACTATGCAGGTAATTACATTGCATGCCTGCAAATTGTTGGAATCACTTCTCATATTGTAAGGGCAACAGATATAAGAATGTACAAAGCTAAGGTACCTACAATAGGAAAAATTGTACAGTAATAATAAAATCAACACATTTTGCATTTTTTTTAAAAACCCTGTTTTTAAAAACCCAGGATGATAAGAACTGATGTGCAAGCACAAATATACATAGTATACAACAGACAAAATTAGTAAAAATACACTTAAAAGTTATTTTAAAATACTGTAATTTTCTATTACTTTTAGAAAATAGTTTTTCTAAGATCCATTTTTCTGAGTGATCACATGTTTTCAAAAAAAGAAATTAAAAATACTTTATCTGAAAAAAAATACTCTACCCTTTTCTTACTCTACCCTTCACCAACTTGAGAAAGAAAGGATTTTTTTCCTTTCTGCTGTTGTGGCATAAAGGTACAATAGAGGGATATATAGCTATATATTGTCAAATTATCTAGTTGAATATCCCATACATAGCTTATATGTACAACATATGTACAGGCAGAAAAAGAAGGAAAACATTGACCCACTGTAAACAGGAGGTGTGATTGTCACCAACAATGCTGAAAAGGCAAAGGTTTTAATCAATTTCTTCACTTCTGTCTTTACCAGCACTGTTGGGCCCCAGGCCTTGGGAACCAAAGGTAGAGGGTGATGCAAACACAAACCCATCATCTGTGAAGGAAGAGTTGGTAGGCAAACTACCGTAGGGGCTTCACGCGAACAAACCAATGGGCCCCGACAATATCCACTCAAGGGTATTAAGAGAGCTTGCTGATGCTGTTGCAAGGCTGCTTTCCATAATCTTTGAGAAGTCATGGAGATCAGAGAACCCCCCAGAGGACTGGAAGAAGGCTAATGTCACCCCCATCTACAAGAAGGGCTTAATGGAGGATCTGGGGTATTACAGACCCATCAGTCTTACTTCAGGCCCTGGAAAAGTTTTGGAACAAGTCCTACTGGGAGCTACCACAAATTAAATGTGGCACATGACTAGGAAAAGACAGCATGGATTCACCAAGAGTAAATCATGCTTGACAATCCTGCTTGCCTTTTATGACAAAGTAACCTGCTCGGTTGATGAGGCAGTCAGTGGTGGACACGGTATACCCGGGATTCTCCAAGGCTTTTGATGAGGTTCCTCATAGTCTTCTCTTAGAGAATCTGATCTCTTATAGTCTAGACAAGTGGAGCGTGCAGTAGGTGGAGAGCTGGCTTACAGGTCACACTCAGAGGTTGGTGGTAAATAGTTCTTTTTTAGTCTGGCCACCTGTCACAAGCAGAATCTCTGGGGATGAATAATGAGCTCAATGCTGCTTAGTATCTTTTTAAGTGACCTGGATGATGGGATCAAGTGCACTCTGATGGGCAATGATACCCAACTGAGTGAGGAAGTGGACACTCCTAAGGGGAGAGCTACCCTGCAGGAAGACCTGGATAGGCTGGAAGAGTAGGCTAATGTCATGGTTTTACACTGGGCAGGCAATTAGTTGAATGACAGATACTATCTGTTAATGCCTCTCCCTTCGCATCTAGGGAAAGAAGAGCGAGTGACTTGTGGGATGGAAATTAAACTATACAGCTTTTATGAAATAGTAAGGATGAAAAGGATAAAAATGAAATATTTACAAATATATACAAAGCCACTATCACATTCCCCTCCTTCTCATCCAGTAGTGCTCACAACACCACCTAGGCTGCAGGGCAGGTCCTAGCGAAGTCCCAGACTGTGCTGCTGGAGTCAGCAGCAGATAGGAAATGGATAGAGGAATGCACAGATTGAGGAATGCATAGATTGGGATCAAACGTAGGCAAATGGACAGAGTCATCTCAGGATACTGACCATGGATGAAAAGAGCTTGACCCTCATGATCCCTCAGATTTATTCTGTGTATTATGTATTCTGTGTATTATGGAATATTTAATTTGGTCAAGTTTTGGTATCCTGTCTGATCATCTTCTCCCCAAAGGAGGGTCACAGATGCAACCCTTTTACTCCATTTTGTTCCCTAAGCATAAGATATTTAGTAAAAGCAAGCAATGGCCTTGGTTCTGCATACCATTCTCAAGCAGTAACTATAAACGTAGAGTGTTAATCAGTCCCAGCAGCAGACACTGACTGGAAAACACATTGTTTATTTCAGCAAGTGCAGCTACTTAGAAAAGACTTAACTAAAAAGTAAAATTACTGTAAGGAAATTGGCTCTATCCTGGCTCAAACCAGGACAGCTAACAAGAAACTGATTAATTTCAACAAGGACAAGTGTAGTCTTGCACCTGGGAAAGCATAGCCCAGCAATACAGAATAGCCTGGGATCCACCTGTCTGGGCAGCAGCTCTGTAGAAAAGAACATGGGGATCCAGGTGGACAGCAAGCTCAATACCAGTGAACAGTGTGCTGCAGCAACAAAGAAAGGCAACAGAATGCTGGGTTGCATAAACAAGGGCATCACCAGCAGAGATAAACAGGTAATCATTCCACTCTACTCAAAGCTTGTCAGGCCACACCTGGAACACTGTGTTTGGTTCTTATCCCCTCTATACAAAAAAGATGTGGACAAGCTGGAGAGGGTCTGGAAAAGGGCCATTTAGATGATCAATGGAGTGGGAATCCTGTCCTATGAGGAAAGGCTGAGAGAACTGGGTTTGTTCAGCCTTGGGAAAAGAAGGCTTAGGGGTGACCTCATCACCATGTCCTAATATCTGAAGAATGATTACAAGGATGATGGAGACAGTTTTTACAATGAGTCACACGGAAAAGATGAGGGGCATAAGCTACTCCTGCAGAGATTACAATTAGACACAAGAGAAAATTTTTTCACAATGAGAACAATCAGCCAGTGGAATAATCTCCCCAGGGAAGTGGTGGATTCCCCAACATTGTACCCCATTAAGATTCAGCTGGACAGGGTACTAGGCCATTTTGCCTACATCATGCTTTTGCCAAGAGAAGTTGGACCAGGTGATTCTTGAGGTGCCTTCCAACCTGGTATTGTATGATTCTATGTTAGCATCATTGTTATTAACATATGGTGCAAAAGCAGAGGCTATCAAGGAACAAGGCATAGAATTTGATATTTTGAACACTATCCAGTGAAATGATGCAATGGTAAAATGGAGAAAAAGGCTGTACAGAGAAATTATGGTCCCTTGTCTTAAACTCTGGGAAGATGTAACTGAGAAAATGTATTGCTTACCCTGAAAAAGCCAGAGGTTCTGTATTTTTCTTCAAGATTGCTGGCATGAACAGAGAGGCGTACAGTATGAGTTATATTCTGAGGAATTTTCTGGACATTGAAGCAGCTAATATTTATCCATATGCTATCCTGGAATTTAAGTTACCCTCAGACATATTGTCTCAACCTGTCATCTCATCCTTATTGGAGCTAACAATGTAAAGTGGGAGATACTTTGAACAGAATGTAAAATCCATCTCAGACAAGCTGGCTGTATTCACTGTGCTGACAGCTTCCAGCTGAGGTGGTATCACTGGAGCAGAAAAATTCTGGTGCTGGTAATAATGACCAGGAACTACCAAAAGAGAGGATTCTAGGCAAGATTCTTACCCTCATGGATGACAGAGATAAAAGAAAAGGAAAAAGGAAAAAAAAAAAAAAAAAAAAAAAAAGGAAAAATATATTGAAAAAAAGCATGTCTTTTATATTTATTTTTAAGAGAGGCAATTTCTGTGTTTTTGAGGGTCAAAACTGACTTCCACACACAAAGAATAAAAAAGAAGAAAGCAATATTTACCTCCTATATATATATGTATGCACACTTTTTAGTGTGGCTTTCTACAGTATTTTTACATTGAAACATAACATCTTTATTCTTTCTATGCAGTAAAACCACAAAACTTTCATTGCACTCTGTACCTGAAGCAGCCATGTACAGAAAAAAAAAAAATAAATATATACACTTTTAGAACAAGTGAAACAGAAATTAAAAAAATAAGTTTCAAAATATTTTGCAGAAAAAAATTTGAAAATTCTAAGATAGGATAATAGCTTATGTTGCATTTATTATGTTTGACTGGTCTTATGTTTCTTTTTGTCTTACATTGAACACTTTTAAAATTTGCTTAGACAAGATTTCCCTGCAGTATTTGAACCTTTTCAGCACTTGTCTTAGTCTTTCTATACATAGTGCAAGACACTGAAATGTCTCTGATTTTCAGAATATACACATTACTTGAGCTGCAAATGAAAGAGTGGTGCATGGTCCCTGCAACAGTTATTTTAAAATAAGTCACCATATCACTAGATTGAAAAGGATAAATATGTATATGTGTGTGCACATATATATATATATATATAAATATTTCAGTAGGAATGCTTAGGAATCTGAAAAACAAATAAGAAAAAAGAAACCACTTGAGAATAAGAATAGTTAGTTTTATGTGCAATCAGCTGGAGAAGAGCTAAGATATGGGAGGTCTGATAAACTAGGAATATCATAGTAATCATGCTTATGGGTGGATTTTATTCTTTTCTTCTGGTTTTGCATGGGGTGAAAAATACCTGCTGGTTTTCATGCTCAGTATTCTGAATTTCAATAAGCAAATAAATAATTAAATAAGAAAAAGGTGGTGTTTCCCCAAGAGCTGCCTTGTCACTAAATGAAACCCATGTTTATCTCTGTCTCAGGTTCTGAGCTGTGTTACAAAGGAAAAGGAGAAGAGCAGAAATATTGCAGAGAAGAACTTACAGCTGAATTGCTAATGTATTTCACTAAAAACCTCAAATTTTAAACAGAATTTCATTGTCATATGTTGAACAACTAATAGACATTGCCTTGGGCATAATTTTAATACTTTTTCATTTGTTCTATATTGTAGGTTGAGTTAGAGACCTAGCTCACTTTGTATAGTACATTTGCAGTAGTGGCATGAGTTATTGACTTTGCTTATTTATTTAGAACATTATGTGCCAGAAAAATCTCAGTATAATGAATGTATATCAATTCTATACCCAGTGTGAGAGGTAACATAATCAGGAGTAGAAAGAATATTACAGATTGCGATTTACAAACAGAGAAATATATATTAACATATATATTAAAAACCATTTAATTTTCCACAATAAAAAAGTGAAATACAAACAAGTAAATAATGTATTAATGAACACAAAGAGTTACGAATAAGCAACCTGTCTTTAAAAATTATTTGTGTCTACACTTGTAGTCTGACTATAGAGTGGCTTATCTGTGTTTTGATTCAGAAACAGAAATTACCCAATGGTATGAACTAACTGCTTTAGCTGGCTTTTGTGGAGAAGGTATGGTGTCAGAGGCTTTCTCATCAGATGTTACCTTCTTTTTTTTCCCACAAAGACACATGAAGCTGTTCTAAATGACAACCCTATTACTTGGCACAGGTAAAAAGAAATGAAAGTTGGTCTGAAATGATCTCACATAAAACGTTTTTGCTAAATATGATCAATTATGGAAAAAAAATATTTTTTTGTGTATCATATATAAAACTTTTACAAACAGAACTTTAGAGAGAATTTCTGGTCAAGGCAGGGTCAACTAGTCACTTCAAAGATGTCAACAGGGGGAATCTTGCCTAGGGTATAAAAAACCCCCTGCCTCTTTGTATGTGAACTACACAAGCATAGGAAGAGAGAACTTAGGTATTGTACCTCGATGTAGCTATTCATGTCTATGGATAATGGAGTAAAAATGTTTGTTTTAATTAATATGTACATGATTAAATATATCAAATCTCACTAGTTAATTTTTTTGAGTGAGACTCCTTTCAATGGGAGAGAAAAAAAATGTATCTTTTTTTTTTTTTTTTTCTTCTGTAGGCTAGTCAAATATCCAGTGGTTAAAGTATTTAGTTATTCTGTATAAGGTACTCAAGATGTGAGCAAAAATGCAGGTTTTTTCTTGATGTGAAGACAGAAGGTTTGACATTCACTTTGTTTCATCAGGACTCTGACAGAAATAACAAAATGAGTTATATAATGTATATTCCTCCCCTCTCCCACCACCTTTTTTAGAAGAATTTTTTAGGAGCTCTTGGTTTTATCCCAGAGAAAACTGAAGGAACAAAATATTGGGATATTCTATAGGATAAGAAAATGTCTTCCACTGGTCTCTAAGAGTAAGTCTTCTGAACTCTTCAAAATGAGTGAAAAGTGTTCTTCTGCAACCTTTGTAGCATTTCCTTACCATTCTTCTATCCAAAAGCATTGCAGGATGACAATGCCAATTTTTTTAATGGGATAGTTTCGTAATTTTGAGGTTGAAAGGAAAGAATGAGACCCATTTTACTTCACACAATCAACATGAAGAAAATGTAAAAGTCAAATAATCAGCTGTTATTGCAGCTTCATGCATTGCAGAACAACAAAATGAATAGTTACTATCAGCTATAGTTAACCTAAGAATGGGCAGTGAAGCAAAGGCAGAAACTAATACAATTAGGAAAAAATTGATCCAATTGTTGTTTTACTCAATGAAGCACATGCATTCAATTAAACAGATAATTTAATGTAATCAGTATTAAGCATCACAGTTTATGGAAGCCTCATTTGTCTATGAGACATTAAGATTATACAGATATAACAAGAGTTGCAAATCTTCTATATACAGTTGTATAATAGAGGCATCAGATTTCTTATTAAAAAACCCTCATACTTTTGAAACACTCATCTCAAATAGATCAGACTCATTAAGTACTGTCTATACTAACGATTTTTTATGTTTCTGGTACTACAGAGTCAACATCAAATTTCTATGTTTCTATGCATTTCAGAAGTCTTTCTAGCACTCGGAGCTCATTACTTTAAATAAATCTTTTCAGTATCTTCCATCACACCCATAGAAACAAAAAATAATACTTCCCTTGGAAATGTAAGTCCTGTTCTTTAGGTTTACTTAATGATATATTTCCAAATAGATTTCTATTATTCTGCTATTCTTCTGCTTTCTTCACTTCATTCATTTAATATTTTTTTACGTACCAGAAAGATGGAGTAGGAATAAAAGACATGTCTCATAATTGATGAATATCTCTATCAGAGTTCCAAAGGAGTTTGTTGTGGGAGACATTCATAAATAGTCAGGGAAAAAGGTGAGCAATAAAGTGGCAAAATTTGCTGATGATATTAAGTTATTGTCTAAGGACAAATGCTGCTGATGAAAAATTGTCAAGACGCCTTATAATACAGAGCAGCTGAGCAGTAAATGGCAGATGAAATTCGGTGTGTGGGAATGTGATACACATGGGGAAGAGCAATCCTAATTTTACTTATGAATGCTATGTAAAGCTCTAAGCTGACTGTTACTATTCAGAAGAAAGATCTTTATGTTAAAGAATACAATTCTATGAAAATGTCAACTCAGTGCACAGAAGCAGTGAAAAAATAAAACAAAGTATTATGACTTACCAATGCTTTATAAAGGAAAATTCATTGTCACTGAACTGTAGAATTCCTAGTTTGCCCATACCTAGAATACGAAAGTATGGTAATTCCCCTTATCCTGATTCCTTCACCTCTAAACCAGAATAATTAAACAGGAAATATTCAGAGGAAGCTGACAAAGATACATCATGAAAAGTAAAGAATGTCTTTTGTATGAACAAAGGCTGAATAGGCAAGGACTGTACAAGAGATGACTTGGAGGACAAAATAAAGGTCTACAATGTATGAGATATTAGGAAACAAAATTTAGTTGTTCACATCCCTTTCCAATGTGAGCAGCAAGACTCAAAATAAACTAGTCAGAGTTGATTCAAAATATACAACAAGTGGTTCTTCATGTACCAGAAAACAGGACTGTACAACTCATTAAAACAATGTAACATAGAGATTTAAATTAATGAAGATTGCTGGTAAGACTGGAAAAAAAAGCATAAAAAAAAAAATTCCAGAAAGACTTGCTGAATGAGTAAGACTACTCCTCATCTGGGAGAATTTACTAAAATGAAAATTATTGGAAGCAAATAACATTTTTACCAGAAACATTAAGTATTCCTGTCTACACTTTTCTTTCCCTTGGTATCTTTGGTTAGGTATGACTGGGGAAACACATGGGACGGGATAGACCCTTTATCTGATCCGGTGTATTTTTTAACTTTCTCTTAAGAACATTGAAGCATATTGTTTAATATTTTGTGCCATCCTTGAATTTTGAGTTAAGCCTGGTAAACAGGTATTTTTAGGTAGTTTTTGGCTGCAAACCTTTCCTCAGCTTCCAAAAACCTAATGAGGAGGTGTCTGGCTGTGGCAGGTAATGTTTAGGCTATTCAAGACATCTAGGTTTAACAGGAATTAGATTATCAATGCTAAGCTGACTAAACACTGTGGAACATATCCTGGAGCAGCTAATATTTCTCTGTCTCTCACACCTATGAAGTCTGGGAGTATTACTGATGGTAGAGCACATTCTGAAAACTGTCGTTGCATCCTGACTCTGTGTGTGTGCACATATTTCATGATGTTTTGGTTTCTAAGGGAGAGAAACCTTAGGTATACAGATTAAAGGGTCAGTAAAAGAGAATATAAGGAGGTACCTTTTCATACACTTGCTGCACAATCAATGCATAGCTTTGGTCTATACTTTATTTTCCAACAGATATCTAGGAAGCTTCAGGACCATTAAAACCATATTCTGCTCTTTTGTTGATTGGTTATAATGAAATAATATAAAAGTTTTCCATCCACTCAGCAGATATATGCAATCAATGTCTGACAGAACTAGTCATTAAAGAATGATTTTTTGTCCTCAGTACTTTCAAATTGACAGAATAATGGGGAGAGAACTGATTTAAGTTGTAGAAGTATGAGATACTGAAAAAAGTTCCGTTACGCTGGAGGCACCTCACATTTGGCTTAGAAAACACATGAACAGCTATTGCAAATATGAGGAGTTAATACAACCTGTCTCATCAAGAATGTTTGCCTGTCTATTTTATGTTTAGAATTTCTAATCCAGCATTTGTTAATCTTCTCAGAGATCATTTATTTGGAACAACTGTGACATGCTTGTGTTCAGTGTTTAGTTCATAAAACTGTTTCTGTACCAAGCTGTTGATACAGGGTCTAGGAATTTATGTCTTGTTGTCAGTTTTGTGTTTCAGGCTACACAGAGCATCTGTCAAAGACTTCTACACATTTTAATGCATGTAGTAATTCTGCTACGTTTTTAAATTTAGTTAAGTTTGACTGTATTGTGTCAACACATTCAGAGGTGAAATAACAGGTTGACATGCAATCCCTTCAAAGTGCTCTTATTTCTTGCCATAGGAAGAGCTCCCATAGCATTCCTGTATTAGTTATAGAATCATAGAATCGTAGAATCATAGAATGCATTAGGTTGGAAGGGACCTTGAAGGTATGCTGGAGAGGGTGCAGAGAAGGGCAACTAAGCTGGTTAGGGGTCTGGAGAACAGGTCTTATGAGTAGAGGTGGAGGGAGCTGGGGCGGTTCAGCTTGGAGAAAAGGAGGCTGAAGGGAGACCTCATTGAGATCTCTACAACTACGTGAAAGGAGGTTGCAGTGAGGGGGGTGATGGCCTCTCCTGCCTAGTGACTAGCAATAGAACAAGAGGAAATGGGGTCAAATTGTGCCAGGGGAGGTTCAGACTGGAGATTTGGAAAAATTTCTTCACAGAAACAGTGGTGAGGCATTGGAACAGGCTGCCCTGGGAGGTGGAGGAGGCACCATCACCAGAGGTGTTGAAAAAACAGGTGGACATGGTGTTTCATGAGGTGGTTTAGTGGTGAGGGGTTGTAGGGCAGATTGTTGGACTTGATGATCTTGAAGGTCTTCTCCAACCTTGATGATTCTATGATTCTATGAATACAGAAAAGTTATGTTTAAACAGCAATTATTTCTAGGCTAATATTCCTAGTTGACTGCTTGGGCTAATATATTGAATTGCATGGTGATGCAGATAGTAGCAGTCAAGTGGGCAAGAAGAGCTCTGTTGCACCTTGGTGGAGGCTGATCCTCAGTCCAACCATGTTGCTGTCTCCCATTTTCCTGCACTTTTATTGGGACTTTTCACTTTCATCTGAAGTCTTTGACTATTGCTCAGTCTAACCTTTAGTTTATGCAATTTCTTATAGTTTGTCATTTGTCTCAGATGTCAAGGAAAACATCTACCTGTTCAATAAAATTGTTGCAGAAATGTGTATGTAGTCTCTATCTGCATAAAAGACAAAACCTGTGAAGTCTGTATAAATACGTTTTTTAACTCTGTATCCTGCAAACATTAATGAAACATTAATTAATCATCTTTCATTATCATCTCAGTTAATACCTGGACATCTCACCACACCTGGGAGGATTGAAAAAATGAGTACTTGTCTAAACTCTCAGCTGATGATAGCTGAGCATATGACTGCATATTCTAGACTATGTTATGGTTGTCTTCAAGTTTTGGATTAATGTGAGGATTTTTTTGTAAAATGGCTGGAAATTTGAATTCCATGCTATGTGTTAAAATTTCTTGGAAGTTTTTTTCACACTGTCATCAGAAGCACATTAGCTAAGAATACAACTTTATAACTTGTGGCAATTTTCCAGTGTACATAAATACTTCAGTTTTGATCTTAAGATGAGCTGGGTACTATTAGTTTAAGAAATTGCTTCCTTTTCCCTGCCATTCTACTGAAAATGCTGCTATATAGAACATCTCTATTAAATAGTGTTGCGATGAAGCCAAAAGTGTTTATTGTGTTTGCTATGAGTAGTTTTGGAATTTGAGAGGATTATTTTTTGTCCAACAGTCCACATCTGCAACATACATGACAAGCTTTATAGTTACACTAGTGTTGCAAATAAGAATGAGAAATGCTGGTATTCCAGTTTGCTGAGGTATTAGAAATGTTTTCTTTATTATTATTTGTTTAAAGAATGTAGAAGTATCGTTATATCTGTAAATTCTTGGTAGATCCTTCATTTCTAAAAATCTGATAGAATAGTGAAATAAAATGTAGTCTTTTAAATTACTTCATATTTTTGCTTACAGAATCACACACAAAATTGCCATGGTTGGAAAAGAAAAAGATCTTCAAGATCACCTAGTCCAACTGTTCACCCAGAGGAAAAAAAACACAGGAAAAAAAAAAAAAAGCACCCCACAAAACCAACAGCACATAACCCGCAAAAAACCTACTATGCCCACTAGAGCATGCCGAGGAGAACAGCTCCAGTGCAGGTAAACCCTCATTGAGGGAGGAATTTGTGGCAAAAAAGGCCAGCAAGGGGCTCTTTTTGGGGCATTTTGAAGACTGGAGAGCAGCTAGCTTGTGCCTAGTGCCAGCAGCTATTGGGTGGGCTGCTGTGTTGCTGCAGGTGGAGCCAGCACCACCCACGGTCTCTCACACTCTCATAAAAAGCTGCTTGAGGGAGCATGAGAGACCCAGAGGGCAACGAACAAGATGGGCAAACAGACCGTGGTGCAGTAGAGTTCACATAGGCAGGGTGAGCGAGGAAGGCACTGAAAGCCTGCTAACTATGGGCCAAGCAGCAATGGCATCCACCCAGCAGAAGATAATGGCATCTCTCAGCTCTGCACACTCCAGGGCTGACACAACTTCCCAGACTGAGCTCTCCTGGGAAAACACCACCACCTAGGTGTCAGGCTGCAGGGTGTGCCCAATTCACACCTTTGTTGGATGGTAGAGGTGAGCATGCCTGTGGAAGGTGTGCCCAGGTGGAGGAACTCCTCAACCTAGTAATAGAGGTCTTGGAGAAGGTAGGCAGGCTGAGGGCCATTAGGAAATGTGAGAGGGAAACATGCTTGGAGTTGCACCCTACCTCCCATGATAAAAACCCAGCAGGCAGAGAGACGCTGCTACAGCAGACTCCTTGTCCTCTTTCTCTCTCTGCCTCACTCAATGTGATACCTTAGAAGACAGGGGGCAATGGCAAGATGTTCCTGCCTAGTGCAAGAGGTGCCACAAAGGCGTTTGCCTAACAAATGCACCACTAAGTAGCAGGTACAGTGTTTTGCAAGTGGAACAGAATAATGGTGAGAACAAAAATTCTTCCAACTTGGAGGTGTCATCGAGGTCTAGTTGGACCACCCCACTGATCAAAACATCTTCAGTAAACAAGTAAAGACATGTCCTCGTCCTAGGGGATTAGATTCTGAAGGGACCAGAAGGCCCAATATGCAGACCAGACCTGCTACATAGGGAGGTTTGCTGCCTCCTTGGGGCCAAGGTCAAGGATGTACAGAAAAAAATCCCTACCCTAGTTCAACCCTGAAACTACTACCCATTAGTGATTTTTCAGGTACGCAGTGACGAAATTGCTACAAGAAGTCTAAGGGCAATGAAGAGAGACTTTAGGGCCTTGGGACAGCTTGTTAGAGCACAAGTAATGTTTGCCTCTATTCTACCTGTTGCAAGGATGGATGAGGGGATAACCAGGAAGAGACTACAGATCAACACCTGGCTACGTGACTCCTGTCATCAGCAGGACTTTGGGTTCTATGGCTACAGGCTGCTGGCTACAAGATGCCAGGGCTGCTGGCAAAAGAGGGGGCATATCTCCCCCAAAGGATGAAAAGGATCCTGGATCAGGAGCAAGAAGCACTCATAGAAAGGTCTTTAAATTAGATTCAAAGGGGGATAGGGATAAAACCAGGCTTACTAGAGAGAAGCCTGGGAGCAGCAAGTCAGTACCAGTGGGAAAGTGTAGTAGAAAGGTCCTACTATCTACTGCCTCAGGGTAGATGAGGGACAATAGGCTAGCAGCTATGGAAGCATCTGCAAACTGTCAGGTGGGAACTGGGGCTTCTCACTTCAAAAAGGTGGCAGGACCATTAACCTAGCTGAATTCCATTTATACCCATGTACACACTGTGGAGAACAACACAATGAACTAGAGATCTGTGTGCGGTCACAGGGCCATGATCTCATTGCAATTACTGAGACATGGTGGGATAGCTCAGATGATTGGAGTGCTGTCATGGATGGCTACATACTCTTTAGGAAAGATAGGTCATCAAAGTGGGGTGGTTGAGTGGCTCTTTATGTGAAAGAGGTCCTGGAATGTATTGAGCTCTGCCTAGGACATAAGGAAGAATGTCTCGAGAGCTTATGGATGAGAGTTACAGGGCAGGCTAATGTGAGTGATACTGTTGTGGGTGTTTACTACAGGCCACCTGACCAGGTTGAGGAGGTTGATGAGGCCTTTAAGAGGCAGCTGAAAGTATCCTCAGGATTGCAGGCCCTTGTTCTCATGTGGGACTTCAATCACCCCAATATTTGCTGGAAGGGCAACTCAGCCAAGCATGCATAATCCAGGTTCAACAAGGCCAAATTGGTTGGCCCTGGGTTGGGGCAACCTGTGGTAACAATATGGGATTGGGGATAAATGTATTGAGAGCAGCCCTGTGGAGAAGGACTTCAGGGTACTGGTGGATGAAAAGCTGGACATGAGTCATCAGTGTGCTCTTGCATCCCAGGTAGCCAAGCATGTCCTGGACTGCATCAAAAGAAATGTCATCAGGAGGTTGAGGGTGGTGATTCTTCCCCTCTACTCCACTCTTGTGATACCTCACCTAGAGTACTGTGTCCAGTTCTGAAGTCCTCAATGTAAGAAAGACATGGATCTGTTCAACTAGATCCAGAGCAGGGCCACAAAAATGATGAGGGGGCTGGAGCACGTCTCCTACGAAGACAGAGTGAGAGAGTTGGGGTTGTTCAGCCTGGAGAGGAGAACACTCCAGGTACACCTTACAGCAGCTTTCCAGTACCTGAAGGGGGCTTTTAAGAAAGATTGCAACAAAATTTTTAGCAGGGCTTGTTGCAATAGAATGATAGAACGGCACGTCAGAAGGGATCTCAAGGATCACCTGGTCTAACCTTTCTAGGTAACAACACAGTTCAGGTGTGATGGCCCAGCACCTTGTAAAGCTCAGTCTGAAAAGTGTTCATAGGCAACAGTGTATCTAATAGGACAGGTGATATTGGTTTTAAACCAAAAGAGGGTAAGTTTTGACTGGATGTAAGGAAGAATTCTTCTACAATCATTGTGGTGTGATACTGGAACAGCTTGCTGTGAAAGGTGGTAAATAACCCATTCCTGGAAATGTTAAAATTGAGGTTGGATGGGGCTCTGAGCAACCTGATCTATTTGAAGATGTCCCTGCTTGTTGGACTAGATGACATTTAAAGGTCCTTTCCAACCCAAACTATTCTATGAAAAAGGATCTTGTCTTAAGCTCTGAGCTTGGACAAACTTGTTCTTAGTGGAGAAATGTTACACAGAAATAATGACATATTTTCTTTATACCTTAAAGGCTGCTTCTAGTGGTAAGTCAGAGTAACAGTTAATACAAATATATTCAAATATATGTGTGTATAATTAAAGAAAAAAAATAAATCTGCCTACACTTCCTTCTATTGCAACGGTTTATGTCTGGTTTTCTTTGCATCTGATAGAACAGACTGAAAGGAACTCTGAGGAAATGTTCTGCAGTATTATTTTTCTTATAAATGCAGAGGGGAAGGTAAATGCTGCAATTATCATGCGCTGTAATGAATGTTAGTGATCATTTTAATGGAATTTCAAGCCTGGAAGAAGTGGAGCAAGCTCTGGTAAACAAATTTCGGATAGAGATACCAGAAATTGTAAAGAGAAACGGCTTTTGGAGGGAATACCTCCAAAATACAATTAAGAGTGCATATGGACTAAAATAAGGTGAATGGTCCACTATTTTACTTTACTTGCAGTCTTGAGACTGTTTCTATGTCTGGGGGTTTTGAGATTTAGAGGTTATATATGTTTCTTAAAATAAAATTCAATTGCTGTTCTAACACTAGCATTTAGATTTGAGATCTCTTGACACTTAAGTGCTGGTCTTATGACAATATTCATAAATCTTCCATCTTCTTTTTTTTATTTTTTTTTTTATTTTTTTATTAGGTAATACTAATTGACTCCTTACAATATCAGAATTTGACCGTAAACTGTTGCATTGTTATTTTTTTTGACACTACCAGCCAAGAATGGTGGAGATTAGTAAAATAAGACTTACCTATTAATTGCCCAATTATGAACCTAGTTATTCCTTTTGAACCCTGTATATTTGCTTCTGGTGTGTATTTTACTCTTTTCAGCCCTGTTTGATCACTGTGGAACTTGCAGCTATAGCATAGGAAAATTTACAGCTGAGCTTGAAACACAGAAATAGAAAATTTCATGGACGCAGAACCCATTGAAGGGTATTAAACTATTAAAAAAAATATAACACACCTGAGTCAGGAAATGAGTAAGACTCAATGTAGCTGAAGATACAACTTACTGCAATAAATGCTTTCTCTTTCTTGCACTCGTCTTTAAATATGCATCACTGACCATGTGGTTAGACTTTGAACCCTGTGTGTCTATTAAAAAATAGACAAAAATCACTTCAACATGAAGTATCAGCTGACAAAACTGCTGTGGAGTTACTGAAGGTGAACTTTACAGACCTGGGGGCTTAGGAAGAGGCAAAATTATTTGCTGCAATTTTCCTTCTGATTGCAGTGCTTTTGAATAAATAAAAATACACTCTCTGTGAAAAGCATTTTATTATTTTTTTTTGCAGTGAGTGTCTGACACTGTTTTCACCACATAGTAAGATCTTTCACCAGCAGTGCCATTGAATGTATGTAATACAAAGGAAAACCAATTTTGTGCACTTTGAGTCACTCTGGGCTACATTTTATTAGAAAAAAACCTACTCAAAAAATATTTTATCCACAGATGTGACTTACTTCAATTTATTTTATTAATCAATTGAATATTAGAAAAAAACCAACAGCTTCCCAATCCGAAACAAAATGGACACTAGCCAAAACAAAAACATCAACAACAAAGAAAAGAAAAATGGTAGGTCTTTAAGCAAAATCTCAAAACTCATTCTGGAACATTTGGATTTGCATTTTCAATTGCAGACTAAGCAGAATCACAGCTGTTTTGAAAGATGGGCTTTATAATCAGCACTATCTTGCTAAATTAGATAAATGAATTGAATTACGAGAAATGAGCAGATGTGCATAAGAAAGTGAGATGGTGTAAGTAATAAGTTCGTGTCAAATGCACAAAGGTAGAAGAGAGAAGCTGTTGAGATAGTTTTATCACAGAGTAGCATTCAGGGATTAAAATGAATTAAGATGACATTTATTCAGATATGCTGCATTAGAATTATCACATAAGAAATTGAAGGAAGATTGCTCTGAGCTGTTACTGGCTGTGCCAGAAGTTAGGTCTTTGATGTAAGTTTTCTGAAAGAAAAAACATAAATTACATACAGTTCAGAAGGCAGCTAAAATATTAGAAGTCTTGGAAAATAAAACCATCTTTGTGATTAATTTATGCCACAAAACAAACCCTGGATCTAAATCTACATTTACATCAAGAATGTAAATTTATCTGTAGATTTCAACTTTATTTGGATCAAAAAAGTAAGAGACAGACCAAATTGAATTTAATATGGCAAAAACAAGACCAAAAATGAGAAAGCAATTTTATTTTATTTTTTTTCAATAGCAAGTGTCTATTAAAATAGAAACTATACTTGAAACTATAGTTTTGGGTACCTCACAAGAACATATAGATGAACACTGAAATAAAATATTTTAAATGCAATAAATGGTGATTTTGTATTTAAAAAGATATTGACTTGAAAAAAATAAATTAAAATTGAGAGACAATATGATTTCAAAAGGTATGAAAAGTGAATACTGAGTTCTGATTTTGTTGAAATACCTGATAAGTCTGAAAATGCAAGACTTCTTCAGAAATTAAGGACTTTGCTATTTTGCAATTGCTTTGTCTGGATGATAGTAACAACAGTATGATTCTCTCTTTTCTTTTGAATTGCATGTTTAACAAAAGCTAGTGTGGGAGGTAGAAGGCCAATGAATTAGAGACAATACTGTAATCTTTCCCTTGGTGTCTCATCTTTCATATCTCTTTGAATTGAAATTTTTTTTTTTTTACAGTTTTTGATCAAACAAAACTTTTTTGTGGCCTAAACTCTCCTGGGTGAATCAACGGAAAATCAACATTCTGCTGGATTTTACAAATTATTTAAACAGATTTAATGGGATTCTCTTATGTAACAACAAAGAATATAAACATGAAATAAAATTAGGTGAAGATACTGTACAACATCATTAAATAGAAAGAATACTTAATCAGGAGAATTACATTGCTATGATGGCTATTTGTTCTGAAGTAATACATTCTGAAAACAAACTGGACTGTATGAGTTTTTCTCTGCAGCCTTTTGAGCATCTTGACAAATTAATATCAGAAATTAATTTGTATTGGAAGTGTACCCCTTAACACTTTTGTGGCATAAAATACACACTTTTTAAAGAGCAAGTACTTAGCTAATAAGGTTCATGGTCTTTTGAAGCCAGCTTTATGATGTTCTTTCTCTAAAGAAAAATTAGATATCAAAATGTCACCTGCAGTGAATAAAATCCCTAAATCCTGAAGTTAGAGATGTGTGTTAGCTGCCAAACTGAAAGGCAGTGACACTTCTATTTTACCCTGTTGCTTTAGATGCTAAGAGGAGAAGTCACAATACCTGTTTGCTATCAGAAGAAACCTGGTGTCTAACTTAAGAACTTAGTCATTAACCACTCATGGAAGAATTTCCATGAACTTCACTGAATTTTTTACATCATTTCAGGGATTTTGTTTTAGTAGAAAATGTGGAATAATGTTCAGCAATCGATGTTATAAATGATTACTAAAGATTAACATTATTAAAGGAATTTATAAAACTCTGCTGAAAATTACTTTGAATATACCTGAAGTTTTTTTATCAGCCAATCACAATATTCCCCCCTCTCCCTCCTCCCCCTGGTAGGAGAGTGTTCTGGTTTGGTTTGGTGGGGTTTTTGGTAGCGGGTAAGGGCCCCAGGGGTGGCTCCGATAAGAAGCTGAGAATCTCCCTCTGCTCTAAACCCAGCCAAGAATCCATTAGAGGGACAATAGATGCACCTCAGCGATTAACATATGAAAGAACTGATACAACACCTGAGCAGAGAAGCACTTGGGGAAGAAGAGCTGTGCTGGAGGAGGGGAGCTGTGCTGGTGGTTGGTGAGGAAGCAGATGAAGAAGGTGCCTGAGCAGAAGTTTCCCTGTAACCCATGGCAAGATGGCAGCTGTCTCCCTGAACTCATGGAGGAACATGGTGGAACATTCCCTGAAGGAGCCAGGAGGGGTGAACTTGGCCGGTGGACTTGGATTTTGTGGCCAGAGGATTTTCTGCCAGTGGACTCTGATTGCGCAGCTTTGGAAGACCCCGGCACCAGGGGAGGTGGCTCTTCCTGAAGCAGCCCCTGACTCTGTGGGAAGCCCAGGCTGGACCCAGGCTGGAGCAGCTCTGGACCTCCTGGGAAGGACTCATGAAGGAGAGGTTCATGGAGGACTGTCTCCCATGAAAGGGACTCCAATGGGGAAGCAGGGAATGACTGTAAAGAATTCTTCTTCCTGAGGAGGAAGGAGCAGCAGGAGCCACCAGCCTGTGAACTGACTCTAAACCCCATCCCCTGTCCCCCTGTGCCACTGGGGGGAAGGAGGGAGAGAAACCGGGAACAAAGAGATTTGAGCCCGGGAAGAAGGGAGGGGTGGGGTAGCATATGCAAGCACAGCTCTGGGTGTTGTCTGTGTCCTGTGTGTGTTTGATTAGTGTGAAATTAAATTATTATTTTTCCCCAAGTTGAGTCTGTTTTGCCTGGGACCTTAATCAGTGAAGAACCCTCCCTGTCCCTTGTCTTGACCCATGAGCTTTGTCCTCCTCATCCCAGAGTGTGTGTGTGGGGGGCAGGAGTTCAGTGAGCAGCTATTTGGCTGTTCCTTTATTGTTGTGTAGTCCCAAGCCACGACATTAATGGCTAGCCAGGCAGGAGAGACACATGGAACCACGACAGAGGGGAAGACAGTTATTTCTCTATTAACTCTTTCTGTTAGTATTAGTTTGGTGGTGGTTTTTTTTTTCTTATTACAGTTAAATAGTCAACACTAAAGTCTCTTACTGGACATTGCACACAAACTGCATGAAATCAAATAGTTGTGCAGGATACTAGTGTCAATGTAGTTCTACAGTAAACCTGTAGAAAAAACTATTCAAACAGTGGAAGTAGTGAACTAACATGTTTTATCTTATGCTTTAAAAAAATTAAGCCTGAAATCTGCCTTTATTCACCAAGGACACACACAGCAATAAATCCAGATATAATTTCACAGAGGGCAGTAGTCTCATTATGCATGCCCAGTAAATAAACCATAGCATCACCTCCCCCAATTATTTAGTACAGAGAAGGCAACTGACTAAGGGTTGTTGAATCATTTAAATACTTTAGAAACAAGCCCATCACTGTTTGCTGTTTTCTTTTTGATAGTTAACTCTTTGTTATGAATTACAAAAGAAGTCAATAGTTCCCGGACATGTATGCAAAATATTTAAAATGAACCCACACAACTTGTCTTTTTAATTGATATTCTTTTCCCTACATCAGTTTTGGCTTTTTTTTTTTTTTGCAAATCCTCTGTAGAAGCCCAACATTAATAATTGTTTCAAAAGAGCTACCTAGGCAAACTGGACATTGTATTTGGGTGGGGTCTTCATTTGCCGAACCACCTGAATCCTGTTGCAAGGATATTTGCCCCTCCTTTGGTAGCCATCCTGATAAACAGGACACTGTCTTTTTTTGATAAGTAACAGTGGCCAGCAAGAGGAGCCCCGTGGAGGTACAGTGCCATCTTGTGAAAGACAGCTTTCCTGTTTAAGGACAGAGCTCATGCATGAAAACAAAGGTCATTGCTCAGTCAACCAAGATGGGGGGGTTTAAGCGATCGCCTGGACCCCCATGTCCTAATGACTCATTTCCAGAACATTCCCAAATCCAACACTGAGCCTGTGCAAAGTAGGCTGAGCCTCACCAGGAGAGAGGGGGCCAGGTGCCATAAAAGAGGCAGACTCAAAATGCTCGGGACTTGTGCACGCAATCCAAGGACGACAACATCATACCAAGATGCCTCTGGATCCAAGGATGGTGATATCTTTCCTCCTTCATCTCTCTCTGTCTCCATCTCTCTCTGTCCCTCTTCATCGCTCTCTTCCCCTCTCTCTGTTTCTAACCTTATTCTTGGCACATAAGGGTAACATATTTTCTAATGTGTTAAGTTTTTCCAATTGTAACCTGTAGTTTTGAGAGTACCATTTTGCAAAATTTCGCTAGTTTTCATCTGTTGCTTTGAGAGTGATATTTTTGTGTGTTTCCTTTTGACAAGATTTATGATCTTACTCAATTTTAAGTAAGATAAGGTTTTGTATAAGCCTCCTGGATAATGGTCTTATTCTTAGAATACTGTGCAGAGAATTCCAGAGGTTAATCTCACTGGATGGGTTGCTAGAAGAAATTAATTAATGGAGGAGGATTGGATTCAGCCGCATCTAGGCTCCTCTCTGAGAAGGAGTTTAGAAAGCAAAGGGGTCCAATCCAAATCTCCCTCACTTGACTTCTACCTCTGGTGAACTCTAACCACGCCCAATTTGTGGGACATGCCACCGCACCTACCTCGTGGGGTGTGATATTTAATTTGGACCCTCACCTCTGGGGTGCTGTGCCCACCTTGTGAGTCATGACATCCTTTAACTGTCAATATTTTAATGAGGATGCTTATAGCTAAAAGAAAGCATACATTAGATCAGATACCACAGGGAGTTTGTAAGATCAAAGCTTACCCTTTCACAAGTCTAATATTGTTAGGTTGTGCTGAAAACTAGAGATCCAGTGAAACAAAAAATATTGATACATTTTAAAACCACAATATTTCCTATCTATTTTACATAAAACTGTTAACCATTATCTGTAATGTATATTATATTGATTTCCATAAAAGATATCATGGACACATTTTGGTGAAAATTTTTTTCTACGTTTTTTTTTAATTGACAAAGAGCTAACAACAGTCTCTGGCTGAGAGTACACTGTTTAAAAGCATGATGAAATGTGTACTTGGAGTAGATTAATAGAGCTTCTTGATATTTTCAGAAGTGAAGTAGTAAATGAAATATTTAATAATTTTAATTCTTATCAGTGTCGGTGTGTTTTTTGGAAGGTTTAATCTGCCTCTTCTTGAAAGTAACCTGACACGGTCCTCAGTTCTTATAACTAATTCAAAATATACACTGAAAGAATCATACAAAATTGTCTTGTATTGTAAAAAGTTCGGTTTTCTTAGATGGATTTTTGCAATCACATTCTTTAAACAAGTTATTTGAAAATTTAGGATTATCTATCTATGACCATGAAAAAGTAATTTGGTAAGGTGCAGAAAATTCTCAGAGCTACTCAAACTGTGAAATGCAGATGTTCTTTCATAGTATAAAAGTCTATTACAACTTCAATAAAATCTGCTGCAAGTAAAAATATGAAAAAATAATTACAAGTTTTACAGGTAGGGGATGTAGTAACACTGAAATGTAATTGAAACACAATTGTATTATATCAGTCTGTGGTACTTAAATAAAATGTAGAGACAGAATAGAGTATTAAAAAAGGATGCAGAAAAGGGGAAGACATAGTAAAAGAAAAATCCTCTTCTTTCTGTCTTTTTACAGTGTATTTCCAATTTATTCTCTACCTTTCCGTTCTTTATTTGAAATTAGTTTTTTTTGTTGTACAAAGCTAGCCTTAAAAGGTAAAATAGTCTTTCTGCAGGCAAGAAAACAGACCATTTTTGTCAAATTCATTAAATAAACATGGTACAAAAGGCTGTGCTTGTGGAAAACATTTTGCATTTCACAATGCATCTTTTGAAGAGTTCCAATGCCAAAGCAGAATAAAAAAAATCAGGATCTGAAGTAAGATAATCACAGAATGTTAGGGGTCCAAAGGGACCTCCAAAGATCATTGAGTCCAAATCTTTAATTCATTTTAATATGCAGAATATTTTAAAATTATTTTTTCTTGTTTGAAATCTATGAAAAGTGTTAGTTATTGTCAGTGTAACCACCTTATGCTTTGGGTTTGGTTTTTATTTATGTTTTTGTTGGGTTTTTTTCTTAATCAAAATTCTTATAAAATCTGTCTGAAGAGTGTTTCTTTCTAGAAGTGCCATAGTTAATTACCTGTAAAAATAGTGAAATTGTAGATTAATTAGGGAAATTGGCTAGGCTGGATCCCAGAAACGACCGTATTCCATTAATCTCCTGTAGGGATTCAGCAGGGACCATCTCAATGCAACATTTCTCAGATCTGCTTTAAAAGTATCATGTTTGATTTATTACTTTGATCAACAATTGTAGCAGTAGGTCAACAGCAAAATGGGTGTTTGAAAATTTTAATATTACAGATGTTACTAGTGTATTTCATGCAGACTGTAAATTGATTATAGTAATTTTTAGCCTTCACTGAAACCGCAAAAATCAAACAATGCATAATAGAAGTATATGTAATTTAAGACATTTTTCACATAAGCCATCCTTCTAGCTGAGTGAATGCCTTCACTATTCCAAATATTTCATTTCATCTAAGAAAGTGATAACAAAGCATGAAATCATGTGTCAAATCAATAGTCCAGGGGTAGATTCCACTTTTTTTTTTTTTTTTCTTCTTCAAACTCTGTGTAATGCATAGCTAAGGCAAAAGTCCTAAGATGCTTTTACAAAGTCATTAAAAAAACCTTTTACATTTTTTTTTTTGAGGGGAATTGTTAATGGCAACCAAATATTTAATGAGTAAGTAGGAAAAAAAATTATCCTTATGATTACCTAATTTTCCTTCAGTTTGTTTCAAATTGATTGTATGTGTAATGTGTTCATTCACTGTTGTGGGTTTTTTTTTGTCTTTTTATGGTCAAGTTCAGTGTTAAATGGCAGAGGTCACTCACCAATGTTTTTTAAACATTTTTTTTAAAACTACAGTTTAAAAATGTAGCTTTATCAAGCTCCTTGAAGGATCAATTCTGTGATGCATGTAGCTTGACAGAATTAATCCCTTACTCTAATACCAAAGGTTTAACTTCTCCCTTTTATAAATTCAAACTCACAAAAAAGGACAACTTGTTTCAATATTCTGAATCGATAATGGTGTACTGAGGACCTTTGTCCTTAGTGATTGTGACAAGAAAATGAAAGACATTGCATCTTATAAGACACTTAATCTAAGTCCAACCTAGTAGTCTGGAAATAAAAATAGTTACCCTCTGCTTACTTTTCGGAGATCTCAAGTCTCTGTAACATCAATGTGGATTGGGTAAAGCATTAAAACATTGATTTAATGCAGTAAGTGGTAGATCTGGGTAGAAGGAACAGAAGAGCCCTCTCTATGTATCAGGTTTGAGACCAACTAAGGAACCTGAAGGTGCACAAGATCATGGGACCTCATGAGATACATCTGTGAGTCCTGAGAGGACTGGTGGATGAAATTGCTGAGACACTGCACATCACATTTGTGAAACAGTGGCAGTCTGGTGAATTTCCCACTGACTGGAAAAGAGGAAACATAACCTCAGTTTTTAAAAGGGAGAAAAGATGAAGCCCATGGAACTACAGGCCAGTCAGTCTCACCTCTGTGCTTGGCAAGATTATGGTGCAGATCCTCCTGGAAACTATGCTAATGCCCATGGAAAAGTGAGGACCACCAAAAAGACTCAACTAAGGGAAAGTTGTTCTTGACATATTTGGTGGCCTTCTATGGTGGAACTACAGTGTTTGTTGATAAGGAAAGAGCAATTGACGTAATCTACCTGGACTTGTGTTAAGCATTTGGCATTGTCCCTCACGACATAGAATCACAGAATCAGAATTTTCCTGGTTGGAGAAGACCTTTAAGATCATCAAGTTCAACCATAACATAATTCTACCAACCACTAACCTAATGCTACCAAGACCAATGCTTAAACCATGTTTCTAAGCACCGCATTTCTACGTTTCTTAAATACTTACAGGGATGGTGATGCAACCACCTACCTTGGCAGCCTATTACAGTGTTTAATTACCCTTTCAGAGAAGAAATTTTTTCCTAATATCTGATCTAAACCCCAACTGGCACAACTTGAGAGCATTTCCTCTTGTCTTATTACTTGTTACCAACTCCCACCTTGCTACAACCACCTTTCAGGCAGTTATAGAGAGCAATAAGGTTTCCCCTCAGCCTCCTTTTCTCCAGATTAAAAAAAACACAGTTGCCTCAGATGCTTGTCATAATTCTTGTGCTCCAGACACTTTACCAGCTTCATCGCCCTTCTCTGGACTCGCTCCAGCACCTTGATGTCTTTTTGTAGTGAGGGGCCAAAAACTGAACACAGTATTTGAGGTGAGGCCTCAAATGTGCTAACCTACAACCAACCATTGCCCATACAGGGGGGTAATCACTTCCCTAATCCTGCTGGTCACAGTATGTCTGATGCAAGCCAGGATGTCATTCACCTTCTTGGCCACCTGGGCACACTGCTGGCTTATTTTCAGATGGCTGTTGATCAAGACTCCGAGGTCTTTTTCTCTGGACAGCTTTCCCGACAATTTCTCCAAGTCTGTATCAGTGCAAGGGGTTGTTGTGACCCAAGTACAGGACCTGGCATTTGGCTTTATTGAACCTCATACAATTGGCCTTGACCCATTGATCCAGCCAGTCCAGGTCCCACTGGT
The DNA here is from genome assembly GCF_020740795.1 of Apus apus. Lineage (NCBI taxonomy): Eukaryota > Metazoa > Chordata > Aves > Apodiformes > Apodidae > Apus > Apus apus. The sequence continues at coordinate 90,043,537 of NC_067282.1, read as the reverse complement.
CCCACTCTCAGACAGGTTAACACTTCCTCCCAACTTATTATCTACAAAAGTACTGAGAGTGTACTCAATCCCCTCATGCAGATTCTTGATGAAGATACTAAGCACAGCTGGACCAAATACTGAGCCTTGGGGAACACCGCTTGTGACTAGCTGCCAGCTGCATTGAAATCCATTCACTGTAACTCTTGGGCCCAGTGATCCAGTCAGTTTTTTGCCCAGTGAAGTATACACTGGTCTAAGCCATATTTAGTCAGGAGAATGCTGTGGGAAACAGCATTGGAGGCCTTATTAAGGTCCAGGTAAACAAAATCCACAGCCCTTCCCTCATCAGCTAAATGGGTCACCTTTGTCATAGAAGGATAACAGGTATGCCAAGGAGGACCTGCCTTTCATGAACCTATGATGACTGGGCCTGCTCATCCAGTTATACTGCACGTGCTGCATAATGACACTCAGGATGGTCTGCTCCATAACCTTTCCATGCACTGAGGTCAGATTGACAAGCCTGTAGTTCTCTGGGTTCATCTTTTGGCCTTTCTTGTAGAGGTCTTGTAGATGGTGTTCATATTTGCCAATGTCCACCCTTCTGGGACCTCTCTGTTTAGCCAAGGCTGCTGGTCAATGATAGAAAGAGGCCTGATGAGCACTTCTGTGAGCTCCCTCAATGCCCTTGGGTGTATCCAGTCTGACCCTATAGACTTCAGTATGTCCAAGTGATGCAGCAGGTAGCTAACCTTCTCCTTTTGTATTATAGGGGCTTCAGACTACTCCCCATCCCTGTCTTTCAGCTCAGGGGACTGGGTACCCAGGGAACAACTGGTCCTGCTACTGAAGACTGAGGCAAAGAAGTCATAAAGTACCTCAGCCTTCTACTTATCCCTGATCACTGTTTCCCCTTGCATTTGATAAGGGATGGAGGTTCTCTTTTAGTCTTTCTTTCATTCTCAATATATTTATAGAAGCATTTCTTGTTGTCTTTAACAGCTGCAACCAGGTTCATTTCAAGTTGGGCTTTTGGCCCTTCTGTGCCCCTGCACAGCCTCTTGGCATCGCTGTAGTTATCCTGTGGCCTGTCCCTTCTTCCAAAGGCTATATACTCTCCTTTTCTCCCTGAGCAGCAGCCACATATCTTTATTCAGTCACACTGGTCATCTTCCCCATCGCTTCAATTTAGGAGATGGAGAGGGGCTGGCCTGTTCCTGTGCTTTTAAGACTTCTTTCTTGGACAGTGTCCAGCCTTCTTGGACTCCTTTGACCCCCAGTACTTCCTCCCAAGGGACTCTATCAACTGGTCTCCAAAACAGGTCAAAGTTTGTCCACTGGAAGTCCAAGGCTGCAGTTCTGCTGACCTTCCTCCTTCTCCAAGAATACAGAACTTTACCACTTCATAGATGCTATACCCAAGATGGCCTTTGACCACCACATCCATCGCAAGCCAATCTCTGTTGACAAACAGCAGGTCCAACAAGGCTCCTTCCCTACTTGGCTCCCCGACCAGCTGTGTCAAGAAGTTATCCTCTATACACTATAAGAACCTCCAGGATTGTTCCCTTTCTGCTGTATTCTGTTTCCATAATAAGAAGTTGAAGTCCCAGATGACGGCAAAGGCCAAAAATCAAGACACTCCTCACTGCTTTGTTGACTTTTCCTCTGATTGTTACCTGTAAACATTCAATACTATTGTCAGCATCATTAACTCTAGGCATTCATAGCACTCCCTAACATACAGGGCGACGCCACCACCTCTCCTTCCTTGCCTATCCCTTCTAAAGAGCGTGTAGCCATTGAGTACACCACTCAAGTCATGTGACTCATCCCACCATGTTTCTGTGATAACAATAATATTATAGTTTTCCTGCAGCACAATAGCTTCCAACTCCTCTTGTTTGTTGTGATGCTGCATGTGTTCATGTAGATCACTTTCTCTGGGCTGATGGTCCCATCATCTTATTGCAGGAGAAGTCCTAATTCCTAGCTGGCTGTTCTCAGGCACTTTGCTGGTAATCAACTGACCAGTTTCCCATACATTTTTTTTGCCACATGAATCTCCATCCCCTTTCCTCCTCAAATGTAGTTTAAAGACCTCTTGAAAAGCCCGGCCAGCTCTTGCTCCAGGATCTGCTGTCCCTTTTGAGACAAGTGTACCCCATCTGTTGACAGCAGGCCTGGTGTCACATAAATCAATCTGTGGTCAAAGAACCCAGAGTCCTGTCAGTAACCTCAGTCCTGGAGACAGGTGTTGATCTGCTGGCTCCCCCTGTATATTCCCTCATCGATCTTCACAACTGGAGGGACAGTGGAAAATACCACGTGTGCTCCTGGTCCCTTAACCCAGTCATGCAGAGGCCCAGAAGTCTTTCTTCATTGCCTTTGGACTTCTTGTTATTACTGTCTCTACCCACCTGAAAGATTAACAGCAGATAATAACCTGAGGATTTTACTAGGAAAGGGAGATTTCTATGAACATCTTTAAATTGGGCCCCAGGGAGGCAGCAGACTTCCCCATGAAGTGGGTCTGATCTGCATGTTGGGCCTTCTGGTCCCTTCAGAATTGAGTCACCTATGACAATGTTGCACCTTTTTTCCGTTACTGGAGTGGTTTTGATGGTTGTAGTTCAATTCAGTCTTGTTGACACCTCCAATTAGGTGAACCATCATTTTGTCAGCTTTCAGTTCATCTAGAAAGGCATTGTGCCCATTATAAATCTTGTCTCCAAATTGGAGAAACATGGATTTGATGGATGCATTACTTGGTGGATAAGGAATTGGGTGTATGGCAGCAATCAAAGAGTTGTGCACAGCTTGATGTCCAAGTGGGAATCAATGATAAGTTGCATTCCTCAGGGGTCGATATTGGGATTGTAATTGTTTAACATCTTTGTTGGCAATCTGGATAGTGGAATTGAGTGCACAAGTTCACTGATGACACCAAGCTGTGTAGTGTGGTCAACAGTCTGGAGGGAAGGGATGGCATCCAGAGGAACCTTGACAGGCTTGAGAGGTGGGCCCATGGCAACCTCATGAAGTTCAATAATGACAAGTGCAAGGTCCTGCAACTGGGTCAGGGCAATCCCAAGCACAAATGCAGGCTGGGTAGAGAATGGGTTGATAACGGCCCTGGGGAGAAGGACTTGGGGGTGTTGGTTGATGAAAAGCTCAACATGATCTGCCAATGTGCACTCACAGCCCAGAAAGCCAGCTGTACCCTGGGCTGCATCAAAAGGTTGAGGGAGGTGATTCTCCTCCTCTGCTCCACTCTCTTGAGACCCTATCTGGAGTACCATGTAGATTTCTGGAGTCCCCAACACAAGAAAGACACAGAGCTGCTGGAGGAAGTCCAGAGAAGGGCCACAAAGATGACCAAAGAGCTGGAGTACCACTCCAATGAAGACAGGCTTAGAGAGGAGGGGGAGAGGGAAAGACTCCGGGGAGGCCTTATACCAGCCATCCAGTACCTGAATGGAGTCTATGAGAAAGCTAGAGAGGGACTTTTTATGTAAGGGCACATAGTGATAGGTGAGAGAGAATTTTTTCAAACTGGGAGAAGGTAAATTTGGATTGGAGGAAAGAAAATCTTTACTATGAGGGTGGTGAGATACTAGAACAAGTCAACGAGGGGAGTTGTGGATGCCCTCTCCTTAGAAGTATTCAAGACCAAACTGGGTGGGTCTTTGAGCAATCTGGTCTGTGGAAGGTGTCCCTGCCCATGGCAGGAGGGTTGGAACTAGATGATGCTTAAGACGCTTTATATCCCAAACCATTCTATAATTCTGTGATTTGTGCTTTTGACGAAGCAAGAAGTAAGGTGAAAGATTCCTGATAAATTGAGCTGTACAGCTACTACAAATATAGGGTTAAGTGAATATTTCTTTCAGTTCTACACAGCTGTTTCTGAATATAATTTTCCTGCTTCTTAATATTCATTGCTAGCAAATACTTATGCAGAGAAGTTTTTCTTCTGCATGAATATTTAGGAATTTACTTTTCTCTGTATGAATATTTAGTTTTGCTTGCAAAACCACCAGCATTCATGGACAATTTTATGCATTTATTACTCACCATTTACTGTTCATCTCAGTCACAAGTTTCATTCCTTTAGTCAAAAAATAACAAAACTATATATTTTGGGCAGTCACATGCCAAAAAGAAAAAAAAAAAGCATTAGATTAATCTTTGTTTAATTTCATCAAAATATTGCTTACAACAAACTAAGTTACGAACCAAAGATTTTCAAAGCAAATGGTTGAAAAATACAAAGTTTCATTTGAATTAATTCAATACATTGAAACTGAATGACATGCACAACAAATATATGAAAATGAGGATTTTTTTTTTTTTTTTTAGAACTTACAAGGCCAAAGGTTTAGACTTAATATGAAGAAAATTCTTAAAGTTCAGACATGAATGTTAACTACTGATTGAGAAAGTTACCAGATTTTTCTCCCAGGGAAGTGGGAATTTTCATGAAAAATAACTAGGAGATAATGTAGAGAATTATTGTGCCACTTGATATCAGTAGATGTAAAAAATAACCTCTTTCTTTCCTCCCTCTGTAAAGAATATAATACAAAGGTAATTTTTCCATGGTCTTTAGACTGGGCTATTGGACACCTAATACTCATAATTTCAGCCTATTTATTTTCCAAGGTCATCTCTAAATTTAAGAACAGTCCATCCCCATGTGCAAGAAGCCAAACAAAGGTAACAGGAGTCTGGCTTGGATGAACAAGTTGCTCCTGACAAAACTCAAACACAGAAAGGAAGCATACAAGAAGTGGAAGCAGGGAATGGTGATCCAGGAGAAATATAGGGACAATATCCAGCTATGCAGGAATGGGACTAGGAAAGCTAAAGCCTACCTTGGTTTGAATCTGATGAAAGATGTTGAAGGCAAACAGAAGGGCTGATGGGGCAAATAAACCTGGCAAACATCTTCAAACATATGAAGGACAAAAAAGGTGACAAGGAATAGACAGCATAGGTTTATTAAAGAGAAATAATTCCTGACAAACTTCAGAGCCTTCTATGATATGACTGGTTTCGTAAAGGAGGGAAGAGCAAACTAATTTTTTTATTTTTACTTTAACAAGGCTTTTGGCACTGTCCTCTGTAACATCCTCAGATACAGATTGATGAAGTAAGAACTAGATAAACAGTGAGGTGGTCTTAAAAACTGGGCAGCTTCCCTGATAGTGGTGAGCACTGGTAGATCTTGAGATCATGCAACTCACAGTAAGGTTTATCTACATGTCTTTTTTAACAAATATTTGCAAAAAGTCTCAATTCCTCTCCCAGATTTTACACAGTATAAGAAGTTCAGATTTTAGATGAGCAAAATTAGTGACTTAGTTTGGTATTCACATCAGAGAAACATTTTTTTAATATAATTTACATCATAGATGACCATGAAAGTATGTGTACATGAAAGGGGTTTGCGTATGTACACATACACTTGGTATGTCTTTCTAAATTAATTTTTAGAGAAGAAAACCCATACAAATTTAGCATTTCAAATTAAAGACATAGTCTTGCAGTGTGTGTGTTTAAAGAATCATGTAATAGTATCAGTAATGTTAACTTGTTTGATTTACTGGTTACTCCATTCTCTTAGCTCTGAACCCTGAGAGTTACTGTAGCCTGACCAGTGAATGCAGCAAGGTGGTCACTGTTATCTTTCAGGAACTAGTGGCTTTCACATCCTGTTTTGATCATAGAATTGTTCAGATTGGAAAAGACCTGCAAGATCATCCAGTCCAACCTTTGAATAGAGGGTATTGATAAACCACTTTGATAAACCACTCTAAAAAAAAATAATTAAAAAAAAAAAACCCAAACCAGGTAATCTTGAAAAATAACTGGTTAAAAAAGTATAGAAAATGGAATGACATGAATATATCCTTCATATAAAAATAAAACCAAGAGACAAGAATTAAACATAAGAATTCCAATTTTGCAACAGTTTCTAGTTGAAGTGTGAATGATCTATTTTCCCCCCACCTCTGGTTTAATGTTCCATATGAAGGCTGGATCCCATAAATAGAATATGTTTCGTGCTCTATAACATTTATAAATAATGAAAAATAACTCGACAAGAATTATTAAGCAAATAAAATAAAATAAGCAGAAATAACAAGGGATCAACCTTCTTCCTGAACAGTTGTTACCATGAATTATGCTGGTATAGCTCACTACATCTCTACTTAATTACAGGTAGAGTCTAATAAAGTATCTGTTTGAGCTTTTTCTAAATGGTTTCTCGGATAGAACAAGAGTGACAAAATTATAAGAAGAATAATAGAAAATCCCACTGTTATTTTTCCTTAAATTGAAATTCTCTCTCTTCATGACATTCTGAAATATGTCTTTAGTTGACTTCAATGTATGATATGAAAATATATTTCAGAATTTTACTACAACATTCAATTTCTTTAAATAGTAGTTCAAATTAAAACTTTAAGCAAGAGAGGATTCTAATCCCCTCTGAAATCAAAGGTGCAGCAAAATCTTAGAACTAAAAAAAACAAAAAAATATTGTCATCCCTCTAAAAAACATGGAAGAAAATAAATTGCATGCAGAAATGTTAAAGTAAATTTGCCAACTTTTTTCCACAGCAGTGTGAATGAAAGAAATCTCCTGGAGTATGTAGTCCATTTGTCTGTTGATGTGCTTTCTTAGCCCATTCTTTTTCTTTAGGTAGCTGTGTCATAGCTTATGGTGACACTTTCTCAACATGTAACTCTTGATTAAATGTGTCTATTCTATCTCATGTTCCATCTCTGTATTTCATGTTCACAATCCACTGCACACTTTCCCCTCCCCCCCATCCTTCACAAACAGCTGTCACAGTGACAGTGCAGTCCCTCTCTCTGGAGGTAAACAATCAGGCCACCTAGAAAGTCCTTATAGTTAGGCTTGGATCAAGATTAGGTGTAGCAGATGGGCAGAGCCAGTACTCCAGAAGTGTCGTTGAAGGTTTACTACCAGTACAAAATGAAGAACACCACACATACTTGTCTTTACCCTTCAGTAATAAACAGTAGGAGAGAGGTATGTGACTAAAAAGACCATTAGAATGTGTCCCTACTAACTTTGTATCAGGTGAAAGGAGGAGGCAGGCATATAGGCTTGAAAGGGTAAGCTCAGTTGTGTAGGGATCAAAAGGACCCAATGGGAATACAAAGCCAGCAAGCAATCACAGCAGACAGAGCAAGAGTAGGGTGTCACAGATGGATTTGTTGCACCAGTTAGCATGCTTGCTGCAATTCTCTCCATAGCATGTTGGTAGTGAACATGTGAGAAAAGTGGAAGAAATCCTACAGTAACCGCTTTGTGTACGAGCTTTCAGCGTTCTGCATGAGTTATGTTTAATGCAACATAGCTGTCATGCAACATTAGTATGATCTCTTGTTAGAGAGTTTAATCCCAGCTCATGTCATAAGTTCATAGCATCATAGAATCATAGAACTATTCAGGTAGGGAAAGACCCTTAGAATCACCAAGTTCAACGATCATCCCTACTCTACAAAGTTATCCCCTAAACCATATCCACCAACACCACATCCGAATGACTCTTAAACACATCCAAGGATGGTGACACAACCACCACCCTGGGCAGCCTATTCCAGTGTCTAACCACTCTCTCTGTGAAGAAATTTTTCCTAAAGTCCAGTCTAAACCTCCCCTGTTGCAGCATGAAGCCATTCCCTCTTGTTCTGTGGCTAAATACCTGTGAAGAGACCAGCACCAACCTCTCTACAATGACCTTTCAGATAGTTGTAGAGACTGATGAGGTCTCCCCTCAGCCTCCTCTTCCTCAGACTAAACATTCCCAGCTCCTTCAAGTGATCTTCATAAGATTTATTCTCTAGGCCCTTCACCAGCTTAGTTGCCCTCCTCTGTACTCTCTCCAGCACCTCAATATCTCTCTTGAATTGAGGTGCCCAAAACTGGATGCAATACTGCAGATGTGGCCTCACCAGTGCTGAGTACAGGGGACAATCACCTCTCTACTTCTGCTGGTCACACTATTTCTAATACAGGCCAGGATGCCACTGGCTTTCTTGGCTACCTGGGCACACTGCTAGGTCATATTCAGCCGCTTGTCAATTAGAACCTCCAGGTCCTTTTCTGCCAGAAAGGCAGTTTCATTACTAAGTCACACTGCTGTTGGCAGCTGTGTCCCCGATTCCTCACAGAAATGTCAGCAGATTACTGAAACCAGCCAGGCTACCTTTCCACAATCCTAGGAGACTGATCAACTCTCTCTTAAAAAAGATGTAAAAATTAACTAACTTTTTGGTGGTGATGTAAGCCTTTATGCTACCTTCCTCACTCATAGGGCCATCAATTGCCATTGTTATTTCAACTTCTAGCATTTAAATTCTGGCATTGTTGGTATGGTTTGTATAAATATTATCCAATTTCCTCTACATGCATTCTTAGTTCCCAGGTTTCTGGAAATTTTATTTTTATTGCCATTCTCTTAGTGATATCTTTTCCTGCTAAGGTACAAGTGATGCACACAGAAACAATGCATACCATCTCAAAAATAATCCAGTTTACACTTGCTAGGGGAACCTTCACCTCTTAATCCAAGACCTTGTGTCATCAGACCATGCAATCTCATGCGTACATCCTAGTGGATGCAGACCAAGAGATTTACAGAAGAATCACTCCTGAAGTGCACATTTCCACATCTGATAATCCATTCCCTGTTTTCAGTTCTGGATTCTTTGGTGGCTGACAGTATGGAAGCACTAGTGACAACCTTTAGGTAAAATAAAATAAGTTTATTTTAATAAAATACAAATACTGGGAAAAGAAAAAAGAAATTGCTATATTTTGAGACAGACAAAGAAAAAAAATAGTATTCATTCTTCTTTAGCTCTCATTCTAGCTTGGTTTTTATATGTTTTCTCTGTTGTCTGCTAGTAGAATAGCAAGTCACCTATCTTGAAATTCAATTCAGACATCTCCAGGAAATAAACAGCAATATCAGATAAATTTCAGTCTTTTCTTGTTGAGAAGTGTACTTCTTTAAGCTAAAGAATCTCATCTTTTTTTTCTTTAATAACTTCTACTAAAAAGATGTTTAGCACTGGTTGTTCCTGTAATCTCAAATAATTATTTGACAGGGCATTATCTGTGCTGCTGCAGTTACAGTTTCAATCACTTGCCATCATCAGAAAGTGTATTCCTTTCTTAAAAGAGCCAGGTAGGTTTAACTGTTAATTGACTGCCAAGAGTGCAAATTAATTTCTCACTGACAGAAAGGTAAGTGAGGAACATTTCCAACATCTCTGAATATAAACTAGGTTAAGTACATTTTTAATAGTTGTAACTTCAGAACACTTGAGATAAGCCTTGATATCATTAACATAAATACCTTGAAGATAGCTGTGCTTGGAATAGATGACTTCTAAACATAGCTTCAGATGCAGTGAGAAGTTTGTTAGGATCTCTAAAACACAAAGTATAGGTTTTGGAAATACTTTTTTAAAGATTTGCATCAAAGCATAGGTAACAAAGATGTTTATTATCTTCTGAAGATGTGCTATTAGCTGTATATCTGATCATTCAGAGCATATAATTACAAATCAGGTCATGTTATTTTATTACATTATTACTGATAAAAGATTGGTACCACTTTTGAAGGCATAGTCTCAGAGGTATAAGAAGATGTATGATAGAAAAAATAAAAGATCAGAATAGTACATTCACTTCCTGGATCATTCAAATCAGATTCTGTATTTAATACTGTCACGAGCCAGTACCAGGGGGCTACCGGGGGTCAGGATGCTGCTGCGACTCCCGCTCCCGATGTGGAGTGGTTTGTGAATAAGCCCGAGGGTCACACGCGGCGCTGCCTCTCACGGAGGAACGGCCACCGCGGGACCGTATTTCAGGGTGGTAGTTAGAAAGCATCCCCACCCCACCCCGCTCAGAAATTGCCTCTAAAGCCAAGTTTTACTCCACAAACTAATCGGTTTATTAAGAGTTAACACAAACCGAGGGATGATGTTCAGGGACAATGCAGGTGTGAATGGCTACCAGGGATATAAATATGTATGTAGTGAGAAAGTGTCCTTTAGGGAGGTAATGCAAAGGTGCTTTTAAGGGAGAGGATTAAGGACCAAAGGGAGGAGGGAAGGAGGGAAGGAAACCCGAAGGCAGAGGTCGCGCTGTGTGTGTGAGTATGAGGAAAGGAGTATGTGTGTGTGTCTGTGTGTCTGTGTGTCTGTGTGTGTGTGTGAGGTGATGTTACCCTCTGGCGGCTTGTCCAGCGTGGGTCGGTGGCAGGAAGGCAGGACGGCAGGTCCGTGGTGTCGGAGGGGCAGCCTCTCGGCAGCGGGTGCAGCCGCCGCTGGTTTCCCCTCAAGCGGCAGGAACACGGGGAGGGGGCTCCGGCCCCGACCCCAGGGCCCGGGACCCTGGCACGCTCGGCGCTGAGGCTCAGGCTGGACCCGGGGCAGGCAGGCAGGGTCCCAGCACCAGTGTCCGCAGCAGGGGGGTGTCCCAGGCAGAAAGCGTCCGAACGGGCCTCGGGGGGAGGGAAGGGCCCACCTGCTGCACTCGCTGCCTTTGATACCCCCTGACCCACCTGTCCAGGCAGTGTCACTGTCCAGAGCCAGTGAGAGTCCATGAGCCCCAGGTTAGGGCGGTGACTGCCAGGGGCACAGGATGGCTTGTCGCCCATCCTTTCTGTCCCGGAACACATCTGTTGTTTTGGGTTCAGTTGTCCTTGAGAAGCAAGCCTGTTTTAGTCCATTAGCTGGGGATAATCAGGAGAGGCCTTCGCTGGCTTAAAAGGCATTTTGTTTAGACTTATGTGGGGAAGAAAAGAACAGTTTCCCACAAATACAAAGATAGCTCCCATCTAAAACAGTTCTAATGAGTTCATCTGTTTGTCCCACTGAAAAATCTGGGTATCTACTTATGTCCTGGTTTGAGCCAGGATGAAGGCAATTTTCTTTTTACTGATTTTTTTCCCTTCAGTAAGCTCTCTTTTAACGAGCAGGAAGTTTTCCAGCTAGTGGACTGATAACTCTGGAATGTTTATGTTACTTCTGACACACCAAGGATATTTTGCTCTACTTTTTGAATCTGCTTAGGATAGTAAATGAGCAGAAGGATAGTATCTGCAACCCTTCTGTAGGGAGGAGCGGACTAGGTGGACAGCAAATTTGGCCAGATGTATTGTATACATATGTATGTGTATATATATATATATATATATATACATATACACGTAAGGATCAGTATTAGGTCAGGGAACATAGAAGTCAAGCCCTTCTTTCTTCTTCCCTTCTCTTCCATCCATGGCTGGCATCCAGGGAGGACTCTGTCTACCCATCACCATTGATCCCCAGGCTTGTGCATTCCTGACCCTCATAACTCTCCCCTCAGCTCCTGTCTGCTCTGCCACTCTCTCCGGCAGCACTCTGGGATATTTCAGGACCGTTCACAGTTAAGAAGAGTGCTGGGGAGTTGTTGGGGGTGGGGGGAGGCAATAAGGTTTTTCACATTCCTGAACACATTTGTATATAATTGTACATATTTTCTTTTATCATTAGTATTTAATTAAAGCTGTCCAGTTTAGTTTTCAATCTGGAAAGTCTCTCTCTCATTCTTCTCTCTCCTTTCCCAACCTCAGGTGGGAGTGCAAGGTGATTGAGAGCATTTCTATATCTCCTCAAACAAAGACAGAGGACAAGGGGAAATGGATTTAAACTGGAAGAGTTTGTCAATGGTTTAATCGCTGGTCCTGAGCCAAACTGTGACAATTTATTTTTTGTATATTTACTTGATTTAAAAAAATTCATACCTGAGGTAAGTTCTGTTAATGGAATAAACTCATGGAAAATGGCATCCTTATTTCACACAGAAGTATCAGGCCAGAATTAACTTGAATGGATCTGGTACACAATTTCAAATGCTTGCTCGCATTTTTTGTTTGCTTTGAATTTTTATGAAGTTAATGCTAATAGGTTTCAGCATTAAGACATACAATTTCAGCTGAAAGTTCATAAAAATCTGGGATTTCACAGATTGTTCATAAAACTTAAAGAAAATGACAAATTTACTTTACATCTTTCTCACTTAATGGCGACATTTCTGGCCCAAATAACTCTTGTCAGAGCATGTGGAACAGGCAGAATTTGCCAGAATGAGCTGAGAGCAACAAAATTGCTTTCCTTTTCAGTCATCATAATATTCAATCCCTTTAACACATCTTGTTAAGCCCACAGTTTATGAACCAGTATTTATCAGGAAATTAGGATGCCTTGACCCCTTGATACTGTCTCTTCCAATTGCTACTGCTTTTTATACTGTACCCATAAAATATGCAGGACATACATGTTTCAAAGAAGGTAAACACAAACTTCTGAGCATAAGAAACAGTATATCAATAGGTATCAGAAATTACAAATTGCTTGTTAATTAGAAGGACTTTACAAATTCTCATACTAAAGAAAAAAAAATAGGCATTTCGGTTGTCTCATTCAAAATGAGGAGAGTGAATAGAATATCTGCGTACTAAATATTAGATAGGTACCTCTTTCAGGCATTCAGCTGTAAACACCCATAAAACCTGTTGTATCAGTGCTCCAGCATAGTTGCACTGGGTGCTGCATGTTGAGAGTAGAAAATGCGTGAAGGTTCTCATGCTACTGTATCAATGGGAACAGTGTGATTAAGACATGAACTAGTACTTAGGGGTTGGGACTATGATCTCCTGTTTCATGTCCTTAACAATTAATATACTGTCTGTAATGAAATATAACATGAGAGGGTAAATGGCCAAAATATATCTATTTCATTTTTTTTTTAACTGGGTTTGTAGGAGTAATAACATCCTTGCTTTTGAAGTAATTTATTTCAGTGCAGGTCAGAAATCTCTGTTTCTTACTAAGTAATAAATACTGTCAAGTAAATAATGCTGGTAAGGATGTAAACAATGGCATTTGCTATTTGACCTTAATAAGCCCACAAGTTCAATGAAAAAATAGTTGCAAGATACATAATTTATGATTTACTACTAGGAAATAACAAACTAAACCATCCAAACAAAAAGGAATGCAATAAAAACGAAAGAAGATAATTATAATATCTTATAATTTATTTTTAAATTAATAGAATCATAGAATCATTAAGGTTGGAAGGGACCCTAAAGATCACCAAGTTCCAACCCCCCTGCCATGAGCAGGGAATCCCTACCACTACATCAGGTTGCACAAAACCTTGTCCAACCTGGCCTTAAAAACCTCCATGGATGGGGCATCAACAATTGGAACATCTATTGTGATATTGTTTTGAGTCAATGGTTACAAATGAAAAGAAACAGAGTCAGTGTGGTATCTGGTTAGCTTTTTTTTTTATTTTTATTTTTTTTATTCTCAAAGTAATTTTTGTTTTGGAGCCCAGATTGGTTTTATTTCATATTTTTATTCTGTCTTGCTTCTAGTTAAAAAATATCTATGTAGCTACATCAAAATTAGAATAATAGTTTTAGATGAGTAAGCAAAAATACAATACTTTGGTCCATAGTTATAAAAATAAAATTTTAGAATATTAAAAAAAAAATATAAATAATTAATTAAATTTTCAGTGATGTCCAGTGATAGCACAAGGGGCAATGAATGCAAACTGGAGCATAGGAGGTTCCATGTGAATATCAGGAAGAACTTTTTTACTATGAGAGTGGCAGAGCGCTGGAACTGGCTGCCCAGAGAAGTTGTGGAGTCTCTTTCGCTGGAGACATTCAAAACCCGCCTGGACGCCTTCCTGTGTGATGTGCTCTAGGTGACCCTGCTCTGGCAGGGGGGTTGGACTAGATGATCTTTTGAGGTCCCTTCCAACCCCTAGGATTCTGTGATTCTGTGAAATACTCTAACTATCAAATCTGTGTAATACTCGTAGAGAATAATTTACTGTAAATGTATATACATGCCCACCTGCAAATACTCTATATGTATGTATCTAGTATTTATAAGAACACCATCATTAAGAGAATACTGAAGTTACACTATTAGACAAATTCAATAAAGAATTTATGTATTGTAACTTTATTAACAGTGGTAAACTATTCACCTGCTTTCATTCACATGATAAAGTGTGGCCTGATGTGTGCACAGAACTTATACATTTTCACAGCTTTGGGCAGGGTAGGTAAATCTTATTACTGAAATTGAAAAAGACTTAGTTCTGCATACGTAAGGCAGCATCATATGCAGATACTGTAACAATTTTTAACTATACGTTGGACAGATACCTTTACCTGCAGATAAAAATATTTGCACATACCTAATATACACTACAGTAATTTTGTATGGCTTTCGATGCACCATTGTCCTGTTTGCTAGCATACTCAACCTTGCATCTACCATCCATTTTCCTAGGGATGACATGAAGTGATAATATGAGGGGTAATGTTTTAAAATTGGAAGAGGGTTGATTCAACATTAGGAAGAAATTCTTCATTATGTGAGTAGTGAGACACTGGTACAGGTTGCCCAGGGAAGTTGTGAAATGTTCCATGCCTGGAAGTGTTCAAGGCCAGACTGGATGGGGCTTTGAGCAACCTGGTCTGGTGAAAGATACTCCTGCTCATGCAGAGGGCTTGGAACTAGATGATGTTTAAGGTTCCTTCCATCACAACCCATTCTAGGATTCTAGGATTCTATGATTCTATGATTCTATGCAAATACAAATAAATTCATGCAAAATAATAATAAAAAAATAATAAGTAGCTATGTATGAAATGTATTGTAGACATGTAGCAGGTGTCAGTGGAGGTTACTTATGAGATTGTTATGATTTTTCACTGGGTTTTTCCTTCATTTTTGCTTTTAAAAATTTATGCATTATAATTAATCTTGTAGAGAAAGCTGGTATCTCTCATTTTATATATTTGATTATATTTTTTGAATTAGAAAGAAATTTGAGGCCCTCTGAAAGCATGCTAGAATGGACCAGTGCCAGTTACTAATTCTAATATCTATGTTACAGTTAACCATAATGCTGAAAAAGAAAAAAGTAGGGCCTAAATGATATATAAGAGTAACTGGTCAAACATGTAATGGCTTTTAAATTTTGAATCTTTACTTCTTTTATTGGTACAAGTCTATCACTTGCATTTTTGGTTGGCCTAAGCCATTATAACAAAAAATCTCAGACCTTATATGAGTTTCTCAGCATGTGAGGAAATATTCAGAAGCGAGACAGCAGAAGGGGAAAGGTACCCAAAACAATAATCAAGACTAAGAATATTTCTTTATTTATTTTTAGCACTTAAATGGTGTTTTTTATTGCATAGATCATCTTATGTGGCAGTTCTTATGCCATTTGGCTGACTTGAAACTAAGAATAAGCCATACTGTATGTGTGGGGGATTTTTTTCCTCCTTCTGAAAATGTTGTTCAATTTTAAAACTGAGAGTGACTTGACTTCAAGACTAACATGTTTGAAAGTAGTCTTGCAATCAATATAGAAAAAAATTGGCCTCCTGCAAGAAAATATCACCTTGATGATAATTAATATGTTGTTCTAACGTGGCTTTAGCTCACACAGAGAGATTCAGCACTTTATCAAAAAGGAACCCATGTACTCTTTCCCTAATCAATGCTTCTTTTCAAGCATTAATGTAATTTATCAGCTGGAAACTGCAGAGCAATGTTATTAGGGAATTATAGTAATAAACCCTTGAGAATGTTATTTCTATGTTCTTACTCTGATTTATAATTAAACCACCTGCAAGTATGTAGAAGTAATACAAAATGTCAGGCTTAGAACTAAAAAGATAATTTGTTTCTTAAAAAAACTGTCTCTTTCAGAAGTAAGGGAAACTGTATAACCTCTTCTCTGTGTTTACAAAAGAGTGAAAAAGTGGTTTATATAAATTTAAAGATCTTTTTAAATCTAGGGATGTATGTGTACATGTATACTTATTCATAGGAGAATGAAGGAGAACTAATGGGTAATTGAAAAAAGTCTGATTTTTTTTGTTTAGAAAATTGAAAATGAGCTGCTGGGAAAAAACTGTATCCAACAACTTAATCTTTTAAAAAGCACTATAATCAACCTACATTTAGGAGTACAAGAAATTTAAAATATCTTGTGCAGAAATATTTCCCAGTTCCAAAGCTTTTTCAGTTAATAGCTTACCAGAAAACTAATTTTTCTGTGAAGTAGTTTTGGGTTTGTCAAAAGAATGTGGCAGGGTAACACCAGGGAAATGGAGTGACACACCGGGAGCTGGCAGCTCTCGCGAGAGCTGTTGACAAGATCTGAGCATTGCCAGAGCAATGGATGCCACCCCCATGTCTATAAAAAGCAGCCTGGGCAATGCTAGTGATCAGGAGTGCTGTGAACAGAGTGGGAAAACAGATTGTGGGGCATCAGCCAGAGCAGGGCACAACAGTCTGTGCTCTACTCACACACCATTATCAGATGGCAGCAGTGGGCCTGCCTGTGGGAGGTGTGCCTGGGTGGAGGAACTCCTCTGCCTAGTGGTGGAGCTCCTTGAGGAGGTGAGTAGGTTAAGAAGCATCAGGGAATGACAAAAAGGAATAGACTGGTAGAGCCACAACTTGCCCTTGCTGAAACACACCCAATAGGCTGACAGGGATCATGACACAGAGAAATCCCTATCCTCTCCTTGCCTGCATTATCATGGTGACTTAGGATATAAGTGGAAATGGCAGCAAGTTCCTGTCTGGCACAGCAGCTGCCACAGGCATGTCTTTCTAGCAACTGCCACGCCTTTCCATATGCTCTTGCAAACCAGATACAATGCTTTTCAAGAGGAACGTAATGCTAATGAAGATGATGGTTCACCTAACTTGGACGAGTCAAAAAGTTGAATAGGGTTACATCCTGCATTAAAGCCACTTCAGTAAAGTAAAAAAAAAAAAAAAAAAAAAAAAAAAAAAAAAAAAAAGTGAGTCATTGTCATAGGCTACTCAATTCTAAAGTGAGCAGAAGGCTCAATATGCAGACCAGACCCTCTTCCTGGAGAAGTCTGCTGCCTCCCTGGCGCCTGGGTTAAAGTTCTTCAGAGAAAACTCCCTTCCCTAGTAAAGCCCTTGGATTCTACATGAATGCGTGCCATGTGGGCAACAAGCAAGTGAAGTTGGAAGCCACTGTGCAGAAGGAAAACTATGATACTGTTACCATCACAAAACATGATGGGATGACTCACATGACTAGAGTGGTGCAATCAGTGACTGTAAGCTCTTCAGAAAGGACAGGCAAGGAAGGAGAGGCTGTGGGGTGGCCCTGCATGTTAGGGAGTATTATGAATGCCCGGAACTCATTGATAGTAACAATAGGGTTCAGTGTTTATGGGTAAGAATAAGGGGGAAGGCAAAAAAAGCAGACATCTTGGCAGGAGTCTGGTATAGACCACCTGACCATGATGAAGAGAGAGATAAAATATCCTACAGACATCTGAGAGAAGTCTCTCAATAACTTGCTTTTGCCCTTATCTGGAACTTCAACTTCCCAGATGTCTGCTGGAAACATAATACAGCAAAGAGGGAACAGTCGTGGAGATTCCTAAAGTATGTAGGGGATAACTACCTGAGACAGCTCGTGAGGGAGTCAACTAGGGAAGGTACTCTGCTGGACCTGTTGTTTTTCAACAGAGAAGGATTTGTGGAGGATGGGATTGGTTGGAGGCTGTCTTGGGCATAGTGACCACTAAATTATCAAGTTCTCTATTCTTGGAGAAGTAAGAATGAGGGTCAGCAGAACTGCAGCCTTGAACTTCCAGCAGGCCAACTTTGACCTGTTTCAGAGACTGGTTGACAGAGTCCCTTGGGAGACAACTCTGAAGGGCAAAGGAGAGGCCCAAAACTGATATATTTGTAGAGCATTTCTTTTTATTTTCGACAGCTGCAGCCAGATTAATTTCAAGTTTGGCTTTGGCCCTTCTGATTGTCTAACTGCATAGTCTCACAACATCTTTGTAGTCATCCTTAGTGGCCTGCTGCTTCTTTCAAAGGCCATAAACTCTTCTTTTTTTCTGATTCGCAACCACATCTCTCTTCACCCAGGCTTGTCTTCTTGCCTCATCTCTCATCTCTCATCTTTCCTGTGCCTTTAAGATTTCTATTGTGAAGAAATTCCATCCTTCCTGGACTCCTTTGCCCCTCAGGAAGCTGAGGGGAAACCTTATTGCTCTCTACAACTACCTGAAAGGGGGTTATAGTGAGGTGGGGGATGGTCTCTCCTTTGTAGTAACCAGAAACAAGACAAGAGGAAGTGGTCTCAAGTTGCACCAGGGGAAATTTAAATTAGATATTAAAAGAAACTTCTTCACTGAAAGGGTTATTAAACATTGAATTAACTGCCCTGGGTGGTCTTGGAATCATAGTCCCTGGAGGTGTTTAATAGATGTGTATAGATGGTGCTTAGTAATACGTTTTAGCACTGGACTTGGTAGAGTTAGGTTAATAGTTGGACTCAGTGTTCTTAAAGGTCTTTTCCATCCAGAATGATTCTGTGATTCTTTGACTCCGTGATTCTATGATACATGGATGACATATTTACATCTATACATTATATATATATATATATATATATATATATATATATAAGAAATAAAACTAATGGAAGTGAAGATGTCCTGACCATCCTTAGTTGTGCTTTTTATGATGTTGAACATCTGACTAATATGCTTTTAGCACGACATCTGAGTAAAACTGTTTTAGCTCTGTTAGAGTCTATTAAGAGCAATTTTAAAATGAGGTGCTGACCTTGCTAGTAGTTGGTTTGGTAGCTGTCCTGGTTTGAGCCAGGATGATGCCAATTTTCTTTTTACTGATTTTTTTTTCCTTCAGTAAGCTTTATTTTAATTAGTAGCAGAGTGTTCCAATTAAGGCTAGTAACGTTGGAATTTTTTTGTAACTGCTGGGTCTTCAAGGTCACATCTTTGGTCTGTCAGCTCAGACACTACGGGGAGATTTGTGATCCCCCCACCGAAGGAGGCTGAGTTAGACAGACAGCAAAATTGGCCAGAGATATTCCATTCCATATATCTACATAAGCTCAGAAGAAGGTCAGAGATCACAAAAGACAACTTCCTTCCTGCTTCTTCTTCCCTTCTTTTCCATCCATGGCAGGCATCCAGGAAGGATGCCATCCATCCATCACCATCGACCTGCAGGCTCAAGCTCTCCTGACCCTCATCACTCTATGCTTTCTCCAGCAGCAGCTCCAGGATTTTTCAGGACTGTTCGCAGCTAAGGAGAGTGCTGCAGGGGTTGTTGAGGGTGGGGTGAGGCGAGAGGCTTTTACTCATATCTGAACATATCTGTATATAATTGTATATATTTTCTTATGTCATTAGTGTTTAATTAAAGCTGTGTAGTTTGGTTTTCAATCCAGCCAAGTCCCTCTCTTTTTCTCTCTCTCTTTCCTTATCTGAGTGGGAGAGGGAGGGGATTGAGAACACTGTTGTCGAACCTGAGTCAAATGGAGACAGTAGCATACACTGATTTTATATTAGTACAAGATATTCTAAGAACTCTGTATTACTCAAGCAGAAAACATGTTTTTACCATGTTTAGATAGCTAAACAGTCTTCAAAACATGAATTATTATGCTGTTGTTGTCTTTTTAAAAATGACTTTAAAGTTTCTAATTTAATAGCAACTTTTCCCTAATTTTTTAAAATACCTTTTTGGCAGGGTGAGTATGCATGCTGTAAGTCACTGTATCAAATTAATCATGCCATATTGATCTTGCAAATATTGCATTATAGAGTGGACAAATTGAAACCAGTACAACTGATAGCAAGTTTTAATATTTGAAATATGACTTAATGACAACCTTAATTAAAGGTTTTCTTTCATATTAGAAAATCTGTGCTATAGTAGTATAACCTTTGAAAAGAAAGAAAAAAATCAATATTGTGCAGCTACAAGTCTGTTCACAACAGACTAAATTTGAAGCTTAACTTAAGCTTAAAAATTATTATTGTGTGACTTTATTGAAAGTTAAAATTCGAATAATTTGGTAAGGAATTTAGTTGATATTAATTAAGAGCTAGTTACAATTCCACTGTAAAAAAAATCTTCTTAGTATTCATCACCATCAGATTTGCATTATCTTAATACAGATAAGGGACATAATTTATTTTCCATATAGCTATTATTTTTTTTTTTTTCTTTTGCAATTCCTATTGAAACTGCTGCTTTGGAAAGAGGTAAAAAATAGAAAAGATAAGTAGATTCAGGTAGAGGAAAGTCATATTTATTAGTGTTTTTGAAAGTCATATTTATTAGTGTTTTTCTTTTAAGAGAAATATTCAAACCATTTATGAGTTGATTGCAGCTTTTGCAGCTTTTGCAGCTTAATTTTCAAATAGGACAGTGATCTTTGATGTTCCATTTGATGTCTTCAAAATGAAAATGTTTCTAAGGTAATAAATTGTTTCATTGCACAACATACAGAAAAAAAAAAGAAGATTGAAGTCGCAACATCTATTTTCATGCTTCCAAAGTGAATTTTTCAGAAAGACTGAGAGGTCACAGAATTACACCTTTTTTTTTTTTTTTTTTTTTTTTTTGTCTAAACATTTTCAAATGGATTTAAAATCTTGATACTCAAAGGGAATAGTAATGTGGTAATAATACACGTGGTTATAGACAGGAGGAGAAGACACTCTGATTCTTTATCACTAAATACTAGGCCTAACCAGGTAGCTAGATTTGTCTTAGTGCAGTTACTTGCTAGACTGTCTATTGTGTTAAAACAAATAAGCAAAGATGCAGTCAAGAGTATGTCAGAATCCTTTAGCTATGAATTTGTAGTAGTGATGCATGTAGTTTGTTGCTTCCTGTATTTTTAGCAACTGGATGAGAGATGAGAAGTTGATTAATCAAGGTACGCTTCTTTTCCTTTCATGTTACCACTTCGATTAAATATTAATTACCAAGCTCTTTCCTGCCTTTATTACCTCCTTTGTGTATACTGTCAGATTTGGACAACTTTTGAGCTATGTGACTTATTATGTCAGACCACATTCTTATTCTTTCTTAAATAGGTAAGCCCGTGGCATCATGTATTGCAAATATGTCAGAGATCTTTGTTTATGAGAACAGACAATTTGATTTAATATATGTTAAGGTTATATATATGTATTATATGTATATCTTTTTACGTATAGTTAATGTTCAAAACCATGAACTTCAGATGATGAGATGCAGCATACAAAGAAATGCTAGAGTTTTCTAAGAAATGAAAGCAAAAGAAAAACATAATAATTTGTTTAAAAGACTGCAATTAAAATGCTGCAGCAATCTGAAATTAACATTTTCTGAAGATTGGTCAGGTCTAGCTTACTATAAAGCAAATGCTAGAAATATTTTAATAGTTATTAAAATTTTGTCAAATATTATATTATGTTTATTCCAGGATAATTCCATAGCTATTTATATATTAAATATAGTAATGCTTTAAGTCTTTTTTTTTCTAAGAAAGGAGTAAAAGTTATTGAAGCCAAAATGGCAAAAAATTAATAGAATTAGTTTGCCTATACTGTACCTCATTTCAAAACATCAGGTGAATGAAAATACATTCTCATATTACATTAATAGACTCACACGCAAATTGAATAGCATCCCTTACAATAAATTAATTGCGAAGATAACAGTTTTATATATCTGCTAAGTTGTTTCTTTTTTGCTGGGGGTAATTTCACTACAGCACAATTTTCTGACAAAGAAACAGTATGTATCTGTTTTAAAAGCACAAAATATCTAAAACCACAAATTCAAACTGACTTTTGCCTTAAAGCTGGTTTATCACCTCCTTTCAGTACTAGAGTGGGGTAATTTTTGGAACATCTGGCTTAAGAAACAAATTACTTATAAGTAGAAACATTTAAAAGTAAGAGGTTGTGTTTTCAATGTTCAGCTGAAAAATTATGAATGTATCTTAAAAGCCAGGGAACTGTAGGACAAAATAATAGTATGCAAGCTCAGACCCAATGAGACAAGACACTGCTTGGTAGCTTTTAGGTCTTTTTGTGTTTTTGTAAACCTATGAAGAGGTCATAAACTTTTTATAGAATCATAGAATGGTTGAGGTTGGAAGGCACCTTAAAGATCATCCGTGTCCTGATGAGCCTGCCATGAACAGGGACACCTCACACTAGACCAGGCTGCACAAAGCCTCATCCAACCTGTCTTTGAACATCTCCAGGGAAGGGACACCCACAATCTCCCTGAGAAACCCATTCCAGTGCCCTACTACCCTCATGGTGAAGAATTTCTTCCTAATAACTAACCTACATCTTCCCTCTTTTAGTTTGAAACCATTACCCCTTGTCCTGTCACTACACTTTCTAGTGAAAAGTTTCTCCTCATCTTTCCTGTAGGCTCCCTGTAGGTATTGTAAGGCTGCTATAAGATCTTCCTGAAGCCTTCTTTTCTGCAGGCTGAATACCCCCAACTCTCTCAGCATGTCTTCATATGAGAGGTGCTCCAGCCCTTTGATCATCTTTATGGCCCTCCTTTGAACCCAATCCAACAGGTCTATGTCTTCCCTGTGCTGAGGGCTCCGGAGCTGTACACAGTAATCCAGGTGTGACCTCACCAGAGCAGAGGGGCAGAATTACCTCTCAACCTGCTGGCTATGCCTTTTTTGATGCAGCCCAGGATGCAGTTGACCCTCTGGGCTGTGAGACCACACTGGCAGCTCATGTTGAGCTTCTCATCTTACCATCGTGCCCAAGTCCTTTACCTCGGGACTGCTCTACAGACGTTTTCCCCGCAGCCTGTATTTATGCCTGAGGTTGTGCTGATCCAGGTGCAGGACCTTGAAGTTGGCCTTGTTAATCTTCATGAGGTTGGCAATGGCCCACCTCTCCAGCTTGTCAAGGTCCCTCTGGATGGCATCCTTTCCCTCTAGGATGTCAACTACTCCACACAGCTCAGTATCTGCAGCAAACTTGATGAGGATACACTCAGTCCCAATGGCCATGTCTCAGCAAAGATGTTAGACAGCACTGGTCCCAGTACTGACCCCTGTGGAACACCACTTGTCTCTTGCCTCCACTTGGACACTGAACCGCTAACCATAACTCTCTGGGTGCAGCCATCCAGCCAATTACTTATTCACTGGGTAGTCCATCTGTCAAATACATGTCTTGTCAATTTGGAGACCAGGATGTCGTGTGGGACAGTATCAAATGCCATGCACAAATCTAGGTAGATAATGTCAACTGCTCAGCCACTATCCACCATCTTTGTAGCTCCAAAGTAGGCCACCAAATTGGTCAGGCACAATTTGCCCTTAATGAAGCCATATTGACTGTCACCAATCACCTCCTTATTTTCCATGTGCCTTAGGAGAGTTTCTAGAAAGGTCTCTTCCATGATCTTGCTAGGCACAGAGGTGAGACTGACTGGCCTGTAGTTTCCCAGGTCTTCCTTTTTCACCTTTTTAAAAATGGGGGCTAAGTTTCCTTTTTTCCCCATCAGCAGGAACCTCACCAGACTGCCATGACCTCTCACATACGATGGACAGAGGCTTAACAGCTGCATCTGGTGGCTCCCTCAGGACCCATGGATGGACCCCATCAGGTCCCATAGGCTTGTAAACCTTGAGGTTCCTTAGATGGTAGTGAACATGTTCTTCCCCTACAACAGGGAGTATTTAATTCTCCTAGTCCCTGCTTTCACCTGCTTTGACCTTTGCAATGAGTCTGGAGCACTTGCCAGTAAAGACTGATGCAAAGTCACTGAGAACCTCAGCCTTCTCAATGCTTTGTGTAGCTAAGTTCCTCATTTTCTTAAGAAGTGAGCCTACAGTTTCCTTGGTTGTCCTTTTTTCCCCAAGATACATATAAAAGATTTAATTCTGTCTGCAATCTTACTTTCCTGGAAAAACTAAAAGAAAATCCTATGACTTTTTCAGTGATGTTTACATAAATCTTATGTAAATACATGCACTTTGTGAAAGACAATATAAGAATGCTTGATTATATGTAGGTGATCTGTGCACATCTGTGGATGTCAGTTGTTCAAGCAATTAGAAAGAAAGGTAGTTTCAGAGTAGAGTGACTTTGCTTGAACCCTTTACTGTTAAACACTGTAGTTATTACTAGCAAATGACAGACCCTGACACAGAACCAGCAGCTTTGTTAGAATGCTGAATTTATTCTGGTTAAAAATATTAGTATCTCCTTCTTTAAGGAAAAAAACAAACAAACAAAAGGTATATTTTTTCCTATGATTTTCCTTTTAAAAACAACTTAATCAAACATTCCCCAATTTTGAATGCAAATATATATAGACTTATGTTAAGGGTGTCCTGAATCAAGTGTTTCACTCAGTCATTTTTCAGTAGAATAATTACAAGATACAGTGGTAATACTGAGGTTTATGACAGATTTATCATTTATACATTTTAAAGGACTTTATTAAGTGGAAAATATTATTATATTTTTTTTTCAGAAAGAAAAACTGAAAGAAAATTAAGGCATGACTGACTCAAATTCAGCCAGCACATTGACAAAATTTGAAAATGAATCCTTACCCATAATACTTTTCGGAGGGTTAATTTATTATAACACAAGGAAGCAGAAACAATTACTTTTCTGCTGAAACTGTGAACATCTGAAAGGGTGCTTGAAGTCTTGATAAAGAAAAGTGAGTGGCAACAGTGATCTGTGAATGCTACTTTGGCCCTGATTCAGGTTTATCCAGTGGGAGGTAGACTGGGCTGCTGTGGACATGACCAGAAGAAATCTATGGGGAAGCTTGAACAAATACTTTCTGATGTATGAATGAAGATGTGGAAGCTCAGAATATTTTTATCTACTTGGCTGAGAAATTTCTCCCTATTCAGTTGCAAATAAAACATGTTAGAGATAAAAGAGAATAGGTAATAACATTTTCTAGACACCATTTCAGGGGACTTGGTGGCAACAAATGAACATACAATTTAACCTGTTTAGACTGATGTCCAAGGATAGCTGTATTTTCTGTAATGAGCTAATTAATAACTCTAGGTCAAAGATACACATTTTAAAACCTTTCCAAATAGATATAGTACTTAGTAAATTAATATAACAAACCTGATATGCTTAATTTAAGAAAAAAATATGTTTAATTGTGTTTATTCAAATTAATTTAAAATGTCTGTAAATTTATACATTGATCGTCTTTAGTTGATGTGAAAGTGTTTCACTCTTACGTCATCCTCAAGTGTCAAACATATTTCTATTTAAAATTAGGTTGTTTTAAATCCATCTTTTTGTCTGAAGAGAGTTAATCCACTATTAGAGATGTTTTCATAAACCTACAAAATTAAAATAAATGCTTTGTTGGCCTGCCTTTTGACAAGAGTATCAAATCCATCAGGGGTTAACTTTTAAAGAAAACCCTGTATGTTTCATTCTGCAAGTTTGCTTCTCATATGTTGTTGAATAAATGCAATTAGGTGAAAATCTAATGTTGAAAATCAAGTTAACCTTCAGTTAAGAATCAGTGACTCACAAAAGGTGCTTGGCTAGTTAATACTACAGAAGTTAAAATTTAATTAATACAGTGTAGTTTAAAATGTTCATACATGCTTGAATTTTGTAAAACAACAACTGATTAACAGAATATTGGGGAAAATAAAAAAAGAAATTAAGAAGTAGGGTGTCTCAGAGGGTAAAATACTTTTATCTCTTCTTTGATTCTATGTGCAATCATCCACTGAAGAAACAGTCTAGATCACAAATCCATACATAATCTATCAGCATGAGCATGATCCCCACCTCTGCTCTCAAAGTTTCTAACTAATTTATGATGGAGTTTTAATAGCCTCCAGCAGAAGAAAGAATTCTGGCAGGTCAGCACTGTGGTCAGTATGCAATAATAAAGATCCATTGCCTATGGACAGAAATATTGTCACCTTTACACCTCTGAAGTACATATGGCTTTGAACAATTTTCAGATGAGTGCATCCTCAACCTCACTTCACATGTAATCCATATCTTGAAAAGCTCTCAATAATATTTTCCACTTTATTTGTCTCCAGGGAAAAAGTTCTGAAATCTGACTTGCAGAGGACTAAAAATTTTCAGTGGTCACAATGGTATAGTAATATTATATCTGCTGTTCCTTTTCACATAAATAAATCAGTCTTTGTTTACCTGTTCACAGAACCTTAAAATCTGTGAGTACTTGACTTTTAAGGACTTGACATCTGACCATTGCTCTTAAACATCCTGTAACAGAAGGTACTGTGAAGGAGCAAATAATAATAATGTTTCTTCATAAATTGTTATACCCCAATGCAATTATTGCAATTTTCAATATTATCAAGTTTATTCTTCAAAAGGCTTCTGCTATTACTAATTTGATCCCATAAATGCTTATGATTTAATAAGCAAACAGAGTTTCAACAGGCCAACTGTTTCATTAAGTACCATCACTTAATGTATTTGTTTGGATAGTCTACAAATAAATTCAGTAAAATGTTGAAAGATAGGGGATAATTAGATTTTTATCAAGAAAGGCAAAATGAAAATTCATATGTCAACAATCAGGTCTTTTCTTCTGAGATGTGCGAATTCAGAAACAAAAATATAATATTCTACTTACTGTAACAATAACTGCACTTAAAATTTGACTCAGTAAGAGATACACTAAATTTCTTGTAAAGATCTAATTTCTCAGAAAAAAAAATGCTTGATATATATCCCTGAAGACCTCATTTGTCTGCTTAGTTGAAAAAATAAGAGGAATGTGAGTAAAATTTCTCAAGCCATGGCGTATTTCTGAAAAGAGGCAGAAAAGGTCTAGCTTCTTGACCATTCAGTACCTGGCGAGTGCACTGACATTGTGTGCTAGTGCACTAATTAATCTCAGCTGAGGTCATGGTTTTATTGATGTGGACACTTGGCTTCTGGCAGTAGGATTGAGGTTACAAAACTCATTGCATGTAGTTCTTGAACTTTGAGTTAAAGGTGTGTGTGTACAAGTGTTATTTGTAACTTATTACTCTGCTAACCCAGCACTAAGTCAGTACAGTACTAAGGCAATTTGGTGCCACTGTTTATATGCTAACCATCCTCTTAATACATGTGTAATAACCCTGCAGATCTGAAGGATTGTCTTGTCACTCCCTCACTCTCTAAGCAGCACCTTAAAAAGGTGTTATTTCTAAGAATGACATCTTGGAGTCAGCAAAATACTAGAGTTACATGCCGTGTCATTACTAAAAGTATTGTCTTCAAAGAAAAGTCTTACTGAAAATCAATGGAAGACTGTAAATTAAAATTTTGATGTTATTTGGGTCATTATAGTCACCATAGATTTCAGCCAGGAAAATTGCCACATTGTCATTTTCTCCTGATCTCATTTCCCTAATACTGACTGCAGTTAAGTTTATTGTTCTACATATGTAGACTACAATATAATTTGTATTATTTAGCACTTAATATATACTAGTTCATTGTTTATTTCCCATTCTTGGTTTGAATCCTATTCAATAGAATCCTGTTTTTGTTTGTTTGTTTCTTTGCACCTTCTTATCCTTCACTGTTTTCTGTTATTTATTATCCTATTTTTCTGTTTCTTTTTATGCAGTGCTTTTGTCTAAGCCCAGGCTGTTCATTCCCATCTTTGTAGGAACATGAATAAGGTGTTACGCTCATATCTCTGCTGGTCTGGGATAACCTTATTTCCATATTTATATGGACAGCTAGTCTTTTCTCTGTTCTTTTCAGCTTCAGTTATGGCTTCCTCTGCATCTAGTTCACTGTGAGATGGTAGACTGGCTAGGATGGATTAGAGGACTTCTGACACTATTAAGACTTCCTGAAACATTTGTAGAAAATCTGAGGAAACCAGAATTCATGAAATTAAGCTAAAATTCAGGTGTGAGTAGAATGTGATGGGTCTAGAAGGCCTTTGGTTGGTTTCCATTTTTGTTGTCACAAACGAAGCATGCTTTGAATGCATGGATTTTTTTTTTTTTTTTTTGTGATCTCTTTTGAGTAATGCATGTCTTTCTTGGTTTAAGTTGTGAGCTCTTCCAAATTTTCAACAAGGGCAGAACTGAATAGGAAAAAGAAATAAATAATAAAACGTAATTAAATAAGGACATTCAGGCTTCAGAGGGTAAAAAAAAAAGAGAACTGAGTTCTAGAAACAAACCTTGGGAAAAAAATAGTTTTACATCTATAGATCACGTAGCAGATGCATAGGAAAATAGATCCATGTAAGCAAAAGATGTGGAAATTCTAGTTATGACAAGATTTCTTTTGCTTGGAAAAATTGACTCGTAAAATGGAGTTTTAACTCATCTTTCTTTAAATGTCCACAATGCCATTATGAATTGACCATCTAAATTCTTGTATGGTCAATGAAGAGAGACGGATGTTTTTGGCATGCAATTAATCTGTCTTACATTATATGTTTTAGGATGAGATCATAGATGTGCTTGTTTTTCTCCTACTGACTATAAAGGCAACCTAAAAGAGTCAGATGCAGATATTGTGTCAGTACTCTTAAAATGAGGTGATATGCCTCCTCAGCCACAAAAATAACAGGAAAACAAATCAAAATCCCAACCAGTCTTTGGTAGTAATGCTCTAAAATAGATATTTATAAGTGTTTCTTAACGACCATATTTTGATATGTGTGACATATCCTGACACCTTTGAAATCCTGAAAATAACTTAAATTCTTAAAATGTTATGGTCGTATCAGTGAATCTAGAATAATAAATAATGTCTCCCAAGCTGCCTGTAAAATTGATTCTCCCAATTTTGATCCGCCGAAATCCAGAAATCTTCAGTATCCAGTCAGAATGTCATTGGTGAAAGTCCAGCATGCTTTATCTGTGTTTAAATAATTAGTTTCATCAGAAAGATACTGGCAAGTGTTTCCTGTGTAATGCCCCACTCTCCTTCTGTGAGATGCCCTTGTGCTGGACCTGTATTCTAGAGCTTATGAGGAGAGATGACAGAGTGCAAAGCACACTGCTTTGTGCAGAACAAATTATATAACACTATTAAACAGAGTTAGTTATACAACTTCTTTTAAAACCTGTAGAAATAAATAGAGTGTATAAATAGCATGAATTATTGTGAATGTACAACACAGCTGCTCTTGTACTCCTCATAATAATTTTGTAATGATACTCTGTAATGATACCATTACATTATTACTCTGAATCATTACAGAATATGAAGAAAAAATAATAATAAAAAAAATCCAGGAAAATTTCCTCAAGTTTTTTTTTTCTTTCTTGTGCAAATATAAATATGAATTTCCCATTTTTCAATGAGATTAGTCTGTCTTAATCAACTTCCTTCCTGCTTCTTCTTCCCTCTCTTCCGTCCATGGCCGTGTCCAGGGAGAACTCCGTCTATCCATCACTGCTGATCCGCCAGCTCGTGCATTGCTGACTCTCATGACTCCCCCCTCAGTTCCTGTCTGCTCTTCTGCTTTCTCCGGCAGTGCTCTGGGACATGTTGGGACTGTTCACAGCCAAGGAGAGTGCCATGGGAGTTGCTGGGGGTGTGGGAGGCAATAGGTTTGCACATTAATGAACAAATTTGTATATAATTGTACACATTTTCTTAGTATTTAATTAAAGCTGTCTAGTTTAGTTTTCAATCTAGAAAGTCTCTCTCCTTCATTTTCTCTCTCCTTTCCTTACCCGGGTGGAAGGGGATCGAGAGCATTATTGTTGCTGGTTTAATTGCCTACCTTGAGTCAAACCATGCCACACTGACAACTTAACTTAATGATAAAATATCTAATAACTGATAGTCAAAGCCTTATACTACTTATTTTACAAGTATTTAAAACCTAAAACAGGAACATCTGACAAGAATAAATATTTTTGTTACTCCATAACTAAAAATAACTTACTAACCCTTACACCAATACAAGACTTTACATGCTTATTTCCAAGGGTTTATTTATCTCCAACACCAAGTACTCTCACACATTAGGTATTGGAAAGTAACAAAGTTTTAATCAGGGAAATCTAAATCTCAGTAGTTTTCTGTTATTTATATGTTAAAAATATATTGCTTAAAGTTTCAATAAACAGCAAACACCATAACAACCAATAACCATTACTACTAAAGGTAGGATTGAACTCTTTTTCCAATACTTGCTAAATTTGTGAGTAATGCAATTGTGGTCTGGAGGATTATCCATATGCATGAGTTAGGCTTGTACAAAAACATCAAAAAGATCAAGGTCATAACTTATTGAGTGAGGCTTTTCCTCAGTTATATTTGGATCACAAACACATCCTGTTAAAGCTTGAGTTGTGTCAGCTATATTTGCTGACTACCTTCAAGAGAAATTTTGCTAAACCTACAGAAATAGGCTTAGGTTGGCCTAATACGTTTAGCTAGGGGAAAGTCTGCAATGGTTCTTAGTTTATCTGAAAAGAATGCCTGTCCTTAATACAGGGATTAAAGTAACATGCTTTGTTGTAAAATTTGCAGTATTGTGTTTGAAATCTCTGTAGGATCACCTGAGCATAATTTGAGAACCTATTTGTACCATTAAAAATAGATGTTCTATTGATTATTCTGCCAAGTTGCCATTACAACAAATGACAAGGAGCATCCTCTAGGGCTACCCTAAAATGTCTGATCTCTGTCCCAGTGTACATCAAATCTATGCTGAGTTGAGTTCAAATCCATTCTTTTATTTGACCTTCATAATGTGAACAAGTAGATAAAGTTGATGAACTATACTGAATGAATTATATTTTGACAAGTTCCTAGATCTAGGAAACACTTAATTCTCCTTGGATTTTATGACTATGGTTCTGTACTTTTTATGCTTATAATTCACAACAGTTTTGAGAAATAAGTGTATGTGCCACCATATTTTTTAATTATACAGCTCATCTGACTGAGGATAGAAATGCATCAGGACCTAAGAGGCAGGAAAGATATTTCTACAGAAGCAGTGTTTCACTGAAATCTTAACTTTTCCCTCCTTTCCTTATGTTATTGCCGTAGGAGTACAGCTATGCTGGAAGAAGGACTCCATAACATTGTTTTACTCCAGCCCATACACCTAGGATGAATTGTGCCAGACTTGCAGAAGATAGCTGTGACTCATATTCTCAGAGGGCCTTCAGAGAGATCTCTTCTGAGAGCCTCCCACTTAGAATAATACTGCCCAGAAAGTACAAGGTATTTACACTTCAGTGAATCAACAGTTTAGAGGATAAATTAGGTAACATCGCAAAGCCTGTTCCCTGATACTACATTTTGTGTGGCTGCTACTGTTCTCCAGGTAGAATTTTGTCAGATTATAGATGTTTGAGCTCCAAATTTGGATTCTTAACATTGCCAGTTTCTCACAACTCTCCTGAAGTCCTGAATTTTGGTGATCATATTTCATCATCTAAATTTCCTTTTTTTGGACGTGTGTGGTAGAGCCCTAGTGTTGAAATGGCTAAACAGCTCATTTCCTTCAGTGTGTTAAGCCTTGTGGTATGAGCAAAAGGAGGACTCAATGACCAAGCCACCAGTTTGGTTGAGTGAGGACCTCAGCCATGCCCTGTGGGGGTTGATTTGAACCAGCTGGAAACAGCTGTGTCCAGCATGGGGTGGCCCCAGCCACTCTGCACAGGGCCCCTGACAAACACTAGGGCACCTGCACCCAGTAGAGTACTTTTTTTCTGAAACCTATTTGTGTTTAAATCAATGTGTTAAATTTATATACTACAACTCAAGTTGTTGTACTGTACTTAAAACTATCATAAAGTTTTATTAAAATAGGAATATAGGAGGTTGTAGAGTGGTTAATCAGTGAATGACTTACAATTAACTTGTTTGTGGTATTTTGCAGTATTTGTATGAATGTATATATACAGGAGAAATAATTTCCAGTATTCTGTGGGTACACTTATTTTTTACCCTGAACTTCTTAACATATTATATTCTAAAATATTAACATATTTTATTTTTAAGTAGGTTTGTAAACTTACACAAATGAAATATAATATTTCATATGTTTTAAAACATAATGTTACTATTCTTATCTGTGTCTGAGGTCTGTACTGCTAGCTTTATCACACTTGTGTAAGTGCTGACTCATCCTTACTTGTTATGATAGCATTAGGGGTTTTTTTCAGATCACTGAGGTATGTGTATTCGTGCCTGGCAAACTGCAAGTGCTTTTGCATATGAATTTTTGTTTGCCTTTTTTTCCCCCCTAAAAATACATAGATAGAAAGGAAATATTTTATCACTAATGTAAGATGTAGCAACATCTATATGGCTATATTTCTTGAAGCTTCTTATCTGCTATGCTGTCTTAATTATCACCCTTTCATCCAGAATTAGCTCTGTGATGCAAAATCACAACCAGCTCTTTAGTTAGGCAGTAAATTTACCCATTGTTCTTGCATTTTTCTGTGTACCTTAAAAGTTGATTGTGATTTTACAGTTCTGGATTGGTTGTCTCCCTTGTAAGACTTTTCTTTGTTTTTTGGAAGTCCTATTAATCATTTTATCCTTGCCTGTGATAAATAGATGTATATTTTATCTTCATGTATAAATAATGTGCTTTTTGGAATATTCCAAACAAAATGTGATGCATGCTAGGACCATTTTCAGTCTCTTCCTTAGATTTCCTTGTGATGCTAGCAGACAGAAGCAGAACTGAGTCTCAGTCCCTAGGGATGTGTTCCCATTGTAATGGAATTCATAGAGCTTAAAAAAGTGATAATTCATGATGCAATATCTCTTGACAAATCTTCTCAAAAGGGTGCAGTACTGTCACCGTTTGACTCAGGTTCAACAACAACACTCTTGATCCCCTCCCATTCTCACCCAGGTAGGGAAAAAGAGAGAGAAAAAGAGAGAGACTTGGCTGGATTGAAAACTAAATTACACAGCTTTAATTAAACACTAATGATAAAAGAAAATATATACAACTATATACAAATGTGTTCAGATATCTGCAAAAGCCTCTTGTCTTGCCCCACCCCCAGCAACTCCCACAGCACTCTCTTTAGCTGTGAACAGTCCTGAAAAATCCCAGACTGCTGCTGGAGAAAACACAGAAGAGTTATGTGGGTCAGAACTCGAGCCTGGGGGTCGATGGTGGCGGATGGACAGAGTCCTCCCTGAATGCTGGCCATGGAAGAGAAGGGAAGAAGAAGAAGGAAGGAAGTTGTCTTCTGTGATCTCTGACCTTCTTCTGAGCTTGTGTAGATATATGGAATGGAATATCTCCGGCCAATTTTGCTGTCTGTCTAACTCAGCCTCCTATGGGTGGGTCATAGATCTCCCTGCAGTGTCTGAGCTGGCAGAGTAAAGACCTGACCTTGGAGACAGTTACAAAAACATTCCAGCTGTTATCAGTCTTGGTTGGAACACTTTGCGACTAATTAAAAGAAAGCTTACTGAAGGAAAAAAAAATCAGTAAAAGGAAAATTGGCTTAATCTTGACTCAAACCAGGACAAGTACAGACTGGCTAACTTCTGGTTAGGAACTGACAATTGTTGCCCTACCGTTTTTTGTTGTGGTTTTTTTTCCTCCACTTAAGTACTGTTATTAATTATATAATAATTAATTAATAATAATATATATAATAATAATATATAATAATTAATTAATTATATAATAATTAATAACAACTGTCCTATGTCCTCCACTTTAACAAAATATAACTAAGAAGGGATTGTGGGGTCAAAACAAAACAAAAGAAAATACCGAAGAAAAGCTTGTTGTAAGAAAAATAATTCAAGTTTCTTATTGAAAAGATCTTACTTTTTCCAGGGATCTGAAATATATGTATGTGTATTTCCTTTACTCAGCACATAAGTGATATACTCTAGGGACCTCTCATTCAAGACCATTTGTAGTAGTAGCGCCTACATGCTTCTTAACCATTGCAACTGTATCTACTCCCAGCACTCTAAATATAATCTATCCAGGACTCAGTCATGTTTTAACAACAAGATTAATTACCAGTGCATTTGGGTTCCTCAGGGCCGTGAAACACAGGTGCTTCTGGGTAGACGATAAACCCTTTTTGTTTTCAACCAAGAAAATCGACGGCAGAGAGTGAGGAAAAGGTAAATCATTGCTTCTTTCTTAAGATTAAGATCTATCTCTCTAACTCAGTTCAACAATAATTTATTACTTTATATAATCTACCAACATAACATTCTCCTTCTGAAGAATTGTTGAATCAGTCAGAGAAAAAAAAAAATAAGACAACGGTGTACTCCTCTCAAGCATAAGAATGCCACACAGCGTTCTGGTGAATCAGCCAATCCTCCCAGTTCATGTCACTAGCTAATTGCTGAGGATGCACTTTGTCCCCTCATCCAGGATGTTGATAAAGATGTTGAACAGTACTGGACCCAGCACTTAGGCCTGTGGAACTCCACTGGACTCTGCACCAGTGATCATGACCCTCTGGGCTCTAATACAGCATTTTAGATCAAAGGCATTAGATACATTAGATACCTTAAATTATACTGGCAAGTATACATCTAGGTAATGCCTGAATTAGAAAAATATACCATTCTGGACCACTTCATCTAATTAGGAAAATTTCCTTTATACAGTATAGAGCTAATGAAAGACATGAAGGTGGAGTTATATCTCCCTTAAGCCATCTGGTCAATTTAAGTGTGTTCTTAACATTACTGTTCTGCTAGTTTATCCAAAAAAGGTTAAAAAAAGTAATTCCAGCAATTGAAAAGATTTCTTATAGAACAGAACACAAGAATTAACCAGACCAAAGATGAACAAGGTTCAGTGACTGAAATTCAAACCTACAAAAATTAAGACTGGAAAAAGGACATACAATATTAACAGTGAAGATAAGAAAAAACTGGAATAATTTGCAGGGACAAGGGAGCCACTTCCAGTCTTTTAACTAGGATTGTATACTTTTTTTACAGTAAATGCCTTAGCTCACGATTATCCATTAGTCACCAGAAAAGCTGAAGTTGTGACAGATTTGTTCTATATAGGGTTTACAGTTTTATTAACAATAAACAAAATTAAATATTTTGAAATGTTAATTGTATGAAATAAAGATATTTATTTTAAAATTGGCTGAAGTGGTGCCACATATTCCACCAAACTCAAAAATATATTTACTACCAATAATCCTAGTAAGAGACTTTCTACCTCTTCTTCTGTGCTTGACAAAGAGTTGGTATGTAGGTTTGCTTCATTATTCTCTTGCTGTCCACCTTCATGTAGTCACAGCCAAGGCCGAATTCCTACAAGTCTTATAATCAGGTATTTATTCCCTCTGTCCCCTCTTGCAGAGAAGTTTGATCTAATTTGATCATGCTTTTGCTAACAGTCACATGGATTCTTAGGCATGATGGAGTTGTGTCAATTAATTAAAATGGATTCAGTGTAAGTACAATCACAGACTTGTAGAATATTTTGAGTTGAAAGAGACCTTTAAAGGTCATCCAGGCCAAACCTCCTGCATTAAGCAGGGACATGGTCAACTATGGCCTGTTGCTCAGGGACCCATCACAAAAGTACTTCTGATTTGTACATTGTTTTTGTATTCTTCTTGACACACAGTAACAAAAAAAAACCAACAGAAAACCAACATGAAATGGTATGGATTTTTTTTTTCCTGCTAGCAATTAGGTAACCATGAAAAAGTAGAGTACCTCTGATATAAACTGTGTGAAAGAGTGAATCTATTTTAACTGATGTATCATCCCAGCAGTGATATGAAACAATTTCTGCCTTTGTGTATGTTTGAAGCATTCTGATAATCATAGATGTTATCCTTTAAATGCAATTTTATAACTGTTGGGAAGGAGCATATATTAATTTTTTTATCAAAATAAAGACCTTCAAGTCTCAATACTTTATCTTTTTGGTTTTTAAGAGGGATGCTTCTAGTTGAACACTTTTGATGTTAATGTTATTGCTCCATTGCCAACAGTGGTAGCAGATAAATAAACACCAGCAGAATTAAGACATTAAGCTTAAAATTGGCATTTATATCTCAGTCCTGAACATGCAGAGAAAAATCATCAGTGATGTTTGTTGTTAGATCTATACTGTTTTCAAGGGCATTAAAGCTCATTACATGTATGAAAAAATTTAGCAAAAAACCTCCTCATTTTTAAAGCCAGATCAGCACCAGGATGCAAAATAACTGCCGTTCTGTTGAAGTAGAATTTAATTTCAAAAGTTTTTTTTTTGCTTTTCTGGTTTTGTTTTTGTTTGTTTGTTTGTTTTTATCCTTTGCATTTTATTGTAAATTTTTTTATGTTACTTATTAGGTTTTAAGCTCTTTGGAGCTGGGACAGTGGTCAAATGTTCTGTATCTATTATTAACTTTTACAATACTCTACTTAAATGACATCATCTTGTTGTAATCTTTGAATAATGATGTAATTTAATGGTGTTGCTATTTGAGGAGCTTTATTCTGTAAAAATTACATTGTGTAGGAAAAAAAAGGAATCTACATCTTGCAATGTGAAGAGCTTCCTATCCTGTCTTCTACAGAGTTGGATAAAATATTTCTATTTTCCTCTTTTCAGAAGTTTTTAAAGCATTTGAAGATTGTTTTCCTCATCATCCTCTTCTGAAGAGTAAGGGACTAAAATTTTCTCAACATTTTTAAGCGAGCTTCTGTAATTTGCATGAATATTCTGAGCAACGAACTGTCTTCACACCTCTTGTAATTCTTGCCTAAGAGCTTGCACCTGCCAAAGGAGATTTCTTTCCAGTATTATCCTATCTATCTTTAAACCAGTTGGTGGAAAGCATGTACTCCAGCTCTGAATGCTATTTTTAGTAATAACCATTATAGCTCATCATCTATTGCTCTTGTAGGAACATCATAGCTAGTCTTTCTCAAATAACTTCAGGATCAGGACAACTATATGACTTTTAAAACAAGGAGTAACTAGTTTTTTCTCTCAGAGTAAACATTTGATTAAGGATTCTGTTAAATGAGGCACAAAAAGCAACAAAACATATTGTCAGTAGTGTCCTGAAACTTACCTCTGTCGCCAGGTTTTACTTGAAAATCTCAACAGTTGCTTCTCCCAAGATGAGTGTCTTATAGATATCTACCCTGGAGAGAAAAGCCTGAGATATTGCCACTGCTCTAGATGTATTATTGTTACAGTTTGACTCAGGATTGGAGATTAAACCAATGACAACTCTCATTTATACTCTTGAGATACCTGGTGAGTATAGAAGCAACAGTTTTTTGTAGATTCATTCCATCACTCTCATGAAAAGAAATGTTTTCATCCAAACATATTGTATATTAGGTTTCTTTGCAACGAAAACAAGAAACAAAATAGTGCCCTTTGGGACAGGTTTGTAGAATACCCACCATAAGAGCTAAAAGAGAATAAAAAGTATGAAAAAAGAAATTTCAAAACTCAGATTTACTTTTTAGTCTTCAGAATTGTTTCATTTAACACTAATAAATATAAATGGGAAGTGAGAGATTTTCTCTTATCCTTAGGGGCTAGCTGACTATCTTTCCCTTAGCTGCACACACTGCTACTCAGTCTCTCTAGGTCAGATAACCTTCCTGCAAGTTAGAATATTTCATAAACAATATATTCCAGGAAAAAAAATTATGCCTTTCTTATAAACACTGCAAACACATGTTGGTGTTTCACATTCACAGGAAATAAGCAAAGCATAGAGATGTAACAAAAAGTGAGTTTGGGAATGACATTATTTCCCCACCACAGTTGTTGTAATGACATGCAGTTTTATTTGGTAGATGGTGCCTTAATTTTGTTCAGAATGGCTCTTGTGCAGTGTTGAGGCAAAATCTGACTTTGTTTAAGTACAGAAATGATGTTTACTTCTATTATAATGCATAGGATTAGAATCCCCAGCATAGCACCCTATAGCTCTGGATGTCTCCAGAGATCCCCTTGTCTTGCTCTTTGGCTGCTCATTCAAAGATCACCTTTCACTGTCCTTTCTCCTCATGACACAGCAGTTGTCATCTATCCTCAAATGACACAAGTGAATATCCTCAGAGAGGTTGTAAAATAGGGCATTATTCATCACATTTCATGGCAGAGATAGAGTAAAAGCTGCAGAATTTACTACTAAATGAAGAACAATAGATGAGGTAGCAGTGACAGCTATAATTTAAGTGAGTGAGAAGTGACACTGAAGAGTACAAAAAGCATCAGCAGCTTCTGAGTCTCTGCAGGAGTACACCACTCCCCTGCAACACTGGAGGAGATGCTGTCAGTCAAGCTGTCTGAAAATCTTATCCCTTAGATCTTGAACATTACCAAAGCTGGATTTTCTCAGTGTAATCTATGTGAGAGGGCAGGATCTCAAATGATGATAGTCTAACCTGACAGGGTGTCTTAGCTTGGACCCACAGCTTCTATGGCCCTGAAACAATGAAACTTTATTTTTTTGCCTGAAACCAGGAAGTCAATCAATAAATCAAACTATTTAGCCTTGACCTACTTTCTGCTAAGATGAATACTTTGGGTATAAATATATAAATAAATAAATACCTGGCACCTATTTCACAAGTCTTATATTCTCATAGAATAACAGACATTATCTAAATACTTTCAGTAAAACTTTTCCTCTTTGCTTCACTCTGCCTAGATAACTAAAAGATTTTATTATATTTTTCAGGGAGATGATTGGGAGGACAAAGGACTTCTTAAAGAACTCATATTGTCCTTCAGTGAGACAATTAATCTCTAAAATTCTTTACTGTTTTTCTCAGTTGGACCACGAAATATCTACTGTATTGCAGTGGAAGAAAAGGAACAGTAACAGAATCAGAAGTGTGCTGAGTACAGTATGAATGAAAAAATAAATAATAAAACCTCAGCAACTGCTACTGTCTGGGTGGGAAACACACTGAGAAACTTGTAATCACTCTTGCTAGCAAGGAAATACAGAAATCTTGGTATTTAAATCAGTGACTATGTGTCATGTCCAGGTACACGTAAAGATACAGAGATGTATAGTGTTGAGCTTAAGATGATGGAGAAGGTTATAATCACTAACAATTCTATATAGGGCTGGAATTTTGTTTTGCCAGCTCCTGCTCAAATATATAGTGTTTTCATTGTCCCAAAGATCTGCTGACCTGCTGCAGTCTAGGCACAAGTTTGCAGCTAACTGCATTGAGAATAGGATCCAATAGATTTGGCTAAGTGAAATTTCCATAGAGAAAACTCATCAAGTTTAAGACAATAATTCTTTCAATTGAGACTGTGTCATTGTTTCAATTTCTGAATATTCAGGTTTTCCTTTCTTCTTCCCATTGCTGAAATAATAGTCCTTATGGCATGGCTTCTCTCCTTCTTGGAGAGTCTCCTGGCTGTGTTTATTCACATTCTGACACCACTTCCATTAAGAGTGTCTGATGAAAGTGCATTTCTACTTCTCGAGTCTGCCTTATATCAGCTACAGATTCTCCTTTTCTGCCTGATGCTTTCATATACTCTCTCCTCTCAAACTCCATTCATGGGCACTATTCTGGACTTGGGGCACAGCCACAGACCAAGCCAATGCAAGCAAGGTAGTGGCCATGAATAACAGAGGAGACGGCAGCATCACCTAAAGCATATTGAGTAACATCTTTGGATCAGAGTACTTCCTGGATTATGACTGCTTTAGCAGTAAGCTGTTTTCCAGGAACT
The DNA here is from genome assembly GCF_020740795.1 of Apus apus. Classification (NCBI taxonomy): domain Eukaryota; kingdom Metazoa; phylum Chordata; class Aves; order Apodiformes; family Apodidae; genus Apus; species Apus apus. Next base: position 90,003,883 of record NC_067282.1, on the reverse strand, counting down.
GCCTTCAGCAAAGCTCAGTGCTGGGTAAATAGCGATTGTAATTGTATCTGGATTTTTATCAAGTGAATATTAAGTTAGTTTCATTAGCTTTTTCTAGTTCTCAGAGCATCAACCAATGATGATTTAGAAGCAAGAAGGAAAAAAGGTGAAATGAAAAAAAAAACAATCATTAATTCAAACTAGTTTGTGTTTTTCAGTGTATAGGGATTGTTGGTTGCAGAGTTGTCTAGAGAGGTGCTGTTTTTTTTAGTTCACAGTAAAAATACTACTATCGGTGCTGTGACTTCTGTAAGAAAGAAGACATAAGAAACATATAGAGTGGCACATTTGATCTATTGACTAAAACTGCAAACATACAAAACTCTAGGTACATGTTTTCCAGAGGGTTTTTGATTGATGGAGTTATGCAGTTTCAGAGGGGAGACAATTTCTGAACTGAAGCTGCATTTCTATTATTAATTTAAATCTGCAGTTGATCTGTCAGAATAAAAAGAAGAAATGTACTCTTCAAAAGAGTATCTATTTGATGTATTTGGAATTGAAAAGTAAGAAAACTTTTAAAAATAGAATTCAATATTAAAGCAGATTACCTTGTAAACAATTTTTCTGTTTTCTTAATTCATAATATCTGTGATTTTTAAAAAGTTTTTTTGTTTTGTTGTTTTAATTTTGAAATGAAGAGTGGATTTGTGAAGCTATTGATCTTGAAACCCTAATTTAGGTTACAGAGTTGCATTAGTGAGAACCTAGGCAAAGTTCACAAGAAAACTTGTTCCTTTACACAATGGGTTTGAAAGGATATAAAAAAATTACAAGCAACTATGGAGCTTTTTGACATAAAGTCCTGTGCTTCTTCCTTTCACTGTGGTCCAATATTAGATAGTATAGCAACTTTTACTATACTATCTTTTTACTTTTTATATCCATTTTCACTGGATTTTGTTTTCTGATGACTTAAGGCCCATTTTTGTGTGTCTTCAAGTGAAGACAACTAAACCAAAGACAGAAATATTTCTTATATTTCTCTCTGATCTCACAGTATGCCTACAGTGTTTTTTGTTTCCTGCCTATCTCTCTTCCTGTCTTTCTCCCTCTCTCTTTTTTGGACATCTACAATTTCACAAGATAGTTTAAGAATAATACTTATAAATGAAACCACTTCAGCAATAGGCAGGTTTTCCTTACTTACACCATGATAGTAGTGAAACTGTGTAGGCTTAGCTCAAAGTACACTATACATGTAATAAATTTCTTGTCCCCTTGTTTCCAGTAGGTAGAGGTCAGAAAAGCACACAAGAAATAAATTCAAAACTTGAGACATCAGAAGTGACTTAGAGTTCTAGTTCAAGAGCAATCAATTTCAACAAGCTCCTTACTGTTCATTCTCATATTCTTTAGTCCAGGGAGAAATAATAAAATATGAGTACAGGGTCACATGAAGATAACATTGCTTGCATTATGCTGATACTAAAGATCTGAAATAAATTTTACAGCCTTTTTAGCATGAACCATGGGTTTAAGGAGTACATTTTGTAATAAAATGTTTCGTCCTCGGAGTTTAGGTAGGCCTATATTTCATTATAAAAAAGGACATTTACATCTATGTAAGAGAAAGAAGCTTAACAGAAGGAGGCATTTCAACAGAGGAGAGGATACTTCAATAAAAATCTGGAGTAACTGTAATTTGGAGGGTTTTTTTCATCTAGGGGACAGAATCTGCTAAAAAAGAATGAGTGTTTCATTAAAAACAGTTTTCATATAGCAACATAACAGAGTTGCGGGCCCAGTCCTAGTGTGACTGAATGCAGAGGCTAAGTAGGTATTGATTTAAGCTTCTAATAAGGTCAAGATCAGAGTAGAGGAAGAACATATTTTTATGATCGTGTAGCATTGTGAATAGGTAAAAGCAGGGAAGCAAAGAAGTAGGACAAAAAGCTTGCCTTCATCATTCAATACACTGTAATTTGTTAAAAAGGTAATGAACTGTATGAACTGTATGAACTTTTTTACATTGATGATGCTTTCAGCAGCTACTGTAGGGACTTTATGATAGCAGAATTGAGCCTTCAGTCAGCTGGAATTTCAATTCTCATCAATACTTCATAGAAAATAAAACAAACTAGGAAAATATTGGAGAAATTTAACAGAACAAAATTCTGGTGAACCAACATACTCTTTTAATAGCAATTTTTCTTGAGAACTTCAAGCAACCTCTATTAACAAAATACTTGTGCTGTTTTCCACAGGTGTGTTTAATATGTTTTTACAGAACTGAGTAGTAGCTTTGCCTTGTTGGAACCATGGCATCTATAAAAAAAAATAATAAAAAAAATCCTGCAACATTTTATGATGGAGTAGATATTTTACACACTTGGAATGGTGTCTGAACTAAAAAATATGTGGAAATGAAAGAGATCAACTATGCAAATATTTAGTTAGCTTTATTTACAGCTATATTATAGTGTGAGAACTATTACTGGTCCTCTCTGAGTACTATTGACACTAAATCAGTTAGGAAATAACAAGCAAAGTGGCAGTGTAATTTTCTAACATGCCTAAGTCTGCAGAACAACTGACGCAAATGATGCAGGACTCCATATTTGCCCAAATACAAGGATCTTTTGAAATAATACCACAGAGAGCTCATTTTGCAGAGCAAGGACTTCGCTTTTACTTATTAAAAGAAATTGTCAAGAACCTGATTTACAGTAGTAGGGCAAGACTTTGGCCCTTACAGACAATTTGATCAAAAAGAACTTGCAAATGAAAACTTGGAAAACATATTATTCTTTCCTTACATCAGGGAGATGCCTTTTACTGTCATACGTAAAAGCAAGATGAAACCTTCATATTTCATATTTTATCTCAGCTTGATAATGCCATTTAAATGGATTATATAATTGATATTTTCATTGTGTCACGTCCCACAAGTTGGGCACAGCATTATCACATCCCATTAGTTGAGCACAGCTCCCCTAAGGTGGAGACTCCAATCAAATATCATGTCTGACTAGGTGGGTGCAGTGGTATGTGCCACAAAGTGGGCACAGCTCCCCAGTGGTGAGAGTCCAAACTAAATATCACATCCCACAAAGTGGGTATGGCATTACATCACAAAAAGTGGGCATGGGTAGGGTTCCCCAGAGATGGGGGTCGACCCAAGGAGATTTGGACCCAATCCTCCTCTCTTTATTAATCTCGTCTAGCTACCCCTTTGGTGAGACTAACCTCCGGAATTCTCTGCATCGCATTCTAAGAGTAAGACCATTACCCAGGAGGCTTATACAAAACAATACTTAAATTGAGTAAAAAAAAAAAAGAAAAAAAAAGCTTGTCAAAAGGAAACACACAACAATATCACTCTCAAAGCAACAGATTAAAACTAGCAGAACTGAGAAAAATGGTACTCTCAAAACAGTAAGTTACAACTGGAAAAGCTTACCAAAATTAGAAATGTTATTAGCCTTATGTGTCAAGTATAAGGTTAGAGACAGAGTGAGAGAGAGAGAGAGAGATGAAGAGAGACAGAGATGAAGAAAGAGGGGACTGGAAATATATCACCGCTCTTGGATCCAGAGACAATCTTGCCATGATGTTGTGGTCCTTGGATGGTGAGCGTGTGCTTAGCATTTTAAGTCTGCCTCTTTTATGCCACCTGGTACCACCTCTCCTGGTGAAGTTCAGTCTACCTTATGCAGACCCGGTGCTGGATTCAGGAATGTTCTGGAAATGAGTCAGTGGGCCACAGAGGTCCAGGTGATCACTTGGACCCCCATCCAGGTTGACTGAGCAATGACCTTTATTTTCAAGCACGTGCTCTGTGCTTTATCAGGAAAGTGGTCTTTCACAAGATGGCACTGTGCCTCCATGGGGCTTCTCTTGCTGGCCACTGTTCCTTATCAAGTAAAAACAGAGTCCCATTTATCAGGTGGCTGCCAAAGGAGGGGTTGCCCTTTTAGGGACAGTGTCTACTTTGTCAGGGTGGTTACTGAACTAAGGGCTCTCCTTGCGAGAACAGGGTCTGGATGGTCATCGAATGAAGACCCCACCAGAGCACAATGTCCAGTTTGTCAGGGTGCCTGTTTTGAGACAATTATATTTTTGGAGACTCTACACATTGCTTGTTTAATGTCAAGTCAAATAATAAGTAAATAGACTACTGTATAACATCAGCTTTATGGAAGAGTAGCCTGCAGTCATTCTTGTAGGTACAGCAAGAACACAGTCAGACAGAAACATTATTGGATTCATGCCTTGCAAACATGCCCCTGTTCCATCCCCAAAGACTCAATCAATATATGTATAATTTTAATTATCAACAGACCATATTCCACTTGATCTGGGATCTAATCTTTAACAAGTCACTATAAGTGTTTTGATTAGTTCTAATTCCTATCTGAGGTACTCAGCAAGGTTAATAATCACCTGTGCAAAGCCTTCAACACTGTACCGCATGACATCCTGGTATCCAAACTGGAACAATACAGATTTGATGGATGGACTACTTATTGGATAACGAACCAGCTGGATGGTCACATTCAAAGAGTGGTGATCAATGCCTCAGTGTCCAGATAGAGGCCTGTGATGACGGGTGTTCCCCAAAGGTTGGTGCTTGGACCGGTGCTATTTAACATCTTTGTCGACGACATGGACAGTGGCATTGAGTGCACCATCAGCAAGTTTGCTGATGACACCAAAGTGTGTGGTGAGGTTGATATACTGGAAGGGAGGGATGCCATCCAGAGGCACCTTGACAGTGTTGAGAAGTGGGCTCATACAAACTGCATAAAATTAAAAAACGCCAAGTGCAAAGTTCTGCACCTGGGTTGAAGCAACGCCAATCACAAATGCAGACTGGGTGGAGAACATATTGAAAACAGCCTTGAGAAGAAGGACCTGGAAGTGACAGTGGACAAGTAGCTCGACATGAACCAGCAATGTGCACCTGCAGCCCAGAAAGCCAACTGTCACCTGAGCTGCATCAAAAGAAGTATGGCCAGAAGGTCGAGGGAGGTGGTTCTCCCCCTCTACTCTTCTCTCGTAAGACCCCACCTGGAGTACTGTGTCCAGTTCTGGAGACCCCAACATAAGAAGGGCATGGAGCTCCTGGAGAGAATCCAAAGGAGGGTCACAAAGAGGATCAGAAGGGTGGTGCACCTCTCCACTGAAGACAGGCTGAGAGAGTGGGGGTTGTTCAGCCTAGAGCTGTTTTTTTTCCTGTTCTGTTGTCCACTGCTTAGCCTAACAGGCTACTATAGGATCCAACAGTGCTGCAGGATTCCTGTGGAGCCCTTTGGAGGTCTGGTGTCCCACAGGAGCTCCCTCCACAAACCCAACACTTGTGGGTGATGCTGCTGTTCATCCGTCCTGGGGCATCCTTGTACCTCCCTTCATGCTGTCCCTGATTCTCTAGCTTGTCCCAGCCAGTCAGGATCAGTCTGGCTAATCATTGGGTATGGTTTCCAGGCAGATGCTTCATGGTTTTCCTCAGTATTGTCTAAACAATGAGATGATTTTGTCACATATAGCTATGTGCTGGTGTCAGACTGGCTAGCCTTCCAACAGCATATGTGAGGACGGGAAATTTCCACAGTGAGAACCCAATATATAAAAAGAGTAATTTCCTGAAACTGACTGACTGATAAGATCAATATACATCTTAGGCTAGTCAATATTAATTTAACAGTTTGCATAATTTACTCTTCATTTCTGCTCCATTAGTTTGTTTCCACTCCAAATAACATTTTAGTAATTTGTTTGTTTTAGTTCCGTCATTTGTCCTCAAAATTTCCCATCAAAATTGACATAAAAGTAGTAGATAAAAGCATAAAAGCCAAATAGTGATGTGAAATTTGCACAAACATTAAGATTTCACAGAAAAAAGACCAAACCAAACCAAACCACAGAATTTATGAACTCCACATAGATTCGTGCACTTGTTAAGTGTGATTTGATTGCTGTTGATAGAAAATAATATAAGGATAAGGATCTCACCAGAAACTGCAGAATGAATTATAGAATACGGAAGTAATGGATAGACCTAGCTAGATTAGAAATAATTCACATTTTAAAATATTTGAACAATTTATATTCCAGTTCAGCCACAGAAATTAATTCAGGAAGGTTCTATGGTCTATGTAATAGAAGCAGTCAGATGATTTGATTGTAATGGTCCCCTGTCTGGTCTGAAAATTCTGTGAATCTATTAGACAAATGAAGTAGATATTGGAACTTTTTGTCATTTTATCTGTCTCATCAATAATGTAAAGAATAATTTACCAAGAATTGATGTTTTATTAACCCTAGTGTCAGCAGAAATAAACCATCACCAAAATTACCAACTCACCGCATTCTCTCCATCTCCAATTTGCATTCATAATCCCTGAGACGTGCAAATGGAACCATTCAGTTTTGAAAAGATAATGAGATTAAATCATGTATATGTAATCAATATAAATTTCCTTTTGATAAGTAAATAACTTTGCTTTAATATTAAAAATTATTTGTAACTGTGTTAGAATAATTTGCGTTGATTTTCAGCCTCTTTCTTATACTTGTATGGCACAAAATGCAGAAAATAGAGATCAAAACGCAACAACTTGATGATATATTAATTAAAATGAAAAAAAAAAGAAAAAAATAGCTTAGTAAGCATGCAAATTAAGATTGAATTCATACTTTATACTGACTATAATGAAGAGGTTTTTTACTCCACTACCCTTCTGAAGGTTCACTGTGTTCTGTGGGATTGATTTGGGTAACGGATATGACGGTGGTCCTTCATATACTTAATAATGGGGAATTAAGATCTCTGGTTCTTTCAGTATCTAGTTTTACTTAGTGAAACTCAAAGAAGTCTCTTTAGATTTTCATGTTTTCTTGCGTTTATTGCACAGCAAAATTTTCCTCACTCTTTTAATTATGCAGATAATATTCCCATTTCGAAGACACCAAAGGAAACTATCTCTAACTTATGTAGAGAAGACCCTCTATAACTGTATTATTCTGGACATCTGTTGGCTTCATAAGGCATCTGTTCATTGTAAGCCCATAACTACCTTTAGCTAAGTGCCCTAAGTCCTCACTGACCTTACGATTTAAAAATTGCACTAAGCCTAACTTTGGAGATCCTACATAATGCCATTTTGGCTCTATTCTCCGTGAATATGGAAAACAGATTATTCTTTCCCTCTTTGCAGTAGACTTTTATGTATATGAAGCTTGTTATCTCCCTCTTCACTCTTCCCTCCCATTAGTTAGACTAACCAATCATTATTAATTATTTTTCTTTTATAGGTCATATTTGCAAATCTCTGACTTTTCTATTTGCACCCACTTGGACTCTTTAGTTGGCTTACATCTTCTTTGAAGTGACATCACCAGAGCAGAAGTCTTATACTCTTGTATATGTTTCCCATTAAGTAACCATGACTGCTTAAATTCTTGCACAAAATGTATTAAATCAAATTAAGCACATGCATTTGCTTTTATAAATTATTAAAAGCTCCTTTTTTTTTTTTTTTTTTTTTTTTTTCCTATTGAACGCAGCCGGAGTAACTAATTTTTATTTACGTTTATGGCAAAATATGTCTCAATATCTTGAGGACTGCATTACAGCAAGCAACCAATTCTAATTTTATTACTTTGTATAGTTCTAGAAATTCAAGTCAGAGCTATTTAAAATATAAATTGTTCTGTTCCTAGCTGAATTGTCTTTTTCCTAGAATACCTTTCTATTCAGCACAAATTAAAATTTTCTATACACTTTTGAACTCAAAGAAAAATAAGACCAATATATAGAATTATGATTATATCATGCATAATAATTACAAAAATTGTATTTAAAAAGATATTTAAATTTGTTTCTTTTCTTATATTATTCTTCAGACTTTTTACATCCTTCATGACAAGAGCCATTATTTCATAATATAACATAAAATAATAGGTTGAACTACACACCATTTTATTTCTTTATTAAAATTAACCTGTAGCTTACTACTCTTCCAACCACCTCATATTCTCACATCTTATCCTTTTGTTTAACAATGAAATAATTTGTTGTGTGGAAAAGAATCTCGTGATTTTGACACAATGTTACAGTGATATAAAAATACTATAAAATAAAAAAAATACATAAATGTGTAAAGTGAAAAGTCACTGAAAATTTTTTAAAAGAAAAATCATTTTATTATGGAAATTCTCCAGATGTCTAACAGATGTTGCCAGTTGTGTTTCTCAAGACAGTGTTCCTGTGCAATTTTTGAATTTCCATTTCTCTCTCATAGAACTTTTGCTTTCAAAGACAAAAGCTCTCCCACCTCAAAACCTCCCTTCTAAAACATTCCCTCCTTCCTTTGGGGTTTTACAAGTGTTCAGGGCAACTCTGCTTATACCTCTGAAACTCTGAAGTCAGTACTTGCCCAATTCACTGAATTCTTTGCACCGAGCTGCAGGAATTCCTCACCCTCATGTCAGCAGCAGCAGCAGCAGCAGGAGAGAGGGTCATCCTTTGCCTGAGCATTGGTCTGTTTTATACTGTGCTGTAGCTTTTCTTTTGCCAAAAGCAATAACCACTAATCCATGTCTTTGATATGAAACCCAAAAACTTAAGAAATACTCCAGTAACCCTCTGGGAATAAATGCTTCTCTAGAAAGCAAGTGCCAAACAGGGATCTGCTAATGAAGTCTCATACAGAAAGCAAGAGAACTTTCAGACTTCCCTCCTGTCTTACAAAGCTTTTAGTTCTGCTTGCCTTGAGCTGCAGAATGATTGGCTATAGCTCCTGTGCTGGTTTAAAAGTTCTCGCTTTCATCTGTCAACAATATGTGATCACAACCCTCCAAGAGGTGTTTCTTTCCCTAAGCTGTTTCCATGGAAAATCATGTTTGGGGGACAGGAATTGGCAAAATGCTTAGAAATATTAAAAGAGTTCTTGTAGTAAAATGCTTAAAAAAATGCTTAGCACCCTCTAGACATTTTATTTAAAAGTAAAAACATACATTCTAAATAGATTCTATACCTTAATAAAAGGATATACAAAGAATTCATGTTTTTTTCCTACGCTTATTTAATTTTGCTGATAGATTATCTCCATAATCATGCAACCGAAATAAGCAGGAAAGCCAGAGCATTAAATAAAACCAGTGAAGAGCCTTATCTTACTCAGCTAAAATAATTTCAAGTTTTTTTTTTTCTTTCATTTTAAAGTTTCTGTCAGAAATAAAATAACCTAATGCAACTCAGTGCTGCCAATAGAACCAAGACTTTAGACCTTTACTTTGTAAAAATATTCTAGGAAACATCCAGATGTCTAGAGACTTAAGCATGCCTACCGAATTAAAAACCTGCCTACCTTTTTTTTTTCTTTTTTAGTGTTTTTTTTTCCCCTGCATAATTAAACAAAGGATTCAACCTTTTCTAATTTTCAACCCACTTGCAAGGCACACATTGATTTAGACCTGTGTTTGGGCTTCACTTGCTTTTCAAACCTCAGTTGGAATCCTTTTAGTCAGTTGCTAAGAATGATTAAATTACAGAATCTTAGCATACTGAAATATGTTAAATTAGAATGAAGAACACAACTGTCATTGCTAAACAGACAACCTGTGAGTTGTGTGGCACCCTTTTATTTATGGACTTCGTTGCTCAGAGTATGACTGTAAAATTCAAAAAGGGTTTTCTCTAAAGACTGAATTTCAAAGATGTAGCTGTGATGTATCATTATGTATCTGTGACTTTAAAAAAGCATTTCTTCTCCCCAGGCACACATTCCTGAGGAAGATTAATAAAGCTAGAGAAAAGATCATCTTCATCAGGAATCACACAGTAGGCATCATCTGTGTGTATCACAATGTTGTGCATCAGAGTAATTGGAAAGAAACAAAATCCTGTGTGTAGAAATCAATGTATAAACAGTAGCTGTCGAGAGTCCCGAGAAGCATAAATAAATGCTTGTCTTTGTTGGAGTTAGTGGCACTGTATCAGTTTAAGTCCACTGTGGATCTGATAGCATAGCACAGAAATAATAGAGCTCTGGTAACTGAAGAGAAGTCTAAGGATCTATCCACGGAAAATATTCCTTTGATCTCTCTGTGTAGCTCTTGTGAATACCCTTTTCAGCTCTATGAAAATTGTTTATGATGTTTAAGTATATTGATTTTTGAAAGTATATATTTAGCATTATTCTTCCATGTGGTAGAGTCAAAGTCCATTTGACACATCAGATAACAAAACCTCAGCAACTATGAAACTGTGACAGAGCTGCTAGAAAAAGTATTTTGTATATGAGTTAATGCCTCTAGTCTCATAACATTTCACTAAAATGATCATTAAAATATGCTTTTATGGTTAATTTTTAAAAGTTTTTATTGCTACTTGATAGCATTCCACATGAATAGTCTCCTGGCACCGCATTCTCTTTTGTATGTGTATGCACTTGAAAAAAAATATCCTAGGAAAACCTCCATTTTGGGCTTAGGTCAACATGAAACAAATATTTGTTCTGTTTTTCTTTTCAATTGTTTGTTTGCTTTACCAGAAAACATGTAACCGAGTGAGCATTCTAGCTGTTTAAGAATTTTTTTAAAAACACAATAAAGCAAATCTTCCCAAAAAACCTAGGTCTGTAGATAAATATTAGTTCTTAAAAAAGAGGTTCAGGAAAAATACCCAAATGTAAAATCCTGATCCCGCTCTTCATATGCTATCTAAATGTAAAGCTAATCAGATCTTTTTGAGGCCTTGGCTCTTTTTGGTCATTGTTCCAGAAATAACTAAAACTGTGCTATTAATATGTTTGGAGCCACACCTGTATTGTCAGGGCTAAGACACTTGCTGTAAATTTCTGAGTCAGAATCCATAAACCAAGTATTCTTCAGTCCATATCCCCTGCAGGAGCTGACCCAATCAGCAGTCTCAGGACATACCCTTGTCACACAACACTAGAAATGGGAAAGGATGTCTTGCTGTATAAAATGAGTAGTGGGCTGCTTTCTTTTCAGACAAGATTTTTATACTTCCTTTCTGTACAACAGCTCATAATGGCTTGTTGAGAAAGTAGGTAACCAGAACCCAGAAAAAGGGTGAGGGCAGGGAACTGTTGCTTATTAAAAACACTATATGCCAGTTTTCAAAATCTGTGGAATCGCTGTAAGAGTCCATGGATTTGCCACAAATACATTAATTATGATGAAAAAACATCTCACCATTGTTAACAATAATATATTATTACTGCTACTACTACTGATGGGTATCTTAAGGCACAGGAAATATGTTTTTTCCCTCTGTTCAGCATTACTCAATACTGACTGTAGATTCAGTCTGTTCTCCCAGACAGAACCTTAATCCCAGTTTATATTGCATGTGTGTATGTATGTGTGTGTGTCCTCTGTGTATGCATTTTTACTAGTTCTGTTGACTTGGCTGTGTTCCTGGAAATGTATTTGACAAAGGGGGAACAAAGAAAGAATGAAAAGACAACTTTACTGCAAATTGTAGTACTGACCTAAGGGAGCTCTGAGTCATGCTGAAGTGTTTCACCCAATGAAAACTCAGCATAAAATAAAAAAATGCTAGGAATAGAACCAAGAGTCATATTCCTTTTTGTGCACATTTTTTACTGGCTCAGATAACTTTAAATACCTTTCTGCACTAAGGCACAGCTTTTGAAGAATGAAGGCTTTGTTTCACTTGGCCTCCTTTGGCTTTGCAGCTGCTAAGGCCCTCATTTCAGAAGGGCTTCCATTAATGGCTGATTTTGAAAAGATGTACGTGATGAGGTACAAACACTAACCTCAAGTGGGTAATGCTCAGGGGACAATTGTATGCTGTTCTTAGTTTAAACAGAGGTGATCTATTTTGCACTAACTTTATGACGTTTCTACTGTAGTGGCAGAAATGTATAACTAGGAGAAGTATTAATGTACCAGGGACGATAATTTCTTAAATTACTAAAGTTAAATGTGAAAGAGGGCATTTGATAACGTCCTCATGGTCCAGTAAGGAAACAGGAAAAATTATCAAAAGATTAATGAACTGATACTTAATTCAAACACATATAGTGCACAACTAACAACATTCAAAGTTGCATTTTTTTCACTTAACACCTTAAGTATGTCATTTACACTTGAGCTGTTTAAGGATGCAATATTAAGAAGCTCATGTAAAATATACTCTTAGCCATTTTATTTAATGTGTTTTAAATGCGTTTTACAACTTGAAAACAGATTTTTCAGTTTCCATTATGTCATTTAAGCCACAAACTAAAAAGACAATAATGTACATACAGCTTCTTCTTCCTTTCTTTTTTTCTCCTACTTCTCACTTTGAAGCATTTATCGGTTTCGGTCTGACTACTGATGTCTTCATCCACATCAATGGATGTGATGGAGCTGAAATTGGATCACGCCATGTGTAATATGCCTATCCCCATACAGAGACTATCTGCAGGACTATGTCTCAGGCTGTTTAGTGGCATCTCAGTCAGGCTTACTTGGAAGGATAAGCAGCCTTAAAGAGTGACCCGATTGGCTATGGGTTTGCTGCATTGTCAACTTGCCTGATCTTGAAAAACCTCAGGGCATTTCTCCTTATTGTGTTATATGCCTTCTGGCATGAGTGTGATGACCTGACACATAACAAAATTTTATAGTGTGGTCCATTAAGGAAACAGTGGACACTGTCAATCCACTTAAACTGAAACCACCTCAAAATAGCTAAGGTGACTTTGGCAGCAAACCAAATAACAGCAATTTTCTCATTTTTCTCATTTTCTGACTTTTCGTTCTGTTGCTATCCAGTAAGGTTTACATGGGCAGCGGAGCACAGTAGGAAGACACCAGTTGAGCAACACTTTTGAGGTGTAATTAACATTGACTGGAATCACTCAAATTAAAGAGTATACTTGAAGGTAAGGAATTGCTTTGCCTGAAGACATAAAATTTCAGAATGTTACTTGGTTGGCACTTTGCCTTTTTCCTTTTTGGTCATCTGCTCTTTTGAACATAAACTAAATCTTCATTGAGACATGCATATAGGATGCATTGCAAGCTTCCTTAGACCAGAAGTCTTCAAGAGGTGTATCAGTAAAGGGTAGACAGGCTTTGTACTGACTCTCTACAGCAGGGTGAAATTCAGACAGACTCTCCTCTCCTAAGCTTTACTGAATGTGTTTTAAAAAAAACACACTTGATTGCAGAGGCACTGTTAGTCTGTCACTGAAGCCACAGGAGACCATTCTCTCTCTGCATAGCAGGAATAGAATGGAAAGATCACCATATAAATACCATACCATTATCTGATACTATTATGCAGACCCTTCTGTCTTGAGGTGTTCTCCCTAGGTGTCAGGTCAGCTTACACACTCTGAATATATTTAAGGTTTTTACAAGTATTATCAGAGTTTTCTTCAAATTCTACTCATGCAGCTGACCATAAAAATTCATTCCTAAAGTCCGTGAAGTGTTGATAAGAGCATACATTCATGAAAATGAAAGAGCACTTTTGTCTGAAATGGCTCCTTATTGCTTCTTCGTGTCTATGAACTAAAACTGCTACAATTTGCTTCTTGTTACAGTTGATTAAATCCAGTTAAGAACTCTTTAGTTCTAGTTTTTCATCAAAGATTTTTACCCTAAGGAAGATAAACAGTCATTTTAGCCAGGCCACAGATTTCACTAGGATGGGCATATCTTTGAAGATATGATATTTGGGAAGAGCTTGTTTAAAATTGCTGCCCAAATTAATGACCATTGAAGAAAAGATGCAATAACACTAAGATAGACAGATGAGATGTTTATCTAAGATGAAGTAGTTTTATTTGTTCTCCTGGGGGACTTCATCTTACTGGATGTCTGCTGGAATTACAACACAGCAGTGGCGTTTCTGGAGTGTGTGGATCACAACCTCCTGTTGCAGCTTGTAAGCGAGCCTACCAGGGGTAGTGCCCATGTAGGCCTGCTGTTTACAAATAGAGAAGGGCTGGTGGGAGATGTGATGATCAGAGGCCATCTCGGGCACAGTGACCATGATATGATAGAATTTTCAAATTGTGATGAAGTTAGGAGGGTCATCAACAAAACCTCTACCTTGTACGTCCAGAGAGCTGACTTTGGTCTATTGAGGATGCTGGTCCAGACAGTCCCTTGGGAAGAAGTCCTCAAACACAAAGGGACCCAGGAAGGCTGAGCATACTTTAAGAATGAAATTATGAAACTGCAGGCTGTCCCTGAGTGCTGAAAAATGAGCTGGCAGGGAAGAAGACAAGCCTGGTTGAGCAAGAACTCAGAAAAAAAAATAAATGAGTGTATCAACTTTGAAAAAAGGGGCAGGTGAATGAGGAAGTGTTTAAGGATATTGTAAAGTCATGTAGAAAGAGAACTGGAGATGTGAAAGCTCAGTTAGAACTTAATCTGGGCATTTCTGTTAAGGATAAGAAAAGGTGTTTTTATTAGTACACTAATAACAAAAGGAGGGCCAGGGAAAATCTCCATTTTTTATAGGGTGAGGGGGGGAACATAGTAATGAAAGTCAAAGAAAAGGCCTAGAAACTTAACACCTTCTTTGCCTCAGTCTTTAACAAAAAGACAGTTATCCTCAGGGCACCTGAGTTCCTGAGGTGGTAGACAGGGATGGGGAGGGAAACACCCCTTGTGTAATCCAGGAGCAAATAATTTGTGACCTGCTGTGCCACTTAGATCCTAATAAGCCTATGGGACCAGATGGGATTCACTCTAGGGTGCTGAGGGTGCTGGCAGAACTGGCTAAGCTGCTCTTCATTTATCATTGGTCCTGGCTAACTGGGGAGGTCCTAGATGACTGGAGGTTGGCCAAAGTGATGCCCATCCACAAAAAGAGCCAGAAGGAGGATCCAGGGAACTATAGGCCTGTGAGTCTGACCTGACCTGGCAAGATTATGGAGCAGATCATCCTGAGTGCCATTAAGTGGCATGTACAAGATAACTAGGGGATCAGGCCCAGCCAACATGGGTTTAGGAAACAAAGGTCCTGCCTGACCAATCTCATCTCCTCCTATGACTGGGTGACCTGCCTAGTGGAGAAAGGGAAGGCTGTGGAGCAAAGCCTTTGACACAGTCTCCCACAGCATCCTCCTGGAAAAGCCGGCAGCCCATGGCTTGGACAAGTGCATCCTTTGCTGGATTAAAAACTGGCTAGATGACTGGGCCCAGAGAGTGATGGTGAATGGTGCTGCATCCAGTTGGTGTCTACTACCAGTCGTGTCCCCCAGGGATCAATACTGGGCCCAGTCCTATTCAATATCTTTATTAACAAGCTGGATGAGAGGATAAAGTCTACCCTTAGTAAGTTCACAGATGACATCAAGCTGGGGGGCAGTGTCTATCTGCTGGAGGGTAGAAAGACTCTGCAGAGGGACCTGGACAGGCTGGATCAGTGGACCAAGGCCAACAGTATGATGTTCAACAAGACCAAGTGCCAGTTCCTACACTTTGGCCACAATAACCCCAGGCAGCACTACAGACTGGGGGAACAGCGGCTGGTGAGTGGCTGGGCAGAGAGGGACCTGGGAGTGCTGGTTGACAACTGGTTTAACATGAGCCAGCAGTGTGCCCAGGTGGCCTGGAAGGCCAGTGGCCTCCTGGCTTGTATCAGGAATAGTGTGGCCAGCAGGAGTAGGGATGTGATTCTCCTCCTGTACTCAGTACTGATGAGACCTCACTTCAAGTATTGTGTCCTCTTCTGGGCCCTTCACTTCAAGGAAATTTATTGAGGTGCTGGAGTGGGACCAGAGGAGGGCAGTGGGGCTGGTGAAGGAACTAGAGGAAAAGTCTTATGAAAGGGGCTGAGGGAGCTGGGGTTGTTTAGCCTGGGGAGATGCAGGGGGGACCTTATCACTCTCTTCAACTACCTGGAGGAAGGTTGTAGTCAGGTGTGGTCAGGCTCTTCTCCCAGGTAACTATTGACAGGACGAGAGGGCATGGCCTGAAGCTGTGCCAGAGGAGGTTTAGGTTGGATATTAGGAAGCACTTCCTCACAGAAAGGGTGATCAGACAGTGAAATGGACTTCCCAGTGAAGTGGTGGAGTCACCGTTCTTGAAGGTGTTTAAGGAAAGACTGGATGTGGCACTTAGTGCCATGGTCTAGCCAATGTGGTGGTGTTAGGTCATGGGTTGGACTCGATTATTTCAAAGGTCTTTTCCAGCCAGTTCTGTGATTCTGTGTTTCTGTGATTTGTGTCTTGCTTAAGTGATGGTTCTGCCCAAGGTAAATTTTGATTGATAAAATTAGGATGTTTGAATTTCAGTCTCTAAACATTCCTCTCCACAGTATTCATCTTTGGCTAGGAGACCGGATGTACAGTATTTATTGTATAATATAAGCCCATCTAATTTCAAGAAGAACTGAACTTCATTGCTGTATGTTGACAATGTATTGGTTTAATGTGTTATGCTATTGTCGGGGTACCAAGAAGTTTAGCCATCCACTTTTTGATATTTTAGTGAAAAAATTAAATAGAATTTAAATGACAAAACCTTTTTCTTCTTATAGCTGCTTTCTCCAAGTCAAAATCAATTAAATGTGGCAGAGATAGCATATTTGGTTTAAGTGTCAATGTTTTGGTAGCAGAAGCAATGCAGGATTGGCTTCTGTGAGAAGGTGCTAGGGGCTCCCCAGTGTTGGGCAAAGCCAGTGCCAGCTGGCTCCAATATGCCTCTGGCCAAAATTGAGCCCATCAGTGATGCTGGTGGTCCCTCTGTGGAAACATATTTAGGCAAGTGTAAAACATCAGTGTGCAACCTCTTTGAGAGAGAAATTACTGGCTGTAGTCCGCATTCCCCATCACCTGGTGCCACCTGGGGGGGATAGTAGGAGGTAGACCTGGGAAGAAGAGGGGTTTGAGGGAAAGGTGATTTTAGTTTTGTGGGTTTGTTTTTGTTGGGTTTTTTTGTTTGGTTGGTTGGTTTGGAGGGGGGGGGTTGTGTGTTTTTTTGTTTGGTTGATTTGGGTTTTGTTTGTTTGTTTGTTCTCTAACTACCCTGCTCTGGTTTTAACTGGCATTAAATTATTTTGATTTCCCCAAGTGACATTTGGTTTGCCTGTGACAGTACCTGATGAATGATCTTCCTTTCTGTATTTTACCCATGAGCTTTTTCATTGTTTTTTGTTCTCTAGTCCTGCTGACAAGGAAGAGTGAGACAATGGCTTGGCTGGTACCCGCCAGCCTGATGAGTTTAACCCACCACAGTTAATACTGGGAATTTTGCCTATATTATAAATATTTTAAAATAGTAGACATTACACTTCAGGAATCTATCACAAGATTTTACACACATACACATATAGGTATGTGTGTGGACATAGAAAGAGCCAGACAGTGATATAAACACAGTGATTTCAAAAGGTCAGAACTACTTAGGTGCAACCACACAAAATTGACAGGGTAAGAGAATTGGGGCTGTTCAACCTAGAGAAGAGAAGGGTCCGGGGAGACCTTACAGTAGCCTTCCGGCACTTGGAGGGGGCCTACAGGAAAGCTGGGGAGGGGATCTTAATCAGAGAAAATAGTGATAGGACAAGAGGTAGTGGTTTTAAACTGAGAGAGGGGAGATTTAGGTTATATATTAAGAATAAATTCTTCACTATAAGGGTGGTGAGGAACTGGAATGGGTTGCCCAGGGAGGTTGTTGATGCTTCATCCCTGAAGGTTTTTAAGACCAGGTTGGACGAGGTTTTGTGCAACCTGATTTAGTGGTAAGGTTCCCTACTCACGGCAGGGTTAAAACTTGATGATCTTCAAGGT
Organism: Apus apus; assembly: GCF_020740795.1. Taxonomy (NCBI): domain Eukaryota; kingdom Metazoa; phylum Chordata; class Aves; order Apodiformes; family Apodidae; genus Apus; species Apus apus. The sequence continues at coordinate 89,986,106 of NC_067282.1, read as the reverse complement.
CCCTTCCAACCTTAATGTTCCTATGATTCTATGAAAATTAATATACCCCAGAATAACAGAAAAAATCTTAACAGCATAGTGTGTCTCACTAGTTAAATGTTATGTCACTTCATACAAGGAATACACAGGACTATAACACTTCCTGGTTAATGTGTTAAGACTTGTGTCAACACATACCATGTTATTTCCAAAAGCAGAGAACTTACTAAAAGAAAAAGATATCACTATGTTGTGACATTCTTGATGTTCTCCTAGTGCTCCTCCAGTGATCTCTGAATTCCTGCAGCACTGAATTGTACCCAGCATTGGAAATACCCTTGTTCAACTCGACTCAACAGCATTTTTAACATCAAAATGCTTTTATTTTGAGGCACCGGATATCTCAGGAGCTGGTTGAAAGGGGAAATGGAGGTTTTGAAACGAAGGAAATTGCAAGAAATAGTTTGGGAATTTGAAGTCTAGATGGCAATAGGGATGTTTATCAATGGGGACAGAGCAAACTCCAACAACGTTGACATTGGCAAAAGTGAAAAACAAACTTAAATATTTGAGTCAAGCTAGAATTTTTCCTTTTTCATCGTGCTACAAAATGCTGCTGTGCTGTCCACTGCTACATTAAAAATTAATGTAAAAATTAATTACGTTAAACACCTGGATAATTCTAAAATATGAAACATAAATAATTTGTGATTATGTCGATTTTTGCATCATGGAAATTCTGATTCTGTGTGATATTCTTATGCAATTATCTGATGACTTTCTATGCTTGTTCACATCTATACATTTGGTAAGTAGTCATAATATTTTAACAAGAGAAAACAGAGGTATATACTGGTACTTTAATTTGACTTTGGAAATCCTTAAATCATTAGGAATATTCAGTCTGCCTAACATGATTTTCTTTACTGCCTCTCAAAAATAGTAGAGATAACAGTTTGTCCCTTTTATTTCACTCAATTCAACTAAATGGCCTTCCTAGGATTAAATTGTCATGCGTTACTTTGAAAAGAAGGCACAGATTTATCCTTCTTTGCTCCAACATGGTGTTTACCCTGCCAAAAAAAGCATAAAGACAGCTGTAGGTGTGTTTTTTTTAGCATTGGGCAGTGCCATATTCTAGTCATCTCCATCTGCCTGAACGACTGATGCATGTTGGTCCTGGAACAACCTATTCACAAATCAATTTCATTCTCCTTCAACTTGCTTTTAGGATCTATCATTCAATATGAAATATCTTCTACATGTTTTACCTCCAAAAAATTCAGGCTGGTTCCATCAATACTGATCTAAACCACATATCCATTACACAGATAATTTATTTACCAGGCACAAATATATAAAGTTTTTCTTCTGTCACTCCTTAAAAGCCATTAACTATCAAAGCTGGCCAGACACGGGTTATGGTCTTTTCTAAGTTCATCACCTCTCTTTGTAGGCCACAACGAAGATTAGACTTTTCTTGAAGCCATTTAATCCAAACTGTGTTGGACACTTGTCTCTCCATTGATTTTATGGGTACTTAGTAGAATGGTTTAAACCAGGTGTATATCTTTTAATTATCTTGACGTCAGTTACAGGGATCTTCCTTAAATAATAAGAAAAACATGGTAAGTTGTTAAAGAAGTTACCCTGGCATAGTCTGCCTTATCATTATATTTACTGTCAGCAGTTTTTATGGCAAAACAATTTATAGACTAATTTAAAAATTTTGATTCTCTGAAATAATCAATCTTCAAAAACTATGAGGAATTAATATATCTGTGCTGCTATAATTTGCTTGGTTTTTTTCTTATAACAATGCGCATTTAGGAAAATGGGCAGGTTACTAGTCACAAATAGATACCTGGAACAAAAACCAGCTTTTATCCAGTGACTTCTTGTTGTAAAGTACATAAGCAACTGCAATTCTATTGAGATACTTCATATGATCACATTTTTAGAACAGCAATCAGTCAACATATTAAAAACCATCCTGTCAGAATATTTAAATGAATTGATTATTTAATCTGGCAGTGCTTTGAGTGGGAAGAGTGCATTATGACTGCTCAGTCTCACTTGTTTAGTCTTTAGCTGTAAGTGATGTCAGTGAAGTACCTTCCTGCAATTTAATGAGACAAAAGTAATAACATAAAGAGGGTTATTTTGGTTATTTTTTTTCTTTACTCGCCTCAGTGAAAATGTGACCTTGTATTTAATTACATTTTCATTGCTAAAGTTTTTTCATTAAAAAATAATGATGAAGCAGATGTTCTATTCAGTCCAAGAGATGGCAAGTGTTGTTTTTATTTTAATTTTATTTTTTATTATTATTTATCTCCAAAAGAGTTTTGGAAGGGTAAGATTAACAGCACCTTTTCCCCATAGAAGCTAGTTGTTGATATCTGCTGCTGGCATGCCTATGCCAGGCTCAAGGAGAATGATAGGAGGAATGCTTGCTCTGGTTGTGTTTGGCAGAAATTTTGTACCATAAAATACAGTATGATTTCTAACTTTTCCCCTCTTATTTTTAATTAATCAAACAATGAAACCAGCCTCGTGTTTAGACTGCCTTTTGGTCTATTCCAGTATATTGTTCCTTATTCAGACTAGTGTCACACTCTGCTCCCAAGAAACCCTCTTCTGAAGGGGAGAGAGGAAGCAGCAAATGAGTTGGTAACAGCCGCAGCTGGTTGCGTGATGAGTGGGAGTTTCCTGCCTTTTATCAAAGCCATTGGCAGTCATTCAATTCATTCTGATTCATATTTTAAAAATGCTGTGAACACTCAGTTGCTTCCTACAGATGTCAAGAAACAACTTTTCATGTGCACACACTCTCACAAACACATGAAGCTTTAGTATCTACTTGACCAATGATTCACTGTAACTGAGTTTGCATGGTTCTCTGTTTTCATGGAACACAAAATATAATTTACTAATCTTAGTTTAACAGGAATATTTTGAGGAGCTCTCCTAACTCAAGGACAACCACTTGTCCCAGATGTTTGAAGTACTCACTGATGAACATTAACTGCTGCTTGTGTGATAGAAGGTTATTCCTGTCTTTACCTACAAATATGTCTGTTCTTGAGATGGAAGGGTGAGAAGACCTCACTATGACAGACATTACTGGTCAAAGAAACTCCTGATTCACCGGTATTGTTGCATAAAGTAGCAACAAGATGTATTAGGTCTTGTAATGGGAGAGGAATCCCTTTTACTTGCATTAAAAACTGTATTAGAGTTACTTTTGTTGTTGGCTTAGAGTTGTTTTCCCTTTGCCATTGATCATGGAGGGATAAACCAAATGATTTGTGAGATGCAGTTGAATTCTAATAGAAAAAGAAAAGTGCTTTTACAGCTAAATTTTAAGTGCAGTGTAATCATCAAAAGGAAAGGAGACTCGTGCTTCTGCCACTTTTTCCTTCCAGCAACACTGTCCCTAAAATATTAGCACTAATCATGAGTTGTGAAGAGTGGCTTAAATTTCATTTTTCCTAATTCTAGAATGTATTTTTTGCATTTAGTTGATGCATGTTACAACAGCTCTAAACTCACAAGGGACTTGTGATAAGGCTACATGCTTTTCTATCCCATGAATTTAAATAATGAAGCTGGAGTTCATAAATTATACCTATCTATGTTCGCAAATTTTCTTTAAATCAGATGTTTAGCATCAGAAATCTGGGGAAAGGTCATGTTCCGTTTATCTCTGGATGAAAAATCTATCCTCAGCTGATAAATTAGTTCATCTGAAGAACTAAGACCTGTGAATAAAGAATAATATCTAAATCTCATGCATTATTCTCATTATAGTGCATTATTTAAATGGATGCAATAGCAATTTGCTTTAAAAAGAGACAGCCTCCACAAACTGACTAGCTGGGATTCAATCATGAAACTTGTTAGTCTCCACATAACTCCATGTGTGAGTGCATGTTTTTATAAATAGCCAAAATCTCAGAGTAGTTTCATGTAAAGAGTCCTATATAAAATTAATGACAATGCTTGTCAGAGTATTTTTTACATGTTGTTTGTACACATTTTTTCTGTCATGATTTGACTAAGGATTGGCAATTGAACCAGCAACAATAATGCTCTCGATCCCCTCCCCCTTCCACCTAGGTAGGAAAAGGAGAGAGAATAAGAAGAAAGAGACTTTTGGGTTGAAAACTAAATTAGACAGATTTAATTAAATACTAACGATAAAATAAAAAAATCTACAATTAAATACAAATATGTTCAGGAATGTGCAAAACCTATTGCCTCCCCCAGCCCCCAGCAACTCCCACAGCATCTCCTGAGCTGTGAGCAGTTCCGAAATGTCCCAGAGCTCTGCTAGAGATAGTGGCAGAGCAGACAAGAGCTGAGGGGAGAATTATGAGAGCCAGGAATGCACGAGCTTGGGGCTGAAGGTGATGGATAGATATAATCCTCCCTGGACACCAGCCATGTACAGAAGGGAAAGGAAGAATTAAAAAAGAAGGGCCTTGACTTCTGTGATCCCTGACCTTATAACGAGCTTAAGTAGATATATGGAATAGAATACTTTGGTCAATTTTGCTGTCTGTCTAGTCCACTCCTCCCTGTGGAAGAGCTGCAGATACAACTCTTCTGCTCCCTGTAGCATCTGAGGTCACAGATTCAACAAGCAGAGCAAAGCATTCTTGACATCTCAGCAGTAACATAAACATTCCAGTGCTATTAGTTCACTAGCTGGAAGACTTGCTGCTAGTTAAAAGAGAGCTCACTGAAGAAAAAAAACAAAAAATCAGTAAAAGGAAAATCGGCTTCATCCTGGCTCAAAGCTGGACATTACATAACCTATATCTTTGAAACAAATTCACTTAAATGTTCCCAAATTATCAGAGTGTTGCTACCTTTTCTCCACCCAAATATAAAGTCTTACCCTTTTATAGTTTTTTACATTGGTCATTCTAAGGTGCACTTTGCTTTGACGTTATGGCAACAAGTGTTTTAGATATGTTTAGAGAGATTAGATTACATAAGAAAGAGCTGAAACCATCTTTGAGTATCTTTCTCACCTTTCTTCTTCACCAACTTTTACTTGCTTTGAAAAAAAAAGAAACACGTATCTGACGGTCCTTTTGAGGTGGTTTTATTCCCTTGTCTTTCAGATCTAATTGTTAATGTGGAGAAAAAAGAATATTCGTCTTTCTATAAAGAGATATCACCCTTTTTGCCCAATGGAATTAAATCATGTCACATTCACAAGCATGGCTCTCAGCTTTCTTTCATTTGTTAATTTTAATACAGTTATGTTGCAACATTTGCAACATACAATTTACTGTGCAGAAAACATACTCCTTTAGTGCTTCCTTTTTCCTAATATTTTGATTCTTTGTCTGTGGTGTACGACACACCTAGTCATCTATTGCTCACATTATTCAGAATTCATACCGTCACCATAGATTCACAGAATGGTTTGGGTTGAAAGCGACCTTAAAGATCATCTAGTTCAAACTCCCTTGCATTTGTAGAGACACCTTCCACTAGACCAAGTTGCTCAAAGCCCCATCCAGTCTAACCTTGAACATTTCCAGGGGGGAACATCCACAGCTTCTCTGGGCAACCTGTTCTAGTGTATCATCACCCTTACACTAAAGAATTTATTCTTAATGTTTAATTTGAATCTACCTTCTTCCAGTTTAGAGCCATTACCCTTTATACTATCACTACATACCCTTGTAAAACATCCCTCTACAGCTTTCTTGTAGGGGCCCTTCAGGTATCGAAAAGCTGGTGTAAGGTTTTCCTGAAACCTTCTCTTCTCCAGGCTGAGCAGCCCCAACTCTCTCGGCTTGTCCTCATAGGAGGAGTGCTCCAGCCCTCTGATCATCTTCATGGCCCTCTTTTTACAAGCAGAGTCCACAAACACTGTCAGGAGGTTTTAACAAAACAATACTTTACTCAAAATCCTTGACAACTAACAAGGAACACAGCTGGCAAAAGAGGCAGAATAATAACAATCCCAACAGAACTTCTAAGAACCTTTCCCTCAGATTAACTGTTAATGATGAACAAATTGATTGGCAAACTTATTGTGGTGTTACATTATACCAGTGTGAGCCTGGAGTGAAATATGAAATAAGAGGAAAAGAAAGGGAGAACCAGGAGGTGTATGTGTGTGTGAGAGAGAGAGAGAGGGAGAGAAAGAGAGAGAGAGCAATAACCACCCTTAGGATCACATTCTGGTGGTCTCGGGGTCTTTCTGATTATATTCCTCAGGTGGTGGGCAAGAGTGAAAGAGAGAGAGGAAGAGAGAGAGAGAAAGACAGAGCAGAGTGAGTGAAAGAGGAAAGTGGAGAGAAATTCAGGGGCTTGGTCCATTTTATACTTTTACTGACTACCCCTCCAAGCAAGTGGTGGAGCATGCACAAAGAACGGTTTGTCTTCTCTTGCCACTAAGGTTACTTGAGCAGGGAAGATTTTCTAACTGCATGTGTGCAAGAAACCCCTGACCCTAGAGACAGAGGAGCACCCCCTGACGCAACACCCCATCCAATGTCCATTTGAGGCATTAACCTATGCAATGCCAGTACCAGGGTTCCACACAGCTCCATTTTATTCTTGTATTGGGGGCTCCAGTACTCCAGGTGGGGTCTCAGAGAAGCCAAGTAAAGGGGAAGAATCAGGTTCCTTGGTCTCCTGGCCACGCTTCTTTTGATGTAGTCCAGGATACAGTTGGCTGTCTGGCCTGCAAGCAGACATTGCCAGCTCATGCTGAGATTCTCATCAACCAGCACCCCCAAGTCCATTTCCTCAGGACTGCTCACAATCCATTCTCTGCTCAAGCTATATTTGTGCTTGGGATTGCCCCCATGCAGGAGCAAGACCTTGCACTTGGCCTTATTGAACTTCATGAGGTTGCTGTGGGCCCACCTTTCAAGCCTGTCAAGGTCCCTCGGCATGGCATCCCTTCCCTCCAGAGTGTTGACCACACCACACAGCTTGGTGTCATCTGTGAATTTGCTGAGGGTGCACTCAATTCCACTATCCAGATCACCAACAAAGATGTTAAACAATTCCAATCCCAATACCGACCCCTGAAGAACTCAGCTCCCCACTTGGACATCAAGCTGTTCGCAAGTCTTTGATTGTTACCATCCAGCCAACTCCTTATGCACCAAGTAGTCCATCCATCAAGTCCATGTCTCTCCAGTTAAGAGACAAGTTGTAAATGAGTACCATGGCTTTCTAGTGGAACTGAATGCTGACAGAGATGATGGTTCACCTAACTTGGAGGAGTCACCAAGACTGAATCAGATTACAACCATCAAAACTTGCAGAAGGTGCACTCAATCCCAACTTCCATGTTGTCAACAGAAATGTTAAATAACACCAGTCCCAGTACTGACCCTTGAGGAGTACTACTCATCACTGACTTCCATTTAGACACTGAGCCACTGACCACTACACTTTGAGTGTGACCAGCTAGCCAGTTCCTTATCCACTGAGTGGTCTATCCATTGAATCCATATCTTTCAAATTCCTTCAAGTGGGTGATAAAAATTTGTGGCAAGAGAAAAAGACAGTCAGTGACCTTGTATATAGTGGTGATTCAATCTTCCAGTCCTTTTTTTACTGCATCTTTCAATCAATTTGGACACATATACATGCCTTAACTAAGTGCATTGATTATTTTAAAAAAACCATCAACCTCTTGCTATTTCGCATTTATATACAGAACAAATTCTATACTAAAACTTTGCTTCTGGCTTCATTGTAATGATGTCCTGGTTTGAGCCAGGATGAAGCCAGTTTTTCTTTTGCTGATTTTTTTTTTATTTCAGTGAGCTTTCTTCAACTAGCAACTGCGTGTTCTGCTAGGTTGATAAGACACTGGAATGTTTTTGTAATTGCTGGGCTCTCAAGGTCATGCCTATGCTCTGCCGGCTCAGACACTACGGGGGGATCTGTGGTCCCCCCCGTGGGAGGCTGGGTTAGACGAACAGCAAAACTGGCCAGAGATATTCCATTCCATATATCTACGTAGGCTTGGGGGAAGGTCGGAGATGACAGAAGAAAACTTCCTTCCTTCCTGCTTCGCTCTCTCGCCGCTTCGCCTTGCCTGTCTATCTGCCTTCCTTCTTCTCTCTTTTTCTCTTTCTTTTGTTCGTGGCCGGCGTCTGGGAAAACACCATCTGCCCATCATCGTCGAACCATCGACCTCAAGCCCTCCTGACCCTCATAACTCTCTGCCTTCTCCAGGAGCAGCTTCGGGATTCCTCGGAATTGTCTCATCTGAGGGAAGTGCTGTGGGAGTTGCTGGGGGTGGGGGGAGGCGAGAGGCTTCTGCCACACTTTTGTATAATCACTATATATATATATACACTCTAACATCACGTATTAATATTCTAAATAAAGTTGCACTGTTCAGTTTTCAATCTAGACAAGTCTCTTTTTTTTTTTCTTCTCTCTCTCCTTCCCTACCTGGGTAGGAGGGGGAGGGGATCGAGAGCATTGTTGTCCAACTGGGTCAAACGTTGACAAATGAATCTTACATTTTTGTTCCACACAAATTTTATGAACTTTGATAAATGGGACACATGTGACCTAAACATGGTGGAAGACTTTTGCCGAAAGAGAAAAAAAAAATGGCATGAAAGTTTGCACAGCTGAGTAAAGTAACTAATTTCTAAACATCAAATACGCTTGTATGGGAACTTTTCTAATAAAGTATGGGAAGTAGAAGCTATTTTCACCAAGATACTAGGCTGACAATCAGACACACATGAAATAATATTTTTATTCTAGGTAAAGGGGTGAAAAAGTTAATTCAGGACAGCTGCATTAGCATGGATTTGCATTTTTACATAGTTCTGAATATTTTTTGGCTGCTTTCATTAGTATTTTTCCAGGTTTTCATTATATACATGACAACAGATTATGATTGTCACTATATTAATGAAAAGATGCCAGAATTTTTACTGTGGAGTCCATGAGTCATATGCTCGCTTTACAGTTTGTGCATTGGTTTGCAGAAAAAAATCAAAGTTATTTGAAAAACCCCAGACAATTAAAAGGAGGATTTAAGAGAGCATGGACTTTATCCTAGGGAGTAAGAAGCAAGTCAAAGGGTCCCTCCTATTTTGCTCTATTTTCACTTGGTTGATTCTAACCGCTGTGGCAGTGAAAGCATTACTTTAGTGGTTCTTTTGAACTATTGTGACACGGAAACGACTTCATAACAAGGCAGCAGGACTTGCAGGCTCTGACTACAGGTGTACTATACAAGAAAAAACACAACTGTCATCTTAAGTAGCTGCTCATTTTCTTCCTAAACTGTATGAACATTCTTTTATCCACTTCATCTGCAACTACAACAGGCTTCCTGCTTAAGCTAAGCTAGTACAGGCAAGCAGCTGAGGATGCCTGCAGTTAATAATTTCTGCAGTCACAGTGTACATGTGCACATATGAACATGCACACTTACGGATTAGACCATCCTTCTCAAACAGTCAAGAGCAAACTTCACCAATGTTTACCAAAATTGATGCACTAATTTTTTTCCTACTTGCCATTCCAGCTAAAACATAGTTGGGGGTTCCCAAAGTCTGTTTTTTTTGGTGTTTTTGTTGTTGTTGGTGGTGTGTTTTGTTTCGTTTTGTTGTTTGGGTTTTTTGTTTGTTGTTTTTTTTTTAAGAAAAAAATCTGTCTGTGAATTGGATTAGAGAGAAAAAAAATGCTTTCCAAAGAAGAGAACAGTGAGTGTCCTGTGATGCTTACTGTTATTGGCAACAGTTAGAAGTCTCACACTGAGAATTAGCCTTCCTGGTTTCAGCAGTGAATATAGTGGCATGCTAGGGTACCAGAAGAACATGACATTCATGGTCTAAGATAAAGCCACATAAATAACAGTACTAGAAATGCCTTGTTTACTTGAGCTTTAAGTTCCAAGGAAGCTAGGGTGAAAGTAGGTGCATATCATGGAAGTAGTGCATGACTTATAAATTTTTGTCCCATCTGGAAATCAAATAGCCAACACTAGTCTTTAATATATTTAGGAATTTAACTGCCATTAAATTATGATGTAAAGAAGAAACAGTAATGAAGAATCCCCATCCATCTGAATCAGTGTCCTTCACATTTGTAAAACTGGCATAGCTGGCCCAGATTTAAGTATACATTTGTAAGAGCAATGTAAATAAGGTAATACTGCATCAGAATGAAGGATCCGTATACTGTGCTAATGTCTCAGAATGGGCAGTACTTCTCAAGCAGCAGGCTCTGCAGTACTCAATGAAAAAGATGTTGAGCTGCTCACCAACTGGCAGGTAAAAGACCAAGAGACTTTAATCTACAATAAATTAATTTGTATGCTCTTTTAAAGGAAACACACTGTAATTTGTTGCAAAACTGAACATGGAATCACTAAGGAATCATATTATGAAGCAGAAGAAAGTTCATTGTTCTTTTATTGCAATATTAAGTAGTGGTGACTTAGAAGGAAAATCTTATGATAGAATTAGTCTTTGATGGGACAGAGATGACCAAAGGTATCCAATATCTGTGTAACGAGGGCCTCTTAAAAACTGACTTGTGTTTTTATGTGGGTATTGCAGCAGAACTATGTCACAGAACAGGATTTGGGCAACACTGTCCCAGGGTTTCCCACTCTGGGAAGAGAAAAAGCTGATTAATAGTACCCAGGTTTTGTGTTTTGTCACAAAGCTGTGAATAGAGATATTCTATGCCTTATCCAAAAAATAATACTAAACATTGCAAATTAATATTCTTGACAAAATATTCTGAAATGTACTTTGTCCTCTTGGTTTCTAAAATTTTTAAAATGATAATTAAGAATGTAATATTTTATAAATAGTTCTCTATTTCCTTGGATGTAAAAATTTCATTTTGAGAATTTTCAATTTGATATAAATGCACTGATTATAATTTAAATATCAATTATTAATGTTGTAGACATAATAGAACAGACATTTAAACTATGTTTGGCACAAGTGTTAAAAGAATATCTGAACTCTATCACAAATCAAATCAGTGACCTTCATCCTATGTATAATAAAGAAATAAAAGTGCTTTCAGGCTCAAATGGCTAAATGAAAATCAAGAAATGATTACTGCAGACATCCCAGTAGTTGCATGACTCAGTGATTTATCCAGATTCAAGCCAAGGAGACACACAGTAAAACTCATCTGCTCCAATAATACATTAAAATTACAGTTTTGCTACCAAAGGAAGCAGCTTTCTCTGATGTTCTATAGATGACACTGTGAAATAATATTGATAGCAAGAAAAAGAGATTAAAACATGAAAAACTTAAGATAAGGAAATGCAGCATTGTAGTTACCTGCATTTGCAAGACCATATTATAAAATTAAACTCCCTGTTAAAAAAAAAGACAAGACCTAGGCATCCTGCCTAAAATGAACTTGATTACACTAGGTTTTGAAGCAGAATAAGCTGTAGCTGTCTCTAAACTATAACTTTCTGCAAGCTTTAAGTCCAGGGTCAGGCACTATATTTCAATAACAGACTCTAGACTTATTCTGATTTTGCTTTTGGAATTGCACTCTACTTCTGTTGCAATTCATGATTTTTTTAACAAGTGTAAGCACTACCTCCCTCTCAGTGTTCTTACACCATGGACTTTCTATGTGTCTTCTTGGTTTTCATCCAAATTCACATTTGTTTACTTACACAGTTTTTTGACATAGTCTTTATTTATATAGTTCATTATACATATGTTTTGTAGCCCTCTTGCCATTATTAGTGAAGTCTTGTACATGTGTTGTATCTTCATTCCTCCTTACTTTGGCATGTTTGAGGAACTGCCATCTGGAAATCAAATAGCCAACACTAGCCTTTAATATATTTAGGAATTTAACTGCCATTAAATTATAATGTACAGAAGTGTGTAAGCACATTTGTCATTCTTTGTAAAAAGCAGTTGTAATAGGTACTAGAACTGAAATATAAAGATGAAACTTAATGTAGTAAATCCTTATTATAAAAAGCAAGATCATGTAGTATATGCAACATATAATTGGTTGTGTTTTGGTTTGTTGTTTTTTTTTTAATCTATTTTACATATGACTTTGAATTGGTAGAGCTTTATTCTTTGCTTTAGAACCTTGAAAAGACTGTATAAAAGAAAATATGCACTCTCCTTAGCTGTGAGCAGACAGTGCTGAAGGGTAGAGTTACGAAGGTTAGGAACACATGAGCCTAGGGATCAACGGATAGACAGAGTCCTCCCCAGATGCTGGCCATGAAGGGAAGACATGGGAAGAAAAATAAAGAAGGGACTAGTCTTCTATGATTCCTGACTTTATACCAAAACCTACATAAATATTATGGGATGGAATACTTTCTTTGGCCAGGTTTACCATATGTCTAATCTACTTCTCCCTATGGGAGGGTTATACATTCGACTTTTCTGCTCCTTTACTATATCAGGCTTCAGATTCAACAAGCAGAGGAAGGTGTCCTTGGTCTCTCTACAGTAACATAAACATTCCAGTGTTATCAGTCCACTAGCTGCAAAACTTGTGCTGCTTAAAAGGAGTCACTGAAGGAAAAAAACATCAGTAAAAAAGAAAATTGGCTTCATCCTGGCTCAAGCCAGGACACTTTTATGCAGTGTATTTTGGAAATAACATATTTCTGAGATGTCTGAGATACCTTGAAAGGAATATCTGAGAGGCTGTGTTTCCAGATGCTTTAGTTGTTACTGAATATATGTGTGGGTGAATATATACACACAGTATTTACAAATAAATTAAAACTATGTGTTTATATGCGTGCATATTATATGCATATATATTTATATGTATATCTATCAGTTAGGAAATTGGAAATTACTGCTATGGCAAGTTTTAAAAATTAATGAATCAGACCACTTCCAACAGATCAACACTTGATTGACAGTCATTAATGTCATAGCTCTTAATCACTTTAAATTATTATCAATACATATTCAAAGCAGTCAGCTCTTAACACTTATATCCTGAACTGTATATTCACTTATAACCTGTGGATATACAATACCAGAGAGATGACACTGAGTAGTTAGTGTTGATAGTTGTTGTTACCTTGGCAAAGGCAATCATGTCTGAGAGCTCCTTGATGAGAAAAGACAGAAATTTCACAGGCTGTCACCCTGCTTCTTCATCTTTCATCTCTCGCTGTTGATGCTTTAAGTTCCTCTTCCCCTATCTAGAAGAAAACGGGATGATCTCATCTGACCTTGATATAATGGATCTTATTTTTGGTACCAGGACTTGCTCTTGTTTTGCCAGACATTTTTCTTGATAATTCTGCAGTATCATTCTGGTTTCATCAGACATCTCTCCTGTTCTTTCCAGAGGATTATTTTGGGTTTCATCACACGTATTTCTTGCCTATGGTAGGTCCTTAGCTATTACCTTACAGGTTTTACTGCTTGAACATATTTTCATGCCCTGCATTTATGCAATTATACCACAAATCTTCATTTGTCCCTTTGTGGCTATGAATAGTTCATATACTTATGTTTTACTGTGTCAAAAATTCTGTTAGCATTCTTACACTGTTACAGAATTCTTATATACAGTCACATATTACCCTTCTTTGGTGTTCTTATGTCTGGGTTCAAGACAAACATATTCTTTGCTTGGTTTCAAAATCAATGTGTGTCACAGGCTCCTGCTTCAGCTATGTTTTCCTATTAAAAACTCCACTTTATAAGAAATTTGAGTTTCTATCTTAGAGATGTAGTAAGGCCTGAAGGTTTTGACTGGACGAGATGTTTGTTCATAACTGGTTTTAAAGGTCAATGAACAGGTTTTGTTTACTCTGTCTTAATATAACCTTTACTTTGTTGTATTATGAGACCAAACATAGTAGCATTGTATTAGCAGACAAGAATTATAAATGGAGCCAACCACACGAGGGATATTTACTTCTGTGGCTTCAGGGACTTGATCTGACTACAGAACAAGATATAGGCAGTGTAAGTTTTGATAAGCAAATTCAGTTCTAGAAGTTGCAAGTGTGTAAGTACAGTAAAATATATTACACATGCAAAGGAACAGAAGAAAATCCCTGCTTGCAACCTAATTTTTTTACAAAATAGTTCTTTCCCTTGACCGTTCATTGCAGACAATCCCAGCAACCTGCAATCATTCCCTGCCAGTGGCAGACTGTTCTCCAAATTATTTTATTTGTAGAAAAGTTTTTGGATGTAATTGGTTGTAACAACTTGAGCACTAGTCTTTGACATTTATCAGATTTCTTTAATGACTGAAAATTCTCCTAGCTTGAATGAACTAAACTTCAGTGTTTAACCCTTCACGGAAAACATATTCTACATACCCTACACATCCTCAGCCATATGTGATTCTTTTGAGATTACATTTCAGGCAATGTGCCTCAAAGTCAGCAAATAGTTTAAAATTAGGTCATTTAAAAAGTGTCACAATGCGGTGTTCCCTTTGTGTAGTTTGTGGTTATTGACTAATTTGTCAGTTAAGAAGTCCTGTTAGAATGTTTTGTAATTGTATCTACTTAGCTGCTTCAGCTAACGTGCGTCATACCATTAAAAAGTGTTTCTATCCACCTCTTTATCCTATGTTCCAATCTGTTGATTAATTTACTGAATAGAACTCAGTCCTTCTAGGAGCAACTGAACTAATAGCTTCTGTTCAACTTACTCCTCTGTTAGCAGATGCTTTTTACCTTATTGAAGACATACATGGAAGGGTGATCTGTAAGAATGATTGAAATCAACTTGGTCCTTTAGCAAGTATCTCAACTTTCCAGCATCCTTCATTAGAAAAAATCATGTGTTAGGTCATGACAAAGCAACTGTCTGTCAGGGTACATGACAGTCCCAAGTGTACACACGTCATATTGTCTGACTACCAAAAGGATGCTGCTGGGGTGCAGCACTGCAGCTTTGTTATTTCAACTGGATGAACTCCTCTCAGTGCACAGCCCTCCTCTTCACATCTCGCAATGCAATGTGCTTAGTCCTTCTCTACTCACTTGCCTTCTTTTTTCTCTGTCAGTTTGGGACATCTTATGCAAAATAAAAATGCCAGCTCTTTCTGGCGCACAGGGTCATACATCAAGAGTTGTGCTACCAGAAAATGATACACATATACACGTATCATGTGGAGAAAGGAGACAAAAGATCCAGGGGAAGGAATCAGTCTCAGATTTTCTGAGGACATCTTACTGTTAACCACTGATCCTTAACTGTAGTGTATAAGAAACTTGTATTTGCAGTCAGAAAAATATGCTTCAGGTAAAAATAAAGCAAAAATACTCATGAATTCAAGGCCAGATTCATATTTCATTTCCAAATAAACAGAGATGACAGCATCAAACTCCTGGTTGCATATTTGAATACTATACTGAATACCAAAAGCAGTGTTTCATGGGCCAGATAAATAATAGAATCTATCCATAGTGACTTCAAAAAATGGTCTGTGCATGACAAAGAGGTAGCAGTATATGAAAAACATACATATATTAAGTCCCTATGCCAGGAAAAAAAGGAAAAAAAAAAGATAAAAAAAGATAAAAGGAAGCTAGAAAAAATATCTTTGCCTTTTGCACTATGTTTCTACAACGGCATACTCTTCTTTTAGGTCTAGCACCCTCTGAGAGGGGGAGATAAAGTAGAGCTGTTACTATAATTTCAGATAAGGATGGCTTCATGTTTTACTTGGCTTAAAGCCTCTAAAATATTATCTAATAACATCAAATAACTTGACATTGATCTGCAACTCTTGCTGGTAGGTTTTGCCTATTAAGGATTTTATTAATGCTACTTTGAAGAAATGGGTATATCAGGAGTTAGGAAATCTATCCTACTTAACCATTTAAACACGGTATTTGGCAGAAGTTACACTGTAATTGATGGCAAATAATTTGGTAAGCACAGGCAGAACTGAGAAGTAACAGGTTATTCTTTGAATGATTATTTCCATTTTATTTGTGATACAACTCAAAATCCCATAGTTTGTATCCCTTTAAACTAGGAGATATGGAAATTAGACCTTTAAGGGGCAAAGAATTGAAATACATTTCTAATATGTTTCAGTTGTCTCAGGAATTCTACATTGTTTTTTGATGAAGGACAGTATATTTTTGTAACAGATTATTTTTTAAAACATTGCATACAAAATTATAATATGACATGCATAGATACAAATTTAAAGTAACTTTTGAGCTTATTATTGCAGTAGCACCTAAAAGATTGAGCTAAACCTGGAGTCTTGCTGCACTTCTTAAGTTTACACTATTGGAATATTGGGTTGATATTCTTTCAGTCTAGATAAATGTTTCTAGTATAAAAATACAGAGCTAATAAATATAAGAAAGAAATAAAGGCAACTGCCTTGCCCAGAGTATTGAAGAAGATGAAAAATGGGCGTATTTCCCAGTGTGCTATCTGATAATTGCCTTCCTGACAGAATTTCTCAATGAAAATCAGTGAAATGACTGCAAGGAAAGAAGGAAAAATTCATATTGATTACCTTTGAATACTTCTTGTAGACACTAAAATTAACCAGCTAGTTTTCCTAGTTGTTTTTTTTTCTTTTTTTTTTACTTTTTTCTTCTTTTTTTTTTTTTTTTAGTCAGTATGTACTAAATTTTAGAAAACCTAACTAAAAGTGTGAGACTAACCTTTTCATTGTTATCTGATTAACTTGAGCTCTAGAGCTGATGACAGGACTCTTGGGACTGGCTTGGAGACAAGGACTTGCTCCTCAGTCTACTGAAATCAATGAGTATGAAGTAATATGCAACAGACTTAGACATTTTGTGCATCAATTCTGTAGTATCTTTTAAGTAATATGTGTCTTATTCATTGCCATGGTTACACTATCTGGATCTGAACCTGAAGAAATGTAAATATAATTATTTAACAGAGAGTGTGACAATTTCCTTATAGTAAAGAAATGGGGACGCAGGAAAGCACTGGAACAGGCTGCCTAGGGAATCTCCTCTGGAGACATTCAAAAGCTGCCTGCATGTACTCCTGTGTAATGTGCTCTAGGGGATCTTGTTTCAGCGGGGTAGTTCAACTAGATGATCTCTACAGGTCCCTTCTAACTCTGAAAATTCTGTGATTCTGTGAAATAAAAAGACCAACCCTTGGTTTTAGTTACTACAGATTGGAAAGTTCTCCAGATCTGAGAGCAAAGTCTCCTCTGCTGGTGTTTGGATTCCTTGAACTGAACCAGTGAGAGGAATATAAAACACACATTTACACACTTTATAAGTTTTCAAGCAGAGCAACAAAAATGCATTTCCTGCTAAAATGAACCAGTCCATCAAGTGGAAAAAAGCTTTTAGGCAGAAATTGAAAGAAATGTCAGAAACCTGATAGTTTATTTGCCTATTAATTCTTCCCTCTAGAGCTGATAATATTAAATTAAAAGAAGTAAAAAAAACTGGAAGTGAAGTCTCATGGATGGTGATTTTACTTTTTGTCTGATGGTATGTCAGCTGCTTAGGGAAGACTAATTTATATTTTAAATAGTGTAGATTATTTCCTCCTAAAAGAGGAGAGAGACAAAATAGGAGGAACTGGTAGAATAGCAAAAAAAAAAAAAAAAAAAAAAAAGAAGAAAAAAAAGAAGAAGAAAAAAAAGAAGAAAAGCAGAATCAGTCATCAGACTTCTTCACAAAGTAATATTTAGTATCTCTCTGCTTTGTAACAATGGTACCATTTGGGGTGTGTAGGCTCCACTTCAGAGTGGAGGAGCTGGAACTCCTCAAGACTAGCAAAGTGGTGTACATTAATGCCGAGAATCACAGTCTATACACTGTCCCTCAGAGGAAGAGTGTCACATCCGTAACAGGTGGATAGTTGTCAGATTTTATAACCATGTTGGTTTGCAAGCCTGTTGAACCAAAAAATAAAAGTAGAGTATAAGACTCCACTATATGACCTAACTTACAGTTTGTGACATGAAGAGGGCATATGTTTAGGGTTTTCCAGACTTGTTTCTGAGGGTCAGTTTGTTGCTAGTTTCTCTAATTAGTAAGAACAATCGAACTACAGCTGACCTAATGTACAACTCTGTAGTATTTTGTAACCATGCCTCCTAAGTTATCTATCAGCTCGCAGACTTGCTGATCTATTTATCTGTATTCTTTTTAACAAAATTCATGCTGTTTGACAAAGAGTAATAAATATTAAGCTCTAAGATCACATGGTGTCATGTAAGATCTAACTTTAAGAGTGCTTTACAATCACAGTTCAAATAAGGATATACCATAGCAAACACTTTTATGACACATAAATAAGACGTGGTAGTCATTTACAGAGGAAAGTTGTTTATAATAATAATCTGAATAGTTCATCTCAATGTATCAGAAAGCATCACTCATCTTCCTGTGCATGTCAGCAGATGTTTGACAGATCAGCATCTCCACTCATTTTCCTGTAGCATTACTCAGAGATGGATGATGAATAGTTTCTCTCAGAAACATCAGAGACTTGAAGAGATAAAGAATATATCTGCTTCTCTTCAATATCTCCATGACACAATGAGAGGAACAGTACCATCCTATCGGATTAGATTTCAATAATTACTTTATTAAAATGTACATTTTTAAAAGTTCATTCACTGATTTACCTGTCATTACTGTTAATAAAGTCTAAATGACAACTGGAGCCCTGGTCAGCCTTCAAGAACTGTATGTCAAGTAGACATCAGCTTCCAAAAAAGATGTCTAGCTCTACCCAGGAGCATGCACAGATCTCTAGATCTTGTTAATAATTTTTATTTGACAAAACACTGCTGATTTCTTCTGCCTTTCCTAGGACTTAACGCTGTTTTCCAGATATGTCTTATTTTGATTACAGAATCACAGAATCAGAATCAGAATTGTAATGGATGGGAAAGACCTTTAAGACCACCTAGTCCAACTGTCCACCCAGGGGAAGGAAAAAAAAAAGGAAAACCACAACCACACACCCCACTAAACCACCACCAACATGCAATCCAGAAAAAAACCCGCCATGCCTACTAGAGCATGCCCTGAAGTGCCACATCTACACGTTTCTTGAATACCTCCAGGGGTGGTAGGTAGGAAATGTTGCTTGCAAAGTCAAAGTAAGAGTTTTTTCCATACACTACATAATGATGGTCAAGTGTTTAAGCAAAGCTCTGGGAGCATGTACTTCAAAGTTATCTAGCTAAAAGTTATATGTTGCAGTGTTTTGGTACTTTCATGACTGTACCTTGAGGTTTAAAGCACAGAGCAGTATAAAATTCTGAGATCTATTCTTGACCAAGTTTATAATCAACTGCCTGGGTTGGGAGGGCATGCCAATTTATTTTATGTTTTTTAAATATATTTGCTGGATTTGTTTTGTTCAGTTCTGGTCTTTATTAGATCATTTTGTTAAATTGTCTTTCTGAATTCCCTTGGCCTTAACAAACAACTGCCCTTCTTAAAATATATTTCCAGTGTTATGGATATTGCATCTTCTCCCTGCTGTGTTGTATTGAATTGTTTTGTTTTGTTGGGGTTTTTTTTGTTTACCAATGGTTTACATTAATTCAAAGACTCCCTTCCCTCCAGCAACTGAAATGAAGCAGCACACCAGCTGAGATACATTGTTGTATATGTACACACATACATACATACATACATACATATAGATATAGATATAGATGTTTGAAATCCACACTTTAAATCAATAAGGAAGGAGTAGAACTAAGGGTGATGGTTATCTAGCTTAATACTGCATCATGAGAAAACTAAGTCTTAAAACATTTATTCCAATATCAGTCTACGGTCTGAAGATGATTGTTTATCACTAACAGTACCTGATTACTTGCTGTGAATAAAGTACCTAAGAAAATGAGGCTTACTAATATGAACAAGTAGAATGTGTCTCGAAGTGAGAAGTCTAGCCTGGAAGTATCCATAATTCACCTTTGCAAATAACTCTGGTACCAGTGCCCAAGAAAATGGAAGAGCTGGAAAATGTGACTTCCCCTTTCTCCTTGCTGCTCCAAGTTGAAAACAAAATGCTAGTTGACTATATAGACCTGACCCATTCATTGTTCAGATTGGTACCAGGGGAATCTCACAGAAGGTCTGTGCCCAGTGCCCTTTTTTCAGGTATGTACTTGGGCGCATCTTTTTTTCATGAATTTTATTCCCAGGCCATAGGAATCCTCTACTCTGATGGGCAAGAAACCCAACAGCCTTGGCAAAAACTTGCCTTGACTCACCATGAACCTCCTGATTCTGATCAAACACAAAAAAAGGAAAGTATAGAAAAAGTGCTATATCTGAGTCAGTTATATGTATTAATAAAGATAAAATGTTCAAATAAAAATACTCTTCTGTTATGGATTAGATGCTCTATGGTCCTGAAAACTACTTCATCATGCTTTAGGCTTGATGATTTTGCAGAAATGGTTTTGCTAGTAAAGCATTGAGCAAATTTCACCTTGCTTTTGCAACAGAGCATTGGCTGTATATGATGTGAATTAGCACATTCTTGTACACAGTTGGTCCACTATAATGTAAGAAAAAGACACAACTATATGGCAAAATGGTGTTATTAAAAAACCTGATTGCATAACAGCACAGTACATCATAATAGTGTTTGCCTTTATGCTTGAATAAATGCAAATTAGATAATAATGCTTTATATTAATGATACACTGATTAATACTTTATTACAATAAAACCTCTATGAAAGTGTATATGACATTTCCATTAATAACAATTGAATTTGTTATTATAGCTATTATTATAATGAACAGCAAATCAAATTACTAGTGATAGAACACTTAAATTATATTGCTACTGCTTCAGGAAAAATATAATTTTAGCTCTCAAAACTTGCCCTAAGAAACATTGTTATATGAGTTATTATGCTTTAATAGCCAGAAATATTTTTTAAAAGAATGTTGTACTATCATGGTATCTTTTAGTCCTGAATTTAAATCTTACATAATTTTATTGACACAAATTCATCTTACTTATTGGTAAATACAGAAAATTATTTTAAGATCTATACAATATTTTAGTAAAATATATATTGACCAGCAACAAAATCTGTTTCAAAGACTTTCCTACAGTCCTACATTTAATTGCTATTACTGCAAATGGCAGCCAAAGTATGAGATAAAGTAAAAAATTTGCTCTGCTCATAATTTGACCTCAACTAAACAGTTTAGAAATATTTCATATTAAAAATCTCTTTGAGCTATCTATGCAGTGTGCATTTCTATTAATGAACTTTTTAGTGTTTCTTGATGATAGTCTCAATGTCCTCATGATTCATATCAGAAGCTTGCTCATTATTCTTTCCTTTTCACTGGTAGTAGTAGGCCATTTCGCTATTCCAATCCAAATTTAATTCAAGCATTTGTAGCTATTAAAGGTAAGTTTTCATCCCATCTCGTAACTCCATATGTGAAGTACAAATTAATAGTTTATATTTAAAATGTGTTTTGCAGGGAGGAAACTTACCTATACAATGTTGTTGCAACATGTTTATATACCTGTTCCACAATACTTGTGCTAAATTACTGGGTACATAAACATCTGGGCAGTTGTAGCTACTCCAAGAAAATAGGAAGCATCTTTGTACTAATAATTAAGTTCTGAAAATTGGCTCGACAGACTCACTAAATAAATGATAATATTCTGTAACTAGGGCCTCATGCCCCAGATCTTTTAAAATTAAGCTTCATATACATTTCCTAGAGTCTTAGACCAAGGTGCTATTGAAAGATCCACAATCTGAAAGATTTTGCATGCTTAGAGGCCCTTTATGGGCACTGTTCTGGAGCATTTTCTTTAAATGGCATTTATTCACTTCTCTGAATGTGAAATTCAGACTAATTCAGGTAAATAATTGTCATTAATTAAAAATGCAAAAGAATTTCAAAAGCCTGTTTCAAGAAATAGCCAATGGAGAGCACAGAGCAGTTTTCTCCTTCCCTGAAACGGAATGTTTCTTTTGAAAGTCACCTAGTATAGCCAAGTCTTGATTTTAAAATACTCTCTAGAAAAGCCTCTGCAGACATTACTTGCACTAACTGCTACCATTTTAGACTCTGTGAATCACCTGGGAAACGTGTTCATCTCACCATTGTACAATCTGCAGAGATTTCATTTGGAAAGAGTCCTGCTGAGGTGGTGTTGTTTTCTTTCTTTAATAGCTGCATGAAGCAGAGACAAGCTATATCTGTTCAACAATGGCCTATCAGGAGAAGGCAAGTCTGATTTGAGGCATCAGAGTTCTGATGAAGGAAGAGGAGATTAATTGATCTCATCTTGAGTTAAACTTCCTAGCATAGACAGACTGAATTCTTGGCTTTACTGGCAACACTAAAGTGAATGTTGTTCACTTTGCTAAACATACAAGGCTTTTGTGCTTGTCATTGGGCAGATAAATTGAAAACTATTATAGAGAAACTGAAATACAGAGTTCTCAAATAGATGTGTTTAGAACACACAACCAAAACAATGCCTGTACATTCCTAAATAAAATAATAAGATCACAACACATTCATTTGCAGAAGAAGCAACAACATACTGTTTTCCCTGGTCCTTCAGAAAGAAGACTGTTGTGTATTTATAGCATACTTCCAGATTACAATTAACACTTGCTCACTGACTGAATGTGAGATTTTAAGATTATGAAGTGATTCAAATTGAAGTTTAATGTGTATAGGAGAATGATTTACTATAAATATACAATTTTAAAGGATACTTTAATTAACTATATACTTGCTTTGCTTCTGATCTCTGTCTCTCTTTGGGCCATCCTCTTCACAGTTTTCTCATTTATAAAAGAATGATATTTTTAATGCCTTTCTGCTAACTGACAAATCTTGGGTATGCTTATATATTGTTGCTGATAATTGTAAAGAAAACCTTATACCAGTTCCAGTCGTGGATGATTTTACTATATATCTCTTTCCTAGTTTGTGTTGAAATATTTTTTTCTGGATTAATTTTTCCTTTTTTTTTTTTTTTTTCCCCCTCTATTATTTGTTTTTCCAAAATGATGACAAGGTAGACTTGGTCTGAGTTGAATAAATTAAATTTAATTTAATTTAAATTAAGAGAAGGTCAGATTTAGTTGCCAAAAAGGATGTTCTTAGATAAAAAGTGTTAATAGAATAAAATTTCCTAGAAAAAAAAATCCTAACATGAACAGACTACTTGCCACGTTACAAATTAAGTTCACGGCAATAAAGAATTTTCATTTTATGTTGTTATCACAGAATAGTTTCAGTTGGAAGGGACCTTACAGATCATCAAGTTCCACCACCCTGCATGGGCAGGGACACCTCCCACTAGATCAGGTTGCTCAGAGCCCCATCTAGCCTGGCCTTGAACACTTCCAGGGATAGGGCAGCCACAACTTCCCTGGGCAACCTGTCCCAATGTCTCAACACCCTCACACTAACGAATTTCCTCCTAATGTCTAACCTAAATCTCCCTGAATAATAAAGAAGTTGAGCAAAGTGACCTTGGTCTCTCAGTAGTAACTATAAACATTCAAGCTTTATCAGTCCATTGCCTGGAAAACTTGCTGTTAGAGCAAGTGTGCTGCTTAAAACAGGGTTCACTGAAGAAAAAAAACCAACAAAAACAACAGTAAAAAGAATATTGCCTTAATCCTGGCTCAAACTAGGACAGAAATGTGCACATAGGCTGTTCTAACTATAAGTTTATCATGGGAAGTTTTTCCTTCTGCTATGTTTTTATGACATTTTTATTATTCCTTTTAACTATTATTACATGTTCTCATTGACTGCTCTTTGCCTTGTCTTCCTAAATCAGTTCTTCACAAGTTTAATAATTTTCATTATTTTTCTCTGAACCCTGTCTACCTTGGTTGCATCCTTCTTGAACTGTGGCAATTCCTGCTTGGTTGCATACCTGCCAGTGCTGAAATAGCACAAAACAGCATGTCACATGCCTCATGGACAAAAATCCAGTTCACACATTCCAGAATGTGCTTCCCTTTATGATAATTATGTGACACTATTCATTCATGCTCAGTTTGTGATCTATTAAATGCTTGGGTCCTTTTCAACAGTGATTATATAAAATAATTTGTTTCTCATCCTGTATTTATGGCAGTTATTTTTGCTGAGTACATACCTTGTAATTTATCCATACTAAAGTGCATTTTGATCTGTGTTGTTTCTCCAATTGACTATGATCATGTCAAATTCTAAGCCTGGCCTCTGTCATACTTGCAAACAATCCCAGCCTGCTATCAATTGCACATTCTGTCTTCTTACCCTTAATTTTTACCAAAATTATGAAAAATAAAATAAAAAAAAGTATTTAAAACTAAATTAATATAGAATTGCATATGACATCCTGATATTGAAACTGGAGTGATATTGATTCTATGGATAGACCACACATTGGGTAAAGAACTGGCTGGATGGTCGCACTCAAAGAGTGGTGATCAGTGGCTCGGTGTCCAGATGGAGACCTGTGATGACAGGTGTTCCCCAAGTGTTGCTACTCAGATCAGTGCTATTTAACACCTTTGTTGGTGACAGACAGTGGCATTGAGTGTACCCTCAGCAAATTTGCTGACGACACCAAAGCGTGGGGTGAGGTTGACACACTGGAAGGGATGGATGCCTTCCAGAGGGACCTTGACAAGCTTGAGAAGTGGGCTTGTGCAAACTGCATGAAATTCAAAAAGGCCAAGTGCTAGTTTCTGCACCTGCATCAGGGCTATCCCAAACAAATATACAGGTTGAGTGGGGTATGTATTGAAAACTGTCGAGAGGAGAAGGACTAGGGGGTGATAGTGGACAAGAAGCTCAACATGAGCCAGTGATGTGTGCTTGCAGCCCAGAATGCCAGCTGAATCCTGGGCTGCATCAAAATAAATACAGCCAGCAGGTCAAGGGAGGTGATTTTCCTCCTTTACTCATCTCTTGTGAGTCCTGGAGACTACTTCACCTGGAGTACTGTATCCATGTCTCGAGATTCAAAAGTAAGAAGGACATGGAGCTCCTGGAGACAGTCCAGAGGAGGGCCACAAAGATGATCAGAGGTCTGAAGCACCTCTCCTATGAAGACACGCTGAGGCAGTCATGGGTTTTCAGCCTGGAGAAGAGAAGGCTCTGGGGAGACCTCATAGTAGCTTTCCATTCCCTGAAGGGGGCCTACGTGAAAGCTAGGGAGGGACCTTTTAATGAGGGCTTGTAGTGAGAGGACAAGGAGTAATGGATTAAAACTGGAAGGAAGTAGATCTAGGTTAGTCATTAGGAAGAAATCCTTAAGTGTGAGGGTGGTGAGACACTGGAACAGGTTTCCTAGGGAAGTTGTGGATGCTTCCTCTTTTGAGCAACCTGATCTGGTGGAAGGTGTCCCTGCCCATGCGGAGGGGTTGGAACTCGATAATCTTTGATATTCCTTCCAACTCAGACTATTGTATGATTCTATGTATTTACATAGCTGTGGGGTTTTGATAGGGGAAAAAAAAAAAAAAAATCACACTTTGATTTTCATTTTTCAATCAGACATTCAGCAAACATTCTGTCTTGACCATGTTTCCTTGGCATGTGACCTGAGACAATGTCAGAAATTTTAGTTATGCCAAATTATTTACAAATTCTCCACAACACCCAATGCCAATTTCCCAGTTGTAGAAGCAAGTAGATTATCTTCATGAGCCTAGATCACAAATCTAAACTGGTCTGTATTTTTCTCCTTGTTATCTTCTAGGTGGTTATTAAACACTTGTTTTAATTCAACATTTTTCTGGGAATAGAAGAAAACCTGACTGGAACACATTTTCTTCTTTTTTTCACTCTTCCTGCGCTCCCACTTACACAGTGGGCACTGTCTTTGCGCTTCTGGATTTTTCCATTTTCTATAAACTCTCAAAGACAAGTACAAATGGTTGTGGGATTACTCCAGCCAATTTTCAGACTGTGATATAGTGAATTTCATCACACCCAGCCAACTTGAAAACATCTGTCTTACCTACTCTTTAATACATTCTATTTCAACGGTAAGAAAAATCTTAGTCTTTGTCATTGCAAGATATTGTTCTAAATGTCTGGTAGCAGTGAACCTAGAAGCAGAAATGGTTTCAAGCTGTTCTGTGTCTTTGGGATGAGGAACTTACATCACCAAGTAGGAGATTAAGTCTTTTGTCTTCCCTTTATAAGTTTTTCTTTTATTAGTTATGTAATTACAGGCAACGGTTTTAATAACTCCTGAATTATTGCATTCATAGATACTTAAAGCACAAATATTTACCTATCTCATATATTTATAATATTCAATCTATCTATAGATTTCAGTCACCTGGACTACCTCTGCAGCTAGAAGAAAAGTATCATTGTCTCTTCATAAGAAAGGTGAGTAGAATTCTTTTCTGGAGATACTCTTCCTTAGCCATTGTCTTCCAACTCTGATTAGACTTACTCACTCTTACAGCTCAGTTTAGGTAAGATGTATCCCAAACAGAATGTTTCATATTTCTTTCCCCCTGTATAATTCTTTGTTTTTCGAGTGTGTCAATTTTTGTTCATATAGGCTTCTGCTAATATTCTGCATCATAAACCTAGTATAATTTTGTGTGTGTGTGTGCATATGTTTTGGTTTTGAGGGAATTCAAGTAATCATAATTAGGATTATATCATTTCTTCTAATGATTTATCATATTATGACCTTATCATGATGATGTTTTCTTATCTTTCTTGCTTTTTCTCCTCCGTTTTACAATGAAAATATCTACACTTCTGCCATTACAATTCTCTGAATTCCATTTTTGTAATCTGCTTACCAATTCTCTGAGCTCATGCATGCCTTTTTAAAGAAACGTTTCCATCTCAATCCCTGTAAGTGTTCAAGACCAGGTTGGATGGGGCTCTGAGCAACCTGATCTAGTCGGAGGTGTCCCTGCTCGTACAGAGAGGTTAGAACTGGATGATCTTTAAGGTCCTTTCCAACTCAAACCCTACTATGATTCTGTTTCTATGATTTCTCTCTTTCCTCCCTCCTTCCTTCTTTCCCTCCCTGTCTCCCTCCCTCCCTTCCTCCCTCCTTTTCCTTTCTTCTATTCCTTTCTTATCTTCTTACTTCCCTACTTCCTACTTCCCTCTCTCCCTCCTGCCCTTCCTTCCATCATTCTTCACTCTCTTCTCTTCTTCCTGATATTTTTTCTAGGGTTTTTTTCATAGTCAGACAGTCCCAAGTTCCTTTCCATCATCATATTCCCAAATATTTCCTGACGGCTGGTAACTGAAACTTGAAGCATCTCCCCCATCTAATTGCTTTTGTAACAACTCTGTTCCCAGAACACTCCCAGGATAGATTCACAATTATTTTTTTTTTCCTGCAGAAAATTTATTCCCATTAGTTGACAGGGTACCACAGCTGTACTGTGCTTAGTAACCCACAAGTGATCAGAGTTGCTCCAAGCCGATATTACTATGACTCCAGAACCTTCTCATGATGTTGAAGATTGTATTTTAGGAGGTTTGATTTTCACTTAAAGACAATCAGCCACTGAACTAAGTTATAAATATTAATATAATCAAACTGGTGAACATACTTGGCTCCTGCTATTGAGTCACTAGTGGACTGGGGCTACTGCATTTGTTTTGGACTCTCCTTCTCAATTTTCTTCTTGTTATGACATCCCAAGTGCAATGAAAAAACCCCAAACAATAAACTGTGCCAAACCAGATAATTCTTATAGAAAGATTTGCCATAGAGCAGGAGCTGTGGAAGCTCTTCAAGAAATTGAATAACATGAGGCTAGTCAAACAGTAATTAGCTATAATTGGTTCCCACACACATTGTGACTTTGTTGCCTAGAACTAAGCGGCACTAAGTATGTTTCCCCACTTCTGCAGTCTTCTAAAACAGAATCAAAGAGATTGATTCTAAACTAATATTTATAAGATAAAATTACACAAGGACATCACGATGAACATATCGAACAAGGAGCAAATGTTTTCCTGCTGGTTTAATAGGAATTTTGAAACAGGAATTGTATATACTTAATCCAATTGTAGTTATGAACGTACATCACAAAAGCCTGTAAACCCCCAGCATTGACTCTGTAAGATAATAAGGTCCCATTTATTGCAGAGTTCTTCATTAAGAATTAATAGCTGAGAAAAGAAGCATTCTTCAAAAGCCATTAGAGGAATCATTTCCATGCTGTTTTCTCAGCCTTTCATGAGCCCCTAGAACATCTTAAAAACATACTTAGAAACTAGATTACTGAATACAGGTTATTTACTGTAGAAACAGATGCACCATGAATTGCAGTTTTATTAAAAAAAAAACACCAACCAAACAAAAAATCCAAATAAAACCAACCAACCAACCAAAAAAACACCCACAAACCTCTATCTAAATATTATTAATTGAACAAATGATGAATAAATGGATAAATAAGGTTATGATATTAAAGAATTTTTTTAATTAAAAAAGTCCAGTTTTACTCAGACAAAAAATATGCTTTTGTTCCTTTCCAGAACACTGAGTGAATCTATAGCTTAAAGAGAAAAGAAAAAAACATGCTAAAATGTCAAGCAAAATGTTATGACTTTTTACAATTTTAGAATACCATTGAAATAAATGTCTAAGATAAATATTTGTCAGTGAAATAATAACTAAAACCCCCAAAATTCTCAAGTATTTTTCCTTCTGTATCAAGTATTTTTTAGTTTTTCCCTCTTGAAATGGTGTAAGAGGTCAAAATTAATACACATTTCTGCAGATTCTTTTGATAGTTATGTGCATTTCTCACCAAAGCAAACTTCATTATAATACTTTGAGCTACATTAAGTTCTCAACTTGCCTCATACAAACAGCTCTTGTCCTCTGCCAGTCCTCCTTGCAGTGCTTGGTCAAATAGGCAAACTTTTTGAAACCCAAGCCTCAGATAAAACAGAAATAGTCCAGAACAGTTATTTATGCCTCACTCCTCGGTAGAAAACAGTGGCATTTTAGATTTCTTCTTTGACTCAGATCAAAGAGCTAATTTGTGCTCTCCCCTGGTTTAATAGAGCACCTTAACCTCTTCGATGTCAGGCATCCCAAGACATGGCATGCTCAGTTGTGGCTGGTGAAATTTTCTTGTTTGTACCCATGAACAGATTGATACTGCTTTGTTGTGATTGTGAACATCACTGTGGTGAAAAATATCTTCTAGTCTGAGTTAGGTATAAGATTGCAGTTCATATACTTGTACTGTAGTGTTGGATAAAGGGAACATAAATGGTGGGTTTTGGTGGCTTTTATTTGGATGTTGTTTGTTTGTTTGTTTATTTGTTTGTTTTTCCTTTTTTCTTTCTTTTCTTTCCTGAAAAAGGTGATTTGACTGACACATACTGTTTGGTTCATGACTGGCTTTCTGACTCTGATGCTTGTGTAGTGAGTGATATGTATTTAATTTGATGTCTAGGTGCTTGATGACCAGGAGACAGGGACATTTCACTCAAGGTGTGTCTTTGAAAAAGCAATTTTTTGTTCAGTGAGATCAAAACTCCTGTAAATCTTGTTCAGATGGGCTACTGCTCCCTGTAACATTGGGTAGGGTGTGAAAAAGGAATGCAGGGTTGGTAAATTTCAGCCATGCCAAGATGTAAAAAACCTAGTTACTACAGTGTTAATTCCTCCCTTGATCATTCTATTCAGCTTCAAGCATTTATATATTTACAGACTTAAACCTGTATGTGTATTTATGTGTATATATTTTCTCAATAAAACTGTTCAGCAACATTTGCAGTGGTTTTTTTTGTCTTTGATGTTTTTTTTTTTCAACAACAATACAATAAACAATTTAAAAATAGTTGGTTTTTACATTTACATTATCATTACCCATCAGAAACTCACAGATAGGCAAAGTTATCCTAGGCTAAAAGTGCTTCATAGATAATTGTCAAATAACCAGATACCCCACAGGCAGTAGTGAGAAAAATTAGTTTTTGGGACGTCACATGCTTGCAAAAGCGTGCAGTGTCAAACTTACAAACAGGGAAAAACCTTCTTAAGTGTTGTTTACCTTTATTACAACACCAGTTTCCATCCTTTTATTTCAAGATAGTTTTTGAACTTATTCTTTCAGGATGTTTTAAAAAAAAATTCTTGAACCTTAGCTGTATGTCTCTCAACTATGAAGAAAGATTTTAATGAAAAATATCAGAATTGGAAAGTATGATTGTACTGGAGGTACGAAAGTGAAAAGAAAAAAAGTATTATATCAAATAGATTTTAGGTACTGAACATTATTGCTCAACACCCTGTAGTCAAAGACAGCTATTTTGAATTTATGATGTTCTTAAAATTTCCTGTGCAACATCGTCAGTGTCTGTTTAACATTTCTGACCTGTGAAACAGCTATTTCACAAAATCCATTTACTTCTTAGAACTTCATTCCTCTCTGTCTTGTTTTTTTCCTTTTTAGTATTGAAATGAGAAGGAATAGATGATGGGAGGGAAACTATGAAAATAGCAGAGGGAAAAGGCAGAAATAAAAGAATGGATATATAATGAGGAAGGAAGCAGATGGAAGAGGAAAATTGCCAGTTTTTTACAAGTCATTGCATGCAGTCATTACATGCTTCTTTGAGTAAACAGTGTAAGAGCAATAGGATATAGAAATATGTTTTCTTGAGCAACTTTTAATGATGAGAATGATGTTTTTGGAATGTTTTTTAAAGTTCAATTGTGCACCCTTTCAGTAAGTGACTATGCTCAACATTAATATTATTTAGCAAACTAGTGTGAAAAGGCTGCTTCTACTTAACACCAACTATAAGAAAAAGGAAAGGATAGCAGGCAAACATAACAGTCAAAAGTGTGAACACAAGCAGACAAGCTCTACAATTTGTAAGGATAAATTTTCTATAAACTGCAACTCTGTATCTAAGTTTTTCAAGACAAAATTTCAAACTTTATGGTTTATTGATTAAGAACTGGTTCCTCATTAAGGCAGCACAAGTGAAGAAGACAGCATACAGAGGCTGGTGACTGATCAAAATTTAAAAATAAAAAATAAAAATTTGTTCTTTAGTCACCTTTGTTTTTGTTGACTAGAAGTCTTTTTGGATAGTGGCCCTCTATTTAAGCATAGAGTTTACACTAGAACAAAGAAGAGTATGTGCTGCTTGCAGTCTCATTTTCATTTTGTTGGTCCTTTAGATACTGAATATTTTTAACCTTCCCCACAGAGTATTTTTTCTTTAATTACTGCTTACAATGTATTATATTTTTTGAAAGATATCAAACACCTGTTTTTTGTAGTCCATGACTATGTCTTCCAGTACTATGAGATGATGCAACCATACAGAAATACTGCCCAAAACCAGCTAGTATGCACAATTTATTAATTTTAAAAGAGTCATAGAGTCATAGAATCATAGAATTATTATGGTTGGAAGGGACCTTAAATATCATTGGATTCCAATCTCCCTGCTATGAGCAGGGACACCGCACGCTACACCAGGCTGAACAAGGCCTCATGCAATCTGGCCTTGAACACCCCCAGGGAGGGGCCATCAAAAACATCCCTTAGCAGCCCATTCCAGTACCTTATTCCCCTCATGGTGAAGAATTGCTATCTAATAACTAACCTAAATGTACCCTCTTTCAGTTTGAAACCATTAGCCTTCATCCTATAACTGCCCTCTGTAGTGAAAAGCCCCTTCCCAGCTCTTCTATAGGCCCCCTTCAGGTACTGGAAGGCTGCTGAAGAGTCTCCCTGAAGCCTTCCCTTCTCCAGGCTGAATGCCCCCAACTCTCTGAGCACGTCTTCATAGCAGAGGTGCTCCAGCCCTTTGATCATCTTTATGGCCCTTCTCTGGACCCTCTCCAACAGCTCCGTGTCTTTCCTGGGCTCCAGAGATGTACACAGTACTCCAGGTGTGACCTCACCTGAGCAGAGGGGCAGAATCACCTCCTTCAACCTGTTCGCTATGCCATTTTGATGCAGACCACGATGTGGTTAGCCCTCTGGGCTGCAAGAGCAAACTGGTGGCTCATGTCCAGCTTCTTACCTTACTACCACCCCCAAGTATTTTTCCTCAGGACTGCTCTCTAGACATTTCCCTGCTGTCTGTATTTGTGCCTGAGGTTGCACCAACCTAGCTGTAGGACCTTGCAGCTGGCCTTATTGAACTTCCTGAGGTTGGCACTGGCCCACATCTCCAGCCTGACAAGGTCTCTCTGGATGGCATCCCTTCCCTCTAGGGTGTCAACAACACCACACAGCTTAGTATCCTGAGCAAACCTGATGAGGATACATTCAATCCTACTCTACATATCTCCAACAAATATGCCGAACAGCACTGGTCCCAGTACTGACCCCTGAGGAGTGCCACTTGTCACTTGCCTCCGCTTGAACACTGAACCATTGACCGCAACTCTCCGGGTGCAGCCATCCAGCCAATTACTTATCCACTGAGTGTTCCATCTGTCAAAATCTATGTCTTGCAAATTTGGAGACCAGGATGTCATGTGGGACATTATTTTAGCAACACCTCTAATGATGCCACTGACTTCCTTCAGTAGAAAATATTTTCAATCAAAATGGAATATGTTTTTTAGTAAGTGGAATGTCAAGCTGTGCTTTAAAAAACATAAACCAAATTTACTTCTGTGTCATATGTGAGGTTTATGTAAGGTGAAGAACTCTGGGGCTTAAATTGAAGCTAGTATGACAAAAAAAACCCCAAACCTAATAAATAAACAAACAAACAATAAAACAACAAAACAACACAGAGAAAGGATATGAAAACAGGTCCTTGACTTCAACTCCTCCTGGCAATTCTCTATACCATGCTTTTTTAACTTCTAATATCCAAGTTTATGATCTCAGAAAGGGTTTAGATTACGAAAATAATTCTCCCCCCCCAGTCATAAATTAGCTTTTATATTCGTATTTTCTGTATGCTAAATACTTCCTAGTAAGTTGAAACTGAAATGTCTTGCTGCTAGTAACTGAGTATATTCTCTTTCATTTACGTTTGTCTTACTGCTCTTACTTTCCACGTTTTATTTGCTTACATAGATGTTAGGCAAGAAGAAAATATTCTGTTTACTTTATTAAAGTAAAACCAGAAATAGGGGCTAAAACATCCATTCTGTCTCCAAGCTATCAAAAAGTACAGTGGCTTGCTCCAATCCCTTTTTACTCCTTTTATCTATAAACTTGTAATATTCAAGCAACTTAAAGTCTGTAGCAAAGAAACAAAAGATGAACATAATTTTACAGTGAAGCGTTGTGTTGGATAGTGATGGAAAACCAAGTGAAGATCATGAAGCATAGACATTCCCTTTTAAAAACAAGCCAGGGCAAGTGAATCAAGAGGTCTCCAGAATTCAATTCACCTGAGTCAAAACAGAGCTGCTGTCACACCATGTGAACACTTTCTTAATTACTCAGCCCTTCCAGAAGTCAACAGTTCAGTGGTGATGAAGAAGCACGATTTCCAGAGCTCCACTGGGAACTTCCAGCTCCTCAGATTTATAGGAAGTGTTCTATTAA
This sequence comes from Apus apus, assembly GCF_020740795.1. Taxonomy (NCBI): domain Eukaryota; kingdom Metazoa; phylum Chordata; class Aves; order Apodiformes; family Apodidae; genus Apus; species Apus apus. The sequence continues at coordinate 89,952,612 of NC_067282.1, read as the reverse complement.
CATTAGAATATATATAAGAAGCATTTTCCTTTAGAATTATATTGAGCCATTAAAAAGTCAACTTTCCCACTTTTGTCTTGTTGTTACAAATATCTTCTCTCAGAAGTGTATGAAGTACATGGAATAACATATATTGTTAGTACTTTTGCAGATTTCTGTATGACAGACTTTGATCCTGCAAACAGTAGGTTGATTTTTCTTGACTACCTTGCATAGAAGACTGAAAGCTTGAAGCTGCTTGAAGGTCACAGAGTGAAATAAAAAAATTCTACTGCTTAAGAAGCCATCTGAAAAGACGATTTTATGTAGATTTGGACAGGGTTTTTTTTGTTGTGGTTGTGTGTGTGTGTATGTGTGTGTGTGTGCAGATATAAGTAATTCTTTGATACAATTATGCAAATCTCTTAATGCAGACCTCAAAGTAGAAAGTGTGAGAAAAAAAAATCTCTTTCCCTTACACTCAGCAGCTATCCACAATAAAATCTCAAACTCTGGCAATTTGTTACAAATATATCTAGTGTTCAGCTCCTCAGTATTTAAGTATCATCATTTATAGAGGCTTTTTCCATCTGATGACTGTAACACTTTTTATGAATGCTAGCAACCCCAGCACTTCAAGAGTAAGGCGAGCAACATTTTTGCTCATTTTTTTGGATTATTGTGAAGGACCAAGTACTGCAATAACTATCTATCCTAAATATTAAATGTATATATTTCTTACCCACAATACTATGCCTATATATATGTGCCAATTTGTTAACTGAGCCCACTTTTATTTTCCTCTATGAGTCACTGAAAAAAAGTATCTTCCTTTGTAGTAATGCACACCTTTAAATTCTTTGTGTATGAAAAATTTTCTAAAACTTAGGTTTAGGAAAGCAATTTGGAAAGCATCTACATTTTCTAAAAAAACAGTGAACATTTTTTTATTATTATTTTGTCCTGGTTGGAGCCAGGATGAAGCCACTTTTCCTTTTACTGATTTTTTTTTTTCCTTCAGTAAGTTCTCTTTTAACTAGCAGTATATGTCCCGGCTTGGAATGTTTTTGTAGCTGCCGGGACTCCGAGGTCTCACTTTTACTCTGCCAGCTCAGACAATAAGGGGAGGTCTATGACCCCCCCTGTAGGAGGCTGAGTTAGACAGACAGCAAAACTGGCCAGAGATATTCCATTCCATATATCTATGTATGCTCAGAGGAAGGTCAGAGATCACAGAAGACAACTTCCTTCCTGCTTCTTCTTCCATTCTCCTTCATCCATGGCCAGGATCTGGGTAGGACTCTGTCCATCCATCACTGTCAACCCTTAGGCTCAAGCTCTCCTGACCCTCATCAATCTGCGCTCTCTCTGGCAGCTCTGGCACTTTTCGGGACTGTTTGCAGCTAAGGAGAGTGCTGTGGGAGTTGCTGGGGGTAGGGGGAGGCAATAGTCGTTTGCACATTCCTGAACACATTTGTATATAATTGTATATGTTTTGGTTTATCATTAGTGTTTAATTAAAGCTGTGTAGTTTAGTTTTCAGTCCAGAGAGTCTCTCTCTTATTCTCTCTGTCCTTCCCTGCCTGGGTGGGAGTGGGAGGGAATCGAGAGCATTGTTTTCGATCCTGAGTCAAATTGTGACATTTATTTTCTCGTTTTAGAGAGGAGCATATTCTGGTCAACACAGAACGTAATTTCCATAATAGCTACCTTTTTTTTTTTTTCTTATTTTGATAATTAATTTATATTAATCACTTAGGTAAGAGAAATATAAAAATAAATATAACATTTAGTCTAACAAGTAATTTTTTTTCTAAAGAATTCAGCAACAAAGTTAATAATTTTGTTTTCTGCACTATTTTCCTCTCAATAATAGTAAATCTTTTCAATTGACCTGGTAACTAGATGTCATGAACAGCTAGTTATTTCTGATTGTATTTTTAACATTAGAAAAGGAAGCCACGGTCCAAGGTTTTTTGTGAGCTGTGTGTGATTTACCCAAATGAAAAATTTGCAATAACATTGTGTATAATTTAGTGTTGGCTCTATAGGAGGAGAAATACAGGAATACCAGCTCATTCCTCAACTTGTGGACAAAGCAAACCATGCAGAAACTGAGTTACATAAATTGCATTGTGCTGCCTCTCTTTGCTGATAAGAAATTACCTGCTACAACTGGGTGAAACATTTTGGTGTGTATTACATCACTCTGACTTAGGATTTAACTATTGTTGAAATAAATAGCTTCATCATTTTTGTATACTGGGGAAAGTTGGTTATGAACAGAAAACAAAACTGTAGCTGAGTTTGCAGAAGAAAGAATTAAAACAATTTACTAGTATCTATACAATATTTCATTATTGAACTAAGAAAAAAAAAAAAAAAAAAGGAAGCTGATCATTAGCCTAATACATTCTACATAGCTTTTATTTTTTAGGATCAATAGTGTTCTTGTTCCACAGTTTTTCTTAAATTTGATTTTTCAGTTGTGTGGATACTGCTTAGTAGATACAAATATGTTTATATTGAAATCATACCTATCCCCATGTTTCCTTCTATTATGTGGAGAGATTGCTCGGGTCTTTTTGTGCTTTACCTATTCTATGTATCCCACTTATATGCTCCAAAAAATAATCTCACTCAATGTCTTTATTTTCACTGTTTTCCTTTGCTGATCCTGTCTCTTGTCCCGATATATGTTATATTCAATTTTTATGCCACAGCAACACCAGTAAATCAATGGTTCTGAAGATTTCCTCTTTTCCATCACAAGATAAGCTACTGTAACTGCTTGTCACCTAAATACCTTAGCATAACATCACTTTCTAGGAAATGAACAAAAATGAACAAAGTATGCTACTACATTGTTTTTGCTTTAAAGTACTGTTTAAATTTAGTGCACCAACTAGTGTAGTAAATTTTTAAATACATGACAGTAAATCACTGCTGGTTTTTTTGTTTTGTTTTGGTTTTGTTTTTTATAGAGAGTCACAAAGATGATTAAGGGAGTGGAACATTTCCCTTATGAGGAAAGGATGAGGGAGCTGGGTCTCTGCAGCTTGGAGGAGACTGAGGGGTGACCTCATCAATGTTTACAAATATGCTAAGGGCGAGTGTCTGGAGGATGGACTCAGGCTTTTTTTCAGGGGCAATGGGTACAAACTGGAACATAGGAGGTTCCACGTAAATGTGAGGAAAAACTTTTTTACTATGAGAGTGACAGAGCACTGGAACAGGCTGCCCAGAGAGGTTGTGGAGCCCCCTTCGCGGGAGACATTCAAAACCCACCTGATGCCTTCCTGTGTGATGTACTCTAGGTGATCCTGCTCTGGTAGGGGGGTTGGACTAGATTATCTTTTGAGGTTCCTTCCAACCCCTAAGATTCTGTGATTCTGTGATATATGTGAGAACATATTTGTACCATCTTCAACCAAAATTAAATTAGATTAAGATTTGCAGTTACCTTGCTTGCACAAGAATATGTTTGTACCTGTTCCACCATCTTTTTAGTTTGGCCTCCTCAAATTCATCTTACATTCCCCTGCGAAAAGGTTTCTGAATCACAAAAAAAACCCAAACCAAAAAAAAAAACCCCAAACCACAGAAACCAATGCACTTAGGAAATTAAACTCATTAAAATAAATAAATATTTTGTTGTGGTTAGAGGCTTAGATGTCAAAGCTTCAATTTTGACCTTGATAATACACAGAGCTTTTTCTTACACTCCAGTATCAACTCTTGCTAAAAGTACAGTATTTTCAGAGAGTGCTATGATTTCAAAGTGATAAAATGAAGACCATGTAGGAAAATTGAACTTAAAATAAATACTTCTTAGTTGATAAAATGATTGCTAATACTTAATACACAGCAATGTAGTGCTGCACACAGGTTCAGGGGGAAAAAAAGTCCTGATTTCAAATACATGTGTTACGATGGTTGCTACCATTAAGAAAAAAAGATGCATTGCAATCATACTAGCTAATTATATGAAAAATTAAGAAAATAAATAAAATTGTAAATGTGGCAAATTATGTCACTATGCCATTGAAGAGATCTAGGATGTACTTGGATCTTTAATCCTTGTGGATAATTTTGCTCTCCATGTCCCCAGAAAGTAGCTGGTGACACTAGATGTATCAAATTATGTTACTGCTGGCCTAAAGCATCCTCCCATGTAGCTGTCATTATCATCAGGTCCTGCCTAAAGAGGAATGGCAATAGGAACATGCAGTACAGCCACAATCTGCACTAGTCATTTGTATAAAATCTTTATGGCTGTAATGAGGGACAAAGCACTCTAGTCAGAGCTTTTATGGATATCTTAATAATTTTATTTTATTAACAAAATATTGTCCAGGCCCTAAATGGAACATAATGAGTAACAGAATCCATGAATGAAGAATTACATCTGCTTTCAAATGCAGGAGCAGAATCTTAAGAACATATTTTTTAACAATTGCAGTTATGATTTTGGTTTATTAACATGCAAACACCAGTTGCTGTTTGAATCTAGAAGGTATTTTAAGATTAGTATTTTCTAGTACAAATTAAACTGACTCACCTCATAAAACAAATTCTGTAACATTCTTCTTCAATATTATCATGACTGCTAGCAATGCTAGACATTGACTAAAAGTAGTTATTATGCTGTTATTTAAGCATAAATTGGAAATTACAGTTGCTTGATCATTCAAGACTGCTTTCTTCAATCACTAAAATCTTTCCAATAAGATGTATACATAAAATAATACCCCCCCACAATCTCAAGTCCAGTTATAAATATTTTTTTTCAGTATACTCTCTCTCAATTTCTTGACTGAAAAAAGGCAGCAACCAAAAACTCTAGCTTTTCAAAGTAGTTGCTATCACAGAAGATTTTTCCAGATGTAGAAGACAGCATTCAGTAGTGGTAGTCTTGGCTCCATGTAATTGCAATCAACAGAAATAGTTTTGGTAATGAAATTTGAAATATTCTGTCTTAAAGTTTTTTTCTCAAAACTCCTGCCTTATTACCTCTTGCACTTTGCATTCCACAATTCTGCTCTGTTGCTTTTTCAAGTCAGTAATTGTATATTTTAGTAGTTTCCACAAGATTGCATTCTAATCCTATCTTGTCCTACTCAAGCACTCTTTTTCATTAAAAAGGCTTCAATGGATTTAAACTAGACTGCTGAAATTATTTTAACTTCTCAAAAGGCTGGACTTGTGTCAGTTGTTTCCACAAAAAGAATTTTAAAACATGAGACAACTTCAAGTCAGCATTGCAGGAAAAAAAAATAAGGTTATTAAAATCTGAAATAATATTATGTATATTATTAATATCTTGGAAACAGAAATAGTGGTTTATATGCCTAATCTTAGGATAAAAATAATTAATACAATATACTAAGTCCCTGAGGAGAATCAAGGAAGCTGCAGTAAATGATACTGTAAAATTAAATACTGACATATTTCCTCTTGAGTCAGTATTGTGTCAGTATGCTACCACAACGTTAGAAGAATTGTGCTGCTGGGGTGGCACAGAAAATAAGGGTGAAATTAATCCTGATCTGAACGAAGTTAATTATATAAAGCAGACAAACTGCAATAGAGACAAGATTTAAGACAAAACCCAAGTATTCAATATGTCTTCTGTAATTAAATTCATTACATGTTTCTGTCACTGCAAAATTTATTTTGCAGTTAGTCTGCCTGCCTTACCCCAAAATTTCAGAAGTAACATGCAGACACATTCTAAAGAAAAACCACCAGGGTTTATATCACAGACGTCACAGACACCTCCATTAACTGTGGAGAAATAACTGTAACTATACTTCAGTAATGAAAGGATGGATCTTTTCTTTTATAGCAAGTGTCATGTAAAGTATTTCCCTCTGTCTCTTTTTCGTATTTCAGGCGCAAGTGCACATGTGCGCGCACACACACATCTTTTTTATGTTTGAGAACAGACCTGTGAATAATTGTAGGAAGTTTATTTATCATATAATTCAATTGAATGGCATATAAAACTACCTTGACTTCTCTGTGTAAAAATATAAATATCGTTAACAGGAAGACATACATTGCTCTAAAGTACCTACTCCTTCCTGTATTTTTTTTAAAATAATATATACCTGTTAAACACCAGACAGAAAGAAAACTTGTAAAAACATGCAAAAATATGGTCTCTAATAACATTTTGATAAAATAAACAAATAGTTTTTTTAACCCTTCAGAAAATACAATATAAACTTAATTTGCATTCTTGCCCGTTAGCATATGTATTCTGTGAAGTAATTATGACACAACTCCTGCTTGGAAAGGATGGATAAATTCAACATTCAATAAGCCATTTATGATAGAGTCAGTTGTTACATGATGAATTCATATACTAGGTTCTCAACATTAGCAGTAATAATGAATGTTCAAAAACTGTCATTGTATTAATTTGTTACAAACTTCTGCAGTTGATATCTGCCATAATTAATAAAAGAACATGCAGTTCCCATATGTTTTGCCATGTTTAATCCTGTATATCAGTATATTCTGTATATCAAAGCAATTGTTTACAATACAGATTCTTGTATATTATGAAAGAGGAGTGAAATGTTTTTCTTCTCTCAGAACAAGTAGAAAAAGAACAATTTGCTTATTGATTAATATGCCAAAATAGCTATCACAGAATCACAGAATCACAGAATCCTAGGGGTTGGAAGGGACCTCGAAAGATCATCTAGTCCAACCCCCCTGCCAGAGCAGGGTCACCTAGAGCACATCACACAGGAATGCGTCCAGGCGGGTCTTGAATGTCTCCAGTGAAGGAGACTCCACAACCTCTCTGGGCAACCTGTTCCAGTGCTCTGTCACTTTCACAGTAAAAAAGTTCTTCCTGATATTCACATGGAACCTCCTATGCTCCAGTTTGCATCCATTGCCCCATGTCCTATCACTGGTCACCACTGAAAAAAGCCTGGCTCCATTTTCTTGACACTCACCCTTTACCTATTTGTAAACATTGATGAGGATGCCCGTGTCTCCTCTTCCCCAAGCTCAAGAGACCCAGCTCCCTCAGCCTTTCCTCATAAGGGAGATGTTCCACTCCCTTCATCATCTTTGTGGCTCTGCGCTGGACTCCTTCCAGCAGTTCCCTGTCCTTCTTGAACTGAGGGGCCCAGAACTGGACACAATTCTCCAGATGCTGCCTCACCAATGCAGAATAGAGGGGGAGGAGAACCTCTCTTGACCTACTAACCACACCCTTTTTAATGCACCCCAGGATGCCACTGGCCTTCTTAGCCACAAGGGCACACTGCTGGCTCATGGTCATCCTCCTATCTACTAGGACCCCCAGGTCCCTTTCACCTACGCTGCTCTCCAGCAGGTCAGCCCCCAACCTGTACTGGTGCATGGCGTTTTTCTTCCCCAAATGCAAAACTCTACACTTGCCCTTGTTGAATTTCATCGGGTTTCTCCCTGCCCAACTCTCCAACATGTCTAGGTCTCGTTGAATGGCAGCACAGTCTTCTGATGTGTCAGCCACTCCTCCCAGTTTAGTGTCATCAGCAAACTTGCTGAGGGCACACTCTGTTCCCTCATCCAGGTCGTTGATGAAGATATTGAACAACACCGGTCCCAGTACCGACCCCCGAGGGACTCCACTAGTCACAGACCTCCAACTAGATTCTGCCCCATTGACTACAACTCTCTGACTTCTTCCTTTCAACCAGTTCTTGATCCAGCTCACTACCTGATCACCAAACCCATACCTGATCAACTTATCTACAAGGATGCTGTGGGAGATGGTGTCAAATGCTTTACTGAAATCAAGATAAACCATATCTACCTCTCTACCATCATCTATCCACCTAGTAATTTCCTCATAGAAGGCTATAAGGTTAGTCAAACATGACTTGCCCTTGGTAAAACCATGTTGACTGCTCTTGATGACCCCCATGTCCTTGATATGCCTAGAGATAGTGCCAAGAACAAGTTGTTCCATCACCTTTCCAGGGATGGAGGTGAGGCTGACCGGTCTATAGTTACCCGGGTCCTCCTTCTTGCCCTTCTTGTAGACTGGAGTGACATTTGCTATCCTCCAGTCCTCAGGCACCTCTCCTGTTACCCATGACTTATCGAAGATGATGGAGAGTGGCCTAGCAATGACCTCCACCAGCTCCCTCAGCACCCTTGGATGCATTTCATCCGGACCCATTGATTTATGGATGTCCAAATTGCTTAACTGATCCCTCACCCAATCCTCATCTACCAAGGCAAACTCCTCCTTTGTCCTGACTTCTCCTGGGGATATAGGGATCTGGGGCTCCTGGGGAAAGCCTGCAGGAGTAAAGACAGAGGCAAAGAAGGCATTCAGTACCTCTGCCTTCTTTATATCCTCTGTCACCAGGGCTCCCATCTCATTCAACAGTGGGACTATATTGCCTCTGGTGTTAGTTTTGTTGGCTATGTATTTGAAAAAGCCCTTTCTATTATCCTTGACTCGACTTGCAAGGTTAAGTTCCAAGGAGGCCTTAGCTTTCCTAGTTGCCTCCCTACATCCTCTGACAACAGTCCTATATTCCTCCCAAGTGACCAGCCCCTCCTTCCATGATCTATAGATTTTCCTTTTCCACTTGAGTTTGCCCAGCAGTTCCTTTTTTAACCACGCTGGTCTCCTAGCTCCCTTACTAGATTTTCTACCCATTGGGACACACTGATCCTGTGCTTGCAAGAAGTGGTCCTTGAATGTTGTCCAGCTATCTTGAGCCCCTTTACCTTCTAGCACTCTGTCCCATGGGACTTCCCTTAACAATTGATTGAGGAGGCCAAAGTTTGCTCTGTGGAAGTCCAGGGTTCTGGTCTTGCTAGGTACCCTGTTCCTCCCACACAGGATCCTGAACTCCACCATTTTGTGGTCGCTGCAGCCAAGGCTGCCATTGACCACCACTGCTATAATTATGTTATAATCATATTGCTAGATTTATCTTAGCCAACGACAAACCAAATCCTTCTTATATTGCCATATCTCTAGAAGAAAATTTTGAAATACCAAGTAGGCCTAAAAAACATAATTTGTTATCTTTCTTTTTGAGATTCTGTATTTAGCAGACAGATCTTAGCAGTTTTGGGAAAAGTCATCAAAATTTTTAATTGACTACTACACATTTTAGCACCACCACCACCATCATCTCAAGCAAAAAGTAGAACCCAGCTGTTTATATCAAAGGCTCTGAATGGCTATTAACATGGAAAAAGAAAAACAAGGGGCATAGATTCATAAGAGCCAAGTGCCTGAGTGCTGTTTGATATCAATTTCTCAGTGTTTGGTACTCATTTCTGAGGAGTTTAGCACATTCTGGTGACACCTAAGCCATGTTCTGAAACTCCCCTGCCAGACAAAAATGCATTTTACTTTGGATTGTAGAATACTAACAATGTTGATATAATATATCTTTTTCAGATTTTGTCTTTTAGTCTTTTTAGTCCAAATTTAGAAAAAAACTCAGAATATTTCAAATAACAGGAAATAATTATGAAATAAAAGTATATGAATATAAAGAATATAAATGTCACAGTTTGGTTTTTTTGTTCCTTTATTAGTACTTTTCATACTTGCATTTTCCTACTTACTGTTTATTTACATTTATTATTTTTTTTTAACCTCTTTTGTCTCACTTCTTCCATAAACCAATACAGTCAGTTTTCAAAATCTTCTTTACCTTTCCCTCATGTCTGTATTGATTTTCTTTCTTTTATTTTTTCATTCATATAATCATAGAACACTTTGGGTTGAAAGGGATCTTTAAAGATCAATTAGTCCAGGTCTTCCTCCAGCAGTGCTTTTGCTTTAGTCTCTGAGTGTCTGTGGATACCAAATAAAGATAGATTTGTTCAACAAGTCATCTTACGAAATTATCAAAGGAAATAAATGCTGACTCTGCTTTCATTTTTGTACTGCTTATTTGAAGAAAATCCTTGAAATATTGATCATGTCAAAAAATAATAATTCTGTGTCATGTATTAAGTCGACAGAGCAGCGAAAGTCATGTTATGTTCTTAGGCTTCCCTTATCAAGAAATATTATAACAAATAATGAATTACTTACTAAAGATATATGCATCAGGCATATAAATCTGTACTACAATATATACAGATGGACATGTTTTCTTTTTTGACATGCTGCCGTATGATAATACTTTCACAGCTACTGGTAGATGGGGGTAAGCTGCTGTTCCCACTTTAAATGTTTCCATTATAAATCCTATTTTACAATTGATTTAACTATGGCAGGCTACTTTAATAAGCACCAGGCTGAACCTATGGGCCCTACTCATTTCAGTTACACAGCATGTAACTCATGTTACCATTTGCTTTGAATAATAAAGCTACATAATCCAGCTATCCGTTAAAGTACACAAGCATGGTAGTCTTCCGTCCAGATAACTATGTGCAACTCAAATTATATTCCATTAACATGTTGGATAGCTGATCACAGAGAATGAGATGTATTCAGCCAGAAAGAGTAGGACAAGTCCAAATGAACAACTTTAATATATTTTTAAAGTAGAGCCAAAGCACTAAGGCCAGAATTTTAAAGTGAGTAGCTTACAGCACGAAACGACAGTTTTTCTGCTGAAGTATAATCTTACTTTCCTACTACTTTTAGGGCTGGATGTAACTGAAGCTCAAATAAATTACTTGTGACAAAATTAAAACCTGTCAAGAAGTTACAGACACCTGATAGTGACAAGAGAGCCTAAGCCAGGGAATGGGTAGGGATTCTCAAACCAGAGCATTTTTATTCAGTAATGATTCTGAGATGTGAAAATATTATCTCTTCAAACATTTATTATAAAAACCGAGCAACTTGTGTAGTTTCCTCTTGGCGTTAATGAATCACTTCTGCATTACAAAGATCACTGATAAGTTATGACAATTTCTGAGGAGTCTTTAAAACCTCAAATTAATTTCACCTATGAGAGAGAAGTTGGGAAACAGTCCTACAGGGCAATTCTTGGAAAAAAAACATCTAAGAAGAAGCTTAGACTAAATGTTGGTATGTTATTGTTATTAACTATTAGTGAATAGGTGAATAAGGCTAATACTGTATTAGGAGTCTGTAATAGACCACTCAACCAGGACAAGGAGGCAGACAAAGTATTCTATAAGCAGCTGGCTGATGTCTCGCAATTGCCAGTAGTTGTTCTAGATGTCTACTGGAAATATAACATATCAGAGTAGAAAAAGTCCTATTCACAGAGAAGGACTAGTGGTGGTCGGAGGCCATCTTGAGCTTAGTGATTGTAAAATGGTAAAGTTCTCAATTCTTAGTGATGTGAGGAGTGGGGGTTAACAAAACCTCCACCTTGGACTTCCGGAGGGCAAATTTTGGCCTTTTCAAGACACTGGTTGAGAGAGTCCTTTGGAAGACAGTCCTGAAAGGTCAAAGGGTCCAGGAAGGCTGGAAGTTCTTCTAGAATAAAATGTTAAAGGCCCAGGAGCAGCTGTCCCCATGTGTTGCAAGACACCGTCTCCCACAGCATCCTTGTAGATAAAGTTGATCAAGTATGGGTTTGATGATCAGGCAGTGAGGTCGATCCCTGCCCTTTCATAGAATCATAGAATCATAGAATCATAGAATCATAGGGGTTGGAATGGACCTCGAAAGATCATCTAGTCCAACTCCCCTGCCAGAGCAGGGTCACCTAGAGCACATCACACAGGAATGCGTCCAGGCGGGTCCTGAATCTCTCCAGCAAAGGAGACTCCGCAACCTCTCTGGGCAGCCTGTTCCAGTGCTCTGTCACTCTCACAGTAAAAAAGTTCTTCCTGATATTTACATGGAACCTCCTATGCTCCAGTTTGCACCCATTTTCCCTTGTTCTATCACTGCATGTCACTGAAAAAAGCCTGGCCCCATCTTCCTGACACTCACCCTTTACATATTTGTAAACGTGGATGAGGTCACCCCTCAGTCTCTTCCTCTCCAAGCTCAAGAGACCCAGCTCCCTCAGCCTTTCCTCATAAGGGAGATGTTGCACTCTCTTAATCATCTTTGTGGCTCTATATAAAAGAAGAAAAACAACACAGCAAAACAAAGCAAAACAAACAGCAGTGATTTGCTGTAGTGTATTTAAAAAATTACTGGATTTTTTTATATATATGAGATCTACCCGATTCCATCAAAATAGGGCACACACCTGAGAACAGGAGAACAACATTTCATAGAGAGGGAAGAGGCATTCAATACTGAAGAACCATAGTTACTCAGTATCTGTATGATATTACTGTAAAAAGATCATTGGATTGTTTCAGAGTAACAACTGGGCCAATATGGGATAATATAGGTATATACGATAACATAGGATAATAGGGCAATCAACTCTATATCTTCCTCTTTACAACGTCTTCAATAAAGAACAAGTTTTCCTTTTGTCAAAAAAAAGTTTTAAAGGTTTAAAAGTGAAATCCAGTGTAAAAGAAATAGAATTACCCTGACCTACACTGAGAAACGTTTTAGATATAATAGCCATAAAAACTGACAACTTGCCTTCACATTTGGCAGATCTCATTTTTGACAATGTCTGATCGAGCAAACACACAGACTTCTTTTCCACGTATGACATAGATGGAGTTACTTCAGAGACTTTAAATTCCTTTAATCTTCATAAAATAATTTTGTTACAGTATTGAAGGTGGTAACACTTTCTCGTGGTTTCCCAATCAAAGTTTTGACACTTAATATTTTATGGAAAAGATGCGAGGAAACTATACAATGGCAGGTTAAAAGCAGCTTTCTAGAAGTCTGAGGTTCTCGGAAGTCATCAGTTTCCCAAAGGAAGATGTTCTCCTTCTGAGAGTTCAAAAGATGAGCATTATTTTGAATCAACCTGTAAAATTTCTAAAGATCACCTGTCAGATCTTTTCTGATTCAACCTTTTTTGCTGACTGTAGGTCAAATATTAAATGTACTTCTCATCTTGGTAACTGAGGTAAACTGGGAAAGTACTGTCTAGATATCTGGGAACTCTAAATCTTCCCATTTCAGAGATAAATTAGATTGCAGAGGGACTACAGCATCCATTTACCAAAAATCTGAATTCACATAGTAATTCAAACAGTTACAAGTGGATCTATATTCAATAAAATATTGCATTTTAAGGCAATGGTAGGACAGAGATCAAATGCAACAGAAAATCCTTCTCCTTTAAAGACCAGCTCTAGTTGTCTGTTTATACTTCAAAATACTCTAAAGAAGGTTTTGGTAAAATGTTAAAACACTAAGTATAGTCAAACATATCTCTGTGCAGTTGCATGACACAGATTTCTTGATGGAGACAAAGAAAAGAATTTGATTGTGATTTCATGGTAATTTTTAAGTATTGACCAAAAAAAATTAAACAAAAAATTTAATCTATTATGATAAACTCTGAAATATCTGTGTTGTATTTACATATGTAGTAAGGATCTCTTGGAGTTAGGTACAGTGACTTAGCTATTATATTAAAATAAGACTACAAATGCAACAAGCATGAGGAAATGAAATAAAGAAAATCTTTCATAATGTAGTTATTCAAACCAGCAAAGAATAACACCTCATCATCAGTGGGAACAAACTTTAGTAGCCTGGTTTCATTCAAGTTAGAACAGAAGATAAAAGGGCAGCTAGGGGTTCTGCTATTTTTTCTTTGACTGATTTGTTTCTTTTGTCCTTCAGATACCTAAAGATAACATGAAGGATTTCCAGAGGTGTAGCCAATATCCTACAGATATAATTATTATTTTTTTTTACCCATATTCCTAAATACTTTGTGGTTTTGAGCACTGAATAAATAATGCTTTGTTTTGAAATGTTGTTTTAATGTCAGAAAATAAATGCCTATTTTTATTCTACTACACCAGAGGAAATATGAGATAAAGGGTAATTTTATTTAGATGGATTTACTATATGGAAATACCTATGGAATTAGTCCAGATTAGAGAAAACTGCATCTAGAATAATAGCAAGTGATTTTACATTGATTTTCCCTGTTGTCACTGTTCGATTCAGGATCAGCAATTGAACCAGCGACAATAATGTTCTCAATCCCTTCCCCCCCATCTAGGTAGGGAAAGGAGAGAGAAAATAGGGAGAGGCTTCCAGATTGAAAACTAAACTGGACAGCTTTAATTGACTACTACTACTACTGAAGAAAGAAAATGTGTGCAATTATATACAAGTATATTCAGGAATTTGCAAAACCCTATTGCCTCCCTCCATCCCCAGCAACTCCCACAGCATCTCCTGAGCTGTGAAAAGTTCTGAAATGTCCCGGAGCTGCTGGAGAGAGCAGCAGAGCAGACAGGAGCTGAGGGGAGAGTTATGAGAGTCAGGAATGCACAAGCCAAAGGATCCATAGTGATGGAGAGATGGAGTCCTCCCCAGACACCAGCCATGGACACAGAAGGGAAGAAGCAGGAAAGAGGTTGACTTCTGTGATCTCTATCCCTATACAAAGCTTAAGTAGATATATGGAATGGAATATTTTGGTCAGTTTTGCTGTCCGCCTAGTTCACTCCTCCCTATGGGAGGGCTGCAGATATGACTCTTCTGCTCCTGTAACATCTGAGCTGCAGATTCAACAAGTAGAGCAAAGTGACCTCGAAGTCTCAGCAGCAACATACACATTCCAGTGCTATCAGTCCACTAGCTGGGAAGCTTGCTGCTAGTTAAAAGACAGCTTGCTGAAGGGAAAAACAAAACAAAACAAAACAAAACAACACAAAACAAAACAAAACAACACAAAACAAAACAAAACAAAAACAAACAAAAAACCACACCAAAACCACAGTAAAAAGAAAGTTGGCTTTGTCCTGGCTCAAACCAGGACACCTATATGTTTTCTCTAAGATAGTTGCAAAGGGAGCCTGTTTGATAGGATTTCTGTTCATCAGAGCAACCAAGATAAACTTGTACTTGAGTTTCTTTTAAATCATTATCCTTTGCTGAATCAAGATCTTTGCTTTGTTAGGATCAGTTACTAATCAGTCTTAAGTTCCGTGCCCTTATCATGAACTGTGGCTTCAACTTATACCTGAATTACACACACAAAAAATGGACCCTAGTCCATTCAGCTCTCTGGAGCTGCAATCTCTTCCCTCTCTCATCTGATCTCACCTCCCCAGAGCAGCAGAGCTGCTCCTCACTTTGCCTCTTTTTCTGCTGGCTGTATCAGGTGTGTTAGCTGTATCTGAGTTTCCCTCTGGTCTTTCCACGGAAGACAGAAGGTTCAGCCTGAGGACTCAGAGAGCTAATGGAAGAGTAGGCAGAATCACAGAGAAAAAGAGTATGTGTTAGTAGGTTTAAATGTACATCCTGGTTTGAGCCAGGATGTAAAAAATCACTAAAAGGAAATTGGGCTTCATCCTGGCTCAAACCAGGACAATGCATAACCACAGAATCATAGAATAGTCATGGTTGTAAAGGACTTCTGAGATCACTGAGTCCAACCATAAAAAACAAACCAACCAACCAAAACCCAAAAAAACCCTCCACAAATCACACAAAAAACCCCACAAACACACAACCTACAATCTCAGCCACTAGACCATGTTCTGAAGTTCCTCATCTACATGTTTCTGAAACACATCCAAGGATGTTGACTCCAACACCTCCAACACTCTGGATATGCTCCAGCACCTCAGTGTCCTTCCTGTAGTGAGGGGCCCAGAACTGAACACAGTACTTCAGGTGCAGCCTCACCAATACTGAGTACAGGGTGACAATCACCTCCATACTCCTGCTAGCCACGCTGTTCCTGATACAGGCCAGGATGTTGTTGGCTGTCTTGAACACCTGGACACACTGGTAACTCATGTTCAGCAGGCTGTCAACCAGCAAGCCCAGGTCCTTTTCTCCTGTTAGTCCTGTTAGACTGTAAAAACCTTAAGTGGACTTAAACAAAGTTGTGGCTTCACGTGTATGCTTTGTTCTCTTTTGGCTGTAACATTTTTAGTATTCAGAGCATAGCTTGGTCATCTTCTGACGCTAGGGTGTCTGTAAAATTTACTATTACAGATTCAATCTTAGTAATACTTTTGAAAGGAACATCCACAATTTGATGTTTGAGTAAAAGTTAACTTTGCTTATTCCTGTCGTTTCTTTTGATGTTATTGTCAAATAAATGGCTGAGAGGGCGAAACCCCAAGGTCCACAGCAGTGTTGGGTATCAAAGACTTGGCAATACAAAACAAATTATCAGGCAAGGATTTAGAGTACCAGTAAGAAACTTCAACTGCTGACAAACCCAGGTTTAGAGTAGCTGAGAGTAATCTCCTGGTAACATGTAAATGCATGGTAGTATCAAATACTAACTTTAAAGATTTCACTGCTCTTCTGTAATAAGGCAAAAGACTAAGCAACTTGGACGCACTTGAGGAACTCTTAACTGGGAAATGTGCTTAGAATCACCTCAATTCTGTAATAAGGATACCAGCTTTATCATGATCATGACTTCTGGTAATGCAATTTATCCAAATGCTTGAAAGTGTCTTGCAAACTAAGTTTAGTAATGTTTATATAAGTTTTATTTTGAAGTTTAGTTTTATTGCAACTTCCTCAATGGACTGTATAGAATTTAGGTACGCTGCAGGCTGATATACTGTTCTTAACAGCATCTAAGAAACTGATTTTATATCCCTGAAACATTCATATAGCATGTAACAACTTACATAATGGCTACATCACAAAGTATAGATGGGTTTCAGGAACGGCCTCAAGAAAATCCAAGTCAGTGTAAAAATTTCTTACATCGATTACATTTATTTAGCTAAACAGCTTAACAGAACTAAACTTTTTTTGTTGTTGTTTTCTTATGTTTTGGGGTTTTTTTTGCCTTTTTTGCTTTTTGTTTTCTTTTTGGTTTTGTGAGGCATTTTTGTAGTTTGCTTTCTCACACAACAATTTTCACTGAAGTGGAAAGTACTCTTAAGTGACTTTTGAGATGCACAGATTATCTGTGCCTTCAAGCTGTGTAAGCTAGTATGACATTAAACTTTGGAAGCAGTGTGTGCTTATCTGACAAAATCACTGTGTCTCATCCCTAGCCTTTTAATCAACACTCAACTGCTCATGACCTTTAGACAGAGAACAATAACCAAAGGCCTTTTCTGCTAACTTTTTTAACCCAAGGCCATAAGTTTTATTATAATAGAATTTTTAAAAGCTCCTAAAACCACCATAAAATTCAGATTTCCATAGACCTAATTGTTCTGACAAACTAACAGACTAAAATAAAATTGAAATCTCTTTTCTTCTGCCATCAGCCTCAGTTGCATAAAGATGTATACCAGAATACTTTCAATTAAATCATAAACTAAATAACTATATAAGTACTACCATTAAAAATTATTATCAATATATGGATTTAAAAGATCTGACATATTTGGCTATGTCTTTAAATTAGAATGCAAAAATAACACAGGATTTTACAGAGATCAAGGGTAGAGACAATAAAAACTGGGAAGTGGTGGTTTTGTGTATAAGCTGTGATTCACTGATGCTGTAATTGGAGACTCCCACAGGTAAAAGCAGAAAACCCTAAATCATAAAACAATAGAAAGCTATGTGTGCTAGCTACAGGTCATTCTGGTTATTTAATGTCATTTATTAAAACAAACAAACAAACAAACAAAACAGAAGAAGAAAAAATAAAAGAAATAAACCTTATAATTCTCTGCCTTCATCAACCAAACACACAATCAGTGGACCAGAAAAGTACTCAAAGAGCAGCAGGGTGTTACATGACACAATAAAAAGAAAAGCATGCATGCAGGAATTCTGCAGCTTAGAAATTTTTTATAATGTCCTAATTAAAAATATTAATATTAATACAAAAAAATAACTATATATACATCTTCTAATGTATCAATATTTTTGATCAGTGAAATGCTTCAGGATCCTAAAACAGAAGTGTGGGGATTACTAGGTTGTTCTAATAACATTTATTTTTACCAGGTAACCTGTTCTGGTTTGAACCAGAATGAAGCCAATTTTCCTTCTACTGATTTTTTTTTCCTTCAATAAGCTTTCTTTTAACTAGCAGCAGAGATTTCCAACTAAGACTGATAACAATGGAATGTTTTTCTAACTGCTGGGTCTTCAAGGTTGCATCTTTACTCTGCCAGCTCAGACACTATGGGGAGATCTGTGACCCCCCCACCGAAGGAGGCTGAATTAGACAGCAAAATTGGCCAGAGATATTCCATTCCATATATCTACGTAAAGTCAGAGGAAGGTCAGAGATCACAGAAGACAACTTCTTTCCTGCTTTCTTCTTCCCTTCTCTTCCGTCCATGGCCGGCATCTGGGGATGACTCCATCCATCCATCACCATCAACCCTTAGGCTCGAGCTCTCCTGACCCTCATCACTCCGGGCTTTCTCTAGCAGCAGTCTGGGATTTTTTGGGACTGTTCACAACTCAGGAGAGTGCTGTGGGACTTCCTGGGGGTGAGGGGAGGCGAGAGGCTTTTGAACATACCTGAACACATTTGTATATAATTGTATATGTTTTGTTTTATCATTAGTGTTTAATTAAAGCTGTGTAGTTTAGTTTTCAATCCAGGCAAGTCTCTCTCTATTTCTCTCTCCTTCCCTACCTCGGTGGGAGGGGGAGGGGATCAAGAGCATTGTTGTCGAACCTGAGTTAAATTGTGACATAACCACAGCTTGAAGGCTGATTGAATGAGAACAGTCAAATTTAACTGGTATCTCCAAAAGTATAGGCACAAGAAGATAACTGGGGTCTTGAAAATCTGAGTACAGAATTACACCTGTGGCTCCAAGGTCTTAAACACAAACCATTAAAAAATAATTGATGCTTAAAACTTCCATCTAATTGTTACGGCAATGCAATATTGACAACTTGCAAACCAATCTGAGACTATTAATTCAACATGCATGGAACTGAGCGAGATAGCATGAGATGTACCTATGTTATATGTAAGAAGACAATGAAAACATGGAGCTGCACAGACAACATACTTCAGATCTGTGCGTGTGGAAGAGATGACTTTCAGATCTGTAGATTACCTGAACTATATACATGTGTACACATATTTTATTGTCATCAAAGAGAGATATCCTTCCATTGCTTGTGTCTGACCCAGAGTGCATTGCATTTGGTGTGGCCAAACACTCTTGAGGCTTTGTTATAATTTAGATGAATAATATATCATACACATATGTATATCTGCACATATACTTTAATCACTATAATATATATTATTATTTATACAAATATATACATATATATATATATAAATATAATAGTTTTGCCTTTTTACAAATATCCAGACACATATATATAGCCTAGATTCCATAGGTTTCCAGACTATGGTACAGGAGAAAAGAACAAAGGCGAATTATAGAGCAGTAATTGACTTATTCCCATTGGTCACATAAGGCTCCAATGAAACTTTTATTGCCTTTTTCTCCATTCTTTCTCCTTTTCCCCAAATCTGTTTTTCCCTCTTTCTAGAATGAAACTTCCCTCAGTTCTTTAAAAGAGCTCTAACAAGGCTGTAGTGTCTGTTATAACAATGTGAGTGCCCTAGAAAAGGTTCAAATTTAGTCTGTAGCACATTTTGTAGTTGTAACTTTTCCCAGCTGAGTCAGGAAATTCTGACTTTTCTTTCTTATCCCAGTAAGTCAGTTGCCACTGCACTAACCTTACAGGTGTGATTAATTATTTTTTCTCAGCAGAGTCCAGACTCATATCTCAGACTAGGATGTCCATAGGGCCATTCAGAGAGGAGGATGTGCAGCACAGCCTATGGATTCTAAGTCAGGGACCAAGATTGCAAGGAGCTAGCTCTTGTGTCATTTGAAGTGCTAAGGTGTCAGAAGAATGCTGACTAATGATGAAACACAGAAGTGAAGCAATGAGAAGCACTCTTTCAAAAGAAAAGGATTGGATGAAACACCAGAAAGTCTGTTACTCAGAATTTTTTTTGTGCAGGAAGTCTTATAGGGAATTAGATGACACCCTTAATACAGTCAGGAAAGCTGATATCTTGGCCATGCACACATGTCCAGCAAACATACTTAAGTAGACAGGAAAGATGCCTATCTCAAAGTAGCAGAGGAAGGAAGAAGTAGACAAGGAATATAAAACATCTGGCACACTAGTATACTTCAGACATATACTTTCTCTTTGAGTTTTGTAACTGTAGAAGTATATTACTGCCAAATCTGTGTCTAAAATGGTGTCAAGAAGGGTAATACTTGTGGAGATAAAATACCCCTGAAATGCAGGATTTTTCCCTTTTAACAAGAAAATCTTGTGAAAAAATCCTCAAAGAAATCCAGATGCAACTGCCCTGTATATCCTACACTCAAAAGAGTAAGGGCAAAAAATCACATGCTAACAATGAAGTGACAGTTTTGCTCAGCAAGTTCCCAGGGCCAATTAGCAAGATTTCCATTATTTTTGAATGTAATGTAATTAAATTATGCAACAAGAACAACCAGCTGTCTCCAAGGACTAATCATTTTTACTCATTCTTCCAAAGTATATCCAGTGTTATCCTCAGACACATATGTAGCTATTGCCAATGCAGTCTCATTTACATAGCACTGTATGAATATCACCTTTTCATACACAGCTCATAAATCACATGAAACTACTGATAACCCCACCTACAGTACTTGATGCTTTGCACTGGAAGTTAATTAAAGTAGTCCATTCAAAATGTGTAATTGTTTCAATATAAATTACATTTTGTGCACTATCACTGCTGTTTTCTACTCCATCTGTTCTTTCTTCTTAGTTTCTGTATAATGTGAGAAATAAGTTGACACACTACTTTTCATACAGCATCTGCCTTAACCATCCTAGTGAAATGGTCCTCAAATATTCACTGAGCTAACTATACATTGACAAAAGCATAAATACACCAGAATTTAAAGCTTTTAGGCACTAGACTGGGACACAGAAAATAAGCTGTTGGTTTGACAAAGACCTTTTTTTCCCTAACTTCAGTAAATCAGTTGCCTAGAGCATTGATTCCTCCCTTAGAGTAAGAAAATAATATATTCCTTTATTTTTCTTGTTTGCTGTAGTAAAAAGCATTAGTAGAAATTATACATTACTCTTGTTATACAAATGAAGTACATATGGACATTTCTCAGACTTCTTAGTGATATTGCATTCAGAAAACAGTGTGAGCAACTATTTGAATGTTAAAGGTCATTTAATTTTATTTTATTTTTTTAATGTAACAAAGCAGTGAATGGAATGTTTTGCAATCAAGTTAGATTAAAGCATTTATTACAAGAAGAGACAAAATCAGAGATTGCTTTTTAAAAAATTTAGTCTTGTTTTGGAATTCACAACTACAGCTATAGTGTGGAGAATTTAACTTAATCAGAATGTTTTATCACATTTGAGTTTGGAAGGGAAAGAAAAGAGAGAAGATAATGCTAAGTGAGAATGAGTTAGTTAATTTGTACAATTTAAAGAAAATGCTATATTTGGAAAATAAGAAACTATCAAAATTTGGCATTTATTTTCTGGGCATATTTTTTTATAATTAAGGATTTAAACTCTCATTTTGAAATGACAGCTTTCTGTCAAAAATTAGTTCAAAAATTTCTCTAGTGAGTGATACCAGAAATTAATATAAAAAAACCCCACCTGTTTACAGAGATCCACCACCCACCAGTTAAGAAAACACATTCCAATAATTATTTTTTCCAAAGTACTGCAGAATTCAGAACTTTAATGATAGCTCTCAGCTGTTAATATTAATGCGTATTAACTCTGTACTCTAGGATTGTAGAATGGCCACGTGTTCATTCAAACTTGAGGGGGTAGGGGGAATTATAGAATGCTTTGAAAACATTTCCTCTTTCTGTAATCTGTACAGCAAGATAGCTTGTGAGTGGTCTCTGCTTCAGGATGCAAGGCAAGAGAAATGAATACATTTAAGGCTTATATATTTCACGCTACACTAACATTTGTGTTTTGAGACTTTTTGCTACAATTTTACTTATTTGAAAGATATGTTCTGTTGAGTTGGAATTTTCAAAAATATGCTGCACTGGCTTTTTTCATTTCTAAAAGGCCAGTTCCATAAGTATATACAGTCTATTTTCAATGTAACCCATCGCTTTCTGCCATTCCCTGTTCACTTCAACGCCAATGCCAAGTTCAACCTGCTACTGGTAATTAGTTTTACTAACATAAACAAACTATATTGAACAGGTTCAAATATCTGGTCATTTTCTCCTTTTTATTTAAATTACGTTTCATTATGTCAGCAAAGTATCTAGTAAAATATCAGGCATTGATCAACATGAAGCATTCACCATATGCAGTTCCAACTGGGCATCTCTTTATTATTCTGATTCAACACATTTCCAAAACACATGACAAAGAATACTTTGTCAAAGAATGTCTATCAAAGTCCCATGGAGAGAGCATTGTCAGACTGCACTACTGTCAGTTTTGGATTTTTAAGTGTTTAACTAGTTCCTTTGTGTACTGTCTGGAAATGCTTGGTAAAGCCCGTAGCTATGAGTTGCTTTAAATAGTTGCTTTACTACTTTTAATTGAAATATTCACAATTATTTAATTCAAATATATATGTATGTATAAGTCAAGAATATTAGTTTCAGATTATTTTTTTTTACAGAAAGATAATTGAAATTAATAATAATAAATTTTTAAGAAATTCAGTTCCTAAAAATGCAACTCCACATCAGCACTGCTGCTCAAGCTGACCCATGGGATGACCCACAGCAGCAGAGAGTTGCTCTGATTTCAGTGACCTGTCTTAGTTCTGGTAAGAGGGTGATTACTTTGTAGTCCAGCTTCAAAATGCACTAATGAAGCAAGAGGCAAGGGCAGTTGAGCCTTAAGCTCGGAATGACTAGTGGAAACTTTGTGCCAGTATGAAGGGGTTATAAAGTGGATTTTTAGATAAAGAGCGTACTTTATTATAACTTTAACATTGCAAGACAGAATTATTTTGTTGCTCTTTCTAAACTGACCTTCCAGACATAAAGAATGTGCTTTTCATCAATCTTTCTAGGCTTACCTTAACCTTTCTAAAAAACACTTTTCCTGCTACCTGGTAAAGTGAGTTAGCAACATATCTGCCTGCACAAAGCCAGAGCATGGCCTGAAGATGTTATAAATGTAATAATCAACTTCTTTCAAATCACCCCATCACCTCTACTTGATGTGATCCCTAAAATTGTTTCACTTCCACTTCCTTCATCTCTTTCCAGAGGCACACTCTTTCATGGCAATGTACCACAAGAGACAGTAAGCAGCTTATTCTAAGTGTAGAGTTAGAGGCTGACTCTGGCAGAGATACATAATTAGAGTGAACACATGATAAGAACAAGAAACACTTGTTTTTTTCCTCACATAGGTCTGACTAACCTGATTAAATGACTGCCATGGAATAGCAATGGTTTCTGAGATTATATTAGAATTTGGGCAAGGGTTAGGGTTGGCTTTTTTTCCTGACACAGAGCTAATATGCTAGGTTTAAATCTGATGCTTAGGAGTTCATAGGTTTTAATAGTTTAGCATTTGAGCCTGGCTAAACTGTTGAGTAACTGCTATTGCATGATCAAGTCCAGCACTAGAAGTTACAATTCATAATGCTTCCAGGGTGAGAGTTAATTGGTAATGCTCACACAGCTTCCTAAGCTGTCTGTACAGGTTGGTGCTTGGGAAGCTCTCTCCCCGCTGTTACATAGTATATCGCAACAAAGGCTAAGAAGACAGGCAGCAAAAAGTAGTTTTAAACCATGCAAGGAAGTTTGTTAAGATTCTTTAAAAGCATTCTCAAGTGCTTTAGTTAAAAACCTCAACACTGAATCCATTCCGGTATAAAACAGATTAGAGATCAGATTGCCAGCTTTGGCCTTATTATAAGAATCAGAATTACACCATCGTTCATTATTTTATTGAGACCATCTATAATTTCTACTTGGAAAACCTTTGCATAATTCAGAAACAAAAAAAATACAAAGCTACATAAAACAAAAATTAAAATTCTGTGACTATATACATACTTACCCTTGCACAATAATTTAGGCTCATTTTTTTAATAGAAAAAAACCAAACAACAACATAGAAAGCCTGGAAACCTGCAGTCTACTGAAACATTTGATATACAATTCCAGTGTGTGTAACGGATTGCCAATAAAGATGCAGGAAAATAAGTTACAAGATGACAGAGAAGCACATTAGTAAAAAAAAGAAAAGTGCTGGTTTGAAACCTGATTAAGGGGAGTTTTCCTAGTATCTCAGAGAGCAATGTTGCCTCACACCCTGTGTGCCCCTTTGGCTGCTCAGCATGAGAGTATAATGCCAAAACATGAATTGGTTCACCAAGGACAAACTGGTCGACCAATCAGGTTTGGCACAATTTCTCCTGTACTTATAATTTTGAAGCACAAAAGAGGTTGAGCAATCTGTTCTTAACAATCTGATGCTATGAAGGCAAAGATGCTGTATTCAGCACAGGAATTCTCAAAGTGAAATTTCTTAGTATCTTGTATCTTTAACAAATTGAATTCAAAGTAATTTATACTTTCTGAATTAAGACATCAATGAGTTTTTAACAAGCCAAACATGAGTTTTGAAACAGCAATAACCTAAATGTCTGTTTTGTATTTGTTGCAGCACAGAACAAGGACTACCGAGATGAAAAGCTGATGATAAAAGTAACTTCTCTGGGTTACAGAGAAGTAGACATATTTTTAAGAGATTTAGATTTTAAATCAGACTTCTACAATGAAGCACTAGAAGAAGTTGGCTCTGGATTAAAGATATATTTGCTGTAGTAAAATCATAAGCATTTTCACAATTTTAAATGTTTTTATCCAGACAGTTTTAAGGAACTACTCTTTTTGTCTGTTATAATAAGGTAACATCTATCTTGTTTCCTTATTTTCAGTAGCTGGCAAAATTGCACTGTAGTTTTAGGTTTATCATTTTAATATATGCTATACTAGCTAGTACCCTGTATACTACAAGAGCTCATTCTATCCCAATATTTTTGGGACAAAGCTAGTGAGAACAAATTAAATCTAATGAAAAGGAAATCAAAACTCTATTTTTCACTTTCAAAATGTGAAAATTTCAAAGCAGCCTTCTGTGTTTGCCAAAATTGCTGTGGCAGAAAAGTTTAAGAGATTCCTTCAGAAATGTCCACCTCCAAGTCTAGCTTTCTGGGTACTAAAGCACTGGTTTATGTAAGGGAAAGAGAGATTATATTCACACTGGTAAAGATTTTATTATAGTTTTTTAGCTTGAGAAATAAGAATTTCTTGATTAAACATAGTTCAAAAAATAGTATTTTCTCAGCTCATTGTCACTAATATAAATGAGAACAAACTATATTTTTTGTTATGATAAGGAGTAAGATAATACAGAAATCTAAGAAATATAAGAATACAAACATGACATTTCACTTCTACAATCAGTCTATATCTGTCTGTTACACAAACTTAGCCTGGTAGTGAATGTAGAACTTCAAAAATATTACTTGTGTGGTATTGAAATACCAGCCCACTGAACTCTGCAACAATGGAAAGGTCAGGTGAATTCCTCATGCAGCGGCTTAAAGTATGCAACACAAATTCAGAATCTGAAGCAAAAAATACGTATTCTACATAAGGTGGAATAGAACTGCAGTGGGTAGGTGTCAAAAAACTAATAGGCCAGAGTATGAAGACATTAAGCTGCTTAATAAGGGTTGTCTTTCTCAATCCTCTTTTTCCTATTAGAAATAGTCATTGCCAAAATGGGAATCACTTTCAGATGCTTCTGGTTTTGATCAGCATTAAGATCCCTGTAAACTCACATTGCTCTGGTGTGAAATTATGTTCTCTGTAGGAGCTCTCAGTTTTTCCAGACCACAGCCCTGTGGTGTGTTTCTGTCCTCTTGAAAGAGTAACTTTGTTTTATTTTAAAATGAATACTATATGTACTGATCTTGGATAGGGTGTCAAGGACTGCTTCATTCAAAAAGCATTTTGCCTACATCAGGTCGCACAGAACTGATTTATTTTGCAATGTGAAATTTGGCTATGTGCTCAGAATGTTTTCCTAAGTAGATATGGGAAAAAAAAGAACAATAATGATGTTTAATTTGCACTGGAAACAGTGCAATGCATCTTACTTTAAAGAGTTCCCTTCCACTACAAAAGGTGGATGCTTTTTCAAAGATATGCAGTAAGCTGCACATAAAGAATGTGGCCTGAGATAGTTCCTTTTCACTCCTTTAGCCGTGAGGAGTGGAAAGCATGACCTCACAGCACATGTACTTTTCTCAGTTTTAAAAGTAATGCAGTTCCCTCTCTTCTATAGCTTCTTCTTGGCTGAGAACGGAAGTGTTATCAGGGTCTGCCAGTTACGTCAGGGCTTGTGGCTTGAAGAACCTGTCCTGTTCTCTGCTGGAAATATTTTTTACATTATTTATTTTGTTAGATTATTTTTTTATTTTATTTTAATATGGATTGCTTCACTGGAAGTGTCTATAGTGCAGAAAAAATGGATGCTTCTAAGATTGTCTTGGATTTTGAACTAAAATTTGCTCATCCTATCTTCACACAGAATTTAAAGTCAGCTAAGCAGACCAGAAAGAGCCATGGTGTTTTCAAGAGATTACTTGGACTGAAAAAAAATCGGGGACTGTGGGACATGAATAGATGTTGCCTTCTGCATAGTAAAGACATGAATATCTATGAATAGAAATCAAAGATAGTAAGATGAAGTTCACGATGGTCCAGTAATGCAGAGTGCATTGATTTTATTGGGAGCTGTGTGCAGAAAAGATCTAATCCTGGGAAATGACAAGCCCTTAAACTCAATGCAAAGCCAATAAGGGCTGTGAATGCTCAGCTGGCATTTCAGGCTATTCATTGCACCTGCTCAGCAGTATAGGGTGAATACGTGATCCTGAAAATCTGTACGCTAGCGTGACTTCATTGATTTATAGCTACTGCTCTGAGCAAGACAAATAGGATTTGTCTCTTAGTTCTTCATTTCACACTGCAGACAGTACAATATTCTGCAAAACTTACTTTTGTAACACGTGTTTTTTGATCCTCTTATCCTGCCATTTCTGGTTTTCAACAACAACAACAAAAATCACAACTCTCCTTTCTATGTCTTTTTGATACTTAGATTGTGTTTCACTTTCATCCAAGTAACTGTAAAGATAGGCTGAATGCATACCGAGCATTTCCCTTCAGCTGGTGTTTGACCATCACAGCTTTCCTGAACTGACTGATTCAGCTGCCTATTAAGAACAGTTTCCTCTTCCAAAATGAAGAAATGCTGGCTCTCTAGTGGAAAACCCCAAGAAATCTTGTATTTTCAAACGGTAAAATTCAATTCCAGTCTCTGTAGTGACATAAATCTCTTTTGCCACTCTAATGCAGCACCAGTGAAGCACTCTAGAACTGAATGTTTTGCAATATTAGAGATTTGTTACTTTTGAGTCTGGGTAGGAAGATCTTTTTTTTTAATGGTGCTTTTAACCTAAAATTAGTCTTTTAAAAAGTATGTGCTGAAGAGTTCAATGCATTTCACCAGTTTTAAGCATCTTAGAGATTGTATTTTTCAAATTCAGCAGTGCAATTAAGATGACAGTAAAGGTTTTCAAGAACTATGATATGAATGGCAGTTTCTCATACATACCCAGTGAATTTAACTGACATATATTTCCACTGAAATGGTTCACAATATCAATTGCTATGCTGTATATATGCCACAGTGATTAGAAAATTAACATCATTATGTTATTTCTAGTGACACTAACTTCCTCAAAAAGGATATATAGGAAGCTCTTTTGCTTTCCATGGGGATATTTTGAAGTTATACAAATTAATGGAAATAGCATGCATATTTTTCAAATGTTCTAGCTTTTAGGTTATCCTTAGGTATAGCAAAGACAGATTAAAAGTAGGTCTAAAATATATTCACCTCCAAATGGCAGTGCAATGAAAAAGCAACTAATATTATATGCAATTAGTAAAGCTTCACAGGACCAAGATCCCTCCCTGGTTGGAATTTACCTGTTTAAAACAAACAAACAAACACAAAACAAAAACAAAACAACAAAAAGCCCCCTCTGAAAATAAAACCAACAAACCCTAATAAAACAACAAACCAATGAGCTAAATTATTTAACAATAATTTGGAATGTTTTCTATGAGCTCAGTCTAGCTTTCAGCACCTTTGACAAGTTTTGAAATAAAATCCTGTGGCGAGAGTTTTAACATTAAGGATTTGGAGAAGAATTATGTATACTCTGTGAATTGAGAGTGCATGTGTACAGTCACTTTTTCTGTGCATATTTTAAAATTTAGTAGATACTGCTTTATGTGATTTGAGTTTCCCTTTGCTTACAGTAACAGAAGGGAAGGAGTGCCAAAGGGTGTTAGATTAGGCAGTTTCAATGTGCTGGATTAAATAAGTAAATGCATGGAAGTAAAACACCTCTCTCTGTGGTTTGTGGGTAGAACCTTTCAAAATTTCTCCCCTAAACTTTTCAAATGCCTCATGTCACTGGGAATAAACTGCAAAGGAGATTAACTAAATAATAGGTACAAGTCCTGCTCTGTTATGCCACTGTGATATGGGCTTTCAGACTCTTGGGGTACAGTTTATTTCCCTGTTGCTTTGCCATGTCACAGGGCTTTTTCCATGTTTATGTTCACTTTACCATTCCAAAGGCTTATGTTAGCAGCTATCAAGAAGACTCATGAGGATAGATGGCAAAACATCTTGTAAGTCTTAAAAGTACCCAGACAAATACATATTTGAAGTGGTCTCTACAGCTACATCTTTACTGATAAATTAAAATTGTGTTTTGTTCTTTGAAGCCGCAAGTCTGACAAAGCAGAGAGCCCTGTTTCTATACGATTAAACTCCGCTAACTTCTGAAATGGGATGTTCCTGTCAAAATGTCTATTAATAAAAAATACTTTGCTGATGCACCAACTCGTGGAAAGTACCAACAACTTCTTTCAGAGGCTTCTGGATGACATGGACTAAACAACACTGGGACAATTTTAACAAGTGAACAGGCAATTTTTCAATTTACAAGTACGGGTATTATATATAACACCCAGTCTCCTATTTTTCAAGGGCTTAGCAAGGCTAAAAAAAAAAAAGAATTGAAAACAGAGACCACACTGCTTCATAACTGATAAATAGTCCATGTGTAATACGACCTCATTTTTTTTCCACCTACCCAAATCGTCTGAAAGACTAGAACTCTGATCAGAGCACTACTTGCTGAAGACTGCTGTATTTTTGAAATAGATTAACCCAGGGAAATCTTAGTCTCATTATGGTACAAAACCCTTTGTGTAATCAATGAGATTCAATAACATCTTCACCACATTAATTCCTATTTATTTATAGAAACAACTTGTTAGTCCTTCCTGACACTGCACCCTTGTTTGCCCTCTTCTGGTTTGGAGGTGCTGATGTCTCTTTGCCTTAAACAGACAAACAATTATCTTCCTGCTTGGCAAATCCATATCAGGTTCTTTATTGTGAAGTAAAACATCTTTTCCCACTGGAACATAACATGATCAAGTCAAACAGTAAAAGGTTTTTTTTTTTATGTTTGAGAATATTAATATTTTCATCAACGTGCAAGAAACAGTAAAAAAAATGTAACTGAAATAATAGCATGTTGTTTATTGCTGTGTCTTTTGAAATCCAGCATAATCATTCATTCTGAATCGATAAGTAGCTAAAGAATTGCTATACAACAAGTTTCTTATATGTTTAGAGATATGCAAAGACATCAGCCCGTGTGAAGTTGGCAGAATGCCTTCCCTAGTACAAAATAGGTAAGAAGACATTTCTGCAAAGCTATTCTAGTAACTCATCAGTAGCAAACAGTTCTAAGTGATCTCTCAATATTTAATCTATGCCAGGGATTAAATGTCACATACTAAGATTTTATTGACTCATTCTCTGCCAATTCTGCTTAAACAGATGACTTTCTATACAAGATTGAACAGGGGGTTACTCCCAGGTTTCTCAGTATCTTAGGACTCTAACCATGGCATTATATGCTCCTGGTGTATACAGAGCAGCAGATCTGTGAGCATAAAAATAATTTCGTTACAATATTTAACAATGTCTTGATTCTTAACTATGTCATAAGAAGAAAAAGAAGGACATGGAGCTCCTGGAGAAAGTCCAGAGGAGGGCCACAGGGATGATGAGAGGGCTGGAGCACCACTCCTGTGAAGACACATTGAGAGAGTTGAGATAGTTCAGCCTGGAGAAGAGAAGGCTCCAGGGAGACTTTAGACAGGCCTTCCAGTATTGAACAGCGCCTACAGGAAAGCTGGAGAGGGACTTTTTACAAGGGCTTGTATAGAAAGGACAAGGGGTAATGGATTTCAAACTGAAAGAGAGGAGATTTAGATTAGGCATCAGGAAGCAATTCATTAGTGTGAGAGTGGTGAGACACTGGAACAGGTTGCCCAGGGAAGTTGTGGAAGCCCCATCCCTGGAAGTGTTCAAGACTGGGCTGGATGGGGTTCTGAGCAATCGGGTCTAGTTGGATGTATCCTTGTCCATGCAGGTGAGTTGGAACTAGATGATCTTTGAGATCCCTTCCAACTCAAACCATTCTATGATTCTAACTCCACACTAATACACAATTTGCTATCCACAAAATACCTTTCTTCCTTTGAATGTGCTATAAAGTTCAGTCCTAAATATGTCAGGGGTTATTATTAGCTTGAACTAGCATGTCATTAGCTATGTTCAATGCTTCAATTTGTCACAAAGATAAAACTGAATTGCATTTCTTTAATATGTAGATGAAACGTATTGGGTTCTCCTTTACAAAACTGTCTAGACAGAACCATAGGTGATCACTGATTTCATGACATCAGTGAATTGTAAAGGCAAATTTTGCAATTACTTACGTGGAAAAGCTAAAAAAAAAAGCTACTGAGGAACTCAGGTTTTTTAAGTTGATCTTCTTGTGCTCAGAACTTGTTAAATTAGCAGTCTAATTATAACGAAACTGAAAATATTTGACAATCAGCATTTGATAAAGCCCAGAAGACACTGGTAGATGAAATAATTAATTTCAGCTTAAAACCACTTATTTCTTTTTATGAGTCCATGCTGTTTTACTGTTATCACTTCCAGCTCAGCAGGAGAAAGGCCTCAAGTAGAAGCAGAGGTGGAAAATACAGAAATCTCTACTATAAACTGAATTAGATATGTGACTATAATAATTGCTTTATGTCTTTCTTGTCGATCACAAAATCTAACTCTGTGGAAACGATGAATAACCATAAGAAAAGTTAAAAGCTTCCAATTCCATTAATTGATTAAGTCTATTTTTCCTCATGAGGAAAAATACCACGAACAAAAAGCCCCAGGTTCTTTTTGCAGGGCTGCATTCCAGCCTTTTGTCCTCCACTTTTGCTGTACATGCAAGATTACACCACCCCACGTGCAGAATTCAGTATTTGTTCTTGTTAAATTTCATATAGTTGGCGATTGTCCAGCAGTCTAATCTATCATAGTCTCTCTGTAAAGACTCTATAACCTTGAGAGAATCAACTACTCCCCCTAATTTAATATTGTTGGCTAATATCCTTAGTGTGCATTCAACTCTTTTGTCCAGGCACTAATAAATGCATTGAAGATATTTTCTTTTGCTTTAATGAAAGGACACAGTATTAATTTCTCTTCAACATGTCCGTTCTTTGACTTTTCACTTGCTTGATTCTAGCTGCCAGACCTTCCCTTTAACGTTATCTGTCAAAAGCCTAGTTTTACACATCATGAAAATAAAGCAACTTATACCGATACAATATAGAAACACTTTTACTAATTTTGGCTAGAATAAAGTTAATTTCCTGCATAATAGCTTGTATGGTGCTATGTTTTGGATTTGTGATGAAAACAGTGTTGATAGCACACTAGTACGGTACCTGTAGCTGAGCAGCGTTTACACAACATCAAGAACCTTTCTGCTTCCCACACAACCCCAACTGCAAGTAGTTGATCATGCAAAAGGTCAGAGCAAACACAGCTGGATTACTGAACCCCACTGACAAAACTGATTTCCCTCATAATATGATATTGTTCTCAGCAATAAAATCTGTGAGGAAAAGGAAAGGGTGGAGGGATACACCCAGAGTGATAGCATTTTTCTTCCCAAATAACCATTATGTGTGATGGAGCCTTTCTTTCCTGGAGACGGCTGAACACCTGCCTGCAAATGGAAAGTAGTGAATTAATTTATGTTCTTGCTTTGCTTGCACATGCAGCTTTTGCTTTACCATTAAACTCGCCTTACCTCAACCCATGAGTTTTCTCACTTTTACTGTTCGGATTCTCTCCCACAGCTCCCTGTGGGCTGGGTGGGGATTAGCTGCCTATCAAGGTTGACACACAACAGTATCATGTATGGTACATATGCAAGTATGAGCAGGTAATATTGAAATTACTATTGCAGTGAGATCTTGTCTTCTTTCAGTCCTAAAATAAAATAAAATGATTCATCAGGATCTGACTTGGACAAGGCTGTGGCAAATTATATGGCAGTCTGTCTATGTGATACTCCATTATTCATCAGGAGCAGCAGTGAAAATTTCTCTCAAAGGTTGTAATAAGAATGACAAGAAGCTATTGCTAAGATCTTCCAAGAAAACAGTTGTATCCAAACTGTCATTTGTGTGAACTAATTGGTCAGATGCAAGCAACAGGGTAGGCAACTGCCACAATACAGTGCTCTGCCGGAGACAAAATTCTTATTGATAGGCAAACCATAGTAAGTTGGTCCTAAATCTATATTTATGTACTTAAAGAACTTCTAGGTGAACTTCTAGTCAGATCAGCTGTATTTCTGCTTTTGTATATGTGTGTACCCAAAGACTTTTCTTCTCAATTACTTAACTTTAAAGAGTGACAATAACACATTTTAGTAAATCTCACCTTTTTTGCCTTGCATTTATTTTCCAGTTTCTCCACAACTTTGTTTCTCCTTTTCTTTTTAAAGTGGTAATTTTCCAATTTTCCCTTAATTTTCCATTGCCTTGCAGTTTCTCCTGGTTTGTCCCCCCTTTTTTGCCTGCCATAAAACTTTACAAACGATTGATGATTGTTTTCTTCTTCACCAATTATACCCCAACAGCTGTTTGTAAAAGAAAAATTACAAGTTAGTCACATCTTTGCCTGTGTTGAACTGTAGGCAAAAGATTGAACTTGGTGCAGGGAAGAGCTGACTAATCAGCCTTTCTTTACAGCCAGATTCATGTTTAAAAGAATTCAGAAAAAATAATTCCAAAAGCTGTCAATACATAGCTTTGCACCTTGAGAGAATCCATTTCAGGCTCTGGCAGATGAGCTCTAGTATCAGCAATTTAAGATATAATTGTTTCCATCTCTCTGCCCACCCATGGATTAACCTTCTGTAGCAGTTTGCAGAGGTGGTGTGTTACCATGCTATACTGTTCCCACTCATTAGCTGACTGCTCAAATTAAGTGAGACTTGGTCCTGGGAATCAGAACAACCAAAATATGAATACATCGTTTTTCCTCTATTGTATATGTAATTTTTATGCCTGTATTCCTTCCTTCAGTATAACCTGGAATAGCTGAAATTTTGGTGAGGGTTGGGACATTAGCAAACTTCTGTACCTTTGGACTTGAACAGGTTTTCATCTTTACTCAAACCTTTACATCTTTTAGCTAATTAATATCCATTTAGATTCATACTAACACCCAACATGCACAGCACAGGGGCAACTGATGATCTGGAAGGAAGGAATGAAGAAGAAAGGAAGAAGTGAATTGTGAGGTTGCAAAGGAAATCAAATAATGTTAAAGTTCTCCCATTTTTATTGAATATTTGTAGATCTCTGTACGTATCTTACATGAGTTCTATAAGGTAATTGGTAATGACTTGAAGATCTCATTAGCTATGCAGTTTATCACACCACATTATCTAAAACCATCAACTAATATAAGTACACTTTGATCTGTTCTTTAATGACTGTGGGTTGAGGTTTTATTCTTATACACACTGTTACAAATTGTTTCAGCCATCTGGTCACAGTTGACCATTTGGGTGAAACTAATGCAAAATGACATTAAATACTAATGACTTTCTCGGTACCAATAGCCAATAATTTTTTATTCTCTGGGAAGCATGATTTTCTAATTATTTCTTCTTTCTCTACAATATACACTGACAATATTTTATTACATATTTTTGCCATTATTTGCTGACAACATCTTGAACAGAGTCCCTTGAATTTCTTGATTTTGTTAATTCAATTTATGAGCGATTTCTGTCCTCATCCTTCCTTATCTTCACTATTTTATATGAAGGAGATGAAAATAATTTATGGAATTGTCAAGCTGACCTCTTGTTATTTCTTCTGTCTTTCCTTGTAATAGAATTGGTTGCATTTGAACCTTCTGGAACTAACAGTATTGTCATCATCATAATCTTTACTATTATTTTGGTTTGGAGCAGTTTCCCAGAAGAGCTCATCAGTTAATTTCAAAGGCAGGTGAAGTAATTTTTCCTAAATTTGTTATTTTACTTTTTTATTCAACTTTATTTTCCTAAATGTTTTGAAGTTTGTCACCTCCTGGCCATCCTCATCCAATTATCCTTCTATTCAGCATTATTAAAGGCCCCTCTATGGTAGGTGAGAAGCGTATATAAAACTCTCCTCTTTTTTTTTTCCCACTTCTCCTATAATGAAGGAGTTCACAAGACCTCTAGCTCATTTTAGGCATGTCAGGGGGTTTGAGATATCGATATGAGGCTGGAGATATGACTTGGGACTAGTGGACTGGTCTCATGCTTTTGGAGGTTCAGCAAGAGATCCTTCCGTATAGCATATAAAAAGGTAAATGCAGTGGCTGTGATTAGGCATTGCATTCCACCTTGAGTCTCACAGCATCTCCCTCTAAACAGATGGTTTAATATACTTTTGTTTTGAAGCCTGTGCTCTGAATGACTTTGAGTTTTTGCATGAAAAGCTCTATCCATCTGATCCCTAATGTTGACAATATAGAGTATTATCAGATATTTTCAGTCTTCCTCTGTGATGCATCTGAGAAAAAGTGCATATAACTCTGAATTCTGAAGCAGCAACTATTTCTTTATTCCTTCTTCTCCTTCCTGAGCAAGATATTGCCTTCAAATTAATATTGCTTTTCTGAATCGTCCTGTTCTCTCTCCACTGTACCAATTTATACTTCAATTCATGAATTAAAATTTCAAGATCCTCCTTCAATATCCTATACTTGCATGCTATCCAGGAGACATGGAAGAGTAACACAAACACATATGCAGTTTAATAAGGCAGTATAAAATTAGAACTTCTTTTCTCAATTACTCTATTACCTTGTATTTTCTGAAGATAAGTATCTTTACTTTTGTGTGTTGTCTGCTGTTGATTTAGGA
The DNA here is from genome assembly GCF_020740795.1 of Apus apus. Lineage (NCBI taxonomy): Eukaryota > Metazoa > Chordata > Aves > Apodiformes > Apodidae > Apus > Apus apus. Next base: position 89,917,168 of record NC_067282.1, on the reverse strand, counting down.
ATAAAGTAGGGCTATTCCAAATGGACTTTCTTGCTCCTGAAGAAACAAATCTAGTTTCCCTTACTGGAATTTTCTCTTGCTAAAAATTCTTTCCACTACCTCTGCTTTAGATCAAAGATTCTGAATGGCACACACATGAACATTTACAGTATTAAATAAAATTAATAAACAAGTTGAACTGTAAGGAATTAGAACTTGTTAGTAATAATTTGCTAACAACTTTTTAAACATTTTTTATTTCTTACTACACCATTTAAACTACAAGAATTCAAAAGATCATATGCTCTCCTTCTATTATGATAAATAATCTCTTGAAAAAATAATTTAATGGATTGCTTACATTTAAAAGAATTCCTTTCAAACCTGTCACACAATAATAAAATATCTTCACAGAATCACCAGTGATATCTGAAGAGGTACCAGTTTCTTCTCAGGTAAGCAGCTACACAGAAACAGTCACTTCAGGTTAAAATCTCTGGTTTTTAGTGTTAACAGATAAAGACATTGTGAGACAATTATCATTTCATCTCAACTCTTTCTGAGTCCTCCAAAACAACCATACAATCTTCGTCAGTCTTTGATCATGTAAAAATCTTTTCTTCGGGAGTTCTGTCTCAGCTTCTTATAGGCTATTGTCCTTTCCCCAGGTAAGTACTGTAAAAAACCATTTTCTTTAATTCCTAGTCTAAAATCTCCATTTTTCTTTCTTTCAGTCACAAGTGATTACGTCGACGCCAGGCAGCATAAAGACCGCACCTTGCTGATTGCATCCACATCCATCCCTTCAGATTTGGAGTAGTGTTGGCAGCTTATGAAGGATCATAGCTTCTCTTATCAAGTGACAGAGCATGTATTAACAAGATAAAGCTTCCTTAACCTCAAAGTGTAGAAACAAATTGAAATTAAATTCTGGAAGAATAAATGCACTGCCAGTTTAAGCTGGGAAGAATGTGATCCTTACATAACTACCTTTTATTTCAAAATTCACAGCTCTGCTTAATCCTGAGTAAGATCTAAAATCTATAAAGATACCTCTTGAACATATTCATCATTATTTATTCTGATAAACAGAGAAGAAATGTTAACTTTTCATTGATAGGACATGAGACAAAACAACAAACTTATTTGCTGTTTATATAGCAGGAGTTTAGCTTGGGTCTTCAGAAAGTGAATGATAACAAGGATCCAATCCATCCGTCACATGAATATTCCAAAAGACTTTTGCATCCTCTAACAGATGTGTAATTGAGAACTTGTGTGAAATCATAGGGTATAGCTGTAAAAAGAAACAGCAATACAAAACTGTATTGAATGTAGCATCAAAATAATTTACATCTTAAAGGCTGAACAGTTTTCATTACAGCCATTAGCAAAATTTGATTTTATCCTGAACTTACTCTACCTCTACTTCTACAGATTCCTGACAATCAGTTTATTTAGCAGAGGAAGGTTAAAATTAGCCACAGTATATACAGCTTTTAGCTTGCGTATGTAAATAATTCTAGTATTAACAGAGGTTCTGCAGGTATATATATATAGAATACATGGCATCTTATGCCAGAAAGCTTGGAGTAAAACATAAGGAAAATGTACAGAAAGTAAAATAAGCCGATTAATTACAAATTTTATCTTAACTGGAATAAATTATTAAAAATTGTAACATAAAAAAGTGACAGAACTAAAACCACCCTAACATTCACACACTGTAATACTACTACTACTACTAATAATAACAACAATAATAATAATAACAGTAACAATAACAGTTACATTAACAATAATGATTAATATAAATTTCAAGATAATAAAGAAAACAAGAATTAACTTGTGAAGCAACAACTATATTCACAAAGTCATGTATTGCCTGGACCACGACCAATCCGTGAAAGCTTAGGTCTGCAGCCAATCACAAAATAATATTAAGGATCAAATTCACTGTATTCCTCACTTTGTCAGTTGTTGAGAAAGTCCGAGGGTTAACGCTTCTGAATTGGTCTAGAAGTTGGCTAGTGGTGACTTATGGAAAAGCCTCAAAATGTCTTTTGTTTTCTGATTAAAAACATATCTGACTCAGTTTTACAGAAGTACTGAAACTTTGCATTTCCCATTAAATTCAGAGCTATGTGAAGACACAGACCAGCTGACTGCAGACACAGACATTTTTCCTTCTTAATAGGTCACTCAGATCTTCTACAAACCAAAATCTTAGGGTTGAAGTGAACTCTAAATAGTATAAAGCTCTATATTCATTCACTCTAATCAGATTTAAGTATTAGGTTTTCTCCCAAGATTGGTTTCTTATTCACTCCTTTCCCCAGGGATGCTGTAAACTTTCCCCAGTATGTGTGGTTCACTAAATTACATCCTAGAATTTCCTTAACTAAAGTAAGTGACTGGAGACAGGCTGGTTTTCTTCTTAGTGGGTCATGAGAAGCAAAGTTATAGTTTTTCTTAATCTCAGAAAGCATTGTTTAATTTCTTAAACATTTCAAAGACCTCTACATCAACCGTCCCACTGTCCCCCCCAAATAAAACAACAAAAAACCAAAACTAAATGACTGATAAAATATACCAAAGCATGAACCAAAGTTCAAAAAAAAGGCCAGCACTGTAATTTTTCTTTTTTATTTTTTTTTATCCTTTCTTAAGTATAGCATCTTCTGCAGTACTTTCCTTCCTTGTGTCAGGCTCAGGCTTTATATATCTGTACACTTGGCTTCCTTCCCTCCAGTAACAGCTGAATATTTTAATCTGTGTTAGAATGGATTCTATAAGCACAGGTATATGATATTGCTCTTCAATTTGCTGCAGTGGAGTAGGTTTTAAGACTGCTTTGGTTTGCTGGGCTTCTCAAGAATTTACAATTCTCAATGGGATATGGAATCACTTGAAAAAAACCCACTTAAAATCAGACATGCACACATATATCCTGTTCCTTATGTTACCTAGCATGTCTTGAATTAATGTGACAAACATAGATCAAATGAAGTAGATATTCTTTTTACATGCTAGTACTTGAGAGACTGCCAGGGAAAAGCAATTTTTGTCAAATTTACAGTGTTTAAATGAATTGAGACATGAAAAATAAAATAAAACAAAACAACAAAACAAAACCCCCCAAACATTCAGGCAAACCTGAGTCTAGAACATTAGTAAAAAGAGATACATAAATTTGATAACAGCTCTTCAAGTTCATTATGTTTTGTCTATTTATTTACAATTTAGCAAAGGAATAAATAAAATGCTCTCACCGTAACCTCTTGGGAATATATTGAAAATTAATACTTTCATCTTCACAGTTAAATGCTCTTTAAGTTGTGTTGACATCTGCTTGCAGTTAAGCACGAATTTAAGTAGGGATGGTGTAAGTGATAGAGGTGGAAAGGGACAAAAGCAAAAAAACCTCAAAGTCTCTACCCGTTATTGAAATCTAGATGCATCTGAGTCCAGTATTTCAATGAGTCTGTAACTGCTCCAGTAGAAGTGTTCCTAACTGAAGACTGCAAGGGGCAGTTGTCTTTTTTGTATCATTATAACTAGTATTGCAAGAAAAATAACAAAAGTTAGATAGTAAGATCTATCTAAAAATCTCAACTTTGGAAATAAATCTTCCCCATACAGCCACAGAGTGCTTAGATTCTCTTGTCTTTGTTGTCATATTATGTAAAAAAGTTGCATGTGATAATATTATTTGTAAGCTATGCCACAAAAAAACACCTTATAAGCCCCGTTTCTGACAATATTTATGTTACCCTCTGTTTGGCATTTTATCCGTAACTTAACATATTATTTATACAGCATCAATAGCCTGCAAGATTTATTACAGGCATGCAGGAAGATATATGGGTTGATTCTTCTCTCATTTATACCAGCATAAAGCAGGACTAATACCACTGAAGTCACTGGAGTTCCATTTGTTTGACAGTGGGCTAAAAATTCTCAGAACCAACCCCAAACCTACCAGTAAGTTTTATACCTTAATGGGATCATGTCAGGCAGGTTTTAATTCTTTTGTCTGAACTTATCTTTTTATCCAGCTTCAGTAGAGTTATTTAAACATTTTAAACAGCACCAAGGCTTTGTGCCATTGTCTTGCCATCTTTGACTCAGCCATCATCTAAATTTCTCCTTTGAAACCATACTTATGCCATTAGAGTAGTGCCAAACATGGAGTAGTGCCAAATAGTATTCATTTGTCAGTTTTTGAGTTTAGGGGCAATGTTTTAAAAATAGAAATATTTATGGCACTCTCACATTACTTAGTACAGCAGTTTGGATGTAGTTACACCTCTTCAGAACTTTAGATGCTCAAGAACATTTTAAAAAATGAAAAGCTGCCCTTGTGAGAGCATTTGATAGCTTGTACTAGGTTAATTATATACTGCTATGCCACAGCTGTTTGCTAACACCTTTAATTCACAGCAATAACGAACATGAGCCTTTCAAGAGCTTCAGCTCAGAAAATGTTAATATAAAATTATCAATGTATATAAAGCTTTTTAAAAACTAAAATTACATATAAGCTCAACATATCAATCCTTTCTTTGAAACTATGATGTCTCTGTCCTGTAAAGAACATTTTCTGCCTGTATGTTACTCAGGAATTAATTATAGTTACTTGGCCAACAGGGATACTTGAAGTACTGATTTGAACTGACAAGAAAGTGAACAGTTGCTCTTCACATTCCCCCTTTTAACTCTAATGGGGCAATTAACTTCTGATCTACTTTACCCTGGTCTGTCACTTTTTTTTTTTTTTTTTTTTTTTTTTTCAAATGAATCAAATCACATAATGACTTCAGAGAAGGAAACCTAACACAAAGCCTCTGCAACCTATTTCACTGGCTACTAATACTCCAGGGTTATGGGATCTGGCCTTAGAGGTTTTTAGCATTTTAAGGCAATACACTTGTAGGGACCAAAAAAATGTGAACTATTTATTTCAGAATTATTTTTTTTTTTGGTCAAATAAAAAAGGAGAAAAGAAAAGAAAAGAAAAAGGAGAAAAAAAGGAAGAAGAATAAGATAAAAATAATCATTTCCCCTTTCTGGTCAATTCCTGCTTTAAAAAATAAATAAATAAATAAATAAATAAATCACCAGCTGCCTTAGCTCATGATTTCTGAAAGGAGGAAAAGAAAGAATAACGTTAATAGCAGTAAGTATTTCAAGGAGACTTCATTCAGATTTTTTTTGAGCTATCATTGTGAACACATCTATGAACTAAGCATACTGGTATTTATTATATTGATAAATGCATACATGTAAAATTAGAATAGACTCTTCATCTTAACAGCTAGCTTGTCTCTTTTGGATCTGCTGACCAAACAGCAGTACCAAGTGCTGAACTAGTGAATATAAATGGAGACTGAATAGAGTAGGCAGGAAAAGCCCAATTGTTCTCCTAGAGCCTCACTGACAACAGTTTTTCTTTGCTTCTGTAGTGAATCTTCACACAAGGAGCAACAAGTTCTTAGTTTTAGTGACAATAAGAACTGAAATAAAATAAAATTAATTTTATAATTACAAGACTGAAAATCCTACATATGCATAAATAGCACATGGAACAGGACAAAAAATGAGAAACATATAAAAAAATATATTTAGAGGTTGGTTGTCTTATATAACTATCACATTTTACACACATTCATATCTGGCATTTATGCAATTTTTTTTCAGGAAACAATTTGCATAACTGAAGAATTTGCACATACTCACTTTAAGTGGAAGGATAGATTTCATGCTGGAGAACGTGTCAGTCTGACTGAGAATTTGGGTGAATGAAGCCTAAATGCTAATAACATGGTAAGCCTGTGTTCATTGTGTCCTCTGCCATTTCCCGTTACATTTGTAATGGTGAAAGCTTGGATAGCCAGCAGCTGTGAACTTGAAAACATAGGAAATCTAAAAAATGTGTTCTCATTTCTGTTCCCTCTCCATGTTAGTCGTAGGTGCTGCTTTTTAATGTTCCTTAAATGTTGTCCCATCCACATACTTGTCAGCCGAGTCAAAATCACACTAACAAGCATGCTGGCATAGATTGCTAAATATTTGAAGTACATAGAGTAGCAGCTTCTTTGCACTACGAACAAAATTTATCCCTCACAGAAGATCCAGGAAATGGCCTTGCATTGGTTTTGGCTCTTATATTTAAAAGGTTCACCTGCAGTGACATTGTGTTGGCCTTCAACAAAGGTATGAAGTCTAACCTTAGTATTATATTAGAATTTTATGCCCTTGGAGAAAATGAAATAAACATTACCTCTTGTGTAATAGTGGGCATGAGCTGCTAGCAATAGAGACACCACTTGAATTCTTATTATACCAGAATTTGCACTATAATTAACTAGCTTTTCAGCGTGTTTAGAATAATAATTGAGATTGTTACACTTATGGGGAGATGCAGGCTGTTTGAGGAGTATTTCCTTAAGGTCACCTCTAAAAAAGACAAGGAATGGAGAAAAATTATTCCCAGGATTCCTTGTCATTCTGCTTAACCAGCAGAAATATATGGGAGAATCTTATATAAAAGTGTGTGTAGATGAAGTGGGCAAAATCTATACTAACTTGAGGATTCATTTTAGTTAATTACATTGGGGTGCTTTCACTGGTACAGTCAATAAAATTGACTGGTAACAAATCATCAAAACCACTAACATGGCAGGAGGTTCAAACAGAAATTATTATATGCATTACATTGTTACATGTACAACTAGATTAGAAGCATTTTGCAGCTGTTTGGATTTTGGCCAGAAATTACTATGACTCTGAACCTTAAAAATTTCATTAGTAACAGAAAAGGGGAGTTACTTATTTATTATTAATTTTTGCAAGATTCCAGCTCTGTCATTAGTGAGAAGAATTACCACAAAAGTAATCGAGTGCACCCTCTGCAAGTTTGTTGATGACATCAAAGTGTGTGGTGAGGTCAACAATGCTGGAGGGAAGGGGTGCCACCCAGAGGCACCTTGACAGGCGGGCTTGTGTAAAATGCATAAAGTTTAGCAAAGGCAAATGCAAGGTCCTGCACCTGGGTCAGGGCAATCCCAAGCACAAATACAGGTTGGGCAGAGAATGGGTTGAAAACAGTCCAGAGGAGAAGGACCTGCAAGTGATGGTGGATGAAAAGCTCAACATGAGCTGGCAATGTACACTTGCAGCCCAGAAAACCAACTGTCTCCTGGACTGCTTCAAAAGAAGTGTAGCCAGCAGGTCAAAGGAGGTGATTCTCCCCCTTTACTCGGCTCTCATGAGACCTCACCTGGAATACCATGTCCAAATCTGGAGTGACCAACACAAGAAGGACATGAGCTCCTGGAGAAAGTCCGGAGAAGGGCCACGGAGATGATCAGAAAGCTGGAGCATCTCTCCTATGAAGACATGCTGAGAGAGTTGGGATTGTTCAGCCTGGAGAAGAGAAGGCTCCAGGGAGACCTCATAGTGGCCTTCCAGTACCTGAAGGGGGCCTACAGGAAAGCTGGATAAGGACTTTTCACATGGGCTTGTAGAGAGAGGACAAGGAGTAATGGATTAAAACTGGAAGAGGATAGATTAAGGTTAGACATTATGAGGAAATTTGCTTTAGTGTGAGGGTGGTGATACACTGGAACAGGTTGCCCAGGAAAGCTGTGGAACCCCTATCCCTGGAAGTGTCCAAGTTCAGGTTGGATGGGACTCTGATCAACCCGATCTAGTGGTATGTGTCCCTGCCTAAGCAGGGGGGTTGGAACTAGATCTTTGAGATCCCTTCCAACTCAAACCATGTTATGATTCTATGATTCTATGAAAGAAAATTACAACCTAATTGTCCCCAAAAAAAAACCTTTAAAAAAATTTCTGAGACTGAATTTTGAAAATTATTTACAATAATGATGATATATAGAATATTTCTGCCTGGGAATGCCTAACTTCTTTCTGATACTGAGAAAAAAAATCAAGCATCTGTCTTCCAGGTGGTTTATGTTCTTTTTCTTAACTTGAATGAGATCAAGAGTAGAGTCCAAATTGAAACTGCTAAGAACAAAAATTATCTTAGAAATTAATTTGTCTGAGGAGAAAAGGAATGTTACCTGGCAGATAGTAATTTAAGACGTGGAATATGTAATTGAGTGTTTCTTCTGGTCTGACCCAGAATAAAATATTTCCTACAGGAAAATCTTAGTTAATTTAGGTGAAACGAAGGGAGCTTCTTTTAAAAAATTAAGTAAGTGAATTTATTTCTCTTTCATTCACTCACATTTCTAACATTACATCCAAATCAAAAGATATGGCTATTTTCAAATTCTAATTATTACAAACTAAAATGGAAGAGCTACAGAAACTTTAAAGTCAAATCCTAAAGTAATTTGATATGAGATAGATCTGATGAGCAGACTCCGTGTCATGGTTTGGCTCCGAGTTGGCAGTCAAACCAATAACAATAATGCTTTCAATCCCCACCTCCCTCCCCCTTGGTAGGGAAAGAGGGAGAAAAAAATGAGAGAGAGGCTTTCTGTGTTGAAAAATGAAACTAATTAATTTTAATTATTAGTGATAAGGGAATGTATATATTTATAAAGGGATATGTGAAACCTGATCCTCTACCTTCTCCCACAGTGACTCTCATAGCAGCTCTTCTTTCCAGTGACTCGTGGCTGAAGGGGGGAGTGTCTAGGTGCATGGACAGAGTCCTCAGATGTCATCTATGAAGAAAAATAGAGAAAAAATAGAGAGAGCCGAAGAGAGTGAGATAGAAGTGACAGTAAGCAGAAAGAGAGAGAGAAAAAGGAAAAAGAGGCTTGACTTCCATAATATCTTAACCTATACTGAAAGCCAAATAGAGAAAATATTATGATAAGGGAATATTCTAATTTGCTGATCCTGCTTTTGTCTAGTTTGCTCCCCGAGGTAGGGGAAAAGCTGCAGACATGAGCTTCTGCCCTCTCCCACAAATGTCCTTGGTTGTTATGTGTCCACTGGTGCTGCTAAAAAAAATTCACTGAACTGTTTATTTACTGGTTTTATTTCATCTTTCTGATGTGTATACAATGAAGGAGTTCACTAATTTATTTTATATTTTTTTCAGTTACTGCTAGTGGCAAATTTTGATTAAAAACAGAGCAAAACCCCCTCCCACATCACTACCTGCAGGTAGTATTGCTGTCCCGAATCCACACACAGGGTCAAGATATTTGATTTAATACCCAGTTCTGCTCAGAAGAGGGAGCAGGGTGGTATTCCACAAAGCAAGCTCAGTCCCCTGAAACACAAGTGCTACTTTTATACTCAAAAACGTGAGAAAGAACTTTATCTCTAGCGTTATTCTCTCACTTGCACACACAATTGGTCAATTCATTCCTTGCTTCTATTTAAAGTGGCAGTGACTAGGAATTTAATTACACATGCTCAAAGAGTAACGGGCTTGTTAGTAGGGGTCCCTCTATTCTGTGGGTATGAATTTTAGTATACTAATGGATCATTAGTATATTAATCTGGTGATTTCCATTACTCAATGTGTTTTTCTCCAGTGCTTCTTTCCATCCCTTTCACCTGTCCTGCAGGTGTCCTGCAGGCCTGTCCCAAAGCTGTGCTGTTGACTACTTGGGGAGTGTTTTTCACTAACTTGAATCTGGTTTTGTCTAATTTTTACTGTTTCATTGTTAATCTATGCCCTGTTTTTATTCTGCATGTCCCTTATATTCTCTTTTATGGGATTTTTTCCCAAATGTGATTTGCCCCCCAGATTTTACCTATTTCAATTAATAACTGACAACAGTGAAAAGTGCACAGGATGTCTCATTGCTCAATTTACTTATCTTTCCATTCTCACTTTATTATTATTTTTTTCATTTGACAAAATATAATGCAAGGTGTAGAGGAGCAAATTTAACCTCTCCATGGACCTGGGTAGAACCTCTGGGTACTACAAGATTTAACACTGGGAAGGCAATTAAATGAATGAGAGATGCTCTTCATCAGCCCTTCTCCTTTCCCAAAAAGAGAAAGAAAAGAGATTAAGAGAGAGAGACTTACGGGTTTGAAATTAAATTGCTCAGTTTTAATGAAACAATAATAATGAAGAAGAAAATAATTAAATATGTACAAATATATACAAAATATACAAAAACCACTACTGTGCTTTCCCCCAGTAATGCACACATCACCACCAAGGCTGCAGGGCAGGCCCTGGGAAAGTCCTAGACTGGACTGCTAGAGGCAGCAGCAGACAGGGATGCAGGAACACATGGATCTAGCAAACGCACAGATCAGGATTGAAGGCAGATGAGTGGACAGAGTCTTTCCAGGATATGGGATAAAGAGAGCTTGACCCTCATGATACCTCAGATTTATACCAGGTATGATACATATGGGATGGAATACTTGGTTTGGTCAATTTTGGTCACATATCCAGTTTGCTTCTCCCTCCAAGAGGGTCACAGGTACAATCTCTTTACTCCTTTCTGTTTCTGGAGCATAAAAAGTTTAGCAGAACCAAGCAGTGACCTTGGTTCTGCATACCATTCTCCAGCAGTAACTATAAACATCGAGCGTTACCAATCCTAGAAGACACTGACTGAAAAACATGTTTCTAATTTCAGCAAGCGCAGCTACTTAGAAGAGACTTGAATGAAAATAAAATTACTAAATGGAAAATTGGTTCTGTCATGGCTCTAACCAGTACAACCAGGCACTGGACGCCACATGATGTGGGGTAATTTCATTTCTCGCGTCTTTTGCTCCCATGCCCTGCCCTACGCACAGTCTGTCTCACCTATTAAAATTATAGGCTAACAATATGTACATTTTAAATGCTTAGCAGAATGAAGCTCTAATCTAATACAGAAAAAAAAAAAAAAGCTTAATTGGAATAAATATTTATCTCAATTGCAGTGATTCACATCTTATGCAATCCCTTCTGTGTAATGTACAAATATTTTTATAGTTATATTTATATATTTTATATGTTTTTAATATTGATAGCAAAATATTTTTGCAGTTATTTTGAGATTTACTTAAAAAATAGTTTAATAAAATAGTGCTTTCCAATATTTGGAATTAAAACCACTGACATAAAGGCTTAGAAAGCAAAGATGTTTAGATTCATTATTTTATAGGTCATTCCAAAGAAAGTTTTCCACTAATTCTGTATTCTGAAATATTTTTCTACTTTTAGTAGCAGTTTAATAAAAAGTAAGATCCTATTTGAAGAAGTGCAAAGGCTTTGGGGTTTTTGGACAAAAAAATGGGGAGTGAAGGATATGCAGAAATAATTATACAGTGATATAGTATAAAGACTGCAGGTTTGTGTGTCTTCATATAGATACTAAATAAGAAATTTGATGTTTGTTAATTAAATACTTTTCTAGTTGCATTAGATGGTTCGTTTCTGAAAGACTAGCTTCTTAGCATAAAGTTAATTAACCTTCAGAAGACAGTCTAAGGTACTTCAATGATCCCACTGCTGCCAAAAAAAATAAATCACATTACAGGATCATTCAAAAATATTTTAAAGGCCTTCTACGACATGCATGGTGAAAGAGTATAAAATATTAGATTTATTTTATATTTGTGCTGGGAGAAGACAGAAGGCAATTATTTCTGCACCATATATCAGAACTTTGTCTCTTCTCACATTTTAAGAGGCATGGGGACATTAGAAGGAAACATGTGGAGGGTATACTATCAATTTGACTCTCCTTGATCCTTATCCTATACATCTAATGTTCAACTCTCTGACCTTCCTCTTCCCACCGAAACTGTGTTATTCAGGTACTACATATAAGAAGCTATTGAAGCAGGCCTAGTTTTAATTCCTATCTGAAAATCATCATAACTTTGGTATGGATTTCAAGCCATTTGAAAATATTTACTTGAATCCTATTTTTGCAAGAAAGGAAACTGAAGTTTTTGATACCACATCTTAATGTGGTAGCAAGCAAAGCTGAAAGAAGGGCAAGGATTTAATTTCTAAATCCTCCTGCCTTTTGACAATGAACTTTATAGATGGTTAAGGAAAACACATAACATCACCAATAACTCTATTGAAATGTAATTTTAGAAATTGTTTTGGTTTAGACAACCTTAGTGAATTAATTTAGGAATGAAGCATCTTCTCAAACCATAGAATTTATCTTGGCTAAAGATGTAAGTTATGATAAGTTACTCAGTGGCCTGACTTGTGTGCATTAGATTTTTACCGTATGCTTTGGATTACTATAGGGTTCTTAAGTGTAGGTAAGTGCATGGAAGCCACAGAGATACAATACTGAAATGAGACTCAAATAAAGCACAAAGTATGAGCTTCCTTTCAGTCTCTGTTTGTCATTTCCTCTATGACTTTGGGAAAATAATTCTGGTGCTGTGATTTTAGTTCCCTCATCTGTAAGCTGAAAAAAAGCATTACTTCTATTAAATCAAGTCTATTGATCAGAATATTTAAAAGTAGGGCTTATTATTGTACTAGACACGCTACATACAGAAAATCACACACTCACATGAAGCAGAAGTTTCCTGTGTACTGCACCTAACATTGTCATACTCTACTACTACATCTGTTGCTGCCAGACATTTGCCAGCTTTCCAAGGTGTTACTACTAAAGCTTAGATGCAAGAGAAATGGAAAGTGCAGAATTATAGGATTTGATCAAGTGTGTGTGACAGCTAGTCCTTTTTTGTCTAGTGTCAAGTCTAATAAAACACTCAGCAGGAGCTGCCTCCTATGATCTTCAGAAATTAGTGGACTATTTCAACATTGGTTATTATGAAAGAAAGACATATTTAGTTACTCTGTCTTTACTACATATATATATATCTATATATCTATATATAAATTTTTTTTAAAGCTAACTGATTTAACTATAATGCCTGTATAACACTTTCCTCCCTAAATCACTCTGTAATTTCTTCTGCCCCCTACACCAAGAATTCTGCATCTGTCTCTCACTGAAACCATGGCTCAGAGACCAGAGGAATTCACTACATTTAAAGAAAGAGCAGTGAGAAGGTCTGAGTAGCAGGGCTGTGCAAGATAAGAAATGCAAACAGATGTAGGGCTGTAGAGAGAGAGAGTATTAGTACCTCAAAAATTCCAGGTGGAAAACCAATGAAATGGATATGTCCAAAATCCTAAAGGGAAAATGTAGAATAGCATCTGTGTCAGAGGATTTCTAAGACAGCAAGCTGCCAACACTGAGAACTTCTTTCGACTGGAGTAATGCCTTCCTGGACATCAAAGGCTGTTCAGATGTCTTACAAGGGTGTTGAGCCCACCGCCGCTTAAGCCTAGCAGCTTCTTAAATCCTAGTTATCTTGTGTACATATTAGCCAATACACAGTTGCCTTATACCTTTATTTATTTTTACATGCACGTGTATATGAGCATACATAAGCATAGATATATGTACATATCTACCAATATTCTTGCTAAGACACTTCTTGCTCAGCTAAAAGATGATCAATTACTAGTAATATCAGTAAACACATAAGATATTTTTATAAGAAAATGTAAATCTAAGAAGTCACATAGTCTCTTAATATTACAAAGTAGGACATTAAAAACCATTAATATAAAATCACATCAAGTATTTCCAGCCATATATCATGATTCAACATGGACGTAGTCTTTGCTAACCTTCAAAAATATGGACTTGGATTTTGTGTTTCAAAACCCAGTAATGACATTTGCCGCTTCCCTAAGCATCTAATATCATACTCCTATTTAGCTCCAGTTTATGTCATTAAGTAAAAGCCCTTCTGCAAAATTCTATAGAAATAGTGCAAAGGAAAGAAAGCAACATCCTTCTTTGCAACACGTGGCACAATGAAATCGCAACGTTTTGTTTCTTTTTTCTTCAGCAGCTGCTTGACAATACTGTATATATCTAACCCCACAGTCACAGACTCTATTACGTTCCATGCCCTGTGTGATAGCTGCTGCAGAAAAGAAAATCTTTCCTGTCACACTCAGTATACACATCATTTTAGCAGTTTCCAAAGGATTCCACTTGACTCTTTCTCCTTTGTCTGTTTCCAGAATTAGTGATGCTGAATTCTGGAGCTGTACATTCCTTCAAGCACAATACAAATGTTGTCCTGATTTTGTAAAAGCTAACAACCTATAAGGATGATTATGTGCTATGTAGTGGACTTCTTAAGCTATTACTGAAGTTATCACTTACTGAAAAATGAAACCACAGTAATGATGTGTAGCTCTCTGTGTAATTTTTTTCTCTGAATTGTTCAATGTACATGAATCCGTTCAGACATTATCATAAGTAATGCATGTAGACACATGGGATTGATATCTACAATTTTCACAGAGATCTTGGCTGACTCTTGACTAAGAAATCGCAGTGCAACTGAATCCTACATATATTTATGACTGGTATGCCTTCAGAAAAGGATTAAAAGAATAATTTTTATAGTAGGTACAGCAGCAAAATAAACTAATTTATGGAAGAAATTAACTACAGAGAATCACAAGGAAACAAACTACATTGGATAATGATAAATTAAAACATACTGAGCTATTCTTTTCAGGGTCTTCTTCTACCACTGATTATTTTATCTGAGAAGACTTTGGAAACCCTATTCACTATCAGATTTTATGAATACAACCATTTGCTTGTCAGGCAGAATTGATTAGACTAGGGTTTTCTCAGTGCTTCCTAATAATTACTATTTTTTGAGAAGTAATAATAGTAAAAATTTCTCATCAGAATTTACGCAGATGTAATTTCTAAACCTTGGTTTTCATGTTGATGTTAACCTTTATTGCTTTTTATTTATTTATTTTTCCAAATCTTTCTTCAATACCTTTTAAAACACATCAGAATACTGTGTTCTTGCATTCATGTGGGCACATAATGAACGAAATGAGGGAAAAATTAAATATCTGTAATGAAGAATTAGTATAAAAAGCTAGATTAAAAGTATATCATCTGATGGAATCCTTTACAATTTAGGTAATGCAAAATTTCTCCTGCAGTCAGAGTCTGCAAAGCATGTGGTTCACCAATTAATAAATTAATCCAAGGTCTGCCTGGAACATGAGAGACCTTTTTCAGACAATGAAAAGGGAATTTCCTATTGCATTTTTTTAAAAGGGCTTTTAAGGTAGCAAATATTTCTTTATCATAATTAATTTCTACTTCAGTAATGTTTACTTTCAATTAGTGTATTTATATTCTAACCTTAATCAACTTTTCTCTCAACTTCTTGATACTCAGAAATTTTAACTTTTGGATGGTAAAATTTCATTTTCTTTTCTACCAGTTTCTAACTCACATTTCCTGCAATAGTATTTAATTTGGCACTCTAAAACTTAACAACTCTCAGTAAAGAGAGTTTTGTAAAAAAAACAAATACTGTATCACACATTTGATTGACATATGTATCAACAAAATTAAAACTAATCCAACTTTTCTGCAGATTTTGTTTTATTTAGTCTTTTACACCTACCTAGTCTTTCTGTCTTAACACATTGTATTTTTAAATCCAGATAGCCTTCACTTATGTACAGATGAGGTAGTTACAATACCAGCTTGCTCTTTCCTCCATGTTTGGAAACTGTCTAAATGGTGCTGTGTGTCTTTTCTGAACTACTTAAGACCTGGGTGAAATAACACTGGACAGCTGCATGGTCTCTTAACATTTTTGTTAGTGCTTGCACATTTCCCAGTGACTCAGTTCTTTCCTTACATTTGATGACCATAAATTTGGCTATTTTTGTAGTGCCAGGTCATGACTGTTTCAGTTGTTATTCAAAAAGCCGGGTTTTTTTGTGGACAATATAATTAAAGCCTCAGAATCACTGTTGTCAACAGTTATCTATTGGAAATGTTGCCTGCCACAGTGAGGTAAAAGACCCATAATTCAATTTCATCAAAATGCCTTAAACAACTACATACAGTGGTGAAATTATGAAATATGTATAAGTTCTTTCAAGTAATTCTGAACTAACTTAGTTAAAAACTTGAAGGCATACACAGGTTTCCTATTTTAATTGTCTAAAATCCCTTTTATGTTAATAACTGAATGGACTAAATAATGCTTACAAATAAAATTATCTTAACATTTATGGTACTTAACTAATAAAGTACTCAGTTTATTTCCAAGACTACAAAGAGACTTGGAGGAGTTTTAGCTTAATTGGATAACCATTATTTGTTTTGAAATTATAATTTATTTCTTCTGAATAACAAGAAGATTAAATAAAATTACTGGTCTGCCTTCATATAGATTTAGAGCAGTTTTTATTTCTGATTGCCATAATAATGCTACTTAAACTTTATATAACACATTTCACGTTCACAACACAATACAGAGGTTAAGTAATTAATCCTTACCATCCTGCTTGTGAACAAAGTGTAAAAACATTGTCATGTTGATTTCATGTAGATAACACAAGGTGAAGAAATGGAATTGTTTGCCCCAGGCAATGCAAAGAGGAAGGGATGGCACCAGCATTATATATGGTGGCTCCTTTTATTCAAGATTACAATTTCTTCTCATGACATTTACTCTTACTAAAGCAATTATTCTCTTCCTTCCTTCCTTCCTTCCAATTTTAATGGATCATCACTCCTTTAAAAAAAAACAGAAAACAATGTTTCAATCCATGACTCTTCCTGAAAACGGCAATGATTTAGCTCAAGGTTACATTTTGTTGTCATAAATAATATATTTATTTTCCCCCCTCTAACATTTTCTGTATCTTTGCCTGTAATGCCAGGTGTAAAGCCCAGTGTACACAGGAGTAATGGAAACAATTTCACCTATTGCCTTTAAAAGAGTATTGTGTGCTTAGCTGTGTTCTGTGTAGTTCTGTATTCATGCATCTCAGCCAACAGCATTGACATTGACTGTCATTTGGGAATATATGACACCATTTTAGGACTATGTGTACACTCCAGAGCCATTATGCTGGAATTTAGAAGGCTGTAAACTTTGTATGTTTTTTTGCCCCAAGTGCCACAGCATAGGATCACAAAGATTGAGAACCTGCTCATCACTGATATTCACTGGCTTCTTTCCTATTCTGCAGCCTTTGGTGCCCACCTGGAACTGATACCAGCCTATGGTAAAAACACTACGTGATTTGTTTACTACTTGTTGTTTTGTCATACTCGCATGGCAAACACGGTCAAACCCTCCACTGCATGGAAAGAACCTCTGTTTACTAATACTAAGATAAAGTACTTCTGTGTCGCTCCATCACTTTGAGATACTCACACAGGGCAAGTCACTCACCATACAACTACATGATAGACATTAATTCTAGTTTAAGTGGAGATTTGATAGATAGGAAAGAAAAAAAAAAAAAAGAAAAAAAAGATAAAAAAGATAAAAGAGAGGAAAAAAAAAAAGAGAGCATTCAAATTACATGATTATCTAGTGTGTAATTACTAGAAATTACAAAGAATGAAAGAAAAAGTTTGCACAGGCGTATACAGAGTATTAAAATAAGAGGCTGCAGTACAGATTAGACATTTGAAAGAAATTATTCACTGTGAGGAAGGTGAGACACTGGAACATGTTGCCAGGAAAAGCTGAGGATGCCTCCTCCCTGCAGGTGTTCAAGGCCAGATTCGATGGGGCTTTGAGCAACTGGGTCTAGTGGAAGGTGTCCCTGCCCACGGCAGAAGTGGTGGAACTAGATTATCTTTAAGGTCCTTTCCAACATAAACTATTCTATGATTCTATATGATTCTGTGATAAATGTATGATAAATTACCTCACATCCGCATTCTTTCCTCTTATGTAAAACATTTGGTTAGTATTGGATACAGTTGGAGATAGGATAGATTATTCAGAAGATAGACTTTTATTCAGTACAGATAATACTTTTTTCATAATGAATACCACAGTACTTTGGGTTCCTAAAATGAAAGGGTTTAAATTCATTAACTTTATTTTTTTGTTACAAATAGCTTCCATCACACACTATTATGGCTTAGGCCCAGCCAGCAGCCAAGCAATATGCAGCTGCTTGCTCACCCCTCTTCTGGGGTGGGGAGGAGAAAATCCAACTAAAAGCTCACAGGTGGAGACAAGAACAGGGAGAGTTCACTCACCAATTATGACCACAGGCAAAATAGTCTGGACACCTTCCCATCCCTCTGCTCTTACTGGGCCCAAATTACTTTGTTCCCAGTTTGTCTACTCCTCGCTCTCAGGAGTTTAAGGAGATGGGGAATAGGGTTTACGGTCAGTTCATCACATGTTGTCTCTGTTATTCCTTCCTCCTCAGGGGGAGGACCCCTCACAGTCTTCCACTGGTCCAATATGGGGTCCCTCCCATGGAAAGAGGTCTTCACGAGCTCCTCCAACAAAAGTCTTTTGAGCAGCGTGCAGTCTTTCAGGAACAGACTGCTTCAGTGTGAACTTCCCACAGTCACAACCTTCTTTGGGCACAGCCACCTATCCTGGCATGGGGTCCTCCACAGCTGCAGGTCCACATCTGCTCTGCTGTGGTCCTTCACGGGCTGCTCTACTGTGCTTCTCTATGGGCTGGCTGCAAGGGGAAACTGCTCTGACACTTCCTCCCACTCTCTGACTTTGGTGTCTGCATAGGTGTTTTTTTCACATCCCACTCCTCCTGCCACTGCAGGTTCTTTAGCCGTTTATTTTTCTCCTTCTTAAATGTTAATTGCAGAGGCACTACCACCGTCACAGATGGGCTCAGCCTTGATCAGAGGCAGGTCCAACTTGGAGCCAGGAGAGCTAATAGCAGCTTCTCACAGGAACCACCCCTATAGCCCCTCCCCGGTTACCAAAGCCTCACACACACACAAAAATTAAAGTACATTTAATTCCATTGATTGTAACTTCTCTTGATAATTATGTGAATAAGTATTTAAAGACTATTACTGCAGTCTGATCATGGGAATGATCTATGGTGCCATGGCATTCATGCTGTATCTATATCATCAAAGGGGAAAATTATCCTTTCACTTATATCTATTGAAACCTACTACCTGGTAAGTTAAAGGAAAACACTGAACAATATACTCCTGAAATGTTAGGCAGAATGATAACTTGGGTAACTACTATTATATAGACAAGCCAAAAACTGACTAGTGAAGCTGAAAGGGAACAGATTACATCCATACTACAAATCAGAATCTGTAAGAAGTCTCCTCACATCAACACTGTCAAGACTTTTTCATCAGAATAACAAATATATAGAAGCAGATTTCCATTGTCCTTCTTTGCCATTTGAGTATTTACATCAGTAGTTCTCAGTCTAGTAATCGCTGCTGTATAGAAGGCTACAAGGAAAGATAAGGATGTTTTTAGGACTCTTGGTCTTACAGGGCAGGGAGTAATGCAACTTATTTTGCATTGGAAACATCATAAAATTGATTTGTTCCAATTTAAGGTAAACAGTCAGAACTTCTGTGCATGTAAGGAAAATATCATAGTATTAGGGCATTAACTCTGACTTCTTTGGAGAATGAACGGCCTCAGTTATGTAGTGTAATTACCATATAATATTTAGATTAGAGTTTATGCAATATATTTAACAACTGCAAGATGGACTTTCTATGTGAACAAGATGGACATAGTTCACTTACCAATTAAATTATTCACTATTAAAGTAAGAAGTGGTTGATTTTGCAAAATTACACATAAACTTCAGAAAAAGATTTTGAGATTCTCTATTAAAAGACTACTGTAACACTTAATTCTAACTCCCAAAACAGGAAATAAAGTAATTAGGTCTAAAACCTCTGACTCTGTTTTGTTATTCTCATTTACTATTCAAATGAAATCCTTGTTTATTTTCACTGAAGAGTTCATAAATTAGTAAAGGTAATCCAGAAGAAATATGTATTTTTTAAAATGCTTTTAAATAATTTAAGGATTAGGCTGAATCATTATTCAGATTAAAGAAAACCCAAAACATCTAAAAAACCCAACCCAGCACCAACAACTAAAAAATAAAAACACCACTAGAAAGAAAATTGGACTAATTCAGCATTAATGATATTACCAAGAAAAGCCATGGGTTAGATTTGCAGCTGCATGCCCCAAATGTCCAGTGAATCCAGGAGAATTATTTTTCTACTGAAAGTCAAACAGAATAGGTATTTAAAATATGGATAACGTTGCATACAAGGAGACAGAGTAATGTAGAGAATGGTGCTGTTTTCTCTTAAAGCATTAGAAGTTATCAGAAGCAAATATTTAATATAATTTTTGCAAAATCAAACTGTTAACAATTGGTGAGATTATAAATTAGTTTGTCTGCTACTATCACGGATGCTCCTGAAAGTGTATACAAATGGTGTGAAGTTATGTTCTGTTAATTACATATAATTTGCAAAGGATAAATATTTTGGCAGTCCTTAAAGAGCTGCCTCATGAGAGAACAGGAAACATGCTTCTTCCTAGTAATCCCAGAGGCAATAATCACTTCAAAAAGAATAGAGGTGGCATGGAACATTGACTTGCTTATGCACAAACATATGTCTGAGAATGAATAGGCTAAATAATATGAAAGTTGATGCAGCTTGCAAATTTTTGCTGCTCCTCTGGGAAAAAGTGTATTTTTGTTTCAATCTGGAAGCATACTTACACTGTAGGTGTCCTAAGGGTTTTGAAGAGACCTGGAGTTAGTCAAAGAATCATAGAATCATAGAATGGTTAGAGTTGGAAGGGACCTTAAAGATCAACTCCCCTGCATGGGCAGGGACACATCCCACTAGATCAAGTTGCTCAGAGCCCCATCCAACCTGGCCTTGAATGCTTCCAGGGATGAGGCTTCCACAACTTCTTTGGGCAGCCTGTGCCAGTGTCTCACTACCCTCATACTAAAGAATTTCCTTATAATGTCTAACCTTAATCTATCCTCTTCCAGTTTTAATCCATTACCCCTTGTCCTCTCTCTACAAGCCCTTGTAAAAAGTCCCTCCTCAGCTTTCCTGTAGGCCACCTTCAGGTACTGGAAGGCCACTATGAGGTCCCCCAGGAGCCTTCTATTTTTCATACTGAACAACCCAAACTCCTTCAGCCAGTCTTCATAAGAGAGGTGCTCCAGCTTTCAAACCATTTTTGTGGCCCTCCCCTGGACACGTTCCAACAGGACCATACTTTTCTTGTGTTGGGGGCTCCAGAGCTTGACACAGTATTCCAGGAAAGGTCTCACCAGAGCAGAGTAGATGGGCAGAATTACCTCTCTCAATCTGCTGGCCACACTTTTGATAGAGCCCAGGATGTGGTTGGCCTTCTGGGCTGAAGAGCTTTGAGGTGAATCTGCCTAGCCTGTCTCTTGTTCCAAATTTCCCAAATAAGTACAAAGTTGGCTATTTAAATTGCCTCACATCCTCTCCCCAAACCCGACCCAATGCAATCCCAAACCCCACAGAACAGAATGGACAGCTTCTATCATATTAGATACTAAAAAAAGGTGATTTTTGTAAGTAGACCAACTAAAATTGATTGTATCAGGCATGTTGGAAACAATACAAAAAATATCACATACAATACTCTCTGCCTGTTCACTCTGACTTTGAAAATAGTCCCTGGTCCATCTTTGGTCTGAATTAACCCATCCATGACTGTGACTTGTAACAAACGCTCCATAATCTCCAAGAAGTTTCTTGCTATAATCTTTGATGCCTAACCAGTTGCTCTCTCCTACTCTCAGTTGAGTATACCAATTCATGATCCCACAGCATTTTTCTGGCTCTTCTGCCTGCTACATCTTGCATTCTTTGAAATCTTGTCTCCCCTGAATGTAGCAAGTAGCTCCCCCAAGAAAGCACAATCTCATCCAGCTGAGAAACATTACTTCTAACACATCATGAAAAAAGCAAAGTTACATTTCTATCGGATTTTCTATACACCATTATATTGCATCATGTTTGTAGAAAAAACCCACAACAAATACAAAAACTTGATCCAATAATTTAGCATATGAAAACCTAGCTGAAACTTAGTGAACTTATTCAGTTTTTTTAAAATAGTAATAGAAATTTCTAATAATGATCAAAGAAATAAAAATTATTATGTTAATATGAGAAAATACTGTATTAAAACATAATTGCAAAATATCATGAAATATGCAACTTCACAATTTTACTAGCTCACATAGCAGCAGCTCTTACCTAGTTAAAAAAATATAGAAAAAATATAGTTTAGCATGCTCATTATACTAGTTCTATGTGATAATTCTAAAAAGAAAACAACTTATTTTTACAGCATATAATATTTGTGATTTTCTGGAGTATAGTGTGTTTATGCAGTCAAGTCATATTACCCCAAACACATTATGAATTAAAATTCACTGCTATTGTTTTATTTATATAAACTCCTGAATATAATTTGCTAACATAGGCACATCTGGAGAACAAGAACTTTGTGCTTGTGCATGCACACATAGTCACATACATGTTACTGACATTCAGTGAATTTATGAAATAATTTAACATTATAATCAAAAGTGCTTGTAGAATTGAGTACCATATATTATGAAAGTTGTGAATACCTCACCAAGACAAAATATATTTAATTCCTGATCCAACAGCAGAGGTGTGGTCATTGTTTTTTCTATCCTTCAGAGTGAGGCTCTGTACAAAATGAGATCAGATGGTGGCAGAGGCTAGCAGAATGGTGCCATTTGAAGAAGAAGCGGGAGGAAGAGTCAAACTGATTATGTACCATCAGGTTTGCTGTGCAAGATTGCAAGTGTCTTTAGAGAGGCCCTGCAGAACCAAGAACCTGAGACTCACTCTTTATGGAATGATCTAGAAAATACTCTCAGATGAGCCAGTGGATGGAGATTACCACAGAAGAAAGACTGGAAGCTCATGACTTCTGTCAAGAAGAGGAAGACTGTTTCCCCACCAGCTGTTGTGCAGCATCGGAGTGGGTAGAGTGCCTTGCAGAGCCAGAGCCAAGGGTCTGTGAGGAGAAAAAGGTGGGTGACAGGTGCCAGAAGCTGCTCTCTGCAAGGATGAAAATACCCACCTGATGGGCTCTAACTTGCATGTTTCAGGAGACTTGTTTTTTGCTGGGTGCTCTGTGGTGGGTTAACCTTGGCTGACTGCCTTGGGAATCACAGAATCTTAGGGGTTGGAAGGGACCTCGAAAGATCATCTAGTCCAAAACCCCTGACAGAGCAGGAGCACCTACAGCACATCACACAGGAAAGCGTCCAGGGGGATTTTCAATGTCTCCAGTGAAGGAGACTCCACAGCCTCTCTGGGCAGCCTGTTCCAGTGCTCTGTCACTCTCACAGAAAAGAAGTTTTTTCTGATGTTTACGTGGAACCTCCTGTGTTCCAGTTTGCACCCGTTGCCCCTTGTTCTATCACTGGACATCTCTGAAAAAAGCCTGGCTCCATCCTCCTGACACTCACCCTTAACATATTTGTAAATATTGATGAGGTCGCCCCTCAGTCTCCTCCAAGCTCAAGAGACCCAGCTCCCTCAGCCTTTCCTCATAAGGGAGATGTTCCACTCCCTTAACCATCTTTGTGGCTCTGTGCTGGACTCGTTCAAGTAGTTTCCTGTCTCCTTCTTGAACTGGACACAATATTCCAGGTGTGGCCTCACCAGGGCAGAATAGAGGGGGAGGAGAACCTCCCTTGACCTACTAACCACACCCTTTCTAATGCACCCCAGGATGCCATTGGTCTTCTTGGCTACAAGGGCACATTGCTGGCTCATGGTCATCCTTCTAGCCACCAGGACCCCCAAGTCCCTTTCTCCTACACTGCTCTCCAGCAGGTCAGCCTCCAACCTGTACTGGTACATGGGGTTCTTCTTCCCCAGGTGCAAGACTCTACACTTGCCCTTGCTGAATTTCATCGAGTTTCTCCCCGCCCAACTCTCCAGCCTGTCTAGGTGGAGAAAATAACAGGGGAGAAAATAAGAAGGCTTTGTGGTTCAAGATAAGGATAGGGAGATGGCTCAGAAATTACTATCATGGGCAAAACAGACTTGACCTGAGGAAGATTAATGCAATCTTTTGTCATTTAATAACAGAATACAATAGTGAGAAATAAAAAGAAAACTGAAAGCACCTTTGCTCTCATTCTCCTGACTTCTTTCCAGGCTCAGCCTTGCTCCTGACCACTCTTATCTCCTCCCCTTGGAGCAATGCAGGGAGAAGGAGAATAGGGGTTGTGGACAGCCCATAACCCTTTCTCATGTTTGCTGTTTTCTCCTCATGCTTTTTCCTTGCTCCAGTGTGGGTCCTTTCCATAGCCTGCACTCCACAATAAACAAACTCCATCCTGGGATCCTTCAGGGGCTGCAGAGTGGATATGTGCTCCAATGTGGGCCTCCATAGGTTGACAGGAGACAACCTGTTTCATCATAGTCTTCTCCACAGGCTTCAGGGGAATCCCATCTCTGGCGCATGGGGAATCTAATGCTCTTCCTTCTCTGATATTGGTATCTGCAGAGTTGTTTCTCTCACATTTTTTTCATGTCTCTTTCTCACAGTTACTGCACAGCTTTTTTTTTTACACTTTCTTAAGCCTGTTATCAAGGAAGCACCACCAGTGCCACTAATAGGATTATCTTTAGATAGAAGCATATCTGTTTTAAAGCCTGCTGGAACTGGCTTTCTCTGGCATGAGGTCATCTCCTCATCTCTTCTCACAGAAGTCACACCTGCAGTCCTGCCAACTGCCAAAACCTTGCCATACAAACACAATAAACACCCTCATCTGGGATATTATGGACAAAATAAATACCAAGTCTTACCTTGGACTATCAACATCTGCTGTTCATCCATCTGGACAACAATGGTACTGCTGGGTCAGTCCCAAGCATATCAAGGGAGACTGACTGTGGATCTCTGGAAGTGAAGGACAAGGGACTGAGGATCCCTTGACCTCCTGCTTTCATTCCTTCTTTTTGCCAGCTCAGCAGACAAGAAGCAGTTATAATATTCTGTGGCATGGTCTGATTAAAGCAGAGAGCTTTCTCTAATGGGAGGTACAATTATTTACTTTACATGCTCATCTTGAATAATTTTGTCAGCCATTAATTAAACTCAAAGCCAGTTTGTATTGACAATGTAATAGCGTATTGATCCACCTAATCTGTCTGAACTGGTGAAATTCATAGCAGCCCATTACAAAATGCTGCTTTAGTACTCATGGATTTGACAGTCATACATGGAATAAATAGAAGATGTATATTTGGTTTTCTGGTCTTGAAGACAAGCCTTTGACACACTTTAGACAACTATTTGCTATTAATTGCAAGTGCAGTCTGCCAGCTCTGGAGTTCAAGCATTATATCCTTGCTACAACACTGAAAGATGGAGTAGCATGTTTCAAGAGCTCTGTAGTCTTCTTTTTTGTTAATTAATTGTCTTAGGGTGAGAAGAGGGTGAGCCACTACCTGAGATGATTTAACATGTAATTGAAGAGTAACTGTAACACTGTAGTTACCACTACTATAGAGCTGCTAGAAATCACTGGTATCACTTAGCACTTCATTCTAGCTTTTATGTAAAATGCCTCATTGATTTTTGCTGAAGTAGCACTATACTGCATATGGTCTCAACACATTTATACAGACAAAAACTGCAGATATTTTCATTCAAAGTCTTCATTACAGCCTGTCCTGTATGCATTTCATTTGATAAATACAACATTAAAGTTGTAAGCCTGAATGTTCAATCTTTGCAACTTTAGGTGTTTCAGGATCATGTATCGAGATAAACTTGCATTCTGTTTCTGCAAATACTGAGAGTGAGAAAGTTAATTAATTAAAATTACATGTCAGTTTGACAATACTGTTCAACTCAGACTGTAATGAGTAAGAAAACAAGCACTGCAAGTTACTGTAGTAAATCCCCCTATAACAAAGCATACCTGGGTTTATCAGTCTCTCTTTAGTAAAAAATTCTACTTACTTCAAAATTAAATTTAACACTTTAAGGAAACTAGGATAGAGGTAAAAAAATCAAAGATGTATTTAAAATCAGTTAGCTGGCTAATTTCTATTAAATGTGTTAGAAACTAGATATATCAAATAACAAATTAGTTTTGAAAAGCAGATTTTTAAAATTACTTTTTACAGCCTCAATAAATGAAGAAATAAGGTTAGATATCAGGATTCACAATGTACTCAATAAAAAAAAAAACTTGGTAAAACAGAATAAAGTTAAACAAAACCTAGCAAAGCAGTGCTATTACTTCGTATGTGCTACAATTTAATTTTCAAACAGATTCAAGTGTTATTTGTGAATGCATGTGTGTGCATATGTGCATACAGTGAATGAGGCAAAAGCTGAGGAAGAATCAATCTATATCATATTACAATAATTCCTAGAGTTGCAATAGTCTATTTTCTCTATAAATACTGGTCTATATTAAACAACTTATCTAACCCTTTCTGTGTTAAGGGATATTTTTTTTTAGATATAATTTTTGTGCTTAATTTTTGTGAGGGTCAGGAATGAACAAGCCTGGGGATCAATAGTGATGGATAGACAAAGTCCTCCCCACACACTGGCCATGGAAGGAAAAGAAAAGGAGAAGAAGAAGGAAGGAAGCTGACTTTCATTATCCCTGACCTTACACAAAGCTTATATAGATATACGGAAGGGAATACTTTGGTCAATTTTTCTGTCCGTCTAGTCTGCTACTCCCTACAGGGGTTACAGATATGACTCTTTTGCTCCCTGTAGCATCTGAAGGACCAGAGTAAAGTGACCTTGATGTCTCAGCAGTAACATAAACATTCCAGTGTTACCAGTCCACTAGCTTGAAAACTTGCTGTTAGTTAAAACAAAGCTTTCTAAATGAAGAAGAACACCAAAAAAAAAAACACACAAAAAAGTAAAAAGCCAAAAAATGGGCTTAATCTTGCCTCAAACCAGGACAGTACTGAAAACATATACAGACAAAAGACTAACCACATAAATGATTTAGAGAATTTATGAATTGTGGACAGAAAATTCAAGATGACAGAAAGGGTCTAAGCCAATAAAAAACATCATGAAATTGTGAATTCTCTCTGGGACACTTGTTTTCATCCTTCTTTCTGATCCTTGTCACTTAAGCTGTTTTTCAGTGTCCCCACTGTAAGAATAAGATAATGAGCATATTTACATGTTGTCCATTTATCTTGTACACAACCTTAAAAAAGACTTCCACTTACTATGTGTATGTGCAGTGCTTAAAACAATGTTAAGCTGGGACTTTGACATACTAGAAAGTACATTACCAGTTAGTACTATTATAATTAATATTTATTTCAAGTAAGATTTGAAAAAAAAAGTTGAAAAATCAAAAATCAGGTAGACTTCTAAATAAAAAAGTACTTTAAGTACATCTTTCTAAAGAGCTGAGCACAGAGTTTAAAATTAAAATAAATTTTCCTAGCTTTCAAAAGTAAAAATAAATACTTAATGAAACAATGTAAAAGAAAAGAATGTAAGAGCAGACAAATTTTACAGCTTCATATGTGTTGAACATGGATTCTGACCGTCTTTCAACAGTTGAGGTATATAAAGCAGAAGGAAGTTAAATGTCTAAATGTTACTCTTTCTGCTTAATATTGCAGTGTGTATTAGCTTGTCATGATTAGTATTTAAACCACAAAAACTTAGCACCACATTTACAACCTCTTTAAGTATATTATTTGATATAAAACAAACTGAAATCCCAAGTGTTCACTGTGAAATATAAAACATGATACTATGGAGGTTCATGAGGGGGAGACTTACAGAATCACAGAATTGTCATGGTAGGAAAAGACCTCTAAGATCACCAAGTCCAACCATTCACTCACGAAAAACAAACAAACAAACAAACAAACAAACCAAACAAAAACCCCCACAACCACACAGTCCACAAAACCAGGAACAGCACACAACACCCAAAAGCCATGCCCACTAGAGCATGTCCTGAAGTGCCACACCTACACGTTTCTTGAATACCTCCAAGGATAGAAACTCCATGACCTCCCTGGGCAGCCTCTTCCCACGCCTGACCACTCTGTCGGTAAATAAGTACTTCCTAATATCTAGTCTCAACCTCCCCTGGTGCAACTTCAGGCCATTTCCCCTAGTCCTATTGTTATTAACTTGGGGGAAGATGCAAACGCCCGCCTCACTACAACTTTCTTTCAGGTAGTTGAAGAGAACAATAAGGTCTTCCATCAGTCTCCTCTTCTCCAAACTAAAAAATCCTAGTTCCCTTAGATGCCCGCATAAGACTTGCTCTCTAGACATTTCATCAGTGAGGAACCACCTCTTATATCATAATGTTGCCAGTTATTAACTGAAATAGGTAAAATTTTGGGGAAAAATCACATTTGAGAAAAAAATCACATAAAATAGAATATAAAGGATACGCAGAATAAAAACAGGGCCTAAATAACAATGAAACAGTAAGAATTAGACAAAACCAGATTCCAATTACAGAAAAACACTGTGTCAACAGCACAGCCTTGAGATAGGCCTGCAGGACAGGTGGAAAGTACATGGAAAGATGTACTCTCCACAGTTTATCTTTGTTACAGTCTTAAGCACTGGGGAAAAACACATTGTGTAATTAAAATCACCATATTAATATATTAATGATCCATTAGCATACTGAAATTCATACCTACAGGCTATAGGGACCCCTACTAACAACAAGCCCCTTACTCTTTGAGCATGTGTAGTGAAATTCCTGAGCATTGCCACTTAAAACGGAAGTGAAGAATGAGTTGACCAATCGTGTGTGAGAGTGACAGAATAATGTTAGAGATAAAGTTCTTTATCACATTTTTGGGTATAAAAGTAGCATTTGTGTTTTGGGAACTGAGCTTACTTTGTGGAATACTACCCTGCTCCCTTTTCTGCACAGAACTGGATATTAAAGCAAACATCTAGATTCTATGTGTGGATTGGCTTCTTGCACACTGGGTAATGGACCCTGCTTTCTGGACAACATTTGGGGACCAGGGAGGTTGTGGATGCCACCTCCCTGGAGGTGTTCAAGGCTAGGTTGCATGAGGCTTTGTGTAACGTGGTCTAGTGTGAGGTGTCCCTGCTCATAGCAGGGAGGTTGGAACCCGAGGATCTTTAAGGTTCTTTCCAACCTTAACCATTCTGTGATTCTGTGAGACAGGCTATACATGGCCAACACAGTTTAGATGTAGAAGACTTCAGAGGAAGTTTATTGAAGCATATGTAATGTGCTGTTGATGTTAACTTCAAGGCTACCTGGATTTTAAGATGCAGTGAAGTAATAATAAATATATTAGATGGATAAATAATCTTTTTAAGGAATTTTGTTTAGCTAAATGTTTAACTTTAAGCCTCACATCTAGTCATCAATGAGCTAATGAAACCAGGCATATAGACTGATTTCTTATTTGCTACTTAATCTTTTAATACTTTATTCATTATCTCTACTCAGGAGTATCGTCTTTGGCATTGCTCTCTGAAGTTGGATAAGAAAAATAGAAAACCTCCTGAAAACTCTTTTTCAAGAAAAGTAATTAAAAATGTAATTTCTCCAAGTCTTTTCTAAGCACTTGCTGTATTTCACTTTCTACACACATATTCTGATGCATGTTCTCACCTATTTTCTATCGTTGGTAAAAAGTCTATCATGTCTAACAAATCTCTTGGAAGACATTGAAACTATTTCATCATATTGGAATTTGAATTTTACCCTGTATAAATCTGAACCAGACACTATCAAGAAGCTCCAGAATCTCCACTGATAGTTTTAAAATCTTGTGAAAAACATTGTTTCCTTCTCAATTACTAGATGAGATGAAAATGGAGCTTAACTGTCAGGTGTAAAATATCACAAACGATAGGTGCACATCTTTCTCTCATATTTAATTCATTTTGGTCTAAGAATCTTCACTCAGTTACTATAGATCAACAGATGAGAAGTGTTTCTGTATGTTTCTTCACAAGCATAGCCTTAGGTGGCTAAAACATCAGTTTAAAAAGCTTTGTAGTAACTGTTATGCTGTGGAACAAAACAGTTTTACAAATAGTAATAGTTCTGTCAACTTTAATTTTACTTTAAAATTCATTTTCCTTTAATAAATGTTCTTTATTTCCCAGTGCAAAGTTAGTCAGAAAACCAGCATTTTCATAATGAAAAATGTGTAACTTTTTCCTAGTTAAAAAAAGCTGAGTATTTGTTAAAATCTGAAGATTAATAGCAAATAAAAAACTTTCCATCACCATTCTTGAAGCACTAAGAAAAAGGGTCAATCAGATAGACAGTCAAGAATATTTTTAAAAAATGAGCATAAAGGATATGCAGTTTTACTAAATTCTATGTTTCTTCCATTTTACTAATGCTGAGAAACATTAGGTCACATAGTGTTTGAGAATGTGCTTACTACTGTAAAGTACAATGAAATATATCAACTTAGCTAAAGTCTCTTTCCTGAGATAAAGTTGCAGAACATCAGCAGAATTTGGTTGTAAATCTTCTTTACTGATGCTAATTTTTGTCCTGTCCAAGCAAACCATTTGTTGACTCTTGGTAATACATAAAAACAAGAAGAATTTCCTGACTTATTCTGTGTAAGTGTGTGTTTAGGGTGAACACAGGAGTTGTACAACTAATCAATATCTTAAAGTACTGTTAAAACATTTTTTCTCTCCAATCAGCATAAGCTTTTTTTTTTTTTAATAGAAGATGAGAAGAAAGGAAAATAAAAGGTGTTGTGTTTTTTTTTTCCTTCCTCTGTGTAGGAGGACTGACAGAATTCTCACACTGGTGAAGACTTCTGATGCCTCAAAGGATAAATTGTAGAGCTGAACGTGAGCCAGGTGCTCTAGTAGGTGTTATGTTCTGTAACCGCAACTGATTCCTCTTTCACTATGGTCAGCAAAGCAAGATCCTCTTTTCTGCTCTTTGACATCACTCTGCCATACTTAAAAGACAAATATTCCTTCCAGATTAATAATAAAGTTTCATCAGGGCATGAAATTTGTAAAATATGAGTACAACCATGAAGTATGATTACTTCCAATAGAACTCAGTCCCAGTTAGACTGAAAAGCATGCAGTATGAATAGCTATTTGGTTTACAAGCCTACCAACAAGAACTGAGATGTGATACAAAGCTTTAAAATTCTAATTTCCTTCTATGAGCTGACATTAAATGTAGTATCTGACATGTTTCTTTATATTTTCCGTCTTTTCTGTTTCTTAGTTTAAACCTTTGTGATTTTACATAAAGCAGCAATAACACTTTAACTCTTGTCAGGCAACTAATTGAAGAATTAAGTTTAATTTATTGATTTTCTTATTTTCAAAGTGTATAAATATTGTAGTACCTGATTAGTATCTTGATAATTTTTAATATTGATTGTTAATATATATCTAAGGGAACAGAGTTTCTAGTCTACTTTCTAAAGGAAAAAAGACAAAAAAGTATCTTGAATTCTGATTATTTTCAGTTGAGATTTTTCAGCTCCACTTCCTTTACTGATACTTTTTTTCTGATATCTTTAGTTTTTCTAATGAGCATTTGTGCACACTAGAATAACAAATGACATTTCCAAGATCAGCATAGATGTTAATACTTAAGAATCTGTAAAAATCCTGGCTAAGAATTGAAAAACCAAAATCTTTCAACCAATTAATTTAGAACAGAAAGAAATGCCTTTTTTTCCTAAGTGGAAACTACTTGACAGTTTGAAAATATTTTCAATACCTTTAATTTTCCATAAATAAAATAAATAGTTCTAAATTGTACAGCTGAAATTATGCTTCCAAAATCCCTGTGGCTGACTGAGGAATATCTGAGAATGTACATTATGTAAATAACTATCTAAAGTTTTAAAGAAAAAAATTCTGAGGTACATGGTATTGGAAAACAGTCAGTCTTTTTCATGTTCATTCAAGAACCTTCCATATTACTCTAATTGGGAAGAGGCAGAACACTCATGACAGTGGAAAGAATTGTGGCTAAGTTTCTAACAGACTAACCAAAATGAGACATCCTGCTGCAGGAAGCAGCTGTTAGCAGATAATAACATTATTAAGAATTTCTAGTATTCTCAAGAAAGATGAACAAATTAGACAACATTTATAGCAATTATCTTACCAGAAATCTTACAACATGTGGTCCAATTTTCTAGCCCTGGAAGTCTTCAATCAAAATTGATATTTTTGGGTGTACAATTTATTTCACCTTCACAGAGTTTTGTAATTTTTTGTTTGTTTTAAAGTTAACTTATCTGTGATTTCATCCTAAGTTGTGGTAGTTAAAGCTTATTCTTTATTTGCTATTTCAAACAAATTATTAGTTACTGCACAATGATTACTGATTGGAAGTAGCAATCAGAATCTGGTGTTACCCAGTATTTTCTGAGGACATTAGGATGTGCGGAGAGGAAATGTGAGCAATCATCAAAATAAGAAAGGATTTTGTTAGTCACCTTTTACAGACTTCTTAGAAATACTCATAAACCTCTGAGGCCATAGACTAAAAGCTACACATTTAGATGTTTTCTACAGTTTCAGAATGAACAGACTTTGTTCAGAGGAGTTGGAATCGAAAAGAACTTGTCTTCACCTAATGGGAATTACTTTGTTCCCAATCAGTAAGCAGCTGTTCCACTGCTTACTGCCTTTACTGACTCCCAACAACTGATTACTTGTGGGAGGTTCATAAATACAGCTTGTTACAAATCTTGAAGACCTACAAGCAACAGATCTAGAAAGACTGTATTAGTATCTTCAACTTGAATATTGCTCTTAAAATTTTTCAAAGATAGGAAATTGTCACCGAAAAGGGAAAAGGTCTGCAAGGTGGCTGGGGGTGCAACCACCTGCAGTCAATGTTTGCCTGTTCCAGAGTCACACAATGACTTTCACTGAGACAGCTTCACAAAGTTGCCACTTTTTATCTTGGTCGATACCTTGGCTAAGATAATGGTCTATTCCTTCAGCCCTTGCTCATTATTTGATGTAAGAATAAGAAAAGCGATTTAGCCTGCTGTCTTGTGCAAGACAGTCCCGCTGTAAGGGATAGGAAGACTAGCAGGACTGTATTCCTTTTGATGAATTTAACAAAAGGAATCTGTCCTGTTTTCACACAGAAGGTATAGTTTATGCAGCTTCTATGAATACTGAAAATCACAAATATTTTCTAATTGAACAGTTTTCCAGAGTACTTATTGGCTTATTCAGTTCATTTCTACAAGCATTTATACAAGCAGATATTTGCTTGCAAAAATGTTTGCAGAAGAAACAGTTGTGACTAAATATTTACACAAATATTCACTTGAGCATTTACCTTGATGACCCTTGTGGATTTTGGTCTGCCACATCATCAGGGAAAAGGAAGATTTTGCAGTTTAACTCCTATCTGGTTTATGTATTCCATGAATTTGGAAACTGGACAGAAATCCCTAATGTATCTAACTTAATTTAACTTCAGTGTCAACACAGATATATCATGAAAGTTCATCAATGAAAATACAAGAGCCTGCATTATTTTTCTCCAAGAAACACCTTAAAACATTATGTATATGATTATGCCGCTCCATGGTCTTCACCACAGCTGCAGGGTAATCTGTTCTTCAGAACCTGAAGCACCTCCTCCCCCTCCTTCTTTACTGACCTAGGTGCCTGCAGAGTTGTTTCTCTCAGATATTCTCACTTCTCTCTCTGACTGAAGGTGCTGTTGCACAGCAACATTTTCTTCTTCTTAAATATGTTACCATGAACATGCTACCACGATTGCTGATGAGCTTGGCCTTGGTCAGTGGTGGGTCTGTCTTGGAGACATCTTGCGTTGGCTCTGTTGGACATGGCAGAAGCTTCTAGCAGCTTCTCACAGAAAGCACCCCTATAGCACCATCATTACCAGAACCTTGCCATGCAAACCCAATAATATATTACTGAGTTTGGTCAAAATTTACTTCCCCTTAGTCTCCTTTTAGGCAGCTTTTTGTGTTTGGCCTGCTATTAAAATAATAAAAAATAATCTTTAAGGTTTGGGACAAAGGTCATTTTGAGGATTGCAAAATGGGGGGACACTTCATTGCTGTGCAACTGTATACCATAGAGTACATTGAAGAAATACTGTTGCTTAATGTTCCTAGGTTTACTTTGGAATCAGGAGATGAAGAGAAGAATTTTTGCAGAGATACACAGAAGTCAAATGAGCCTATTAATAAGCAGGGTGCATTAGCTTGGTTTTGGAATGGATTAACAAGGCCTGATAGTTTTTAATAATGCTATAGCATAGGCACAGCAAGTGTGCAATCTCACACAGAAGCTGCCACAGCTTTACTTAATCTAGGGCACAAGTAAACTCACCCATGGTGAGGTACAAAATGCCCCCAGACCCTGAAATAGTGTTTAAGCATGGCACAACTCATAATAACTATGTTTCATGTCAGTGCCCACTGACAGAGTCAGTGTCTCTCAAATTCCAACTGACAGCACAGCATTTAAACTGCCTTTTCTCTGTTTTATTCAGTATTTGTTTAAGGAAATGAAAGGTTTTTAGCAATGGAGATGGTGAAAAAGATACCATTATTATTTTGGTAGCCTAAACACTATTTTCTTTAAACAATCAAACAAGGAAACCCATCATGGCGTAGGTAAAATCTATGTAATTTTTTCACTTCATATAGCATTAACACAGGGATTTTAGTCTAGAAAGCCAACAAGAGAGGATATCTAAAAACTCTAAATCAAAACATTTCCTAAACCAGAAGAATTGCATAAATTTTTCCTATGTTAGGATACTTTCAAATATATTGTAAAAAGCAACACATGCAATCAACAGAGACATAGGGAAATGCTGAAATGCTACAGAGGATGTATCTTTAGTAGAAATTTTCAAGCTCAAGAGAATTATATAAGCTTACAGAAATAAGATACATAACCTAAGAATAGCTAAAGTGATCCTGCTTAACAGGCTCACATTGTACAGGAATTAATTGTGGCTGCTGTGACTTCAGAAGCTCTTAAGGAAGGACAATTGCTGTTTCTTACACAGAAGCAGTGGCTTTATGTAGGAAAGAAGAACTCCCTTCTTCAGACATTGCTAGAGGAATGGAGATGTTGGCAGGTCTTGTGGGCTGAGGAAGGAACCCCAGGCTGGGTTTGATGTGTTACCACCCTGTGACCTTGGTTTAGTGTTAGTGGAAAAGTGGTTTTAAGGCATAAGGAAGTATATGAGATAAAGCCATACCAAAAAAAAAAAAGTAAAAACCAAGAACTGTTATTGTTGAAACATTACAAGCAGATCAGACTCTCAGAAGGAAAACAGTGACATGAAAAGTTATAAAACTCTTGGGGTGGCATTTGAAAAGAAAGGAATCGGGTGATAATAATTCAGCAACACTGAGCATCTCCAAGTAGCAAGAGAGGCTGATGATTGATGGCTGACTGGTCAACAAGCACTCATCAAGTCTTCCACTAGGACCTGTGAGCCAATTAATGCTAAGCCTAGTAACTTTTTAGTGCAAGTTATCTGTTGTGTATGTATTAACTAATAAATATGCTGCACTCTCACACTATGTGTGTATTTTCAAATTGCCTGGCATAAGTGACCCAGAGAAAGAGTGGAAAGGAGGGTTACTGAACATGGGAGTAGAGAGGGGCCTAAGGTAGTGCTAGCTGCAGGCAGGAAAAAAATGTGTCCATTCCCCTAATTCGACTGAGACTGAAGCAGCACCTTTTAAAGGGAAATTAGCACTTAGCCTAAGCAATGTTTTCATGTTCCAGCTAATTGTCTTTAATGGAAAACCATTATATAAAAGACATTAATTACTGGAAATTCATAACTAAGAAAATCTCAGAACTGCTTATAGTGTTTTCTCCCTTCCAAACAAACTTTATAAAAATAAATGTAATTACAGTGTCAAGAAGCAAGAGGAAGAAAAATTAAGAAAGGCAAAAGAAGAATGGAATGAAAGGGAAAAGCAATGAAGAGCAGTAGCAGCAAAGGGGAAATAGAAAAAGAAATAGCCAATAGTAGAATAGGACATATTACAAGAAAAAATAAAGGTGTTGAAAAGAAATGCTTTTACATTGGTAGTTGTTAGCTGTTATGCTGCTATACCGTTCTTTCATTCACTGTAGGCTACTAAAATCACATTTTCTGAACACTTTGCAGTGCAGAAGATTATTAATGCATAAAGAACTCCTGGCAGACATCTGCGATTGACTGAGCCTTATGAATTCTGTCAAATGACTCTTGATAGCAATCATACAAACAAGTGAGTGCTCTAAAAATATTCATGCCCATGAATTCCATAAGAATATATTTCAGACAGATGTGAAAGCATATCCTGTTGTGCTTATGGAATCCTTTTCTGAAACTACCTTCAGAACAACCTTGGTGTTGTATTATTTATCATTCTGTTATCTCTGATCTATAATTCAAAAAGAAAAAAATAATATGCAATACATTGCCAAATCAGTGCTGAAAATTTCAGCTACTAGGTGTCCATTACTGTTATCAGGCAAAAAAAAATGTGAATATGGAGAATACTGATCACATCATTCTGACCAAATTCATATCAATAAAAGACATATAATTTTACTCCTGTTATCATAAAATAACAAGAATTCCAAGAATTGCTGTACCTTCTCACTATACAACTGTAACTACTGAAATGAAAAAGTCTTACTCTCCTTCTGTAAACTAGTCCTGTCCTGCCTGAAACATGAATTATATAAGAATTTGCTCCTGAGTCAGTCTGAAATCAGGTGTTTCTTTCAGTTATTCAGTTATTAAATCCATCCATCCATCCAAATTATAAAAATTCCGCAAAAATGAAGATAGGTATTCGTAAGTATACTAATGATGGGTTGAGTGTTAACATTCTAATAGGTATCATTATATTAGATTATGATACATTGTCTCATGTTTCTCATTAAAATTTCATTGCGAGTTTCTAATTATAATGGTGGTCCCTAGTGCTACTAAACAAAAGTATGTGCTATATCTGAAAAGCTAAATTTCTACAGGGGAGACATTTGCAAAGGCACAGAAGTGCCTAACTTGCATTGAAATTCAGTAAGAGTTAGCCACATAACTGCTATTTATCCTTTAGGACTACAACTGAAGCATAAGTATTATTTGTGGTTTTGGAAGGAGGAAAGGTTTATTTTTAATTAAAAAGAAAGATCTACAGAAAAACAAAACAAAACAATTTCACTAACAATTTCACTAACAATTTTATGACATTGGGAAATAATATATCACACATTTTTTGTCCTTTATTGTAGTTCTAATTTCATATGTGTCATGGTTTGGGCCTAACTTGACAATGAAAAAACGACCACATGGCCATTCCTTCACCCCTTCCCACCCTCCAGCCCCATGCATACTATGTGATGGAGAGAATAAAGGCCAACTAGAAGCTCATGGGTCAAGACAAGGACAAGAAGGATTTCACTCACCATTTATGGTCATGGAAAAGACAGATTCAACTTGGGGAAAAAATAATAATTTCATTTACCACTAATCAAATGCACACAGGATGTAGACAACACAAAGAGTAGTGCTTAAATATGTTACCCCCATCTCTCCCTTCTTCTCAGGGCCAAATTACTTTGTTCCTGATTTCTCTACCTTCTTCTCCCCAGCAACACGGGGGGACAGGGGAGAGGGCTTAGCGTCAGTTCACAGTCTGCTGTATCCTGCCATTCCTTCCTCCTCAGGGAGAAGGCCTCCTTACAGTCCTTCCCTGCTTCCCTGGAGGTCCCTCCCATGGCATAGAGTCCTTCACTGAACCTCTCCAACATGAGTCCTTCCCACAAGGCACAGTCCCTCAGGAGCAGACTGGTCTAGCGCGGGCTTCCCACAGAGTCACAGTCTGCTTCAGGAACAGTCACCTGCCCTCGTGCAGGGTCCTCCACAGCTGCAGATTCAAGTCCATGGGCTGCAGGTCCACATTCACCCCTCCTGGCACTGTCAGGGGATGCTCTGCCATGCTCCTCCATGAATGCAGGGGCTCAGCCTGCCATCTCATCATGTACTCCAGGGGAACTCCTGCTCGGCCACCTCCTTCCCTTCTTCTTCATCAGCCTTGGGATCTCACCCCTCCAGCTCAGCTCCAAATACACTTACTCTCTCTGCTCTCAGGTCTTATATCAGTTTTTTCATATGTTAATCACAGAGGCACATCTACTGTATCTGTAATGGCTCTGGCCTTGGCCACTTGAGCCCGGGAGTTTTTAGTAGCTTCTTATAGAAGCCACTCCTGGGGCCTCTCTCCTGCTACCATGCTGGAACCAGACCAGCACAGTATATATACTGTATATATTTGGGAATATATATTTATAGAGAGAGAGTTAGTTGTACATACATATATATCCAAATAGATAGACTCAAGTAACTATGAAATAGATCTAATACGAAATGTGCATGATGCTCTAATTCCTAACATGATAGCTGAAGCACCCTTCTTCCACACAATAATCTAGAAAAGAAAGGCTTATATCTCTTCAACTGTTTTGCTCTTAACTGGCATTACTCTTAAAATAGGAAAGGTGAAAAAATATATTCTGTAAAGATGAGAGATATGAAAAGAATATGCTAATAAATGGCTGATTAATAGGAAGGTTCTCCTGAGAACTGTACTTTCCTATTAAGGTTTTAAAAAACAGACAAACAGACAAGAAAACCAACAAAAAAACTTCAAGATGATGTAGTCATTATCCTGCCACAAAACATGTCAAGTGGGAATTGATAAGGAGAAAGAACAAAAAAGCAAGGAGGCTTAAAATCAAAGACAAATATGAACTTTGGCCTGGCTTGGCAATACTGTCACATGAGGCAGGTAGATACTATAGCTGTGTGACTGCAGCACCATAACAATGGTTATTGTGTGTCACAGTAGAAGGCTGTGACACAAACACTCTAACCTGGACATCTTTGGTTGATAGGTAGCTGAATACGAGCCAGCAGTGTGCCCAGGTGGCCAAAAAGGCCAATGGCATGCTGGTCTGTATTAGAAATAGTGTGGCAAGCAGGACCAGAAGGGTGACCATCCCTCTGTACTTGGCATTGGTGAGGCCACATGTCAAATACTATGTCGAGTTTTGGATACCTCAATCCAACAAAAATATTGAGGTGCTGGAGCATGTCCAGAGAAGGGTGACCAAGCTGGTAAATGTCCTTGAGAACAAATTTTATGAGGAGCTGCTGAAGGAACTGGGGCTATTCAGTCTGAAGAAAAGGAGGCTGAGGAGAGACCTCATCGCCCTCTACAACTACGTGAAAGGACGTTGTGAAGAGATTGGAGCTGATCTCTTCTCACAAGTAACTGGTGATAGAACAAGAGGAAATGGCCTCAAGCTGCTCCAGGGGAGGTTTAGACTAGATAGAGGTTTAGACATAGCTTGGATTTCAGCCTTATATTTCTCCTCCTTTTCTCCCTATAAGCATGCTTTTACTTCTGCTCAATATATTTGAGATTATTTCTATCAAGTTAGAAAATCTGGAAAATTTCATGGGAGAAAATCTGCCAATATAATGCATGCTGCTGCTAGATCCTATCTTGCAGGCTTTTGACTAACAAGAGAAAAATACAAGCCCTTTAACAAATAACTGGGAAAAAATTATTAATTTAACCTTCTGTGTTCTTAAAAGAGATATGTAATGTACTCAATATATCTCCTTTGATAATTAATATTAAATCTTTTGCATAAGGCTGCTTTATAAGTGTTCTTCTAGATAAAGTGAGACAATTATTTTTCACTGCACATTCCACATTTATTTGGCTAGAGAGCAACAGAATACAGATAGATTCAACAGTTTTGCACAGCATGTGTACTTGTTTTGTTTCCACTGTTGTTTCACTAAATAACTGAAATGAAAGTGATGTTAAATTATAAATCTTATGCCTATAAATGCATTTATTTAAAAAATCTGTCAGTCAGAATACTTGTTAAAAATACTAACGAATGATCACATTGCTTTTGCCTAGAATAAGGGTTTTAAGTGTATGCATTAAGTGTATATACTGTACAGTATAACACATATAGCACATGTTCCAGTGGAATCTGGTTCACTGATAAAATACTTGCATCATTTAAAATAACTTAGCATGGCTTTTCATATGTAAGTATCTAATGAAATATTAAAATCATGTGTATTCTCAAATTTTGGGGAAAAAAAAAATCACCAGGATATTTTACATGCAGAAACTATGCACATGAATATACACATTTACACAGCTTCATGACAAACTGTTGCAGATATCAAAGTAATGAGTTTTACTGGTAAGAACAATCTGATATCTTAGTGTGGCCAATGTACTGGTTTTTATTTTATTGCAAATTCTTTGGTGCAGAGTAGTGGATTTTCTTTTAATTTTTTTTGTGCTGGAATTACTGAAGATTTTTAGGAAAGCTTTCTGATGGGATAATACTAAGCTGTTGATGTTTATCATATTAATTACTGAAATTAATTAAATAAATAAAAGATAATTTGCTTAGGTTTTTTGTTTGGGTTTTTGGTTTGGTTTGGTTTGGTTTTTGTTGTTGTTGTGGGGGTTTTTTTGCCTTTTTTTTTTTTTAAGCCCACAGCATGCCACAGTCCTTAATTATTCTGCTTCAGAGAGGCATGATAGTTTATTAAACAAAAGACTGAGTGATGATTCAGGAGATCTGTAATCTAGTCCTCATATTACTCCTGGATGATCTTGGGCAGTCAGTACTCCTCTCCATATCTTAATTATTGACAAAATGCAGTGGAACAGGTGAACACCATTGAATCAGTATCCTAGCAAGACTCTCTTGGCTTAGCTGTTTTTTTGTACTTTTTCTGGATAATGTTCACACCCAAAACAATCCTATGGTATCTTGGGGTGCATTAAGAGCAGATCGAGGGAGGTTTTCCTCCCCCTCTACTCAGCCCTGGTGAGATCTCACTTGGGGTATTGTGTCCAGTTCTGGGCTCCCCAGTTCAAGAGGGGCAGGGATCTATTTGAGACAGTCCAATGGAGGCTACAAGAATGATTAAGGGACTGGAACACCTGCCTTATAAGGAAACGCTAAGAGACCTGAGACTTTTCAGGCTAGAGAAGAGAAGACTGAGGAGGGATCTAATTAATTTCTATAAATACATAAGGGCTGGGCTTCAAGTAGGCAGGTACAACCTCTTTCACTTGTGCCTTGTGATAGGATGAGGGGCAATGGAAATTCTTTAGTGTGAAGGTGGTGAAGCATAGGAACAGGTTGCCCAGGAAAGTTGTGGCTACCCCATCCTTGGAAGTGTTCAAAGCCAGGGTGGATGGGGCTTTTAGCAACCTGGTCTAGTGCAAGGTGTCCCTGCCTATCTCTCAGGGTTAGAACTAAATAATCTATAAGGTCCCTTCCAACTGAAACCATCCTATGATGCTAATATTTGAAATTATTATTTATTCCCATTATTATTCCCCCATCATATTACTTAAAGTTTGTTGACTGATATATAGGAGGATCTTCAAACCAAGGTGTTTGTAAAAATATATTTAAGAAGTGAAGATTTTACAACAAAATATATGAGGTCTTTAAGCTTTAAACCATAAGATTATTTTGTTAAGTTAAAATAAGGCTTACCTGCCAAGAAATAAAAAATATGCACACAAACCCAACAAATACTGAAATATATACATACAAGAGAAAGCATTATTACAGCAACAATATTAAATATTTCAGAATACTGTGCAAGTAATACATAAAAGTCTGTTTCATAAGTAATATTATTTTTCTAAAATACAATAGATACAAAGAGCAGGATTAAGATTATGTCTCACAAGTAAGATTATTACATTCAACTGGAGTACATATTGGGACAAAAATCATGCATCCACAGAAGTTTTCTAATAAGAGTCTCTGAATTGGAATGGGAAAAAAGTGCATAAAAAAGTGGAGATAGATACACACCACTACAAGTAAAAGGTAAATTTTACTAGAGATCTGAAAGAAAGAAATGAAAGGACAAAGAGACCATTTTATGTGCTGTAAGCAGAAAAAACAAAAGGAGTCTTGTGAAAGCAAAATACACTGCAGTAAATGTACTTCTAATATTTTTTCTTTTCTCTGAAGAATGTTATAATTCTGAAAAAAAGTCTTTATTTTTGAAATTTAAAAAATGGATTTTTTTTCTCTAATACATCTCCTTAAATGACTCTCAGATTAATGTAAAAATTGAATTTTGAGGAAAACTCCACAAATATTCCAAAGTCCGAATTTTAGATGAGACCAATAATAAAGAATACTTACGTATATAAAAGAAATGTAAAAATAATAAAAAAACCTGTTAAAAATCCAGAAGTTTGAAAAATATTTGAAAAAAACCCTACAAAAACCCCTGAAATGTGTTTTCTCAAACTTACCTGTTCACAATAAATTTTGTTTCTTCCATAGTTTTTTACTGTAAAGTCTGTAGTGCAAGAACTTCAGGAATTGTGATTTTACAAAAGAGTCAAATATTACTGTTGCTAAAATACTTAAAGCAAGACAAAGATTAAAGTAAATATTTCATACATAGATGATACAGTTCAGATTCCAGTTGCAATGTATATGAAATTGAAGCAATTTATTTAGTTGATTGTTTCAATATGGCCTTGACGTCTATTCCAGGATGGATAAGAAAGGCAGCCAAGGCTGCAATTTGTATTAACTAGACTTGAAAATAAAACAAGCAGCAAATTGCTAACTTTAGAAAGACATAAGTATAGTCAGTCTCCTCTCCAATTAGATGGCATAAGTTAAAAAAAAATAAATTAGAGGGGAGAAGTTGGATAATTGTGATAAAAAACAGACTGCAGAGGCTTCCAGATTAATAACTTGCATCTCGTACTTAAATGCTCTGTGATCACCTTATCTTACCAAAGCATAATCACAAACAGTTGTTTCAGATTTATTTCAATCTGACAAAGGTTACTGTCTAAATGCCACAGAAATTTTTAAGAACTTTGAAAAATAATCAAGATACAAGTTACAAGAAGCAGCACAACATCTGACAAAATGAAACAAGGCACTGCAAGTATAAAATATTGAAGTACATGAGGTGACCTAAATATGCCAGCAAAGTCTTCTATGATAGTTTTTCAAGAAGAGATAATTTTACACA
The DNA here is from genome assembly GCF_020740795.1 of Apus apus. Taxonomy (NCBI): domain Eukaryota; kingdom Metazoa; phylum Chordata; class Aves; order Apodiformes; family Apodidae; genus Apus; species Apus apus. The sequence continues at coordinate 89,874,153 of NC_067282.1, read as the reverse complement.
CAATCTGCATTCTACAGATATTCCTAAATTATGGAGAAGTAGTAGAGCCAGTATTACACTGCCAACAATCTTCAGAAAGAAAACCGCAGCAGTCAGGATCCATATTTAGCTCTACTGAACTTGCTTTTATCATGAGAACAGACTTGTCAGCTTATTTGGAAGAAGAGCTAGAAATCTTTCTCAAAAATTACTTATCGCTGCGATCATCTGTGATCACTGATGATAAAGTATAAGCGCTATTATCTACTTACGGCATTGAACACAACTAGGTCAGCAGTTTGAACAGTTATTTTTTCAGCTTCTGCTAGCTTGATGGAAATCTCTAAAGAAGGGGAGAGTTACATGTGCTCACAAAAAATAATATAATTTCTACGTAATTCAAAAAGTTGCACAAGATTTTAAAACTAAATGTTTCTAGAGCACAGGAAGGTAATGCTTATAGACAGAAGTCTGCTTGAGGCACAGCATTCAGCAGTTCATTGACAAAAGATGAAAACCAATATTGCTGTATTGCTGTTTGTTGGACTGCTAATATATGACAGCTATTCAAAAAGATAATTGTCATGTGCAGTTCCTCCCTTTTTTTGACATATGGCAGTGTTACTACTCTGGGGGTTACATAGCTGCTAATGAGAAATGGAAAAACACCTGGCAGATTACAAGGAAATTACCCTTAAGCAGTTTATCTGAGAAGTTGCCACAGATTGGCAGGAGGCTTGCATGTGTTCTGCCAAATCTGGAGCTGCTTAAACTCAGTGACTATGTTTCCTTAGTTAGTGTCAGTAAAACGAAATTTTAAAATATTTTAAGAAATGGGAAAAATAAAAAGCTAAATACATGCCATTTTTTTTATTATTATTATTTTTAAACACACAATGACAGACAGGGAACAATTGCATTACGCAGGAATATAAAGAGATGTGTTCAAGTATTAAAAGGAAAATTTGAAGGATAAACATACTTTAAAAAAAAGACAGAGGAAAAACTAGTGGTGATGTCTTCAGAATTAAAGCTGTATTTCAATGAGGTAAAGGCACAAAACCTTACATTTAAGAGAACTAATTTTATGGAAAGAGGGAGGCTCCCTGAAGAGGTCTAGAACCTTTTTTTTAACCTACACCATGTTTTGGAGAATAGAAATTAATGTCTAGGAAATTATTTCTATGAAACATTAGTATTTTCTTATGAAATGAAATTGTAACACTACTGACACATTAAAGCATAAAATGAAATTTAAAATACCTGAACATATATTTGTAAGTTTTTTTTTTTATGTATGAGAAGAAGCAGCATAATCTGCAACAAAGTATGATTAACTGTTTTCAGTCTTTCAATGTTCTAACTATATAGATCTGAACTTCTGTTGTACCTCACACACTTTTTTTTTTTTACCTTTTTTTTTTTTTAATGTATTTTGGTAATTTCAAGTTTGTAGTGTTTTCAAAAGTGAAGATTTCACTTAGAAACATAAAGCAGTTAGTATGAGGCAGGTGCTTATTGAAGTGAGAGGGATGTAAGTAAAACACAGGCTGGATACATGAATATAAAATTTAGATACACGATTTTTCTAAACTCTAGACTGTTTTTGAAGCTCTGGCAGTTGCTACTGGACAACTGTACTCCAGACAACTCTCAACCAAATACTTCTATATCGCTGACTCTCCACCAGGTCAACTGTACATGGATCATCAGAAGGTGCTTGTTTAGTACCTTCAAACAATCTTTGACCTCAGCAAGCAGGTGGCTCTATTTATGGTGCCCTGGTTTTTGCAAGAAAACCATGCATATATTGGGGAGTTCAAGTGTATGAGTCACACAACTTGTAACATGCTAGCTGATTAATCTCATGCCTTGTTTGTGCTCAGCCATCAGACATGGCCACTATGATCTGCAACTGCATTTGCTTATCCCATGATTAGAAAAGGGCAACTCACATGTGAGAAATAAAAAACTTACAATAAGATAAAGGTGACTCTACCGAACATGACAAATGAAAAATTTGGTACTGAGAGATATCCTGTTCCAAGGCACTGAATGAGGTTGTGTTCAAAGGCACCAAAAAAGTGTCATCTGCTGGTCCGCAAAGAATTGTCCAAGTGGAGAGCTGGCTGTGTAGGAGTGTTCAGCAGAGAGCTGGTGGTGTTCGGTTGGAGACATACAGTTGTCCCATTCCAAATATAACACATTCATCAAATCAAGGAAATCTGCAATACCTACAAAATTGAAACTGTAGTGAGAGGTAGCATTATTAAATGACACTTTAAAACACAATAAATCAGACTACTCTGAGGATCAAGTATTAATTCAATAATTTGCAAGATTCAACTCTGAGGGCTTTTTATGTTGAAGAAAATCCAGTTAAGTTTTTTGTTTTGTTTTGTTTTGTTTTTAATCAGATAATTACTTGTACATAATGAAAATTTATGAGCAATTTGTTGCCGTGTATATATCCACATTCTTGAAATTCTGACTGAACAAGATTAGCAACAGATGCTCATCTTGGGAAAGCCTCCAGGAAATAAAAAATTGCTTAATTTCAAAAATAATTCATACAACCCAACCCATCTAATTTATATATTAACCAATGTTAAATATGTATCCTATTATACGTATGTATAATATTCCTTTAGATACTTATATAAGTTCAAAAATAATGGTGGTTAAAACAGTGCATTCTCATAGATGTCTTTTCAAGTTGTCTTTATTACACAAAGCCAAAATATACTCACTATCATGTGTCTAAATATATTCCAATCCCCAAGATACACATATCTGAAAGTGTATTACCTGCTGTAAAAATAATAAAAGTAAAAACAATCACTCTTTTGCCTCATAGGCAATGCATTCCTTCTCACGTCTTTTGTTCCAACCAAAAATTTCCTCACTGTCCCCTTCCATGAAGCAGCTCCTTTATCTGTCCACCATTCTAGCTTTCTGCAATCACGAAACGTCAACATTTTCTTATAGAACAAGCTGAATTCCCTCAAATTGCTCTTCAAAAAAATGTGTCACATGCTGTGGAGCTCACAATTTTATTATCATTGTTATCACTGTTAGTCAACAGTTTAATTATACCAGTTTTGGCAGTGGCAGCATAAAGTGGAAAATACCACTGTCGCTAACTGCAGACCCTGGTTCTGTGCCAGGCTAAGTACCACTCAAAAGTGTTCTGTGCACCACAGGCATTGGCCAGGAAAGGGCTTGGGAATGCTCTTATGAGCCAAATATGTTGACTTTTGTCAATTAACTGCTAACATGAATTTGGCTTTGATTGTTACCTGTATGATTAATTATACATAGCAGGAGTAGCACCTTCTGTCATCTTTTTAAAGTATACACTATAGTGATGTATATTTTGAGTGATATTTTCTTGCTGTGTCAGATGTCTTAATGACGACAACAGCCTTGGAAGTAGAGACAGAAATATATTGCACGTATAACATATAATTCATGATACGAAGTTTAATGAAGATTTGTTGTATACCTCAGAGGAAAATGGACATCTTACAAAAAAAAAAAAAAATCAAAAAAAATCTTACCTGTCTAATAAACCTAGGCACAATTCTAGTTACACTTTAATTCTGAAAGTGTTTAATTCGCTTTTGTTGTGAATTTAATCCAGAAACCTCGTCAAACAGACAAAAAAGGAAAGAAAAATTCTACAATATTTTGGTTAGAAAATCTTTCTTGTCAGAAAGGAAAATCATCTCATATAACGTCAACTACAGCTGCTGAATTTAGAAATGACTTTTTGAAAATCAGAATCAACCCCAACAGAATACACACAAATATTTAAAAAATTCATATACAATACCTTGCACCTCTGTCTAATGCCAAACAATTTCTACTCAACATATAAAGAATCAATTGCAGGTGAAAGTATTCCTTGTAGATAATTTTTTTCGGTTTTCTTGTTTGTGTTTTTCCTTTCACTGTCTTGCTTCTTTACAGCCATCATCTTCAGCTTTTACTTTTTTTCTTCAGATTACCTTTTATACTACTTATGTGCTTTATTTCTTGGCAGATGACCTTCTGTTGTGCCTGGCATAGACATCTGTCATGTCCTACAAAGTGGTTACAGAAATTTAATGTCCCACAGGGTAGATACAGCTAGGGTTCCCCAGAGGTGGGAGTCAACCCTGGGAGATTCAGATCCAGTCCTCCTCTCTTAATTAGTCTCTTTTAACAACCCTGTTGTGATTCCTTGTCTCTCTCCTAGCTGGTTCACCATTAATGTTGTGGTTTGGGCCCAACATGACATCAAAGGAACAGCCCCATGGCCTCTCAGTCATCTCTCACCCCCGACACACACACACACACACACACACTCTCTGGGATGAGGAAGACAAAACTCCTGACTTGAGACAAAGGATAAGGAGGGTTCTCCACTGACTAAGGTTCTGGGCAAAACAGACTCAAACTGGGGAAAAAATAATAATTTTATTTCACACTAATCAAACACAAACAGGACACAGACAACGCAAAGAGCCGGGCTTACACAAGTTACCCTCACCCCTCCCTTCTTCCCTGGGCCCAAATTACTTTGTTCCCGGTTTCTCTCCCTCCTTCCTTCCAGCAGCACAGGGGGACAGGTTATGGGATTTAGAGTTAGTTCACAGGCTGGTGGTTCTTGCTGCACCATCCTCCTTAGGACCCCTGCTTCTCCATGGGGTCCCTCCCATGGGAGAGAGGCCTCCATGAACCTCTCCTTCATGAGTCCTTCCCATGAGGTCCGGAGCAAGCTGCTCCAGCCTGGGCTTCCCACAGAGTCACAGGGTCCTTTGGGAATAGTCAAATCCCCTGGCGCCAGGCTCTTCCAAAGCTGCGTAATCAGAGTTCACTGGCAGCAAATCCACTGGCCACAACATCCAAGTCCACTGGCCAAGTTCATCCCTCCTGGTGCCTTCAGGGAATGTTCCACCATGCTCCTGCACGAGTTCACGGGGACAGCTGCCATCTTGCCATGGGTTGCAGGGAAACTTCTGCTTGGGCACCTTCTTCCCCTTCTTCCTCACCAACCACGAGCACCGCCCTCCTTCACCAGCACCACGCTCATCCTCCAGAACAGCTCTTCTCCCCTCCTTGCTTCTCTGCCCAGGTGTTATATCAGTTCTTCTGTATGTTAATCACAGAGGTTCATCTATTATCCTTCTAATAGCTCTTTGGCTGGGTTTACAGCAGGGGGAGCTTCTCAGCTTCTTACCCGAGCCACCCCTGGGGCCCTTCCCCTGCTATCAAAAAACCCACCAAAGCAGAACAAACCCATTAGATGAGATTAAGCTCTGGAATTCTCTGTGTGGTACTCTAAGAGTAAGACCATTATTACCCAGCAGGCTTTCACAAAACACACCTTTACTTAAAATTTGGTAAAATTATAAAGCTTGTCTAAAGGAAACACACAACACTATCACTGTCAAGGCAACAGATTATGACTAGCAGAACTTAGCAAAATGGTACTCTCAAAACAACAGGTTACAACCGGAAAAACTTAGCAAATTAGAAATTACGTTACCCCTATGTGCTGAGAATAAGGTTAGAAACAGAGAGAGAGACAGACAGTAAGACAGAGAAACAGATGAAGAAAGAGTGGATAAGAGATATCACCACCCTTAGATCCTGCGATGATCTCAGCATGACATTGTGGTCCTTGGATGGCAGGTGTGTGCCCTGAGCATTTTGAGTCTGCCTCTTTTATGGCACCTGGCCCTGCCTCCCCTGGTGAGGCTTGGCCTACTTTGCTCAGACTCACTGTTGGATTTGGGAATGTTCTAGAAATGAGTCAGTGGGGCACAGGGGTTCAGATAATAATTTCTCCCCCCATCTGGGTTGACTGAGCAATTATGTTTATTTTCATACATTCTCTGTCCTTAAACCGGAAAGTTGTCTTTCGCAAGATGGCACTGTGCCTCCACAGGGCTCCTCTTGCCGGCCACTATTCCTTGTCATGTAAGGACAGTGTCCCATTTATCAGGATGGCTGCCAAAGAAGGGTCTCCCCTTGCAAGGACAGTGTCCAGCTTATCAGGGTGGCTACCAAAGGAGGGGCTCTCCTTGTGAGAACAGGGTCCAGGTGGTTATCAAATGAGGCCCCCACCTGAGCACAATGTCCAGTTTGTCAGGGCAGCTGTTTTGAGACAATTATTTTTTTCAGAACTCTACAACATCCTTACAGTTTTTCCCATAGGCTACTTACTGCAGTTGCTTATTGTGGTTGACTGTTGGCCACCCATTCCTCCTTACCCAAGCTCTTTCATTGATGTCTTGCCTCCTGTCCATGTTCCCCAAGTGCTGATTCAAAACCACTTCCAAAATGCCTGTAACCCCAAGGCATTTACATGTCCTCTGACTCAAACAGACTCTGATTTTTGTCAAAATTCATTATAACATCTGAAGTGAACTAGTCACCTTGTGTCCTGGTCGTGTAGGGATGAGGTCAGGAAGGCCAAGCGCAGCTGGAGTTGAACTTGGCAAGGGATATAAAGAAAAACAAGAAGGGCTTCTACAGGTATGTAAACTAGAAAAGGAAGGTTAAATAAAGCATACCCCTTCCTCTTCAATGAGCAACAATGGTGAATTAAGAGCAAGAGATGAGGAGAAGGCTGAGATTTGCAACAACTTTTTTGCCTAAGTCTTCACTGGCAACCCCTCTCCTCACATCTCTCAAGTTGGTGGCCCATAGAAGGGAGACCAGGGAGACAAAGTCCCTCCCACTGTAAGCGAAGACAAGGTTCACGACCACATGAGGACCCTGAACAAACACAAGTCCATTTGACATGATGAGATGCATCCCAGAGCCGTGAAGGAATTTGCTGATGTAGTTGCCTAGTCACTCTCCCTGATACTTGAAAAGTCATGAGAGTCAGGTGAAGTCCCTGGTGACTGGAAGAAATGAAATATTACACTGATTTTTTAAAAGAGTAGAAGGGAGGACCCGGGAAACTACTGACCTGTCAGCTTCATGTTTGTGCCTGGGAAGATCATGGAACAAATCCCCCTAGAAGACATGCTAAGGCACATGGAGGTGATTCAGGACAGCCAGCATGGCTTTACTAGGGGCAAATCCTGCCTGACCAACATAGTGGCTTTCTACAACCGTGTGGCTTCATCAGTGGACAAGTGAAGACCTATGGATGTCATTTATCTGGACTTCTTCAAGGCCTGTGACATAGTCCCCCACAATATCATTCTCCCCAAATTGAAGAGATACGGGTTTGAAGGGTGGACCATTCAGCAGATGAGGAATTGGCTTGATGGTTGCATCCAGAGGGTAATGGTCCAGATGTCCAGATGGAAAATGGTGACAAGTGGTGTCTCTCAGTGGTCCGTACTGGGACCACTGTTGTTTAATATATTCATTAACAATATTGACAGTGGCTGAGAACAGCCTCAGAAAGTTTCCAATGACACCAAGCTGGGTGGTGCAGTCAATATGCCAGAGGGACAGGATACCATCCAGAGGGACATGGACAAACTGAAGAAGTGGGCCCGGGTGAACCTCATGAGGTTTGACAAGGCCAAGTGCAGGGTCCTGAACCTGGGCCAGGGCAACCAGAGATACGAGTACAGGCTGAGGGAAGACATGCTAGAGAGCAGCCCTGTGGAAAAAGACCTGGGTGTACTAGTAGGTCAAAAGCTGGACATGAGCCACCAATGTGCAATCACAGCCCAGAAAGCCAGCTGCATCCTGGGCTGCATCCACAGAAGTGTGGCCAGCAGATTGAGAGAGGTGATTCTGCCCATCTCCTCTGCCCTGGTGAGACCTCACCTGGGGTACTGCATCCAGCTCTGGAGAACCCCAACACAAGAAGGATATGGAATTATTGGAGCATATCCAGAGGAGGACAATAAAAATGATCAGAGGGCTGGAGTACCTCTCTTAAGAAAACAGACGGAGGGAGTTGGGGTTGTTCAGCCTGAAAAAGAGAAGACTCTAGGGTGACTTTACAGTGACCTTCCAATGCCTGAAAGGGGCCTATAAGAAGGCTGGGGAAGACCTGTTCACAAGGGCATGTAACAATAGGACAAAGGGTAATGGTTTCAAGCTAGAGAAAGGTAGATTTAGGTTGGATATTAGGAAGAAGTTCTTTAATATGACGGTATTGGATCACTGGAACAGGTTGCCTAGAGAGGTGGTAGGGGCCACAACTGTGGAGATACTGAAGGTCAGGCTTGACGGGGCTCTGAGCAATCTGTTCTGGTTGGAGATGTCCCTGCTTATTGTAGACATTCTATGACTCTAATCTAAGGTATCCTCTATGGTCAGCAGGGAGAGGTATCCTTTTTAAGTTTAGCAACATGCTGTAGGTTGAATAAATCTTGCTCTGCAGGTACTCTCTTAAGTACAGAAGAATCCTGGATGACTCAACTAACTGTGAACTTCTAGTGAGATGTGAAATGAAGTGAAATTATCACATCAAAGTTTATAAAGGTATTTATTAGTATAATACAAAATCCTATGGGTTTGGTTACTGTGTTACTCTTGGAAGTTTACATTTATGAAAATAAGAAATATCTGCTCATATTTATTTATAGGAATCCCATAATTTAATACTTTGAAGGGGGAGGGAGGGGAAGGAAAAAAGACATTTTAGAAAAATATGAGTCCATAGTCATTACTTTCTGCTGTATTTTTTTATTAAATTTAGCTGCTAAGTGCCAATTAAATAAAGCTTACCAAGAATCATATGGCAGGTTTTCAAGTGTACTTCTCTGTTGTTGCAGGTAGAATTGAAGATCTTTGAATGCTTTTACAAAACCTGTTTGAAGGAATATATGTTTAGTTGTCAGGTAACAGTACCTCACATTATGCCTGGCTATTTAAAGAATGTAGGTTCCTACTGTTTCAGGTAATGTCAGACTGATTGTCCAACCTGATAAACAAGTCAGTGTATCACTTACTGTACTCCTGTGTAGTAGCGAAACTAAGCCTTATCTTTGTGTGTAGCAAAATAAAAAATCAAACCTTGAGAACAGATCATTATGCTCTTTTCTCAAGGGCTTTTTTTTTTTTTTTTTTTTTTTTTTTGAGAGAAGCAGAAGATAATGTTGTTTGGTGCTTATTTCCAGATCTGATCATAAATTCATAAAACAAAGTGTATTTAGCTGAGGAAACTTAATTGAAGATATAGTTAACTTTTCTAATAAATACATCACCATAACTGTTAAGTTCTAAGAAAGACAACCAAGTATAAAGCTTTATGGAAGGTCTAAAATGAAATGCAAGTGCATAATTTCTACTTTCCTTCTATCGTGTCAGTTGTAGCCCTCCTGCATACACATGAAAACAAGTAGACACTGGGATTATTCCCAGTTGCAATAACAGACACAATTGTAAATAGTTCTAGGACAGCCTTCTTGATTTGCTACCATGAAGCAATCAAATATGTTTTGAAAACTTCTTTATAGAATATGAAACCATTAAAAAAAAGAATTTTAAAAAGTGTTGAATTACTATTACAAAATGTTAACTACTCCTTAATTTTTATGTTGAAGACAATATTTTCATACCAAATTCAACAGCAGACACAGTTCAATGCTACCTATAAGGATAGGAAGGGCAAATCTGCAGGTGGGCATGCACCTGTACTATTCTGGTGTCTCCCGGAGTACAAATGAAATAGATAATTGTAATGATACACAAATTCAACAAAAACAACATAAAAAATTATGCAAAACTGACCTTAAAAGAACTATAAAAGCATAGCAACAGAAAAGTCATGCTTATTCCTCTGTGCTTTTTCCTTCCCTGGAGCTCTGATTCTTCCTATCCTGATAGAAAATATTACCAAGCTGACAGTGCTGTTAGTAATTCTAGAAGCTACAAGTTCTTTCTGAGTCTCTTCAATTCTTTTTTCTTTTCCTAGTCCATCAAAGTATTTAAGTGTATATATATATTTATATGTATATTATTAATAATAACATAGGTATATAGGAATTTGAACAACTGCTGAGCTGGATCAGAACCAGTGTGTACATTCATTTGCTGAATTAAACTCTAGCTTCACTTTTAATAGCACCAAAGATGACAATTCTGTAAGCTCTTTGGGAAAGAAACAAGTGCATAGTCTTTGGAGAAGTACTTAATTTTCTGAAAGGAATGTGTAAAGAAAAAGATAGTTAATACATTCTTCTCTTAGTTCCTGATTAAGTATTGACATAAAAAATATGGGAAAATAAAAGTGTTTTCATTTACAAAATAAGAGATTTTATGGACTTGTAGAGCACTTTAGAACTGCCCAGATTACTCATAAAACAATTGCAAAACCTCTTTAATACATTCAACATTGCCGATTTCCACAGGATATTCTTTGTCTGAAAGATTGAGCTATAGTTTAATACACACAGTAGAATTCTCAGGGGTTATGAAGATAAATTGTGAACTGGAAACAGAAGAATAAATATTTGTGTCTTTTTGTTGGTAACTCTAGGAAACACACACCTTCAGATAGTCAAGCCAGCATTTATTTTAGATGGATTCAGCTTCTGAATAAAATCAACCTGTCCTTTATTCTCTTGAGGGTTTCTTTAATTTTCATTATTATAAATAATAAGTGTGTAGTTACAATTTAGATAAAATCGGACCTGGTTTATACCCAAGTTTAAGTTTCAATAGCATTTTTTAGTAGAAAATTAACACTGATACTACAAAATATTTTTTTTTCCTTTATATTAAAAATAAAGGGTAGGAAGCAAGGGAAACTGAAACAAAAAAGATTGATCAAGTTAGATTTGATTTTGATCTTTTTCAAAATTAAAATGCATTGAGCATATACAGTCCCAATCCGATCACTCGTTTAATGAATTAACAAGTGGAGTTAATGATGTCAAGTCAGGACATGTGAAGCCATATGCTGTTGAGATCCATACTCTTGGGGGATATGGATTTTCAGTGTATTTTTACTAAAGTTGGTAATTAGTCATGTTAGTAGAACAACAAGTAAGTAATGTCTAACTCCTACACACAGGCTTAAATCTCAGTTTAAATCTATGCAATGAGGAAAGTGAAATACTTTCTTTCAGATATTCCCATCACACACTTGTGACTCAGGACCAGATTCCTTAAGCTTTTTTCGTAACTGTCATAAATTTTTATGTAAGTTTGGAACTAGCATACAGTCTCTGGAGGAAAAAAATACAAATCTTGGAGACTACTGAGAAGGAAAAGATTTATGGCTAAGGAAAAAAGAGACAAATAGCTGATAAATTTATCATTCATGAAAATCCACACAATTACTGAATTTGACAAGAAATGGAGAAGTTAGTGTGCTTAACTAAAGCAGCGCAGAAGAAAGAATTTTCTTGTTAAACAGCAAATACTTCCCTTTAAAAACTAGGTAATTTTTTAAAACATACTGATACAAATACCTGGGTTTTTTCAAATTATATAGTTAATGAACCTCTGAAATCCTCACTATAACATCTAAGCTTTCGGCAGTTTATGACATGGAAAATTGGATTCCAAATATAGAAAATGTGTTTTGTTTTGTTTTATTGATCGTTTGCTTTTTAGTGCGTAGAGGAATACTAATTAATGGTTAATAGAAAATCTTCTCCATTCTGTTTAGGTAAATAATGAAATTACTCTCATCAGGGTAGTACCACAGAAGCTCTCCACTTTTATAAAAATAGAAATAGCAATATATTTACTTTCCCAGTTTTCAAAAGAGCAAAAATTGTATTTGTATAGCACATTTGTTAGTATAAGGGAAACACTGATGGCAAGGTAAGCTGTGGAATTTAGTTTTGCTTTCAATTATTATTGTTTGTAGCTGTGACCTGAGTTCCATAGTTCCCATCTACCACTACAATAAAACTAACCAGTCTAAAATTTCACTACCTCTGTCTGGGTGGAGGCATCAGTCACCACTGGGGTGGATGATGCACTCTCCAGCTGTAGGTGCAGTCTTGGCTCTGTGCAGACTGCTAACCATGATGCCCTTTCTATTTGGTAAGGTGTGCTCCCATGAGCCCTGCAGAAGAACTCAGAGGTCTGCCCTTCAACAGGGAGCACCCTCCCTGTCCACCCTCTCTGCTCGCTTGGCCTGTGTGAACTGCCATGTAAACTGCTGCACCACCTGCTTCTGATGTGCCACACCCTGTTTGCCAGCTCTCTTCTCCATGCTCTTGGTCACTTACTGGGGGCGGCTCTTATATGTGAGGGATTTGTCCCGCCCACACTGAGTCAGAGCTGGTGCTCATCAGGAGCTCACTTTTCCTGCTCAGAGTGGGGTGGTCTGGGGAGCCCTTTTTCTCCTTTTGTCTTTGCCACATTTTTTTGCTGCTAATTTACTGAATTACTGAAATGATTTGTTTACACTGAGAAAAAACACACCCTTTAGAATAGGTTAACTTAAATGTCATAGGTTCATAATAACTGCCTAGGTTTTTTAGTGGAGAAATTAATAAGCTTTAAAAAATTCTGATTGGAAAGATTTATTACAGGGTCACACATGCTTTTATTGTGCTGCAGTGAAGATTCAATGACTGTTGCCAGCAATAATTTCTTACTTTTTGATGTTCATAGCACCAGAAAAAACAAGGACAATTTTAGAGTTAATTTAGAAAAGAACAAAAATGATTAATGATTTGGTGAGACTGACAGAGAAAAGTTTAAACACCTCATTATGAAAAGCTTGAGTAAACAGTATGCAGAGGAAACAATTCTTCAGATGCATTTTGGGTGTGAGCACTGTGTGAATTGTAAATTATCATTTTACTACCATGAATCTTACTTTCTTACTGATTTTGAGTGTAGTATATGATTGAAGGGAAAGTAGTATCCCACTGCTTCTTCGTTTTGAAGTACATGTAACGGAGACATACAAATGCAATCTGGGTAACTTTAGATTAGTACCTGTATAATATTTAAGAATTGTTTTATCATTTTGTAATACTTCTGTCCTAGAAAAAGTCCTAAAATAGACATGATTATTCTGTGGGGGATGTAGGCAATAATTTTACACTTACAACTTATTTTTCCCAGCTAACCAGCAACATCTCAACCAGACAGGGGTTAGCATATGAAGAGTAGTATTTGTTTACTGATTCTGCTAAATTTAGACAGTCTAGAATAAATAAGAATTGTAAAATTTCAAAATAAATTACTCTAAAGAACAGTATCTCATACTTAATATTATTCCATTCAAGGAAAATATAATACAATTTCTTTTTTTCCTTTTGAACTTACACTATTCAGATGCTGAATCTTATGGAAGTCTCAAGAGAAATAAATTAGATTATAGACCCTGAAATATTTTGCCATTAGGTAAGTTCTATAATTCTATGTTAACTTTGGAATATAAGAGATTATATAAGTAAGCTTGTTTACTTTTCCATTTGACCTGGCAGTATTATTTGTGAATGACCATTCAGGTGAAAACAGATTAAAACTGGCATCTCAAATGCAGACCAATACATTAGTATACTCTGAGAAAAAAATGCGACCTTTTAGTTATCATTACCTCTTTCTAAGAAAGTAACTTACTTTGTTTTCTAGCATGGAATAAGGTAATATATTAAACATTTGTTCCACTTTCTGAATTCTTCAATGATTCTAATGTTTTTGTAATCATATCTGAATATAAAAATTATATGACTCTTAGATATTTTCATTGACGTAAATTCCATTAAATGGCATTTGTCTGGTTTAGTTATCTCTGATTCACACGCTACAACTTTCATTTTGACTTCAATATTCTAGTTCCTCAATTCTTAATTAAGCATGCTGAAGACTGAGACATCCCACAAATTTCTTTTGTTCTCAGGTTTTCTTTTTGATGATCTGCAGTGAGATTAAGTGGCCAAAAAATAGATTGCTGTAAATTAGAGCTAGTTCTTTCAGATCTATTTGTAGAAAGTTCCGTCATGATGCTCCGTGTCCTTTGTTTGCAGACTGCCGTGATTTTCCTGTCATTTTCCCTACTGGATAAGTAAAATATTCTAATTTAGTAAAGTAGGTTTTACTTGTTCCTAAAAGGCAACAAAAGTAGAGTTTATCAATAATTGATGTGCAAAGATCTTCAGCATGTCTCCTTTGCACTGGTCTCACTATGGGACCTTGGAAACATAGCTGTTCAGTACCTTAGTAACCCCATAGGTACTATGCCTCCACAAATACCTGAGATAATACCAAAGCCTCAAAGATTCCTGGGTTGAAAGGAATAGAAATTGATCTTTATTATTTCTGTACTTATCAAAGCAGATTTTTTTCATGTTTCAGAATCACAGAATCTTAGGGGTTGGAAGGGACCTCAAAAGATCATCTAGTCCAAAACCCCTGCCAGAGCAGGGTCACCTAGAGTACATCACACAGGAACGTGTCCAGGCAGGTTTTGAATGTCTCCAGTGAGGGAGACTCCACAACCTCTCTGGGCAGCCTGTTCCAGTGCTCTGTCACTCTCACAGTAAAGAAGTTTTTACTCATGTTTACGTGGAACCTCCTATGCTCCAGTTTGCATCCCTTGCCCCTTGTCCTATCCCTAGACATCACTGAAAAAAAGCCTGGCTCCATTTTCCTGACACTCGCCCTTAACATATTTGTAAACTTTGATGAGGCCGCCCCTCAGTCTCCTCTTTCCCAAGCTCAAGAGACCCAGCTCCCTCAGCCTTTCCTCATAAGGGAGATGTTCCGCTTCCTTAATCATCTTTGTGGCTCTGCGCTGGACTCTTTCAAGCAGTTCCCTGTCCTTCTTGGACTGTTACTCTCAGTATTGCAGAATGAGAAATTAAAGCAGAGATTTATAATATTTAAATTATTATTAATCACAGCATGTTAGGGATTGGAAGGGACCTCTGGAGATCATTGAGTCCAAGCCCCCTGCCAGAGCAGGACCAGCTAGGGCAGGTCACACAGAAATGCATCCAGACAGGACTGGAAGAGGTTAGGTGTTCCAATACCAAATTTGGCTTTAACTGAAGGTAGTTATTTTAAATTGTCATGTTTGGGTTTTGTTTTCATTTTTTTGTTGTTTTGTTTATTTCTGACAACTTCAAACTGACACACAGTGACTGTTTCAGCCAATAACCTGGCAACAGATGCTGTTATCCCCTCACTACTCTCCCAGGGGAAGATAAAAGGGGAATAAGGGAGAGGGACTTTAGGGCTGGAAAAAAAAGAAACTCTAAAGTAGGTTTAATGAAATAATAAATAGTAATCATAATTTACATACATAAGTATATAAATATGCAAACACATTAAAATGTAAATGAATATGCAAATATGAATTTTGCATCCCTCAGCTGGTGTTTCTGTCCCTACCAGAAAAGTTAGAAACTGGACACAGCAGTAAACAGGGGTGTCTGAGTCCAGGGTCCTGGCAACAGTCCACAAAAATCCTTGGAGCACTGGTCCTACTCAGAGGAGGCAAGAGATGGCAACCTGTTTTGATGAACAATGTTCTCCTCCAGCAAGAAAACAGAAGGCAGAGGAGGAGCAGTAAAGGAAGAGATAACAAAACAAACCTCAAAGCAGCCAGCACATCAGTCAGCTCCTGTCTTAGGAGTTATTTTATACTGAGCACCATGGGATGGAATACTGTGATTGGTCCATTTTGGTCACCTCTCCCACCCTTTACTCCTCATAGGCACAGCTGCTCCCCTCCCCCATTGTAACTGCCACATCAACAGGCTGGCAGCAGCTGGTGGGGTCCTGGGCAGGCTCAGGTTAGTATGACTGTAAGAAACTTTATCCTGGTACTATCAAACTTTCATTTCTTGTCTTTGCTGAAAGTATGCAGTATATTTCTATAATAAAAAATATTTATGAAGTACATTTTTCATCCAAATAGGAAAACAAAACTGCACACACAAACACATTGAGTACAAAGATCTCAACTACATTAATTCCCTTACTTCTTAATCATCTGTCACTCTATTATCAGCTCAACACTAGGGACAGAATTAATAAAAAAAAAAAAAAAAAAAAAAATTAAAAAAAAAATGAGGTGACTGTTCTGATAGAATTATAATTTGCTTTTAGTCTTGCAAAGATCTGTATCTGTGAGGTAAAGTGCTACCTTTAATATTTCTAAAATTGACGATAGAATTATAATTTGCTTTTAGTCTTGCAAAGATCTGTATCTGTGAGGTAAAGTGCGACCTTTAATATTTCTAAAATTGATGTTACAGCAAAATGCAACACAAGGAGGATTACTGTTGGAACACAGTTTTGTAGATTATAGGACTTTAGCTGCCTGAGACTTTGACTGAATGCTCTAATGTGCTATAAATGCTAGGAAAAGTTTTTGGGTTTTGTTGTTTGTTTGTTTGTTTGTTTGTTTTTTGTGGCCAAACAACAAAAGCACAATAAGAAACCCATTAAAAAATCATGTATCAATATCACCCAAAAAAGTCCAATGGAAATCATATAGATGATCGTGCTCATTATAGTCAGTCATTCAGTAACATTTGACACTACTATTGATTTTAATTTCATAAGCTGGAGAGTCTCAGTATTGTTCACCTTACTGACTTAAAACACATATCACCAAAATGCTAGTGAATCATTTTCTGTTTACAAAGCATCCTGTATTACTGGATGACAATAAAAAGTTAGAGGACAGACTTGGTAGTTAGCTGCTTTGGAATCAAGAATTAATCACTGGTGATTGTGCCAGCTGACATTCTATATATTACTGACAACAACTGTTCATGGATTTGAGTATGAATTTCACAATGTAAAATTCTCTTTATTTAAAGGCTAAAAGGGATAGTGAACCTATCCAACCCCAAGGTAAAACTTTTCAGGTTAATTACCATGATAGTTATCAAGATGCGGTTATTAGAGCTTCTGCTTCCTTCCACACTTCCTCTCTCCCTTCCTTCCTCTCTTTCTTCCTTCCTCCCTCCCTTCCCTCCCTGTAGCAGGATGCTCCATCTCTCAGTATGCCTGCCTCAGTTTCCCTCTATGATTCAGTTGCGTTTTGTGTCTCAGTTTTGCAGGCCCAGGCCTGGAGTGGAAATATTTCCATGAGAAACAAAAGGGCCTAGCAAGCTCTGAGCTGGTAGCAACCTTGAAAGTACAAACAGAGGACAAGCTGCTTTTCATAACAACAGCTACTCTCCAGTGTTGAAGAACACAGAGCCCAGCCTACCCACAACTAAGCCCAAAATGAAGACAAAATGAAAACAGATAAGCAAAAGAGTTTGCTTGGTGAGAAAAAGGCCTTTTTGGGTTTTCACTGTTTTCCTTTTATTCTCCAATGAGAGATTTTCAAGGTACAGCTAAATTGTTAAATGACAGCAGTCAATCCACTTTATTCTCTAAAAGCCTGGTCCCATCTTTGATCAGGGAGACTTTCCAGAAGGTGTGCTTGACCTTCTCCTCTCCACTGGGGATGCCTGCCAGGGAGGTTACTTTCCTCAAGAGTTGAGGCCCCAGCTGTGGCTGTGGAAGGATGAGTGATATTAACTCCCTTATTATCTTTATTAGTTAACTTGACATTAAGCAGTCTTTCATTGTTAAGTTTTAATTGTAAGATTTTAGGACCCTTTTGAGTAAGTAATCAATGTTCTAGACCCTTCTCTTCCTTTCCCATCTTTTCCCTTCCCTTCCCTCAGTATGCACTTACTGTTGGGAACTTTAAGATTTTGCAAATGAGTTTTTGCAATTAGTATTAATATTAATTTTAAATATATACTCATGTTATTATTTTTCAAGTAAATTAATAAATTATTTATTTATATTGTTTTGATACGCTTGTAAATATCTTTCATTGGCTCCAGAAATCTGTATAGCTCCAAGTGTAGCTAGTTTCAGTGTGTCAATATAATTATTTCATAAAATACTCTCAAAAAAAATAAAATAGGCTGATCTATTTCAATTTTTCACAGCATGTAGATTTGCCAAACCTTGGACCACTCTTGCAGTCATATTTCTGAATCATACTAATATTTCAATATTTTTTAAGGAGTGTTAATACCATGCTGCTATTCAAATTATTTCTTTATAGCCTTACAGAAAAAATAAGGACCGTGGGGGACAGCTTTATGAGGAGAGATTATATTATGTATTCTTTTACTATCAAAATAAAGTTTATTTTGTTTTTCCTTATGACATGATTTTTTCAGTCTGTTTTTCTTTATTGTTCTATGAATCCAACTAACAAATGAAAGTGGTAATTTAATTGACAAAATATGATGCTTTGCAGGCCATCCTAAAATTTCCCACATTTCATTGTGTCTCAGTATAAAAATGAAGTAGAAGCTTACAAACCCTTAGAAAATTAACTTGTTTATTTGGTAGCTGTTCTCTGCATGTGGTGTTACAATCCCAAAGAGAACATGTTTTGAGAGCATGGGCCTTGTCTGGCAATGCAGACAGGCCTTCTCTGCCCTCATAGCCCCTCTGACTCTCCCTGCCTAGAGTCCAGGAGCCTCACCTCATCTCTGGACTCATCAGCAGTCCACCACCACTGCTTTACTGTCCCAGCAGATTAGTACTTCCTTTTTCCAGCTTCCTCTTCCTCTGTGAGTTACTGTCACTCATGTGACATAACTCCTGAGTATTAAAATACACGGGTGGATGACCAACCACCGGTCCAAGGTCTCAGCTCCTGTGACACACTAAAAATTGCTGTGTGTCACAGAGAGTGAGAGGCCGACGTTACAGGAGTGTTGTGAGGAGTGCTGGATATTACAAGGCTTTAAGTCATACCTATGCAACAATAAACTGAACTTCACGGGTAACTGCAAGGGAGTCTTGGAGACTTTCTGGAGAGCACCATGATGCAAGGCCAGCAGTGTCCCAGTAACTTTATCAGTTGTACTATATAAGGCCAAGTTTGGCCAGGTGGTGATATCAGAAGTAACAAAATGATGTGTGACTGGAACAAAATTGGGTCCAGAGGGGTTGTTTATTTGGGATGAGGCAAGGTATGGGAAATGAGGGCTCAAGGCAGATAGGGGAAAACAAGGATACAATAATGGAGAGAATGGAGGACAAAGAGGGACAATTGCAAGTAAACCAGCTGCTTATTGGTATGCTTCTCTGTCTGAAACCTCTGCCTGATCACTGTTGTTTTTCCCACCTTCTTATTAAACACTATTAACTAAATATTTTAGTGTGATCTCACAGGTGGGAGGAGAGTTATCTATGTATCCTTTAGGTAACAGGCTTTGAAGTAGATTAGCTGGTGAGTAGGATAAACCCTACACCCCAAAATGGTAGAGGTCTGACCTGGTGACTAAGAAAGGATACTGCAAGCTGGACACAGGTAGTAGGTAGATATAAAGTGCTAATATTTAAGGGATCAGTTGATGAGCTTTTTTTTTTTTTTTTTTTTAATGAATCAGGAAGGTGAACATGTATGCGGGTATCACCAGTGAACTTCCAGTCTGATCCCTTGGAAAAGAGGTAGAGTTACAAGACTGGGCCATCTCTGCCATTTCATCTTTATGTGACTGAGGCTTGTGTTTACCTGGATGTCAGTACAGGCACTGAACTCTGAATGTGTTGATATGTGTGGCTGGCTGTGTCTGCATTGTGTGGGAGAAAAAGCAGCTGCCTTTATTGTACTGAGATGGGAGGAATCACTTGGAACTCTAAGGCTACCAAATTTGGCTTTCTTCAAATATCATCATTCCCTTCTGCAATTCACATGGTGTTTTTACATTTGTGTTATCTCCTCTTCCCAGACTCTATGTTGCATAAGGAAAGATGCAGGCACCATGATGTTGCTCAGTGGAAGAGAAAACAGAAATAATGTACCTGTAGCCTAAACTATAGCGTTTCTTTTCCTCCCCGTCTCCTTCACCCAGGCAGAGATGGCCCCAAACAGAAGAGGCCATGGTCAAGAAGAAGGGATATTCCTTCAGTTTATAATAAAACCATATGCCAGTCTATGACCTAGATTGCCTTTAGAAGTTTTGGTTTTGGTGTCTGGTTTGAAACACTTTAAGTAATAAGATCTAGATAAAGATCTGAGAACTTAATTGCTCTGAAGTACTTTTTCCTCACTGAATACCACGGAAGGGAGGAATTACTTTATTTCATAGTTTTTTTAAGATCATATAAAGATTTATAGCTTTTGTTCCTCAAATTAGTTTTCATGTTTTGCTGGCTCTGCTGGATGCTGTGTAATTATGTTAAGAGTTCCTGTGGTTCTCATTATTCTTTCTTGCTTGCTGTTGGAGCTTATAAATAAATTTCACTCTTCCCTTGTGGCCTACACTGTTAAAGCCAAATTATTCTTGGCAGGACTGTATTAGGAAAGATACCATGAGTCCTGTTGTAGTGAGGCCATGAAGAAGGCAGCTGTATTCTACTATATATTCTCAAAGGCTTACAACTGGTGTGTTGGGCACTGTTGTTAATTTCTGTGACTTCAGGTAGGCTGTGGGCAAACCTAGTGTAAGTGTGATCTTTACTTTCTGTAGTTGGGATCCCAGAGTGATATTTCACCCGGACAATTTAAAAAAACATAGTGAAATTTATATATGAAAGGAAGGAAAGGAAGATTTGTAATAAAAACTAACATGTTGACTCAGTAGAATGTTGTGCTGGATTATATGATATATGAGCAGATAATCTTGAGGGCCATTATGCAACACATGCAGGACAACCAGGTGATCAGGCCAAGTCAGAATGGGCTGATGAAAGACAGGTCCTGCTTGATGAACCTAATCTCCTTCTATGACAAGGTGGCCATCTTAGTGGATGAGGAAAAGGCTTTAGATGTTGTTCACCTGGCCTTCAGTAAAGCTTTCAACACTTTCTCACAGCATTTTCCTGGAGAAACTAGCTACATATGGCCCAGGCCAGTGTACACTTCCCTGGCTAAAAAACTGGCTGGATGGCCAGACCCAAAGAGTTGCAGTGAATGGAGTTCAGCTGGCAACTGGTCACAAGTGGTGTTCCCCAGGGCTCAGTGTTGGGGCCAGTTTTGTTTAATATCTTTATCAATTATTTGGATGAGGGGATTGAGTGCCCCCTCAGTAAGTCTGCAGATGACACCAAGTTGGGTAGAAGTGCTGATCTGCCTGAGAGTAAGAAGGCTCTACAAAGGGATCTGGAGAGGCAGGATCGATGGGCCGAGGTCAATTGTACGAGACGTAACAAAACTAAGTGCTGGGTTCTGTACTTGAGTCACAACAACACACCATGCAGTGCTACAGGCTTTGGGCAAAGTATGGATAGCTGCCCAGGGAAAAAAGACCTGGGGGTGTTGATTGACAGCTGGCTGGATATGAGCCAGCAGTGAGACCAGGTGGCCAAGAAGGCCAATGGCATCCTGGCATGTATCAGGAATAGTGTGACCAGCAGAAACAGGGAAGTGACTGTCCCTCTGTACTTGGCACTGGTGAAGCTGCACCTTGAGTACTGTGTTCAGTTTTGGGCTCCTCACTACAAGAAAGACATCGAGGTGCTGGAGTAAGTCCAGAGAAGGGCAACAAAGCTGGTGAAGGGTCTGAAGAACAAGCCTTATGGGGAGCATCTGAGAGAACTGGGGTTGTTTAGCCTGGAGAAAAGGAGGTTGAGGGGAGACCTTATGTTTCTCATCAACTACCTGAAAGGTGCTTGTAGCAAGGTGGGTGTTGATCTCTTCTCCCTAGTAACAATCCACAGGACAAGAGGAAATGGTCTCAAGTTGCATCAGGGGAGGCTTAGATTAGATATTAGAAGAAACTTCTTATTGAAAGGGTTATTAAACACTGGAATAGGCTGCCCAAGGTGCTGTTTAAAAATGTAGTGCTTAGGAGTATGGTATAGCACTAGACTTGGTAGAACTAGGTTAATAGTTGGACTCAATGATCTTAAAGATCTTTTCCAACAAGGACGATTCTGCAATTCTGTATTATATTTGTTGTTTTTACAGTATGAGAGTGTTAGAGAATTACTTATGGAATATTTTTTTTTTCTCATATATGTGTCAGCATGCAAACACCTATGATACTAAATAGCTTAGTACAAGGTGTATTCATTTATTGCATGTGTGATTATTTATGATCGTAACAGTAGTATCAAGGTTATGATCATGGACATAATGAAAGAAATAGCATTTAAAACAATGCTTTCACTATGGAATCTTGCACTGTTTTTTGCTGGGATAGATTTAATTTTTTTCCATAGTAGCTTGCATAGTGATGTTCTGTATTTGTGCAGAAAGCAGTGTTGCATAATTCAGAGAAACTTCCATGTCAGGGAAAAGATGAAATCATAGGCTCATGGATTCATTTAGGTTGGAAAAGACCTTTCAGATCATTTACTTTAACCATAAGCCTAAGACTGCCAGGTCTACCACTAAATCATGTCCCAAAATGCCACATCTACACCTGGTTTGTGTCACTTCTTTGGACATCTCAATGTCTTTCTTGCAGTGAGGGGCCCAAAACTGAACACAGTACTCAAAGTGAGGCCTCACCAATGCCAGGTACAGGGAGAAATCACTTCCCTTGTCCTGCTGGTCACACTATTTCTGATACAAGTCAGGAAGCCATTTACCTTCTTGGCCACCTTGACCACTGCTGGCTCATTTCCAGTGGGTTGTTGACCAACATCCCTGGGTCCTTTTCCACTGGGCAAATTTGCAGACGCTCTTCCCCAAGACTGTAGCATTGTATGGGTTTGTTGTGATCAAAGAAAGACCAAGGAAGGCATTTCAGGCCTCTATAAAATCACTTATTTATCTGAATTTTAGATATACTTTTAACCACTCACCATTATTCTAAATTTTGTTTTAACTTACTATTAAATATCTATTTTCACTGATACATGTCAGACCTTTACCTTGTAAAGCTGAACTCAGGGTTCTTTCATAAACTGGGATGGATAGAATAGGCAGATCATAAATGTAAACTTAAGGAATGTGAGAGACTTTTTGATAGTGCGATTCACAGGTATTATGAAGTAAGGATTATTTTAGTTTCAAGTTTTTTGAGGATATTTATAACTGGCTTAATATTTATAAATTTGACAAAACTTTTGAATAAATATGATTCTTCTGGATGTAGGAGAGCCAAGAACTTTACTGTAGATGTTTGGAATGAAAGTAATTGGATATTCTCATAATTTATTGATACTCGGTTTCTGTCATGCCACCACACTTTCTTTTTCCTTTTCCTGTTAGGAATTCCAGTGGTAGAAGATGTTCCTCTGCTTTTACAGAACTTCACCTGGTGCATTAGAAATCTGTACTCTTCAGTCACACATTCATGGTTTTGCAAAAGTCTCATTTAAATCTGCAATTCAGTTATGTGCATGAAAGCATTAGCTTTCTTGTAATTTATAAAGACAATATCTTAAATGAACTGCACATAAAAGAGTACTAGATATTTTCTCAAGTGCTTTAAAAGATAATTTTAGTGCTGCTGCTTGCAATATGGTGCTAGAATACATCACACAGCTGTTAGACCCACTTAATCTCAATGGCATGAAGAGTTAGTTTCCATTAATATAACTGAATTATCAAAATCTGGACATCTGCATTTAACTCCGATGCTAAGGAACCTGTGCTATTGTTGTAAGCCTTTGAATATCACTGAGCGGTTCCAATGACCTCTTTTCCACAGCATAGTCTTATGTAATGTTGCAAGAAGCGTTTTAATGCCTGCTTTCATTTATTTATTTATTTGAATAATTATTCCTATAGAACCATTAGAAAATCCCTTTCCTTTTTTGCTTCTTTGCTAGAAGAGAGGAAGGAAGAAAAGAATATGGATTCTTTCCTTCTGGAAGTCACTGTAGCTCATTCATCTAATTTTGAAAATTTCAGAGCATAACAAGTTAACAACCACTTAATGTTGCAATTTTGGAAGCCGCTATATAAATGAAAGAATTATGCCTGTAACCTTAGCTTATGTGAATAAATCTTACCCAAGTAATCCCACCGAGAAACAGTTACAGGTAAATTCTTTATAATTATAGCAAGCTAACGTGATCACTACAATTTCAAATAACAGTTTATGAGACAGCAGTAGAATGTAGGGACATTTTAACTGCATCAGATGTAGCTGAGAGGTAAAGTATGGCTACTGAAAACTTCAAAGTCAGCAAGGGATAATTAAGTCAATGGATCTAGTATCAAACCCAACTACAATTTTTTAATTAAAATGCAGATTGCATATAGAGACATATACATACATGCATATATATGTATGCATATAGATAACACAGGATTATTAAATTCCTAATTTGCCAAAACCAGAAAAATTAGGCTCTCAATCCCTGGAGATAAAAAAACAGAAGAAAAAAGGCAAGAGAAAGATTTTTTTTTTTTTCTTTGAAAAGACAGAAACTACTGTGTCCATAGGAACAATTTAAAGCAATGCACAGCATGAAAAACACAGCCAGGTACTAAGAAAATATGTCTATTGTTGGATGCAGATTTCTTTTTTAGAGACTTTTTTGTGCCATAGAGGAAGTTTTCAATAATATAAATGCTGTTTCTTCTTAAGTGTACCTTCCTTGGCCCTTGCTCTGCTGGTTTTGCATTTCCTTTGTTTCAATTGCCAAGTTTAGTGTGGAATTCATGTAGTTCAGAAGTCAGAAGGTGGAACAAAATCAATGGACAAACTTGGGCATTAGCAAAAAGTTAAAATTACACCATAAAGCTTTTAAAAAAATTGTACCCTATGAGTTACATTTTCAGTTTCTTTAGCTCTCTTAGCATCTTAAATTAGGAGTCTGATAAGTTTTTGCAAATGTGTATCATGATCGGTATTTTAGTCCTAAAATATTGCAGGGTGTTAGATAGTAGACTCAGATACAACAGAAAATGTTTTTCATCTATAATTTATGATTTTCCTGTGCAAGTTTCCTGTATATTTATGTTTTACATGTAAGTAAAGATTTACAGGTAAATTATGTATAATTCACTGTCTGTTGTGGTTTAGACAGTTGTTCTATCACTCAACCCCATCAAGAGGGGTGACTGGGAAAAGGAAGAGACATCCTTGGGTTTAACAGATTTAATAGAATAATAATAATGAATTAATATTAACACCAATGCTCACATAAAATAAAAAGGTATACGCAGCTCCACACAGTAGTCACAACTGTGCAGTTCTAGCAGTGAATGCTGAAGGCCCCAAATCACAAGCTCAACAGCTCCAGCAAGAATGTGACAGTCACAGCAAGTGGAGGAGCAGGCCCCAGGCACAGGACAACCAATGAGGCAGATGTGACCTTCTTAGGAGGGCAGCCACAGTAGAAGCCCCAAATGTCCTCACAAACTTCCCAATTTATAGTGAGGGTGATGTTATGGTATGGAACACTTTGGTTGGCCAGTTGGGTCAGCTGCTTTGGGATTTGTCCCTCCTGGCCCACTGCACCTGCATGGCTCAAAACTGCCCTCTATCTTGGTCACTGTGGAAACCCACATACCAGAGCTGGGCTTTAATGAAAGCAACATGTCTTATTTCTTTTGTTCTCCTAGACTCGGACTCTGCAACCTCTCAAAACTACAGTTTCTCTCAACAGAAATATTGTTTTATAATTCTGTCCCAGCAAAAACAGGACTTTGTCTAAAAATGGTTACTAACCGAAGGTTTTGGGTTTTTTTGTTGTTTTGTTTGGGTTAGGTTTTTTTCATTTGGGGTTTGTTTGTTTGTTTGTTTGTTTTATTAGGAGAAATGAAGAATAGAAAAAAAAGGAAGAAGGTGGTTTATTCAGATAAATTGTTCCTAGCACCAAACTAGTTATATTATTTAAAATAACATTCAACTGGGTAAGAACCCTGAAGTTAATTTTGCATGACAAATACCAGCAAGATATTAAACGTATCTTATTAACATATTTTGAAAGTAGAGCATTCAGCAAAGCATAAAGTAGAGGTTTTATGAGTTAATAAAAGTGTGTAACCATTTTGTCTAAGTATATTAAAATAAAATACATTAGTTTCCAACACTATAACTACTATAAGAAATAATGTATCAGGTGAGGTATTAGAAATATTTTAAAGAATACCTTGAAGAAGCCTGGTTTATGCAATTAATACATAATAATGTAGAACCAGGTTTTAATTTAAGATGTGCTCTGAAGCGCACATATTCGTCTGTTCATTAAGTGAAATTCCTTTCAGAAAACAGTAAGCCTAATGTTCATTCAGACGTTGAATGGAGTGTGCAAAGATTTCAGTCAAGCCATACACAGTGTCAAGCCTGCACTGTATAGTAACAAGCACAATATTCTCAAAATCTACACTCAGCAAAACTAGCAAGTAAAACAGTAAAAGACATTATTGGTAGTATCTGTGTGAGGAAACTCAACAATATTTCCTATAATCCCGCTAAAACTCAGCTTTGTATGAAGTATCTTTATTGACAGTTCAATCATAAACTACATACTGCAGCTATCAGGCTAGAATAGTATTTTGAAGTCCAATAAAATTAAAGTCTTAATTAATGTTCACTCTGTATCAGTATCTGAATGTGTGCTATCCTTTCCTAGATAAAATATTCCATCATCCACTTGATTGCAGGTTGTGCTCACTTAGAATCATACAATATGCTGAGTTGGAAGTGACTGCCCATCTCTCTAACTTGATGAGGTCTCTCTGTAAGCTCTCTCTGCCCTCAAGGGAGCCAGCATCTCCTCCCAGTTTTGTATCATCAGCAAACTTGCTTAGAATTCCTTTGAGTCCTGCATCCAAGTCATTGATGAAGATGTTAAAGAGGACTGGGACTAGGGTGGAGCCCTGTGGGACTCCTCTAGTGACCAGTCACCAGCCTGGTGCTACTGTCACTCTTTGTGCTTGGCCTGTGAGCCAATTGCTCCCCCATTGTATGGTACGCTTGTCCAGCTGTGTGCTGGACATTTTGTGCAAGAGGATACTGTGACAGACAGTATCAAAAGCTTTGCTGAAGTCCAGAAATATTACATCCACTGGCTTCCCTTGATCAACTAGGTGGGTTACCTTGTCATAAAAAGAAATTACGTTTGACAAGTAGGACTTTCCCCTCATGAAGCTGTGCTGGCTATGACTGATGACTCTGTTGTCCTCCAGCTGTTTTTCAATACCTCCGAGAATAATCTTTTCCATAATTTTACCAGGCACTGAAGCTAGACTGACCGGCCTGCAGTTTCCAGGGTCCTCATTCTTGCCCTTCTTGAATATTGGAACAGCATTTGCCAGTTTTCAGTCAACTGGGATCTCTCCAGATTCCCAGGACATCCCAAAAATCATTGAGCGAGGCCTAGCGATGACATCAGCCAGTTCTCTGAGGATTCTCAGATGTATCCCATTGGTCCCCATGAACTTGTAGGGATCTAACTGTAGCAGCAAATCCCACACAAGTTCAGGGTCAGCTAAGAGTTGATCCTTGTTGCAGCCATGGTCCTGCAGGTCTGGGCATTGAAGCCTTCTTGGTCCATCATCAGTGTTGAAGACAGAGGCAAGGAATGCATTAAATACCGCTGCTTTTTCTATATCCATGTTGGTGAGGTGACCGTCCTTATCCTGTGAAGGATCAATGTTGTTTCTACACTGCCTTTTGCTTAACATTAACTATGTGATTAAATGTTATGCTAATAGGGCCCTTGTCACACATGGAAAATAAAACAATACTAAATTAAATTAATTTAAATTAAATTAAATAATATTTATTCTTCTTTAGTAAAGGGTGTACCAACTTACTCAGCAGTGCTTTTGCAATACGTACAGTGAAAATGGATTGTTTCATTGTAGGGTGAGTAAACTCTGTTACCTTTAAATTGTTCTACTTTTAGAATTCTGTTTTTTCTTACAATTGTTATCAAAATGTTCAAGTAAAATATCATAGCAGCTCAGCTGTTTTACCTTTAGTTTTACTGCGAAAAAGATACATACAGAATAGTGGTACAGCTAGGCTACCACGCAGCAAAACTCACCAGAATTCTGTCTGTGCAGGAAGTATTTCTGATGATGTTCATCATGTAATAAACACATCAGTGATGTTTTCAGTTTCCTACAGCTACTTTTTTCCCCTCTTTGTTTTTTTATTTACCCCAAGAGACCTTGTTCTGGCTGGAAAATTGTCATTAATCCTTTTTTTTTTGTTTCTCCATAACAACTCATCATTCCTGTGTTAACTCTTCTTACGATGATCACACCACCACAGATGTCATCTCACCACATTTATCTACAGATATGCTGGGCTTTAAGGCTGAAATGACAGTCACCATCAATAAGACTTGAGTTACTGTAAAATGGAGAAGGATGAGGAAGTAATTATACACTGCTTCTCACACTTTGAAGTAGAAAACATTCTAATTACATTAAATTGGATTGCATTACAAATATACACATCTAGAACTCTGTAATGTGTAGTATCAGATCAGAACAAAAATACATATAAAAGAAATAAAGATCTTTGGAAAAAATAGGACGGAATTGCTGAGACAGAAAGTGGGTTTAAAGACTGTTCCAAAATGGCCACTAAATCAAATATTATTATATGGTATTTTTGAAATTCAAGCTCTGAATTTGACACAGAATCTATCATCACAAATCCAGGTCTTCTTTGTACATTACATTTTTGCAAATGCCAGGCAATATTTCCTGTCTTCCTATTCTCATAATCAATTGCTGATACGTCTTCCTGATGACCGTTTAAAGCAAAAGAAGGCAAATACTACACTAAGCTTTGTTGCAGGCCATGACATCTGAACATAAAAGTTTTCTGCACTGGAAACAGCTTTCCATCCTTTCTCTGAAGAACAGACAAACTTATTCTCAGTACATTTTAGAGAAGAAAGGGAGTTTCTGCAAGCACTTAAAAATCACTGTGTAAATTAAAAAAGCACTAGCTAATGTGCTTACTTTCAGGTGGCCATAATAAGTTCAGTACAATAGAGTACAGCTTACTCTGTGTTTATTTTCACTTAAATTCCAAAATATACATTACCAACATTTTGACCCTGCCATTGTCTCCAGCATTCTTGGAGAGTCTAAGATAGGATGCTGATTTCCTAATTTAAGGAAATTAGAGATCTTAATCTTACAAAAGCAAAGTATCTTACATCATTTTTATGAGTTAGAGAGTATAAACTGATTGTGTAGATATAGGTTATTTGACAATTTAACCAGGAGGAAGTCACACTCACTTTCTTGTGACTTTGTTCAGTAGAAAATAGCTTGTCAATTCAGGAAAAAAGAAAAAAAAATAGAAAATAATAATAATAAATAATAATAATAATTTAAAAAAATTGTAATCCTGACAGCTACTTTTCTATTAGTGAGCAGTATTTTTCCAAGTTGATTAAATCATCGATGAAACTGGCACACAAGTTTGGTAGTACATCCACTTGCCCGGAACAGGAACAGATGTGTCCAGGGCAGGATTCACTTGTTTGTGCAGATGTCCCTGAAGTTGGAATTGACTCAGCTGAAAGACAATAGAAGAAATAAACCCACATATTTAAAGATAAAGATATGTAAAGATAAGGCAAAAGCAGCATTTTGGCCAAATTCTGTAAAAATCCATAAACTTGATTTATAGTTCTTAGAGTCTTAGACTAGTCTCTTGTATGAATGTCATTAAACAACTTATTTTTCTAACAGAACTGCTGATGTTTAATGGCACTTTGTAACACACTGTTGAGTCCAACATAGTTTTCAGTTACACATGGCAATTAAGATGATTGGTTTTTCCTCTTTGCAAGCAATCCAAGGAACTTCCACTGTTACAAAAATAGGAGAAATCACGGAAAAGTCAAGTAATTTTGAAGTAACAAAGTATACTCCTTTTATAAATACACTGTTCTAAACTTTTCCAAATGACAGACTGCTAGTAACAATGAGAGCAACACACACATCTTAAAATTAATTTACTTTGACAGCATTTATTTCCTTACCTTAAAGCATGATTTGATACCTAAATACCTCTCCAACATCCTATATCTTGATGATAGCATCTTTAATAATCAATATTGTTTGTTCTTACTTACAAATCTAAGGGTACTGGTTGAACTCTAATATAATCTGTTTTCTCTTTATGCAACTATAGGTTTGTGAAACTGAAGACAAATTGCTGTAATAAGGTGCAGGAAGCCATATTTTGTATTATGTTACCACTGAGCATTGTAATGAACAGCAAATGACAGTATTACTTTCATAGTTTTTGTTTTCAGCATACAAATGAAACAATCACAAAATTCTTCTAGTGTCAATTCTTCCTTCTTTAAGGAAGTCTGTAACACCTGGGTGAACAAAGTTGTTTTGTGTTTGTTCATTAGCACACAAATATTAGATTCTGAAACCTTTCAACAATTTAGTTGTGGTGTGTAAAGTTTAACTTTGCATATTTGTATCTAAAATTTATCAGATTGTTAAATTACACTTCTGTCCTGGTTTGAGCCAGGCAATGTTAAAAGACGTAATTGCAGGAGCAGACACTTCTAAAGCAGATAAAGGTGCAGGCCCTTCTCAAGCAGATAGAAAAGCAAGCCCTTCTCAAGCAGCTGTTGACGATGATCTTTCTTTCTAAGGGAACTGCACTTCATGAAAAGGACTTTACCCACAATGAATGTGAGCCACTTCTTTGTTGGTTGCTCCGATGCTTTGATAGTGGGGCTGATACCTATGACGTGGATGAAAGAGAAACCAGGCAGTTGGGATCCCTGGGCCAGGTATGGTAGCATTGATAAAGCAATTGGCAGTGAGACAAGAACTACCACCCTGTGGAGCTGACTTCTTTCAGCTGTAAGGGAGAGATACCCCCGTAAGGGTGATATTGACTGTCACTGAAGGAGAACACCCACTCTTTAAAGAGCCATCATATATTTGAGAGAATGAGCTGTGCAAGAGGTGATCTATGATAACAACAAGATTACAAACCCTGGTGACATCCTGTGCAACATGCCCATGTTCCGGAGGTTTGTGCAGGCTGTGCAGGCAGCACATGCCCATATATTCTCCTTCATGGGATGCTGGGATGAATACAAGACCAACTGTGCATGGATTAGCTTTGAAAGCACAACAATACAGAGACATGTTCTCTGATTATCATCAGTTCCACACCTCAACCATTGAAAAAATGACTGACAGAAGGAATAAGATGCCAAACAAGTTGGGAAGGTAAACCCCAACATCTCCCTGGAGACTATTGGTCCCGTGTTGCAGCCACTAAGAGGAGAGATGGGACCCACTTTGATGCCACCTGTGGGATCTTCTGCGTAATTATTATAAAGGCATGAAGACCTTTGACAGGAAACCCACTGCTATTCTCCATATATGCATACAAGAGCTGCTAAACAGAACAAATGCAGGAAATGGTTCTTCCAAGAAGAAGGCTGCACCACTCTCCAGTGACTGGTCCTCACAGAATCATAGAGAAACATTAATTGCATCTTTACTGGTTTACCCACTTAGACTTGTCCTCTTTTTTAAAAATTGAGACAAACATTTACTAAAGGTCACCTGATTAGGTAACACCAGCGGGTCCATCAAGTGGGCTGGTCCTGCTCAATCAGACCTTCTTCATACAGTAGGTGGAGATAAAGTCCCTGTGGTATATATCCTGTGGTATATGAAAGGAATCTGTTGGGGAAATTGTTTGGGTTTTTCCTGCTTTGGGTAAAGGCAAGCCTGTCCAGGGAGTTGCTTTTGCTCAAGGACCTGGACATACTTGGTGTGTGGCAATGAAGGATGGTGAAGTACAATACGTACCTCAAGGAAATATAACTCAGGAGGAAAATCCTTAATTTGATAGTTGCTAGAACATAGAGGCTACGGATAATATATGGTGTGGACTAAGGGATGGAATGTCCTGATTTGAACTAGGATGAAGACTATTTTCTTTTTTCTGTTTTTTTCTTCAGTGAACTACAAGTAGCACAGGAACCTGGATGTTTATAATTACTGCTGAGAGACCAAGGATACTTTGCTTGTCAGATGTGCTACAACCCTCCTGTAGGGAGGAGCAAACTAGACAGAGAGCAAAGTTGGCAAACTAAAGTATTTCATTCCATGTATCTATGTAACTCCCGATATAATTTCAGGGGTCAATGGAAATCACCTCCCTTTTTGTTTTCTCTTCTGTCCATGGCTAGCTTCCAGGGAAGACGCCATCTATCCATCCCTGTTTATCTCTAGGCCCGTGCGTTCCTGACCCTTGTAACTCTATCCTCAGCTCCTGTCTGCTCTGCTGCTATCTCTGGAAGTGGTCTGAGACTTTTTGGAACTGCTCACAGCTCAGGAGAGTGCCATGGGTGTTGCTGGGGGGGAGGGAGGTGATAGGGTTTTGAACTTTCCTACACATACTTGTATATATTTGCACATATTTCTTTTATCATTAGTATTTAATGAAAGCCCTCTAGTTAAGTTTTTCATCTGGAAAGTCTCTCTCCTTATTCTATCTCTCCTTTCCCTACCTGGGTGGGAGTGGGAGGGGACTGAGAACATTGCTGTCATTGGTTTAATTGCTGATCCTGAGTCAAACTGTGACAACTTCTTTATTAATAGATTTACAAAACCAATTAAAAACAATAGAAGAGAGGACAAATCCAAGTGGGTAAACCAGTAAAGATGTAATTAATGTTTCTCTAACAACTGTTTTAATGGGATTTTATAAAGGTAGGTCTGAAGGCTCCTACATGTTTTAAAGCCCAGACAAATCCATAAAATGAAAACAAAGTTAAACAACTTCATAAAAGACAGAAATAGCCTTTTAAAGACTCACAGGAGTACATTTTCTGTGTCTAATCTAAGCAGCCATCACGGTGAGATTGATGGGCACTGGCAGAGATGCATTTCATGAGGTGGCTGTCTGCTCAATGGAGCTATCTGTCTTCATTGTGTTTCATTAATATGCCCCTCAGATCCATCAGGAAAATGTCTACAGTCCTACTTTATAAATTATTACATCTGACAGTTAAATATTTTAGATCATATTTAGGAGTATTTCTCACTGATAGTTCTTCATTCTCCTACATATTTTTACAGTATAATTTCCATGCACACTTACAAATTAAAAAAAAAAATAAAAAAAATCAGGGTTTTTTATCCTAATCGAGGGTATTTCTAGTCTGTGTGTCAGAATTATTATCTACTACTTGACTTCAACAGTGCAAAGTATAGAAATGTGCTCCATGTCAGATGATAGATGTTCATAGCAAAGATACATCTTTAAAGATAAGATTGCTTGCTATAATTCATTTAAAGGTGAACAATCAGTATATGGAAATTATGTTTATGATTGTTTTCAGTGCGGAACACAAACATTTGACTCAGTAATTTCACTACCATTTTCTCAGTATTGTGAGGTCTTCAATTTCGGGGTTTTTTTGTGGATTTTGTTTTTGTTGTGTTGTTTTTTTTTTTCCCCATCAATTACACTCTCTTAATCAACTTTGAAACATACTGGCATACGCCAACCTTCATGCAAAATAAAGGTTTTAAAGAAACCATTCTTTTCTATTTTATCTTTGCCCTGAAGACCAAATAGACTTCAATAACAGAAAATGTTATTAATTTTATGTTGATGTCAATGTCCTCTCAAGCTATTTATCTAGCTGTTCGTAGTGCATCCTTAAGATGAGAAAGAGAAGTAGAAATGGGTACTTGGTTTAATAATTATCAGGTTAATTTTAATTTGCTGTCCAGACTAAGTAGGTTTTAGTCATGTGCACACTGAACTTTATTGGAGTTACACAACAAAGTCCCTAGAGCAGATAGGACAAGGAGGAAAAAAGAAACACAAAAGAAAGAAGAAAGCAGAAATACGGAGATTAGAAATATAGAATAGTTACCACCACGATCCAGCTACATCCTCAGGGGGGAAGAACGTCATTGTATTGATAGTGTCACAGCTTTTCATAGTTAAAATTCTTGACCTTAGACCATCCTCCATGTACATGCACAATATGTCTCCGAGGTGGTCTTCAGGGGGGTCTCACACAGTGATTTCCTCCCCACAAGTCTTCCTCAAACCTCAGGGCTGCAGGCAATCTGCTTAGAAGGGAGTGGGGTGGGCACCAAAGGAGCTGTGTCCTTCCTTTGTGATTTCATCATCTTCCGGCTAATTTCCATGTCCACGAGATAAGCCATTGTTCGGTGCCAAGGTTCATTTCCATTTCTAAGGCCACAAGCTTGCATTCCAACAATGTTGAGATATCTTGATGCCACAAGGTTAGCTTCTCACAAGCTGGTAAAATTGAATTGGTGGATTACCTTACTAACTTTTCATAGAAAAGCCTCTTGCTAATGTTTTAAAATAATTACTTTTTTAGACTAATTTCAAAGATGATTTTAAAATAGCAATTTCAAGATGGATACATAAATTTCATGACACAAAAAGGAAGAGTTCCAAGTGAGAACAGGTGCCATATTTTGATTAACCACAAAAATTAATAAAATCTATATCAAATCAAAAGAATGGCATTTTTTTTGTTGTTGTTATTTTATTTTGTTACTTTAAAAAGTGTTCTACCAGTGAAGTAAAAAAGAAATCACAGGGATTGGTTAGTTACTAGCAAGTAGTTCAGGACAACGGAGATTTCACTCTGCATATCAAGTCTATAATTGACCTTGAGCATCAAGGCATAAGAACCAGGAAAAGTACAACCTGCATAGGCCTGTCTTCCATAGCTATTTCAACTGTGTTTCAACAACTATTCACAGTTTGCTTCAGTGGAAAGCTAGGAGCTGTATTTTGTTGAAACTGGACCAACCTAATTTGAATCTTTCCAGGTAAGGAAATATAAGGATGTTATCCAAATTCTTTGCTGCTCTGGGCTTCACAACTTCTTGCCTCAGAAAGCTCTTTGAGAAGGCACGTGGTGTAGTAAAGTTGATCTACATAAGAACTTAGCACTGGCTATACCAGAACAGCTACACACAGGTCACCCATCATCTTGCTTTAGAAATAGGACACTGCTAACACCAAGGGTTGATTATACATTACTGAGTATGAGACCAGGTCAAGCACTTGCACAAAAATCTCACCCTGCTCCCAGTCATATATTACACATATATTACAAAGCTGACATGTTCTTACTGTGAAATATAATGGGGATATAAAAATCAAATCATGTGTGTTTTTTCCCCTGTATCATTTAAAGAGAGCCCTAACAATTGACTGGAACAATCAGTGGCATCCATTTAGCCTGTGTCTTAGGGACCTTGAGCGTGATGCTAGTAAGGGCTGGGTTGTGAACAGGTGGATTGTCCACCTGGATCACAGGGTAACCATTTGTCACAAACAAATCTTCATGTCTAATTAGCCACCTGATACAAAATATCTAATTCAACTTAATGCCACACTAGCAGAAGAAAATGATATTTAACTGTGAGCAATATTGACTGTGAAAAGGGCTTTTGACTTTTGAAAATCAATGAGAATTTAGTAGCCTAAAAAAGTGGTATAGATGTCTGAACACGTTGAACTATGCCTTGATAAGCAAATTTAAGTGAAATAAGAGTTCACATTCAGTGCATTATGTACTATAAGATCTACAAGTCTTTAGTAAAGTCAGCCTAATTGTATGTTCTCTTTGCTTAAACAGATGAGTATATCACACAACCATGAGAAGACATTTTGGTGTTTCAACAAGGCATTGAAATTGTTAAATTCCTAGCATTTGTCTTAGTTTTGTGACAAACATCAGAAAACTGCAGACTGGTGAGAAATATGATTTCCTGTTCAAAAAGTATAGAAAATTTAATTTAGCTGTGATGACACAAAAGGAACTGCAAACCAGCTTTAGAGACATATGATACCAAGGATTGTACAAAGCAAAAAGTGTAACTTTGCCTCAGATGAGTTATAATACGGATTGTAGAGAGTATACAATGGAAAACTACACAGCTCCAAAGAAATTAAGGTAATAATTTAACTAACATCCAATCTTGGGAAACTTAAGGCTACTAATAAATCAGAGGTGACATTTGTCAATCCTAGTGAATCCTATTGCTAACCCATATCAGATGAAGAAATAGGGGAGGTAGTTTTGAGGTTTGTAAGGAAACTCTGGGTTTTCACATATTCTAATTCCACATCTTACATTCATGGAAACCACTGAAAAAACTTTCTTGAGCAAATCCCAGTGATACATATTGTGGAATACTAGAGGCATACTTCTTTTGAGGATGTAGGTAAAACAAGGCATTAAGCTGTCAAGAGACATGATTAATTGGGTAATCAGGAGATAATGATAGGCAAATACTCCAGCCTATCAAGGTCCCTCTGGATGGCATCCTTCCTCTCCAGTGCATCGACCTCACACAGTTTGGTGTCATCAGCAAATTTACTGAGGATACACTCAATCCCTCAGTCCATGTCACCAACAAAGATGTTGTATAACCCTGGTCCCAATACTGACCCCTGGGAAACACCAGTTGTCACTTGCCTCCACTTGGAAACTGACCCATTGACCACAAATCTCTGAGTATGGCCATCCAGCCAATTACTTATCCACCAAGTTGTCCACCAGTCAAATCCACGTCTTACCAGTTTGCAGACCAGGGTGTCATGTTTGAACAGTGTCAAATGTTTTGAACAAATCCAGGTAGATGACGTGAGTTGCTCTGCGACCATCCACCATCTCTGTAGTCTTGTTGTAGAAGGCCACCCAGTTGGTCAGGCATGGCTTGCCCTTAGTGAAGCTATGTTGGCTGCCACCAATTACCTCCTTATTTTCCATGTGCCTTGGCAGATTTTCCAGGAGGATCTGCTCTATGATCTTGCTGGCCACAGAGGTGAGACTGACTGGCCTGTAGTTCCCTGGGTCTTATTTCCCCTTTTAAAAATACGGGCTACGTTACCTTTTTCCCAATCAGCGGGAACCTCACCAGACTGCCATGAATTCTCAAATAAGATGGACAGTGGCTTAGCAGCTGCTTCTGCTAGCTTCCTCAGAACCCGTGGATGAATCCCATCAGGTCCCATAGACTTGTGCAAGTTCAGGTTCTTTAGATGGTCACGAACCTGTTCTTCTCCTACAGTGGGGGGTACCTCCTTCTCCCAGTCCCTGCTTTCACCTCCTGTGGCCTTTCTGATTAAGCTGGAGCACTTGCCAGAGAAAACTGATGCAAAGAAGTCACTGAGGACCTCAGCCTTCTCAATATCCTGTGTAGCTAGCTCACTCGTTTCCTTCAGTAGAGGGCCTATATTTTCCTTGGTTGTCCTTTTCTCCCCAAAAACCTGTAGAAGCCTTTCCTATTGCTCTTAACATCCCTGATGAGATTTAATTCTAGCAGGGATTTGGCTTCCCTAACCTGATCCCTAGCAGCTCTGACAACCTCTCTGTAAGAATCTGCTCTAAGGATCTTGAACTCCTCCATTTCATGGTCACTACAACCAAGGCTGCCCTTGAGCTTAGTATCCCTCACCAGTCCTTCCTTGTTGGTGAGAACAAGGTCCAGCATAGCACCTCTCTTTGTTGGTTCCTTGATTACTTGGAAAAGGAAGTTATCATCCACACACTCCAGGAACCTCCTGGATTCTTTGTGTTTTGCAGAGTTGTTCCTCCAACAGGTATCAGAGTGGTTGAAGTCTCCCATGAGGACCATGGCTTGTGACTGTGAAGTTGCTCCTATCTGTCTGTAAAGTTCTTCATCTATACTGTCCTCCTGCTCAGGCAGCCTGTAGCAGCCCCCCACTGTGATGTCAGATGTGCCTGCCTTCCCTTTAATCTTAACCCATAAGCTCTCTGTTGGCTTCTTGTCTGTCCCCAGGGAGAGCTCCATGTACTTTAGCTGGTCATAGAGGGCAGCACCCCCACCCTGTCTCCCCTGCCTGTCTTTCCTAAAGAGTCTATGACCCTCCATTCTGATGCTTCAGTCACAGAAGCCATCCCACCAGGTCTCAGTGGTGCCAATGAGATCATAGTCCTGCAGGCTCGCATTTATCTCTGACTCCTCCTGTTAATTCCCCATGCTGCATACATTTATTTAGAGGCATTTAAGCTTGGCCTCCAGTGAAGATACCTGATTAGCTGGAGGAGCTGGTATTTCATTATGCCACACTCCAGGTGCTCCCCTGCTGACCTGAACCCCTTCCTTAGGCTCTGGGCATCTATTACTGATGCTGGCATCACATTGACATTGATCAGTATGGGATGAATGT
The DNA here is from genome assembly GCF_020740795.1 of Apus apus. Taxonomy (NCBI): domain Eukaryota; kingdom Metazoa; phylum Chordata; class Aves; order Apodiformes; family Apodidae; genus Apus; species Apus apus. The sequence goes on along the minus strand of NC_067282.1, from coordinate 89,836,177 downwards.
AGGTTCACTCCCCCAAGCCATATCCATTTAAAGCCCTCTTCACCAGCTTGGCTAGCCTGCAGCCAAATATGCTCTTTCCCTTTTCTGACAGGTGGACCAACCCCATCAGCCCCCAGCAAATAAGGTTTGTCAAAGCTGGTCCCATGATCCAGGTTGCCAAAACCCGGGCTATACCACCTGTTGCATAGCCAGCTGTTGATCTGCTGGATCTGATTGGCCCTAACTATCCCCTTCCCTCCGACCAGTAGAATTGATGAAAATACCACCTATGCTCCAGAGTTCTTAACTGCTACTCCCAGAGCCCTGTAATCCTTTTTAATATTCTTAACACTGTAGAGTCGTAACAAGTAAAGTCTGCTTTGCCAGGATGGTAATTACTAAATGATATTCATGTCTCAAACTTGGCCCATGAGCTTTTCTATCTTATTTTCTCACCCTGTCCTGTTAAGGAAGGGGGTGAGAGAGTAGGCGGATGGGCACCTGACGGCTGGCCCAGTGCAGCCTATGAAAACAACCTGTTAGAAGTTAATGAATGTAGAGCTGTAAGCTGACAACAGAGTGTCATATAGAGGAAAGATAGTGACATTTACACCTTAGACCCTGGCAAGTCTTTCCTCTGAGCACCCCACAGCAAAAGGTGTCCTGAACATCTGGGAAGTTGTGTAGATTATTAACCTTTATAATATATCACCTGTATAGACTCAACATTTTCCAGAAATGTAGCAAAGAGAAATATTCTGAAAATTTAAGTTTAAAAAACAGGTATTCCAGCCAATTCTATTTAATTTTGATGTTTTGTTTCATACTAAAACACCTCCTTGTGGCCAGTTACCTCGCTGCTCAAGAGAATAACTCTTCCCTGCTAGTAATAGCAAAGAATAAATAACCCCAGTAAAATACTAATTTTTGGGTGCATGGAGGGAGATTAAGATTCTGAAGATGGTAACCCACAAACATTTTTTATGTAAGACCAATTAGCAAAGTGCCAAAAGCAAGTAGCTAGGCTATTCATCTTCTCCAAAGTATGAAATAAATGCAATTTCACGTCAATACTTCCAAAGAGCATTTGAGAAAGGGAAGAACATTTGAGAAAGGGAAGAACAAATGTTCACTTGATTCCTTTCCATTAAGGAATACTTTCTTACAGTTCTGCTGCCCTATTCTACTGTTATAGCCCTACCAAAGAACTATAATATTTAGAATTAAATATTTTTATCTTTAACATCTGGTTATATCAGAGGTGTTCACTCACATATTTTTAACACTTGTTTTTAAAACTGAAAGAGTCGATTTAGGAGGGGAAAGATATTGGCTGATTCCTATTAAGAAAGTTAAGGTAAACTTTTGTTTTAGGTAGGCCCAAAAATATAGAAGACTGGAATATTTATTCACATTCTCAGTAATAAACTTCAACAAACCTAACACACATCCTACCATATACAACTAGTTCAAATCCTATTTGCTATCAATACATATTTTTAATGACAGGTTTTGTTGTAAAGTTTTATGTGTTGCATCTAGTCTTAGGAAAAGTGGATTAACAGACAATTTTTTGTTGTTTCAAAAAAGGAGTGTTCATGTATAAAATAAAGTGTAGGCAGTGTAAACAAACCATGAAAACGATAATTGGTCCTTAGGACTCTGTTTTTTCCCAGTAGTGGGAAATGACCTACTAGAATATCTAAAAATTTGTTGTTCTACTAATGGATAGATAATCTTCCTAAATAGACTTCATGTTTTATACTGTGTCTTTTTTTATAAACTTCTGGTTTATATCACACATAACAGATATAAACTATAGCTTGAGTTGGAATTTCCAACAGTAATAAAAATCATGAATGCTTTATTCATATTTAAATAACGGCAATTGGTACCTAAATTTTGGTGACATTATTTGGGTATATCAACATAACAGAAAAAATTCAGTTTCAGTTTAATTACTGCAGCATTCCTTATGATTGCTCTCTCAAGCACTACTCTTTCTCCCAGGAAACCCAGTTTGAAGCTTCAAAGGTGAAAGTTTTAGTGGTTCAACAAGATGTCAATTGTCAGTTCTAACACTTTCTATTTAATTTAAGAATACACTTATGTAATTATAATTGGACAAAATTTTCTTGAAATTAATCATGAAGAAGTAAGTTTCTAAAATTGTTTTCAACTTTTTTGCTCAGTTGAGGGATTTGTGTGATTTTCCTGTTGCTTGTTTTTAATGACCTCCAAGGTTCCTATGCTACCAAACACATCATGTTCTTCTCACAAAAGAACAGGGGAATGCAAAGAAGTATGGGCTATTTCCATTGACTTATGTTTAAGCATACTGCTTCAGAGATATAGCTATGATTAAAACTAATTCAAAATTATCTGGAATTCCTTACGTATCTGAGTGCTTGAGGCTCAGTGCAGGAATTTCTTTTAGTCCCCTTGGGAAAACTAAAGCACACAAGTACTGAAAACTATGGTTTTTATGTAAAATGGCAAGCATTTTACATTTTAGGCATGGGATATCAGTACTTAATATGATCCTATATTTATTTGTATCATCTTAAATACTGCACAGCAGTTACTGTAGTAACCATTGTCAACTTTATCAGCATTTATATCAGCATTGTACTTGCACTTGCTATTATTTTAATTAAAGCCTGCTCCTTAAAGAAATACTGCAAGTTAAATAGAACATTCATAAAATCTATACTTGCTAGAAAGTACCAAACATACAAACTGCACAAGTGAGTATGTTAGCAAAATAATCTTTCCAATATTCAAGGATTTCTATTCCAAATCTGTTCCTTAAATGGACCTATGAACAGGAAGAGATGGCATAGTATTTGATAAAATAACAGAAGAGTAGCCTGATTGCAATTTAAACTGATAATACACTCCCTCCCTTCACTTTCCTCCTCCTTCTGCCTGAATGTTTGTTACAGTCAATTAAACAGGTGATAGATGAACCCTTGGTTCTTGGATTTTACTGAAAACTATACAAAGTTTTAGAACAGCAGTATGTAATATGGATGGTGAGCCCTTACTGATTAGTTTGCATTTCAATTGGCCTTGAAGGGTGTTAAAAGTGTGAACAATAAACAATCCACAATAATGTTTGCATCTAGAGAAAATAAGTATATTTTATTAAAGGGGTAAAAATAGGAGATTACACCAACCCAAATTCTTTTGGAAAATCCAAATGGTGTGTGGTATTTACTACATGTCACTGCAAGGCAGATTTGCAAAACAGATTATATCTCAATTCAAAATTGTTCCTACTGTATTAAGGAACAGAACCAGCTCTCTTAAGATATAAATTTTGCAGAGGAATTTGTCATTGCAAGTATATGCTTCCCTCATTATGAGGTGCACAGCCATAATAGAATGTCTGCGGTGCAACTGGTGCATTTACTTGGTCCACACATGCATTTAAGTACATGTCCTAGTATTCTTCTTGAAATCCTTGCACTGCTTGCTCATGATAGGATAAAAGAAGTTGATGAGTGTTTGCTGATCTTTCTGTTACCACAAAAATAAAGGAAAGCGGATTCCACATATGTAAGATTGAAGCTGGATTTTTATTTGTTTATTTTTCATTCCATGCTTTAGGGGAGTAAAACAAACCAAAATACAAATACCAGAATATTTGATGGATAGTTTATTTTCTTGCCCAAATTAGGATCAAAACTCTACCTTCAGACTGCACAAGGAACATTTTAAAAACCCTTAGTTAGTCTAATCCAACTCCTCTCAAGAATACCTGCTGTTTTCCTGAAGAATTAGCCCTTACATGAGAAAATCACAATTTCATTTAAGGTGGTTTTCTATTAAAAGACACAGGACCACAGTTCCTCTGTTCTGTGTATCTGGGATTTGTGAACTCACAGTACAACTGGGCTGTTACTTTAATGTTAATGGTTTTGGCTTTTAATTTAATTTTTAAAATAATTTAGATTAATTTCTGGTTCTGAAAAGGACCTTAGCCCCTGGAAAGTTTATTTTTACCATCACAACTGAGAGTTCTTTGGAAACCTATTTGTGAATGTCCTTCATATTATTCCCATCTTCTAAGTACACTGGCACTAAGTTAGTCATGTTTCTATAGTGAGGACTAGGGACTTGAGCTTGTTTGAAGACTTTAGGTAAAGAAATAAAACTTTTATCAATAGGTACTTTGCATCAATACATATTTTCTTTTTTCTCTTTTTCAACAAATACTTCATGTCAATACAATATCTTAAAAGATATTACATTAATAGTTCATCAGATGCGATCAAGTTACACATACTTGAGGCAACTCTTATGTGAAGCATGCTTCTGACTAAGAGCATAACGTTTCATGACCACGTGCTTAGTACTTCTGTACCTAAACTGGAATGTAACAAAGAAAAAAGGATTTGTACCCAAGTACTCTGGAACTTTGAGGTAATACTTTTTTTCCCCCCCAGCTATTGCTCCTTATAGGTCTTTCAGAGCTTACATTATCTGCTTCCTACACAGACAGGTTCTCATTCTTTAATCTTTATTGACTGATCATAACTCCTCCTTGCTTTCACTCTCTGCACCTCTGCTTTCACTCTTGGTGGCCAGACCGCACTCTCCACAGGTGTTATAGCTTTCCACTACTGAAGGAAATGCTGAGCAATAGATAGTACAGTGCCAAATATTCCTCCCCATCATTTTCTTTTATTTGAGAAGCAAAAGAACCTCACCAACAGAAAGTGACTTCTTATAGTAGCAGCAAAGCCTTTACGTCTGAAAGGCATGGATCTAATACTTTAATGACTAGGAATCTACTCAGCAAAGTGTTTTCCTGGTTTGGGCTTTCCACCTAAGGCTTTCCTGAATCACAGCCTATAATTATTAGCACACTTATGTGACATTTTATATAACTGAAAAATAAAAAATGGTACAAAAATGTCTTCATTTTGACCCAAAGTAAACTATAGAATTTAGATATTTTACATCATATTTTTAATAAACTTACTACATGAACATAACAGTGGGTTATTTCTCTTTCAATAATTATTAATTTAAACCATATTTTTCTTCAAACCATGGACATAATTCAAGACCTAATAGACCCAACTCAATGTAAACCATAATCCAGTGGAATAGCAGTCAAACCAATGTAATAAGATGAGATATGAGGGATGAGTTTTGAAAAGATGTGCTAGTCTCTGAAAGCCAGATAGTTACAAAATGATAAGAGTTTACGCAATTTTGATTTTCAATTTTATTATTACCTTTAAAATTAGCTGTTCTTCAAGCCTTTTGCTTATTTTTTTTCCATGTTGCAATTTCATTTTTGAAGCAGACTGAAACCTCATTTCATTTATTTAAATCTGTTGCTTCATTTCTTGATGAAGACTGTAACAAATAAATACCTCTTTTGCCATAGGTGGTAGGAAGTGGCCAATTAGTTATATAACAAAGTAATAACCAAAATAAACATACCAACAGTGTGAAAAAAGCGTTGACATAGGTCAGGTAAAATTATTAATGGGCTATCCTATTAAATTAGTTTAATAAAACTGTCCTTGAATAGATTTCACTGTTTATATCAGGAAAAAAAAGAAGTTTTAAAATACCTTCTCAACTATTTGTTCATATTTCTAACAACATTAGTTTAAATGCTTTTTAAAAATAATGACTTAAATGATACTATTTATCTTGTCAAATAAAGCCAAGAGAATCATATAATTATATATTATACTGATTATAGTCCCTTGCATTCATAAAGAACACACAGGATCCATATTATATTCTATTGTCATATTTTGGGAAGATAAAAACTGAAACCTTCTATTGTTTGTTGAGAACACACTTTCTATCCTTTCTAACTGGTCTCCATTTCAATGACTGCTTTCTCTCTTCCATTCCATGATAATACAGTAGCAGCCTGTTTACACAGAGTCAAAAAACCCTGAGGTTTTACATTAAAATTTCTAGACTAGTTTGTCATTGACTAGAACTGACAACTATTATTTTCTTACATGCATGATTGTAATTAACAAAATAATTACACAAACAAATACATGTACTGTCTGAAATGTGTAATTTTGTTTTAATTTTTTTTAACATATCACTTTTAAGACTAGGTCCTTTCAACCTCACTGTAACTGTTATTTATTGATAACGTAAATAAAAATGTTACCAACTCTTAAAACAATTTGGTTGTTAAATAGACTTACTAATTTAACCAGTGATATCTTCTTATTCTACTACTACGATCTGATACAAGTGATACTGGAAGACTTATATTTAATTTAAGGAAAGTTGAAGTACCTTTTTTTGCTAAATAATCCACATCCCCTCCCAGATATTGTGAATGATAGTGCTACAATAGCCTAAGAGTGTAAAAACAAGGGTGAGAGAGCAGGAGACAGAAAAAGAGGGGAATAAATACTCATGAGTATTGTATTTTTTTCTATGTCATACAGAGAATTAATGGATTTCCAATTCTAATATTTTTTTATAAAAACCAAACAAACAAAAACAACCCCCACAAAAAACAAACAAACAAACAAACCCCAAACAAACAACAAAACACACAGAGAAAACTGAAGACCTTTCCTTCATGTCCATATTTATGCTTATTTCCACCAGGCACCCTCTGAATGCTTCAGGACACTGGTGAACCCAGTTGTTACTGACATTCCCAACATTCTCTCTTTCACAGGTTAAGACAGATTCTGTTGTATTTGAATAAGACATTTGGGAGATTCTTCCAAAATGTCACTTCAATAAAGAATAAAGGAACACCCATTTCATGAGAATTTTACTAGCTCACATCTATAACACAGAATTCTGTGCACTTTGATCCATCTAAACACTGATTTTCATGTGATTACAGGTTAAATTTAATGTGGAAAAAAGATTTATCATCACCAAGAGAAGTCCAAATCTTGTGTAACTCAACAAACCAAATAATATCATAGTTAGCAGAGTTGTTCTCTGTTTTATTTGATGTTTATCTTCATGCTTGATCTTCAATATGTTTTGAAACATCTTTATATGGTATCTAAATCAGAGCAGGCTTCAGGCATAAACCAGTTTCATGTTAACTAGCAAAACTTCAAGAGGTATTATTACTGATATTCCTGTATTAATTTAAAAAATCCATTCCACTTTTGTTTGAGGCTGATATTGCCTCTATTAGCAATGTTCTCAAACATTAGGAAAAAAAAAAGGCATCTAAAATTAAAGATTACTGTGTTTTAGTCATCACATCAACTTTCTGTATTTGCTGAGCTCCCACCCACTTTGTGCCAATTGAGTTAGTGGTTATAATGAAAAAAAAAACAGTTTTATTGGCAAGGGCTGAAGATGTTGAACAATATGTTACAGCACTTACCAAAATTAAAGAAGAGGGATAAATTATAAGCTTTGGAAATCAGACAAGCTGAACTTGAACAGTATTTTATAGGTGAGTTATAATCATTGTGTGCATTACTTCAGTGAAGTTTTGCAGATGATAAGAGGAATTAGTTCTGGCATGACTGAAATCACATCTGCCACAGAGACACAAAAAATCCAATAAGATCTTCAAGAATGTCTCTTTGTTTAGAAAACTGCAGTTCAGCTACTGAATAAGACTGAATAAGACTTTGTGCTACTCACTGCAGAAGTGAACTTAATTAATAATTTAGATTTTTATATAAATATTTTACTCATTCCTGTTACTCTGCAGTTGGAATCTGAATTCAGGTGACATATGGCACATTGTGCCAACTTTGGCATTCTGTAACAATGTTCTCTTTCAGCATAAAAGATCTGCTTGTTGCATGCATTAACATCAAACAGCATCTTAAAACCTATCTTAGTATTTAAGTAACATTTGGTGATCCAATATTGCATCAATATCTTCAGATGAATCACCAGCAGAATGACCTATTACAAAGAGTGTGCTAGATATTCAGCTTCACAAAACATCACTTATTATTTATTCCTGGTTGGAAAACTATCACTATTTTACATTACTGCATTATTTAATAAAAATCTGGAAATTATAGTAATTAGTTTTCCTATTCTAGACCCCTGATGAGTCTATAAATCTTTTGTAGAAATGAAAAAAAAAACTAAAACAAACAAAAAAACACAACAACAAAACCAAAGCAAAACAAAGCAAAAAAAAAAATCCAAAACAATCAAACTAAAAAACACAAACAGAAAACTATTAATTGTTTTCATATGAAAATAATGTAAAGAAAATGCTACATACCTTCTACATGTGAGGTTGAAAACTGCTAACAATAACAAGTTTTGACTCAGATACTAAATGAATGCCAGAGTTAAAACATTTTAAATGGGAGTAAATCTCAAGCAACTTAAGTTTTTCATGCTGAATAAACACGTAATGTAGTATAAGAAGAACTGAGATATAATACTGCAAAGCTAGTTTCTCTTTAAAAAAAAAAAAAAATATTTTTTTTTAAAGGAAAGAATTGTAGACTTGAAGATGGGAAAGAAGTTAAAGCCACATGAACCTAACCTTAGATGTGTGAGATTTTGAACATCATTTAGACAGGTAAAAACAAAACAAACCACAAAACAGAAAAATGAAAGAAAAATATAGGAAAACATGAAAAAAAAGCAACAAAGTTTTGCAAAAGTGTGAAGTTAGCATGCCAGACCATTGTAAAAACTTTTCTAACAACTATTTTTTTTCTAGAAATAGAAAATTATGTTTATCTAACTAATCTAAATGTCAAGAATTCATATAGTATTATCCTACAAAGTATATTATGCAAGCCAAATAAACCAGAACTTGATAGTAACATGGAGAAGCTGCTAGCAAGAAATGCCAGCAAATTGGAAGGAGAACTGTCATAGAAGATGGAGATTATTAGTACAATTTCCCAAGAAGCTGCCTTGACTTACTTCAGGAAGAAATGCAGCCTGTGGGCTTGATTCACAATGGAAAAGGCTGTGAAGGACTGTATCCTGTGAGAGGGGCTCCACAAAGGGGCAGGGGAAGAGTGTGAGGAGGAAGAAGCAGAAGAGACAATTCATTATGAACTCACAGCAACCTTAATTCCCTATCCCCCTGAGCTGCTCAAGGAAGAGGAGGTAGAAGGGTTATGAGTGCAGTTGAATCTAGGAAGTAGGAGGGGTGGGGGGAAGGTGGTTTTAATTTTGTTTTTATTTCTCACCATCCTACTTTATTATTGGTAATAAATTAATTTCCCCAACTGGAGTTTGTTTTCCCTGGGACAGTAGTTGGTAAGTAATCTCCTGTACTTATCTCAACTCATGAGCTTTTCCATCATATTTTCTTCTACTGTCTTGCTGAGGAGGGGAGTGAGGGAGTGTCTGGTCGAGTGTCTGACAGTCAGCTAAAGTCAACCCACCACAACTGAGAAATATCATGTTCTGATTACAATGAAAGATATTTCTTGAGACCTCCAACCTTGTAGCTGTTTGAAAAATAACACTGGTGAGTTCTGGGTGTTCATCTTTAACAGTAAGATTTTCCATATTCTAGGTTTGCTAAATTTTTCTGTACACTGTAAGTCAAGAGTAATTTACAACTATATCAGCATGAAATGTGTAAGCATCCTCAGGGTTTCAAGGTTCTTCTCAGCTTAAAGGGCCCTTTCCAAACACCAGCCCTATGACTGGGCCTAGCCGCAACCAAGGCAACACAAGGGACAGCAAAGCCATGTATGGTTTGACAGGAGATTACTTTCCAGGTCTACCAGAGTTGCCTGCTGCAACCCCACCCTGTGCTGCTGGCCAGGGTAAAGCACCATCAGGGCTCTCCGGCTCAGCACTGGCAATAAGGAGCTGCCAGGGCCAGCTGGTTCTGGCAGTGTTTATTCATCTGTTAACTCTCACTTAATTGTTTCTCTAAACAGCCAGTTCCAAAAGCTTCTGGGGCCTCTATCAGTCATCTCTGGATTGTATGTAACAACCAATTAACAACTTGAGCTTAACAATCAGTGCTAAGTATTCACACCTGATCACCATACAGCAGGAATAGTGTAATGAACAACAAAAAGGGAGATTAAATGGGTCCTTATAAAAAGGATACAGTACAAAAAGTATACAAAACAGCTGCATCATCCCATGAAACCCTCTTTGGGTGGGACCTGCAACTCTCCAAGGACAAAGCCCTTCAGCAGGATGCCATGGTGTTACACTCTCTCATTAAAATTTTCCTTAACAGCACTTTTGGGGTTCACAGGCATAAAGCCATGAGAACCATGGTATGAAAATACTGCATAAGGAAGCTGAAGCAGTGTCATGGTTTGGGCAAAACACTACAACAAAGAAACAGCCACATGGCCACTCACTCAACTCCCCTCCCTCACACACACTCTGGGATGGAGAGGACAAAGGGCAACTACAAGCTCATGGGTTGAGACAGAGGACAAGGAGGGTTCTTCACTGATTGAGATCCCGGCCAAAACAGACTCAACTTGGGGGAAAAAAAAAAAAAAAAAATTCATACTAATCAAATGCACACAGGACACACACAACAAAAAGAGCAGTGCTTACATACATGACCCCATCCCTCACTTCTTCCCCCCAGCAGCACAGGGGAATGGGGTTTAGAGTCAGTTCACAGGCTGCTAGTTCCTGCTGCTCCTTCCTTGTCAGGAAAAAAGAATTCCTCACAGTCCTCCCCTGCTTCCCCGTGGGAGAGAGTCGTTCCCACGAACCACTCCTTCATGAATCCTTCCCACAAGGTCTTGAGACAGCTGCTCCAGAGTGGGCTTCCCACGGGGACAATCACCTCCCCTGGCTCCGGGGTCTTCCAAAGCTGCATAATCAGACTCCACAGGCAGCAAATCCGAGTCCACTGACCACAAAATCCAAGTCCACTGGCCAAGTTCACCCCTCCTGGTGCCTTCAGGAAATGTTCCAACACATTCCTCCATGAACGAAGTGGGACAGCTGCCATCTCACCATAGTTTTCAGAGAAACTTCTGCTTGGGCACCTTCTTCCCCTTCTTTCTCAATAACCATCTTCACCCCGGCACTGCCTTTCACCTCTCCAGCTCAGCTCTTCTTTTTTTGAGTGCTCCTCTTCTCAGGTTTTATTTCAGTTCTTTCATGTGTTAATCACAGAGGTGCACCTATTGTTCCTCTAATGGCTCCTTGGCTGGTTTGGAGCAGGGGAAGCTTCTCAGCTTCTTACCGGAGCCACTCCTGGGGCCTTTCCCCCACTACCAAAAATCCTTTCAAAACAAACCAGCACAAGGAGAAATATTGCAGGGGCTTTGGGAAATACTGCCTCAGCAGCTTCAAACAAATGTTCTAACAATGCTAAGTGCTTGCTATTTGCATCTCTAAAATACCCAAATATCTGTGCAGTAGAGGTAGTAAAGGCACTAAATGGGGTGATAAAATGGAAGAACTGGTCAGGGATCTTCATTGAAACCATGACTGTGTAGATTATGACATAGCGGAATTTTAAGACTCTCTGCGGCATGGGGTAGGCAACAAGAATCTTTCTCTTTTTAGCTGGGATCCATTCTTATGGCCCTAGTGCCGAATAGGACTTCAGATTAGTCATTATGTCAAGTCCTATTTTAACCATGAAAGAACAAACTCAATATAGTAGAGTAATGAAACAAAAAATTCGGAGCTTCCAAACCCCCTTGCTTTCTAACACTCCTCACCGCAGTGGGAGGCTAGGTGCGGCTGGGTAAGGATTCCGAGATCAATAACCAATAACAACAAACAAGCTGTTATTGAGCAGGCATTCTTTATTGCAGCGCTGGGAAGCACTGGGGAATTATCCACCATGAGTGCTCCAACTAGTCAGTGAAACACCCCTACTAATATACGCCAAAAACATGCATATTCAGTTCCATGTCAATGAGTTCCCAGAATTCTTCTACATAGTAATTTTATTTCCTGGAATTGGCTATCTTTGTAATTATGCATGCTCGAGGGTCTCCTGTGGGGTTCTTTGTTGATTCTAGTCCTTTGTCGTCTTTGTCCTGTCTCTGTCCTGGTCCTGTCTCCAGTCTCCCGCTGGTAGATTGCCCAGGCGGGTCAGAATCCACATCAGTGTGTCTGTAGGTGCCCAGGGTCTTAGAAGACTTGATGTTATCACAACCTACAGGATGCTTGGCATAGTTGACTGATAGTTTCACAAAGCACCTTGTTTTAAAAGCAACCCTTAGTATAGAAATTAATTATTTTAGTAAACTTTTATTAGGCTATATTTCTATTGAATTTACTAACAAATATTCTATGATGTATCAGTAACAAGGGAGATTCACTATAAAAAATCTAGGATGTAATAGTTGTTCTATTTCTAAACTAATTCTTTCTCAGTATCTCTCATTTAACTAAAAATATTTATTCTGTATCCAATATAAGGAAAATATATAAAGGAAAGGAAGTGCATCGTATAACTGATTTTTACATAATTTTCAACAGATTACCTATATTTCTTGTCTTTGTGGATGTCTGATTCCCTAAACAGTAAGTGAGATTCTCTAGCTTTCTGTTACAAAACGAAGAAACAAATGGTTCACTTTGTACTTAATTAATTTTTAAGATAAAAGAAATACAAATAAATATATACAAATTAAGAAATGCTTGATAAATGCAGTTCCTTAAAGCTATTTCCTGATACTAGCTTGTACTTTTGTTGTGTTTTTTGAATAGATGGAATCCAAGAATTTAAAAGTCTGGAGGTAGCTATTGAGAAAATGAGAGTTGAATAAAATTTAAGTTTCTGCATCTTTGAACTACTATGGCAATTTTAGGTAGACCCTCTGCTAGAAATCCACTGCTACCATTTCCACCTTTGGTGATGCCATACTCAGACATTTAACAACTTAATTTCTGTGGTAGAGCTTCTTCCTTTCTGTCTTTTTGCACATGACCTGATTTTCCAGCACCTTCCACAGTGATAGCAGGAATGCTATTTCTTGCTATCATCTGTCACAGGTTGCTACTGATACCAGCCCTACATCTTAACCCAATGTGCCACTAAACTTACAAAAGAGGTAGAGAACACCACTCATTCCTTGCACATTATAGAAGGGAGAGGAGTGGTGAGGGGTGGAGTGCTGTTTCCTGTGGTTTCTTCTTCTTGGTCTGTGCTTCCGTCTGCTGCTCTTGAGGATTAGGCTGGGTATAAGCTTATATACTTCTGTTGGTGTTTGTATTAGTATTGCTAGAGGGTAGGAAGGCTCTGCAGAGGGACCTGGACAGGCTGAATTGATGGGCTGAGGCCAATGGCATGGAATTCAACAAGACCAAGTGCAGGGTCCTATACTTTGGCCACAATAACCCCAGGCAGCGCTACAAACCAAGGGAAGAGTGTCTGGAAAGTGGCCTTACACAGAGGAACCTGGAAGCACTGGTCAGTTGTATGAGATACAGTAAGGCCAAGTGCCAGGTCCTGCATTTCAGTCACAACACCCTGTGCAACGCTACAGGCTTGGGGAAGAGTGGCTGGAAAGATGCCCATTGGGAAAGGACCTGGAGGTGCTGGCTAACAGCCAACTTCACATGAGCCAGCAATGTGCCCAGGTGGCCAAGAAGGCCAATAGCATTCTTGCCTGCATCAGGAATAGTGTGGCCAGCAGAAGTAGAGGAGTGATTGTGTCTCTGTACTCTACACTGTTGAGTCCCCATCTCAAGTACTGTGTTCAGCTCTGGGCCCCCCACTATTAAAAGAACATTGAGGTGCTGGATCACACAAGGAGTGGGTGAAGGAACTGAGATTATTTAGTATGAAGAAGAGGAGACTCATCACCTTCTGCAACTATCTGAAAGGAGGTTGTAGGGAGATGGATGTTTGCCTCTTCTCCTAAGTGAATAATGACAGGACCAGAGGAAATGGCCTTAAGTTGCGGCAGAGGAGGTTTAGATTGGATATTAGGAAAAACATCTATACTGAAAGAGTGGTCAGGCACAGCAACAACCTGCCCAGGGAAACTGTGGTGTAACCAACCTTGAAGGTATTAAAAAAACATGTAGATATGGCACTTTAGGGCATGCTCTATTTGCCAAGGTTGTGGGTTTTGTTGTTGTTGCTTTTTTTTTTTTTTTTTTTTGGTGTGTGTGTGTGTGTGTGTCTGTGTGTCTGTGTGTTTGTGAAGTGTGTGGTTGTTTGGGTTTGTTTGGGGTTTTTTTTGTGTTGGTGGTTGGACTCAGTGGTCTCAGAGGTCCTTTCCAACAGTGACAATTCTGTGATTCTGCAACATATAATCTATCCTAACTAAAACTGGACTTAAATCATAGCTAAAATATTTTCTAAACCATTTCAAAGTAATTCTTATTATGCTGATATTTCTCTATTCCAAATTCCTAGCCTACTCTTTAATCTCAAAGAATATTTGGCATTAGAATTTTCAACTCAGATTTTATGTATTAACAATATTGCCATTCGATAATTTTTTTGTCAACTAGAAAAATATCATCAAGTATTTACATTTAAATGGTTAATTTTGTCCAAGCAAGCAGAAAGTATTTAGCATCATATGCAATTACTTTCTCCTGAGACTAGTGTAATTGGGAAGGAAGAAATTTCACAAATTCAATAACTTTTTGGTGACAAATACTGTAAATGTAGTCTGTAGGTTTTGAACTTTGGCCATATTTCTTTCATGACCAAACTCAGAACTTAAACTGCCTATAGTAACAGGGAAAAGATTTGTATGTTCTTTTGAAAAAAGGAGTACAAATACAAAGGTCTACCTGTTATATTATTGTAACTATTCGCTCCTATAGCCACTCTATACCAGCAAACCTGTAAGAAGACATTAACATTACTTAAATATGTATTGACTTGCTTAGTTACTGTTTGGGTTTTTTTCTGCTTTCATAAAACTTTTTAATATTTCCCAGATTTAAGACCTTTTTTAGATGTCAATGAATGTATACATTATACCAGTTAGGACACTGTGGCTTGTCTAACTAAATTCAGTGTTTTATTATATTTAATCTTATAATATTATTAGAATACTTTAGATAGAACACAAAAATATATGCTTGTAAATCCAAGAAAAAATAAGATAACCCACACATCCCCATAATAATGATAATAGATAAAGAAGTCAAATAGATAATCTATATACCTCCCTCTCAATGGCTCTGTTACTCAGCAATTACTCTCCACAGAAAATACTTTAGCATCTGGCTCAAAAAACAGAAAAAACCTTGCATTATGATTTGAATTATTTTCTCTTGATCAGAGCCTGTTAAGATTTGTAAGTAAAGGGGGGGATATATTACAGGTAAATCTGACAGTTAGCCATCTGTGTTATAAGCTCTGAATTCAAATGAATGGATTTGTTTTCCATCACTGAATACTTTCTGCCTTATGAACACTATATTAAAAATAAAATTTACATCACTTTGGATTGTGAGTGAGAAAATTGTCATAGGTAATGCTAGTGTAGACTGTATACTGATGGATTTTACAGTTTTGTCATATTAGCAAGACATCAGAGAACATTTATCTTGTTGACAGTGACTTTGAAAATAAAAGTCCCACTGTACAAAAATGTTGCACTTTCATTAAAAAAATCTAGCTGTTTTCCTATCTGATGGTCTGGAGAAGCAGTGCATATCTGCTTTTTAAATTAAGACTCTGGAGACAAAGTAACCTTGAGACTGCTTTGCCTTGCTGTCCCTCTCTTACTGTTTAATGTTGGGAAGATTTAGTCTTAGTGCAAATAAGTGAAACCTGGTTTTACTCTTGGACTTTGGAATTCCTTTTTCAGATTAGGTGGAATATTGGGAGAAGAGGGATTCCCACAAAGAGCATCAATACAGCATCTTTTTATGCTCTAATGATGGTACTTCCACAACTGAACAAGTAATCTCACCCATTCTTCTAGGTAAAAGATTTAGGAAAACTGTCTGGACTAATATAACAATCTGAAGAGGCCTTGAAGTTATTTTTCTATATTTTACCCTCTCCTTGATGCAAATGCTAGAGAATATTTTCATTAAGTGCCAATCACATGTTTACTTTTTTTCCTCATGCAGACTGCCCCAGTAAAAATTTGTGACTTCCTCATTTTCATCTGCCAAAATTAGAAAAAAAACATGTTGGCAATCAAAAACTGCCTGAACCAAGATTTCAGAGTTTTCCTTTTAACAAAACTATTACAAAGATAAATCTTTAAATGCTTAAAAATACATATATATAAATCCTCATATATATAAATATATAAACAAACCCATCTCTCTCAGCCTTCTTCATAGGAGAGATGCTCCAGTCCCTTAATCATCTTAGTGGCCCTGTGCTGGACTCACTCAAGTAGTTTCTTGTCCTTCTTGAACTGGGGAAGCCTGAACTGTACACAGTACTCCAGGTGAGGCCTCACCAGGGCAGAGTAGAGAGGGAGGATAACCTTCCTCGACCTGCTGGCCACACTTCTTAACACACCTCAGGATAGCATTGGCCTTCTTGGGTACAAGGGCATATTGTTGGCTCATGGTCAGCCTGTTGTCCACTCTGTCCATTTGTCTAGGTCATAAATTAATATACTGAACAGGACTAGACCCAGTATCAACCCCTTGGGGATTCCACTACACACAGATCTCCAATTAGACTTTGTTCCACTGACCACAACTCTCTGAGATCTGTCCTTCAACTAGTTCCCAATTCATCTCCCTACCCAATTGTCCAATCCCCACTTCTCAAGTCTGTCTGTAAGGATGCCACGGCAGACAGAGTCAAAAGGCTTGCTGAAGTCAAGGCAGACCACATACACAACCCTCCCCTCATCTATTCACCCAGTCATGCTATCATAGAAGGCTATCAGATTGGTAAGCATGACTTCCCCTTGGTGAATCCATGCTGACTAGTCCTGATGACCCTCTTTTCCTTAACATGCTTTGAGATGGTGTCAAGAATAAGCTGTTTCATCACCTTTCCAGGGATGAAGGTAAGGCTGACCTGCCTTGGGTATTCCTCCTTTCCTTTTTTGAAGACTGGTGAGTTGCTGGCTTTCCTCCACTTCTCAGGAGCCTCCCCTGTTCTCCAGGAGTTTTAAGTTTCATATACTTCTTCAAAATACAACTGAAGGATTCTTCTTTTCAAAAATATGTTGTGTAAGGAACAGTTTGGGAATCCTTCTGTAATTTATCAGATGTTGTAATCAGGTTTTATAAAGAAAATGTTGGGTGGAATTATGTCTACTGACTTCCATTTGATGATATGCAACCTTATAGACTTTGTACAGAATTTTCCTAGATGTTACAGTTCATTCTACTCCAGTGATTGATTGATTGCTATAGAAAATTATTTTAGTCTGTTTAGGTGAGCATGACAACTTCATATTTTTCACTGACCTTCGTAACTGTTCTTCCATTAAGATATTTGTAGGTGAAAGCATTAGTCAGTTGTGCATTTCTTGATTTCCTTATTTAAGAAAAGAAAAGGAGAATTTTTCAGACCAGTCTTATATACTGAATGCATGAGTGATAAGCGTCAGTGAAAGCCTTTCCTTTGCACTGGCTGCTAGAGTTGGATATTGACTGAAAATGTATGAAATTATTTTTAAAAGCACAAATTTGCTGGGACAGTAAGGAGTAGAGGGAAAAAAAGATACACCAAAAGAATCTACAAAGTTTTTCCCAGCTGTCATCAGCAATATAGAGGACACTTACTTTGAGACAGACAAGACATGAAATTCAAACTCAGAACAAAATGGATAAATATCTCCAACTATAGAAGAAAATATAAAAAATCTTTTTGTGAAAGAAGAAATAGAGCATAAAGTATAGCAGATGTCCATGAATCAAAGGGTTATTAACAAAGAGAGGAATTTAAATTATTAGTCTGTTGTCACTAGCAGGATACAATTTGATACAATGTGCTGCAATCCATAGAAAGAGGGTAGATGACTGAACAAAAGACAAAAGGAAAAAAAAAGATAATAGCCATAATTAGTAGTTCATTTTTCTGCTCAATTTTAACATCTTTCAGTATATGAAATATGCAGATTACTAAATTCAAAGATGTTTACTTGGCCTAAAGTGTTAGAACTTAAAGTTTACTGCAGTCTTTTAATTTATCTACTATCCTGTTATGTTGCAGAAATCTAAGCATAACAGAATTTGTTTTAAAATTACACAAAAACATTCTGTTAGAGATTTATTATTAAGGTGCTGAGTATTTACTATGTTCCTTCTTTCTTTCACAATGATTGTGGAGGCCAGATAAAGCACATAGACACTTGGACCTTCTGCTCATTCTTTAAATTATGTTTTTTCAGGAAATTTCACTGAAGCATTAAATGCATTTGTCACAGGACCTTGAAAATATTGTTAAATAAGCCCAGAATTATTATTTTCTTGTGTTTTGAAGTATTTTGCAGTTTTCTTATGATCTTATGATCTTTGTTGTCAGGAAGACTATAGAAATATTTTTAATATTTTTAATCATATCTAGGAAATCAAGCACCTTTTCAAAACATGAAGACTTAGCTCTAGTATGACCTACAATGGAAACCAGAAAAAATGTCTCTAGAGGAGCAAATGGTCCTTTTAAATAAAGTACTTTTCCAGGTCTCAAGTTTAACTTCTAGTTCCAAAAATACCCACTCACACATAATTTTCTTCTTTTATGGCAATTTTACAAGTTTGGAAGTCAGTTCAGAAAAAAGATGCTAAATGTGAATTATGGATGTTCCACTTTGCTGAGATATTTATCTGCAGATTCAATGAACTTTTCCTTTGGAGTATTCTAAACATTTTATGGCTGAAAACCTTCCTGTCTTTGGACTGCCCGTGTATTTTATCTTCATGTGTTGTCTTCATCAAAGTAGAAAGCTATTTCTAATCTTTGCTTTTTAACTTCAAAGGACTTTTTAATCCACCATCTTGATTATTTCTCATTTACAAAATCATCAACACTTTTGTCAGCAGAATGTTTGAAAGATGAAAACAATCTAGAATATTTCATGGAAGCAAAAAATATTTTTTCTGCAACACAGTATTAAATAAAATGTATTTGCAAATGAAACATTTAAAAACTATTTAAAAACAGATTCCAGAAATATGTAACATTTTATAATAATTTGAATAGGATTGAAAAATAAGCATTGCAGACTTTTTTTTTGTATCATTAAAGCCTACAGCAAAACTCCTCTCTACTGCATCAAGTACAGAATGGAGCTCTGATTGTCTTTATGAAGGACTTATGACACTAAACCTCAAAATGGTTTTCAAGCTTGCCAAAGCCATATTCCATGGTATACAGATAAAATTACTGTCTTAGTACAGTTAAATCACTCTAATAATTGAGAATAAAACTATGATTTTATATTTTCTATACATGGTATTTACAATGAATATATGCAACAGGAATACATATTTTAACATGAAAGGTTCCTACAGAAAAAGGAAACTAATTGCGACAGCTAACAACTATTTAGAAATACTCTATCATGGACTAACTAAAGCAAGAAGAGAAAAGATACGTGAGTGTCCTGATTTAAGGCCGGAGGAAGCCAATTTTTCTTTTTACTGTTTTTTTTGTGTTTTTTTTTTTCTTCAGTAAGCTCTCTTTTAACTAGCAGCAAGTTTTCCAGCTAGTGGACTGATAATGCTGAAATGTTTATGTTACTGCTGGGATGGCAAGGTCACTGCTTTATTGTTTGAACTGCTACCTCAGATGCCACAGGGAGTAGAAGAGTTGTATCCATAACCCTCCTGTAGGGGGGAGTGGACTAGATGGGCAAAAAAGTTGACCAAAGTATTCTATTCCATATATCTCTGTAAGCTCAGTGTAAGGTCAGGGATCATGGAAGACAACTTTCTTCCATTTTCTTCCTTTTCTTTCTCTTCTGTCCATGGCTGGCATCTGGGAAAGACTTGATCTATACCTCACCATTGATCCCTAGGCGCATGCATTCCTGACCCTCATAACTCTGCCCACAACTCCTGTCTGCTCTGCTCTTCTCTTTGGCAGTGGTCTGGGACATTTTGGAACTGCTCACAGCTCAGGAGACGCCATGGGTGTTGCTGGGGGTAAGAGGACGCAATAGGGTTTTCACATTCCTGAACAAAATTGTATGCAATTGTACATATTTTCTTTTATCATTAGTCTTTAATTAAAGCTGTCCAGTTTGCTTTTCAACCTGGAAAGTATCTCTCTCTTAATTCTCTCTCTCCTTCCCTACCTGGGTGGGAGAGGATCGAGAATTTTATTGTCGCTGGTTTAATTGCTGATCCTGAGTCAAACTGTGACAGTGAGATACTGAGATATGTGGCACATTTTTCTAATGAAGTGATTTTATCACACATTCTTCACCCTAAAGGCAACTTAACATAATTCTATTAGTGCACATTAAGAAACATTTATGTTAAATCCTTCGGATATAAATGACATTAATGCTCACTTTTCAAACAAAGTTGTAAACATTATAAGATACATTTCATGTGGCAATGTTGTCTTTTTTTGAAGAATGATAAACTGCATTGCAGATTTTTGAGACACTAAATACTTCAGTGTATTTGTATTTAAGTGAATATTGATGTTGCTGTCATGTTCAGTGGAGCTGCACTGGCCAAGATGCTCTTGCTGCCTATTTCTATAGTTCATGTGACTGGGATGTGCATACATCTCAGTTGACTCCCTCTGACTCCTCATGAACAGGATCTTATGTAAGCAGTCAGAATAAGACTTTATCTCAGTGGATCCTCTTAAATCAGACATGTGTAGCAAAAAACAACAAAGAAGAGTTGTAGTCCTTTACCTCATTTTGTCCATATAATTTCTACTTTGAATATAGCCTTTTGTAAGATCTATGAGTGTTAATATGGGGAAACTATGCTTTTAATTTTTATTTTTTAGCATCCTGAAATCTTTTTTGTGCCATGAGTTGCTTCAAAATTTAGAAATAAACATTACAAAGGAAAGAACTTCTGAGGCTTTTTGGTAGTTTTGAGTATTATATTCCTTTACTATTTCACTGTTAATACTGTTTAAACCATTGATGTGAAGATTCTGCATTTTGCTTCCTTAAATAGGCCCTTGCTGGCAGCAAGGCTTACTAACCAATAAGCACTGACTCCCATTACACTATACTGAAATATTGTACTGTAAGATGCGTAGGCTTCACCAAAAGGGGGTAAGGGATACAGCATTCAAGACATTTTAGAGCACTGTAATAGTATAAATAATGCTTTGAATAAACATAAGATAGCAGTGTTTTTAAGATAAATAAAACACAAATAAAACCTCATTAATGATTTTTACTTACGAGTTCACCCCACATATTTTCTGGGGCAGCAGATCATGTCCCACTACCTTCGTGGTTGTATACTCTCTTAAATGTATATTTCCTCCAGATTCTTGACAAAGGAAAATAATCTTTTCCCCACTATAAAAGTAGATATCCTATTTTAAAGTATTTTAACATAATTAACTTTTACTCCAGGATGTTTTACAAACTTGGAGAAGGCAAAAATTATTACAATGCTGAGTGTAATATGCACAGAGAGGCAACAAACTGCAGTGAATTCCTCTGTAGATATGTAAAAGCCTATGCATCTGTGTGTACTTAATGAGAAAACAAGATTAAAAGCATGAAGCAGTTTGTAGCTGTAAATATACATTATACTGTAAGTACTTTTTAATAGGTCACAGAATTTTTAATAATAAAAAAGGTATATACATTGATGAATAAAGATGAGGGTGGTTGCAGAAAAAGCTAATCTCCGTACAAATTTAATGAGGGACTGAGCAAACAGGTTTAGAAACCATAATCCAAAGGTGTTTTTATCTGCAGTTTCCTGATACACTTAGTCTACTTAATAATAATTTTAGATAACAGATATTCTCTGAAATGTTTTCATCACAATATAATGCTTCTAGTTTGTTCAAACTAGTACTGTGATGCGGACATTTTTGTAAGTACTCTTCTAATATTTTATACTACTATTGTAATAGCTGCTGGCATCTTATTATCACAATTGGTGAGAACTCCAAGTGTTCTTTTGACAGTGGTTTGGGGAGATTTTTCATTGGACCCACAGTCATATCCAACACCTAAACAAAAAAAAATCTTTACAAATTCCCTAAAATAATATCAAAGGTGTCTGTATTGTTCTATAGAATGAAAATTATTTATGTCTTCAGTTAAAAAGATGTAGTAACCTCAAAAAATGTCTCCTGTTTTCTTGGCTAGGAATAAATTGTGTATTGCAGTCATCAACACTCATGAACAGACTGCTAATAGACACTCATGACTGTAGCCAACCTGGAGTAGGTAGACTGAATCTCTGTAGCAGTGTATAGAAGCAGTGACATTAATCACGCATACTACTTGAGTACCATCTGCTTATATATGGTATACACCCATCTGTTTGATAAGTATTTTCTCTACATTTGCTCAGCTTTAGACTCTAGACAAGATTTGCTTAGAATACAGAATACATAGAATTTGAATATGATGGACTGTGTTTGGGAATATAAAACAGGATTAATCCAAGGCTTCCTTAATGGAGACAGACAAGAGCAGCTGAAGTGTTTGGCAGACTTTTCCTCCCAAATGATAGGAAAACTCCAACCCTCTCTATGTCTCTGTAAGAACTACCAAGGAAGCTGAGGGAAGCTAGAACAGATGCAGATGTTTGAAGTTAGGTCAGGTGACTCCAACCAATAGCATTGCACAGATTCCAAACACTTCTTGTAAAAAATCTTTCCACCACTCAAAGTGTACATTGAAATACAGCTCTTAATCCTTGTCAGCACAAACTGTTGTGTTTCAGGAAGCTGGTGAGAGAAGATTTAGATAGTCTTTCCAATTATGTAAAATCTCCTTACTCCTCAGAGAACTAGGGATGTTCAATGACACTTGTGTGGCATATCCTTCAAACACTAATTAAATGCAAAATTAAAATTATGTCTTTAGTAAGAGAAATCACTGGGGAGGCTGAACGGTTGCCTTTTCCTGTAACCCACACTCATTATAATTGCAATCCAAAACTTGCTTGGGATTTTAAACAGTATTTAAAAACAGTTATGTTAATTTAGGTATGTAAATCAGAGTAATTACTGTGGCTTCCTATAGTTTTCCACATAATCAATGTTAGTTGTGTCTTCCGAGGTCAAGACTAGAATTTCGATTTTGAGGTAGAGTTTTGTGTTTGTTAGTGATTAAAGTATCTTTCACTTTAAAAACTGCTGATATTTTTTCATAGCTCGTACACCGTAACTGTCAAAGTGAAGTGCATGTGACTTTGCCAAAATTTTTTGAATGCATTTATATTATTAGGATATCTTAAAAGATAAATTGAGAACAGATTTACCTTATTTTCTTTCACTAAAATGTTGTATAACATAAAATTTTCATTGTCTAAAAAAAATGCTAAGTAGAAGTAGCATTATGTAGAGTGACTCATATTTTAGTGTCATGGGGTACATATTTTTTGAGTTCGTCTACACTGTGTTCATTCAACACACTGTCTTCTGGTGATGTTTGATGTACTTTAACACATTTTTCCCTTCTACAGGTTCAGGAAGGAAGCCTTTCCTACTGTGCTGTTGACATATTAGCAGCAATAAAACCAAACGACTCCGGAGAAAAGCCCCAAAAAACCAAACATATAAACACTGATGACACTTCATATAGCTTATAGATTTGAGAGTCATTTAAAATGTATTCATCACACTGAACAGGATATATGTGATATTACTGTTATAATTGTTGTTGCTATTGTTACATAAGTTACTGGTAACAGTGTTTGCACTTCAGGCTACCAGAAACCTCCTGTTCCTTGATAAGTTTCCATTCTACACTGAAGCACCAACAGATTAACCAGATTGCAACTGCTCAGACATATTGTTCAGTTTGGATGTGTGGCCCAACAGTAATTTTACAAAAGTTTCTTTTAAAATATTTGGCTATTTCTAGGACAAGGTGAGGGGAAAAAATGCTTTAGAAGTATTTATAAAATGCTGGGGGTGGAAAGGAAGATGCATTGCTGTCTGAATGAATGCTGGTTTGTATTCTTTAAGCAGTGATGCGAATTTGGAAAAATGCTCAACACTGGGATTAAGGATGTAATTTTGTTCATACCAGTGAAATTCTACATTAGTGCTACCCAAACTATAAGCATCAAAAAAATCCCAAAAGGAGCAAAGAGAACTTCATACATACTCATCGTCTTTTGAAATTTTGCAGCTAAATCATCTGAAGAATCCTTCTGAACTAGGCTTTTCAGAGTTGAAGGATATGGATGAGATTTTTTTCATCTTGCTGGTTGTGGCACTTACCATATGAAAAAGCAGAAAGAAATTCTCTTGTGTTTTCAGCAGTGATCCTTCACCCATATGTGTCGACTAGTTGCAAGGGACTTTGCAATCATAGAAGGTGCAAGTTGAATGGAGGGAAGGTAAAGAGTCTTATGACACAAGCCAGGTAGTGCAAGGAAACAAGAGAGAGAGGAGCGGTGAATAGGAAACAGGAGAAGAAAGAAGAAGGATACTGGAGAATCAACAGGAAGTATTGATGGGTGGATGGAAACAGAAAGGGATCAGAATCTAAAATGGGAATTTGATACATGGACAGCAGAAAAGGGACAAAAATCAAAGTGCAAGAGGTTATGGCTCAAGATGAGCAGGAATTGGGGCAAAAGATTATTTAGAAGTCAGTGGCCATTAATTAGGGTAATAGAGGTAAAAAAACATATCTTTCACCAGACTGCATTATGCAAGCCTAAACTAGTCAAGTATTTTCAATTATTTCTCATAAAAAATATTCCACATTCCTCTAATCATTCTCTGGGACTCTTCTACCTCAAATTTCTCGGTCTTGAAAATGGGTGGACTAAACTGAAACCAATATTCAACATAAAATCTTAGTAGTTCCTTGAAAAAAGGTATGGTTTTGTATGTATAAACAATGAATATCTATGTACTCTGGTATCATATCTGTCTTTTTCACAGATGAAATTTGCCCCTGATTGTGTGTACTATGATACAGTTTTGCTACAGCAATCCTGCTCTACTAGATTTGACATTTGTGAGGAAAAGTATGTGGTGAAGTTACTGACAAACATGACACTGCATGAGTGAGTGACATTTCCTTCATTTTAATTATCATTGTTGAGTTGCTGAGTACTTTTTAATTCTAAAGGGCAAGGGTTGCTGTTTTTTTAATGTATATTTTGTATTGTGATACCTTGTATAAAGCCAGCCCTGCTGTTTCTGTGTACTCTCCTAAACATTGAGTAATGGCATCGGAATAAAAATAAACAAATAAAACATGATGGCTCATGTTGTGGATGGAAAAACTAAACTCCCCCAAAAGCATGAAGAATAAAACTAACCTAAATCCTTAATTTTGGTACAAGAGTGCGTGGAGAAACTATGCTCTGTTTGCTGTATTTGTGAATCTTTCATGCCCATGTTCAATACCACATAAATGATTTTGTGTTCAGACATAATATTAGTGGAAAGGAAACTATAATAATAAAAAACCCCCACAATATTACATTGCTATTCCAGTTAGATAAAATAATCTGGTCACAAATTGTCCAATATGCATTAAATTCTACATAGCAAACACACTTTCAAACAGGGTTGTTTTATATTTCATGGCTCAAAACAAAAAACTCAGAATATTAAATCTTTAATCAAAGATACAAAGTGTAGTATAGAGGCATCAGGCAAAAGCAATGTTTTGGAGATTCTGGGCATTCTATATATACTTCTTGACTAAATTATATAGTTTATGCTAACATTCATAAACTGAGTTGCTGTGTCTTCCTCACTGTGCATTTATGATAGATTTCCTAGTGTAAGTTCCATTCAAATTTAAAAAACCTCTAGTCCTTTATAATAAAACCACTTTATTAATAGTGTCATTAAAACAATTATTAAAAATGTCACCTTCTCTTTTCAGAATCATCTACGTATGAAATTCAGAGTAATTTAGTTCTAATATTCTTAATTTTTTTTTTTTTTGCATTAAAGAGTGTGATTTTATCTTCACACAGTGCTAAAAATATACAAAAAGCTTTAATTAGACCTTGAATAAGACAGCTCATTCTCAGAAGAGACTTCTGTCCAATAGATACTATAGAGCTACATCAGATTAAAGATTGCAATCACAAAGTTTACTGTATTCCAAATGCAGGTAAAACATCAGTTCTGTGAACTGAGTTTCTCTCATTCTTTTCTCAAAGGTTCCATTAAATTAATCAAATCATTCTAAGTTATCCCTCAAGAATTAGAATTTAATATATAGGTATCATTTATCTCCCTGCTTAGCTCCTTCATTTTAGCACATATTCATTCTTCAAGTCTTTCATTGCTTTTAACAGAACAAGCTAAGGAGATGAGTTTACCTCTATGCAAAGATGGTAAGACTAGAACTGGTCTCTGAATGCACCTCTATTTTTCCTATTGAGAAGAAGAATATTCTAAAAATTGGAAAGAATATAAAATAAATACATGTGATTGTATCATTAAGGTGTTTCAAAGCAATGTATTTACATATATTGAGTATGTAATAGAATCATAGAATAGTTAAAGTTGGAAGGAACCTTAAAGATCATCAAGATCTAACCTCCCTGGTACGATCAGGCACACCTCACACTACTCCAAGCTGCACAAGACCTCGATTATATCTATGTAAAATTTAATCAGTGTATTAAGTAAAAATGTATTGTCTACTTATTTGATTACAGGCTTAAGAACTTGGATGTGGAATAAGCTGAAATTGGCAAAAGTTTGTTTTGTTGTTTATTTTTTCTTTGTTTGTTAATTTGTTGTTTTTTGTTTTGGTTTTTTTTTCATCTAGAGGAGAAAAGTATTATAAAAAAGTGGCTATTCTCAGTCAAAACTGTATAGTTGTTCTTTAACATTTAGTAGCCAACAATGAAAGGCTATCAAAAGTGCTACATAACATAAAGATCACTGCTGGTCAATTTTTTATAGACAAAGAAATTTTAAGGAAAGGAAGCTATTAAATACAATAAATTCTCATGGTACATATTTTCATAAAATAAAAATTTTCTGTTTTTTTTTACCTTTTCAGAGAGGATATAGGAATAAAGGATTTACTGTAGGATTTACTGAGTAGTACAAGTAACTTCTACCTACCTTTGGAAAAGGTTATTGTTTTATATTAAAAAGTTTGTGAAATTAAAAAGAACAGCATGTTTTGAGGCAGTTATGGCAGGCTATAGTAGTGTTACTGAAATAATAGTCCCTAAGTTTTAAATGCCATTTTCCATCCATAAATATGAATTATAAGAAGGAGAGATAAAGGAAGAAAGAACAATGATAAATTAGTAGAAAGGAAAACTTTACATGTTAACAGTCTAGTAACAGAGCACACAGTACTCTTCTGTCTGCTGAATCCCAATTCAATGTTTCACTGATTCAATTACTTCCATAGGGAAATTGGTGTATTTGAATTTACTTTCATCACACATCTACTGCATGTTTTCATATAGAGTTAAAATATGATAACTGCAACAAAAATTTGTACTTTGTTACAGAAATAATGAGCTTATGTGCTATTTACCTTATTTTGTTGAAACAAAATATTTAAAAAAATCTTGTGGAATAAAATATAGAAAATTTATGCATTTTTTTAGCTAGCTTCACAAGCTGTAGTCTTTACAGCAGAAACAAATGGAATACAATTGATGTTTGGTTACTATGAAATATTGAAAATAATTTTAATAGATTTTATTACATATTCTATTTTTTGTCTTTAAATATTATGAATCAGAAGCAGCGAAAGTCTCATCAGGAAAATAAGTTTAGAATAGGTTTTCAGATTTCAGAAACTGATCTCCTAAGAAAAGATATATGTAGAGAAATTTTTCATTTTTATATTTACTTCACACTGGATGAACAAAAATGGGGTCATATCAGGATAATAGCCACAAGTTAATAGTAAATATGGTGCTTCTTCAGCATTAATATGATATCTAGAAGATTCGGTGTTATCATCTTTCAAATTTACTGCATATTAAAGTTTAAATTTAAAAACAAATTGTAATTGACAATGTAGTTTTCCCTTTGTGGAGGACCAGATAAAATTATTTTATGTTGATGATGCCAAAAATGCATTAACTCTATCAGTCATAATGAAATTCATTTTCTGTAAGGACTACTTAACAAGAGTCAGATCAGGGGCAGAAAACTCCAGTAAGACTGAGTGGAGATTATATTTTCATAGAATCATAGAATCATCAAAGCTGGAAGGAACTTTAAAGATCATCAAGTTCCAACCCCCCTGCCTTGAGCAGGGAACGTACCACTACATCAGCTTGCACAAAACCTAGTCCAGCCTGGTCTCAAAGACCTCGAAGAATGGGACATCAACAGCCTCCCAGGGCAACCCATTCTGGTTCCTCACCACTGTTATAGTGAAGAATTTCTTCCTAATATCTATCCTAAATCTCCCCTCTCTCAGTTTAAAATCATTACCCCTTGGCTTATTACTATCTTCTCAGATGAAAAGCCCCTTCCCAGTTTTACTGTAGCCCCTTCAGGAACTGGAAGGCTGCTATAAGGTCTTCTCTTCTCTAGGCTGAACAGCCCCAACTCTCTCAGCCTGTCTTCATAGCAGAGGTGCTTCAGCCCTTTGATCATCTTGGTGGCCCTTCTCTGGACCCTTTCCAGCAGGTCTGTATCTTTCTTGTGCTGAGGGCACCAGAACTGTATGCAATATTCCAGGTGGGGTCTCACGAGAGCAGAGTAGAGGGGCAGAATCACCTTCCTGGCCCTGCTGGCCACACTTCTTTGGGTGCAGCTGGATGCAGTTGGCTCTCTGGGCTGCGAGCGCACACTGGTGGCTCATGTTGAGCTTCTCATCAACTACCACCCCCAAGTCCTTTTCCTTAGGACTCCTCTCTAGCCATTTTCCTCACAGCCTGTATTTGTGCCTGGGGTTGTGCTGACCCAGGTGCAGGACCTTGCACTTGGCCTTGTTGAACTTCATGAGGTTGGCACTGGCCCACCTCTCCAGCTTGTCAAGGTCCCTCTGGATGACGTCGCTTCCCTCTTGGGTGTCAACCACACCACACAGTTTGGTATCATCAACAAACATGCTGAGGATACACTCAATCCCACTGTCAATGTCTCCAACAAAGATGTTAAACAGCACTGGTTCCAATACTGACCCCTGAGGGACACCACTCATCACCTGCCTCCATTTGGACATTGAGCCATTGACCACAACTCTCTGGATGTGGCCATCCAGCCAATTTCTTATCCACTGGTTGGTCCACCTGTCAAATCCATCCCTTGTCAGTTTGCAGACGAGGATGTCATGTGGACAGTGTCAAACGCCTTGCACAAATCCAGGTAGATTATTTCAGTTGCTTTACCTCCATCCACCATCTCTGTAGCCTTGTTGTAGAAGGCCACCAGATAGGTCAGGCATGACTTGCCCTTAGTGAAGTCATGTTGGCTGTCACCAATCACCTTTTTATTTTCCATGTGCCTTAGCAGACTTTCCAGGAGGATCTGCTTCATGATCTTGCCAGGCACAGAGATGAGACTGACTGGCTAAAACTTTTTAATTTTATTTTTTTTTTTAATTACAGGCTTAATATTTAACTTAGACAAGAAAGGATACAGAAAATTAGAAAACAGAAAATAAAATGCTAAGAGAATTATATTCTTTACTCAATCTATTTTAAAGGTTGGACTGGATTATCTTGTAGGTCTTTTCCAACCTGAACAATTCTATGATTCTATGATATTCCACAGAGAAATAGCTGGAAAACAGAGCACTGCAGATCATGACTTCTCCACAACCACCTGATTCCATTCTTCTAACCAAATTTTTTTACTGGAAAACATTGACATAGCTGGATGGAGCTGAACAGCCATGCTTGTGATTTGCACTATGTGTAAATGCTTGTATATGTTTATAAGAAAAAAAATACTCATAAAGTTATTTCATTTAGAAAAGTGTGGTAAATAAACCTGCACTCTTTTTCAGTCAACACTTCATAAAAATTCCAAACTCTTTGCCATTGAATGCATCTTCATAAGATGTATAACCATGAGCTTTAAGACCCTCTGAATGCTCATTGGTGCAAGAGACTGAAATAGGTTTAAAAGAGGTCTTATTGTCTGGTGGGTCAAAGTATACATTAATATTGATTTATGAAACTGTATAAGCTCCAGAGGGGCAAATAACATGGGTTTAAAAAAGTTTCATATGAATTAATCTAATTGATCTGAAGTAGTAAATATTAAACCTTCTAAAAATTTGTTTTATTTTTAGGTAATTAAGTCATATATGGCTTTAAATTATTGAATTATATTTCCATAGCTCTTTAGAAGAATTGTCCCGGCAGTGCAAAATCTCACACAGCACACTACAGGGGCCTGATCTTTAGGTATTCTTTCACATAAAACTTCTATTGTATTCAGCGAGCTTGGTCTGTTTAAAAACATCAAGCTTTATGTAAGGAGAACTAAAATAACTGGACACACAGAAGCAGATAAGGCCAATTTTCTACTTTGAACTGTCTCATTTTAAGTTTATGAAACACTACCAATTTCTCTTAGAGTTCCATAACTTGTAAACCTACTGAAACATAGTGGAACTTTAGAGAAAAATTAATCTCTGCTTTGTTTTAGAAGTATTTGTTGTTTGTATAAAACTATAGTTTATGTCTTGCTAGTGTTCAAACAACCTAAGGCAAACACAATGAGAGGAAACTATTTTTAAAATAAAGCTTTCCTATTTTCCACTCCAATAAAAGCAACAAAATGTAGACCCAGTTCACAATTTTAATTCTGGGAATCAAAATGTATCTGATCTGGCATATTGTATGTATTACATTTCTAATTAAATTTAGCCATGGTTGAAATATAAGGTAAAATGAAATTACCAAAATTAGCCCAAGTGTTTTATTTCATAAGAAATGAGAAAATGTGACTTGAATAGGTTGACTTACAGCTATTAAACTACTATAAATTACTTTAAGTAATGTTAAGAATCTGACTTAATTCAGAAAGTCAAGGAAATATGAGTATGTTGACTCTGTATGTCTATCTTGCCCATTGCATTTGCACAGTCCGAGGAATATAATCCTTCTCCAGGAATCTGACAAACTTGTGCTTTGTCATTTACTATTATCAGAGGAGATCTGTGTCTAATAAACAAACAAACAAATAAATAAATTTTATTTCTGCTTCCAGAATCAGTGGTTCCCTATGCAGTAACTGTAGATAAGCAGCGGTTCAGAACAAGGACTCTTAATGTGCACATCTGTACTATCGTACATCTTGCATAGCATTCTCAGCTGAACTATTGCTGATATATTTCGTTGGTGTGTAAAAGTTCCTTGATGACTGCTGAGTTTTTCCAGTGATAACTGATTTGGAAACATATTTAGCAATCTTGCTAAATTCTACTCGGTTTTGTGTTTATTTTTACTTAAATGGAAGAGCTCACCAAGCCTCTTGCCAGTGTTTATTGGTTAACAGGGGAGGTCTCAGATGACTGGAAGCAACCAGATGACATAGCCAACCCAACATACTGGGCTAGAATGTCCTAGCCCCATGCCTGGTCATGTATGTGTGGTGAAATTTGAAAATGTTAATGATATAGCAAAACATTAAAACCAATTTTAAAATGGCTTCCAAAACTATTTGTTAACTGTGTGTTACAGCATACAAATATTTTATGGGGGTTTTATTGCCATTACCAGACACAATCTTTACAAAACGCTCATCTGCTTTTTGATACTTCTTCAATTTGACTGGAGGACTGTGGTCTGAAACAAGCTTTTCATAATAGGCGTCTCTGTCCTTCTGCACATTTGGGAGATCATCAATGAATTTCCAGATGGTCAGATAGCACATTCACAATTCTGTTCAAAGCCAACAATGAGCAGCTTCAGAATAGTTACTAGTTTGAACTTCAACATTCTATATTCTATCAGTGGGTGAAGGAAAGAGGGGGACTCATCTACTGTGTCCTCTCCCGCCCAGATGACCAATATAGCTGTCCTAAATACAGTTAAGAAGAGGTTGAAGCTCTTCTGGCAGATAGTAATCCAGAGTAGTAACATGTTCTCTCAAGTCCAGGACAGGTATGAATACTAAGGTCACTACCATTTTGGCCTCAAGAGTGAATTACACATTTGTGTTAAACTCTTGGATTGCATCTGTCAGCACCAAATGACTTCTCATATTCTGAACCAGGTGGAAGAAGCAGCCTTTTAGACCTGCTTATGGGAAGCATTAATTTATGGCAGTTACGGTGGCCATTACACAGCACAGCGTATAGACTGCAGCCGTACATTAGGCACCAGTGTTTTAATGAAATCAAACAACTGCTCATACGTGGCACACTGTTTGTTCGACACAATGGCATGCAGCACTGGATGCACGACCCCATACTTCTTTACCAGGATCACACAGACCTGGACAAAGAGTTTGGGAGGCATTGCAAAGGTGCTGTCTACATACCAGGTGTTAGATGTTTTCAGAATTTGCAGCCAACTTCTTCTGCGTAGTAGAAGAATCCTTTTGGCTTCCTCTTCAATATCACTAAGCAGGAATGACTCCTACATGCCTGGTGTTGGTGAATAGGTCTTGTATTCCTCTGGTAATACATGGTCACCCAGTCTCACTGGGTCAGGAGGTGCTGCGTGTAGCTGATTTTGCCTTTGCCAGATTGTTTTCTGTAGAGCTTCTGTTCTTAGAATTACAGCATGAACTGCTGAGCTGAAGTTGGACATACACAAATGCATGACTTCGTTTGTACCCTCCACCATTTTTTCAGCTCACTGCCTTACCGCTGTTACAAATCTTGCCACTTCAACATTCTCTGCTGAAGGAAGGTGGGAATGTTGAATAATGCTTTTAATCACCTCTCTGTTCTTGGTGTGAATTCTGGCCTGACACCATCAAATGTCTTCACAATGCCATAAAATAATAGGTTCATCATATTTGCTGAGTTTATTGAATACATAAAGATAAATTTGATATCCATCACTAGCGTACCTTCCCTTCCTTTCTGGCTTGAAATTGTTACAGACATCTCACAGGTAGTAGCCAAGTAGAATGACTTTTGCAAGGAAACTGTGAATATATATGGTAGTTCAAGTGTAGGAGTCACACCATTTGTAACACATCCTAGCTGATTGTGCTAGCTTTATTGTGCTTAGCCATCAGAGATGTCCACATTGCTCTCCAATTGTTCTCATGATAAGATAAAGATAAGTCAAACATTCACAAGACAAAGACACCACATTCAAACCTTAACTATGAAAAGATCATGACTAACAACAGACTACTCAATTAGAAGTTATATATAAAAAAATAAATAAATTTTGCACTTCTCCCTGGACTGCTCCTCCCTGCCTTGTTGTGTTTTCTTCTCCCCCCACCCCCCTTTGTTTCTGGAGAGCTGTTTTTTATATTGAGGGATTTACAGGCATGACATCCCACCACCCCAGCATCCTCACAATTGACATCTGATTGACTGCCTTTACCTCATCTTGTTTTTTTCCATATCTCCCATTTGATTGACCACAAGATACAGGCCAAAAGTTAAAAGGCAATTCAATCACATACCAAACATTCACAAGATAAAGACAACTTATGTAAACCTTACTTAGGAAAAAATCACAATGATGTAAAAACAAAATACACAAAACACTGGTAGGCTTATGCTGGCAAAAGTTTTAATTTTTATGTTTCAAAACAGCAAGGCTTGTCTGTAAAAAAAAGCAGGTATATGCATATTTTAAAACAGCAAAGCAAGCCTGAAAAACCAGCAAGCTTGTGTGGCTGCCTTCTGAAGTGCCTGGCCATGCCAGTGTCTGGCTTTGCCATCTCCCAGTAAGAGGTTAGAATCTGTAGTGGGGTAGGAGGTGGCAGTAAGGCGCAGGCAGGAAGGTGGTGGTGCTAAATTGTCCCTGTGCCTGCAGAAAAATGCTAATGTAACAGTAACTATAAAAAAAATTTCCTTCAGCTTCTTTCATAGTCTTGACTTCTTTTTTGTTTGTTTTGTTGTAGTTATTGTTGTTTG
The DNA here is from genome assembly GCF_020740795.1 of Apus apus. Classification (NCBI taxonomy): domain Eukaryota; kingdom Metazoa; phylum Chordata; class Aves; order Apodiformes; family Apodidae; genus Apus; species Apus apus. The sequence continues at coordinate 89,802,233 of NC_067282.1, read as the reverse complement.
TTTTAGGGAAACAAAAAACTACAACAACAAACAAATCACCAAACCACAAAATCTTTCATCTCATTACAAGCTTTCTGTAATATTCTATTTATTTACTACAACATGTTTTTCCAGTTTGCATGTAAATCATGTTTTACCCTAAAGCAGAGAAGTTTTCTGGAAAGTACATTAGCTTTCTTAATATCTGATTTTTCTTTTTGGAAAGCAAACTATTTCTTCATAATATTATGATTTGCTCAACAGAATACATAGTGTGAGCATTTCAATTCAACCACATTTGAAACCCTTTATTTCTGCTGCTGGTGCTTTCCAGGGAAATTTTACTAGTTCAATAGTTCCAACAGATGTTTTCTCAGACTCAAGATATTTATTCCATGTCTCGCTGCTTCAAGAAGTAGTTAGAACTTTTATAATTGCCCCACATGAAAGATCAGTCTTTTATTTACTGCTATATGCATTTATATATATTTTTTTTTCTTACAGAACACTTACCTGTAAGCAACAGAAGCCGTTTTAATGATGCATTAACTCCTTTTAGTGGAAGGTATGATATGTCTTCTGTATTTCAAGGAGTGTTTTTGCAGTTTTTTAGTGTTTGGTGTTTTTTTTTTCCAAATGTCACAATGCACTGAATTTTCCATTGCATTTTTCTTTTTTTCTCAGATATTAAAATAGTGCTAAAGATATCCTAAGTCAATTAGTAACAGATTTAAGATAGCATCTTATACATCTGAAAATAGTAGAGGTACATCCCTAGAGTCAGAAAAATGCGGATAGAGTAGCTACCATTTCATAAAGACCTCTGGGAGTTAGGTAATCAGATGCATTGTATTACTATTTTTCCTCCAGATCTAACTGACTATTTAACTATTAATTTTGGTTCTAGAGCATTTTTCCATTGAGTACATTTTAAAGGCTTTATAGAACCATGGTATCATCATATAGTTGTTACATTAATCACAGAATCACAGAATCACAGACTATTAGGAGTTGGAAGGGACCTCCGAAGATCACTGAGCCAAACACCCCTGCCAGAGCAGGACTAAAAAAGAAAACAGCAACAAAAAAACCCCAAACTAGGGCAGATCACTCAGAAAGGCATCCAGACAGGTCTTGCAAGTTGCCAGAGAAGGAAACACTACAACCTGTCTGGGGAGCCTGTTCCAATGCTCTGTAACCCTCACAGTAAAGAAGTTCTTCTTCATGTTGAGGTGGAACTTCCTTTGCTTGAGTTTGATCCCATTGCCCCTCATCCTAACACAGGGCACAAGTGAAAACAGCTTGTCCTTGCCTTCTTGATGCCCAGCACTCATGTATTTATAGACATTAATTAGATCCCCCTTCAGTCTTCTCTCTAGACTGAAAAGTCCCAGGCCTCTTAGCCTTTCCTCGTAAGGCAGGTATTCCAGTCCCTTAATCATCCTTGTAGCCTCCGCTGGACTCTCTCAAGTAGATCCCTGTCTACAGAAAGCAGTATGATTTTAAAATGGAAAATGTAATGGCACTAGCTAAGTTTAAAGGTGTGAAATATTAGCTTTTAAAATAGTATCAAGTATTGCATATTGCTCCTTAAACTAAAGGAATAGTCACCATCTTGAAATATGGCACTCAGAAGACCATTCTTCTCATGGTAGGGAGCATAGGATCCATTTATTCATTGGCTAAATCAAGAACACCATACTTTTTAACTTTCTGTAAATTACATAAAAATAATTTAAGTCCTGAGTCTCATGTTCTGTGCTCATTTGTTTGGCATTTTTCCTCACATTCTTGAAGCACTAGATTTACTTTGTATGCAAATGTCAGATATATTAACTATGAGCATTATTTCAGACACCTGAAGGAATAAGTGTTGCTGCCTATGGGATGTTCAGTGATGTTACAAAGGATATTATGAGCTGAGCAGGATGGGTTACCAGGCTCTGAAGGAAGGCAGTGGATCTGAGAATACTGTAAATGTCAGAAAAAAATTGTCTGAGTTGCTATTTACTCTTCAAAGGCCTTGGAAAAGGAAGAAAGCCACACAAGGTTATCAGTCTGGGTACATTTGATTTATGGGTATAATCCAAGCTTTAGGTCTTCTATTGAGCATATCTAATCTAACTGGAACCTTTTCACCATGGTCTCAGTTCTCATCACACATAAGAGCAAGATGGGTTTATGGTTCAGTGGAGTTACAGCTTCAATCACACCAGCAAACCCGACAACAAGCACAATGCCATTATGAAAGTAAGTTAACAATACTAAGAACACCCTGCAAGCTATTGATATGAAATTAAAGCCTCAGACTATAAATGTAGAAGTCCACTATTATTGAAAGCTGCAAAAAGTAGTTTCATATTATTATTATTATTAACAATAAAAAAATAAAATTAATTTAGTAATTATTATTTAGATTTTAGTATTTAGTTTCATCTAAATATTTTTTTTCTTTTAAACAAATTCCTAATTACACATATGCACTCCCACACATATGCAAATACAAATAAATAAAGGAAAAGTTTTATTTTCCTTTTTCTTGACACATTGCCATAACCTAATACCTAAATCACTCTAAGTTATATTCACATTCTATAAGTCAATGTACTGTGATATAGAAGAATTTGATAAAATTCTGGATTTGCACAACTTCTTAAAGAAGCAAGACTATCCTAAGCAGGAAATATTTGCTAATAGAATAAATGCTTACGACTCCTTAAATCTTACTTTTTTAATACCTTATTTTAACAGTGTAACAAGGTGTTTGAGCTCTGTATAGAAGGAAACAAACATCTTCCTACCCTACTCAAACAAGGTAAATGTTTCCATAGTTGTTTTAATGAAGGAATGGAGTGGTAACATTCTTGTGCCATTAAGCCTGAAACTGCTTGGAAAGTACTTGAGTTTTGTTCCAGGTTTTGTTTAGGAATTTTGTGTATCCATAACTTATCAGCAAGAACCTTTCATAATAAAATAGTGTAATTCTTAATGTAATTGATTAAATGTTATTAATTCTCCCACCTCCTCTCCATTTAATCTGTAACATTTGGAACATGTCCAATACAAGTATTTCTGTATTTTTTTATTTTTTTTAATAGAGAATTAAAATTATACAACTATTTGTCATCATGGATAAGAAAACCACCTGCAGGATAGTCCACTGTGCGGGTGGAATTAGATTTAAGACTGAAATTGTTATCTTTCAAAAAAGAGCAACTGAAAGAGTAGGTCTTTGAAAGAAAGACAATATGAAATAGTCTAGTTGGAAGTGAGGTTTAGGAAAAAAAAAAAGAACAATGAGAAACTGTTGCTTCAATGAAAAATTGGTTCAATATCAAATTTATGATGATTTTCAGAAAATGGTAAGAAAAACTAATTATGAATAGGAAAAAAATAGGAAAAAAATAAAAGGAAAACAGAGACAAATATACAAGAAGAAAGGAAACAATTGCTCTCAATAAAATACTAACAACATTGGAAAAGATGATTTTTCAGGTCAAGGCCATTAGATTGGAAGAAGTCTTGACTGGGCTTAAAATTCGAGCCCCACGTTGGGCGCCAATAAATTGTTGTCACCATTTGACTCAGTGTGACAACAATGCTCTCAATCCCCTCCCCCTCCCACCTAGGTAGGGAAGGAGAGAGAGAAAAAAAAAGAGAGTGACTTGGCTAGATTGAAAACTGAACCGTGCAGCTTTAATTAGAATACTAATGTGTGATATGAGAGGATATATATGTATATGTATATATATATGATTATACAAAGGTGTGGGTAAAAGCCTCTCGCCTCCCCCCACCCCCAGCAACTCCCACAGCACTCCCCTCAGATGACACAATTTTGAGGAATCCCGAAGCTGCTCCTGGAGAAAGGCAGAGAGTTACAAGGGTCAGGAGGGCTTGAGGTCAACAGGTCGATGATGATGGGCAGATGGTGTTTTCCCAGATGCCGGCCATGAACGGAAGAGAGAGAGAGAGAGAGAGAGAGAAGAAGGAAAGGAGACAGAGAGGTGAAGCAAAGCAGAGAGAGCGAAGCAGGAAGGAAGGAAGTTTTCTTCTGTCATCTCTGACATTCCCCCGAGATATATGGAATGGAATATCTCTGGCCAGTTTTGCTGTTTGTATAACCCAGCCTCCCATGGGGGGGCCACAGATTCCCCCGCAGTGTCTGAGCCGGCAGAGCAAAGGTACGACCTTGAGGGCCCAGCAATTATAAAAACATTCCAGTGTCTTATCAACCTAGCAGAACACGCAGTTGCTAGTTGAAGAAAGCTCACTGAAAAGAAGAAAAGGAATCAGCAAAAGAAAAACTGGCTTTATCCTGGCTCAAACCAGGACAACTATGTAAATAAATAAAGAGAATACCAGGAATAATTTGAAATAAAAGTTAATGTAACTGACATTTGTTGCAGATTGAAAGGTACCTTTAAATAGTTGGGTATTTTAACCCAGTAAAGGAAAAAGTATATAAGTGAAGTTACTGCTACAGTGTGCATCCGTAGGTTTCTCAAAGTGAAATTTTACCATGACAACATTTGGTACATAAACTGGTCGTATAAATGCCAAAAATGTCAATAACAATTATTTTTATACCACATATTGAAATGAATCAGTGCAAAATAATTTTCCTATAAGGAAATTATCCTCAGCACATATTCTATAAACACCATCAACCTAAAATTTGCAGATGCAAAGACATATATTACTTGATGTCACTCTTGGTTTTTTTAGTTGGAAATGTGCTGAAAGTTACAAAAGTTTGTTCTGGTGTTCTAAGTTTTATATCATGGTCCAATTATCTCCTGAAAAACTGATTTTGTGTTACTTTGTCTCTTTTCCAGTCACCACAGGAGGACCCAAGGTATTGAAAAAGCAAAAACTGAAACAGGTATGATTAAAATATGCACAAATACAATGCAAACCTAAAATCAATAGCATTAGTTACGGGACACATGCTCTTAAAAAAATTTAAAGTAAATTTTTCCTCTCTAGATGTTCTTCTGATTTCTACTTTGTTTAAGAGCTCCCATGGAGAATTATGCACCTGTTATTCAGCACATTTCCAATTATAAGGGATTGGAAACAAATGAACAGAAGGACAGGGAACTGCTTGAAAGAGTCCAGCACAGAACCATAAAGATGATTAAAGGAGTGGAACATCTCCCTTATGAAGAAAGGCTGAGGGAGCTGGGTCTCTTGAGCTTGGGGAAGAGGAGACAGGGGCAACCTCATCAATGTTTACAAATACATTAAGGGCAAGTGTCTGGAGGACAAAGCCAGGCTTTTTTCAGTGATGTCCAGTGACAGAACAAGAGGCAAATGGGTGCAAACTGGAACATGGGAGGTTCCACATAAACATCAGAAAAAACTTCTTTACTGTGAGAGTGACAGAGCACTGGAACAGGCTGCCCAGAGAGGTCGTGGAGTCTCCTTTGCTGGAGACATCCAAAACCTGCCTGGATGCATTCCTGTGTGATGTGCTCTAGTTGACCCTGCTCTGTCAGGCATTTTGGACTAGATGATCTTTAGAGGGCCCTTCCAACCCCTAAGATTCTGTGATTCTGTGAAGATTCTGTGAATAGAAGATTGCTCAAAGTTACAGTTAACAGGAAGATAGAAATAAAACACCCTTAGAAGGAACAAAATTAATTAAATCTATATAAAGGAATAAATAACACATTAAAAATCTACAATACATTTTGAAAGCATATAGAAGAATACAGTAGATGTCTCTAAATGAGATACTTAAAAATAATATTTAAATATTTCCCAGTGGAACTAAAATAAACCATGGAAATCTCAGGTGAAATATATATATATATATATATATGTATGTATAGATATATATATGTATGTATACATATATATATGTATAAAGAATACATATAAAAAAACTAGTCTTCAGTCAAATAAGTGATTGCATTACCTAAAATTACTCTCAATAGATTAAAAAAAATATATATAACAGTAATAAAATTAATATAATTTCATTGCAAAACAAATAATCACCTCTGTAATTTTAACTTGTGATTATAATTAATCCATCAGTGCAAGTGTTAATATTTTATCTTCATTATAGATATGACATTCTGTAGAGCTCCTTGAATGTAGAACAACATGCTCAAAATTTGTTTAGAATACCTGTGTTTTGCTTAGTTCCAGTTAGATATTTATAATGCATAGCTAGTTCTCTCAATGCTAGAAGACAGAGCTACACTAATCTCTACACAGGTCATTTAGTATTTTATTGTGTTCCTCAGTATCTTTTCCCAAAGATCAGCTGTTACTTTATATGACAGGCAGGCTGATTAGGATTGAAATAATTTTGAAAGAATACATAATTTTGTATTGGGATGTCCACTGAGTAAGTATATATCTACAAGGAGATCAATAAGGAAGTGATAATATTTGTCACCTTCCTCTGTATTTGCTGATGCTTCTGCTCTGCTATCAAAGTTACTAAGCTCCTCTTACACTTTTAGCTTCTCCTGGGAAAAAACATAAGTAACTCTCTAAGGTCCCATAATAGCAAAAGGCTCTGTCAACTTGTCTATTTACCATCAGCTAAATACAGGGCCTCACAGCAGGTACTATAAGAACCCAGAAAAGCCAGCAAAGAGGACAGGGCAAGCAAAGACCAATGCTGAACACAGGCTACCTACAATAAAGCTCAGAGCAAGACTGGGTATACAAGTCTGAGCTGAGATGGGGTTCCTGAGCTAAGATCAGAGGGTGTGGTGGATGTCCCAGGTGAGGCTGGCCAGAATAATTAAAATCACTCAGGGTTCTGAAAGCATGTTTCCAGCTGTCAGTACTATGTAATTTATTTATTTATTTAAAGTTAACATTTCTCAAGGAAAAATGCCTATTACAGATTAGAATGAACATTGAAAATCCACCAAGGCTAATGACAATAGCAGTTGTAAATGGAAGTGTGTATTAGTGTAGGCACAAGTGCTCCAGCTCTGAGACAGCCCAAGATTTCATAAACTGAATGTGGTCTGTATTTAGAGCAGGCAATGGATTGCTCTTTCATTAATTTATCCAGCCTTCTTTTGGACTCTCTGTGAACTTCAGTATTAACAACATCCTGTGAAAGCAAATTTCAAAGCTTATCTAAATGTTCTCTGGGATTCACCTATATTTGTTAAAATATGGCTCTTACTGTATACAAAGGGTCAATGACTATTTATTCTTAGCAAGTGTTGGGGCTCTGGAGCAAGGTAATGGGTGCTAAGCATGATATTCAAATTATATATGCATCCTGAGGTTTTACTTCAGGCAATCTCTAGTCTGGGTCCAAAGAATGAATGTTCATTAGTAACTGGAGCACACAAATATGGTCCTGAAACACATCTTACTTTCACCTGACATGCTTCCATGCTTCCATGTTGTAAAATAATACAATTTATTCCTCCTTCTGCAATTATTGCCTGACAACAGTGTTGTAAATTAAAATTAAAACAAACAAACAAACAAAAATCCAGTAAGTATTTCATGGTCTTGACTTAATTTGTACTAAACAAAACCTTTTGGGAATGAATGGGGAAGAACTTGCAGAACTCTTGTGTAAAAACAATAACAATTAAGAAAAATCCTGGAATTCTGCTATACAAACTTATTTTCTAATTCCACAAGTAACTCTAAGGCCTGTACAAGGAATATAGGTCTTCTCTAACTCTTCTCACTCCAACTCTTACACTGACTGCACATTTTTCATGTTTCTCAATTTCTTTCAGTAGCTAACTATGTATGTAAAGGGCAACAGATATTTTACAGAGTCACAGAGGGGTCAGGGTTGGAAGGGACCTCTGGAGACCACCTGGTCCAACCACCCTGCTAGAGCAGGATTACCTGCAGCAGATCACACAAGAACACCTCCAGATGGGTTTTGAATGTCTCCAGAGAAGGAGACTCCACAACCTCTCCGGGCAGCCTGTTCCTGTGCCTTGTTACAGTCACAGTAAAGAAGTTTTTCCTTAGATTTAACTTGAACCTCCTATGCTCCAACTTGTGCCCATTGCCCCTTGTCCTGCTATCGGACACTGTGGAAAAGGGACTGGACCCATGCTCCTGATACCCATGCTTTAGATTCTTATAAGCGTTTATAGGCTCCTGCCTCAGTCTCCTCTTCTCCAGACTAAGCAGACCCAGCTCTCTCAGCCTTTCCTCATAGGGTAGGTGCTCTATTCCTCTAATCATCTTTGTGGTCCTGTGCTGGACTCTTTCCAGTAGTCACTTATCTTTTATGAACTGAGTGAGGAGCCCGAACTTGGACGCAATATGCCACATGAGGCATCACCAAGGCAGAGCAGAAGGGGAGGGTAACCTCCTTTGACCTACTGGCCACACTCTTCTTAATGCACCCCCACATGCCATTAACCTTCCCGGCCACAAGGGTACATTGTTGGCTCATGGTCAGCCTGTTGTCCACCAGGACCCTGAGGTCCTTCTCCCCAGAGCTGCTCTCCAGCAGTTCAGCCCCCAAACTGTACTGATACATGGGGTTGTTCTTCCCTAAATGCAGTACTTTACACTTGCCCTTTTTCAATTTCATAAGGTTTCTCCCTGTCCAGCTCTCCAGACTGTCCAGGTCACACTGGATGGCAGCAAAGCCTTCGGGTGTGTTAGCCACCCAATCCAGTTTTGTATCACCAGTGACCCTTGGTCCAGGTCATCGGTTAATATATTGAATAGGACCGGACCCAGTATCGATCCCCTGGGGACTCCACAAGACATGGATCTCCAAGTAGATTCTGCCCCACTTACCACAACCCTCTGAGCTCTGTCCTTCCTTGAAATCAAGGTAGACCACATCTACTGCCTTCACCTCATCTATCCGTCCAGTTATGCCACTGCAGAAGGCTATCAGATTGGTCAAGCACGACTTCCTCTTGGTGAACCCTTCTGATGACCCTCTTTTCCTCAATGTGCTTTGAGATGGGACTGAGAATGGGCTGTTCCATCACCTTTCCAGAGATGGAGGTGAGGCTGGTCATTCTTTAATTACATTGGTCCTCTTTCTTTCCCTTTTTGAAGACTGGAATGACATTTGCATTCCTCCAGTCTTCAGGCACCTGTCCTGTTCTCCAGGACTTTTCAAAGATGTTGGAGAGTGACCTAGCAATTACTTCTGCCAGCTGCCTCAGCACTCACAGGTGCATCCCGTCGGGGCCCATGGATTTGTGGATGTCCAGTTTACTAATCCAATCCTCTTCAACTTTTGGCAACTCAAGCTTCTAACATCTCAAGTAGGGCTCTACACATCAGCTTGATAACTCTTCTGGTTTTGAGTTCTTTCTTGGGCTGTGATGACATTTTTTTCCTTGTAATCAAGACAGTATTCTTTCCTAAGCTGTAGTGTCATGAGGTAATGCACTTTCAGTTAATCATACTTTCCAGTGAAAAAGTACTTTATCAAACAGGGACACAAAAAGTTGGATCTCAATCTCATCTAGTTTCAGAGGCTGAATAAAAGAAGTGGAAACTGATTAGTGGTTCTGACTTCAAATCTTACTAAAATATTACAAAATTGAAATAGAATTTATTATGCAGTCATGCACAACAACCACAAGAAAACAATGTTGGTCTAAGCACAAGATGGAGCTTCTCCCAGTCAGGCTTTTTATTAAAAAAAAACCCCAAAGGAAGAAGAACCAAGTACAAAACATAGATATGTACTAGAAAAGAAAAACTGAGTAGAGAATTTTGATTAATAGAGTTTTCAAATTGTTCTATAGAATATTAGTAGTTCTTTTATATATATTTTTTCTTGTATGTTCTTCCTATAACTTAAATATCTGTCATGGCAGATGAAGTAGCCCTTATTTATACACAAACAGAGATCTGCAGTGCTACTAGTTTTATACATAAACTTCAATACAATATTTTCTATCTTCAACAGAAAGGCCTAGATTTGTTTTTCACCTCAAAGCCCTCTATAGAGGGCTAAAACTACAAAAAAACCCCACAACAAACACCAGGATTTTTTATGATGCTAGAATATTTCAGAGAACAATATTAAAATTTAATAGGGGAATTTTGTAAATACTTCAGAACAGATGTTGAAGAGCCAACTAATTTTACCTGTCTTAAACACAGTCAAATCCCATTTTTACACTATTAAAGAGTTACAATAGCCTATTTCAAACTGAATAAAACTATTCAAACAAACCTTTTATCCATGAGATTGTATACGGCAAGAATTCGTTTAATATAATATACATTAAGTTTGCATTCAAAAGTCTCTCTCCTGTCAGGAGTATTTATTTCAAAGGCAGAAGTCTGAACTTTTTCTTCTCCAAGGATTTTTTTTGCACTTTTATGCTTCTTGATAACAATTCTAAGTAACATTTTCTTGCCATTCTATACAGATGAAGCTCAATTTTGAGAGATAAATTTATGGTAAAGAAACTTTCCCTATACTGTTTGAACATAGTCCACTGGGAGAGGTTGGCCTTGCAGATAACAGCTATAATTTCATTCTATGAAAACCTTGTATTATAATTAGGGATAAATAAATAATGGTAGACTATTCCAATGAACCAGCAATTTGCCTGCTGTAGTTACAGCTGGCTGGGATTCATGTTTGTCTGATATATTCCCACAGGTGGTTTGTCACTGCTTGAGCAGAGACTGGTTTGGAGTAATAAACATGTAATTAGAATGTTGGTTGGAATTAGACTAATTCTAATTCAAACTCTCTGGGCAAAAATGTGTACATCCAAAGTCTGAGGTAAAACAATTCATTGGAACTGGAAAAAACAGCAAAGCAAGTTTTGGAAATAAAAGGTTGTCCTGGTTTGAGCCAGGATGAAGCCAATTCTCCTTTTACTGGTTTTTTTGTTTGTTTGTTTGTTTGGTTGGTTGGTTTTTTTTGTGGGTTTTTTTGTGTGTGTGTGTTTTTTTGTTGTTGTTGTTGTTTTGTTTTGTTTTCCTTCAGTAAGCTATCTTTTAACTAGTAGCAAAGTGTTCCAGCTTGCGTTGATAACAGTGGAATGTTTTTGCAACTGCTGGGTCTCCAAGGTCATATTTTTACTCTGCTGGCTCAGATGCTACAGGGAGATCTATGACCCCCCGCTGTAGAAAGCTGAGTTAGACAGCAGAATTGGCCAGAGATATTCCATTCCATATATCTATGTAAGCTCAGAGGAAGGTCAGAGATCACAGAAGACAACTTCCTTCCTGCTTCTTCTTCCCTTCTCTTCTGTCCATGGCCGGCGCCCAGGGCGGACTCCGTCCATCCATCACCATTGACCCCCAGGCTTGAGCTCTCCTGACCCTCATCACTCTACACTCTCTCCGGCAGCTCCGGGACTTTTCAGGACTGTTTGCAGCTAAGGAGAGTGCCGTGGAAATTGCTGGGGACCCCCACAATAGGGGTTTTCACATTTTCTGAACACATTTGTATATAATTATATATATTTTAATTTATCATTAGTGTTTAAAGCTGTGTAGTTTAGTTTTCAATCCAGCCAAGTCTCTCTCTTTTTCTCTCTCTCCTTCCCTACTTGGGTGGGAGGGGGAGGGGATTGAGAGCATTGTTGTCGGACCTGAGCCAAACGGTGACAAAGGTCTAAGATTTTTCATAGGTAATCTTTCCAAATATTTTTATCGTTTTATGAAAATGAACAGTCTCAAGAATTAATATAAAGATAGCCAATCATTGGAAATAAAAGCATCACAGCAGCCAATTCCTGACCATTAAAAAAATTTCTTTATTACTTTATTTTTGTCTTGATGTAGTTATCAACTTTGTTTGTGTTCTATCCATATGCATTTTTATATCCATTCATTCATCTTTGGCATCCATTCATTGGTACTTGCTTAACTTCAGTGGGTTACTATAATTCTGAAATTGAAAATAATTAAAAAATAATCTTTTAAAATCTGCAAACAGGTCTGCAATAATCTGGTATAGTTATTTCACATCCAATTTAATAGTTATATTCAGGGACATGGTGCTGGACTCTTTCTCTGGATCTTTGAGACAGAATCTAAAATAAAGAGAAACATTTAGTACCTTATAATGAAATTTATTTTAATTTTATCTATCCTTACTTCTAGAAGTAGAGATTCCAACACGGAAGACAAATCAGAATAACTTTGCAGGGCCCAATCAGATTTCCACTGAGCTTATTAATCAGTCTTCAGCAATGTTCAAATGCTAGGAAATGGCTAATGAACGTGAGGAATATAAACAAATTATTCCCTGGGATACTCTACTCCTTTCTACAATTGCTTATCTATGAACTAAGTAAGACAGATTCAGGTCCATACTTTTACATTTAATAGGTAGCAATGAAACTGTTTTATCTTATTTTCTTCAAAACTTTATACTTCCCTTTTCAATGGGTTTATTTAACATTACACAATTAACTGAAAAAGATTTTACTGCAAAGAAAGACTTACACTATAAGAAGGAGAGAAAAATCCTTTTTTTGTTCATGTGCTTCCAGACATTCAAATGGAGATGCCTTCAGCCAATATTCTAAAGATTGACCCTAAAATAGCAATAAATTAATCAAGATTAGAATAAAAAAGTTCCTCAAAAATTGTCTTTGGAAGCAACTAGATGAAGCAAGAGCATATAATATTCAGAAACTGTATTTTACAAAGAAGGTACATATATGTGATTTGAAGAAATAAGAGAGTATCAAAGGAAGTATTTTTCCTAGGACTAGACTACTTTGCAAATATTAATATGCGGTCAGAGAAATATTGCCAAATATCACTTTGGTGTTGGAACAGTGTATCTCTCTCTCTGAGCCTGAGAGACATAACTTGATGCCAGGCCATGAGTGGAAAGAGTAGCTCTTGGAGGCAGAAGAGTTTAGTGAGAAGCAGCAAAGGCTCCTGGGATCTGGGAGGCTGTGATTATTTTGGCTGGAATAGAGTTAATTTTCTTTATAATAGCTGGTATCGGGCTAAGTCTTGGATTTGTGCTGAAAAAATTGTTGATAACAAAAGGATGTTTTAGTTATTGCTGAGTGGTGCTCATACTGAATCTAAACCTTTTTCTGCTTCTCACACCACTCCACGAATGAGTAGGCTGGAGGTGGAGAAGAAGTTGTGAGGGGATGCTGCTGGGACAGCTGACCCCAATTGACCCAAAAGGTATTCCATAGTGTATAATATCATGCTCAGTATATAAAGCTGGGGGGACAAAAAGGAAGGGAGGGATATTTAGAGCAATGGCATTTGTCTTCCCAAGTAACCATTATGCATAATGAAGCCCTGTTGTCATGGAGATGGCTGAACACCTGCCTGCCTATGGGAAGCAGTGAATTAATTCCTTGTTTTGTTTTGTTTGTGCATGTGACTACTGCTTTACCTACTAAACTGTCTTTAACCCAGCTCACAAATTTCTGCACTTTTCTGATTCTCTCCCCCATTCCATCTGGGGGTGAGTGAGTGACTGTGTGGAGCTTAGTTGCCAGCAGGGGCTATAAACAACAACAGAGGCTCAGGGAAGCAAAAATAATCATATTCATTTTAGAAAGAAATAAGTAGTAAGACGTCACTATGTTGTTAATTTAGTTCCACATCAGGAAATGAGTGTTCTCGATTTTTCTATAGCAAGGAGTGAAACCTTTCAAGGAGGAGTGGAAGTATTGCAAAATAAATTAAAATATTGATGTGACATGGAAAGGACAGGGGAAGGGAAGAAAAATCCAAGCCAGTAGTTACACCTTTGCAATGAGGCACTATTACTTTGATAAGACTTCACTGAGCTGTTGTAAGACAAATGTCAAACATCAGTTTGCAGCAGTATAAATCCATGACAAATCTGTGTTCTCACTGCATGTTTGAGCATATAGCAGATGAAGCTACAGTATAGCTCGATTCATTCTTAGCCTGGGGGAAAAGACAAAACCAAAACAAAACAATAGAAAACAAAATGAAGCAATACAAAAAGAAAAAATCCAACACAACCAAACATATACTTTGAATATACTCAGATGTGACATTTTCACCCCACAAGAATCAATACATTTTATGTAGTCTTTTCTGTAACCCTGGGTGCTCTTCTTATTATGTAAGCTACCTCCTTCAGATTCTGCTATACTGTACCATATGCAGCTTTTCTTTTAAATCACTTTTTTAGTCTTATTGTGGAAAATGTACAACAAAGCTAGAGTTGTAAAACTGACTAAGCAAGAACAATAGAAAAGCTTGTGCTCAATTAAGATGCAGATTCTAGATTGCCGTATTGCTTGAAAACCGATGTTTCTTTATTATAGTAATACTTTCTATTGAATGGAAAAAATACAGTCTTAATTACATTTCCAGAATATCTAATTTTTAGTAGGAACAACTGCTTACTGACAAAAAAAAGTTCAAATTATTTGAAATAAAGATATAAAGAATAGACAGGATTTTCCCCTCTCACATCAGACTTATTGGCAACTTAAGATGGACATTCTCTTTAGCAATGAAGACAGATATGCCTTACAAAGCTGAGAAATTTGAAAACATAAAACCATGATACAACCAGCAGAGGTGGTTGGGGTACAGTTGTGATCAAAAACATGAAATACAGTTAGTCACTGGTTGAGAAGAAGATTCAAGAGTATATCTTTATCATGCCACAAAACTAGAGACGTAAAGCCCTTCAAATGGAAGAAAATTTTTTGAACTGAAGATAGAAAAAACTGAAGTGAGAGGAGATTTGGTGCTAAGTAGAGTCAAGATTATGCAATTGGTGGAGGGTCCAGTGATTTATTTTAACTGTGAAACAAAACACATAGTTCTTCCTTTATATTCATATTAATATGTAAGATGAATTAGGAGACAGGAGATTAAAAGCTTATGACAGATTCTGTGAGCTTCTTCAGTACCTTCAGGGATTACTTGTGATTTAATCTGTTCAATCTCATAAGATCTAGAAGTGCAGCTGCCCGATAAGAAGACTTCATTTGCTGCGACAGCAGTTTCTGCTTGAGAGTTTCCTTCCATAATCAGCTTAATGCAGTCTGAGCAAGATACTTTTTGCTCAGTGACAGAATTCAACCTGTACAACCTTCATGCATCTGTGCGCTGATGTGTAGGTGTTGGCATAATTTGCTGTACCTTCCCCAAAGGAGGAATGATGTTAAATTGGTTAAGGGGATTTTATTTTTTCCTGCAAGATTTTCCTTACAACAAGTAATTCATTTTCAATAAATTATTAATTAGTTGATTAGAATGCTAAACAAACACAGACAGGATTGCTATATACATGCATAAATGTTGTGTGCATGTACAAACACTACAGGAAAGTGTTAATTTAACATAAAAATATTAATTATGTACTGAAGTGTATTATTAGTTTTCCATACTAAATCTCTTCAGGACACATGAGCAAAGGGATACTAACATTGCAGACTCTTCTTTCCTTCTCAGTTTATCAGATTTGTAGCTTTACACAGAACTGAACAAAATTGCATATCAATTAGCTAAATTGGTCCTATGTGTTGAGTACTGCATCCAGTGGGTGGGGTGGGTCCAGAGGAGGGCCACAAAAGTAATCAGAGGGATGGAAGAAGTCTCCTAAGAGGAAAAGCTGAGAGAGTTGAAGTATTTCAACCTGGAGAAGTCAAAGCTCTCAGGAGACTTAATTTCAGCCTTTTAATACTTAAAATGACCCTATAAGAAAGATGGGGACAAACTTTTTAGCAGGTTCTGTAGCTAATGGAGTAATGGTTCTAAATTGAAAGAGGATTAATTCAGGCTAGACATAAGGAAGAAATTCTTTAGTATGAGCATGGTGAAACACTGGAACAGGTTGCCCCGAGAGATAGTGGACACCCATGGAAACATTCAAGTTTACACTGAGCAACCTGATAGAGTTGAAGACACCCCACTTCATTGCAGGGGGGAGATTGGATTAGGTGACCTTTAAAGGTCCCTTCCAACCCAAACTATTCTATGATACAAAATTTAACGCTTGGTTCTTTATCTAAATTTAACCAGAATGCCTTCAACATCCTAAAGAAAAAGAGTAAGAATGTAATTTATTTTGAAAGTGTTTTATACAGAGGGAAATTGAGAAACACACAGGGAAATGCTAGTCAAAAGATAAAGTGTGATGAAACTTTGACTGCCTATATAAAGTCTGGAAAACATGGGTGGCAGGACTTTGGTCCTACTGCTGCTGCATCGGCAGCTAGAAGGTGCCATGCAGGTAGAGTTTCATGCAAACTCTACTTAATCTCTTAAACTACTGGAAAGAGAGCTCTTATGCTTTGAGGATGATACACAAGTTTCCCTACCTTTGTGATATGGAGTATTTCTGACAGGGCAGAACAAAAGTGCCACAGGCAAAAGTTAACCTGTTAAACAGTTGGAGTCTTTGAAAACATACAAAAGTAGGGGTATTTAAAATATATAAAACAAATGCACCTCCTTGGCCTGAGGCAAAGCCTCACCTCTTTCACCCTCTACCATATTGAATTGTCTGTTAGAAAATAGGGAGTTTGCAATTTTGCCACAAAATGAGACTACTTTAATAAATGTAAAAAGCTGTTTATCCCAGGCTGTTTCTCATAAACAGCAGAATAATCACTAACTATAACTAAAGGAAATAAAATGAGACAGATTTAACGTGGAAACTTTATGCAAAACCAATTACATTATACAAACAACTCCTAAAATATTGTTAATCTGGACAAAATGGCTAGAAATCTTAACTAGAAGCAGAAATACCTTTGCTCATTATCATATAAAGAGTGAGAATACCTACATATTAAATAAATAGATTCACAGAAGAGGGAAGGGGAATAAAAATTCTGAAATTAAATAAGAATTATGCTTAGATTAATTTAAATATATAAAATTGAGCCAAGAGAAAATACTTTATAATTAATACTGATGACTTAGAGAGAATGAAACATTTGCACCTTTCTTTCCTTTCTGTTTATATTCTGAGACTTGTCTAATATACAACTCAATTAATTCATTAAATATATTTGGAAGATAACACAGTATTATTGACATTTTTCTATAAATAATGAATATTTTATTGTTCTAGCATAATATCTTCTAGTATAAAAACTGCTAATGCAAATACATTATGTTATCTATTATGTATAAAGTATAATCTTACTCTGTTTGACACAAGTAAATAAACATTTTTCATAGTTAACTGGAGTGTGCAGATGTTAAATTTTTTAATTGCTTGATGATAAGTATCTGAATAGTAACCTCTTGCCTATATCCCATCTAAACTGTGTCCATCAGTTATTCCATTTGAATGCTTTCCTATTTACTGATGAGTGTTTTGAGAAGGAATTGTTTAAGTAAAACATTTAAAATACATCTACAGATCAAATTCTTCAGAAATATAAGTGAATTCAGGTACTATCTATGCTATTTTTAATCAGACAATCATAGATTATCTCGAGTTGGAAAGGACTCACAGAATCATTCTGCTTGGAAAGACCTTTAAAATCATCAAGTCCAACCATAACCTAACTCTACCAACCATAACCTAACTCTACCAAGTCCAGTGCTTAAACGATGTTCCCAAGCACCACATCAATGCATCTTTTACACACCTCCCAGAGATGGTGATTCAACCACCTCCCTGGGCAGCCTATTCCAGTGTCTAATTACACTTTCAGAGAATAATTTTCTTCTGATATCTAAACTAAACCTCGCCTGGTGTAAACTGAGACTGAAATCTCTTGTCCTCTCACGCATTACTTCAGAGAAGATACCAGTCCCCACCTCACTACAACCTCCTTTCAGGTCGTTGTAGAGAGCAATAAGATTTCCCCTCAACCTCCAGGCTAACCAAACCCAGTTCCCTAAGACACTCCTCATAAGGCTTGTTCTTCAAGGACTCATAAGGATCATTGAATGCAATTCCTTGCCCCTTGCAGGACTACATAAAACTAAATAATATAACTAAGAGCATTGTCCAGCCAGTCTGTGAACTCTGAGTCTTCGCTCACTCTCTACAGCTACCTGAAAGGACATCGTAGAGAGGCAGGTGCTGATCTCTTCTCACAGGAAAATAGTGATTAGGAAAAGAGGGAATGGCCTAAAGATATACCAGGGGAGGTTTAGGCTGGACAGTAGTAAATATTTTTTCTCTGAAAGGGTTCTCAGGCATTTTAACAGGCTGTCCAGAGAGCTGGTTGAGTCATCATCCTTAGATGTGTTTAAAAACCTTATAGATGTAGTGCTTGGGATATGGTTTAGGGGTGAACATGGTAGTGTAGGGTTAAAAGTTGGACCTGATGATCTTAAAGGTATTTACTGGTACTATCTGAGCATGTATCTGTAACCATTATGACTCCCATACAAATTATATAATGTCTTAGAAAACTGGGTTTTGAGTGTGACCTATGTGGTGTTTTAAAGAAAATGAGCATTTATTAGTGGACCTAGAGACCAAGCCTGGATGTTTGTAGCAGGACGCTCCATCTTTCAATATGACTGCCTTAGTTTCCCCCCTATCATTCAAATGCTTTTGTCTCTCAGTTTTGCAGGCCCATGCCTGTAGTGGAAAGATTCCCATGAGAAGGGAAATGCTAGCAAACTCTGAACTGGTAAAAACCTTGAAAGGTACAAACAGATGCCAGTGGTTAAATGACAGCAGTCAATCCACTTTATTCTATAAACTCATGGTCCCATCTTTGATCAGGGGACTTCCTGTACACTTTTCTAGAAGGTTGCTGGACCTTCTCTCCTGTAGCAGGGATGCCTGTCAGAGAGACTAAATCTTGAGTATTAAAGTCCACCCAGGGACACCCAGCTTCGGCTGGGCAAAGGTGAGAGATACTAACTCTTTTGTTGTCTTTATTAGCAAACTTAATGTGAAGTAATTTTCATCATTAAGTTTAAAGATTATAGAATCTTTTAAGATGGGTAATTAATGTTCTAGGCTGTCATGTCCCACAAGGTGGGTATGGCTACAATAGGGTTCCCCAAAGGTGGGAGTGTGGGGAACGGTCCATCTTCTCTCTCCCCACACAAGACAGGGGGTCAAGCCAGGATGATTCAGATCCAGTCCACCTCTCTTAATTAATCTCTTTTAACAACCCATTTGGAGAGATTAAGCTCAAGAATTTTCTGCTCAGTACTATAAGAGTAAGACCATTACCATTACTTCACTTGAGTAAGATTATAAAACTTGTCAAAAAGAAACACACAACAATATAACTCTCAAAGCAACAGATTGCAAGTGGCAGAACTTAGCAATGGTACTCTCAAAACAACAAGTTACAACCAACAGAACTTAGCAAAATTGTGCTCTCAAAAAACGACGGGTTAGAACTGGAAAATCAGAAATTATGTTACCCCATGTGCTGAGAATAAGGATAGAAACAAGGAGAGAGATGAAGAGAGACAGAGAGAGAGAGACAGAGGGACAGAGATGAAGAAAGAATGGATAGGAAAGGTATCATTACCCTTGGATCCAGCGATGATCTTGGCATGACGTTGTGGTCCTTGGATGGCAGGTGCGTGCCCTGAGCATTTTGAGTCTGACTCTTATGGCACCTGGCCCTGCCTCCCCTGGTGAGGCTTGGCCTACTTTGTGCAGGCTCAGTGTTGGATTTGGGTATGTTCTGGAAATGAGTAGGTGGGGCATGGGGGTCCAGATGATCATTTGCCTGCCCCCCCACCGCCCCCCTGCATCTGGGTTGACCAAGCAATGACCTTTATTTTCACACAGGCACTCTGTCCTTAAACAGGAAAATTGTCTTTCACAAGATGGCAGTGTACCTCCTTGGGGTTCCTCTTCCCAGCCACCACTCCTTATCAAGTAACTACAGTGTCCCATTTATCAGGGTCATTGCCAAAGGAGGGTATCCCATTGCAAAGACAGTGTCCAGTTTATCAGGATGGTTGCCAAGTGAGGGGCTCTCCTTGAAGAACAGGATTCAGGTGGTTATTGAATGAGGCCCCCACCTGAGTAGTGTCCAGTTAGACAGGGCAGCTCTTTTGAGGCAATTAATCTTTTCAGTACTCTACATAAGCCTAGCATAAAACTTGATGAGTAAGTAAGTTACTACCTTTTAAATGGTTAATCTTTATTCTCTGATCTAACTACAACTTCATTGTTAAGATACCTTTTACATTCAAACTTCAACTTCTGTTCTGCTCTCCCAATTTCCCTACAATTTGACTGTACTTGTGCCTTCTACTTTAAGGAGTTAAGACCCCATTATAGGCAATAACTCTTGATTCGTTCTTATATGTCTCATCTGCCATCCTGCTCCATTCACGACAATGATGAACTACTTTCACAAGACAAAGGAATTACGAAGATCTTATTTGAATGTATTGAAGCCTACAAGAGTTAAATTTCAAGAGTTACAAAAATTATGTTAACGGTTTTCTGTTTGTAAAATCTTTGATCAGCAGGTGTGGTAAAAGTGTACAGAATCAAAAACATATGCACTAATATCCTCTTTCCTCTGTATGAAAACTTTCATGCTCACGTCACGTAATGATGTTTTATATTAAGAGCATGAAAAATTATTTGAAGTGGAAATGGTTTTAAAGCTTACTGATGTCAACTACTTATTATAAGCTAGTTATATTCCTTCAGCCAAAATATAATACTTGGATTAACAGAATGCAGGATGCATTATTTGCCTTGAACCTCTAGGAAAGGCTGAAGTCTTATTTAAGAATGGCAGCAAAGTTAAAAAGCGGCCATCTTGGCAGCTCCCTCAGAGCACGCGGCAGCTCGGAGTGGAGAGCGGCAGCTAGCCTCTGCAGGGAGAGGGCACGCGGAGAGTGGCGCGAGCGGAGACAAGGAGCAGAGAACAATGGTTGCTTTCTCTAGCAAGACAGGCAAATTAGCCGGATAGATCATGGTCACAACACGCCCAAAAAGAAGCAGTGAAAAAGAATGTGGGAACTCAGACAGATCTTCCGAGCAGGCACGCAGCCGTGCAGGTCTCTGGCTGCAGCGAATGTCTGAGCCTGGCACTGGTACCATAGGGAGCCAGTGGCACCGCGTGTGTGTGGTGCGAGAAAATAAATGATTTCCTCAGGCAGGTAGTTAAACTGACGGAGGAGGTAGAAAGGCTAAGAACTATTAGAGAATGCGAAAGTGAAATAGATTGGTGGAGCTAGACCCTGAGGCAAGGGCAGATGGTAGAGGCTGAGCAAGTGATGGATCCCCTCCCCTCCTGTCATCAGAAGGAGAGGACTCAAGAGACAGGGAGGAATGGAGGGAGGTCCATCCTCGGAGAGGCAAGCGAAAACCCTCCCAACCTGCTTCACTCTCCCAATTGCCCTTGAATAATAGGTATGAAGCCTTGGAACTTCAGGGACAGGTAAATGAAGTTGGAGGGGTAGAGCTATCTAGTGAATCACCTAGAGCTTGTCAGTCACCCCAAAGCCTTAGGACTTCTTCAATTAAGAAGAAAAGGAAAGTAATTGTGGTAGGCGATGCCTTCTGAGGGGAACAGAAGGGCCCATCTGTCAACCAGACCCATCTCACAGGGAAGTCTGCTGCCTCCCTGGGGCTCGGATTAGAGGTATTAAAAGGAAACTTTCTGATCTTGTAAAGCCCTCTGATTACTACTCACTGGTGTTTTTTCAGGTTGGCAGTGATAAAATTATTACAAGAAGTGCAAAGGCAATGAAGAGTGACTTCAAGGCCCTGGGACGGCTGGTTAGGGGGTCTGGAGCACAAGTAGTTTTTGCCTCCATACCTCCTGCAAGAATGGGTGAAGAGGTAAACAGGAAAAGTTTACAGATCAATGAATGGCTACAAGACTGGTGCCAAAGGCAGGGCTTTGGGTTCTTTGATCATGGGCTGTTATGTGAGACACCTGGCCTGGTGGAATGCAATTGTCCCAGAAGGGGAAAAGGCTTTTGGGGCAGGAGTTGGCAGGGCTCATTGAGAGGGCTTTAAACTAGATGTGAAGGGGGAAGGGGAGAAAACTGGGTCTCTTAGGGATGAGCCCAAGAGCAACATGCTAGGGCCTGAAGGAAGGTGGTCTAGGGAGGATTTTCAATCATTGAAGAGAAGGGATAGATGTTTAGGCCCTGTCCACAAAGCCTCCTGCCTCCCAGGGGTCCCACCAGTGTGCTCAGCTTGCTCCGTGAAATGCCTGTACACCAATGCACACAGCATGGGGAGTAAACAGGAGGAGTTAGAGGTCTGTGTGCTCTCTAAGGATTATAATCTGGTGGCAATTACAGAGAAATGGTGGGACAGCTCACATGACTGGAATGCGGCCATGGATGGCTATGTGCTTTTTAGGAAAGATCGGTCGGTGAAGCGAGGTGGTGGAGTTGCTCTTTATGTGAGAGAGCAGCTAGAATGTATCGAGTTTTGTGCAGGGGCTGATGAGGGGCAAGTTGAAAGTCTGTGGGTGAGAATTAAGTGGCAGGCTGGTATGGGTGATACAGTTGTGGGGGTCTATTACAGACCTCCTGATCAGGACAAAGGAGTTGATGAGGCTTTCTACAGGCAGCTGAAATTAGCCTCGCAAACACAGGCCTTGGTCCTCATGGGGGATTCTAACTACCCTGATATCTGCTGGAAGACCTACACAGCCAGCCATTCACAGTCTAGGAGGTTCCTCCAGTGCATTGATGACAACTTCTTAATGCAAATGGTGGACAAGCCGACTAGGAGAGGAGCGCTGCTGGATCTTGTACTTACCAACAAGGAGGGCCTTGTTGAAGCAGGGGTGGTCAATGGCAGCCTTGGCTGCAGTGATCACGAGATGGTGGAGTTCAGGATTCTGTGTGGGAGGAACAGAGTACCTAACAAGACCAGAACTCTGGACTTCCGCAGGGCCAACTTTGGTCTCCTCAATCAATTGTTAAGGGAAGTCCCATGGGACAGGGTGCTAGATGGTAAAGGGGCTCAAGATAGTTTGTCAACATTCAAGGACCACTTCTTGCAAGCTCAAGATCAGTGTGTCCCAATGGGTAGGAAATCAAGTAAGGGAGCTAGGAGACCAGCATGGTTAAACAAGGAACTGCTGGGCAAAGTCAAGTGGAAAAAAATAATCTATTGATCATGGAAGGAGGGGCTGGTCACTTGGGAGGAATATAGGACTGTTGTCAGAGGATGTAGGGAGGCAATAAGGAAAGCTAAGGCTTCCTTGGAACTTAACCTTGCAAGTCAGGTCAATGATAATAGAAAGGGCTTTTTCAAATACATAGCAAATAAAACTAACACTAGAGGCAATATAGGCCCACTGATGAATGAGGTGGGTGCCCTGGAGACAGAGGATATAAAGAAGGCAGAGGTGCTGAATGCCTTCTTTGCCTCTGTCTTTACTCCTGCAGGCTTTCCCCAGGAGCCCCAGATCCCTATATCCCCAGGAGAAGTCAGGACAAACAAGGAGTTTGCCTTGGTAGATGAGGATTGGGTTAAAGATCAGTTGAGCAACCTGGATATCCATAAATCGATGGGTCCGGATGGAATGCACCCAAGGGTGCTGAGGGAGCTGGCGGAGGTCATTGCTAGGCCACTCTCCATCATCTTGGGTAAGTCATGGGCAACAGGAGAGGTGCCTGAGGACTGGAGGATAGCAAATGTCACTCCAGTCTACAAGAAAGTCAAGAAGGAGGACCCAGGTAACTATAGGCTGGTCAGCCTCACCTCCATCCCTGGAAAGGTGATGGAACAACTTGTTCATGGCACTATCTCTAGGCATGTCAAGGATCAGAGGGTCATTAAGAGCAGTCAACATGGTTTTACCAGGGGCAAGTCATGTTTGACTAACCTCATAGCCTTCTATGAGGAAATTACTAGGTGGATAGATGATGGTAGTGTGGTAGATGTGGTTTATCTTGATTTCAGTAAAGCATTTGACACAGTCTCCCACAGCATCCTTGTGGATAAGCTGATAAAGTATGGGCTTGGTGATCAGGTAGTGAGGTGGATCAAGAACTGGTTGAAAGGAGGAAATCAGAGAGTTGTAGTTAATGGGACAGAATCCAGTTGGAGGTCTGTGACTAGTGGAGTCCCTCAGGGGTCAGTACTGGGACCAGTGTTATTTAATATCTTCATCATGTACCTTCAGAATGTACCCTCAGCAAGTTTGCTGATGACACTAAACTGGGAGGAGTGGCTGACACACCAGAAGACTGTGCTGCCATTCAACGAGACCTAGACAGGCTGGAGAGTTGGGCGGGGAAAAACCTGATGAAGTTCAACAAGGGTAAGTGTAGAGTTTTTGGGGAGCATTTGGGGAAGAAAAATGTCATGCACCAGTACAGGTTGGGGGCTGACCTGCTGGAGAGCAGTGTGGGTGAAAGGGATCTGGGGGTCCTGGTAGACAGGAGGATGACCATGAGCCAGCAATGTGCCCTTGTGGCCAAGAAGGCCAATGGCATCCTGGGGTATATTAGAACGGGGGTGGTTAGTAGGTCAAGAGAGGTTCTCCTCCCCCTCTCTTCTGCCTTGGTGAGGCCACATCTGGAGTATTGTGTCCAGTTCTGGGCCCCACAGTTCAAGAAGGACAGGGAACCACTGGAAAGAGTCCAGTGCAGAGCCACAAAGATGATTAAGGGAGTGGAACATCTCCCTTATGAGGAGAGGCTGAGGGAGCTGGGCCTCTTTAGTTTGGAGAAGAGGAGACTGAGGGGTGACCTCATCAATGTTTACAAATACGTAAAGGGTGAGTGTCAGGACGATGGAGCCAGGCTTTTTTCAGTGGTGACCAGTGATAGGACAAAGGGCAATGGATGCAAACTGGAGCATAGGAGGTTCCATGTGAATATCAGGAAAATTTTTTTACTGTGAGAGTGACAGAGCACTGGAACAGGCTGCCCAGAGAGGTTGTGGAGTCTCCTTCACTGGAGACATTCAAAACCCGCCTGGACGCATTCCTGTGTGATGTACTCTAGGTGACCCTGCTCTGGCAGGGGGGTTGGACTAGATGATCTTTCGAGGGCCTTTCCAACCCCTAGGATTCTGTGATTCTGTGATTCTGTGAAAAAATACTTTTTTCCAAAAATCAGCCAAATTTTAACTCAGTCTTTCTGATACAGTAGGATAACCTGTTTGCCATCTTCTCAGCTGTTCTCATTAAAAAACTGACTTTCAGCTGTGCTGCAATGCACTGATGGCTATGCACAATAAGCTACTACACAGAAGAATGATGAAGACTGTATGCTTTGAATTTTCACTTCAGGGGCTAGAAAGTCTAAAATCTTATTGTCAGTTCTAGTTCACCTCCTGGGTTGTATACTTTTTTTTTTCTTTCTTTCTTTTCTTTCACATATAAGAAATTAACTTAGATGCAAAGGAAGTGAAACTATCTGAAAAATCAGTTTGAATTTGACATACAGTTTTTATCCAGAGAAGGAGAAAGAAGGAAAAATTTAGATAATTTTTTGTTTCATCAAAAGATGTTTGTTTCATTTTATCTCAAACAACTTGGCATTCTCTTTCCCTTCAGCAGAATTTTTGCTCTAATATTAAACCGAAAAGTGCATTGCTTTTCCACTTTTAGTTCTAGGAATATCTGTATAGATAGCAGCTGAAAGAATGTTGTTCTTTCATTCTTATGATGTTCCTGTAAAGCTGAAAGAATGAGTTTACACCCCATTTTACGATCTGAGTGCTCCATAATACCTCAGCCAAATAGTTCAGAGTTTCTCTCCTTCAAGCAATATTCTTTTGTGCGTCACAAAATGACCAGGGTAAACTGGTGTTATGGCTTTCTGGTGAGCTTTATGGACATACTAAACACAAACACTCTACATTTAATAGCTTTAAAACTGTTGTGGAATACTATTGCTTTAGCATTTCCTTGTGGTTGAATAGCTGACTAATATTTTGCTTTACATAGATGTGGTTATATCTCATTTTATTCAATGCTACATAAACATTTCTATATAAAATTTGCTAGAAGTAGATGTTTCAGGATTTTAGTGAAGTCCTTACTATGTAACTGCCTCAATCAGTCTTACACTAAAGGTTTATAGTCAGTGCAGAAGTACCAGCTAGTCTTTATTCTACAGAAAGGTAGTAAAAGCTCATGCACTAACATCCATGGCTTCAATGTCATGTGAGTTCAGTGGAAAATGTATAAAAACTCCTCAGAATCCAACAAGCTTCAACTTCAGGAGAAGTTTTGCAGGAAAACTTAGTACATCGTGAGCTCTCAACCTATTTGAATCAAAGAAGTCTCTTAAAGCAGAAGTTTAGTAGACAGAACAAGGTAAGAAGCTGAAAAGGCCAGAACATTTTATCAAATTGCAATGGCTCTTATTATATTTTTATATATGATCCCATAGCACAGAAAATGCAAGAAATGTGTCATTTGAAAAGAGAGCAACATTTATTTCAGTAATACTAATAAGGAGCATTTTCATTTGATATGGCTATAATCTTAAATTACATTATGTTGATTTCTCTGGAATATATTTATTACCTAATATTCTACAAAATATGTTTTTAATAATTAAAAATGCAAGTAAGTCTACATTTTGGACTTCTTTTGAAATTCTGAAATATGAGAATCACCAAAAGATTTTCCTTCATTGAAATTCTTTGTTAATACATTCGTGGCACACAGCTTCAAAATAATGAAAATGTTATTTATTCTGCCACTAACCTGTACATCTAGAAATTTACAGACTTAAAACTTCTTCTGAAATCTGTAATTAAAAAATCATACATTTACTAGTTATATCTGAAAGTGAAATATAAAAGCTAAACTTCATTGGGAACACACTGTATTTTAAGCTGTAAGTTTTATTTCACATGTAATTCATATAAGAATAAAAAATAGCTTGTAAAACCTTGGATAGAGAAATTTAACATTTTCTTCTTTATCTTCAGTGATTGCAGTAATTTGTTGGCTTTAAAATAATCTGGATTTCATTCTGTCATATCTAGAATTTCAGGATAATAATTTAAAATACATTTAATGAGAAAATTATCTACTGCAATTTTTATCTTGTAACAACTATATCTAGTTTTATCCTGTTTTGTTTTCTGTGTTCTTAAATGGTGAACAGCTCTACTCAGGACACATTGATGCTTAAAATTAATTATTTAAATCAGAATCTTTAACTTTGTGAGAAGAAATCACCACAACAGGTAGTTCCCGTTTAGAGTAAGACATTTTTAAATATTCTGCAGGATTAATTTACTGCTAGAGAAGATATTCCTAAGCAAAAGTGAAGGGAATGTTTCACAGTGACATCTAGAATATGAGGATTTTGGAAAGACAACAGGATGAGGATTATTTACATTTGAAACAGGGCAGAAAATCTCAGTTTTACCCTGAGTAGCCTAGACAAAGCAAGCTGACTCCTGACAGCTAGCACTTTTTTACTGTGATGGCATTTTGTTGCACTCAATGGGCTACTAGAAATGGACAGGTGACCAGAGACCAGAAAAGACCAGCAGACAAGAAAAGAAACTGTTCATGCATATGTGTGTGTCTAGGAATGTACACATGCAGACCAAATGGCATTACCTATCTCTGTTATAAGGAAGCAAAAAAGAAAGACCCCAGACTATTACAGAAAGTAAGAAGTGTAATGTCCCAGCACAGAAGCTGTACAACCAGAATATCCCCAGGAATAACTTGCACCCATTACCCTTTTTCTTTTCCATGTGACTCCTTGAAAATAAGTAATTCTTCATCTTCTTGGTACCCACTCTTCAAGGACTGAAAGATGGCAATGAGGTGTCTCCTGAGCCTTCTTTTCTTCAGGCTGAACAAACCCAATTCTCTCAGCCTTTCCTCATATGGCAGGCTTCCCAGTCCTTAGATCATCTTTGTAGTCTTTCTCTGGACCCTCTCCAGCCTGTCTGCATCTTTTTTGTGTAGTGGAGACCAGAAGTGAACACAGTCTTCCAAGTGTGGCCCAACAAGCTCTGAGTAGAGTGGGATGCTGACTTTTATTGAATTTGATGTGTTATTAATCAGAGAGTAGTTATTTTAATGAAAAAAAAAAAAAAAAAAAGTATCTGATTCTCTATGAACTTAGTCTGCTGAGATCCTGTACTCTGGAAAACACTTGAAAATAAATTTCAGAATATGTCTGTGTGGTCTGGACTCAGTAATACATTTACATAGATTTTTGGCTTGGTGTATGTAGAAAGAGACAACTGTCCACCACCAACTGACCACCAGAACCAGCTCTCCACTGTCAACTCTCTCCCCCACTAACCCTCTGCTAGATGTTTCTACAGCACCAACTCTCCAGCAGGACAACTGTATACAGATAGGCAGGTGGAACACAGTGCTGTGCCACTCCTTCCTCCCTGCCACCCAGCACCACACTGCTTCTCCCTACCTCTCAGCATTGCACCAGTCCGCCCCCCTGCATGGCACCCAGTCACCAGTCCTCACTGCACACAGTGAGCTCTGCAAAGCCTCTAAACATTGGCAGGAAGACCCGAGTGCCTGACAGTGAGCAATCTCTCATGGGATGTGGAGGGGGGGAACAACACAGAGCTCATTCCTATCTTGCCTGGCATACACATTACATTAGAGGGAGAAGGAGGATGCACACAGGGAGAGGGGTGAGCAGCAAAGGAGGCAGGGAGGGCAAGCCAGACATCTGAGCACTGCGTGGCAGGAGAGCCTGTCATTTTATCATACAGGTCCTGCAATTTTGAAATGTGAAAAAAAAAATTCTGGCAAGCACAAGCATGGTAAGCTAACATGCAGGCAGAATGTAAGGTGGATGGGGAGACATGCTCTCTGAAAGGTTTTGCTTAGGAAGCAAGGGAGCAGGCAACTGCCCCACTTCTAGGAGTCCTGTCAGTGCAGGGCTACATATCAGGTAGGAGCAGTATGGTGCTGGACAGTGAGTAGAAGCAGAGCAGTGCCTGATGTCAGGGAGGACTGGTGCAGCACAAGGCTTCATCTGCCAATCCACAGAGTTTGTCCTGGCAGAGAGTGAGTGATGTAGCAGTGTCCAGCAGAGTTGGCAGTGGAAAGCTGATAGCAGACAATTGTCTAGACCTATTCAGTTTCAGTACATTCAGTTCTTGATGTGAACAGTGGTTCCCTGATCAACATTCAAAATAAATGAAGATTATATGAAAAAATGAAAACATTTATGTGTTACTTTGACACATTCAACAAAACACTTCTGAGAACTAAAATTCAGGAGCTGTTACTATACTTTATTGTGACAGGGCTCATTACGAAGAACACTACTTCAAAGTGAGTCCTAAAGATTGTAGCATGACACATACCAACTGTTGGTTCTTTTTTGTCAGTTGTTTTTTCTGATATAATTACCCCAGAATGAACCTTATCTGTGAGACTGAATAGGTGGAATCTGTACCTGAATGGCAACTTTTCCTGAAGTTTCAAAGGAATGCAATGAACAGAACAAGCCTTACCATTTTTTTTTAACAATGTGGAATATACTAAAGTAAGAAAAAAGAAGAGTACCACATACAGACAAATATCTCCACACAGTGGCTATTTTCTTTTCCTCCATTTTCTTCTTTCTATTGTTGCTGCTGCTGAGAAATGATTAAATAAAATAGAAACCCAACAAAGTAAGAAATATCTAGCCTGAAGTACCTTCGTGGTACCTGAATCTCTCTCACTGGCCTGAGAGGTCCAGAAAAGGACAGAGAGGGTACCAATTACGACCACGGGTAAAACAGAAGCCACTAGGGGGAAAAAAATTCAGTTGAATTTATCACCAATCAAATAAGAGCAGGACAAAGAAAAACCAAAACCAGATCTTAAAAATGCTGCCCCCACCCCCTCATCTCTTCCTGGGCCCAAATTACTTCACTCCACATTGCTTCACTTGACTGTCTACAGAAAATGGTGTTTGCAGTCAGTTCATCACACATTGTCTCTGCCACTTCTTCCATCTCAGGGGGAGGACTCCTCACACTCTTTCCCTGCCCCAACATAGAGTCTCTCCCATGGGGGAGAGTCCTTCATTAATCCCTGAGATGTGAGTCCCTCCCATGAGGTACAGTCCTTCAGGAGCAGACTGCTGCAGTGTGGGCCCCCACAGAGCCATGGTCCCTTCAGGCCATGGCCCCTTCAGGCTCAGCCACTTCCCCCTGTGTCCTCCAGGGCTGCATGTACACATTTGCTCCACCATGGTCCTTCATGGACTGCAGGTCCACATCTGCTCCACCATGCCTCATGGGCTGAAGGGAAAAGCTGCCATCTCACCATGGGCTGCAGGGGAATCTGCTCCAGTACCTCATTCACCTCCTTCCTCACTGACCTTGGTGTCCTCATAGGTATTCCTCTCCTCTCCTCTCCTCTCCTCTCCTCTCCTCTCCTCTCCTCTCCTCTCCTCTCCTCTCCTCTCCTCTCCTCTCCTCTCCTCTCCTCTCCTCTCCTCTCCTCTCCTTTCAGCATTTTACTTTTCTTCTTCTTAAATATGCTAATCATATAGGAGCTACCATCTCCACTGATGGTCTCAGCCTTGGCCAAAGGCAGGTCCAGCTTTGGATTCAAGGGAGCTTCTAGCAGCTTCTCACAGGTGCCATCCCTATGGCCCCTCCCCATCCATGAAAGCCCCCCCACTCAGACCCAATACAAAGCTAGAGTAAAAATAGTATGTAGCACTTTGTACAGAGGAGCATTATAATCTCAGTTGCAAGTTGTAAGCAAACAGTAAATTGTAAACCTCTCCAACCTCATACCTCTTACAAGAAAATATAGCAGAGCATCAGTTTTTTTTTTTTTTTACAGCAGAGGAAAAAACTGTCTGACTTACTTGCAGAAATAAAAGTAAGCTCTGTGCCAGCTGGTTGATTTATACAAGTTTCCTATGCTATTTATTAGTGCACTGTTGTGCCAATATTGGCAGGTTTGACACTGACTTCAAGCTTGCAGAAAACCTTGCCAACAGAACCTAGCATTTTTTTTCAAGTAATATATGAGCTCATTATTCCAAACTGCAATGATGTCTTCAAAGTAATGAAATTATTTTTGAACAAGTCTAATAATAAATATGTATGTATTGATAGATTCACTGTAAAGCTATCAAGCTTAAAAGTTATCAAGCATCAAGACTATAAAACATATATTTCTTTGTTATCTTCTTAATTGCCATAGAAGGAAATCCAGAGGTCAGGAATTCAATTCCTATTAATTTCCCTTATGTATATATTTTATTTTTTTTTCTGCACCTACATTAAAATTTGTTACAAGAATGTGTAACAACACTGCCTTTGTTACTCAACACCCAGCTTAAATATTTTCTAGGGTTACTAGGCTGTTGTAGAATGCTTACAAGGAAAAGCAGTTTAGAGGTTATACTTTATTTACCTCACTTTTTGTGTTGTATCAACCATTTCTGCATGACTTAACTTTTGAAAAAAATAATGTAAAAAACTTGTTGCTGTTAAAATAGTTCACACTAGGACATTCAACATAATGACCACTATTTTCTTCCCTGGTCTTCTAAATGGTTTTCTTTCCCTGTCTTCTCCATTAGAGAATTTCTGTTAGTAATCAAGAGGAATTTTCAACTTGAATGATCTCACCAGGAACACATTTTACATGTCTCAGAAACCATGAAGTATTTCTTTCTGTGATAGTGAGGAAAAGCATCTGGCTTTCAGTGTAAAAGTTTATAAAGTATATTTTACAGGAATCTGTTAGACTTTATTCCATGTTTTTTTCAAGCTCTATCCTCAGAAAAGTTGTAATGTTTGTTTAAGTAAAATTCTTTTCAAGAAAGAAAGATTTTCCATGTCAGAATGCTGTTGCAAGACTGGTGAGAGCTGGATAGTAAGTGAAAAGACCTCAGTGGCTGAAACAATAGCTCAATACCAAAATTCAAACAGGTAGAAAAATACGATAACAATTACTATTCTACCATTCAGTTAATGCTTATGTGGCAAGCCCTCTTAAATAGATTAAAAAAGGAGGAAATAAATGGAAACTCCCAGGTTATCAAACATTTGTGTGTGAACATTTATAAAAAATTTAAAGGCTTGTGGCCAATTTTCATGTCAATTCCACTTTGGTAAATGGCTCTGTGTATTTGCAAAACTAGAGTTTTATCCATTATATCTGATCAAGATTTAGCTGGTAATAATGCAAAAAAATTAATTATTGCATATGCCCACTTGCAAAATTGCTTGTGTCTTGAGAGGAACATGGTACAAAATCACGACACAGGAAACAAAATTTGACAGAGGAAGACCTTTTGCAATCAAAGGATCTATGTAGGAAGCAAAACTTGCTGAAGCCACAATTTGATCAAAGGGTTTATAATATGCCTCTTCATAGTTGGAAGACAAATGCACATTTGAAATATGATGAATTTCAGTACAATGCAAGCCATTTTTTAACCACTGATCTGGCAAAATAGTATGTGCATAGACAATGTATATTACACATCTGATGCAGCTGACAGAAACACAGAAAGATAGTTCATGAATATGTACTACTGGGAAATTTGATTTTTTTATTCTATTTTGAAATCATAGGCTTGCTGTTTCCTTGCCTTTGAAAGGTTATTTTCGTGATATGAATTTCCAGTAGTTTCTTAAAACTAGCTTTACTTTAATATTCTTAATAAGCTTAGCAGAACTACACTGCATTAAAAAAAACCTATCTCAAGTTATCTCATAATGAAATGACAAGTCATCTTAAAGTAATGCATTTATATGCCTAACCTGAACCAATAGTTCCTTGTGCCTAACCTGAACTATAGTTCCCTACAATTTTGTGTGATATCAGAGACAGAGGCCTGCTTTACACCTAGTTTTTAAGAGAATCATACTAACCAGTTACAAAGTTCTTGTTTCCTTTAACTATGAAGGAGCCCTGAAGTTACAAACTGAAAATATACAAAGAGAAAGACTTATAACTCAGAAGGCAGATTTTAGTTTAAGCTCACAAAAGGGCAAGTCTGTCTTTTTTTAGCTTGCTTGTATTGGTAAGATATCTGAAGTATTGTGATATCTGGAACACAGGGGTATAGACTGTGCAACATAAAGTGGCCATCAGATCATCCACAGAAAATAAAAACTGTCTTTTCTCATGCACTCTCCATTCAGTTAGGGCATGCCTAAGGCAAGATGACACAAAGACAAAATAAGCCTCCCAAAAACCCTTGTGTTTCACTAGGTTCAGGAATTTTCCAATTATTTTAGTAGGTTCATGTTAGTAAGCACAACTAGCCAATATTTTTCTGATAAAATATTATTCCTCTTTAATAATGTCAATTTAGTGGAATCAAAATACATTATAACATCTTAAAATATATATATTTATGGGACCAGATTTTTTCATTTTGCCTTTATTGTGCTTGTAACACTAACAGTAGCATTACAGCCAGGGTATTGTAACAATGAAATGAAGTAAAAAAACAGAATATTAGGACCTTACAAAAAGTTTAAAATTGCACAGTTTCAAAATATTTCATTTAATGAGAGAACTGTTGGTCTTAAGGATTAATTTACATTTGGGGGAAAAATGTAAATGTAAATTTTGACTGTCTCCTTTAACATGGATTCCTGTGTCTGGGTACTGACATAAAAGCACACATACATGTGTGTGTAGATAGATAGATAGATAGATAGATAGATAGATAGATAGATAGATAGATAGATAGATAGATAGATAGATATATGTGCATATAGTTTATTTTCAAGATGCTATGTGTAGTTTATTTTGAGAAAGATTGAGTGTATAGAACTGGAAAAAAAGATGATGCCTGTATGCTGTTACTAACATTTCATCAGCCATCTAACATTCAGATCCAAACATAACCTTGTTCTTTCACTACAGAAAAAATGCTATACCTTCTGGAACTGTTCAGTTTGGAGAAGAAGAGGCTGAGGGGAGACCTTATTGCTGGCTACAACTACCTGAAAGGCAGTTATACTGAGGTGGGTATTGCCCTCTTCTCCCAAGTAAATAACGATAAGACATTTCCTCAGTGGCTGGAAGTTGTACCAGGGGAGGTTTAGACTAGATATTAGGAAGTATTTCTTCACTGGAAGAATATTCAGGCACTGTAACAGGCTGCCCAGAGAGGTGGTTAAGTCACCATCACTGGAGGAATTAAAAAAAAAAACAAAACTGTAGACGTGGCACTTCAGGACATACTCTAGTGGTCATGCTGGTTTTCTCTGGGTTGA
This sequence comes from Apus apus, assembly GCF_020740795.1. NCBI lineage: Eukaryota > Metazoa > Chordata > Aves > Apodiformes > Apodidae > Apus > Apus apus. The sequence continues at coordinate 89,768,230 of NC_067282.1, read as the reverse complement.
TGGTTGGACTCTGCAATCTTAGAGTTATTTTCCAGATGTCACGATTTTATGATTCTGTAGTCTGATTTAGGAAGAAAAGAGAGGAGCCCTTTAAAATATAGGTGTGCACATAGTATATTTGCTCACACTATTACATTACCTATTGCAAATCATGACTTCAAAAGCACAGTCTTCTTCCTGGAAAAGTGAGTTTTCAGCAAGAGGAATCCCCATGAGCAGAACTTGATAAGTTTAGGAAATATTTTCTGAAGATCACAAGGCTTTCATCAGTTATCCTTGTAGATAATAAGATTATTATTGTCTCCAGTTCTTTAGCAAAGAGAAGTTGGTATTGAAAGAAAGCCCTTTACAGGAAATGTAAAAATATAAAAATGTATGTGGCCTCACCTTCCAACACATCTTCCAGTTGTTATAATTTTCCATGTCTGTTGCCTAGTTCTCTGTTTTCTTTTAAAAGTCGATAGTTCATTTTTCTCCTCTCCTGGTTCTGAAAGTGATTTAGCTGCAATTAGAAGCAGAAAAAAATAGTTTCCTAGAAATGTGATGAAATAGAAATTTTTATCTTATATTTGTGCCAGGAACACATTACTTCCAATGCTTGAACTCCAGCTCCCATTCATCACCTCTTAAGCGCATGTTAATAACAAAATATAAAGTTTCAGAGATACTGTTATTCATAGAGTCATTGAATGTTTTGGGTTGGAAGGGACCTTTAGAATTCACATAGCCCAACCTCTCTGCATGAGCAGGGACATCCTTCACTGCAACAAGTTTACTCAGAGCCCCATTCAATCTGACCTTGAGTATTTCCAATGATGGGGCACCCAAAACATCTCTATGTAACCTGCTTCAGTGTCTCAGCCACTCTCATCACTTCTTCCTTATGTCCAGTATAAATCTACTCTCTTTCAATTTAAAACCATAGCCTCTTGTCCTATCACTACATGCCTTGGTAAAAAGTTGTCTCCATTTTCCTTATGTGTCTCTTTTATGTACTGAAAGGCCACAGTAAAGTGTTCCTGGAACCTTCGCTTCCCCAGCAATCTCAATTCTCTCAGGAGAGGTGTTCCATCCCTCTGATCATTTTTTGTGTCCCTTTTCTGGACTAACTACAACAATGCTATATCTTTCTGGAGACACAAAGCAACACAGAACTCAAGATGAAGTTTCAGAAGTAAAGAATAGAGGGGGAGAAGCACCTCTTTTGACCTGCTGGCCAAACTTTTTCTATTGCAGCCAAGGAGAAGGTTGGCCTTCTGGGCTGCAAGGACACAATGTTGGCTCATGTAAAATTTTTCATCCACCAGTATCTCTAAGTCCTTCCCAAAAGGACTGCTCAAAATTCTTTCAACCTCCAGTCTGTACTGATATTGAGAGTTGTCCTCACCCAGGTGCAGGACCTTATACCTGGCTTTGTTGAACTTCATTAGGTTCTCTTGGGCTCATGCCTCAACCCCTCAATGTCCCTCTGGGTGACATTCCTTCCCTCAGTGAATCAACTGCATCACTCTACTTGATCTCATTGGCAAACTTGCTGAGGGTTCACTCAATCCCACTATGTTATTGATGATGCTATATAATAGTATTGGTCCCAGTACAGACCCTTGAGGGACACCACTTGTTACTGGTTTCCATTTGGACATTGAGCCATTGACTGTAACTCTTTACACTCATTCTTTATACACCTAAGAGCCCACCCAGAAGACAAAGCGTAATAGTTTTAAAATAAAAGTGGGTAGATTGGACTAGATATTAGCATGAAATACTTTATGATGAGGGTGATGAAACACTGGAACAGGTTGCCCTGAGAGGTGGCAGATGCCCCATCCATGGAAACAGTCAAGTTCAGGTTAAACAGGACTCTGGGTAACCTGATCTATTTGAAGATGTTCCTGCTCACTGTAATGGGAATTGGACTAGATGACCTTTAAAGGTCCCTGCCAACTAGTACCATCTTATGATTCTATGATTGTCCAGTTAAGAGGTAAGAATGTTGTGGTGGACTGTTATCAAAGTCTAGGCAGATTAAATCTGTAGCTTTTCCCTTCTTTATTGATGCAGTGACTCCATTGTAGATGATCACTAGATTAGTAAGTCACAATTTACCCTATTATGCCTTGTTGGGTGTATCTAATCACCTCCATGTCTTCAATAGTCTCAACATACCTTCTAGGATTATCTGCCCCATGACTTTGCCAAGAACAGAGATGAGGCTAATTGGTAAGTGGTTCTAAGGATGGCTGTGATGTTTCCCTTTTACCATTCACAGAATTTCCACTGACTGCCCTAACTTTTAGAATATGATAGAGAGTGGCAGCTTTACAACTACATCAACCAATTTCTTCAGCATCCTGACATACAACTTTTTGTGTCCCATCAACTTATGTATGTTCAGGTTCCTCAGGTGGCCTTGACACTTATCTTTTACGATGGGATGAACTTTTTCTGCAGTGCTTGTCTTGAGGTTTCAGGGGCTTGAGAGATATGGGAAGAGAGATTACCATTTAAAAATGTGACCAAATATTGTTGACTACCTCAGTCTTATTCATGTTCATTGTCACTAGTTCTCCTGTCGGGCTAGAGAAATTTTTTTTAATCTTCCTTTTCTGGCCAGTGTACTTGTAAAAGTCTTTCTTATTCTTTGACAAATTCAGCTCCAGCTGGGCCTTACCTTTCTTAATTCCATCCGTACACCTAGGCAGCATCCCTACATTATTCCTGGGGAGACAGGTTCCTGGTTCTACTGCATGTGCATTTCCTTCTTACATTTTAGTTTGTTCAGAAGGTCCTTTCTGAGCCATGCTGGTGTACTGCTGTGCTTGTCTAATCTCTTACATGTAAGAATTAAGAACTCTTGCACTTTAAGAAAAATGCCCTTAAAGAACTGTCAGCTCTGTTTAGCTTCTTTGTTTCTGAGAGCTGTTCTCCAGGGGGCCTCATCCACTAATTCCATAAATAACTGAAAGTTTGTCCTCCTAAAATTCGGTGTTCTGACTCCACTCCTCAGCTGGCCCATCCTTCAAGATTGCCTATTCCATCAAGACATGATGACTGCAGCCTAAGCTGCCACCAATCCTTACACCTCTAATTAGTTCATCCATGTTCGTAAGCAGTAGGTATAGTAATACTTCTCTAGTTGGACTGTCTGGATTAAAAAATTATCATGGACTGCTTACAGCTTTCTGTGCTGCTTTTCCAGCAGATGTTAGGGCAATTGAAGTCCCCCAGCACGATCAGAACCTGTTAGCATGTTGTTTCCTGCAGTTGAAGAACATTTCATTAACAGGCTCCTCTTGGTAGGGCTGCCTGCCATGAGGTTTTTTTCATTGGCTTGACCCTTATTTTTACCCATAAACTCTCAATCTGTTAATCACTCTTTTTCAAAGACAGCTCTGTGCAGTTAATCCATTTTTTTTAATAAAGGGCAAATGCCACCCTCTATCCCTCCTTCCTGCCCATCCCTCTGAACAGTTTATTGATATCAATTACAACATTCCAGTCAAGTGATTCATTCCAACATGTTGCAGCAATAGTTATTAGATCATAGATTTCTAGCTTGCTCGTTAGCTATGCTGTGTCTATTGGTATAAAGGCACTTCAGCTGAGCTATTGGTCATGTTATTAAACACATAAAAATAACAATTGGTCATTAAAAAGATAGTATGACCAAGATGGGGGTGGAAGAAATGTTTTAGAACAAAGAACTGGCCCTGTAAAGGATAGTAACTATTAATAATTTAACATAGTGGTTTGACTATATTGTATTCTTGAACATCTTCACCAGAGCAATATTAGATTTGATTAACAAGCTGTGAGATCTTGGCAATTCTCTTAACATTTTTATTCTTTATTCTAATTTTATGGAAGGAGAAAATGAAAAAGGCAAAACTAACCAACATGTTTCAGAATAATGTTTGGATACTCTTCAGCAGGCATTCTTTTAGTGCCCTCTTGTGATAACTGAGCTGTGGGTGCCTGAAAACTTTGACAGTAATACAAAGTAATAGAAATCGCCAGACTTGATCAGAGGTGCTAAAAATCGTCAAGTTTTCAGACTCCCATAATGATAAGTACCAGCTGCTTCAGAAGACAAGAAAAAAACCTCAAATGTCTTCAGTATCAGAAGTTTCCTCTTAAATTTTGTCAAGGATTAATTCCTGTTAATAAAATGTACAAAAGTTTTCCTCAAGTTAAGTCATCATTATATTTAGCTGTGAAGTTTGTTACTGGCCACAAATATTTTGAATTCTTTTCTAAAAGCTACTGTTCTTTAGCCTCAAGAATATATTCTGTCCCTTAATATACCTGTTCATTTCTAAATTTTTCATTTTTTTCACTTATGTCTCCATTGCTTTCTTTGTAATAGAAGAAATAAGGTATGTATACAGAAGAAAGAAGATAACCACTGTTTTTTTGGTCATTAATAATTTTAATAAATTGATTTATAACCCTTCTTTTTATCCATATTAGTTTCTATCCTCATACTGTGTGTGTTGACTTTTCAGAAATAAGGAGATGGGAAGATCTGACAGTATTCCATAAGAAGACACTAATAGGTAATGTCTTCACTACTCAGCACTACAAGATATTTTAAATTTCTTTTTTTTTAAATACTTTATAGTACTGTCAACATTTCTTTCTGATTACAGGTGACCCAGATATTTCTATCAAGATAAAACAGGCTTGACACCATAGTGTGAATTTGAATTTAGAACTTCATAAATTTAGTTCAGACTCATTTAAAAACATTTGCTGGGTCCAGTTGAAGTTCTGAACATAAAGCACATTGTCTGTCTTATAAATCTTGGTGGATCTCTGTAGAAAAAAAGATTAACATTTTCAGTAAAAAAAAAATATTAAAAATTTACTAATTTTTAGTACATAACCATGCTTATATCTGTTTGGTTAAAATATCTTCCATCAACCTCAGTATTCAAATAAGCAGATCAAGTTAATTGCATTTCTTTTATTCTTTAACTTATACTGTTTATTGATGTAAGACATGCAACTTTTATAGAGGTTCTTCATGAAATTCAAGAAAAATTTTCTTCTCAATGTCTACTACTCCCTTCCACTTCCCAACCATATGCTCCTCCATTCCTTTATTCCACCCTGTATTAAGTAAGCATGTTTAGATTGGAAGAGGTTATTTTGGTTTATGGTTCTGAGCTAGAAAACCATAATTAACATTCCATTGTAGCTGTCATCTGAAGCATCTGAGAGTGCAGTAGTCATCTGAACTGTGTTTGTGTTTCTCTGGTGAGCTGATTAATGTGGCTCTATTGCAAATAGAGTTCTAAATAGTTCTAAAACTGTACAATAGAACTAATATCTTTCAAATTATTATTTGATCTAGATACTTTTTCACTTAGAATTACACAATCTACTAATTTTTCCTCTTGTTCTCCTATTTAGTTTCAGATCTTAATGCAAAACAATCCTGGTCTTAGTACAATATTTGAAAAGAAAAGAAAAAAAAATCTGTATTTTTCAGTAATTTGGCTTACGTATTTTTCAAGCTTTTCAATGAATATGTCATATATGGTTTTCTTCTCAGCTGCTACATATTATAATCATTCTGATACATTATTTCATTTTTGTTAATTAATTTAAAACAAACAATATTCACTGTCTTGATAGATGTTTTTAATATTTTTTTTTCTTCTACACATAAGTTTCTCCATAACTGAAAAACATATGCCATTCTTGTTAAATTATGATACTGATGTGTATCCTGGGTCTTAACATTACACAGAGATTTATCAAATACCTTTCAGCAAAACTACATTACTTACTCCACTTTTTTCAATAGATAATACAGTATAAGATCATATAGGAGTTAATTATGCATCTGTTAGTTGACTCTATATGTCTGTAAACAGTCGAGTAGTATACAGACTGTTGCAATAACCAGAGGAATTCTGGGATGCAAATATTAGCTTCTGTGTTTTGTCTTAATCCCCTTGAAAATATTATGCATATTATATTTCTTATATTTATTTTAGTTTAGCTGTTTTTTCTGATTGTTTTTATGTTTTTTTCCACATATTTAAAGAGGCCAATCAAGTCTTTTTAGAAAACAGTTTTTCTTTTTATTTTCTCCTTTTCTTTTTTAAGCTAACTTTATCAATGTATAACAAAAGCCACACAAACATTTTTGGTATAGGTTACTTGTGCTCAACTTATACTCCTCAACTTTGGTTCTAAGAAGGAAAAAATGTAACAATTGATAGTTACTGTACTATTTATTATTAAAAACAAACAGAAATATGAAAGCTGACAGATTTCTTCAAAATTCACATAATAATTTTTACAATATCCATACCAAAAATAAGCATGCTTGTCTTAAAATATTTTATTTAGTCACTATTTTTTTGATATTTTCTAAACAACAGGTGGTTTAAATTTCAGTCAGCCATCCTGATGATAATGGAGTTAAAAAATGAGCTTTTAGGTTAAATGCCTTTTCCTATTGAAAGAGAAATTGGAAGAAATGTCATAACAACATGACAAACTCATTCAACTAAGTCTAATAAATGACCATTGAAATGTTAATGAAAAAGTTTAATACTATGAGCTTCACTACCATCAGGCCGTTAACTATTTTTCTGCAACTTATAATAACTCCTTACTCATACATACACTTACTTGCTTGCCATATAAAGTTGCTTGTTCATTTTGCATATTAGCAATGAAGTACGAAAATATGAGCTATTATTGAGCTAAATATATTATGCAAAGCTTTAGTGTATTAATATGCATAAAACTAATTAAATAAAATAAAAAATATACTTTTAATAATACTCATTACATATCTTCATTTTATCTATATTGTTAGTGAAACTGTACTGAGGAAAACAGACCTGAAGCCTTGGCCCGGCCATTATGACTTTCTCTGCAGTGACCTTCATACACTAAGGAAGAAGTGAGATAGCATTTGTCATTTGCTGCCATAAGCAACCTTTCAATCAGGATGCACAGGATCATGTTGAAACCTAATGAGAGCCAGATGAGGTAATAGAAACCATGAACTAAGTATCCTCGAGCTCATTTGTTGTTTATGTCTCCTTTAAATCTCAGATGCAAACATGTATTGCCTATGCCATAATTGCTGGTGTGAAATGTTTATGCACGACACAATCTAATTTATCTGAAAAAAGGAAACTTAGCTCTGACTGTAGGTGTAACTACAAGCAGCACAAATTCCTCATCAATATTATTGTGTCCAGATTTTCTTTTATTAATTTATTTGTGGTTCTATTTTATTACTTCTACTCATTATTTCTTGTGTTTCTTCATTTGATTCTACTTTGTGTGACTAGTAGACTAGTTTTGACATAATAGCAAAAATGCCTCCAATATTCTTCACAGTAAGACAACTTCTTCTTTGCAGCTGAACATAAAATTACCAATGCGGATTCAGAAGTGTATTTCCTAAAATCCCAGAAATACAAAATAATGCCTTTTCTTATTCTTCTGATCAGACATGTAGTACATGTCAAAACCTGCCTCTTACTGTGCCAATTAATGTGTCTGACAATGAAAGTGACCTGCACATTACATTAATACTGGTTGATAAAAAATATCTGATGCTTTTAAATATTTTGTTTTCCCTTCTCTTTACTGTTCTGTATTTGATTTCCTCCCAAAAAGGAAATAATAGGGAATTTTCCATTCCATTTTTCCCCTTCAGTTCTCAGACTGAAAACTTTCCGTTGTCACTTAGCTACAGTTAGAAAGCTGAGGCTGAATGCCTCAGGGGCTCTTCTCTGCAAGGAAAGAATTTGGAGAGGAAAAGCACCTTAACACTGAAATGAAAAAAAGTGTGAGCAAGAATACAGTTTGTGTTGCTGCAATAAGCTATTAAACAGGCAGGACATCTTTGCAGCATGTCATTGTAATATGGTCTTAATAGGGAAAGGCTTTAGTGCTTGGCTAGATGCAGAAATTTGTGGGAGATGAAGAAATAGGACCTAAATCAGCTATATTACAACTTTCTGCATGATGTCACAAGTGAGTAAAGTATCTTTGCATGTAAGTGTTTTGAAGGTTATTTGTTCTGTTTGAAAATCTGACCACCTATACGGCAATATACCCACAGCAGAGAAATAAAAATAACTGGATTAGTTTATCATGTTTTTAATTTCAAAGTACTAATGCAGTGCACATAAAGAAAGCCACAAAGTTGTACGTGGTACTGTGATTATGAATGTAGATTATTCTCATACATGAAATAGAGTCTCTGGAGACATAACAAGAAATTAAGTACTATTATATGCATTAGGCACATGAAACCAAAGTGGCTATAAGAAAATTATCTTAATAACTTATTCCAGTAATTAGCACACTTTAGTTTGACACAGTTCTTGGACACTTTATCATAATAATGGGTGTAAAATAAAAAGCTCCCAGACAATCACTGTTGTGACTGTTGATCTAAAGTATTTCTATAAGAGTTCTGCTGTTTCATTTGTCTTCACTAGCTCTTTAATATCTGTGAAGAGTAATTTATTTAAGACACACTGAGGAGAGAAGTGGTATCCTAAATCAGAAAACAAGATATATGCAGAGAACGAAGGTGTTGCCTTGTTTGTATGTTGATGTTTTATCATTGTACAGGACTTCCTGATGCTTTCTGTGTGAAAAATGTTCCCTGAAGTATCATATTTGATAGAGTAACTTCCACAGCTTATCAAGGCAGAGATCATTCAAAGGACATGCTAATAAGCATGAAGTGCAGCCATGTCATAATTTTCCTGTTCTTTCTTGCCCTCTTCTCCCTATTTACAAAGTCAACTAGCATGCATATCCTCTATTTATTAAGCCTTTAAGTTATCTGCTGTTTAGTTCTATGACAGGGCATAAATGCCACTGAGTAAAAAGATGCATCCTCTTCTCAGATCCTTACTACAATCACTCTTGATGTAAGCCTCAAGGTGGGCAAAATTCTGTTATTCATCTATCATAGCTTTTTTATAAAACTAATGACTTTGAATTCCTGTCTCTCATCTCATTAGAAAAGAAACACCAGCAACCTGTAGAAATTTCTGGTAAAACACTTCTTTGACATTAATTAGTTAATTTATATTACTGCCATAACCTCACTTCGTATCAACTGCCTTCTATTCCTAGAACATTCTCTGATCATAATGGACAAAATTTTCTCACTGTGGTCAGAGAAGATGGAAAAAGGTTATCAAACATTTCACTTGGCAGTATTTAACAAAACTGATTTTCTTGTCACAATGACTATTTGTAAGAAAAGAAAGTCACACAGTCAGCCTGATACCTAAGTGGCAAGTAAGAACTATGAAAATTAAGGTATTCCTAGGCCTAAATCATTGGATTGAAGGCCACTCTATAGATAGCTATAAAAAGTATGAAAGAGAGCAAAACAGAAAACCAGAACATGAAGCAGCCAGCTAACTCATACATTGTTCACAGTCTTCCACACAGCAATGAAGGAGAGGCTTTATTTAAAAAATAAATTAAAAATTCCACAAATGCAAAACATAACTTAAATCAGATTCCTGAATATTTCCAATTTCTTATACGGCCAGCAACAAAGTACTGATAAATGCCTCAGAATAAGTACTCTGTTCTGGTCTACTTCAAAATTTTATATTGAGCGAACAGTAAGTCATCCTAAAGCATATCACACGTCTAAAATCAGATCTTTAGGATTCATAAACCGGATGTATTTTCAGTGAAGATTAGCAATTTCCAGTCATTATTATTACAGTAATACACCTAGAAAGAAAAAAAAAAATTACATGAAGAGCTCTCTGAGATTCAGTGAAAGAAAGCATTATATTCAATATGAGAAAAAGATGGAATGGGAATAAAAGTATGCGACAAATTAGAAGAGATTAACAACAAAGATATTTGGCTTTACATTTTCCAACTAAGATGCAAAAAAAGTGGCTATAACAAACCTTTCATTAGCCTCTATTTGAATGCCCTACAAAGTAAATGGTGACATATAAAGTCAACCATAATTGAACATCTGCATGTTTACAGTTTTCTTCCTATGAAAGATTATTTTCATGACTCACCATTGCTCATTTAAATTGTATCTCTACATCTTAATTAGTAGCAATTTTTAAGTTTTAAATGATTTGCATAAATATGTGGGGAAGGGTCATTCACACAATGTATATAAGTAGCTGAAGTATGTTAACTTAAAAGTAAGTGTTATTCATACAGGGGTTTTGTTTTTCTATGTGAGTGTGAACAACATTAAACCTTTTGAAAAGAGGTCAATACTGCATTTATAGAAAAGCTTCCTTAATGTTTTTAATTGCAGTCAATAGACAAATTCTGAGTAGTTACACACTTGGTTCTATGAAAGATATCTTAATTAACTTTTGAGAATCTTTTTAGTGATGAAATATTTTACTCCTGAAATTTCTTTAACTGTAGAGCTAAAATAAAATTATTTTTTTCAGGAAAGGAAAAGCCTAAATATACATGTAATTGTATTTAATTCCTACAAGGTAAGAATGGTGAAATTCCAGATTTGCCTAGCATTCTACTTTAAGAATATTTGATAATCTATTCCCAGTGAGACTTGATTGTTCATCTTGTTGCCTTAAATCCTGTAGTTATTAGTTGTCAAGATGTAACCAAATAAATATTAAATAACATCTCTAAAAGTATGGAAAACTGCCTGATATTCTGTTAAGCTTAGTTCTACAAAGTATTGAGAAACTGGAAGAAAAACAAAATTTCACTTTTGATTTAGAATAGGCTTCAAAATTTTTTTGGGAAAACTAGATAGAAAAGTATTTTCATACTTTCAGTTCATCTACAGTCTATCTTTCCCCTCTTCTTTACTCACAAATTTGAAATAAATATATTGTAGTAAACTCTGGAAGTATCAATGGTTAGCAGTGAAAATTAAGAATCAAACACTGAATATTAAGTATAATTTTCCAAATACCTTAATAACTTAATTTCTTCTTTTGTATTCACAGCATTCTGATAAACATATATATTTATTATTTTTTTTTTGCCTCGAATATCAGGTTTACCACTTGAAATTTTCCATTAAAAATTATGGAATTTTATTAAAAATAAAGTTTCTAACAAAGAGATTTTAAACCTCAAGCACTACAAATAAAGTAGGATGGAGAGGTGACAATATGTGATGCAAAGAGAAAAGGGAAAGAGAAACTTAACACTGTCAACACCAAAAAATAATTAAAAAAATCTTAAGATCAACCAAATAACTGATGAGATTTCATCTTGTAAACAGGCCTTGACAAACTTTGGCTTTTCTTTTTCTGTTTATTGCTATTTTTGCTTTTCAAGTTATACAACTATTTAAGAACCTATAAAGCCCTTTTTTCCTAGGTCAAATGTTTATTCTCAGGATTATTCTCAATAAACTTTGAGAAATTTTAAGTGATGGGTATGATATAAGTACAATATAAGTATATATACCTCTTACAAAGGAGAACAGGAAACAACAGTCAGGGAGGCAACTGGTTTCACAGCCCTCACCAGGAAAATCTATGAAGGAAGTAATCAGTCATATTAACATTTGGGAGATAACAAGAAGTACTGTCATGAAAAAAATGTGTTAAAACAGCCATGATTTTCTTCCACAGTCAAATAACAACTTTGTGGATACAAGATTAGTCATAGATATAACCTGTCTTACCTTTGGCATACTTTATATAGTGCCTTGGATTACATTCCCATAAGCAGTAAGAGAAATACACTCAAGATTACCCCTCTGGTAGGTAGCAAAAAACTTAATGACAGAACTTGTAACCAGAAAACATCTACCAGTGAATGACTAGCAAAACATACTGAGTGGGGTTTCACAAGGATTTATCCTGAATATAGTGCTTTATAGTGTTTTTCTTAGTAATCTGGATAATAGAAAATATACTATTATGGAAAATGAGTGTTTGATTTTGATCAACAGAAAATAGGAATATGAGAATATCTTGGAGAATAGGACTGAAATGGAAATTTACTTTTATAAACTGGAAAAAAAATAGGCCAGAAATAGTGTGGAATTCTACTAGGACATAGCAGTAATCAGCTTCTTAAATTCCTTCAGAAAATTTTCCAGACTTCTTGGAAATGAAAACAGTGCCATAGCATTAGGTGAACACAGTCCCATCAATGAGCGAGTGATGGAATATGACATGGAAGGAACATAGTGAGGTTCTGTTCTGTTTGGCACAAAGGTAATCTGAACAACAATCAATTTTGGCAGTAGTCAAAGTCTACAGAACACCTAGAGTTGTCTGAGGTCCATAGAAAAGAAGACATGAGCTAAAGGTTAAAAATTTTGAAGAAAGAGGAAAACCAGAATGGAGTGGAGAAGACAACTTGGGAGATTTGGGGGTTACACCAGTGTAACTGTATTAAGAACAGGCTAAACGAATCTCTGAAAGACAGGATATATACTGAATTTATGCTTCTTTGTCGCAAGGTAGTACATTAGATTAGCACATTTTCTTTTTTTACTGCTGTTTCTATGTGATTATATGTCATGCTGATCTTGAAGAGTCTGGCTTATTTCCCAAAAGACAAAAACAACAGATGAAAAATACATCAGGCTATGATAAACCCTAGTGTGTTTTGCATAAAGGCATATTGATTTTTCCACAATATTTTCATGGAAGCAGGTGAACTCTGGAATGCATAAACTTTGTGCATTCTTCTGGATGGACTCACTGTGAATCCAAAACTTCAACCATTGATAGAAAAGCTGATTAAAAATAATAAAATAAATATTTTATACAAACAGGAATACAGAATTCAAACTCAAGGAAAGATAACATTTTTTTTTTCTTAAAAAAAAAAAAAATCACCCTAAAAAGTTATTAATTTATTGCACTACAGATAAATGGAATGCAACTAACGTAGCAATGCTGAATATGGAACTGTTCTCTATTTCCTGAGGGGGGAAAGAAAAACACACAAAAACACAGTAGCAATAAAAGAGACAATCCTTAAAAATTAAACTGAACTAAACAAAAAATGTAGCCTTCCCCTCTTAGTTAAATAACAGTTAAACAAAAAGTCACTGAGGATTACTCTTTCTCAATTCTTAGAAATGATGAAAAAGATAACTACAAGAATATTAATCCTAGAAATTGTAGCCCTTTGTCTTGAATGCTAGAAAATGTATTTATCATTCTCATCTCTAAAATATATTGTGGAACTGAAAAAGTACAAAGAAAAGCATGAAAAATTATTAAAATTCTTACTGTCATACATTAAAAAGACCAATACTTACCAGTTTAAAACCCAGGAAGCTAAAAGATTCTGTGGCATAAATTCAGTTGCATAAAAATGTTAATAGAAAATATTTTTAATTTTTTAAATTAAAATAGAAAAACTAGAAGATATTACATATAATTAAGAAAAAGTTAAGGGGATTTTTTTGTTTTGCCACATGATATATGATAAATTTGAACTTTTTCTAACTGTGTAGTTTGGATAAGGAACCTACACATTAATTAAAAAATAATAGAAATTCACAGAAGACACATAGAAATTCTATCTCAAGTAACTATATGCTGAAAATTATCAGAACTAGAAGACTACAATGGATGGATCAAGCTTTAATTATGTTATTATTTTCTTCATTACCTAAGTATCTATTATAGGCCACCATCAGGAAAAACAAAACAAAACAAAACAAAACAACCTATACAAAACTTCATGTCTGAGCTTTTCTTAATTTTGTAATGATGAGGACAACTGTCTTGATCTGCATATATGCATCCTTTTCTTGATTATTTTTCTTATCCTGCTTCTACATATAGCTGTATATATTCCTGACTGGGTTTTGGAATTTTTGACACAGATAAATAAATGAAATCTGCTTCACCAATTTTATTATTACAACTGTGTTTTTATGGGTTTTGGCAAAATCCAGCTTTACCCACTTAGGGCTATGTGCAATGCATGTTAACCTAGAAGAGCAGATAGCTACCTTCGAAATCATACAGTATTAAGTGTTCGTGACTGATGAAAATGTCTGCCCTGACATGGATGTAATAGCTGCAATACATTTTCTCAAGAGAAAAGGTCAGTAAATGAATAAGCAGACAATGAAGAAAAAGAACAGAATAGTATGGTTTTAAGCACAACGTATCCACTGGTGTCTGCCTTGACAGTTATAATTCCCACTGTTAGACAAAAGCTAGAGCCTTTGTTGAAAAGAGAAAGAGGAGTGGTCTTTCTATTTATTTTTGGTTGTTTTGTTTGGTTTTACTTCTATTTCAGCACAATAAATTTGAAACAGTAAAAATCAGGAAACTAAACAGGCAATGTTTAAGACTTGCTTCATAGCCATTTACCTTCTACTAAGAACAAATACTTCCCACATTGTTATGGGTTTGGGGAGAAGTACATGGAATAAGTCTAATCAGTAATGATAGAAAGTCCACTTGTGAGATAACATCAGCTGTTCTTCCTGGGCAGTATTTCTTAATTGTATTTGAACTTGTGATGGTTGTAAAAAGATCCGAGACACCTTGAATTTAGTGCATGCCATTTATGCATCACTCTCTTCATTTATGCCTGGCAAACATATTGGTGTATGTCAGACAAAAATTCACTTACACAATCAAATAATTTTTTCTTAAAAAATGTTGTGGTTTTTTTAAAGCTCTTACTGAAAATATTTGTGCTCTCAGAATAAAGACTTTGGTAGTTTTTCCCACACTATAGTACATGCCCTATCTGAGTTGAAAATTCTGACCGTCTGTTGATATTGTTATCAAATGTTTAGATAACTCTTTGCCTTGCACCACTTCTTACTTGCAAATTATGTTTTGTTCTAATTTAACTATCTTTGGATAGGAAAGAAAATACAGTAGATGTTTAGTGTTAGAGTGCACTCATGATCAAATATGAGAACTATGCTATCTAATCTGCCCTCAATCATAAGCCTACTACTACATCTTCCTTCAAGGCAATAATTTGTCAAAATCCGTTATTGCACAATGAAGCTGCATGATTATGTGTCATACATATATGACACACTTTGTATATCTGCAGGACTTGATATATCTACTTTTTGCTGAACTGGTGACACCAATGTGATAGTCTGAGTGCAGAATGGCACATTGACCCATACTCTCAGGTTATAGTAAATTAAAATGCAGCAAGATAAGAAATCTAATAAACATTTTGTTCTCTTTTTCCTCGACTTTTTTTGTGTGTGTGTGCTGTCTCTATGAGTTTTGTGTTGGCTTTGTGTTTTGTTTTGGTTTTATATAATAGAGCAACAATAGTAATGATAGTAACTCCGGGGAACCTAGTGGCTTACAATGCCTCCTCATTATGGGCTCAAGACTTTGATGTTGATGGACAGCAGAGTGAAGAGAATATTCTCCTTTATTCTTTTCTTCCACTCTTCTATATAATGAACAGCAGGGAGGAAATTAACCAAAAATTTCACAACCTTCCACCTAACTCTCAAACCAGCCAGTTTCCTGTCAGCTGCAGTGACACCAAGTACACCAATTATTATAGGCAGAATCCCCTTCTGGTGCTAATTTAGTGAAAGATGTAACTGAATAATGTTGAAATAAAACATCAAGTGATTTACCCCCTATCAGAACTTTAATAATTAGAACAGTGTGCAGAATATAATTATTCATGTTGTTTCTAATTTAATTTTCAATAATTTCAAATTGATAATGAAATTTTAATGGTCTTTGAATATAGTCTATAAAAACAGACAGGGAAACCAAGACAGTTATACAACTCCTATCTAATAAGCCCTGTTACATCTCTTAGGGGAAAAAAAAAATAAATCTATTTTACATGTCAATTTAGCAATGATTTTCTGCATTTCAAATAGTTGGGAGTTTTGTCTGTGCAGAAAAATAACTGAGGAAATTTTTTTCTTTTTTCATGAAGGATAGAGGGAAGGTGAAATAGTATAATAAAAAGTGTAGAGTAAAGCATTACTCTGCATCTCAGTCTCACTACCTTACGATACCGATTGAAAAAAGGTAGCATTTATTTTAATTTACTGGTGCAGTGCATTGAATCTGCAATCACTGTTGGCAGTAGCAGTAACATTTGTCAACTTAAGCTACAGAAGATATTGTGTAGAGAAGAACCACTGTATTGCTTCGTGCTCATCTTCTCCAGTTGTTTTTTGTGCTCCCTAGTTGAATTGGTAGCAAAATACTTCTACTTCATAAAAAATAATTAAAAAAAGAACATATGCACTCATGGCAGGCTTTTTTTTTTCTTAAGCCATTCATATAAAAATGTAAAGTGTGTCAATACATAAAACTCCTGTGTGTTGTTTCGCTAAACAACTGGAAAAACATATTTTTTTGTCTTTCTTTTACCTGAGCAATGGAGTTTTCAGTCATAGAATCATAGAACTATTCAGGTTGGACAAGACCCTTGGGATCACTGAGTCCAGCCATCATCCTACTCCATCCCTACACCAACACTACATCCAAATGACCTTTAAACACATCCAGGGATGGTGACTCAACCACCTCCCCAGGCAGCCTATTCCGGTGTCTAACCACTCTTTCTGTGAACTTTTTTCCCTAATGTCCAGTCTAAACCTCCCTTGCTGCAGCTTGAAGCCATTCCTTCTTGTTCTGTCGCTAATTACCTATAAGAAGAGACCAGCACCAACCTCTCTACAATGTCCTTTCAGGTAGTTGTAGAGACTGATGAGGTCTCCCCTCAGCCTCCTCTTCCTCAGACTAAACATTCCCAGCTCCTTCAAGCGTTCTTCATAAGATTTTTTCTCTAGGCCCTTGCCCTTCTTTTGCACAGGTGTTTTTGGCATAATATTTTATGGTTCTCTGGGCAAGGGGGTCTGGGAATTAAATTTTGGGGGTTTTTTGATTGTTTTTTTCAGAGAAGCCTGCTTCCTTTCATCACTAAATGGTTCTTCAGCTTCCTACTGGTTGTTAGAATAAACACATCTATTTCAACAAGATGATGACCAGCACAGGCCTCAGATAAAAGTTAAGCTCAAGATCAGGTCATCTGTGAAACTCAGTTCCAGGCTCTAACTATAAATATTTTTAATCACAAGAGAACTTGTAGCACATTAAAATTCTATTAGATGTATAATTATAGCACTATTACTATTATTTATCTTTGCTAATAAATTAATAATAATTTCATTTACAAGTTTTTATTTCTACTGTTTTTTTTTTTGTTTTTGTTTTTGTTTTTTTAATTAGTGCTTTCCACTTGGGTTTTTGTGGGGTTTTTTTTCAACTAATTTAACCTTATATACCTTATTACTGCATCCTGTTCCAATACATTTCTTAAAACATATATGGAAGTGAGCTCAAGAAGAGGGCCAATATCAAAACTAACAATTTAAAATAGTCAGGTACAAACTAATGTCTCACAACTAATTAATATTTTAGGACTGACCCATGTACTACTATTAATAGTGTTAGATGGTCATATTGACATAGACATTCACAGAGAAATTCTGTTAAGTAAAGCAGTTATTGCATAAAAGTATTACATATAGTATAAATTCACAGGATATAAAAATTAACATTTGAGCATCAACTCAGAAGCAAGTACTTGCAAAAATAGGTCAGAAAGCGTAAAGCCCACACTTAAATTAGAAATTACTTAAAAAAGAAAGCCTGGCCTAGCCTCCTTGCCTTGTGAGTTTCCAGCTGACAGACAGAGCCTAAAATAACTGTAACTGTTGCTGAGGATGACAGATGAACTGAATATATATTCAGAGAAAGACAGTAAACAAATTTTGAAGGAGAGGAAGAAAGGAGGCTGCTGTTCCCTACTATTTGCAAAAGATGCTGAAAACAGCAGTTTTAAAACTCTTCCCAGACAGGCATTAAAAATAATTGCCACACAATCCAAGGAAATACATATTCTAACATATATAAAACCCTATGAAATAATTTAATTTCTATTTTTGTTTTGCAAATAATTTTGTTTTGCCTTGCTTTCTGTGAGTTAATCTCAACTAGCAAAGGATTTCCTTTCAAATACATCAGTGACAAATAAAATAGAAAAAGACCCTAAGCCAAATAATATAATGAAATACATTGTCCTTGTTGTGACTTCTTAGAATACATTATTAGCTTGCATTACCATAGCTGTAACAATGTTTAGTTTTTTATACAGAAGATATACCTGGCCAGGAACAAGAGGGTTTTTTTCTCTTCTTGGAAAAGTTGGATTTTCATCAGAAACAAAAAAACAAAACAAACTCATAAAATTGAAAAATTCAGAGTTCTTAGCAATGTTTCATCTTACGGTAAAACATTTACATTATTATTTTTTTGCAGAACCAAACATTTCAACATCATTCAAAACCACTTTAAAAATTGCATTTTCATTTCATTTCTAATTTTATATGTATGTATTTCTTAGATAATTTAAATGCCCTAAATTACATTATATACTCTGTTTTTTCCTCTTTTTTTCATCATAAATTATTTGAAAGATATTTAAGCATGTCAAATACTAAAAGTCATTTTCACAACAAACTTGTTATTTTTTTCCTAATTACTTTGATATTTTAAAATCCTGTGGCCTGCCACTTCTAGGCACAAGCAGAAAAGGCAGTGTTAAACTGTATTGAAAACATGTGGATCCCATTTCTTTCCACAAAATCTACATGTTTTCCAAAGTGCATATATGTCTGAATAGTTTGGATGTTAAAAAATCAGAGGTCTTTATCTAGAACACATAGCATACTTTACAAAAAACACAGATATCAGTGTCTCGTATTTTTGTACTTATCTATTTAGAGGGATTCATCATACTATCTTTCTCTTCAGGATCTTTTCACTATTCTAATGCATTTATGAAATATTTCACAATTTTTGAAGAAAGTATGCATTATATTCCAAGTACCTAATATCCAAACAAATCAGTAAACATCCTTAAATAATTTTGAATAAGCCTAGTCTTCAGTGTTGATGTATTATAAACGTAAGCAGAAAGATAATGCAGATACTGTTTACTGTAAGATCATCACAGTAGAAATATTGACACAATTTGCTGTCTTTATTGTAGTACAATTCCAGCAATTTCAGCAGAATGCACAAATAAAATTGCAAGAGCGTGTTGTTTAATGAAGATATTACAAAATATAATCTGGCAAATCATTTGTGAAAAAATATCAGAGGGTTATTCTAAAACTGTTTCTTTATTCAAGTGCATTATTTAATAACATTTAAAGAACAGATAAAACATTCTCTAGTCATTAACTTTTCATGACACATACCTATGTGAATTATGGATAATTGTAGCAAGCAATCAAATCAACAGAGATCTGTGTTAAGCTTTCTTGTTTTTTTTTCTTCAGTGCATCCTTGCAGTAATGAAAGCACCGATCTTGAACTCATGAATGCTGTTATAAACAGAAAATTATTTAATAATCTTACATAAAAGATAGGAGAACAATTTAGCCATGTAACATATATTTGATCCTATCTGTTGGATTATATTAAATGGCATTTGGTTACCCTAGTTGAAGCAAGAGAAAATTCACTAAATGTAAAAAAGATAAGCCAAAAGGAAGAAATATGGAAACAAGAAATACTCAATTACTTCTATCAGAAGCAATCAACAGATCTTGTACCACTTCTATTTAAAATGCCTGCATAGCACTGCAGTGTGTACTGTTTCTCGCTAGATATGAGTACACATCTATCTAAAGAAAGACAGTCTAAAAAAAAAATTTTCCAAAGCTTAGAAGTGTGAATACAGTAATCAAGTAATACTCTACAATTAATCAGACATGACTAATAGCTTACCAGATTTGTTTATTATCACCAAAACTGTTTGCCCTGTCCTATATCTCAAGAAGCTAATAATGATTGGAAACTTAAAATGACATTAATAACAAATACAAGAACACCACATAAGTACTGGAAGTTAATAATAATTCTAAGGTGATGAAGTTGCTGAGTTTTGTCTCAGAAGCAGCCTTAAAATATTTTCAGTCAATACAATGTCACCAATTGAGATTTATTTTCTTTACCTTTGTTTTTGTGTTCGTTCTTACATTTAATGACAATTCGAAGATACAGAGGTGGAATAAAACCTTGATCTCTGCCTCCCCTATTTCAAAAATGAACAATTTATTAAGTTAAAGTAAAAATTTACTGCAGGTTCCATAGTCAAAAGAAATTAACTAAGGTGGAAAAGAACGCCTTACATGCTCATAGATATGTGCAGCAATATAGAACAAAAGAAAACTTTTTTTTTTTTTAAATAGATTTATCTAAGCAAAATTGACACTAAGGAGGTAAGATTAAAATATCCAGTATTGTACTTCTGGTGTTCAGCAGAAAGATGATCTGACCCCACCACAGACAGAAGTAGAAAACACTTCATTTTGCAGAAAAATTGAAGAATATTTATTTTCCACCTGAATATCCCAAGTATTGTTTATCTAGAGACTAAGTGCATTTAATTAATGTGTGGAACATTCTACAGAACAGTAAAGACATTCTTTAAACGATAATGTAAATATCAAGAGACTACAACCTTATGTGAAGCAATCTTCAGATCATCCTCTACCCATTGATTTGCTTATTGTAGAAGAGCTATTGTATCTCCCTGATGTGTAGCACACTTACTTCATCCACACTGCCCCCACCAACATGCTAAGTATTTATTTAATTGCCAAGGTTAAATTTGTTAAAGAAAAATATTCTGTAATAAATCTTAATATGGAATTGTTGTCACCATTTGCCTCAGGATTGACAACAATGCTCGCGATCCACTCCCTCTTCCACTCAGGTAAGAACAGAGAGAAAGAACAAGGAGAGAGACCCTCTGGATTGACAACTAAACTACACAGCTTTAATCAAACACTAATGATAAAAGAAAATATATACAATTATATACAAATGTATTCAGGAAATGTACAAAACCCCTATTGCCTCTTTCCACTCCCAGCAACTCCCACAGCACTGTCCTTAACTGCAAACAGTCCCAAAAAGTCCTGGAGCTGCCAGAGAAAGCACAGAGTGATGAGGGTCAGGAGAGCTCGAGCCTGGGGGTTGACAGTGATGGATGGATGGAGTCCTCCCTGGATGCCAGCCATGGATGGAAGAGAAGGGAAGAAGAAGCAGGAAGTTGTCTTCTGTGATCTCTGACTTTTTTCTGAGTTTATGTAGGTATATGGAATGGAATATCTCTGGCCAATTTTGCTGTCTAATTCAGCCTCCTATGGGGGGGGTCATAGATCTCCCTGTAGTGTCTGAGCTGGCAGGGCAAGCCCAAGCTGGAAGAATTTGCTACTAGTTAGAAGAAAGCTTACTGAAGGAAAAAAATCAGTAAAAGGAAAAGTGACTTCATCCTGGCTCAAACCACAACACCAGGTTAGGATTGTATTTCTTTAATAGTGGAGGAAATAATTCTTTCACTAGCTAACGAAAATTTTAAATACAAAAAGGCATGGCAATAAAAATTTTTTTTCAAGATCATCTGTGTTCTGTCGTTATAAAACAATTGTGAACTTGAGGGGATAAGCTCTCTTCTGAGTGGTCTTGTTCTGAACTTTTCTAACCTGTTGCTAACATTCCTCTCTCCAACGGCTATGAAAGTTAATTTTTGTTTACCCATCATTGCATAACTACATGGCTCCGTAATCAGCCTATGAAATCAGATACACTTGGGGGTACTGAAATGAAAGATAAGGATACTTCTCCAAAGAGAAGAATTATAGTTAAATCTGGAGAAACTGAAGTTTCATGGATTTGTCCTCTGTCATGATAAAGTATAAAAGTGTAGTTACTTTTATATTAAAATTCTAAGGCACTGTTTGGAAAATAAAGCAAAATTTGGTATTTTTGTTTGTTTTTTTTTTTTTTTGTGTTGGTTGTTTGATTTTAGGATGGGTATATTTTTGCACTGAAGTAATTACTTTTGGTTTGTATCAAGCCTTTGGAAGTGCTGACCATTTTCAGGGTCTACTCTGATTGATTAGTACCATTCCAGACTGTCACTGTCAAGTTTCAAGGCCATGACTTTTTAAAATTCTCCCCTTCAAGATGTTCTCATTTTCTCCTGGCAACAAGGACAACAATGAGGAATAACAGGCTGTGTGGGAAGTAAAGTAAGACCATTTAGCAAGCTTAATAACAGAATCATTAAACAATATTATTGAGAATATAACAGAAATACTGAACACACATAAGCAAAAAATGAAGCCCCAACAGATAAAATAATTTGATGATGCAAACAATAGAAGAGTATGTAAAGCAACTGACTGAGACTGCTCCTAAAGTTAAGAAGATAAGCAATTTATGTACTTCTGTTCTTCTTAACAAAGGATAAATACAAAAGAGGCAGGAGGGCTCTCAGAATGGCTCAACTAGCTCAGTTTTCAAATGTTCATCTATCCCCAAGTATTCTCCTACCTACTGTTAATAGGTCATTATGCAAGTTTATTTACCCTAGTTCTTGCAAGAGAACAGAACAGACTGTTTAAAATCAACAGGAGAATGCATGACTGAAGGCAGAGTCACATAAAAGTAAGTTACATGAAGAAAAAGCAAAAAAGGAGCTTAGAGACATTAACATATAACTGCCAGATTAAATATATATATATGTAAATCTGCCACTATAATATCTTTGTTTGCCACAAGGAACTATGTGTATTTAAATTAATTACAATGTTGAACATATAAAATAGCTCTTTTAATTTTATTACAGGATTGCCCAAAGACTCTTTGTAGAGACAAGGACATTTTCCTGTTAAACTTTAAATAAACAAACCAAGCAAAAACACCCTGTACAATATGAAGCAGATCCAACTGTGAGATGTAAGACAATACAGAAATGTTTTTGGGGGCACAGGAAGGGCAGGATTGTATCTACTCTGCCTCTTTACAGGGCAGCACCACTCACAGGTTTGGGTGTTTTGCATTTTTCCTAAGGAGTTAAATTCAAAGCAATCTCAAGGATTTTCAGTACACCATCTTGTGCCTATTGATGTGATGCTCATTAACCCAGCGTGAGTTATAATAATAGACACACTAACAAGTAAAAGAAAAAAAAATAAACTATTTTAGTAACTGAACCAAAGCCTTTTGCTTAATAATGGAATTGTAACTAACAATGATAAAAAATCTCACAGTTCTCTCTAGTGAAACTGCATTTGTCAAAAATACAGAAATTTATTTTTAATTTTTAATCACATATCCTAAAGCTTTGCTGCTTTGATCACAGAGTTACTGAGTATCTAGATCCTTAAAGAAAGGAATAATACATAACAGACATAAGAATAACAGGTGAACTTGGAGAAGGACTTAGGCCAGCAAGCATCGCACTATATTTCTTGAAATCCTATTTCTTTAAAACTACTACCTGAAATATTGCAATCTTTGGATGTTCCTTGCTTACATTTTGAAATATTCAATACTTGAAATACCGAGGGGGAAAAAATAAACAGAATCATGGAATCAGAGAATCATAGAATCATTTAGATTAGAAAATACCTTTAAGGTCATAAAGTCCAATCGTTAACCTAGTGTTGTCAAGTGCCCACTAAACCCTATCTCTAAGAGCCACATCTACACGTCTTCTAATTACCTCCAGGGATAGTCACTGCATCACTTCCCTGGGCAGCCTGTTTCAATGCTTGATAATACTTTTGGTAAATAAATCTTTCCTAATCTAACCTTCCTCCCAGCACAACCTAAGGCCATTTCCTCTATCACTTGTTACTAGGGAGAAGAGACTAACCTCCACTTCTCTACAACCTCTTTTCAGGTAGCTGTAGAGAGTGATAAGGTCTCCCCTCAACTTTTTTTCTCTAGACTAAACAACCCTTGTTTCCTCAGATCCTCCTCATAAGACTTGTGTTCTAGACCCTTCATACCTAGCATACCATTTAACTAAAACCAAAACATTTGAAATATTTTTATGTCTCCAGAGGCTATTATGATGTGGGAAGGTTTGAGTCTGTCTTCTGTACATCATCAAACTGGGACTGAATCATTTACAGTGAAACTCATCTGATATACTATAATTGCAGGTAGCATTTATCCCACAGAAATTTTAAGATGTGTTGAATTAAAACCCACAAATTATATATATACATATATGTATACATACATACATATATATATATATAAATTCCAGGAACATCAGGACTCATCACTGAAAATCAAAGATGTGGGCAGCAGTACATTTTAACATGTGATGTGGGTTTACCGTATTTTTTTGCAAAGTGAAAACCAAGACAAGAAAACTCAGATACTGCATATGTGACAAAGAGGACATATAATAAAAAAGGTAAAGTTCTCACTAGAAG
Source organism: Apus apus (assembly GCF_020740795.1). Taxonomy (NCBI): domain Eukaryota; kingdom Metazoa; phylum Chordata; class Aves; order Apodiformes; family Apodidae; genus Apus; species Apus apus. The sequence continues at coordinate 89,743,944 of NC_067282.1, read as the reverse complement.
CCAATCACAAAAAAATCTAGCTTGAATGAAAAAAAATACCATTTTGGGATGTGATTTTATTATTATTATTTTTGTTGTTGATGTTGTTGTTCTTATTGGAATCAATGTTTGGAAACATTGTATGTGGGTCCTGAAAACCAATTAATCTAAACAGCATAAGGAATTTACTATTACTAGACCAGATACAACAACAACAGAGGCACTTATACAAAATTTGGGATTGGGTAATAGGGTCTGTAGGAAAAGCAGAGTAAGAGAACAAATTACTTTATGAACTTGGGAGTTCTTGGTCAGAATTATCTCAAACCAGATACTTTAGAATCATAGCATCATAGACTCACAGAATAATTTAATTTGGAAAATACCTCTAATATCATTGAGTGAAACCATTAATCAAACACAGCCAAGTTCACCACTGAGCCATGTCCTTAAGTACCACATCTACATAGCTTTTAAACACCTCCGGGGATAGTGAATCCACAGCTTCTCTGGGCAACCTGTTCCAGTGCTTTATAACCCTTTTAGGGAATTTATTTTTTCCATATCCAATCTAAACCTTCCCTAATGTAACTTTAGCCCATTTCCTCTTGTCCTATCACTTTCACTTGGGAGAAGACACCAACACCCACCTCACTACAACCTCCTTTCAAGTAGCTGTAGAGAGTGATAAGCCTCCTTTTCTCCAGGCTAAACAATCCCAGTTCCCTCAGACACTCCTCTTAAAGCTTGTTCTCCAGACCCTTCAACCAGCTTCGCTGCCCTTTTCTGGACTTGCTGCAGCACCTCAGTACCTTCCTTTTAGTGAGAGGCCCAAAACTAAACACAGTACTCGAGGTGCAGCCTCACCAGTGCTGAGTACAGAGGGACAATCACTTCCCTAGTTCTGCTGGTCACAATAATCCTGATAAAAGCCAGGGTGTCACTGGTCTTCTTGGCCATCTGGGCTCACTGCTGGCTCATATTCTGCAGGCTGTTGACCAAAATACCCATGTCCCTTTCTGATGGCCAGCTTTCAAGCCTGTAGCATTGTATGGAGTTGTTTTGAGCCAAGTTTGGGAGCCAGCACTTAGTCTTGTTTAGCCTCATACAGTTGGCCTCAGCCCATCGATCCAGCCTGTCCAGATCCATTTACAGAGCCTTCCTACCCTCAAGCAAATCCTTCCTTAGCGTTGTTTGCAAATTTACTGAAAGTGCACTTGATCCCCCCCATCCAGATAATGAAGAGAACTGTGGCCTGGGGAACACCACTTGTGACTGACCGTCCCAGCCATTAAGCTAGTTTTTTACCCAGAAAAACTTTTCTGTTTGCTGACTACTCTTGAGGTATTTTCCTACTTAAAAAATAAAATATCAAGAAACAACAAACAAACCTAATTTAGAGTGCATTTTAAAATACTACTTACTACAACTTCAAAAGTTTAACTTCTCCCATAAAAACTGGATATGTAGTTTTTCATCTTCCAGTTAAACATAAATACTTGGTTTTATTTTATTTTTCACATTTAATTAGTTTAGTGACTTGTGAATACACATTAGAAATATCTTTTATTAGAAACGAGAAATAAAGAAGATACCATATATCCTGAATCTGGCTGCTGCCTATTGAAATTGTTAACTTCATTGCACAGTTTTCTAGGGTCATTAAGAGTCAAAGTTGCATGATTCTGCTGTAAGATTTATCCTCTGTGAATAATAGATACGTATTGATAAAAAAATAATAATTTTAATCACTGCCAGATATCTGTTTCCTTTACTTTTTCTTTATGTTTTCTTTACAGTTCTATATGTGTTATTCTTAACAACTATTTTAAACAAATGTTGGTATTTTCTAGCCCCTGACATTCCACTTGAAATTTGTAGAACACAAAGGTATAAATTTCCCTTTAGATTTGAGGTATATTAATTAGATTTTTTTTTTCATTGAATAGTTCTGCTGTCAAAAGTTTATACTTATTAAGTGGTCCACAGTAAAATCAAATTATTTTTCTTTCTAAACCTTCCAAATGTTTCTTTATTCCTGCTCCATGTTAGTACTTTCCTACAGGTTTCTGGTATTCATTTTAAATTACAGTTGGCAATGAGCCCTTTTAAAAGTTGCATATGTTATAAGAAGATAAGAAAATGCAACTTCCTAAAAGTGCAGTGATTTAAGGTGCTTATTTCGTAAAAGTCATTAATAATATATAAGGTAATGACCTCTGCTTTTCTGGTATGATAATCTAGCTAGAACAGGACTGATCATTAGAGTTCCCAAGAACTCCAAAGTGTTTTACATATCTAAATATGTAGACTAGAGCCAAATGCCCACTTTTTATGTTTTAATGTTAGAAATTATTGCAAATGTGTCATATGATGGGAAAAGATTAGAACCATTTATTTTAAATAAAACATTATAAAAATGTGAATTAATTCTGACAAAAAGAAAGCTGGAAAGCCTAATTCAGTGAAAAAAAAAAAGGTTCTGCAAAGATTGTCAGGGCCCTGAATAGCAATACCGATCTATTGTTTAATTTTCCATCTTGTTTTGTTTCACAAGGTTGTTAAAGAGGGTGGAGACCAGTCCCAGGTGGGCACCCGTGCTGGAGGAATCTGGATAGCTACCATCAAAACTCTTCCCTGGATCCAAGGGTGGTGATACTTACCTTCTTTCTCGCTCCCTCTCTCCTTTCTTTCTTTTTTAATTTATTCTTTTCCTCCTACCTCTTGTCAGGCTTTAAGTGTTGTTATCTTACCTGGCAGTTAGATGTTAAGCTTTTGACTCGGGGTATCGCTACTCCAAATTAGTCAGGCTTGTGTTTTAAGACAAGTGACAAAAAAAAGCTCACGGTAAAAATGGAAAATGTTTATTTTCAGTTCTGTTTTATGAAAGTGAAAAAGTATAATGCTAAATGCTTAGGGGAAAATAATTTTTAATACTACTGTTGTGGAAAAATAAATATATACATTTTCCTTCTCCAAAACCAATTAGTTTAAAATAAATTCAATTACAGAAGGAACAGAGTGGTCTGATCACTGTTCAACTTTTCAAGTTGTGAGTATGTTATATAGCTAAAATAACTAAGATAATTATTTGTTTGTGAGTCTTGTTTTAAAATATTTTTTAAATCATTGAAATACTAAGTATCTTGGGGGAGGTGGGGAAAATGCAATTATGGACAATGGGTATACTTTGCCAGAAAATAACTTATGAAAAAAACTAATCTAATGTCCAATAACCTCATCCAGCTTCTTCATTAAACTTTTAACAATTGATCTAATGAAGTTTTTTTTTTTTTTAAATGTATTAAATTTTAAAATAAAGGCTTCTATATGAATTTTAATACAGTTAAATGCACATCATACTTAGGAACAAAGAATGTACAAACCACTTATGAGACAAAAGGCAGTACTCTCAAATGAAATGACCCTGAAAAGGATCTAGAAATAAGCTGAATGCAAAAACTCTGAATGCTGCTTTGAATAACTCATAATAAGAGCATTCCTCTTACTAATGCTAGTAAAGAGGTACAACTCCATCTCTCAAAGAATATGGAAGAGATTATTAAGTAGAAATGGGTATTCATTCCTCATATGCTTTAAGATACATCACTGCTAGAATCATTGTCTGAGCAGTCACATAAAAATATTAACTTATTTGACACTTCTAGAAATGTGTTAGAATAGAATTCTAGTAGAAATGGACATGCAGCTCATTTCTTCTCACTATATCCCTGTGGTGTTTTTTAAAAATATTTTCAGGCTTGTATAGTAGAGAGGATAATCTTACACTGTTTTTGAAACATACTTTAAATACGTGAATCAGGACTTTAAGTCAACAAGATTCTCTACTTAGAAATGAGAACACCTTGGTACCAACTCTCTATGTAAGCATGCTTGATGACAAAGCAACTCACATTCAAATTCAGGAGGTACTGGAAATTATCTGTATTAGTAAATTAAGCAGAATCCAAGCATTTCACTGGAAATTCCAAAAACACAGAGAAAATACATTTGTCATTCCCCAGGCACTGGTATTTTTAACAGGTTAATTTCTTAAAAAAGAAGTGGCACATTTTTGCCCCATGTCAACAAGTAGACTTTCAAACAATTCCTGGGCAGAAATTTGGATTTAGCACATTTCAAATGAAATTCCTAAATATTGATGGCAATTACTGTTAATTATTGATGTAAAATCATTCAGAATAGTCCTTCAGCAGTATTACAACAGACATCATATCTGTACATGCGTAGGCCCTTTTTCCATGTGACACTTGCCCAAACATCATGCTACAGCACCCCATCTAGGAAGATACATAAATTGTGTTTGGTCACTTGACACACAAAATGTGCACAAGTGTTTCAAATGAGTGGCTTCGGAAGAGGGTATTTGTCCTCATCATCTGAGAGAAATAGAGTGAGAAACAGAATGGATCCAACTCTGCCTGGTTTGCTCTCATTCCAAACCCCTAATTTAACCTACGACTTAGAGGTGTGTGGAGTGAAGAAAGTAATCACATTTTGCAATTCAGACATAAGATAAAATTCAAAATTATGTGAATAAGAGGGAAGGATACATATCATCATTCCAGGGTGTTGCAGCACAACTGTACCTGTGTTTCAGACTACAAAGATATTTAGATACTATTGAACCCGTTCTTGCCAGCATCCTGAAAGTGGTATTCCTACACCTGCCTCCCACCTTCTCTGCCACAGCAACAATAGTCTCTCACAAAGGCATGCTGGCCAACAGGCAATCCTCTCTCACCTCACACAATGCCACCTACACAACTCCTTGTCATATTCATCAGAATTTGGCCAGCCATCTGGTTCAGAACTCCCTTCCAATAAAGATTTTTTTGCTAAATTACTTGCACTAACCCACTCTACCCTGGCTCGGGCCGCTCTCTGTGATGGCCACTGCTGCTGCCCTGAGAAGCTGCCAAGAGGCCGCTCTCACATTTGGCCACTGTTCTCAGACACACCCCGGCACCTCAGCCTCCTGGTTCCTCACAGTATTCTGCTCAGTCTCAGGTTTCCTAGCTCTGCCCCGGCCTCACCATCTCCAGGAATCCCGGCCTCATCTCAAAAAACTCTCGCAGTAATTAAAAGGAGCAGCTGTCACCGCTGCTGGAGCCGCTGTTGCTCTCCATGCCACATTGCTGCGTTGTCTCTTGATGTTATTCTGATGTTCTCAGCTTTAGAAGCTCTTAATTTGCTTTTTTATGTTTGTTTTTGCTCATAATTAAACAGTTATGCTATGGAAACAAATGCAACCTATACAAAATTTAATCAAGTAAAAGCAATGTGATAAATTAACTTCAAACATTACCGGAAAATGACGTTAAAATATTTTCTTCCTTTTAAAATCTCTCCAGAATCAAGTGTATTTTGGATTAATTCTATTGTAAATGAACAAAAAAGTCATTAGAAGAATCCTGTTAATTTTAATAGATCTTTAAACATTTATCCCAATATTTGTTAGAATACAGACATTTCCAAATTGTCTGTAATTATTTTGTTTATTATGCAGTGTTCCTTTCTTCAAACTTGGAGCAAAGTTGGTTTTAAATGCATTGAATTCATGGACTAACAAGTCTAGTATCAATTAGTTGTAAGAAAAATTCAAGTTTAAATATTTGCACATTACAAAATTTCAGGCTATTTAACACAGCTTAAATCCTGATTTTGAATTATCATTGGCCACTTAACAGCACACAGAACAAACTATTTCTGCTAAACTCCTAAATGTTAACTAGAATGGACTTCAAAAGAGGGATTCTTAACAATGCCAAGAAAAGTCCTGATTGGATATAGCAAAGGATTAAAGAATAAAAATTAAGGACTATTTTAAGAGATGGCATGTATGTTTGAATTATATCTACAGAAATTTGGAGAAAGATTTTCAGACATAAACTTAAAAAAAAAAAAAAAAAAAAAAAGAAAACATTTTAACATTTGTCAAATGAAGTAGTTTCTTATATTTTAGTGTTATAGTAGCAAGTGTTGCAATAGAGTAAATGAGCTAGGCCTCTTACCTTCCTACCAAGTGGTAAGCGGTCAGCAGAGTGATGAACAGAGGTTATCTGGTCCAATCACCAGTCAAATTTTGAAAATCTTGAAGAACAGAGATCTCATAACCTCTTGGGACAACTTACTCCAGACATCCTCATGATGACCAGGTTTTTACTTATATTAAATTGAAATTTATTGTAAAAGTCTGGATCAATCTTCTGTCTTCCCATTAAACAGCCTGAACACAGCAATTAGGTCCTCCCCACCATTCATCTTCATTTGAGAATGAACAAGCTCAACTATTTCATTCTCTCCACGTATGCCATATGCTCCAGCCCTCTGACAGTCCTAGTGGTACTCCAAATGATTTGTTCCAATAAGTCCCTGACTTTCTTCTAATGAAAAGGTGAAAAATGGACACAGTGTTGTATTGGCACCCTGTTTGTACTCTTACATGAACTTAGCCCCTCCCAGTCACAAGACTTCACCTTTGCTTTGTTCAGCTTCATGTGTTTTTTATCAGCCCATTCCTCCAGCCTCTTGAGCGCCCTCTGAACAATAGTCCTCCTTCTCCATTTAGCATAGTTCACAGCCTTGCTGAGTGGGTACTCTGTCCCATCATGTAGGTCATTAATAAAGACATTAAACACTACTACTTCCTATATGAATACCTGAGGGACATAGCTTGCCATTAACTGCCAGATGGACTCTGTGCCAGCAATCTCACCCGTTAAACCCAATGGTCCAGTCTTTTTTCCACCCACCCTATTGTCCACTTATCTCCAGTTTGCCTACAAGAATATTGTGGGAGACCTTGTTGACAGTCATGCTAAAGTCAAGCCATGTAACATTCACTGCTCTGTCTCTGTCCATAAACCTAGCAATCTCACTAAAGCAGGCAACTGGATTGGCCAGACACAATTTACCTTTGATAAATCCAGCTGTCCGTAGTAAGTCACCTTCTTGTCCTTCAGGTGCCTGGAGATACACAAAAAAGGAATTTAACTAGTTAGGAGATCTTAAGTAGCAAGAATTATGAGCAAATATACATATTTTTCTTACACTAATGGTGACATACAATTAAAAAGTAATAATTTTCACCTTTTTGTGGTAGAAAGGAGCAAATTTTTTACCATATATTAAAAAGTAAGCATGCACAATTCATGATGCGTGTTGAGGGTTAGAAAGTCAAATAATACAATCAGCAGCTACATTCTCAATGTACAATAAAGACTACTTAATTAATACTTCTTAATTAGGATTTGGTCATATGTCCTAATCTATTTTTGAAAATACAAAATCAATACACAGTAATAGTTTTTTTACTGCTATTTCAGAAAGTGCATGTCCTGGTTTAAGCCAGGATGAAGCCAATTTTATTTTTACTGATTTTTTTTTTCCTTCAGTAAGCTCTCTTTTAACTAGCAGCAAGTTTTCTAGCTACTGGACTGATAATGTTGAAATGTTTATGTTACTGCTGAGATGCCACGGTCACTTTGCTCTACTTGTTGAATCTGCAGCGTCAGATACTAAAGGAGGACAAGAGTGGTATCTGTAACCTCCAGCAGGGATGAGTGAACTATATGGACAGCAAATTTGGCTAGAGATATTCTATATATATATATACACTTAAGACTCAGTGTAAGATCAGGGATCACAGATGTCAAGCCCTTCCTTTTTCTTCCTCCCTCCTCTTCCATTCATGGCTAGTGTTCAGGGAGGAGTCCGACTATCCATCATTGTTGATCCCTGGGCTTATGCATTCCTGACACTCATAACTCTGCCCTCAGCTCCTGTCTGCTCTGCTACTCTTTTTGACAGTGATCTGGGACATTTTGGAACTGCTCGCAGCAAAGGAGAGTGCTGGGGGAGTTGCTGGAGGTGAGGGACGTGCTATGGGTTTTGCACATTCCTGCACATACTTGTGTATAATTGTACATATTTTCTTTTATCATTAGTGTTTAACTAAAGCTGTCTAGTTTAGTTTTCAATCCAGGAAGTCTCTCTCCTTCATTATATATAAACCTTTCCTATCTGGGTGGGAGGAGGAGGGGATTGAGAGCGTTATTGATGGTGGTTCAATTGCTGATCCTGAGTCAAACTGTGACAATGCAGTACTGTTGTTGGGATTTTTTCATACCTTAAAAAGCATAAATTATTTTAGTAGGTTGTTTGAGTTTCTTTAGAAACCATGCCTTGCCAGTCTGATTAATAATCTCTCCAATATATAATTTTTAATGGAAACATGCCACATATTAATCAGTATCTGTATGTGTCCACTTATTTTATGCTATAATATAACATATAAATAGTGGCAGTGGCACATGGACAATCTTTGGATAAAATCCAAGAGGCACAGATGGATTGCAGCAGCACAAGCTTACTCATGAAAGTCGGAAAGAGAAGAAAAACATATGATAATATTTTGGCTGCAAAGATTTTGCAGGCATCATGAAAACAATTGTGCATCTTTTACATATCATTCGGCTTTAGCTATTGCATTAATCAGACTATTTCTAAAGCATTTAAAATATCAAATATAGGTTTCCTAAAATATGTAAATAAGTGTACTCTATATTACTAGGAAATCAGATTTCATCTAGAATACTTTTCTTAGGTGGTGCATTGTCCACAGCTATACTGTTTTACACTGAATTTTTCCAAATTATGAACTAAACAGAGCCTGACTTGGTCATGACATAGAATGCTTTGAAGGAAAACTGCTGTATGCTGGGGTTTGCTTTGCAGGTGCTGTTTTCCTTCTGGGTTTCATTATCTTTATTTGAGGATTTAAAAATCACAGAATTGTCGCAGTTGGAAGTGACCTCTAGAGATCATCTAGTCCAAACCTCTGTTAAAGCAGGATTGCCTAGAGCACATTGCTCAGGAGTGCATCCAGGCAGGTCCTGAATATCTATCTCCAGAGGAGAATCCACAACCTCTCTGTGCAGCCTGCTCCAGTGCTCTATCACCCTTGCAGTTAAGAAGTTTTTACTCATGTTTTAATGGAACTTCCTGTGTTCCAGCTTGTACCCTTTGCCTTGTCCTGTCACCGGATACTACTGAAAAGTCTGGCTCCATCCTCCTTATACCCACCTTTTAGATATTTATAGACATTAAAAAGATTTCCTCTCAGTCTTCTCTTCAGGCTAAACAGTCCTAGTTCTCTCAACCTTTGCTCGTAAGAGAGGTGCTCCAGTCTCCCAATCGCCTTTGTTGTCCTTCTCTGGACTCCCTCTCCAGAAGTAACCTGTGTCTCTTGAACTAGGGAGCCCAGAATTGGACACAGTATTCCAGATGTGGCCTCACTAGGGCAGTATAGAGAGGGAGGATGACCTCCCTTTACCCACTGGCCACACTCTTCCTAATGCATCCCAGGACACCATTTGCTTTCTTGGCTTTCTTATTGTCTACGAGGACTCCAAGGTCCTTCTCCTCAGGGCTGCATTCCATCAGGTCAATCCCTAGCCTATCCTGATGCATGAGGTTGTTTCTCCCCAGGTGCAGGACCTTACATTTGCCCTTGTTGAACCTCATTAGGTTCTTCTCTGCCCAGCTCTCCTGCCTGTGGAGGTCACACTGGATGGCAGCACAGCCCTGTGGTGTGTCAGCCACTAACCCCAGTTTTGTATCATCAGTAATCTTGCTGAGGATGCACTCTGTCCCCTAGTCTAGATAACTGATGAATGTCTTGAACAAGAACAGACCAAGTACTCAACCCTGGAGGACACTGCTGAGCTCTGTCACACAGCCAGCTCTCAATCCACTTCACTGTCCACTCGTCTAACCCACACTTTCTGAGTTTCTTATTGAGGATGTTATGTGAGACAGTGTGAAAAGCCCTGTTGAAGTCAAGGTAGATAACATCCACTGCTCTCCCGTCATCTATCCAGCCAGTTATGACTTCATAGAAGACTAACAGATTGGTCAAGCCTGATTTCCCCTTGGTGAATCCATGTTAACCACTGCTAGTAATTTCTTTTCTTTGACGTGTTTAGATATGACATCCAGGACTATTTGTTCCATCATACTTCCAGGAACAGAGGTGAAACTAATCAACCTGTAGCTTCCTGGGCCCTCCTTCTGGGCCTTTTTGAAGACTTGACTGACATTGGTCTTCCTCCAGTCCTCAGGCACTTCTCCTTTTCTCCATGACCTTTCAAAGCTGAAAGGCAATAACATCTGCCAGCCCTCTCAGCATTTGTGGGTGTACCCCATCAAGGCCCATGGATATATGGATGTCCAGTTTGGTTAAGTGGTCTCTAACCTGGCCCTCCTCTATTGATGGAAAGTTGTCTTCTCTCCAGACCTTTTCTCTTACCTCCAGGGTCTGGGATTCATGAGGGCTGGCTTTAGCGGTGAAGATCAAAGCAAAGAACAGTAACTCAGTCTTCTCTGTGTCTTCTGCCACTAGGGCACCCACCTCATTCATCAACCGGCCCCCCTTTTCCCTAGTCTTCCTTTTTCTATTGATATACAGAAGGAAGCCCTTCTTGTTGTCCTCGATAGCCCTCATAACATTTAATTCCTTGTGGGCCTTAGTTTTCCTTGCTGCATCCCTGCTTTCTCTGACTACATTCTTATATTCCTTACAAGGGGTCAGTCTTGTTTTCCACATTTTGTAAATTTCCTTCTTCCATTGGATTTTTTTCTAGAAGACTCTTACCCATGTTTGTCTCCTGCTTCCTCAAATCAGCAGCCTAAAGCTACTGAAGGATATCTAAAAGATCACTCAACATACATCCAGAAAACTGTTGTTCTCTGCTAGCTGTTTCAGGGTAGGGTGAGGTCTCTGGACCATTTTGCTTCCAGCACACTGAACATCTGTCTTCTCAGTGTAACCCATGTCTTCTTCAGCTCTTTCTCCCATCTCTGCTGAGTCTTCAGTCTTGACATGGAAACACAATCAACTTTATGTGACATTTTCCAAGAGAATACTTCTGTTTACCAAGTATGATGGAATCCCAGTTCCCTTATTTGCATTAGGCAGTTGTTAAACATAGGATTTAATATAGTAGCATCATAATGATGTACACTCTATATTCTGTTTTGGCAGTTCTTCTTATATGTAGTCACATGGTAGGAAACAGCCTCCAGGAAAAGCGTTTTGTTCATGATTTCACTAAAGCCAGGCTTTCTGGTCTAGGGCTTTTATCTTAATGGATTTATTTTGCATTATTATACCCTGAATTATTTATAATATTGCCTATTAATTGTCAAAATAATTGCCTTGAGGTAGCTATGAGACATAGTGACTATACTATTAAATGATGAGATACTGATGCAAATGGATGGTCTAAACATAACCTCAAGTGTACCTTTACCTAATTAGTAGAGAGCTATCACTAGGACTTTGCCCTTGTGGCAGTCTGTTCTTGAGCACGGCATTGTTAGCTTTTGCTTCAGAATGTTCTGGGGAAGTGTCAGAGCAGCTGCATCTGTTACAGTTGTTTTTACAAATGTCAACATTTGGTGATCAAAATGAGAAAATGGATTATTTTCACCCACAACTGTAAGAAAGTAAAAAAAAGGTTTTTGTGATGTACAAATAGTTGCAGCAAGCCAGGCACGTAGTAATGTAAGGATCATTTAAAGATGACATTGTTTAGGGAAGACTTGTTTCAGACAAAAAAATTCCATTGTAGAGGTAGAAATGAAACTTAGTGTATTCTATCTCCAAGGCATTTTTTTTAATCATCTGGGGGAAAAAAAAAAAAAAAAAAGAAAGTGTAAAAACAGAATAAAGAAGATGAAACAGTGAATAACTAATCTCAGTTCACTAGAAAGAAAGTCTTGTGTGAATTACTCTAAATCATCAAAGGGTTTAGATACTGAATGTATCTACCAACACTGTAAGGTTAAAGATAAATACGACAAGGAAGAAAATATCATTCCATTGTTAGAAGTGGGATTTCTTCCACAATGTGCTTTCCTCAAAAGAAGATATTTCAATTTTCATAATTTGTATTTGCCTCACTGCAATGCAGTAGATATTATGAAAGCCTCTGTTATTTTGGATATAACTACTGACATTGTTACTTGTCCATTTAAAAATAAAGAAATAATATCCTCTGTAAATTCTAACATCATGGCACTTTAAAACATATGAAATAAGGGCTAAAGAAAGAGAAACAGTGATTTCTCCTCTCGTGAGATAGGAATCAAGAAATTATCTTCAAAGATGATTCAGAAATCTGAAATGAGTACTTTAAGTTGTAAAAAAAAGTACCTCCTACAGTAATTTAACATGTGGATAACTTCTCTGGGTTATTATATTCTTTCCTTTTTGAACTCCTAGAAGAAAATCAAGGCAAAATATTGAATATTTTTTAGACTGGTCTCTACTGCTCCAGAATGCCAGAAGACTTAGCTTATCTTAGGCAAATCTAAGCGTCATAAAGTAACTAACAGAAGTATTAAGGAGAAAGCAGAGTGAATCAATAAATCCTATGAATTAAAATTAATTTGTATTTAAAGAGAACACTCTGTAAGTGGTAGTTGATAAGCAATTGGAATTCAGTGTTTCTTTGTTAAGGATTTTAAAAACAAATAGAAAAGACTGGCTCAGATTACAGTAAATTTCCTATGTAGCAAAAAAACCAAAGACATAAGAAAAAAGAAGGTACTGAAAGGAAGATTATATCTAAGATTATTCTTTGGCTGTCTGGGCTTGAATAGGCATCATACCTCTTAAAGAAAATTGATATTTTTGTCTTCAGAATCTAATCCCAAGTTGAGGTGAAACTTTGTATCCTTAGGAGAAAACAAACAAACAAACAAACAAAAAACCCAAACCCAAACCAAACAAATAAACAAACAACAACAAAAACCAAACAAGAAACAAAACAAAACCCCAAAAACACCCAAAACTTATAAAACATGCCATTTGATAATTTAAATACGACTGTTTACGTAGGTAATGCTTTTTAGCACCTCTTTATTACCTGAAAGAGAAAACCTTGCTGAAAGACCTCTTGTTTTTCTTCAGATCTTAATACAAGATATACTAGAACAATAACAACAATCTCACGTTTTAGAACACTCTGGGGGAGAAATCACTAGACTGCTCCACTAACGCCTGCACATAAGATACAAAAGGAGGAAAAATAAGCATGTAGCATAAAAGAAGCCAGCTTAATGTATCATATACTCTTTTTTTTTTTTTTTTTTTTCAAGTTATCTGAATATTCTAATGTATAGCATTAGTAAATTTTCTAGGCAGACACTTGGACTTAGACTGTGAAAATGCACATTTCACCACGTTATTTTTAAGAAATAAGTTTAGAGACAGTTTTCAGGACAGCAGTTTAAAGCTTAGTAACACAGAGGGAACTGAAAACAGAGTAGAGCATCAAATTAAAAAATCCAAAAAACATAAAGAAAGAATTTCAGTACATGTCCAAAATAGCTTCTTGGCAGAGAGATTCACAAATGCCATGAAGAACTGTAAGAAATTGTTCCTGATGAATTGGTTTCCAATGCCAATAGCAGAGGACACTCAGTTAACTAGTCAGGCAGTAATTCTAAACCAACAGCAAGAACACTTTTCTCCAGACACACAGGTAAACTGGAAAGCTCATTATCAGAGGACATGAAAGCTAGAAGCATAAATACGTTCCAAAAGGAAAAGACAAACTTATTATGGACTAATCTATAAGTTTCCTAAAAACTTTTTGACCATTTTTGCCCTTTTCTATATTCTTTCAGTTAAAATCAGAAAATATTAAGATCTATTATTTTGATTTTTTTGAGATATATGTTGTTGATAGTCTTGACACCAAGTCTTGCCAGAAATTTGAATTATTTGCAAAGAACAAAGAAAAAAAAAAATTACCATAATGTTGGAAACAAAGATTTGATTACTTCCTACTAGTTTCCAACATTATGGTAATTTCACCCATTAACATTCAAGTAATTTTAACATTTCAGTGATTTGAATCACCGTATATTAAAATCATCTTAGGAGCTTGTAACCAAACATGTGGTCTGTTCCATAGTTTTAAAGGAGAAAAAAAAATTTTGGGCAACTTTTTCCTATTATTATGCCAGATATTCTAGCATATACTAAGAGCATGGCAGAGGGATTGTAGCTTCAATAGCCCTGATATCAAAGTCAACATGAACAGTCACCTTTTAGCACAAGTCAGGTTGGGTCCTACACTGAACTGCAAAATAAAAAAAAAAGATGAAGCCACACCACTCAAAATTACAGTAACTGCAGTGCTATGGTCAACTTTCTGACAATGTTGAACCTAGCACCTTTGTGGAAATTTAGCACACAGGCCAGTTCAGACAACCTGAACCATACTTTATGTTTCAACAGAAAATCAAAATCTGACTTGCCACACATGTCCAAAATGTTCTCCTATATATATTTTTACACTAATAGTATTGGGTTTTTCTTTGTTATTTTGAAGTTTGTGGAGGAATATTTTACTCACAATAACAAGCCTCATGTCTCAGAATCAGTAGCTGACACTAAAGCTGTTTGAGCCTCTCATGCACAGTCCAAATAGAGAGTTAAAAGAACTTAATTCTGCCAACTGAGAAAAAAACACACCAAAAGTAAATAAATAATAGGTTAGTGGTCTGGGCTATTCATAGAGTCATAGAGTCATCAAGGTTGGAAGAGACTTTCATGATCATCAAGTCCAAGCATCCACCCTACAACCCCTAACCACTAAACCATCCCCTGAAACACCATGTCTATCTGTTTTTTGAACACCTCCAGGGGAAGGTGCCTCCACTGCCTCCCTGGGCAGCCCATTCCAATGTCTCATCACTCTTTCTGTGAAGAAATTCTTCCTAATATCCAATCTGAACCTCCCCTAGTGCAAATTGACCCCATTTCCCCTTGTCCTATTGCTAGTCACCAGGGAGAAGAAGCCAACACCCACCTCACCACAACTGCCTCTCAGGTAGCTGTAGAGAGTAATGTGGTCTCCCCTGAGCCTTCTCTTCTCCAGGCTGAACAGCCCCAGCTCCCTCAGCCTCTCCTCATAAGACCTGTTCTCCAGACCCTTAATCAGCCCAGCTGACCTTCTCTGCACCCTCTCCAGCACCTCGATGTTCTTCCTATACTATGGTGCCCAAAACTGCACATGTGTGCACATAAAACTGCACACATGTGTGGCCTCACCAAGGCTGAGTATTAGGGGCAGGATCACCTCCTTGGTCCTGCTGGTCAATTCAAGAGAGGGTAAAAGAAAATGTCCTGTAGAATGTCCTGTGAAGAGACTCAAAACTTATTAGTTAGAAAGAAGAATAAATCCACTAAGTTTAGGTACAAGAAGAACTTCACTGTTGTGGAAGACAACTAAAAACAAAGGAAGAAAAGCATGGACTCTTTTTTGGATTGATGTATCAGTTTTCCTCTGTATATATGTTCTGGCAGGTAAGTATTTGATTTTTAAGAGGCTCTCCCAAATCACCATAATTTTAACATCTCAGACACCACAAATGGGAAATATATAAAGGCATCCAAACAGCTTTGGATGTGAAGATGTGATACAGTTTGCTTAAGAGTCCTTTTGTCACTTTGTGGCATTCAGAATGTACAGTGCTTGTCTCGAACAATCCAAGAGATAAGTGATGGACTTTGGCACTCAGGATATCTGTTGTCTGTCTTGTGGCATCTGAGAGTTGAACAACATTTGTTGATGGACTAAAGAGATGTCTCAGCAACCCACTCAACTGTTTTGCTTCCCCTCCTGCAATGTGTACCTGAGAACTGGGGAGTTTAATGTGGGACATGCTGAGCTTGGAAAAAAAATAAAAGGATATCTACAGCTGGTGCTGGGAACAGAGTACTCAGTGATAACCAGGCCTTGATATGATATCTCATGAAAACCACCAACTTAGCAGGACAAGACAAAGAGTGCTGGTCTCAAGCCACTTCCTAGGACTGAAACTCCACTGCAATAAACTAATCCTGTGGTGCCAGTTGTCTCAACCTCCTCTTTGAAATGGCTGGTCTTAACACTTAGCCAAACAAAGACTATCTGCAGGACATAGCCCTGGAGCCATACCTACCCCCCTGCTATCTCGGAGGAGCACAGAGAAGATAGCAGGATTTTCTCCCTTATTCAGGGAGAAAAGTGGGGGTGCAGTGGGCAAGAACTGTATAAAAATCTGTGACTCTATGGGTGCACGGGAAGCACTTCCCCACCAGGAACCACTTCCCCACCGACGACATTGCTGGACCGTGGTGGTAACTATGCTCTCGCTTGCTGTCCTCTGTATTTCTGCTTTCTCCTTTCTTTTCTGTCTCTGTTTTCCTCTCTGTCCTATCCGCTCTAGGGACTTTGCTGTGTTACTCTAATAAAAGTTTGTTGTGCGTGTGACATCTGACCTCGTTTGCGTCTTAATTTCACCATTTGGGATCACCTTTAATAAAAAAAGTGCCACGTATCCGAATACCGGATCGTGACACACTTTCAGACATAGCTTCCTTAACTCCCTTCATCAAAGCACTACTTATGTACTGTACACAAATTATTAACATTGTTAGACTGTTTGCAGCATTATGCACATAGGTATTTATGAGGGAAATTTTAAGATGCCGTATAGTCTTTATTAACTCCTTTCATTGCTGGCTGCTCTGTCCCTTCATAACCTTTCCCCCTCCTCTGGTTGAGACCATATAAGAATATAAAATGAGCTTCCTACTTTTATAATCCCATTTTACTAATTGAAGTTGGAAGCACTAGCAGAATAGGGCTTCAGTGCTACAAAACATCCATATGTTCTAGGCTTGAATTGCTACATGAACAGCATTTTGACAGGCTGAGAGAGTTGGGGCTGTTGAGACTAGAGAAGAGAAGGCTCCAAGGAGACCTTATAGAGGTCTTCCAGTACCAGAAGGGGGCCTACAGGAAAGCCGGGGTGGGGCTTTTCACCAGGGTGTGTAGTGGTAGGACGAGGGGCAATGTTGGAGCAGGGTAGATTTAGGTTAGACATTAGGAAGAAATTAATTACTGTGAGGGTGGTGAGACACTGGAACAGGTTTCTCAGGGATGTTGTAGATGCTCTCTCTCTAGAAGTGTTCAAAGCCAGGCTGGATGGGGCATTGCGAAACCTGGTCTACTGGGAGGTGTCCCTGCCCATGCAAAGGGGTTGGAGTAAGATGATTTTAAGATGCCTTCCAACCCTAGCCATTCTATGATTCTATGATTCATTCTATGATTTCTTCAGGGAAACTGCATCGCATGGGAAGAACACATGCTAGAGCAGGGAAAAAGTCTGAAGAGGAAAGAAATGCAGACAAAAACTGTGTGACTTGACCATGTACCCTCCATTGCCCATCCAAAGGGGTAAAGGAGTTGGGAATGGGGGACTGAAGTTGAACCTGGGCAAAAGATGGGAGTAAGATAAAGTTGGTTTAGGTTTTGTCTTTTTTTCTCATCTTCTAAATGGGTCCCTTTCAACTCAGCATATTCTATGATTCTATGATTCTATGATTCTATTTTAATTGGCAATAAATTAAGTTATTTTTTCCTCAAGTGGAGTCTGTTTTGCCCGTGACAGTAATTGTCAAGTGATTGCCCTTTCTTTATCTCAGTTCACAAGCTTTTACAGCTTATTTTATCCTCCTGTTATGCTGGGGACAAGGAACGAGAGAGCAGCTGGGTGGGCATTTATCAGCTGTCAGAATACAGTTCCTGCTTGTCAGTTCTAGCATGTGCCCCTGTATTAATACTGCATCTAACTACTGTCTTTTCTTTCCATCTTTTACCCCTTCTAAAGAATTATAATGACACTGACTTCTTCCCTTTCAAGGCCTTTTAAAAATATCTTCAATAAACAAAATAGTTGTGGCTATGAGTAAACAAGTAGGAAATAGCTTCTATAATAATACAAAAATAAAAATAAAACCCCAAAACCTAAAACAAAACAAAACACATGGAATCGTTTCATTGTTTTGTAGACTTCTTTTCAGTGTGTTCAGTGTAGAAGAATCTGATCCCTTATAGGCAATAAAAGTGAGACGGATTATTTGAAATTTTGGCTTTTGGGAAAAACCTTGATCTTCTGTGGTGGTTTAGGACCAGCTGGTAACAAAGAAGCACGTCTTCTCATTCATCCCTCCCCCCACCATAGGATAGGGAGAACATCCAACTAAAAGCTTGTGGGTCGAGACAAGGACAAGGAAGTTTCTGTCATCAGTTATGGCCATGGACAAAAAAATAAATATAAGTTTTCACCAATCAAATCAGAGCAGGACAAAGAAAAACCAAAAACAGATCTTAAATAACTTCCTCTCACCCCTCCCTTCTTCCCAGGCCAAAACTATTTCACTCCCAGTTTCTCTACATCCTGCCTCCCCAGCAGCACAGAGGATGGGGAATGGGGTTTACAGTCAGTTCATAACATGCTCTTTTCTGCTGCGCTTTCCTTCTCAGGAAAAGGACTCTACCCCCGCTTCCCTGTGGGGTGCCTCCCATGGGAAAGAGTCCTTCAGGAACCCTTCTGACATGAGTCCTATGAAGTGTAGTCCCTCAGGAGCAGACTGCTCCAGCACAGGCTACCCACAGAGTCACAGACTGCTCCAGGACCTGGTACAGGGTCCCCCATGGCTGCAGGTCCACACTTCCTTCAGATTTCTTTCTATGCCTTAAAATAATTAATATTTGATTGAAAGAGGTTTAAACTAGATTTGAAGGGAAAAAGGTATAAAAGCAGGCTTACTAGAGTTAAGCCTGGGGGTGGCATACCAGTGTTTGTGGGATGGTGTGCTAGCAAGGTTCTTCAGCCTTCTATCTCACTGGAGGCAGGGAATGGAAATCCAGGTGGCAGCAAATACACAGGGATTACTGATGGGTTAAAAACCATAAAAATACATGAAAATGAATGCATAGGAATTTGGGTTTCTCCCCTCAGAAAGATATCACTATCAGTAACCCAGCTGAAGTGCATCTACAGAAATGCATGCAGTACAGGCAATTAACAGTAGAAGATGGAATCTGTTGTGCAGCAGGAAAACTATGATATAGTTGCCATCATGGGAACATGGTAGGATGACTCACACAGCTGGAGTCCTGCAATGAACTGTTACAAACTCCTCAGAAGAAACTGGCAAGGCAGAAGAGGCAGTGGGGTGGCCCTGTATGTTAGGGAGTGTTTTGATTGTTCAGATGGTTATGACAGTTTTGAATATTTATAGTTAAGAATCAGTGGGAAGGCCAATAAGACAGATATATCAGTGCAAGTCTGTTTTAGACCACCCAACCTGGATGGCGAAGCAGACTAAACATTCTGTAAGCACCTGGGAGAAGTCTCATGATCTTTAGCCCTTGTTCTCATGGGGTACTTCAACTTATTGGATGTCTGCTGGAAATACAACAAAGCAGAGAGGAAACAGTCTAGGAGGTTCCTAGATTATTTGGAGGATAAATTCCTGGCACAGCTGATGAGTGGGCCAATTAGTGAATGTGCTCCACTAGACCTGCTGCTTGTGAATAGAGAAGGACTTGTGGACGACATGGCTGTTGAGGCCATCTTCCACACAGTGTTCATGAAATAATAGTTTTCAATTCTCCCTCCCATTATAGGAAAAAAAGACAGAATAAGAGAGAGAGGCTCTTACAGGTTGGAAACTTAACTACACAGCTTTAATGAGATAGTAGTCATGAAAAGGAAAGTAATGAAATATATACAAATATATACAAAATATAAATATGAGCCAGCAATGTGCCCAGGTGGCCAAGAAGGTCAATGGCAGCCTGGCCTTTATTAGAAATAATGTGGCAAGCAGGGAGGTGATCGTACCTCTGTAGTCAGCATTGGTGAGGCCACACCTTGAATACTCTGTCCAATTTTGGGCAATACTAGGACACAGAGGTGCTGGAGTGTGTCCAAAGGGCAATGGAGCTGGTGAAGGACTTTGAGAACAAGTCCTGTGAGGAGGGGCTGAAGGAACTGGGGCTATTTAGTCTAAAGAAAAGGAGAATGAGGGGAGACTTAAACACCCTCTACAACTACCTGAAAGGACGTTGCAATAAGGTTGGGGTTGGTCTCTTCTCACAAGTAACTGGTGATAGAAAAAGAAGAAATGGCCTCAAGCTGCACCAGGGGCAGTTGAGACTGGACATTAGGAAAAACTTGTTCACTGAAAGAGTTGTCAGACATTGGAACATGCTTCCTAGGGAGGTGGTTGAGTCAGCATCCCTGGATGTGTTTAAAATTCATCTCGATGTGGTGCTTGGGGATATGGCTTAGTGCTGGACTTGGTAGAGTAGGGTTAATGGTTGGACCAGATGATCTTGAAGGTCTTTTCTAACCTAAGTGATTCTATGATACTAAAAAGCACTGCTGAGCTCCCCTCTCCCCTAGTAAAACCCATGTCACCACTGAGGCTGCAGAGCAGGCCCTGGAAAAGTCCCAGACTTGACTCTTGGAGTCAGCGTCAGGTGGGAGCTGAGATGTAGGAACACAAGGGTGCTTGAATGCAGTTATCAGGATCAGAGGCAGATGAATGGACAGAATGCTCCCAGAATGCTGACCGTGGAAGATTAGAGAGAGATTGACCCTCATTAGCCCTCAAATTTACAATTAGTATGATGTGTATCAGTTGGGATACTTTGTGGGTTTTTTAAATTTTTTGTCACCTGTCTAGTCTGCTCCTCCCCAAAGAAGGTTCTCAGGTGTGACCCCTTGACTTCCTTCTTATTCTGAAGCATAAGATGATTTTCAGTACCAAGCAGGGGTCTACTTGGTTCTGTTTTCCAACAGAATACAAAATTATTTTGCTGAGCTTATAATTTGAACAAAGGAAAATAAGGGGTTCTTTAATAAAATTCCTTGCTAAACATACCAATCCTAGACAGTAAAGATGTTAGATGTCTTTATGCAGTTGTGAAAGATAATGAAAAATATGGTCCTGTATCTGAATTCTATGATTCTATGATATGAAATGCACTGCTATCTTAAATACACTACTATTCCAGGTGGCCAAGAAGACCAGCAGCATCCTGGCCTGCATAAGAAAGAGTGTGACAAGCAGGAGTAGGGAATTGATCTTGTCTTTATGCAAGGAGCAGCTGAGGGAACAGGGTTTTTTTTGTTTGGAGAAGACAAGGCTGAGGGGAATCCTTATTGCTCTCTACAACTACATGAAGTGAGACTGCAGTAAGGTGAGCGTTAGCCTCTTCTCCCAAGTAAATTATGATAGGACTAGAGGAAACGGCCTGAAGTTGCACCAGGAGAGGTTTAGACTAGATATTAGAAAGAATTTGTTTACCAAAAGACTAGACAGGCCCTGCCTGGAACAGGCTGTCCAAGGAAGTGGTAGAGTCACCACCCCTGGAGGTAATAAAAAAATGTGTAGTTGTGGCACTGCAGGACATGGTCTAGCGGGTGATTCTGTATGTGACTCTGTGTGTGAAATATTTCTAATGGTGACTGACTGGAGTGAGGTCAAACGCATTAATGTCATAACTAAATAAAATGGAAACCTCTAATTTATTATGCTTTTCTAGAGCACTCCATCATAATTTAATGGGAGCAATCCTATCCTTTTTCTCATGGACTGTGTACAAATGTAATTGTTTTGATGAATGGTTCTCAAGATATCCCTAAGTGTTTTTGATTTTGTGGGAGGTATGATGCTGAAGTGATTTTTCTGGTTCATTCAAAGCAACTAAATTTGCAAAAGAACACTTAAGTTTCATTTGTTTAAATATGTAAGAATAAAGTCAAGTACAGTAATCCAACAAATTCCTCATTATTATAAATTTAAGTGAAAGTTTAAAACTGGAAAAACTTTTCCATCTGAAATATCTAGTTTTGAGGGTTGGTTTGTTTTGATTTGTTTTGTTTCACCAGCAATGCCAGAATCCCTTTTGAAGGGATTTTACATGAAAAATAAATAAAATCAAGCAATTCCTTTTCTACTGTAGAAAAAGTGTTTGGATAATTTTATGGAGGTATGTCACTCAGTGGCAGTGTGGCACCCAGTAAAATTTATTACTTCAATTATCACAAGCAATACAAGGACTATGTTTGTTATCTCTGCAGCTCTGATCTTCAAGATAATAGAGTTCTGGCTTTGAATGAACCGTTGTAATTCATACTAGAAAAATACTATATAGATTAAGAAACAGACGTTGTCAGGAATTAGATATTTGTTCCTCAGAGGGAGATAATCCTGAATATATGCTATGTTCAGTCTTGTATCATGGTCTAACAGAAAAAATGACCAAGAAAATTGTAAGGCTCTGAGTTTTGACATAAAAGAAAAGACAAAAAATCAAGGAGAAAATTCTAGTCTTAAAACACGTGTATACAAATCCAAATATGTTTTACTTGCAAAGAAAGACTAAAAGACAAGAGGGCTTCAGCAGAACTGCAAGATGTTAATATTCTTCCCCTGAGAAAAGGCAGTATGTTTAGCATGCCATGTTGTCCCAGGACATAACTAAAAAGTAAACACCTCAGCTGAAATGAGTGAACAAATAAAGATGCTGTTCAGCTGAAGACAATCACTGCTATAAAAATTCTCTCTGAAAGGTGATGGTGCAAAGCAATAATATAACCAAATTCTCTATTTTGCAAACTGTCTAAGAAAGTCACAAAGTCACTTACAACAATAACATCTGTTTGCTAGCCAGAGCTCTTTAAGTAATTTCACAAGATTATTATCAAATTTATCAAGATTGCAATGCTGTGGGGGACTTGAAAAGTATGGATTAATTACCTACCCAAATGAGAGATTACACTTATGAGTCATCTTATTTTGAAAAAGAACTTAGTTTTTATTTATTTATGTTCTTTTTAATTTTTTTGTTCATTAGTTTCCTTTATTCATTTCCAAAGTAACAAATTATACATGGGTAATTTAAAATAGTTATTTATGTCCTTATTCCATTAAACAAATAGAAAATACTTCTCATTCTTGCTTTTCAGCAGGTAATGCTTTGGATACACAAGAATTATAGTATTCTAGTCTTGAGACTTAAACATTATCTCCCTGCTGTCACCAACTATATTTAGCTAACTCAAGATTGTTTCAGGAAAGTAATTGTAATTCCCATCTATTAACTTCAGCTTCCAATTTCATTCACATAAAATCACATTGTTACTCCCAAAGTTTAACCTTTCTGGCATCCTTAAAAGAGATTTTCTACTTTATCCTGATACTGAGTTACACTGTATTATTTAAGAGGATTACAAAACCAGTGCATACAAGCTCCCTCATGTACTTGGGTCTCACTTCCTCTGGCCTCATTTAGGGATCTTTCTGGCTTTTTTTTTTTTTTTTTTTTTTAAATATATTGTGCAGCCTCTTCAGTGAATCAGAGCTCTGCTGATTTCTAAACCATCTCCAGAACACTTTGTTTCTGCTTTTTTGTTTGTTTGATTCAGTTTACACTAGATTCCACTTGGTCAATAGGATCTATGTAAGGTGAAAGTTTTCAGTTCTGCTGTTTATGGATCAGTTTAGGTAACAGACTAAAATTATGCAAAGATGTCATTAAAGAGAATAATGCAAAAGCAGCAAAGGCAACCATACCAAAAAGCAATCAAGCAAATAATTGAGCAATGCCACAAACCCCCCCAGCATGGTTCCTTGTCTCTCTCCTGTCTGGCTTGCCAGTAATATCGAGGTTTAGGCCCAACACAAAAAAAAGGAACAGCCCCGTGGCCTGTCACTCAACTCACCCCTGCACACACACACTGAGATGAGGACAAAGCTCATGGGTCGAGACAAAGGACAAGGAGGGTTCTTCACCAATTAAGGTCCCAGGCAAAACAGACTCAACTTGGGGGAAAAAATAATAATTTAATTTAATGCTAATCATAGAATCATAGAACTATTCAGGTTGGACAAGACCCTTGGGATCACTGAGTCCAGTCATCATCCCTACTCTACAAAGTTCTCCCCTAAACCATATCCACCAACACCACATCCAAACGACCCTTAAACACATCCAGTCATGGTGACTTTGCCACCTCCCTGGGCAGCCTATTCCAGTATCTAACCACTCTTTCTGTGAACATTTTTTTTTCCTAATTTCCAGTCTAAACCTCCCCTGTTGCAGATTGAAGCCATTCCCTCTTGTTCTGTCGCTAATTACCTATAAGAAGAGACCAGAACCAACCTCTCTACAATGTCCTTTCAGGTAGTTGTAGAGACTGATGAGGTCTTCCCTCAGCCTCCTCTTCTTCAGACTAAACATTCCCAGCTCCTTCAAGCATTCTTCATAAGATTTATTCTCTAGGCCCTTCACCAGCTTCGTTCCCCTCCTCTGTACTCACTCCAGCACCTTGAAATCTCTCTTGAATTGAGGTGCCCAAAACTGGATGCAATACTCCAGGCGTGGCCTCATCAGTGCTGAGTACAAGGGAACAATCAATTCTCTACTTCTGCTGGTCACACTATTTCTAATACAAGCCACGATGCCATTGGCTTTCTTGGCCACCTGGTCACAGTGCTGGCTCATATTCAGCTGCTTGTCAATTAAAACCCCTAGGTCAAACACACACAGGACACAGCCAACACACAGAGCAGGGCTTGCATATGTTACCCCCACCCATCCTTCTTCCTGGGCCCAAATCACTTTGTTCCCAGTTTCTCTCCCTCCTTCCCCCCAGAGGAACAGGGGGACAGGGGATGGGGTTTGAGTCAGTTCATGGGCTGGTGGTTCTTGCCATGGCATTCTCCTCAGGAAGAAGGATTCCTTGCAGTCCTTCACCACTTCCGTATGGGATCCCTCCCGTGGGAGAGAGTCCTCCACAAATCTCTCCTTCATGAGTCCTTTCCATGATGTCCAGGGCTGCTCCAGCCTGGGCTTCCCACAGAGTCACAGGCTGCTTCGGGAACAGCCACCTCCCCTGGTGCCAGGGTCTTCCAAAACTGTATAATCTGAGTCCACTGGCAGCAAATCCACTGGCCACAAAATCCAAGTCCACTGGCCAAGTTCACCCCTCCTGGTGCCTTCAGGGAATGTTCCACCACGTTCCTCCACGAGTGCAGGGGAACAGCTGCCATCTTGCCAAAGGTTGCAGGGAAACTTCTGCTAGGCCACCTTCTTCCTCTTCTTCCTCACCAACCACCAGCCCCGCTCTCCTTCCCCAGCACTGCTCTTCTCCCTTAAGTGCTTCTCTGCTCAGGTGTTATCTCAGTTCTTTAGTACGCTAATGGCAGAGGTGCATCTATTGTCCCTCTAATGGCTCCTTGGCTGGGTTTAGAGCAGGGGGAGCTTCTCAGCTTCTTACCAGAGCCACTCTTGTGGCCCTTCCCCCACTACTAAAAACCCACAAAACCAAACCAGAACATCCCCTAAACTATGTAAAGAAGATATCTGCACATAACTACAAATGGCAGTAAGTACTGACCACTATCAGTAAGCATATCAATGGTCATCCAGTTTATGGTTAAAATTATGTTATGGCTATGAAGCTACTTTTAATATAGCTTTAGTGTTGTTGTTTTTTTTCCTTGTAAACCACAAAAATTATTTTATTCAGACCTAAATTTTCACATAATTTAAAATCTAATTCATATTTCACTAACATTGATTGCAGGTATCCCCAAAATTACATTTCCATTCTTCAAACTAGGAACTTGAAGAGCATTTGGCACTTTTTTCCCCAACTCTCATACCTTTCTTGAACATACACAAATACATCTTGTTTTTGTTTGTTTATTTTAGCACTTATTACTTCCTCTATTCTTCACAAAAGTCTTCCCTTCTGAAAAACAAAAGCTTTATCAGGTGTGCATGTATGCCCTTGATTTTTATTTTCTCTCAAGGCACTTTTCATACAGGAACGGTAACTACTTGGTACAAATTCAATTAAAGTGCTCCTGGAAAACAGCGTTCTGTTTGTGGAGGAGAAAATGTTATCTTTCTGCTTCTTGCACTAAGAAATTAAAGACATACTGTCAGAATAAAACAATGTGACAAAATAGTTGTGAAGTCGTTGTTCGAACTGGAATCATTGTATCTGAAATTAGGCACTCAGAACTGCTCTTCAGTACTGAAATGAACTTCCATTAGATCTTTCTTATTTTCGATACACCTATAAGAGTTTGTCTGGATGGTATTACTTGGATGCAATACTACAACAACCTTCTCAATATTTCACATTGAAATATATGAAATATAAATTATGACAGCATGTTAAAAGTTTTGAAATTTTATTATTAAAAAAATATTGATGATGGCTTTATATACACACAATGGAACAGAATTGAAATTACTAGAGAAATAGAGTAGAACTACCTTAAAGGGGTCACTTGAATGTGCAAATATTCCATTATGTAAAGTGTTTTTCTAATTCTAGCCCTCAAAAAGTCTTTAAAGATTTTACTGTTTTATGTAGCAATTCTTAAATATAAAGACTTACTGTTTATATATTGAGGGGCATACCAAATTTGCATTTCAAAATTCAGCTAGCATTTGTAGGGCTTGCCAATGACCACGTCAATCTAATACAAGGTTAACCTTCCTAAAATACCTGGAACTAAACTAATCCAACTAAGAATCTAATCTAAAAAATAGACCTCTGTGAACCATCAGTTTCATGATCCAATTAATTCAGTGACACACAGTGTATATAGTTTCTATATATACCAGATGCTAAACCCTCAAAAGGCCAAACTCAGTAGACATATGAAATACCACTAGTCTATGACTAAACTCGTAAAAGAAGCTATACCTTCATTGAAACATTTTGTTCCTTTCTACTGCAAGTGTCTGAAACTAGAGGTGTGTATCAAGGGAAATACTTTATACATTTGAAACAATATTTGAGGTTTTCTTTTTAATTTAACAGTTTGAAACTGAAAATCTCCTGGAAACAGTAAATATATATATATATATATATTAATGAATATAAATGTTTCTAAGACCAAACTTTAAGCCTTTGTGATATGTCAGATGCATCTAGGCTCATACCTGTTTTAGGAGGTAAATTATATGTCTTTTAAAATATTACTGTCTTCAGAAATTAACAGCTGAATGTCTTGCAAAGGTCATTTAAATATTCAAGAATGTATCTGCCTGACATGATCAATTATTAGAAAGAACTAGCACTTAAAAATTAATTATTCTGAATCATAAGGTGGCCATCATAGCCAAACTGAATTATGAAGGATTATTTATTTTTGCTGATTTTGCTAGTGGTTTTATAATCCTTCAGATTTTGCTTTCCTGGAAATATAATTTGGTTCATAATTTTGATTTTTTCCTTTGTAGTTTCAGATATTCACCTCAGAAAGCAGATCAGACAAGATGAATATTTAGCCTGCTATAGTGTAGAAAATAGTTTTTTATGTTCTCAGTGTCATTGCTATACTGTGAATTTGTAAATGGCTGGAGAAATTATGAAAAAAAAAGAAAAAAAGAAAAAAAAAGAAGAAAAAAAATGATTACAACTTTGTTACATGCTAGAAGGCAATAAACTAACAGAAGGACCATATACCAAGGTATTCAAGGGCAAAATAATTGGGGAGTACGTCTTGCAGGTAAGGAAAATCTTCAGTGGGAAGATCAGACTACAAGGAGGTTACTTGAGAATTCCAAAATTCAAGGCTAAATTTTTAGCTGTGATACTAAACCAGAAGGGAACAAATCAAAATTTATATTAAAAACAAGCAATTAAAACCCTTCTACAAATGTTAACTTTGATCAAAACTTGTTTAAATTATATCTGGTGAATGTGAACAGGGAAGGAACCACAGAAACCAAGCTGCAGAGTAATTTCCTGAGCCTTTAGTGTTAATACGTTGCAAACTTAAAATATAAAATGTTAAAGTAAAAGCCATGCTAGCACCTAATAGTAAGACAACATTATTTCTTAATGAATGGCACTGATATTTGGAAAAGAGTGGAATCAGTCACAAAGTAGAATCATCCATTTATTCATAGAGACTGAATGTCCCAAGCCATCTTTCTTCCTAGTGCTGATACAATTACAGAACTATGAGAAAGGCATGCAGGAGATCTATCTGGATTTCTCAAAATATATTTGATCCTATGTCAGAGCATATACTATGGGGAAATTAAATCAAATTGGTTTGGAGAGAAATACAATTAAATGAATCAAAAGCTGTCTGTCTAACTCAGGAGAGGGTAATTATAAATAGTATTCCATCTAGATGAAGAAATAATGTCCAGGACTGTTGCCAACAGATGCCCTTGGTGTCTCATTTTATCCAATATCTTTATTCTGAAAATTTACGGAAGCAAGGATAAATAGCTGCATTCACAACTACTGAGCACTTATCCCATTGTTGGAGAAAACCCATACTATTGTTCAAACCTTGACATACCTATCTGTATCCACATTCCTGAAGTGCCTCTCTAAAGATGCAAAGTATGCATGACAGGCATGTGTTACCTTATATGCCTTGCTAGAGGCTGAGCAAGTCCTTCCATGCCCTGCACCACAATTAACTCTGTGGTATAACTGAATTTTCCTGTGCCATGACAGCCTTGAAAAAAGCCAAGGCACTCTTCTTCCTGAACTGGACAAATTATAGGATACATGGCAGGCTCCAACAGACAATAGACATTAATATCTTCACACACCACTATACATACCTCATTGTCTTGCAGGCCAATAGGTATGGATATATTTGTCATTACTGGGCACAGGTGGCAGGCTGTAGTGGGTCCCAGATGGTGACTGAGCTGGCCTTCTCCTGAGCAGGGCTGAATGGGGTTTTCCAGGTGCCTTTGGCAAAGCCAACATTGCCCAGCCTGACTGAGCTTCAGCTCTGTCTCTGGGCACATGGGTGTTGTGAAGCATCTCTCATTCCTTCCCTGGGAACAGAGCAGAAGGGAACAGGCAGAAACTGGAAACCATGTTAAAAAGAAAACCAAATGGAGCCCAAAACTGAACATAGATGTCAATATCATGCCCTCTGTGACAAATAATAGAAAATCATTCCCACCATGAACCTCTTGCTCCTGCTGAAAAAGTCCTCCAGGAATTTGCCAATACATTTTATTTCCCCACTACCTGTTTCCCCTTGAAGAATCCTGAATCTGTCAACTTTTGGATTTCAATGAACTGTTTGATTCACTGGAAAGGTAAATATAACATTGGAGAAAAAGGAGCAGGAATTAGAAAATAATTTTTTATAGCAATTTCAAAGGTAATATTAATGATGTTTTCCTGTGTTAATTTGGACTGTCCTCAAAGAGAGTGCTGTCTTTGAGATTATTTCTTCCCCAGATAGAGCACCTGGAAAAATCCCAATTAGCACAAATATCTAGATTTACATTTGTGAAAAAATGAAGCACAAATTATGTCAAAATTCAAAGTGAGCTCTGTTTTTCTTCCTTGGAAAGTCAAAATTCTTATTTCCCTCAAACTATTGTCAGGTGGGCTTCTTTCAACCTCCTCTCCCATTTAAATTTTTACTCAGCTTGTTTGGTGTTTCATTTCACATTGTTTGAGAAGATGCAAACTGTCTCCATTTCAAAATTCTGCAAATTCACAAACTAGCTGAAAACAAGATCATTAAGGAAATTTGATTTGCATTAATTTGAAGTAATAAATTATTGATCACATCTATAGATTCAGTTAAAAATCTTGCTTCTACAAAAATTGTACCATCTATCATTGCTAGAAGGTAAAATAAACCTTTGTTTTAGTATACACTGTATTTTAACTTTGTGACAGCTATCCTACTTCTTTACTTTTTCTTATTATACACACACATTTATCTTAAAGGATTAATCCAAGTTCTTTTTGAATGAATACAATTTATCTGATCTAATAGAGAGTTTTTTCTAAGCTGAGATCAACTTTGTTTTGTCCACAATGAGAATCCAAATGATTATTGCTGGGGGAGTCAAAACAGTGTACAAGAGAAAAAAATAGGCTGGTTTTCTGAAATTCTGAGTACTATACCTATACTTACTTCTATATTGGCAAAGTTCACTGGTTGTTTTGTACTTAGGTACAAAATTATGTAAATGTATATGTGCTGAGTATTATATAATGGATTAGTATACCTTCTAAAATATAAATATAATACCTTAAGTATCTTACAGCACAATCTCCCCATTATAGATTTGTATAGTATTATATTTACTTTCTATCACTACTTCTCATTTCAATTATATTTATTCTGTTGTAGAGAAGCTAAATTTCTTGTTTCTTCTTTCCTTTAGGATATATTTACTGCTATTATTATTAATAATAATAATATTATATAATAATATATAATAATATTATTAATAATTAATAATAATTAATAATATTATTAATAATATTATATATAATAATATATAAAATAATATATAATAATATATAATAATAATAATTATTTAATATTTCATTCAAACTCATGCCCTTTTGGCACGATCATTAACACAGACCTAGGATAATTAGCATTTAAGTGTATAATGAATCATCCTGTACAAGTCAGGTTTTTTACATTAATCCTTCTTTTCAGCAACAAACCTATAAATCTATTTTCTATTAATGTGTTACTTTTTTTTTCTTTTTTTTTTTTAAATTGGTTTTGTTTTGTTTTGTTTCCTCAAGGATAACTGAGAGCAGAACACAGAAATATTAATAGAGCATACTTTCACTTATCAACTCATTTTTACCTTATTGCCCTTAGTACTTCGTAGTGTTTTATGTTGTGTTTGATAGGAGCAATTAAAATGGACGATTAAAGCATCTATTTGCAGCTGAGCCACTTCAGGTCCCCAGCTTACACACTGTTATGTATTTGAGCTGTTGGATTCCGTATTACTACCTTTGTTTATGAATTTACACAGCTTCAAATGCATGGATTGCAAAAACATGGATGAACAAATAGAAGTAGTGATAATGAAGTTGCTATGAAATTCAGAAAATAAGATTATTTACTTTTTTAAAATTTATTTTAATTTTTTTAGGATAACGATTTGTGGTCCATGGAAGTGCAGGAAAGGCTTGAAAGTTAAGACTTTTTGAAAATGTAAGTATACTTTTAGCCCTGTTTTTCTACTTCCAAATCCACATAATGCAAATAACTGAAGGTAATATGGCATTTTTAGCAGCTTTATAGCATAGTCTATAGACCTCACAAAAAATCAGTCAAGAAATATTAAAACCAAACCCCATGAAAAATAATCAGAAGTTAGAGCAAGTGTAATTTAATCAAATCTTTCTAAGAAGAACTTCTCCAGTTAGAAGAATCTGTGGAAGGGAACAAGAAGACAGTGAATTTGAACAGAATTTCTACATTTAAAAAGTTATTTTGATGCCAACAGACTTCAGAAGGATGTAAAAGTTTTAAAGGTATGATCAAATTTTACTCTGAAGCTCAATTCCCTTAAATTTCACAGAGAAATTGCTACTAAATTTATGTCACTTGAATAGGACAAACTATTATTTATGTAAGAATGAGCTGTGACCTTTCAGAAATGAGTTAAGTAGGATGTGCAGTTCTCAGTAGATATGCAATCAAAGAAGGAGGAGAGGAGAGGAGAGGAGAGGAGAGGAGAGGAGAGGAGAGGAGAGGAGAGGAGAGGAGAGGAGAGGAGAGGAGAGGTGAGGAGAGGAGAGGAGAGGAGAGGGAAAAAGACAACCACCAGAGCTACAAATAGACTATTCATATCTTTTATTGAGTGAACACTTAGAACATAGAAAGTGTCTGTGGCAATTTATATTTCAGAAACTTAAAGCACTATTATTGGTTTCTAGATGATTCTCTGTTGCTTTTATTTTTGTATGTGTGTGTTCTTTCATGAATGGATGAGTTGAAGGAAGCTCCTTTCAGTCCAGGTTAATTTCTACCTCTGATATAATTTTCCTCTTCCTTCATCTTCTTTATGGTGTTTTTGTGTTTTCTGCAAATTTTGTGAATGCATGAGTAATTTAGTAACATTTAGGTCTCATGAAATTTAGACTATAGAACTATGCCATTATGCCCTGGTAATCCAGTTTGTGAAACTGCTGGAACATAATTTTGTCATGTAAATTTTTTCTGTTATTTCTACCCTTTGAACAGGGTTTTGAGCAACCTGGTCTAGTGAGAATTGTCCCTTCCCATGCAGAGGATTTGGAACTGGATTATCTTTTAAGTTTCTTCCAATCCAAACCATTCTATGACTCTATGATAATCTCAGTTATTGTGTATCACCAATAAGTAAGTGATATTTACAACAGAGACTTTGATATATATATATATATTAGCTATGCAGAATAATTATCTTATGTACAGTATCCATTTAAAAGTTGAAAAATATTCTAATATATGAAAATATTTATTTAAGTATAGCTCTTTAATCTGTAAATTTGAGACATCATTAGTCTTTTAAAAATATTACTGCTTTTTAAGTTCATCTGCCTATTCTGATATGCTTTCGCAGTATAGCAATTAAATAAATGAAAATGAGAAATATTTTTTTTTAAGCAGACAAATTGTGAAATGTTTTGTAATGAATTTCAAAATATGTATCAGGAGGTTTTTATTACTTCAACTACTGACCTACAGCAGCTGAGTTGGCTGCATTTTAAGTCTCTGACTGTTCTTCAGGTCATCTTTGATTAAGCTCCATTTAATATACCAGACTTTTGCATGTTTTACATGTATGATAAAGATACAGTTTTCTAGTTACCTGTGCTGCCCTATGCACATTCTAGAACTTCAGAGGAGGAAAAAGGCAAACATACAAACAAACCCAACCAAAATCAGAATGATTTGTGTGAAAATGAAAGCTAAGAAGGAAACAGTTGTACTGAAAGAAAAAAACAAACATACATTGTTCCATATTTTACATAAACAGAAAGAGGGGCCTTCAATTTGTAAAGCTATGCAATTATATTCTGAAAACACTTTGATAAGATTGAAAAACAACACCCAGTGCAGATACAATATAATTAAAAGTATGATAAAAAGTTTGCCATACATGTGGGTAGATTGGGGGCACAGTAAAAACCCTAAAGTGCTGGAAATACTTCATTGTGTAGGATAATAAAATAAGGCTTCGACATCAGTATCTTAACTGTGTTTTGGTTTTTGTTGGACAGAGAGGAAAATAATAGTAATGAAAAAGCAATACTTACAGAGTAAAATATGTGATGATAGCACTGACTCTAGGAAAAATAGTTCTAAGTATTTTTTTATTTTCTTGTATAATATACAATGACAAAGTATCTGATGTGGTGGAATTGCACACATGCACAGAACATGCTAGCATATTTAAACTATGGAGTTTTTTTCCAAATATATTAATAATTTTCCAGATGTGAGCTTTTCAAATAATTTCAGAGGATTTTGTCTACAGTAGAGTTTATTTTCTTTGGAATTATGCATTTCTACAGGAAGAAAAAAATGAAAATGAATGATTGAAAAGGAAAACATAAAAAGATGGTGATAATTTTGAGCTCAAGATTTTATTTATCTGGTCCATATGATAAAACACATTTTGAGAGGATATAAGCAAAAACGGGATGAAAAGCAGAGAATATTTTACTTGACTGCCCTCTTGTTCAGATGGTGTTAGCTCTGAATATGCCTAAATTCATACAATTTAGCCCATAGAAGGGCCCTCAAAGATCATCTAATTGCAACTCCCCTGCCATGGGCAGGAACACTTCTCACTAAATCAGCTTGCTCAAAGACCCATCCCATCTGGTCTTGAACACATACAGGGAGTGGCCATCCACCACCTCCCTGGGCATCCCATTCCAGTGTCTCATCACCCTCACACTAAAGAATTTCTTCCTAATATCTAAACTAAATCTGCCCTCTTCCTGTAGGCTTTTCCTGTAGGCCTCTTTAGGTACTGGAAGGTTGCTATAACGTTTCCCCAGAGCCTTCTCTTCTCCAGGCTAAACAACCCCAGCTCTCTCAGACTGTCTCTATAGAAGAGATGCTCCAGTCCTCTGATCCTCTTTGTGACCCTCCTCCAGACTTGCTCCAACAGTTCCATGTCCTTCTTGTGTTGGGGGCTCCAGAATTGGACTCAATACTACAAGTGGAGTCTCATGAAACCAGAAGAGAGGGGAAGAATCACCTCTCTTGACTTGCTGACAGTGTTTCTTTTGATGAAGCCTAGGAAACCGTGTGCTCTCTGGCCTTCAAGCACACATTGCTGGTTCTTCTCAACAAAGGGAACTGTGTACCTTTCATTTGAAGGACAGGAAAAGGTATCTTTTTCTATGAGTTGCATTCACACAGCACATCCCTTCCCTTCATATAAAGATCCATTAAACTTCTTCTGAACTAACCATTTCCAATACTTGCTAGGGTCTTGTGCAAAATACAGTACCCCTGAACTCTCTGGGATACATTATTTTTAATGGAATTGTGGTATGAGCAATGAGTGAGGCAGTGATGGACCACTTTCTTTCCTTACCGTCTTTCTCCTCCTTTGTCTCCCCTCCCAACAAATAAACAGTTTTTCTCCCACTAAAATTTCCACTCAGTGTGGAAAACACAAAGATTGACAAGTTAAAAATTTCTCAAGTTTCTTGCTAATAATCAATACTCTATATCTTAAAATACAGTGCTAGGAAAAGAAGTTGAACTACTTCTCTTTTTTTCTCTTTATCACCTGCCCAATACCATCTTATTTGACAAATCGTCTGCTGAATACACACCAAGGATTTTTATTCCTCCCTCTTCACTACTCTACCACCTAAGAAGATAACTGAAAACTACCTATCCAGTATAGAAGCCCTGGCCAACAGATTATAAACTATTATAGCAAGTTATCATTACTCCTGTCCTAATTCACTTTACATAAAGGAGTTAATGGTTCATTAAACCAGAAAGGACAGACTGCAAAGGAGAACATACTAATCACTTAGAAAGAAAGAGACCTTGGCTCCAGTTTCAGTTTCAAAGACCTTTACAGAACTTCAATTAATTGTATCAAGTACAGAAAATGTCCTAAATGGAATGTCTACAAAAGAGTGTGCTGGTGGAAAATGTAATATTTTTTTTTTTTAAAAGAAGAGTTAATCATGTTACCAGTATTACTAAGTTAAAGTACTCATTGTTTTGCATTCCACTTTGTTCCTACTTTGAAATACCACAAAGTCAAGAGAGAAACTTTGATTTATTTATTCTTAGTTATAGCCTTGAACGATGTTATTTGGTTTTGTTGTTGTTTGGTATGTTGGATTTTTTGCATTAGACTTGTGAGAAATCTGAAATGGTTGCTTTTTAGAGGATAACAGGCTTTAAAAAAATAAAAATAATAAAAAAACAAAGCTCAAACAAACATACAGGTTGAAATATTCCCTAGTAAGAAGGGATGTAAAAATTACTATAATCTCTTTCTTTTTTTCTTTTTTAAGATTCCAATTTTTAGTGTCAGAACATTATATTTGCTTTTTTTTCTTTTTAAGTAATTTTATATAAAAATAACAGTAAGAAAATGGAATTTGAATCTTGTTCTAATCAGTATAGAAAGCAGAAGAAGACTTTCAGTATGAAATTTTCTTAACTATATTCTTTGGCATTTTTTACCCCCCACGCAAAGGAGCTTCAAAATATTCATGATAGCTTGTGAAGAGCAGAACCCAGCTAAGTTTTGCAGGTTGAGGAACAATAGTTTCCATTGTTTAAAAAATACTTTTATTGGAAACAAGACCAGTCAATGTCTCAGAAAAATAAAATAATTTTTCAGATCTATAAAAGAGCTTGCACTGAATTTTGAAAACTTCTGTTTAACCATTTACTTTCAAAAGTCTCAGGAATGTTTTGAAAACGCATCTAATACTGTATCCTACAATTACTGTCTTCATAATGTAGTTTGGTTTCATCAGCAAAGACCTGTTTTCAGCATAATGTTATCTAGTTTATTAAAAATAAAAAAGTGAAAACTTTAAACCACAGTTTCTGTATTCTGCAAATCCTAACCTTCTTTTACAAATGCCTTCTAATTATTTTTTTCTACCAGACACTCACAGAGATATGAAGTCATATAGCCTGTTACTCATCTAACTTAACCCATTTCCACTCAAATAGTTACAGATGATGTTTTACTGCTTGATATTCTAATTACTAATATTAAAGGGAGCATAAAATGGATATTTTTAAAGTATTTTATTTCTTTTTTTAAATTAAAGTAGGAAAAATAACATCACTATTCTACATATTACCAAAAATGATCAGAGAACTGGAGCACCTCCCCTATGAAGATAGCCTGAGGAAGCTGGGGTTGTTCAGCCTGCAGAAGAGGAGTCTCTGAGGTGACTTATATAGCAGCTTTCCAATACTTGAAGAGGGCCTACAAGATAGCTGAAGTGAAAGGATCCAGATTACCTGATTATATACCCTTGTGTCATTTCAGACAAGTATTTGAAAGCTATTAATGCATATACTTTTAAATACATAACAATAGCATTTTACCACTGCTGTTCTTTGAGAGCAAGGATTTAAAATACAGATGACTCGGCTTCTCTGTGTTAAACTTGTAATGTAATCAATCAAAGTACACACTGAAATTATATATTTGTTCACAATCAGAGAGCTTATTTTCAGGATGTGTGGAAGTAAGAAGTAGTTTTGTTTGTCTACTTTTAATTGCCTATGCACTATACTGACGTTTGGGGTTTTTTTAGAGATACTCTATGTGTCTTAGAGTTAACTGAGAAAACTGGTTAATTGCATATGGACAGGATATCATATGATAATAAGAGGGAGTTTATTTCATGGTATTGACAAGAAGTCAAATAACCTTTCTGAAATTAAGATAAAGTAGGTTATATTCTTTTAATTATGGCTTATTATTATAAAGCTGGAAACATATGCACTGTATTTTCTCCAGTATAAATGCTGAGCCTTTAGGCTTTTCAGTTGCATCTACTATTGGTTGCAGCATTCTGTACTCCAATTATA
Source organism: Apus apus (assembly GCF_020740795.1). Lineage (NCBI taxonomy): Eukaryota > Metazoa > Chordata > Aves > Apodiformes > Apodidae > Apus > Apus apus. Next base: position 89,707,148 of record NC_067282.1, on the reverse strand, counting down.
TACATTTTAATGTAATTTATTATAACTATCTTCACTATATAATGGTAATCTCAAATAGCTATAAAAGATTTCCTGTTTTAATAATACAAAACAAAAAGAGTATAGAAGATAACAGAAAGAAGCAATATATACATACATTTCTGCACACTAAAACCTGTCTTTGTTTTGAATTTTATCTGTAATTTTCCTATCTCAGGCTTAAAGAGGTACTGATAAGGTAAATAGATCTCACCAAAGCAAGGGCTGTGTACTTTTTGACATTCTGTTTCCATGTGCATTAGACCACATTTGTGTTTGCTGCTCCTTTCTTTCCTACACATTTTCAATAATGGCTTGCTAATACTTTATTTCTAGGATTAGAACAAAACTAATATGTAATGCATCATTGCTTTTTAAGCAATATATTTTTACATTTACTTGGTAATGTGTGCCAGTTTCAAACTGAGTATATAATATAAGTAAACATTAAGCAGGGACAGAATTTCTGTAAGCTCTCCTTTCCTCAAAGAGCAACCAAGCAAACAAACAAGCAAACAAACAAGAAACCCTAAACAGATGAATAGTGAACCTTGAAATAAAATACAGATACTCAATAACCGTGTTTTTTCTTCTCTGGCTGTTAGTCTATGCAGTCAATTTTTGTGCCATATAAACCAGATTAAATTACAATAGTTTGTGCAATAGACTTAGGGCTAGAAGAGATTAACCTGGATCAATTGTTCATGGAAAGGCTGACTCTCTGAGCTATGGGTTGTTTATTTTCAGTTACTTTATTCCACTTTGAAAGTGAATCAGAGACATAAGTATACAAACTCTTTCCACATATGAAGGGGAGTCTGAATTCACAGAATAGGAGATAAAGTAAGGAGTGCTTCCGTTAACAAAAAAGAGACCATAACTGAAGATAATAATGTACTGCCATTTGAATTGCACTTCTTTTTCAAACCATACAATAATCTCAATGAACAGCTCTATAAAGAAAAAACTTTAAAGCTTATCTTCAATGAGCCTGTAATAGTATCTAATGTCAATAACTTCCACTTCCGATTCTGTTACGGAAAAAAAACAAACAACAGAGCATGATCAGTGATTAATTAGTTAGAAGCCAACAACCATTTATCATTTTAGCTAAATATTTTTGTGATGTGGAAGTGAAAAAAAATGTCTTTTTGCTTTTCATTCCTCATATTTCTTTAAACTTTTATCCCAAAGCAAGACTCAACTTTTCTTCCTTTCCCCCCCCATATTTTTCAGATTATGTTGATGTTTTTAATATTACACTTTTTTTTTTCTTTCCGATTAAAAGTTATAACTGGATCAACATTTGCATCTAAGAAATAATGAATTAATGAAAAAAACTATCCTGAGAAGATTAGCAAGGAATAGTAACAGTATCTCATTTGCCTCTATTAAGGAACAGTTATTTAGAGAAGAATTAAATTAATGAAAAGATTGCATATCTCTGTGATAAGATTTAGTCATGGAGATTATTTCACACGTGTAGTCACATATTAACATATAGACCTCCTGTAACAAGAAGGCAGATATCCCATTTTCCAGAATTGTGCTTTGCACTAGTCACTCACTACTTCTGAGAACACAGACGTCTAATTAGTCTTCCTTGATTTTACATCTGCCAATGTATGATGTACAACAGGATTCATCCAAGCAGAGAGACATCCTTCTGTCTCCTGGCCTTTTCAGTATTTTAAAGTATTGTTACAAGTCACCGAACATGAAAGAACTGGAAATTCTGGTCCTGGGAATTGCACCAGGAATTTTAAGTCTCAGTAAGTATATTTCTAAAAAGCCAGTGCACATATGTTAATTGCATGATTTGGGGAATTTTATTTTTTTTTAATATCACTTCAGAGTTATTCACAATTGATTTAAACTGGTTTCAGTTTGACTCATAAAAACACTCCAAAACAACTGCAAATAAAATTGCACACATATATTATAAAAATTTGGGAAATGAAAAACCTTTTGACACCTGTTTAAACTTTATTTCAGTCACTGACATGTTTTCATTGTTGTTTCCACTTGTCAATATTATTTACCAGTAAATCATAGCATCATAAAATGTTGTTTAGAAAGCATCTCCTTGGTCATCTAGCTCAACTTCACACTCAAAATGGGACTATGATCTGTACTAGAGAGGTCATCTTTGTGTTTTTCTAGCCAAGACTTGAAAACCTCCCTGGGTGGAGGAACCATCCTGTGGGCAGCCTATTCAGCACGGCACTGCCATTCTTGTGACAAGCTTTATTCCATCTTGACCTTTCTAAGTCACAGCTCGAAGCCCCTACCCCCTTCATTACCTCTGAGTCTGTTGCTACTGAGAAGTTTTTGGCTTCATCATCTTTGCAATTCTCCTTCACAGGATTGCAAAGCTGTTTGTCAGAGGATGCAAGTTCAGATCTCTTCACCCTTCTCAAGGCTGGTGTGTTCTAGGTCCCTGATCATCCCATAGTTCTTAGCTGGACCCTCTTGAACAAAATATGCCCAATTGTATGCAAGATAATTTAAACTAATAATTTCATTTAGTTCCTCTTTGTTACATATAAAAAACCAGCTACAATTTAGCATAGCTTTCATTCACTGTACTTAAATTTAACACTAAAATGTTACCTCTAGACAGATCAGAAAGGCAAAGCTTCCTGAAATTACAATTGCACAGTGCCCTGAACAAGAGGATAGATAAGCAATGGAAAACTAATACTTCAATGACTTTATTAGCTACTTACATTTCATAGTAAAATTATCTACAGGAGAAGTAAGAAAAATGTCTCAAACAGGAAAACCTGTGGGAAACATGTGGAGCAGGGACAGGACATTGCATCAGGTGATGCCCCTTTGTCTCTAGGGTCAGGGGAGGATTACCTGTTTCTCACACATGCACAGCTATAAAATCTTCCCTGCTCCTATGAACCTTAGTGGCAGGAGAAGATAACCCCTTCTTTGAGCAAGATCCACCACTTGCTTGGAGGGGTAGTTGGTTAAGTATAAAAGGGAATAATCCCTAAAACTTCTCTCTCTCTGCTCTCACTCTATTTCCTCTCTCTCTTTTCAGTCTCACCCATCACCTGAGGATCATAACTAGAAAGACCAGAAGACCACGAGGGTGGGATTCTGAGGGTGGTGATCCCTCTCTTTCTCTACCTCTCTCTCTATCTTCCCCTGGTTCTCTCTCTCTTTTCCCTCTTATTTCCAACTTCACTCTGGGATCACACAGATGACATGTAACACCACAATATTTTCCCAATCTATTTGTTCATTGTTAACAGTTAATCTGAAGGAAATGTTGTCTTAAGTTTCATTGAGATTGTTGTTGTGTGTCTTTTTACCAGCTGTTCCTTGTATGCTGTTGGGGATTTGTTTTGTTAGGACCTCATGAGGTTGTTTGTAGTCCCTCCTCATATCATGCAGAGAATCAAAAAAAAAAAAAACCCAAGCCCATGCGGACAGGACAAAAGTGAGCAAGAAAATTCACACCAGTATTGCTATAAGAATCATAAAAGAAGGCTGAACACTGTAGGCAGTAACAATACATTGTAACAATATAATTTCCTGTAGTTGTGTTGGTTTTTTTCAGTATGTGAAAAAGGGGCAAATTTGAATAAGGCAGGTAATTTTGTTCATTGGTGCTAATATAAAATTTTAAGCAGTGGTAGATTACTCATCCATGACATACTGCCTCTTAATGTTTCTTTCTACCTGCTTAGATGTCTAATATTGACAGTTATGATTTTATGTTTTCTTACAGCTCACAAAAAGCTACTTTAAATGTCACAGTGGTGAAGAAGCTGAGCTGGAATTTCTTGGAGTTGTGCCTTTGAAAGCTTCTAGTAGTTCTCATATTTGAAAAACTGTATTCAATTGTAAGTTGTTTTCATGTATCACAGACTCACAGAATTATTGAGGCTGGAAAAGACCTCTGAGATCATCAAGTCCAATTTATGAGCTAACACCACCACATTGGCTAGACCATGGCACTAACTGCCACATCCAGTCTTTATTAGTCTTATGTATTTTATAAAGTTACAGTAACACTCACTGGAATTTCAGAGTGTTGTAATAATATGCATAGAAAAGTAACAAAAATCAGTCTTTGCCTTTTGGGCACACAGTTAAGAAAATTTACTATCAATAGTTACAAACTCATCATTATTTTGTGTTATAGGAAGACAAATATATGGTTGTCTTTATCTCGATCATTTCTATGCACATAAATAATACATTGTCAGCTTTATTTTGTTTAACCATTCTTGACAGTTGACAGTTTTCTTTGCAATATATTGCAGAGTAAGTTATACAGACGGGATATTAATTTGCAGCATGAATGGACTTCAGTCTCTTAACTGTTAAGCACAAAATTGTGTTTCATAGAACATTGGTGTTAGAGTGGCAAATTCTGAATTGGCGGCTGGTTTAGAGTATACAAAGTAAATACATATATAAACCATGCATTTCCATTGGTTTGTGTTATGGAATTTTAGATCTATTTTTTTTTTTTCAAAATAAACCTTTTTTTATTATACTCAATTATTGTGTTAACACCATACTCTACATGAACTTGACATAATAGAGTTGCTGAGTCAGGTAATGGTTGTTGGAAGGGACTTTGGAGGTCATCTGGTCCAACCTCCCTACTCAAGCATGGCCACCTACAGCCAGTTACTCAGAAGTGTGTCCAGACAGCTTTTCAGTATAGCCAAGAATGGAGACCACGAAGCTCTGGGCAACCTGTTCCAGTGGTCAGTCAAACTCACAATAAAATAGGTGTTTCCTGATACTCAAATGGAGCCTCTCATGTTTCATTTTGTGCCCCTTGCCTCTTGTTCTGTCACTGGGCACCACCGAAAAGAGCTCCACTCCCTTTGCACAGTCCCTTCAGGTATTAATACACATTAATAAGATCACCCTAAGCTTTCTCTCTCTAAGTTAAAGACTCCCAGCTGTCTCAGCATTTTTTCATATGTTTCATTCTCTTAATCATCTTTGTGACCCTTCACTGGACTCTCTACAGTATGTTATGTCTCTCTTCCACTGAGGAGCCTGGAACTAGACACTCTAATTTGACTTGAAAATTATGCATCTTCTAAGAGATACTTTTTCACTTTTGCAATACTGTGTCCAGACACTCCCAAGGCAAATTTTACTTCTAGTCCAAAGTAATAAAAACCATCTGAAACAAATTACTTGAGACTTCATGCTTTGATATATGTACAGAATATTAATAATTACTTTATAAGTCTTTTCATCTATCTGAATTTCATCCAGGCAAAATTATTTCCTATCAGAAATTACAATCTCACATCTATGTCACAAATCCACCTTAATTTCAGTCCCTCTACTGCAGGATATTAATTTTATGGGTTTTTTTAACATTTTTGCATGGACCTATGATAGCATATCTACTCCTGCATATTTGGTGGCATGCTTCTAAACTGTTCTGCACTGAACTTGTTTTCAATGTTTCTCCACTGAAGTAGGGATTGAGTCCACCCTTAGTAACTTTGCAGATGACACCAAGCTGGGGGAGAGTGTCGATCTGCTAGAGGGTAGGAAGAAGCTGCAGGAGGACCTGGAAAGGCTGGGTTGATGGGCTGAGGCCAATGGCATGGAGTTCAACAAGACCAAGTGCAGGGTCCTACACTTTGGCCACAATAACCCCAGGCAGCACTACAAATCTGGGGAAGAGTGGCTGGAGAGCAGCCCAGCAGAGAGGGACCTGGAAGCACTGGTTAGACCACCCATTGTACATGAGCCAGCAGTGTGCCCAGGTGGTCCAGAAAGACAATGGCATCCTGGCTTGTATCAGGAACAGCGTGGCGAGCAGGAGCAGGGATGTAATTCTCCCCTTGTACTCAGCACTGGTGAGGCCTCATCTTCAGTACTGTGTCCAATTCAGAGCCACTCACTTCAAGAAGGATAACGAGGTTCTGGCGCAGGTCCAGAGGAGAGAAAAAAGGCTGGTGAAAGGGTTAGAGGGAAAGTCTTATAGGGATAGGCTGAGGGAGCTGGTGTTGTTTAGCCTGGAGAAGAGGGGACTCGGGGGGGCCATGAAATTTCATGGTTGTTTGTCCTTGTTCTTGTGGGGGACTTCAGCTTCCCTGATGTCTGCTGGAACTACAACACAGAAGAGAGAGAACAGTCCTGGAGGTTCCTGGATTGTGTCGAAGATAACTTCCTGACACAGCTGAAGAATAAACCAACCAGTCAAGGCACCCTGCTAGACCTGCTCATTATGAACAGGAAAGGGCTGAAAGGAGATGTGATGGTTGGATGCCATCTGGGCACAGTGACCACGAATTGCTAAAGTTCTCTATTCTTAGAGATGCAAGGAGGGGGGGTAGCAAAACTGCCACCCTAGATTTCTGAAGGGCAAACTTTACCGTGTTCAACACCCTGCTTGCCAGAATCCATTGGTAATCTGTTCTGAAGGGTATAGGAGTCCAAGAAGGTTGGATGCTCTTCAAGAAGGAAGTCTTGAAGGCACAGGAGGAGGCCATGCCCATGAGTTGTAAGGCGAGTGGGCAGCATAGAAGACCAGCCTGGCTGAAGAGGGAGCTTTGGCTGGTGCTCAGGGAGAAAAAGAGAATCTATGGCCTTTGAAGGAAAGGGCAGGCCACTCATGAGGACTACACAAATGCTGTGAAGCTATACAGGGAGCGAATTAGAAGGTTCAAAGCCCAGCTAGAAATTAATGGGGCCCAGCTGTTGTGGCCCAAGTGCCGGACTTTGTTGAACTTCATACAATTGATCTTGGCCCATTGATCTAGTCTGTCCAAGTCTCTCTGCAGAGAATCCCTACATGAAAAAATTCTTACTCTGAACAATGCTGCTGTTTGTGAAACCTCCTAGAAAATGTGGGACCTGGTTCTGTTAGTTTGCTTCTTTTTGAAAAACAAAACAGAACACACATAATCTGCTAAATCATGTATGATATGGTGTCACCGTTTGACTCAGTTTGACAACAATGCTCTCGATCCCCTCCCCCTCCCACCCAGGTAGGGAAGGAGAGAGAGAAAAAAAGAGAGAGAAACTTGGCTAGATTGAAAACTGAACTGTGCAGCTTTATTTAGAACACTAATATGTGTTATGAGAGTATATATGTATATATATATGTGATTATACACAGGTGTGGGTAGAAGCCTCTCGCCTCCCCCCACCCCCAGCAACTCCCACAGCACTTCCCTCAGACGAGACAATTCCGAGGAATCCCGAAGCTGCTCCTGGAGAAAGGCAGAGAGTTACGAGGGTCAGAAGGGCTTGAGGTCGATGGGTAGACGATAATGGGCAGATGGTGTTTTCCCAGACGCCGGCCATGAACAAAAGAAAGAGAAAAAGAGAGAAGAAGGAAGGCAGACAGAGAGGTGAATCAAAGTGGCGAGAGAGAGAAGCAGGAAGGAAGGAAGTTTTCTTCTGTCATCTCCGACCTTCCCCCGAGCCTACGCAGATATATGGAATGGAATATCTCTGGCCAGTTTTGCTGTTCGTCTAACCCAGCCTCCCATGGGGGGGCCACAAATCCCCCCGCAGTGTCTGAGCCGGCAGAGCAAAGGCACGACCTTGAGGGCCCAGCAATTATAAAAACATTCCAGTGTCTTATCAACCTAGCAGAACACGCAGTTGCTAGTTGAAGAAAGCTCATTGAAAAGAAAAAAAAGAATCAGCAAAAGAAAAACTGGCTTTATCCTGGCTCAAACCATGACATATGGTAAATAAAAAACCCAAGCAACAAACAAACCAAAAAACAGGAAAGAAAAATTTTCTGAATAGGTTGCCATGGGCAATGATTGAAGTAGTCAAAGTTCTTTAAATCAGGGACCATTTTTTTGTTTGTTGTTGTTAATATGTAGAGAAGGACTATTCACAGGATTAGATAAATTACCCAAAAATGTTATTGAGTTGTCATGTAAAGGATGTAGGTCTCAGATATACTCACTATGTGGTCCATTTGAATACGATGGGGAAAAGCAAGAAGAAAACCTTCCATAGATTTTAAATGGAAACATAATGAAGTAAATGCAGTTATTTTCAAAAATAATATATATTTTGAATTGCATGAAAGGACTATTCAGACTTTAGTTATAGCATAGTGACTATTTTAGGCAATTAGGCTGAAAAAAAAAATCACAACAGTGCAGTCAAACAAAACTGAGGTTGGTGGTATTTTTGTTCTGTAATCTAAGACAAACAAGGATCTTAAGTGATCTCTAGCATTTACATCCCTTCATTGCTCCTCACCGTAATTAAATAAATGTTTTCCCGCAGGCCTTTAAACAACAGAGGTTGTATATGGATGAAATGTGTTGTTGATCCAACCCTTCTGATTTTAGTTTTGAGTCAAGCACCTCAGAATTGGGCCCTGCTTCTATTTTCATTGTTGAGTCACAACCTAAAAAACATTCACTTCTCTAAATTAGTTTCCTTCAAAAAGACGAAAGCTACAGTTATTCTCTCATTAATTGTAATAATTTTGTAAGACATCTTATGTATTGTAGAATTATTTTATTTTGTGTTCTTAAAATATTCTCTGAATTTGGAAATGCAACTAATGACTTTGTGACTAATATTGAAAAAAAAATGTAAATATGCGTAACTGCCACCAGTCTGGTAATTAACAACTCTGCTTTCAACAAATCTTGAGGAAATGGGAGGGCTTCATTTTGCACTTTTAACTCTGTCCTAAAAAAATATGTGAGAAAAGAGATTTAGCTTGATTATCCATGTAGTGGTTCATCAGTTGTCACTCTTTAAAATTCTGAAGGGTTCAAGAGAAACCAGATAAAGTTGATTTTTCTATGACCATATATCTGAACTAATTTTAAACTACCAAGTTTTGACACAAAGATATTATATTTCAAGGGACAATTAATCTCTAAGTCAAATACTCTTAGGGTTCTGATTTTTTAGTGGATAAGTCTGGATGAACTTGTCAGTCTGTGAATCAATGAATCAATAATATAGCTACAATAATTTTAGATCACTAGGTCCTTAAATTATAAAAAGTACTGTGCAGGCACCTAAGCAGCAAAGTTTTAAGAAAGCAGCTTGAAAGTTCCTAGTGCAGGATTTTGAGACAAGCTTTTGAACACCATGAAAGGCTCAGCTCTCTGCCCTAGCAGGGAGAAACATTTTGGCAGTTACTTAACTCTTAGCAAGTATTTAAATTACAAAGACTTCAGCATGATCTCTGAACATGGGTGAGTTCTTGAATTGGGGTTGTCAAGTTCAGTCATTCAGAGACTTTCCCTTTTTCTTCTTTCTTTTTCTTGTTGATTTTAACTAGGATTAAATTTCATTTGTTGAGTGTCATTAATAATAGAGAAAGTACTCTTAATTATGTATATTCATAATAGATAAGATCCTCTTTCATTATTTCAGATAAAGTATGATAATAACTGTTTTAAAGGATGAAGAGGCTGCCAGTTTTGAGAAGAGAGCAATGTGGCTGGAAAGGATAGGAAAAAGCTTTAAAGATTATTTTACACAATTGATACTTTTAAAAAATGTTAATTATTATTTGAGAAGGAGTGAGGTAGTGAGTTTCACAATATTAAAATCTTGAATATTTTAAGGATTACCTATTGCCAACAAAAACAATTAATTCAGAACTACAAAAGGAAAATTAATTTTATTAAGTAACTTAATTACTTGTGATTTTCCAGTAACTAAATACTATCACCTATACTTGAAGAACAGAAATATGATACATCTCAGATTTTCAGTTGATGGCATCTGCACAAAATTTTGGACTCACTCAATCCATTTATATTTTATACTGTCTCATATCTATATATTTTATTTTTAACCCAATTTTTTGTAAGAGGTAATAATAATAATTGGCATAAAATTTAGATTGTCCAAAGAAAAAGTGAACATTATAAGATTTTTTTTTTTTTAAAAATCTGAATCCATTATCTAGTTATAAATTAAAATATGATGTTAAGAGAAAAATGGACTGTGTATAAGCCAATTATTTTGTTTACCCTTAATATAAAAATATGAATATGGGACTGTTTCAAGACACACCAAAAAACACAGTTATCTAGAGGAACCTTTAAAAATTCAAGGTAATTCTTTTTCCTAAAAAGACCTTTGAATAAATTAAATACTATGCAGTCATTAATTCCTGACCTACAACTTCTGGAAAAACACTTGATAGCTGACACACTGTAACCACCCAAGTGCTGCATCTAGACAAAAGGAGACAGAGTAAACACACAAGTAATTAGAGGGCAAGGAAGAAGAAGGAATTGAGGCAGGGCTTTTCCACAAAATCAGTATTTTCCTTACCCTCCAGCCTCTCAGCTCAGTTACTCAGTTGCCACCCTTTCTGTTTTTTTGTGACAGTGAAATTAACACATAAACAGGAAAAAAAATCAGGAAAAAAATAAACAAACAAGCAAACAAACCCCCCCCCAAAACTGCCGAAACAGCCCTTAAACCAACTGCATTTCATACTTAATTGGAAAGACAGCACAGTTAGAAGTTTTAGAAACTTTCCTTTTTATATATATTTATACATATACTCACAGACACTTGCAATGTATAGTACAGAAGATCCAGTGTATTTAATAGACACTGAACACACATTTGAGGAAATTATGAAATGCAGCTCTCAGAGAGCACTTATTTTTTCCCCTGATGATGCCTCTTCTGCATCCTTCTGTTGTTTGTTTAGCTATTTTCCCTGTGTTTGGCAGGGATGATTAATCAGACTTTCTGTTGTTTTGCTCATGTATTTGTTTCTTTGTATGTTTTCCTGCAGCACTGTGCAGAAACTGATGATAGCATTATATTTGAAAAATCTGCTACAGTACATGCTCACTCACTCTTGAACTAAACGCAACAACTCCTACATTTCCTGTACCAAAGCAAGCACTGATCTTACCTCTCATGCAAGAACAAAAATATACTTTAATTTTTTCAAAAAGAACAGTTATACGTGCTTGTTTATATTTAATTTCTAAACTCTTCTGATTTTTAAAATAATTTTTTCTCTTTAATCCTGTAGTGCATTCTTAGGACATTTAATATTTTTCAAAGAATAAGATGTGCATGATACTGATGGTTTTATTTAAATAGAAAAATAGGCTAATGTGAATATTGAAGTTACTTTCTTCTTATACCCACAAAGTTTTAACTTTTTTTACTCTAGTTTCACTGAACCATTCTCAATTTCAAGCTTTTCAAGCCCTTAAAAGTTCAGAGGAAATTCCCTCTAACAGCCTTGTTATGCTCAGTCTTAGTCCTTATTTTGTTTGTAAGACAAAGTACAACGAACACCTCTGTCACTTATTTAGCATTCCCTTGCAAATGTCATTAATCACCTCTATTTTGGTTACTTTAAGATGTAAAGTACCATGCCCCCAAAATACCTTTCCCTCTGCTCTCTTCCCATTCAATGAAGGGAGACTAGATGAACGTGTCAGACATATATTTGGGCATATTAATATTAATATTTATTTTTATTCTCATTAATAAATTGACCAAAATGTTCCACTGCACAAGATGACAAATTAGGTTCCTATTGTATCTACTTGTTGGAACATAACAGGAACATTAAACTGTCGTATAATTTGGCATAAATTCTTACCCTGATGAGCATGATGTTTTTATTAAACAAATCTTAACATCTAAGTGTAGCATTCACATATAAGGTCTTGCACCGGGGAATACATAACCCAGGAGTGCATCACAGACTGGGATTTACGTGGCTGGAGAGTAGCTCTGTGGAAAAGGACCTGGAGTCCTGATGGACAACGAGCTCATACCAGTGAACAGCGTGCTGCATCAGCAAAGAAAGCCAACAGGATGCTGTGTCGCATCAACAAGGGCTTCATCAACAAAGATAAAGAAGTCATCTTCCCACTCTACCCAGAGTTTGTCAGGTCACACTTGGAATAATGTGTTCTTTTCTGGTCCCCACTATAAAAAGATGCAGACAGGCTGGAGAGGGTCCAGAGAAGGACCACCAAGATGATCAAAGGTTTGGGAAGCCTGCTGTATGAGTAAAGGCTGAGAGAACTGGGTTTGTTCAGCCTTGAGAAAAGAAGGTTTAGGAGACCTTATTGCCATGTTCCATAACTTAAAGGGTGGCTACCAAGGAGATGGAGACAGTCATTTTACAAGGAGTCACATGGAAAAGCTGAGGGATATTGAGAGCAAGTTACTCATGGGGAGCTCCCAATCAGACATCAGAAGAAAATTTTTCACTATGAGAACTGTTGGACTTCAGAATAATCTCCTGAGGGAACTGGTGAATTCCCCAACACTGGAAACTTTTAAGACTCAGCTTGACAAAGTTCCAGGCCATAACATCTGAATTGTGTTCCTACTTAGAAAGGTTGGACCGAATGATACTTGAGGTCCCTTCCAACCTGGCATTCTATGATTCTATTATTTAACCTAACTCATGTCACTATCAGTTACCTATTAATCTATAGAAATATAGGAAAATTTTACAACGCAAAATCTATTTGATTCATATAGCTATCCTTTACATCATCAGTAACAACTTTTTAAGAAATAGAACTGTTTATTAATGTAAAGGTATTTCCACTTTTGAGGTGCTGAAGCACTTCAGAAAAAGCTTTTCCAGTTTTGTTGTTTTGACACTGATCAAAACTTGTTATGATTTGCTTTTATATATTCCCTGAATAGAATCAAACCTGCAGAAGTAGCTAATGTCCCATTACATCTCAGAATCTCTTGTGGGATTTTTGTTTAGAGTGGATTTTTTTATTGTTGTCTTGTTTTTTTTGAGTTTTTTTGTTTGGTTGGTTGCTTGGTTTTTTTGTTTGTTCTGGTTTGGTTTGGTTTTTGTTGTATTTTTTTTCTTTGGGTTTTTATTTTGGGGGGAGGGGGGTTTGTTTGTTTGTTTGTGTTTCTTTTTATTGTTTCTCTTTTCTGTTGCATGCATTTAGTCCCCTCAAGAGAAATATATCGTTTGCAGTCATATTTGTTTCTCTTATTTGTCCTTGCCCACTGTTAGTTTCTCTTGTAGCATTTTTTTGCAACAAGCCTTTCAGTGTTCTTTAGATTAGCAAAGATACTTTCTATACTTATGCAGGCATTTTCAAGCTTTTGCCCAGCTCATTAATATTTTTGATTACCAAATATGCCAATATGACCTGTCAAGTCCTGTATGTAAAGAATTCCATTTTGCATCTCTTAAAATAACTTATATTTTAAACCATGTTATTATATCATTTTTATGGCATTGTCTACGATGCAATATCACTGACTTTTCCACTATCTACTTCAGTAAGTGATTCCAGCTCCTGCATTTGTCTCACTTTATGTGCACTTTGAAAGTTTCAGCAAAGTTTATCATACCCTTAACTTTAAGAATTTCATTGAATTTCGTTATATCCATCTACTAATTAAAAAAAAAAATAAAAATTCTAGCTCTAAAATATATTTATTTTACCCAAACATATTCTTAAAGTATCTTTTGATTGCAATTGAGCACACTTCTCTAAAATAAAAAAGAATCAAATAAAAAATCCTTCAATTTTCTTTAAACTTTCTTGCATGTTCAGGTTAGAAACCATTATAGTTCTTAAACAACTTTGTAACTAAAAAGCTCTTTTTGTCAAAATGGGACATTTTTAGAATGGGAATAAACATTTTCACTGAAAATCCTAAACAGTTCTGTTCTGTGCTTTAGCAGCAACGTTCAACAGTTTTCATTGTTCTCAGCTAAATCATATATTTTCTGCACCACATATATAATGAGTTACGTATATTTATACACACACACATATATGTACACACATATATTCATATATATAGCTTACTCCAAATATATAAGTAGACAGAAAATAGAATTGTTTTCCAATAGTGCCTTTTTTATGTTGGATTAAGCCACTCACTTTGTATAGTTAAATGGAAGAAGCTCTGGATTAATGAAGAACATTTCATTACTGCAATGAGATATCTGCAGATATTGCAAGACATGATAAAATCTGGGGAGTCAGTAAAGCAACACTAAGTATATACATACACAGACGGATTAAAAACTGTCACAAAGAACAGATTTTAGAGTATGCTGTCCTTGCAATCATAAAAACACACTAAAATGTAAGAACTACTACTAGTAGTTATCACAAAGCTCTTTTTAAGCTTTATAATGTGGCTGGATATACTGACTTTCATCCTTAGCACACTTCAGAAGTAGACTTTGAAGATTTCTACCTCTGGGTCTGCCCAATTGGATCATTATCAAGATGAACAAATAAGAACAAAAAACCTTCTTACAGAAAACAAAAGAAAACAAAAACTGAATAGGCTGGATGATCTGCAACCCAGAAATTCTTATTTACCTTCATTGGCTAAACTAGCATAAAACACAGAATCAGAGCTTTAAAGTTAAAGAGATGAATTACTGAATGAATGAAACTGGCTCAGATTTTCTTCAAACTTCATTCAGAGGATAGAATAGAATTTTGGTTTTATATTCTTCGTAACTGCTGTGACCATGAAGCCTTGCATACAGAGGTGGACCTGCCTGAGTCAAGGTTCTCAAGGATATGCCGTTCAGAAGCCAGAAGGTTTATATATTATAAGAAGCTTAGATGGCAGGTGATTTTAGGTCATTGCAGGATGATGGTTCTGCTTGGTTTCAGAGGATTTAAATGTAATACTTTTGTATTTAAATGGGGAATTTGATCCCAAACACCAGCTTCAAGAATTTTCTGGATTGTGGTGGACAAAGCAGTCTCAATATAGAGAATTTTAAATTATTTCCTTAATGACCAATTAAAACAATTTATTAATTAATGATGTAGCTATCAATGGGGGAGGGGGGGAAGTGGGGAGACAACAAATAACTAAACAAACACTTAGGGAAATACCTTTCCTTCCCCTTTCCCAGGCTCAACTCCAATACCTCTTCTTTCTCCTTTCTAAGCTCGTTGTCCTTTGGTTTTGCTGAATTACACATGGTCTCTCCCAGTCCTTTTGATTAGTCATGTGGTAGGTGTTTAATTCTGTCACTGCCTGCTTTGTACTTGTTTTTCTTCATTGCTTTGTATTTCTTGTTTGTTCCTTTTGTAACAACATAGGCCATTGTCTCTCAGAGGTAACACCGAACCAGTGTTGGCCCCTCTTTGTTCTCTTTGTGAGAGGTGTCCTTCCTCTGAGGAGGAAGGAGTGGCAGAAAACAATGTCATGAACTGACAGTAAACCCCATTCCCCATCTTTCTGTACTGCTGGAGGGGAGGAGGCAGAGAAATTGGGAAGGAAGTACTTTGGGCCCAGGAAGAAGGGAGGGGTGAGGGAAAGTTATTTAAGCTTGGGTTGTTTTCTCTTTGTCCTGTCTGCATCTGACTAGTGAAAATTAAATTTGTAATTTTTCCCCAAGTTGAGTCTGTTTTGCCCATGACCATAATCGGTGAGTGAACCTTCTTTGTCTTTGTCTTGACCCATGAGCTTTTGGTTAGTTTTTGTCTTCCCCATCCCACAGTGGGGGATGGAATGTGAGTGAGCAGCAACGTGGTTCTTCGTTTTTGGTTAGGCCCAAACCATGACAAATGTAAACACACTTTTCCTCCAACTCATTTTATAATGTAGGAGCTCTCCAAAATGGATCATTTGCAGTAAAAGATAATGGATCGTCATCTCATCTGGTGACAGTAGAGTTAATATGGGTAGTGAAAGGCATCAGCTAAAATTATATGGCACCTGCTCTTAAATGGGTGGTAGTCACATCTCACGCTAAATAGGTAGAAGAGGTAGAAATTTATTCCAGATTTGTTCTTGATCTCACTATACCTTTTAGCTCTTTAATTAATCTTTGGTATTAAAAAGTGTTCTGATCTCCTGTAAGCACAAAAACTTAATTACTTATGCCAAAGAAATGCATAATTTTTTATCCTTTGGCACTTCCTTTTTCTGTAACACTGTACAAACGTGATGGACACTGGCAGATCTGGCAACACAATGGGATGTGCAATTAGTCTTAAAACTGAGCCAATTATATACCCTTTGTGTACTAGATTACTTCATAAGTATAAAATCAGTTTCACAGATCTTCTGTAAGACAATAATACTCTTTTTTTGTGAGCATCTTAAAATTCCATTTCCCACACTCACTGTGAATTTGATAAGGAGGTTTATTTCACCTGTTCCATATTTCAATTTTCAGAAAATATTGGAGAAAAAACCCAAAGAATTATATGCTAAGCTGCCAATAAACTTCAGTACAATGAAAGGATTTCAATAGTAAATCAATCAGTAAATCAAAGGCATACAGTTTCCCATGACCTCTCTCCCTCTTCTTCCCCTCCACTTTGTACTAAAAAACTGGACATTTGATGAGAGTTCTTATATGACAGTAGCTCCTATTGCAAGACAGCTGCTCTGAAAGCTAAATTCCCAGCAGTATCTAAGGCCTATCTTCAGAAGTTCCAAATTCTGTACAAATGAGGACTAGATAATAGAAGGCCAGAGGAAAAAACAATATCAAGTCAGTGTAAATACGGATCCCTTCTACAGCATTAAGGGCAAATTGTCAAAATGACCTGCAACTTGCATTGTCTCTTCTGTATATCTAACTCCTTCCCCAAAATAACCGATTTTTGCTAACAGATGAAAGGTCACTATCACCTGAACATCAATTGTTTTTGCTGTCTGAGCACCTGCTGAGATTCTGAAGTCCACAGTAGTTTTAAAATCTACTTTTACAGTGGTAAAATATTTTCTTAGTTTTAAAAAAAACACATTCCACTACTTCTATTTCAGCCATATCCATGGTTTGGGCAAGGGTAAACACAAGTAAATTAACATATCTGTTTTCATCAGCATGCAATTTCCTCCCTTCAAAATAATAGGTTAGCCTATGTATCTATCACCACACCAGAGAATTATGCTTAAGTAAAAATTTAAAGTCTAGCCAGAGACTAATAATGGCTAGAATTTTATCTGAAAAGTACTGTTCATCACCATCTGGAAATACAGATTCATCCATGTCTCCCACCATCAGAATTTGTACTGGGAAAACAAATTAGAAAAATCTGCCTCATGTATAGAACAGAACAAAATTCTGATATAGAGTTTCTAAAAGCAAGAAAACAATAAATCTGCTAGGAAGAAAATACAGTTTTTGCAACTCCTGCAACTTACTCTATTTTGATAAGCATGGGTCCTTCTGTCCACACAAGCTTCTTCTGCATGTCTGCTAGAAGTTATCAGCTAGTATTTTATACAATGCCATTTAAGGACCATCAAATCATACCTAGTGAGATTTACTGCTGGGGCCTGGAAATGTTTTATTCTATCTTGCAAACTTCTCCTTTCTGGGCCTGCATATGACTCAGATAAGATACTGACATTAGCACTTGCTTATCCTGATTTAAAGTTCATTTAAGTCTATGGGGATTGTTGCACTGACATTTATGGGTTTTGTATTGGACCCTTTTAGCATACTGTCAAGATCCTACACCTTCAGGCAACACTCCCAGATCCTTAAAGGGCATGACAAGCAGTCTTACTAAATGATTGGTACATTCACTATTCCCTCTGATTTACAACTACCTTTTTAAATGATGTTTGTACCAAATGCTCTTCTATCTGTTTATGATAGATAGAGGAACAACAAAGATATATGATAAGCCACACACCCTCATAGTTCCTCCTTTTTCCTAAAAGAGTTTGTTTCAGTAGCTAGCCAATAACTGGGACTCACATTATTTCTCCAACTGTGAGAAACTCTGGAGAAATAAAATAAAAATAATAATAACCATCATCACCATCATCATCATCCAAAAACAACAAAACAAAAAACAACACAACACCAAACACCTCCTAAATTCAATAACAGAATAAATTTACTTCATGTACCTGGGATCATGAAAGGCAACATACTAATAGTGTACAAGATTTCTTCCTTCAGTAGGAAAGAGAAAATAAATTTCTAATTTGAGGACACAAAGATTGTTCTTTCAGTCACCAAGACCTTTCTTTGCCTTTTACCTAAAAAAAAATGCAATTAAGGTTAAGCTTGGTTTACATTTTGTGTCTGCATGTTTAAATATAAAGATAGATTAGATAGAGAAATATTATATCTACAGTGTCCTTTTTGTTTTAAAACATTATTTTGGGAGTAATGTGGTAACCTTGTGGTTAGTGTTTATTACAGGCTGCCTGATCAAGCGGAGCCTGCTGGCAAAGCTTTCTTATTCCAGCTATAGGAGGCATTGGGCTCACAGGCTCTCACCCTGCTGGGGGACTTCAACTACCCTGACACCAGCTAATCAATGATGTCAAGACTGAAGGCAGCCTGGGCTGCAGTAGTCACTCACTGATAGAGTTCACGAACGTAAGGGATGTGGGTCAGGCACAGAGTAGAGCCAGGACCTCGAACTTCAGAACAGCAAAATTCCAAGGAGGTAGTCAATAGGACCACATGGAAAACTGCCCACACAGACAAGGGAGCAGAACAGAGCTGGCAGATCTTTGAGGATACTCTTGTAGAGTGCAAGAGCTCTTGATCCACAGGTGTGAAAAGGAAATGAAGGAAAGAAGCTAGCCTTGATAAGCCAAGACCTGCTTGCCAAACTAAGGAGCAAGAAGGAAATGCATAGGCAGTGAAAGCACAGACAGGCATCTTGGAAAGAATATAGGGACTCTGCCCAGTTTTGTAGGGATGGCGTCAGGAAGGCATGACTGGAGCTGAAATTGGCAGGGGACACAAAGAATAAGGAGAAGAACTTCCATAGGTTTGTCAGCCAGGAAAGGAAAATCAAATAAAGTGCACTCTCCTGATGAGCAAGACTAGTAACAACAGATAAGCAGAAGGCTGAGTTACTTAACAAGTTTTTGCCTTAGTCTTCGGGGGCAACCTGTCTTCCTACACCTCTCAAGTGGATGAACCACAAGACAGTGACTGGGAGAACAAATCCCCTTGCACTGTAAGAGAAGATCAGGTTCATGACCACCTGAGGAACCTGAATATATATAAGTTTATGGGACACGGTGAGATGCATTCCAGAGTCCTGAGTGTCTGTGACACTTGGAAAGTCTTGTAAGTCAGGTGAAGGCACAGGTGACTGGAATAAGGCAAACATTGCACCCATTTTTAAAACTGGTAGCCAGGAGGACCAACTAGATAGAAAAGAATACCAGCTTCTCAGCCTCACATTAGTGCCTGGGAAAATCATGGAACAGAAGCTATACTATGACACATTGAGGACAGGGAGCTGATTCAAGACAGCCAGCATATTGAGTCCTCTGTGACCAGCCTGATGGTCTCCTACAATGGAGTCACTACATCAGTCTGCAAGGGAAGAGCTACAGCGGTTCTCAGTCTGGACTTTTGTAAGAACCTGGACATGGTCTCGCACAACATCCTTCTCTAGATTGGAGAGATATAGAATTGATATATGAACTGACCTGTGAATGAGGAATTAAAATCATAGAATCCTTTAGGTTGGAAAAGATCTTTTAGATAATGAAGTTCAACCATAAACCTGGCAATGCCAAGTTCCACTAAACCACGTTCCTAAGCAATACATCTACACATCTTTTAAACACTTCCAAGGATGTTGACAACCACATCGCTGGGCAGCCTGTTATAATGCTTCATAACTCTTTGGTGAATAATTCTTTCTTAATATCCAATCTAAAACTCCCATGATGCAACTTGAGGCCATTTCTTCTCATTGTATAATATGCTACTTGGGAGAAAAGACTGACTGCCACCTCACTACTACCTCCTTTTAGGTAGTTGTAGAGAACTATAAGGTTTCCCTTCAGCCTCCTTCTGACTAAACAACCTCAATTCCCTCAGCCGCTCCTCATAAGACTTATGCTCCAGACCCTTCACTAGCTTTGTTACTCTTCTCTGCACATGCTCCAACAACTCAATGTCCTTCTTGTAGTGAGGGGCTCAAATCTGAACACAGTATTCGCAGTGTGGCCGCACCAGTGCCATATATGGGGGATGGTCACTTCCTTAGTTCTGATGGCTATTACTGATATGAGCCAGGATACCATCAGCCTTCTTAGCCACCTGGGCACACTGCTGTCTCAAATTAAGCTGGCTGTCAACCAACTCCTCTAGATGATTTTCTACTGTGCAGCTTTCCAGCCACTCTTCCCCAAGACCATGGCATTGCATGGGGTTGTTGTGACCCAAGTGCAGGACCCAACAATTAGTCTTGTTGAACTTCATGCAATTGGCCTCAGCCCATTGATCCAGCCTGTCTTCTGTAGGGACTTCCTACCCTCAAGCAGGTGAACACCAAGAGTGTTCATCTGCAAACTTACTGCGGGTGCCCTTGATCTGTGCACACAGATCATAAAAACATTAAGAGAACCAGCCCCAGTACTGAGCCCTGGGGAACACCACTTGTGAATGGCTGCCAACTGGATTTAACCCCAGTCACCACAATCCTTTTGGTCTGGCTATCCAGCCAGCTTTTTTTCCCCAGCAAAGCACACATTCATCCAAGCCAGGAGCAGCTAATTTCTCCAGGAAGATACTGTGAAAAACAGTGTCACAGGCTTTACTAAAGTCCAGATAAACAACATCCATGTCCTTTCCTTCATCTGCTAAGCAGGTCACCTTGTTGTAGAAGATCAGGTTAGTAATTAAATCAATTGCAAGTACAGCATGTTGGATGGTCATATCCAAGGGGTATTGGTCAATGGATCAATGTCCAGATGGAGATCAGTGACAAGTGATTTTCTTCAGAGGGTCCATACTGAGACCAATACTGTTTAATAACTTGATCAGTGACACAGACTGGGAGATCAAATACACTCGCAGCAAGTTTGCAGATTACTCTGTTAGAGTTTCAACCAATAACGAGGTGACAGATGCACTCTATTATCCCCCACTACCTTTTCAGGGGAAGGTAAAAGGAGAATAAGGGAGAGAAACTTTCAGGATGAAAAAACCCTAGAGTAAGTTGAATTAAATACTAAATGATAATAATAATAATGGTGAGTTATATAAAAATATATGCAAATATGTAAATACTCAGATGGTAATTAATCCTGACTGGAAAAGTCCCAAACTGGACTCAGTAGCAGATGAGGGTGCCTGAGTCTACAGTCACAGTGGCAATCCACAAAAGCCTTGGAACACCCAAGCTGGTCCTGTTCTGGGATGCAGGGGAAGGTAACCTGTTACAGTGAACAGTGTTCTTCTCTGGCAACAGGATGCAGGAACACAAGCAACACAGGGAGAGATGAAAACCAGACATACCCCAACACAGCCAGTACACCAGCAAGATAAGGGCTCTCTTAGGAGCCATTTCATACTGAGCACCATGGGCAGGAATACTGTGATTGGTCCGTTTGGCTCACCTGACCCATCCTCTCCTAACCACAGGCACAGCTGCTCCCCTCCATTGTAAGTGCCACATACACAGGCTGGCAGCAGCTGGTGGTGTCCTGGGCAGACTCAGGTCAGTAAGGCCATTGAAAAATGTTTATTCTAGTAATCTCAAGCCACGATACATAATAAGGTGAGTGGTGAGTTTGACACTCCTGAGTGACAGGTTGCCATCCAGAGGGACCTGGACAAGCTTAAGAACTGGGCCTGTGTGAACCTCATGAGGAGGCTCCCCAGGCTGGGGAAACAAGGGGTTGAGATCAGCCCTGAAGATAAGGATTTAGGGATCCTGGTGGGTGAAAAAGTGATCATGAACTGGCAATGTGCACTTGCAGCCCAGAAAGCTAGCTGTATCCTGGGCTGCATCAAAAGCAGTATGATCAGTAAGTCAAGGGAGGTGATTCTGCCCCTCTATTTCCTTCTGGTGATACCCTGTTTGGAGTCTTGTGTCCATTTCTGGACCCCTCAGCCTGGGGAAGACATGAACCTGTTAGAGTCCAGAGGAGGGCCACAAAGATGATCAGAGAAATAGAATAACTTTCCTATGAAGAAAGGCTGAGAGACTTGGAGTTTTCAGCCTGGAGAATAGAAGGTTCAGGGGGGCCTCAGTGTAGTCTCTCAGTAGTTAAAGGGGGCTTACAAGAAAGATGAGGACAGGTTTTTTAGTAGGGTCTGTAATGATAGGACGAGGGGTAACGGTTTTACACTGAAAGGTTAGAATACAGTTGAAAATTGTAACCAGTGCGTCTGCAAGACAGGAAACAAAACCAGAAAGCTGACAATTGCCAGTGATACTGTCCAGCTGCACTGTGGCACACAGTGAGAGGCAGTAAAAAATCAGGAATGTTTGATTGCATGTCAAAAAAAGAGCAACTGCGAATCTATAGACCATCGGCAAGGCATATAAAATCACGTTCTATCAGTAACAGAAGAGGTTAATTTGTGTGATGAATAACAAAGAAACAAAACTCCTAGTGATGGAATATATTAATTTTCTCATTAATAAAAATGTATAAAGACACTTACATGAACCAACAAAACCTTCCAAAACCCTGGTGTTACACATAACACTTGTTGACAGTTTCAAGAGCAGACAGAAATGCTACACTGAGGACAAAAAGCAAGATCAAGGAAAATTCTAGAAAAATACTATTTAAAAAAAAGAACAAACAACATACAAACCACCAAAAAACAAAATCAAACCATCGTAATTAAATGCTTGTCTTTAACCTGGTCTACCTACCTAATTACAAAACTCAAGTCAATTAACAAACATCTTCCCACAACTTTCTGTAATGCAAGAACATGTTGTAAAGGCAACATACCACATAGCTACCAGTATGCTTATGTTTGCTGATAAATACTCTGGACATCACACCAAGTTCTTTTAGAACTGTTTAGCCCTACACTTAACCTGTGGTGACACTTCAGGAAAGTATCTGCTGGAACATGGAGAAGGGAGAATATCTACCAAAGCTCTTAATTTATTAAAAAAAAAATACTTAAACACTTGAATATTAAAACATTAAATTTAAGACCAAAGACATTAAATTAAACTATAACCTCTGACTCAAGACTCAACTAAATCACAAGAGCATTGGTCAAATAATGACTAATAAAAACCATGAGGTGACAGTGGATGAAAATAAAATATCTAAAGCAAGCATTCTACATTTTAAAACTAAGGTATAGTATGTGAAAGAAACAGTGGATGTTTTAATGAGAGAAATCTTAACCTACTTAATAATTATATTTTAAGACATGTTAAATATCCCTACATTATCTAAAGAAACTAATTATTAAATATTTTCCCTAGTGCAAAGAACTAAAAAATGGTTGCTCTGGGCAGATAATGTGATTGCACATTAGAGAAATTGCAAGTACTGTTTTGTTCTAACTTTTATATTAAAATCACCAAATAAATTGTATAAAACTTTTCAGAGATAATTTTTAGCAAGTTTAGTTGATTGTAGTTACTGTTTGAAAGACAGAAAATGCTGAAGAGAAAAATGGAAAGAATTAATTTTACAGAGTTTTGTAAAATATTCAGAAAGCACAATTTAAAATCCCATTAATTTAATGCTCAGTTTGATTGCTTTTTTTTAAATAATCAGGAATATAAGTGTATATTATTGGCTACAAATAACAGCTGTTAAATATTAAAACAAATCCATGGAAATTAATGGAGCTAAAGTGAATTTTACAGTTAAGGGATTCCCTCTTTCCACAAAAAAAAAATCCCAAAACAAACCAACCAACCAAAAAAAACCCCAGTAAATTAGGAAAGACATGAGGTCAAAATTATGCTAATTTACTATGAAAAAAAACATGACACAGTAACAAAGAGGCAAGTCACATCTTCTCCCACAAAAATTTACTAGCATCTTCTAGGGGAGGAGAGGGGACTATACCCAGCATATATTTTCACACACACACACAAGTTACTCCACTTAGCTACTGAGGTTTGAGATAAACTTGAAAGATATCTGATTGATAGGATCTGTCTTTTTCTCTTGCCCCTGCCTTAAAATCCTGTCTCAAATCATCTATCTCAGAGGTTCTGTCTCTCAGCAAAACTGGTTAGATTACTATAGGCATCAGTAGTTATTGAAATACAAAATGATTCTTCCAGGTTAAAAAAAAAATCCATGTTTCCTGCAGGATTAAGCATCAATGGTAAGATACCAGGCCTTTGTAGACAATGGAACAGTCAATGGGTTAATGCCACTTCAGGGAAGGAGGAGAAGATTATGATGGATTATCTTTATTCTTGGAAACGTTATTAATTAATTTCCTACTTCCTGCAAATTACTCCAGTTTATTAAAAAAAAAAAAAAATTTCTTAATGTTTTGATTTCTAGTTTCCCTTGAAGAAACTCCAGTCAATGTAGCTTCCACTGGAAATTCTGATTTTCTTTTACCTGGAGAGGAAACAAAAAAAACCTCTTAGAAACACACTGGGCAAAGAACTGATTGAGATCTTGCACTTACCTTTTGCCTGACCTACAATCCATCTTAGAAATCTAATGCTGTTACACACCTCCAACAGGTCTGGCATCCTTCTTGGAAGAAGATAATTTAAACTTCAGCTAAATGGTTTAATTCAGCAAGAGATCAACCTTTAGAAATAAAGTTTTAGAAAGCTTATTTAGTTTCTTGTCAATAAATCATCTACAAGTGCCACTTAGTCTTAATTTAGGCTTTAGAAAGTCTTTAATCACTGATACTTGATATTAATTGCTCTTTGATATTTAGTCATACTTTACCTATTAACAACTTAGGTTGTATATTTGTTATTAAAAACCCTCTATACTTGTAATTACTCTGAAATATTTACCAAAAAAAAAATTGAAAGTTTATTTCTGACACATGTAAAAATCTATGTCCTTGTCTATTTTAGGCTTAGAAAACTGTACTTCAAACAATAACACCAAATTCACTGCTGTCTGCAAAATAATAGTTCTGAATTGTTTTCCAAAGCCAGTAACAGATTTATCTAGCCTTACACTTGAGCCACAGAGCTCATTTTAAAAAAGGAAACATCATTATTTAGAATTTTGTCCTTTTTTTTTTTTTCTGAAACATTTTCTATATATTTCTCACTGCACTAGAAGTGAAAATGAAATGGCAAACCTTTGTATATTCATTTTTAAACTGTTTTTATGTCCTAATGTTTTACACTATTTTAGACTCAAAACTATTACAAGCAGATGTAACAGCCAATATGAAAAATTCTCAGTTACCATGTTAAATTTAAATCTAGGTATAAAAAATAGAAAAAAAAAAAAAAATAATGCTCCTTCCAAAGTTTCACCTTTTTCAACAGTACTATTCATGGCATACTCTTAATGCCTTACAGCATTTTCTACATTGATATGATTTAAAATACATACTTTTAATGACATAAGTGTACTTTCAGCTAAGAAATATGAACATTGATGGATCTTTCTACAGGAAGGAGATTAGAAAAGAAAGAACACTGCCAAAATGCAAAATTTGCTACAGAGATTATAATCCATTCCTCCAAAAGCAAACATAACAGTTCATCCAGATATACTAAAAAATATATTTTATTTTCTGTTATACAAGTAATTTATACCGTTGACTAATTCAACTGAGAAATAGTAATTTTGAGTTGCTTAATAGCATTAAACCATAATTTCATGACATAACATGACACTCAGATATCTGGAGGGCACAATATCTTACATTTGCAACCAGAAGGGAGAAAAAAGAAAAGGGTTGAGCATGGGAATGGAGAAGTATAAGAAGAAAGGGATCCTTGAATAGAGCTTTCTGCGACAACTATATTCTCCTATTTGTGATAAAAACACACAAAAGGAGGTCTATGTTGAAAAACAAAACAAAACAAAACAACAACAAATCCAAACCATACTTAAGGATTAAACCATCTATTATTTGTCCCATTTAAATAGAAAATATTATGCAGCATAATTCCACAGAGGAGTCCTGAACTTGTATTTTGTGAAATGTGCATTAATAATTCACACAAAAATGCAGGAGGCCTGAGGAAAAAAGGAAAGTAATGTAAAGTCAAGTAAACTTACTCATAGATTCATGTACCTTGTTTCTAATGCTTCTATGAAGCATCATGCAGTTAAGGATATAAAACAAGTTTTTGACTGGTTGCTTGGTTTGGTTTTGTTTTCCTGTGCAGTAGTAAGAAGATATGGAAACACACAGAGGTATTTAAATTTGCCAATAAAATAGTTATTTTCCCCCCAGCCACATTTATAAAACAAGTCTCATCTGCCAGATTTTAGGAGCACTTTTGGGCTGTAAAGGTTTGCAGTAATGTTCTAGATAGATTCAGTTGTCATTGATCTCTATTAAACTTTTTCATTCCCAGAAGAGAAAGGGGGAAAAAGAAAAGGGAGAAAGACTTATGGGTATGAAAAAAATCTGAACCAGCTTTAATTAAAGAACAATAATAAGAAGAAAATAATGAAATATATGCAAATATATATACAAAATGCATACAAAACCATTATCATGCTTCCCCTGATTATGCTCATATCCCCACTGTCACTGCAGGGCAGTCACTGGTAAAGTTCTAGACTGGACTCCTGCAGTCAACAGCAGATGAGAACTGGATTCAGAAATGCACAGACTCAGAAATGCACAAATTCTGTAATGCACAGATCAGGATCATCGACAGAGCAAAGCCCTTCCAGGATGCCAGCCATGAAAAAAGAGAGCTTGACCCTTGTGTTCCCCCAGCTTTTTACTGAGCATAATGTGTACGAGATGGAGTATTTCATTCAGTCAATTTTGGGTCACCTGTCTAGTCCATTCCTTTCTGTAGAAGGGTCTCAGGTATGACCCCTCACACTTCTGGCACATAAGATGTTTAGCAGAACCAAGCAGTGACTTTGTTTTTTTATTGGAATAAGTATAAGCAAGAACCTTTCAGCAGGCCACTCATACTGTTACCTCTGCAATAACCATAAACATGAAGTTTTACCTCTTCTAGCAGTAGTTGCTGTCTGAAAAATATGTTGTTAACTTCAGAAAGTGCAGTCACTTAGAAGACACTTAACTGAAAAGTACACATGCTAAAAAGAAAATTGGTTCTGTCCTAGTTCAAACCAAGACCAAAGATCTGTCATTTTAAAATAGAATTTTGCATGCTTTCTTCCAGTGTCTTAGTTCTCTTGCCTCCTTTCCTGCAAAGAGAAATATCTTACTTTGTTTTGCATTACTTAGTTCTAAACTCAACATCTCATTCACTGTTTCTCCATGAACAGCCTTCTATCTTAAAAGTTTGAAGCTTAAAAAGTCAGTAATCTAATTAGTTCATACATTTGTATTTATTCCACCTAACAACTTTGTATTCCAACTGGGATGTTCAAAGTCCAATGAAGTGAGCTTGTCAGAGGCCCAATAATCTAAAAAAAAATCAAGTTTGAGAAAGTAGCCTTCATCCATATGCAGAACTTGGATTTTTTTGCTACTTTTAAAAAGCTGCCATTTGTATGTGTGTGTGTGTAAATAGACAGTATACCACTATTTCTCATTGCCAAAGACTACAAGATAGGACTTACCTTACAACATGTAGATGTGAAATTAAGTGAGACCAGAAATCATGCTGGAGAACATTCTTCCAAATAATTCAGACTTTTAAATATTTAATTGCTGAGAAAATCTGCCAAGAAGAAATATTTTTGGCAGAAAGTAAACACTTGAAGCTCCCAATCACTTACTATTGTTAGGAGATTATATAATGAAAAGTAATTCCTGAAAGGAGAAATTAATAGAAGTTGCTATTTTTTGAAAAATAACATCCTATTTTCATCTTGGTGCCCTCATAAAAATTTATCCCTTTGCTTTGAAAATTTAGACATAAGAGTGGCAAATAATTAATAAACTAAGCTTAATAGTTTATTTTTAATGTAGCAAAAATTAATAAAACTTATTTTTAACCATATTAACCAGCCAACTCTCACTTGGAAAAAAAAGTAATGTCCTGAATCAGGAAGATTGCAATGAGACATCAGGTAGAGTTGCCTGTGCTTTCTTGCTCAATTTATACTCCTTAAAGCCTTACTATACTGAAAATTTAAGTGGATTAATATTGCATTAAAAACAAAAATAAATGCAGAAACCAAATTAACGGTCCTTTCACTTCCAGTTTTGACTATCCTCTTGCTTCAATTACAGAGCCATGGAATTTTCCTGTCATTTTAGAAGGGGCCATTTGTCTGCTACTCCAAAAAAGGAGCAAATGCTTCTCTGTGTGATGACACTAATTAAACTGAAACTAGATGAGAAAAATCACTGAGACCTCATTTGCCTTAAAGCCTAGATATGTCACCTCTCATAAAACAGGTTTCCCAACCTAAGGAGCAAAGATCTGTAGCCTTGATCACCCACATTATGACTGAAATGGCTAATAGCTACTTTTTAATGCAAATTCATTTTCTTAGAAACCCAATTTAAGTGTCATTCAATTTTCTTATCTCTGGCATTATCCTTAAAAAGTAATTACTCTGCTAGCATTTTTAATTAAAATGATGTTATCTATGGCTCTAGATGCATTAAGTAAACCATTGATCTCATACCAAGGGAATTTTCAATAATGACTCATGTTTCCTGTTTTACAAGTTGCACTGTAACTGGTACTATGAAACACTGGTGGAGTGAATATCCACCAAATTCTCTCATATCTAAAGGGAAGGCTAATATGAGGGACATGGTTGTGGGTGTTTATTGAAGGCCACCAGATCAGGATGTTGATGGTTGATGAGACCTTCTACAGACAGCTGAGAATCACCTCACAATCACAGACCTTGTTTCTCATGAGGGACTTCAGTCACCCTGATATCTGCTGGGAAGACCACACAGCCAGGGATGTACAGTCCAGGAGGTTCCTCCAGTGCATTGATGATAACTTTTTGACTCAGGTGGCAGAGAAACCAAAAAGGAGAGATGTACTACTAGACCTAGTATTGACAAACAAAGAGGGACTGGTAGAAGACATTAAAGTTGGGGGCAGCCTTTATTGTAGTGACCATGAGATGGTAGAGTTCAGAATCATGTGCAGCAGGTACCGAGCACCTAGCATGGTCAAAACACTGGATTTCAGAAGATTTAACTTTGGCCTTTTCAAGGAGCTGCTTGGAAAAATCCAATGGGATACGGTACTGGAAGGAAAGGGGGCCCAAGGGAGATGGTTAATATTCAAGCATCACCTCACCCAAACTCGAGATCAAAGTGTCCTGAAGAGTAAGAAATCAAGTAAGAGAGCCAGGAGAACTATTTGGTGGAGCGAGGAACTTCTGAACAAACAAAAGTGGAAGAAAGAAGTTTATAGACCATGGAAGAAGGGGATGACCATTTGGGAAGAATACAAGAATGTGGTCAGAGGGTGTAGGGATGCAAAAAGGAAAGCTAAGGCCTCCTTAGAATTAAAACTGACAAGGGAAGTCAAGGAAAACAAGGCTTCTTCAAGTACTTTGGAGGTAAATGGAAGACCAGAGGAAATGTGGGTCCACTGCTGATTGAAGTGGGTGCCTTGGTGATGGAGGATAATGGAGAAGGCAGAGTTACTTGATTACTTCTTTGTCTTGGTCTTTACTGCTATGGCTGACCCTCAAGATTCCCAAACCTTCCAGACAACAGAAGAAGTCAGGAGTGAGGAAGATTTCACCTTGATTGAAGAAGATTGAGTTAAAAATCAGTTAAGGAAACTGGACATCTACAAGTCCATGGACCCTGATGGGATGGATCTATGCACACTGAAGGAACTTGCAGAAGTAATCTCCATTGCTCTCCGTCATCTCTGAAAAGTCCTGGAAAATGGGAGAGGTGCCTGAGGACTGAAGGAAAGCTAATGCCAATCTTCAAGAATGGCAAGAAACAGGACCCAGGTGACTATACACTGGTTGGCCTCACCTCCATCCCTGGAAAGATGATGGAGCAGCTTATCCTGGAGGTCATCTCTAAGCACATGGAAGAAAAGAAGGTTATGAGGAGTAGCCAGCATGGGTTAACCATAGGGAAATCATATCTGACTAATCTGATAGCCTTATATGATGGTGTGACAGAATGGATAGATGCAGGGAATACAGTGGATGTTGTCTTCCTCGACTGTAGCAAAGCTTTTGACACTGTGTCCCATAACATTCTTATCCACATAGATGTGGATAAGCTCAGGAAGTGTGAGTTAGAAGAGCAGACAGTGAGATGGATCAAGAACTAGCTAAACAATAGAGCCCAGAGGTTTGTGATCAATGGTGGGGAATCCAGTTGGAGAGCTGAGACTAGTGGTGTTCCCCAGAGGTCAATACTGGGCCCAGTCTTATTCAACATCTTTATCAGTGACCTGGATGAAGATATAGCGTGTATGCTCAGCAAGTTTGCTGATGATACAAAGCTTGAAGGACTGGCTGATACACCTGAAGGCTGTGCAGCCATTCATCGAGATCTAAACAGACTGGACAGCTGGGCAAAGAGGAACCTAATCAGTTCCAGCAAGAATAAGTGTAGAGTCCTGCACCTGGGGAGAAAAAAACACCATGCACCAGTATAGATTAGGGGTTTACCTGCTAGAAAGCAGCCTCATGGAGAAGGACCTTGTGGTCCTGGTGGACAACAAGTTATCCACATGTCTTGAGCCATTACCGGATTAAGGGAGATTCAAGATTGTCCCAACAGCAAAACTAAGACAAAAATGAGGCCAAATGTCACATACACACCAAACTGTATTGCTTGCAAAACAACAACTTCAAGTGCAGATAGGACAGGAAGAGACAAAGAAAGTCAGGAAAATAGCAGAAATACGGAGAAGTGCAAGAGATAGGATAGCCACCACCACAGATCCAGCAGCATTCTAATGGTCGCAAATTTCAGTTGGACAATGAGGGAGATCTGCAATGTGCTGTCAGGCTGTAGCTCCTTCTCCAAAGAGATGTGGCAATACTGGGAAGCAATCTGCATTATCTCCTCCCCTGGCACACATGCGCAGAGACACCAGGGGATATCTGCAGGGTTGTCAGAGGGTCTCTTGCAGCTTGCCTTCAACTTCTGCCAGTCTTCTTCACTGTAAACAGCTGTTACCTCTTGTCTTAAGTTCATATGCTCTGAGAGGAGGCACACCTGGTGGATACTGCTGCTAACAGGCCCAACACATCCTGTCTTGCTTTACAAGACTACTAGCAAGATGTATTATTGTTAAGCTGTAGCAACAATCCTGTATACAAAGTTTGCTCAAGCTTTGCAGTTTACTCCACATCCTGTATATGGAAGTCTCATGGTTTGCTTCAGAACAATGTTGAGGTATAACAATAGTTCAGTCTCTTACACCATAGGGCAGTAATATGCCCTCATGGCCAAGAGACCCGATAGTATTCCAGGATGCATTAAGAACAGTGTGGTCAGCAGGCCAAGGGAGGTTCTCCTCCTCTTCTTCTCTGCCCTCATAAGACCACATCTGGAGTATTGTGTCTGGTTCTGGGCTCCCCAGTTCAGGAGGGACAGGGATATGCTGGAAAGAGTCCAACGGAGGGCTACAAGGATTATTCAGGGACTAGAATCTGTCATACTAGGAACGACTAAGAGACCTGGGGCTGCTTATTCTTGAGAAGACTAAGAGGGGATCTTATTAATGTCTATAAATATCTGAGGGGTGGAAGGCAAGAATGGGCCAATCTCTTTTCAGTGATGCCCTGTGATAGGATGAGGGGAAATGGCACCAAGTTATAACACAGGAAGTTCCACCTTAACGTGAGGAAAAACTTCTTTGCTGTGAGGGTGACGGGGCACTGGAACAGGCTGCCCAGAGAGGTTGTGGAGTCTCCTTCTCTGGAGACTTTCAAGACCTGTCTGGTTGTGTTCCTGTGTGATCTGCCCTAGGTGTTCCTGCTGCACCAGGGGGGGTTTGGACTCTGTGATCTTCAGAGGTCCCTTCCAGCCCCTATGAATCTATGATTCTATGATTCTAACTGTCAGACATAGACATGTTTCTTTTTAAACAAAATAATCACATTTGTATTACTCTTCATTAGATCAGTAGTTTATAAGTTGGTGTCTGAGGTTATACTCTTCCACTGGCTATTAGTTTCAGCTTTCTTGCCAGCTGTACATTCCTGCAGGCCACATATGCCTGGTATAGAAAGTCTATGATAAGAACTTAAGATTCTAAGAAATCTTGAATTTTTACATTCTGCAAACACCATTAGTCAGGATTTAAGCCCGAATGCATTGAGTCTTTCCCTTAGTTATTGCCAATGCGAAGCTGCGTAGGCTTCTTGATTAATAAATTAATAGTTAATTACAAGCAGCAATAATAAAATTTCTAATGCAAGATATTTATCATCATCATTCACTCCTAACCAAACTACAGCTGTTAAAATTAGTATTTATGCATTTTCTATTAACATTCTTCCTTCCTTATTTGCCAGAGGATGCTTATAACTAGTGCTTAGATTCGTAGTTATAAGGATACAAATACCCAGTATTTGGTATATTATCAAGAAACTGGTCTATAACATGATTAACTCAGGATCAGGGATGGCAAGCATAATTTTGTGGCTGGCAAATAACCATCTGCAAAGAGATGCAGCTACACTGTGCTTTCAGTGTCACAAGAACTAGAAAATACTGTCATAATATCAATGTATTGATTTTTTTCCTAAACACAGTGAAGAGCAATCAGTGATTTTATGGTTTATAAGTGATGGTGATATAAATGTTGTTGTAACACAAAACACTATCAAACACCATTCCTAAAATTTTAAAAATATATTTTTCATTTCTATGAGAATAAAAATAAAAATTAATGTAATTTCATTGATTTAAATAACAGTGATGGACTCATATAAAAACTGATCTAGATGTAATCCTCGAAAGTCTTTGCTGTATTCAAGAAGCTTAATAAAGAAAATATATTTTTTTTAATCCTGGTATTTTAAATTATGCCTTCAGCTGTGTTCAAACATGTACTGTAGTTAAAATTGAAGTTTACATCAGTTACAACAGCTGCCAGTATATATTAGACTAGCTGACATCACACTCTTGTTTTTTAATCTTCATATTATCACACATTCATCTTTGTTATTAATAACATGTTTTACCAAATCTTATGTTTAATGATACTTTCATCAAATATTATCTGAACGTGGCAATATCTTAGAGTCTCCAATCAATAAAGTAAATACATTTCAGCTCTATGGCCATAGAGTGCAGTAGTCTGCTGTGACAGTTTTCTTCACTCTAAATTAATCAAGACAACACCCTCATAGTAGAAGCCCTTTCCTGAACTTTACTGAAATCAGTTTTAGTCTTTTGGCTTTTTCTTACATGTTTTTGATGAACTCAGTACCTCTACTATGAATAGGGACAGTTCATACTTTATCACTTGATATTTTCTCTTTTGCCACTTTTTCAGTTTGTAACATCCAGTCCAAGGAGAGAACTAGTTTCTCTGCAGGTGAACAGTGAATCTGTGTATAACCATTATACCTGGTTTGTATGAATCCCCAGTACTGCATCTCTGAATGGAGAGTAAACATAAACTAACATAATTCAAACTAATGAAGTGGAACATATTAGTACAGCTGAAGCTTGGTTTTTGTTTGTTTGGTTGGTTAGTTTTGGTTTGTTTGGTTTGTTTTTTAACATGTGGTTATATGTAAAAATTACATTGCTACAATACCCTATGAAATCCAAAAGAGAAAATTTACTTGTAATATTAAAGCTAGCATTTGAGGCAGCTAAATGTCTTTGAAAAAAAACCATAAACTAGGACCAACTTTGATGCATAATCTTCCAGAACTTTTCCATCTATTTATTGTGTTTGAAGTACATTAATTTAATTGAATTTCAGTTCTAAATTCCAAAAGCTGCATTTAAAAATTATCTTTATTAAAATATCTGCAATTATATAGGTTTCTATATTTAACCAGTGGTTTAATTCAGCTTAATTTTATTAATTTGGATGAGCACCATATGCAAAATTGGAATTCTATATCTTAGTATAAGATCTCATATTTGGAATTCTTGAGAAGCAGCAAAGAAAAAAAAGCTATATAAAAATGAACATTTTAATAATAGTAGCACAGGTATGTTAAAAGACAAGATGTTGATAGCATATTGCCCTAGAAATGATCCTTTAAACTAGCAGTGAAAGGAAATTTCCAGCACAACTATGATTTAGTAATTAGTTAATTGCATATATTTGTGTTAGCAGAAGAATGGTTTCTATACACTGTTGTTGGTTTAAAGTTGTTTTTTTTTTTAATTAAAAATGTAAGAAAACCCACTGAACAGTCAATAGTGACTTAATAGCATTTCGATACATATAATCTGGTATATGTTCTCTCTCATAAAAGGGCTGAAAACTTTTTATTGAGAAAATAAAATGCTATATTGTATTCTGGGAAATACAAGTATTTTTTTCCCGTTTATAAGTTAATAAAGATCTTACACAAAGATATATCAAAGTATTTGGTTTACTAAGTGTTTTAGATTTCAACTTTAATGTGTTGGGAAAAGAGGGAACAATAACAAAAAAAAATTAGCCATTTACTATAGAGGATATATTTCCCATAAAAATTCCCACTAAGGTTTTCTTGTTTCCTACTCCCCAGTGAGGACCTTCAAAGAAGTAAAAGTGATTAATACTGCTCTTATCAACTATCCACTTTTAAAGTAGCTGCAGAGAACATAAATAATAGCAAAAAAACCCAACCACATCTAAAATGGGAGTATATATGTTACTGCTGAGCTGTTAATTTATATTTTACTTAGACTATACCTCTCTCTACTGCCTAAACCTGAAATAGGTATTTATTAATTTATTTGTTTCAAAATAAATGTGCTTTAAAACCAAATCTAGATAGTATCCTTTTTCCTTCTATCTTTTCCTGAGGGAACTGGATTAGAACTATATTTGGATAATGGAGCTTTGAGGTACCAAAATTGTTTTACACTGACATTTTTCAATAGTTACATGAGCCTAGAATAGCCTCAAAACAGGTTTAACCCCTTCCTTCCTCTAACTCTTTTCCAGAAAGATCTGGGCATTTGAAATCGATGAATTCCCTGAAAAATGTTTGTTTCAAAACAGTGCTGACTACTGACAGTTCTTATCTATCTTTTAGCATCTGGTCCCATTGCCTGTTTTTAAAGTTAAAGATTGCAGGCCACGTGGTGAATTCTTCTGTTCTGTTAATGTGTAGTGCTACAGATTGTACATGCTGATGTACCTCACTTTGTGGTGATGCATGATATGAAGAACACAGTGGATGGAACAGCATTCAATGTAAAGACTTTCAGAGCATCACACTTTTCTATGGCACTGCAAGGGAACTGTATGTGCATATGTGTCCATGCCTTTAAAAGAGAAAGCAAGAGTGCACACAGGACGAATAGTCACCTCAGCTTTTCTCTTCCTTCTTCCTTCCAGATAGACAGAAAACTGACTAGACCAGAGTGCTTGGATAAATGGAAAAAGATTGCTTGCTTTATGACACAATGTGGGGAATGGCCTGTCTTTTCCCCCCACATAAGACTAAATAAAATACCTTTTAAGCCAGCAATGGTGTCTTTTTGCTGATTACCCCAGGACAGACACACAGTACAGATTTGCAACTCATTTGCTGTTGAGAAAGTGAGAGCTAAGGCATTCCACCCAGTAAATCAAGTAAGTGTAATGTCCCTCTTCTCTCTGGGATGGACAGATGAAAGCAGGATATTCAATCTCTCGAAGGGCACAGCAGCTAGGAGTGAAACAGATTTCCCTTTAAAACAGGTAAATGAAATGAGAAATTACTTCTCTGGGCACCAAAAGGAGGTCTAAGCATGTTCTTATTATATTGCAATGAAAGTTTTAGCAAGTTTTGCTATTACATTCCTAAAATCAGAGATTTGGGTAAAATTTTCTTTCACCTTCCTCAGGCCTTTATCTGAGATGAAAACAAATTTAAAATGTTACAATATGATTTTTTTAAGCATATAATTTCTGGTTTTATGCTTTTTAAAATGGACTTGAAATGGACTTGGGTGGAGAGGGGAGAGTTTCTTTGCCTGACAGTTTTATACTTCTCACTCTGGTTAATATTCCAGTAGACTACATTACCTCAGGGAAATATTTATTCTATCTCCTCTTTAATGTACCAAATACATTGAAAAATATACTCCTGATTTCCACATTCGAAATTCAGACTGAATGCATGTAATTAGAACTAGTTCACCTGATTTAACCAAAATCACTGAAATTCTTTATTGTTGTTTATCACTTTTCAACAAGTTACTGAGTGTTTTCCGTTACATTCCTTTCCTTAAAACACATCAGATAATTTTAACACTTTATTCTATAAAATACATGGGAATTATAAATATATATTGTCAATAGTACCCTACCTGATGTTTTAAAGAACTGCAAAAGATTTTTTAATATATATTAGTCTTCCTTTCATTAATGTTTCTGAGGCATACATGTAAAAATTGACAGAATGACCACTCCATATGCAAAAACTTAGAATTAATCTGCAGTGTAGTGTTACATATACTAACCAAGCAGCAAGGTTTTTTAAATTCTCCGTACTTCTCAGCTCCAAACTTTTTCCATTTTAAGACAAACAATTAACAGCTTTTAGGCTTCAGAGAAGAGAGACAGACAAATTGCTGAAATTTCTAATGCAGATTAAGCAGGGCTGACAGGGTTGTTCAGGTTTTTTTGCAATATAGGATTTCTTGTTTGGATAAAAAATTGCATGCAAGGAACACTGATACTCTGCCAATTCTTTGACAGAGGAATAATATTTAAATATTTAAATAATATTTAAACTGCCTTTAAAAGGAAATAAAGGAAATAAATTTGTGTAAGACCTCTAGATGTGGTTTCAAGACTCCGCAATTTTAAAGAAACATGGGAATTAGGCTTTGATGATGTCCTGGTTTGAGCCAGGATGAAGCCAATTTTCCTTTTACTGATTTTTTTTTCTTCAGCAAGCTTTCTTTTAACTAGTTGCGGTGTGTTCTAACTAAAGCTGATAAGAATGGAATATTTTTGTAACTGCTGGGTCTTCAAGGTCGTATCTTTACTCAGCTCAGACACTACGGAGAGATCTGTGACCCCCTCGTAGGAGGCTGAATTAGACAGACAGCAAACTGGCCAGAGATATTCCATTCCATATATCTACATAAGCTCAGAGGAAGGTCAGAGATCACAGAAGACAACTTTCTTCCCTCTTCTCTTCCCTTCCCTTCGGTCCACGGCCGGTGTCCAGGGAGGTCTCCATCCAGCCATCACCATCGACCCTTAGGCTCGAGCTCTTCTGACCCTCATCATCACTCTGTGCTTTCTCCAGCAGCAGTCCAGGATTTTTTTGGACTGTTCACAGCTAAGGAGAGTGCTGTGGGAGTTGCTGGGGGTGGGGTGAGGCAATAGGGATTCTGTACATTTCCTGAACATATTTTTATATAATTGTATATATTTTCTTATATCATTAGTGTTTAATTAAAGCTGTGTAGTTTAGTTTTCAATCCAGTAAAGTGTCTCTCTTTTTCTCTCTCTCCATTCATACCTGGGTGGGAGGGGGAGGGGATCGAGAGCATTGTTGTCGAACCTGAGTCAAATGGTGACAGATGATCATGGGTATTGTGGAGCTCTTTATTCAAGTCTCACTTTGTCAGCATAGTTTTTTCCCAATAGTCTGTTCATGCCATGTATTTGTTCTGATCTGTTCCAGGGTCTGCACATCTATCCTTCTGTCTTTATACTTCACATACTATTTGGTAATAGACATTGTTCTTACATTTTCAGATAGGTTTTCTTTTGTTTGTTTGTTTGTTTGTTTTTTTATATTGAGACTAGGTTGTTAAATTGTATAATATTAGACTGTGTGTAAACTAATCCCAGTGTACATAAGCATAATGGAACATATCTACCTCCTGTTCATGCATATTGGGCTGAACAGTACTAAGCAGTTTAAATGCTTCTTAGCAGAATCTCTGTCCATGTACAGGGGATCTGTTCTTTTCCTTAGATGTAAGATAATAGAGACAAATAGAAAATATATAATGGAAAAGACATCTATAGTAAGTTTTATTTCCTGTGTTTTCCTGATATTTTTGCATTGATCCAATATAATAAAACAGCATATAGGAATGTACTTCTAACTTCCTATTATTTCCTACCCTTTCCAGAGATGTCCTCTTCTATGGCTCAGCATTATACTCAACCGATATCATGACTAGCATTTGTTTAATATTTCTTGTCTATTCTTAAGAAAAAGAGACATACCATTATTCATACTTTTAATATCATTTAAATTGCTGAGTATTTATTGCAATTATTAGAAGTATTTTATATAAGCAGAAGAATTCAAGTCAAATGCAGAACTATTTCTGCATCCTAAAATCCATCTAACTGTACTTTTTAATACAGAAGAAATACAAATTTTATCTCTGAATAATCCATAACACCAGCTAACCTCATGCCGTATTTCCACTATTTAACTTTATTTGTTGGGAAGAATAGCTTGAATTTTGGGAGAAGTTGCAAATAGTAAGGATTTTTTCTCTTTAAAAGACCTAACCATTACTTATCTAAAGGTAGGATCCTCTCTTGCCTTAACAATGAAATAGAAGTAATCTGTCCAGTGTGAATGTAACTAATCTAAAAAAAAAAATATCCTACTGTTTTGTGACACCCATCCACAAGAAGGGGCAGAACTAGGATTCAGGGAACTATAGGCCTGTCAGCCTGACCTTGGTGCCTGGCAAGATTATGGAACAGATCATCCTGAGTGCCATCAAGCAGCATGCAGAAGACAACCAGAGGATCAGGTCCAGTTAACATGGGCTTAGGAAAAGAAGGTCCTGCCTGACCAATCTCATATCTTTCTATGACTGGGTGACCTGCCTAGTGGAGGAGAGGAAGGCTGTGGATGTGGTCTACCTTGATTTCAGCAAGGCCTTTGATGCAGTCTCCCACAGCATACTCCTGGAAAAGCTAGCAATCCATGGCTTGGACAGGTGGACCCTTCTCTGGGTTAAAAACTGGTTGCATGACCAGGCCCAGAGAGTGATGGTGAATGCTGCTGCATCCAGCTGGCATCTGGTGACCAGCGGTGTCCCCCAGGGATCAGTTCTGGGCCCAGTCCAATTCAATATCTTTATTGATGACCTGGATGTGGGGATTGAGTCCACCCTCAGTAAGTTTGTCAGAGACCTACTACACCACTTAGAGGCACACGTTTATGGGACTGGATGGGCTACATCCAAGGGTGCTGAAAGAGTTGGCAGACGTGATCGCCAGGCCACTTTCCATTATTTACATGAAGTCCTGGCTAACTGGGGAGGTCCCAATGGACCGGAGGGTAGCAAATGTAACACTCATCTATAAGAAAGGCAGAAAGGAGGATCCAGGAAACTACAGACCTGTCAGTCTGACCTTGGTACCAGGGAAGGTCATGGAGCAGATCATCTTGAGTGTCATTATAAGCCATATAGAGAATAACTGGGATCAGGCCCAGTCAGCATGGGTTTATAAAAGGCAGGTCCTGCCTGATGAACCTGATCTCCTTGATGACCTAACTATCGGATGAGTGAAAGGCTGTGGATATTGCCTATCTGGACCTCCAAAAAGCATTTGACACAGGTTTCCCTCATAAAAAAACTGGCTGCTCATGGCCTGGATGAGCATAGGATCTGTTGGATCAAGTACTGGCTAGATGGTCGGGCCCAAAGTCTTATGGTCAATGGAGTCAAATCCAGCTGGTGGCCAGTCACAGGTGATGTTCCTCAGGGTTCAGTGTTGGGACCATTTCTGTTTAACATCTTTATTGATGATCTCAGTTATCAGTAAGTTTGCAGATGACACCAAGCTAGGCAGGAGTGTTGATCTGCATGAGGATAGGGAGGGTCTACAGAGACACTTGGATAGATTGGATCGTTGGGCTAATGTTAACGGTATGAGCTTCAACGAGGTCAAGTGCCGGGTCCTGCACTTGGGCCACAACCACCCCATGCAATGCTGCAGGCTTGGGGAAGTGTGGCTGGAAAGCTGTCTGACAGAAAAGGACCTGGGGGTCCTAATTGACAAGCGGCTGAATATGAGCCAGCAGTGTGCCCAGGTGGCCAAGAAAGCCAGTGGCACCCTGGCTTGTATTAGAAATAGTGTGACCAGCAGAAGTAGAGAGGTGTTTGTCCCCCTGTATAAATACTTTGAATATTCCTCTTTAGAACTTGTATGATATCTGATTTAGAATTATTTGTTTTTAATAAATAAATATGGCTTTTTTTTGCCTTATAAACCTAACAGTGATGTTGAACAGCTGTACAGTTCTGTTGACAATTCAGATGATTACTTCACCAATTTTAATTGAATTTTAGTCTTAGAAGCCTTTCTCTCTCTTGAGAAACCATCAGACCAGATCCTTTGGACTACCATATGGAGAGGACCTTCTATAAGCATATCTCCCTTTTGAGGACAGAATCAATATGAGAAACAAAAACTACACTGCACAATTGC
Source organism: Apus apus (assembly GCF_020740795.1). NCBI lineage: Eukaryota > Metazoa > Chordata > Aves > Apodiformes > Apodidae > Apus > Apus apus. Next base: position 89,666,793 of record NC_067282.1, on the reverse strand, counting down.
TTTTGTGGGGAGGTGTAATGAATTTATATAACGCAATTATACAAGCAGTGTATCTCCAGGTTATATAAATCTGAGACTGGAGTCTTATTATCTCCCTAATCATCTAAAACTTCAGTACTGGAAAGTCTTAATCCAAGATTTATACTACTTCTTGGAGTGTGGGATAGCTAAATCATGAAACACAGGTGGAGAAACATTACTCTGAGATCCACAGTAAATTTTAATTGAAAATAAAATGAAAACAAAACTGAATTAAAAAAACCTGAAACTCAGACCTTGAAGTTTTTCAGATGATGTTATAAGAAAGGAAGAGAAGGAGGGAAGGGGTAGAGAAAAAATCTCTTTGGGTCAAATTTTATATTTCAAAAGCATTTATCTTACATGAAAACTTAATGGTTAGTGCTGGAAAAGTAAAATTCAGATGTGGTCCCAGTCTTCTATGATCATATTCAATCTATTCGGAGTGGTCACATATTCTGGGATTCATGATTTAGTTTGTCTTCTTACATTCAGTATAGTTGTTACATCCAGATCTAAAGTAAAACTTTTAGTTGCTTCTAATTTTATCCTGGAAAAATATTCCTGCATATAGAGGATATGAACTCTGAAAGAAGAAGTATATTTTTATTAATTCAGAGCATTTTTCAACTGCCAGTGTTTCTGTTTCTCTAATAACTAGGTGTAGTATGGAAGAGTTAAATGCTTGGCTTTATAGAATAACTAATATTTCTAGATTTATTAATAAGTTCTATTTTATAAACCTGCCAAACTTACAAATTCCATTCACAGAGCTACAGCGTAAATCAGTATAACTGTAACTACTTTCAATCACACATTAGGTTAACACAATTCTTTAATATTGAAATTTTGAAGCACTTAGTATTAATGCAACCGATGAAAAGTGGCAGTCTCTTTTTTATAGCAAAAATGTATTTTAAGAAATAAGTATTGATTCACTTAAGTCTAAATGGTGAGAAATAATGCCTGTCTATAATATTAGCATTTCTTTCATCTCACATTATCAGTGCTGCAAGCTGTAACTGTTACTTTGCTTTGCTCAATGATGGTTTAAATTGAAAGACTTGTATCTGAATTTCAAGAAGCATGGATTCAGACCTAGATCTCCACATCCACAGAGCTTTCTGGAATTTCCAGTTCTCTCTGTGTTTCATATTTAACAAGAACTCAGTTTTATTTTGGAATAATCTTAAAATCTAGTTTTTGCCCACATTGTAGGAATGCAAGAAAAATTCTGATAACAGAATTATCCTTGCTTAAAAGACAAACTTTCAGTAGAACTACTGAAATATGACCCTCAAATCCAAGTCCTTCTTCAGACTCTATATTAATGGAGAGCATAAATTTTATAATGTTTACCATTCTAATACTCATAATTAATCTCTAATCAAACTAAGATTAACCTAGAGAAAAAGAAGAATTTTTCATAATTGAAATCAGGTCTTACAAGTTATACATAGTTCAAACAATGTTCTAGAGAAAAAAACTCAGGCTTCCTAATTAAAATTCAGCTATCAAACTGATGGGCTGATTTTCCAGGAGCTATTCTTATTCAGCCATTCTCTGGGTATTGCTCAATCATCTTGTCACAGATAATCCATCCTTGAGACTCATAAGAGGGTTTTATTTGCATTCATTTGAGAGAACCTGACACTTCTGATTTGCAGCCTTGTCATATGAGTAATGAAGGAATTCTAAACTCATGCCAGTAAAGTAATTAGACCACAGTATCATATGTTATACATACACACAGTGAGTGGTTGGCTAAGCATTATCAGCATCATCAATATATGGAAAAATAATTGAAATACAGACAAGATAACTTTTATTAGACTATGTGCTCATACAAAGCCAGATCACTAGAAACATTAATTCAATAATGAAACATAAGACTAGCCTAAAAGACATTCTCTGTAAGCTGGGGTTGTTTAGCCTTGAGGAGACTCAGGAGGGACCTTATCACTCTCTTCAACTACCTGAAAGGAGGTTGTATTTGGGTGGGGGCTGGGCTCTTCTTCCAGGCAACTAGCAACAAGAGAAGAGGGCATGGCCTGAAGATGTGCCAGAGGAGGTTTAGGTTGGATATTAGGAATAACTTCCTCATGGATGAGTGATCAGACATTGGAATGTACTTCCTAGGGAAGCTGTGGAGGCACCGTCCCTGGATGTGTTCAAGGAAAGGCTGGATGTGGCACTTAGTGCCATAGTCTAGCTAGTGTGGTGGTGTTAGGTCATAGGCTGGACTTGATGATCTTAAATGTCTTTTCCAGCCTTGGTGATTCTGTGATTGACAGGCTAGTGAAGTAGACAGAAAAGGACCTCAACAAGTTCAAAATGCAGTCTTGCAGCTGGGGAAGAATAATCCCAGGCACCAGTAAAGGCTGTGGGTTGACTGGCTGGAATGCAGCTTTGCAGAAAATACTCAGGGCAGGTCCCAGAACACAGACCATGATCCAGCAATGTGCCCTTGTGGCACAGACCCAACACCACCTTGGGCTGCATTAGGTAGACTAATGGAAGCAAGTCAAAGGAGATAATCCTTCTCCTCTGTTTAGTCCTGGAAAAACACATCTGGATGCTGAGTCCAGTGGTGGAATCCTCAATAAAAAAACAGACATGAATGTGCACTGCAGCAAGTCCAGTGAACAACCACAAAGAAGATTAAGGGCTTGAACCATCTGTCTGATTAAGGGAATCTAGGAGAGCTGGAACTGTTCAGCCTGGGCTAGAGAAGGCTTTATGGAATCTTATCCACATGGTTAAATATGTAATTATGGGAGTAAAGAGAATGGAGCAGGACTTCTCTCTGTAGTACCCAATGACAGAATAAGATGCAATGAGCACAAACTGAAACAAAGGAAATTTAATTTAAAAATAAATATTTTTTTATTTTTTTATTTTTTTTCCTGAGAATCTGGTCAAACTGCAACAGCTTCTGACAACAGAGCTTGTGGAGTCTCTATCCTTCGAGATATCCAAAACATGATGCAGCCCTAAGCAACATACTGTGGCTCACCATTTCACCATCCTGCTATTTTAACATAGGCATGACCATTTCCCCTTCTACAAGTTGAAGCCGAAAAAAAGTTAACTGAATTTGCTGTAATACCAAAAGGTGTTGACTGGAGATGAAGTAACAACCACAACAAATGGTTAAAAAATACCAATTTCTTAGAGGTAGTACAAGAATATTCAGTGATCCCTGGGATGAGCTGCTACAACTTGGTGTGACTGTATGAATATGATTATGGATAACATGCTACAGTCTCCCAGAGCAACAAGTTAAATGTCAAGCCTATGCCTTGACCTAAATTCTTACTCAGAAGTGGAGCAAAAATATATAAAGCATGCAAATTTCCTTCCTGAAAAAAATAATAATAAAAAAAGGACAAATGCTAAATAGTAGATTCAAAACTTCCTTTTCTGAATGCTGCTACAAGTACTGTATGCATCAATATTTTTTTTCTCATTAAGAGAGGGGTAAGGAAAAAGATAGAGATTACCCCTGTCTAGCAGTCAAGATCACTGTTCTTGACGAGATTTATACAGACGAATATGACTGCAGATTCCTAATAAATTATCCAGGTCTTGATTAGTTCTCAGAATGCTAGTTATATCACAGAGTCATAAAACCATGTTTCTTCCCACCCCATAGGGGTGGGAAGGGACCTCTGAAGATCATAGAGTACAACCCCCCTGATGCAGCAGGAACACCTGGGGCAGATCACACAGGAACACAACCAGACGTGTCTTGAAAGTCTCCAGAGAAGGAGACTCCACAACCTCTCTGGGCAGCCTGTTCCAGTGCCCCATCACCCTCACAGCAAAGAAGTTTTTCCTCATGTTGAGGTGGAACTTCCTGTGTTGTAAATTGGTGTTGTTTCCCCTTGTCCTATCACAGGGCACCACTGAAAAGAAATTGGCCCATTCTTGCCATCCACCCTTCAGATATTTATAGACACCAATAAGATCCCCTCTTAGTCTTCTCAAGAATAAGCAGACCCAGGTCTCTTAGCCTTCCCTCGAATGATGGGATTCATATTTCCTGGTATACATAGTCTCTTTAAGACAATCTGTCTGAAACTATATTATACAATTTTTTTAATCTGACAACAATGCTCTTGATCTCCTCCCCCTCCCACCCATGTAGGGAAGGAGAGAGAGAATGAGGAGAGAAACTCTCTGGATTGAAAACTAAACTACACAGCTTGAATTAAACTTTATTCTTGAATAAAGAATATATATACAATTATATACAAATGTGTTCAGGAATGTGCAAACCCCTATTGCCTCTCCCACAGCACTCTCCTTAGCTGCAAACAGTCCAGAAAAGTCCCAGAGCTGCTGGAGAGAGCGAAGAGTTCTGAGGGCCAGGAGAGCTTGAGTCGGGGTTGACGGTGCTGGATGGACAGAGTCCTTCCTGGACACCAGCCACAGATGGAAGAGAAGGGAAGAAGAAGGAAGGAAGTTGTCTTCTTTGATCTCTGACCTTCCTCTGAACTTACATAGATATATGGAATGGAATATCTCTGGCCAGTTTTGCTGTCTGTCTAATTCAGCCTCCTACGAGGGGGTCATAGATCTCCTGGTAGTGCCTGAGCCGGCAGAGTAAAGATGTGACCTTGAAGTCCCAGCAATAGCATAAATATTCCAGTGTTTGTTATTAGTCCAAGCTGGAACATTTTAAAAGAGAGCTTCCTGAAGGAAAAAAAAAAAAAAAAAAAAAAATCAGTAAAAGGGACTTTGTCCTGGCTCAAAGCAGGAAAGTTGCCTAGAGAGGTGGTTGGAGGCCTCATCCTTGGAGACATTCAACATAAAGCTTGATGGGGCTCTGAGAAATTTATGCTAGTTGGAGATGTGCCTGCTTATCATAGAGGAGTTGGACTAGATAACCTTTATAGGTCTCTTCCAACCCAAGATATTCTGTGATTCTATGAGAAAAAAAAAACACTATGAAAAATTTATCTAACATTGAGTAGGAGAATCCTATACAAATAACAAAACAATAAGTTGCACTGTTACTCTAAGCCAAAAGAAAGCCAGACACTTTTTGACAAAAAATAGGAAGTGTGTCAATTAGTAAGTACTCACTGTCACGTATAAAATACCCCTAAGTACACACCTGCCTAAAAGCAGTGTCACTGTTTGACTCAGGTTCGACAATGACTTTGCTGGATTGAAAACTAAACTACACAGATTTAATTAAACACCAATGATAAAAGAAAACATATGCAATTATATACAAAGATGTTCAGGAAATGTACAGAGCCCCTGTTGCCTCACCCCACCCCCAGCAACTCCCACAGCATCTCCTTAGCTGTGAACAGTCCCAAAAAGTCCTGGACTGCTGCTGGAGAAAGCACAGAGTGATGAGGGTCAGGAGATCTCGAGCCTGAGGGTTGATGGTGATGGCTGGAGGGAGTCCTTTCTGGACACCAGTCATGAATGGAAGAGAAGGGAAGAAGAAGCAAGAAGGAAGTTGTCTTCTGTGATCTCTGACCTTCCTCTGAGCTTACGTAGATATATGGAATGGAGTATCTCTGGCCAGTTTTGCTGTCTGTCGAACTCAGCCTCCTACAGGGGGAGGGGACGCGGTCATAGTTCTCCTCGTAGTGTCTGAGCCCGCAGAGGAAAGATATGACCTTGAAGACCCAGCAGTTAGAAAAACATTCCAGCTGTTATCACCCCAAGCTGGAACACTTTGCTACTAGTTAAAAGAAAGCTTACTGAAGGAAAGAAAAAATCAGTAAAAGGAAAAATAGCTTCATCCTTGCTCAAACCAGGACAAGCAGGTTTGGCAGATAAATTACTAGAAATACAATTCCTCAACAAAGGAATAATTTTGAGTTAACTCTGCTTCCGGGAAGATGCTGGGGACAAACAGTCTTTGTCCAAAGACCTTACTGAGACTTTATTTTTGTTTTAAACATTTCTCCTTTCCTCCTGTTACTTTAACACTATCTGAAGTATATGGAAATGCTAATATATTAGAATTAAAAAGAAAATATGAATATTTATTCATATATTTTTATTTAATACAAACAGTAACATGTTCTAAGTTTGGATTGTAATTTCACAGGATGAGATTACTGAGAGTTTTTTCCTCAACCCAAAAAAAAAACCACAACAGTGATGGGACTTAAATAAATTTGGTTTACTAAGTATGGCTGCATATGAATCACAGACACAAAAATAAAACCAGAAAGGATAAATCTGATTATATGCATTAAAATTCAGATTTTTCCCTGATACTAGTTCTGTGTCATGTCCTGGTCTTAATGAGACACTGTCAGGAACTCTGTTCCCAAGTTATTACACTGAGGATTTCAACACAAACCTTGTCCTTGCTCCAGCAGCAAAATGGCACTTCTGTTACAGTAGCAAAACACAGTGGACAACCTACACTTGCAATCAGAAAATGTGAAACCCTTTGCAAGTAGTTCCTCAGAAGGAACTATTCCTTCTTTCTTCTTCTTTTCTGTCACAAATCTCCTTTTTTTTTTTTTTTTTTTTTTTTTTTTTTTTTTTTTTTCCTCAGCAGGGAAACCAGAAAAACAATATAGCAATATTTAGGTCCATTTAGAACTTACATAGGCTTCTTTCTTTCGGTTTTTTACAGGAATAAGAAAGGTAGGTGGCATTTCTTGGATGAAATATGACTGGGAAAACACATTTCAAAGTTACTGTTTTCTCAGTTTCTCCGTATTCGTATTGTTTACAAAACTGATGAACAAGCTAGAGATGTACTTAAAACCAAAAACCATTAACAAACAAAACACCTCCAAACATCAGTGCCCCAAACAAAAATGTCAGACTGTGGACCAGCATTATATGGCTAAGTTGCTTAATCCTGAATGAATAATTATTTTTTTTTACTGTACAGTTTTTTGCAAAAAATTGTAACTATGCTCAAAAGTGTTCACCTTTTCCCCCATTTTAAAAGCTTTTCACAACTATGTCTAACCCTGTTTCCACTCTTACCAATATTAGTGCTTTGGCTATCCAACCCTGGTGCTGTATTTCTGTCTTTCAGTTATAACTGGATGAAACAGGATTTTAAAATGTTGAGGCCCTTCCTGAAACAGTTTGAATTAAGTTCTGCTTGAAATCATGAAGACCTCTTGAGAAGTTGCACTAATCCATATTATTGCATTGAGGTGTGGGGTTTTTTTTACACAGTGATTGCAACTATTTTTGTTGTCTAAGTTTCATCAAAAATTCTGAAAAACTGCTTGTAAAGAACAGCTTGCCTTTAAGCCAGCTGAAATTTCCTTTCCTCTCTTTTTTATGCCCTCTTTTCTCCTACTATTAATTATGTCTGTCACAGACAGTAAGTAATGAGGTAGATACAAACTGCAAGAAGTTCAAAGTATTGTCAATACACCGATTACTGAGAGGAGACATATCAATCAAAAAATCAACTAGAAGTGGACTGACACTGATACACTATTTATTAGCCTTTGGAACTCTGACATTTGTTTGATTTTCATCTGTAATATTTCATTTTTACCCTTCATAATCTTCAAGATAGAATTGTAAAACAAATGCCACACTTCCATAACAATTATGCTTGAAACATTAATATGAATAGTTGCTTGAAAGCTTATTATTTTTTAAAGCAAATTGAATGTATCAACCAAGTCCTGCATTATCAAGAATATTTGTCAAGAATTTATCATCCAAATAGAAAATACTCAGGAAATGGACAGTTATACTAGACTGCCACCTGTCATCTGAAAATCCTTTATACAAATGTGCAACACTTGGGCTCATGACTCACGTGTAGTCACACAGATGCATTTCTGCATAGACAATGCTTAATTTTACATTTGTAGTTCACAATTTATATTTACTTTTATATATATATATATATATATGCGTGTGTATATATATATATATATATATGTCCACTCTCTGGGCATCATAACTAGAATTACCACTTTGGTGAGAGAAGACAATAAGTTTCTGTTTACCATCTCAAGACTTACATATCTTGCCATGGGAAAAAAATACTTTGTGCATATGACAAAACTACAGCATTTAAATTCCTGCTTTCTGTGAGGTACTAAAGAGGAGATTGTTGCCAAGGGACGATGAGTCAGAAATAGACATGAACCAGGGAAGATGGAAAGGCCAGGAAAAATTTAGGTCACTAATTAGGTTGGACAAGTTTTATCTTCCAAGATGGCTTTTATGTAAATGGTGTAATTAAGAGAGAGTGCTCCTCAGTATTTGAGTTCTGGCTACATAATTCTCTCCAGATTATCTTGACAGCACAATGTAAAGTTTTCAGGAGAATCAAGGGGCCTCTTCGTTAAAACCCTGAGTTATAGTGCTGATCACAATTATAAAAAAAACACAAGGATCTTTGAGTGATCCTTAATCATACCTGCTTTTATAAAAGGTGGCTTAGTAGATTTTTAGCTGGTTTTCACTAGTCTAGTGTTACCCATATACATCATTATGGCAATCTAGTACTGTCTTTTGTGTAGGATGCAATGAGCCTTCTCGAAGCAATGTCAAAAGCCTCAATTAAAGCTATAGCTGTGCAGACAATTGCAGACATGTAAGAGCTTACTCTTCCTGGACTCACTTGGGAATCACTCAGATACTTCAGCGCAGTACTCAGCTCTGGCTGGTATGTCCCCTTGAAAAGCCCCTCTAGATGAAAATAATGGAAGGATTTCTTCGTGCTTCCTATTTACAACACTTCTGTGGTTTTCCATCATGGTATTAAAGTTGTTTTAATTGGCTGTCTTTCATGTCATGTTTATAGTTTATCAATATAATACCAAATACTGTAGCAAACTAGATTGACTTTGAGACTTAAATTTGCAAACACAGTCATACAGTCTTAAAAGCATGATGACATTAAGGTGTCCTCTGTTAACTTTTTAAGAATGATGGGTCAGAGTACTGTGTCTGAAGACTTTATTGCCATTTCCAATCATAACGCCTCAAGCACATTTTGCTCCTTGAGACTCTTCTGTCTCAGTATAGGGCCAATTTGCTTCCATATAAACAGTTGTTCTAACACTGTTCTCTGTATTAAATCTGGCTACATGAATGTGCTTTTTTGTTGTTTTTGTTGTTGTTGTTGTTGTTGTTGTTGTTGTTGGTTTTTTTTTAATTTATCTTACTTTAAACCTGTGCATTTGGATTTTTAATTTTTGTTGTGCATTTTTTCTTTTATTTGTTGCTGTTATTTTGGTTTTATTTCTCTTTGATAAGCTTTTTGTGTTTTGAGTATATTTTCTTAAAACTGAAATGCTTTAATCATAGGTTCTGTTCTAGAATATTTTGAATTAATGAACCTATCCAGTTCCCTTTGAGTTCTGACAGACCAGTTTAGAAACCAAACTTTAAAATGTTCCTTACCTGTTTATCCTTCTTCCAAAACTGCACATTTAAACCTAAAAGTAATTACTGGATGCTTGTAAGATTTCTATATCATCTCCTCCATAAGCAACTCAAAGACATTCAACAGGCCACATTTCTTCCTTGAACAATACAAGTTACACAGAGTCACAATTAAAATAAATATCTTTACCCTATACTTGACAGGAAAAAGGAGGGAAAGAAATAAAAAAATTCAAAAAAACCCCACAATTTCTTAACTTAATGGTTAATAATTAAATAACTATATGGCAGTCTTTTAATTTTCTGGTAATAGAAATATGAGTCCTTTTTTATGAGGGTTTTTTTTTTTTTATATAGATTTAATTTACTATTGTCCTTCATGGCTGTTTCACTGAACATCCTTCATAGCTATTTAGGAAAGACCCTCTTTCATTCCAACATATAGACCAGTACTTTTATTTTGTCCTGACATACTGTAATACTGGCACATTTTGTAATGGTGTACATTTTCTTTATAAGCTAACTCATTTGCTACTCTTTATCAGCTGTTATTTCTGGCTTTCCAACCTATCTAACCCCTATGTAAATCAGTTCTACTGCCAAACCCCTTTCTTAATTAAGTTGCAATTCTGTAGCTTAACTCAAGGGCAACAATATTCTCTTCTCAGTCATTTATTCACTGAGGAAGAAAAGCAAGAAGAAGAAAAGCCCTATAAATATTTATTAAATACCAGGGTTTTTTTATAGCTTTGTTTTGAGCCAATCATTGGTAATGCCACAGATGTGACACTAATCTAAGAGTTGTGAAAATTTTTAAACAGTAAAAATCTCCTATTGCAGTAGGTTGTGCTAAAAAATGATAGTGAAACTTTCATATCAGTAGTAAAACATAGGGATGTCATTTTTTTCTTCACACTACAGAGACCATTTCTTCCTTTTGGTTAGTTCAGGTTCATGAAAAAAATAAACAAAAAATCCCTAATTAACCCAATACATTTCTAAAAGAATACATTAAAAAAAAAGGCCTTCATTACTTACTTGAGTAAGCTAAGAAAAGGCAGAGGGGTCTCCCTCTCTAACTCAGTTGTGTCAGCCGGCCCCTGCCCTATTCTAGACTGCAGGTAGCAATCAAAGATTGGTATGGATAAAAAGTATGTACAGAAGGCCTAAGAGTTACATCTTAAATATATATAGAAATGTATGATGTCAGGCCTATTTTCATACTGTTAACCTTGGCTGCACCTGTCCACAGCTCCTCCTGGGCTCCCTCTTCTGCCCATGGCCCAGGACCTTAAATCAGGTCCCAGGGGCTGTCAGCCTCAGAGATGCCACAGCAGGGCACTTTTCCCACTCCCCAGAGCCTTACCCTGCCAGGCCATGGGTCCTGCTGAACCAGGTGCACCTGTGGGCCAACATCCTGGTCTGGCCTTGTCCCATCCTCACTACCAGGGAGGTACCCAGGGACTGGGTTACCCAGTGGCCCCCAGCTGCTCCTGGATGGGGAACTGTGACAGGTCCTGACTGCCAGGCCATGTCCTACCATCCCCCTGGGGAGCCCCCAGTACACCAGCCCACAAAGAGCTGCCCATCTTCACAGTGACCTAACATATGTTTATGTAACCATAGAAATCAGAACAATCTTTCTGTACTTGGCTAATCTTACCCCTAAGATCTCTTATCCTGGATCCTGTAAGAACATAATGTTTGCTTAGATTTGTAAAAGTGAATCTGTAAATTTTGGCAGGATGGTCAACTGGGCTGTCATGATCCTAGAAGTTGAAACCTTTGTACTGTATGACAGTGTAAACATCACACCATTTCCTAGGATTTCCTCTGCATTTTCAATATACAGCATATTCCTTCTTAATAGATGACAGGGTAAAATAAATGTGGCTTAATGAGTGATAGTTACCTTAATGTTGAAACTCAATGTGTGAAATATTTGTCAGTGAGGCAAGTCACTCAGTTGACCAGCCATGTTGCCACACCCAAACACCTGAAAAAGTCTGGAGTGGAAATAGTTTGCCCTTGCCTCACTCAGCAATGTGAATACTTAAACCTTCACCAGACACATCACCATCTCTAAATTTCATCTGGATGGGTGTCTTTGCCACATACCACGTCTTACTCAACTAGTCACATTTGGCTCAGATGGGAAATCCAGCTCTAAATCCTCATTTCTGTCTGACTATCTCTGAGATTATATTTTACACTGAGAAAGTGCCTTGATAACTCAAGTTGCACCAGGGGAGGTTTCTACTGGATATTAAGAAAAAAATATTGACTTAAATGGTTATCAAGCATTGGAACTGGCAAACAAACAAACCTCAAGAGGCCCAGAAAATAATTCAAAATATTTGGAGACTGGAGACTGGGAGAATGTCAGGAGGAAATATTATATATGCTTGTTATGTTCTTGCTCTAATACAAGCATCCATCAATGTGCATCTGTCTAGATTCCTCATGGGAGACAGGATAATAAGGTAGGTTTTTTAGCTATACAAAATCAATATGGTTATTCTCATTTTCGTAAAACCTACATGTTGAATTCCTTAAGTTAGCTGGGAGATGTTGGTACTACGTTTCTTGTCACAGGATTTCTGCGACCAATCAAAGCATGTATGCAATGCTGTCCTCTGTTAAACAAACAAAGAAACAAAGAAACAAACGAACAAAGATGTCCAGGGGCCTGTTACTCTGTTGGGAAAGGATATCAATGTTATTGTTACTACTTAAAGGAAATAATAAAAGTATTAGACAAAATTAAAACAAGTAAAGGGCATTACATTAATTGCAAATACAAAGCTGTTCCTTGTCACTAGTAATGTCCATGAAATAATGACTGACATGTGAAGTAACATGATTATATAAGCAATCGCATTCCCTAAGCACATTAATATACTCTCCTGAAAGATTTTTTTTACATGTAATGTACAAATATTGTAATGAGATAGATACGCAAACTTTTTATGTTGACTGAAACCTTACGGGTCAGGGATAAAGGGAAGATGGGCAGGAGATGTCAGATTGGGGGTCTGCTACAGGTCACCAGATCAGGATTGCTAAACTCATGAGGCCCTCTACAGGTAGACAGGAGCAGCTTCGTGCTCACAGGCCCTTGTCCTCATGGGGGTTTTCATCCACCCCAATACCTGCTGGAGGGACAACACAGCAAAACACCAGCAATCCAGGACATTCCTGGAGTGCATTGATGACAGTTTCTTCCTCCACATTGTAGAGGACCCAACAAGAAAACGTGCTATGCTGGACCTTGTTCTCACCAACAGGGATGGACTGGTTGATGACGTAAGACTTAGTGGAAGACTAGGCTGCAGATAGCATGTCATGATCAAATTCAGGATCCTTAGAGCAGCAAGGAAAGAGTGAATCAAGCTCACTACCATCAATTTCAAGAGAGCAGATTTTGGTCTCTTCAAGGATCTGCTTGATAGGGTACCACAGGACAAAGCCCTGGAGAGAAGGGGAGCCCAGGAAAGTTGGTCCATATTTAAGGTTCACTTTCTCCATGCCCAGGAACTATGTGTCCCAACAAAGAGGAAGGCAGGTAGGAGAGCAAGAAGGCCTGTATGAATGAGCAAAGAGCTTCTGGACACAGCTAAATGTAAAAGGAAGAAATATAGAGAGTAGAAGCAGGACCAGGTATCCTGGGGGGAGTACAGGCAAGTTGTCAGTCAAGCAAGGGATCAGGTAAGGAAGGCCAAACCACAGGCAGACTTGGATCTGGCCAGGAAAGTCAAGAATAACAAGAAAGGATTTTACAGTTATGCCAGCAATAAGAGGAAGATGAGGGAAAATGTGGGGCTGCTTCAGAAGGAAACTGAAGACCTGGCCATGCAGGACATAGAGCAGTCACTGAGTACCTCAGTGACTACTTCGCCTCAGTCTTTACTGGCAAAGGCTCTGGTCACACCATCCAAGTTAGAAAAGGTGAAGGCATGGACTGTGAAAAGGAAGATTTCCCTCCTGCAGAAGAAAAGCAGGTTTGTGACCACCTTAAGGACCTGAAGGTACACAAGTCTATGGGATTTGATGGGATTAATCCACAGCTCCTGAAGAAACTGGCCAATGAAGTTGCAAAACCTCTGTCCATCATATTTGAAAAGTCTTGGCAGTCTGGTGAAATTCCCACTGACTGGAAAAGGGGAAACAGAACTCTGATTTTCAAGAAGGGAAAAAAGTAAGACCCAGTCAGTTTCATGTCTGTGTCAGGCAAGATCATGGAGTAGATCCTCCTGAAGGCTCTGCCATGGCATGTTGAAAACAAAGAGGTGATTGGTGACAGCCAACATGGCTTCACGAAGGGCAAATCATGCCTGACTAATTTGGTGGCCTTCTACAATGGGTTCACGGCTTCAGTGGACAAATGAAGAGCAAATGACATCATCAACCTGGGCCTGTGCAAAGCTTTTGACAGTGTTCCACATGACATCCTAGTATCAAAACTGGAACATTAAGGATTTGATTGGTGGGTCACTAATTGGGTAAGTAACTGGCTGGATGGTCATGCTCAGAGACTGGTGATCAATGGCTCGATATCCAGATGGAGACCTGTGATGAGTGGTGTTCCCCAAGGGTCGGTATTTAGATTGCTGCTATTTAACATCTTTGTCAGTGACATGGACAGTGGAATTGACTGCACCTCTCAGCAAGTTTGCAGGTGACACCAACATGTGGTGAGATCCACACGCTGGAGGGAAGGGAGGCAAGGTCCTGCACCTGGGTGAGGGCAATCTCAAGCACAAATAAAGGCTGTGTGGAGAATGGATTGAAAGCGGTCTGGAGGAGAAGGACGTGGGGGTGATGGTGAATAAGAAGCTCAACATGAGCCGGCAATATGTGCTTGCAGCCAAGAAAGCCAGCTGTGTCCTGGGCTGCATCAAAAGAAGCATAGTGAACACATCAAAGGAGGTGATTCTCCCCTTTTACTCAAGAGACCTATCTGGAGTACTCTGTTCTGTTCTGGAGACCCCAAAGTAAGAAGGACATGGAGCTCATGGAGAAAGTCCAGAGAAGGGCCACGAAGATGATCTGGGGGCTGGAACACTTCTCCTATGAGGCCAGGCTGAGGGAGTTGGGGCTGTTCATCCTGGAGAAGAGAAGGCTCCAGGGAGACATCATAGCTGTCTTTCAGTCCCAGAAGGGGGCCTACAGGAAAGCTGGGGAGGAACTATTTACAAGGGCTTGTAGTGAGAGGTCAAGAGGTAATGGATCAAAACAGGAAGAGGGGAGAATTCGGTTAGAAATTTGGAGGAAATTCTATAGTGTGAGAGGAACAGGTTGCCCAGAAAAGCTGTTGAGGTCCCCTTCCTGGAAGTGTTCAAGGCCAGGCTAGATGTGGTCCTAAGTAACCTGATCTAGTGGGAGGTGTCCCTACCCATGCAGGGTGGTTGGAACTAGATTATCTTCAAGGTCTCTTCCAACTCAAACCCTTCCATGATCCTATGTATCTTTAAATATTAACATATATGCATCTTGATAAATATTTCTGTAGAATTTAGAATCACAAATACAGTATGTTAATTCTGCATTTCATGAATATATGGAAAGAACAATTCTATCAAAGTTTTTTTGCAAGTGCTTTGCAAATACTCATTACTGAGGCTGAACCCTTGCACTTAGGTCTGGTTTGAAGAATTTATTCATTCAATTACTTTTGACCATCAAGTTGTTGTCAGGTTCCTAATGCAAATATATATGTATTTACATGAACTTCAATCAAACTACTCAGTTACTTCAACTTACTCATTCTTTCACTGATGAAGCATTTGCCCAGTTGTAGAAGAGATCCTTTGATTTGCATGTTCTCATATACTGAATGCTGCACTTTACTTCTGAACTTAAATGGAAAACATATATTGCCAAGCTGACATTACAATGAGTAACGTTTATAGACTCCCACTAAATACTATGGATAGAAGAGATGAATGGTCTACCCAGCCTTGGGGATAGAAGGCCTATTCATATCAAAGAAGTGGAAACTTCTTTGGGATCTTAAAAAGCAGTGTTAGGATTACTGGTAGGAACAAATGCTGATCCTCATATTCCAAAAAGAGTAAGTAATCAGAACTGCTTTTGCAGGCATTGGAGTATGATGGGAGACCTTCCAAAGCAGACAGCTTTGGTTCTGAAAAAAAAATATTAAAAAAATATTTTGAGATATAACTCTACTATTAATTTATCTCTTTCATCATGACAATAAGGGCCAAAAGAATGGCTGCATTTTAATGAGCACAGGGTGCCAAGTGTACAACGCTGGATACAGGCATGGCTGGTACTGGGGCTGGGGATGAGCATAAATACGGCTTCACAGGCACTGGCTGGAGGGTGCAGGATGGACAACCAGCTGGATCCTCATACAGCTCCCTCTCACAACTTAGCTGTTTACATAAAAGTCTGATACAAGGTTTGATGTCTACACGGCATCACAGCTGGCCTTGAACATGGGTAGCCAAAACTGGAGTGAACATGTTTACTTTCTACTTGATCTAAAAAAAACCCAACTCATATGGGTAAAAAAACATAGAATATGTTGTATTTAATAATTTCATTATTTGAATAGAACATATTTTTAGCTTTCTCTGACCCAAATTATGCAAGTTACAAATTCAAAAGAAAATATTTATCTTCAAACGGTTAATTTTTCAGATAAGATATGGCTCTACAGATAGACTGGCCTGATTTACGTTAGTTCTGTGGTTGTAGTTCTTCATAACAGTGGTTCACAAATGTTAGTTTTCCCTAATTCTGCATGGCCATGTGGCTTATCTGTTTCTTGAAATGTACATAGTGAATTATTTTCCCATTTCTTTGCCTTAATAATACAAGTTAACTTTTCATATTTTACTGGGAATTATTGTTTGTTTTTTTTGGTTTTTTTTGCAATCTTTTACTGATTTTTACTTGTCTCAGGTGGGTTAATTATTTGTGAAAGACTGTAAGTAGTAAGACAACTGTGTCCCAAATTGACCTATCTAAATGCACAAAGAAATTCCCAAGAGAGTAGATATTTGAGTTGTTAGCATATCTGTCACTGGTGCTTGGTTTTTGGAATTCTACTGCCCATAGTAATTAGCCAAAGTGTTATTAAGCTTAAATGCTACACTGTTTACAACTTGTATTAGAAGTCTTACTATTGTCTTCAGACAGCTTTCAGATTGCTTAAAATTTTCACTCAGTCATTTGATACCCTTCCTTAGCACAAGTTAACTTGCTAGTTAAATAAATGCTTGAGAGTATTCTACCCAGAAGAAATTTAGAAATAGGCATAAATATATTTCAAGTTCCACATTTGCAATAACTTTTTATTTAAGGTTATTAACTAAGGGGACAATGGTTACTTCTAGTTATGTCAGTCCTACTGTGTAAAGTGCTGAAAGACCGAATAGTTTTTCTAATCTACATCAACTCTTGATATTGACTATGATTGACAAAAAGTAAAAATACTAGCTTATTTCACTGTTGAAAAATTAAAGTAATTAAAACTGCAGTGAAGGTTTTTTGTGTTTTCATTTTCTATTAAGTAATATTTTTTCTTATTTTTATTGATTTTAGAATTATATTAAATATTTAAGAAGGCTTAATTTTTAAAGAGTCAAATGAAAATGTATTTTAATATCTGTCTTGCATTACACCTCTCCTCTATTACAATTATGGTTATAATTTTAGTATATAATAATTGAAATATGCATGAAGTGAGATATAAAGACACAACATTTTCTAAAATTACACCAGTCAGAAGGCAGAATGAAAAACATGCAAAACAAACAATTTCATGGAATATTTATAACTGAATCAAATAAGTCAATACCAGAAAAAATTGTTTCTTATAGTCTCAAAAAACTTCTTCATCAAAGTCATTACATGGATTTAAATAATTGTATTATTGACTCATTTGGTATTGGAATCTTATAGATTTTAATAGTATAATTTATGATTTATGTGGCACCTCATCAGCAAAACTTATTATAAATCAGAAACTATTAGAATTTACAATCAAAGCAGAAAATGAACATAGCAATGCAAAATAATATGTAAAAAAATTCAGAAAGGCAGTACACCAAGAAGATGATCCTTTAAGAGAAAGAAATCAACATTTTTAGGAAGTTTCATAGCCTGTTAAGAACCAGAGGCTTTATTTCTTTTAAATATTTGTAAGGTGTGAAGATTTTCTGCTTCTTTCAACTTTTCCTTCTCTATTTAAGTGAATAGTTTTAAGAAAATTTGTGATCAAATAGTGTTACATGAAATGTAAATTTACAAATACTTCATGTGATGAATTCTATTTTTAGACACTATACATTTTTCCTTTTTATGCCAAAAAAGAACTTTGGGGAATCTTAAAAAAAATAATATAAAAATTTGAAAGTCTTATTTTGCAAAGAATACCCCAGAAAGAAGAAACATAACAGCTCAAAAGAATTGAAATGGGTGGACCACTCACTGGGTGAGAACTGGATGGATGGATGCACTCAAAGGGTTGTGGTCAACAATTCATTGCCAAGTAGAGATCAGTGACAAGTGGTGTTCCTCAAGGGTCCATATTGGGACAGGAGGAATAAAAGGGCACTACATATTGTATTATTCAGTCATATTTCAAAACCTATTTCTGAATAATATTGTTTAGACTTCCATGGCTTCTTTTTAAATATTCCACTTTGCATGTTAACCAAGGCAGAGATAAAGAGAATCCCATCAAAAGTTGTTTAAATAAATCAATTTTCTTATAGAAAATATACATCCTCAGGATCATTAATCTATGAATTATTAATAGTTTCTGTTATTAGGCTTATGTAAATTCAATTACATTTTATTTCGATGTTATAAAATTTCAGTAATAATGCACTAAACGAAAGTGAATAACTATATTTTGACTATTAATATATTAATAAACTTTTTAAAACACTAAAAATAGAAGGTCAACTCACACCCATATAAAATACTGTCATGGAAACAGCAGTAAGTGGTCTAGTTATGAAAGAGCTGGATTTTTTTCCATTAAGCTAGCTCTTTTGAAAGCCAAAATGTTGTTAGTGGCACTACCCTAACATTTAAATCCCACTGCTTATGATAATTTTAGTTTTTTAAAGAGTGATAAAAAGATAACTTCTTTCAAATTAAAATCCATTGTGCTTCTATGTTATTCATTAGAAATCTCCAGATAATAAAACTAGACATTTTTTCTCTCTGAAAGATTTTGATACTATTCTGTATGCTGTTAATACTTGTGTTTGTGATCACAGAGGTGCTTCATTATGGCTGTGGAGAATTCTCATTAGTTGGGCTCACATATACTTCTTCTTCTGTTACATTACTTTTTTCAAATCTTGGGTATGTCAAAAACTTTGTCATATGTGAAGAAGATATAATCCTTTCATAGTATAGTGGAACTTTGAGCTTTAACCATGATATAATACAATAATAGTCATATGACGGTGCCTCTACATAGTTAAATCTATCAGTTCTCTGTGATGGAGACTTTCTCATTGCTTTGAGGATGCAAGAAATAAATCAACAGCTCAGATTCCTTCTTGACTATTAAGTCAGTTAGATTAACAGAAGATACTTAAAAAAAAAAATCAGAACTCAGTTTTGGGACACGCATTATGCTTTTAACTGGCTTTCTACATTGAAAAAGCACACACAGTAATAAGCTGTGTTCATGAATAAAAACTGTTACATCATTATACATTTAAAATTTACTATTTTATATGAAACAGTATGGGTGACCTCAAAGTAAATTCCTTTCAGTTATTCTGATAAAATGTTATATGGACAATTTCATACTGGCAAACTGATAAAGGGTATTTATTCAGGTACAGATATATGATTTAATATAACTATATGATTAATTAAAAAAAACCCCAAACAACAATGCCTTCAAAAAAATATATAAACTTATATTTTTGTGTCCATGAAGTAGCTGTGAATAAAATAGAATTTCGTAAGTAGAAATAATGTTATAAAAATGTCTTATTTAAAATGGCAGCTTTGAATTGTTAACTAGCCATACTAAGAATACCAAAGAAAAGAGATGTGTTTAATGAGCAATATTCTTTGTATTCACACATTAAATGAGCATAAGTATTAAATCTGTGAGGGCAATAATGGGTTTGACTGTGCCTGCCTAGCCCCCAGGGCTTCTCCCCACCCCTGCTTTTGGCCCAGGACCCCATTTCAGGCCAGTGAAAGACAGCAGTTTCCCTATGTCCTGACCTGCTTCATTGCTGGGAGCAGTGTAATAGCCCTTAGCTGGCTGAAAACTCTTCCTTCTGTTCTCAAAATGAATTTCAATAAGGACAGTCATGTAAACTATATTATTGAACTAAAAATGTATACAATTGTAATATATATTTCATACTTTTCCCCCCATTAACTCTGAAATTATTTATGGCTTCTAATAGGCTTCCATTGATTTATTTAACTGTTGTGTTCTATGTAAGTCAAAGCAATGATCTCGCACTCATAAACAAAAAAGAGATGATGTAGAAGAACAAAGCGAATAATTGTTGGATCTGTTTTTTGAGCCATTGGTTATGATGCAGGAATTCAAAATTTTACCTTTAAAGCTCATCCAGTGTATGCAAATATGGATGCTCAGAATTTTAAATAATTGTAGTTTATAAGATCTAGAATTGTAAAGATACTAACTTGCATTTTACCATTTAAATACTACCAGTGTAACTTCACTTGTGCTACTGCTTAGTCACATCAATATAGGTTTTGTAGAATCATTTCCATAGCTATCTACTAATTATATATTATCTACAACTGTTTAGCACTACAGAGGCTTCTGAGCTGGAGGAGAAAATACTCAGTTTAGACTGCTGGAGACTGAAATATTTCAGGATCAAGCTGCGAAATAAGTCATTCAAGACAATT
This sequence comes from Apus apus, assembly GCF_020740795.1. Taxonomy (NCBI): domain Eukaryota; kingdom Metazoa; phylum Chordata; class Aves; order Apodiformes; family Apodidae; genus Apus; species Apus apus. Next base: position 89,646,516 of record NC_067282.1, on the reverse strand, counting down.
TGTGTTTGTGCTACAGTACCTTCCTAAAATAAGATGTAAGCAAACAAAAAAGAAAGCAAAGCCTGAGAGAAAAGACAGTTGAGAAAGTAGCATAAAAATCATGACTCAGACACAGGAGAAAAAAGGAAAATTCCTGAAATAATAGCTTTTTTAAATTATTATTTTAAGGGGTGCATTTATGGTTTTTTATTTGTTTGTTTTTCAGGAACCTTAAAAACTTGCAATAAGAAGATGTAACAGTTTTGAACCAATATATCCCATGAGAACATTTAACACATGGAAGCGTTCATAGTTAATGTTTCACTTCCTAGAGATCAACTGAATTTTCAGTAGAGCACATACTCCCTTTCTCCAAATTTCAGGCAAATGTCAGAATTTCTAGTCTCAATTTTCAAGCTATCCTTTTTCTGAATGTTTAAATGTGTTATCCAATATGGAATAACAAAAAACATTTAGTAAATTCTTCCACAGAATTCCATTCACCTGTATAGTTGGAGCATTTTCCTGTGGTACAGATCCCAGCCTCCACTCTAGAAAAAATTCAAAGGGCAATATACAAAACACTGATGAAGCAGCATTGACTTAAAAAACATTTACATAAAAAACTAATGACAAAGTTGTTACAAAATGTTTTATTCATTTGAAGCTGTCCACCCCAGCAGGACTGTAGATTTCAGTCATCTCACGGTCTTAAATAAAATCTAGCAGATGTTACATGTATCAAAATTGACCACTAAACAACCATCTAACCCCTAATTTTATGAGGTTTGTCTTATTTGGTCTCCAGTGTTCACTGGTTCTAAGAAGCAACAATCTAAATACATACCATTATCTTAGGAAAAATTAAACTGTACTGAGGCATCTCCTATGCTTTGAACAAGGTTCCTTGTATCTCTGTTGGCATCAGTTAGTGTTTAAAGATTTTAGGAGGGTGTGAAAAAAGCTCATAAAATCATAATCACTATAGTCTGGGGGAAAGTTGTGTGTTTTTCAAGCCCAGCACTAAATTTCTATCTATGAATGTCTGGCTTTTTTTTTGGTTTTGATCTCATACTAGTTATAGGAGGCCCATTATTTTACTGAAGAGGAGACAGAAAATAGAGTGTACCGCCAAGGGAGTTACAAGTGCCACTTTACTAGGTATATGCCATTAGACCAGGAACACTAAAGAGATTAAGAAGGCAGCCTTGATTGTCTCAGAGATACAGTAACATAAGCACCATACTGTGTGACAGTTACTATGGTAACTATTCCTTCTTTTCCTACCGCTAAAGCACACATCTGCTGACAGAAGAAACCAATTGAATCAAAAGCATGCGAGACAAAGGTTATCATGGAGTCCTTTCAGTCTGGCAGTATCTTCTGTTTTCTAAAGCTAAAGGCTGTCCAGTTTGAATGCCTAAGCTTCATGCAAGTTTGAGGGAATAGTAGTTGAGAAGTTTAGTTTTTAGAATTAACGTATGTGTGAGGTGACAATTAGGAATTAGAAAAATTGCATCTAAATGGAGCAATCATCTGACTGAGTTACAGTTACCTAGTCACAGAAGAAAAACAGCAACAATATCCTAGATAAGTAAGCATATTGTGCATATAGTGTATGCACAGTAAAGAGAGGTGAGGGGAATGATGAAAAAAAAAGAGACAGAAGGTTAGAAGGACATTTTTTGGGACTTTGAATCAGTAACCATCCTAATTTTGCCTCCCTTGGAAAACTGATTCTAGTCAAAGCATTCAAATTCATCACTGAAAATTGGTAAGTTCCTGACCGTGACTACAAATGTCTCAACAGAAACCAGAGGTAAGACTTAGAAGGTTTAAAATATACCTGAACATTTTTTGTTTATTTTTTTTTCAAAGATTGTGTTTCATTTTTCCCTGAAAATGCTTTATTTAAAGGACTTTAAGTTTCAGTAAACTTTCATCAAATACTCATTTAAAGAAGGGAAGAAAAAAACCAGGAACTCTACCTTAGTAGATTTAAAAAAAAAAAAATATATATACCTTGATGCAGGACAGAATTTGTATGTACTGGTAGAGAAGCATGTAGACTGTTATTATAGTAGCAAGACTTCATTACTCTAAATTACACATCCTTACACTAGAACATTGCAGCAATATAATCTTTATATATTCAGGACCCATATCAAAGGATTAAAATAATTTTAAGCTTAGGATAACAAGATCCATATTTTTAAAATGTTCTACTAAATTCTATTCCTGAGGAAAAATTAAGTACATTTGAATAATCCCTCAACTGGCATAGTTTGTGTCTAGAAGTGGCACCGCTTTATAGATATAGATAGGTCCCAGCTGTCAGTCAACCTGTATATCTTCCTGCTGGAGAGGGGAAAAAAAGAAATGAAAAGAGCTAATAACATTCTACTGCCATTCAAAGTGCAAGGATCTTCACCATCCACATCATGCATGTGTATGGTAGTAGTTTAGAAGAGAAATGAGTTTGGATGGAAAAGGAAAGAATGAAACCAAGAGAACATGTAAAACTTAACCAGCACAGGTAATTCGTCTCTTGAAATGCTTGTAACATTTTATCGAGAGCCTGCCAATCACACAAGAAACAGTACATCTTTATGGTAAACCAGATCTCCAAATCCAAAGCCTAGCCTTGAAGAATACTCTGTGGGTTGATGGAACTTCATGAAGGAACAAAGTCCTAAAATGAAATAAGGATTACACTAAGTGGAAGTAGCATTTCTATTTATTTCACCACTGTTTGTATTACCAGATATAAATACAACACAGATTAAGTTACATATGGATGAATTATGAATGAACATCGCAGATTTGATTGATACATGGATTTTCAGCTCTTATATGCTTCTTGTTACCAGAATGCCTGAAACATTCCTCAGTTTTTGGTAACAGAGAGCCAAATAACTTATATCTTTGGACAATATATTTGCCAAATATGCAAATATGGTAATTTGACATCTCAGTTTTTTAATTGTCTTTATAAAAATGTAATATAAAATAGGATTTATGTGCAAAGTACTTGAACACATTTAGCTTGATTTTTTAACCTGATTGATAATACAAGAATAAACAAGAATTGGCTGGATACCCAATTCTTACAAAAATTATGTGACTTCATAGATAGATGAGTGTTTACATATGAAAATAGCATGTTATATATTTCAGTATGTCCATATTGCTTTACAGTTCCTGCAACATTTCTGTTGTTACAGTGTAAGTCTCTTAGGTAAGCAGGTGAGCAGACGATAACCAGGATAAACTGTCTTCTAACAGTTAAGCTTGGTTGAAGGTATATTCAACCATTTAAAAAAATGAGCAGAAGCATGCAGCACTGCTTAACAAGACCTCAAAAAATCTACTGATTAGGCATCAAGGAGCTTTGGGAAACTACAGTTTATATTATATATATATATAATGTGTAGTTAGAGTCACATATCTTTATTTCCAAGTTTTTACAGATTCTCTCTTCCAGTTCTCTCTTTAAGGTGTATAATGAACTTGCCTACTATGTGAAACTACAATCCAAGAAGACGTTTTTTCCTCTCCAGTGTGTTGCATTCCTTTCTTTAATGATGTCTTTCAAGAGATCTTAAACAATGCAGTAAAAGCTACACTTGTTTTTCAATGTTTTTTTTGCTCATAACTTTGAAAAAAGTGTTGCTATCCTAGGAGGTATTGTTCATTGTAGTTTAGGAAGTATAGTTCATTGTATTTCTGATCCTATTAATAATCTGAAGTGTTTCTGTCTATATATGTTGGACAGACTTAAATATTTTTTAAAAAAGCAGATTCAGTAACATAGACTTAGCAAAATATTTGGTATTTTTTCCTACAAATACTATATTTCTGAAATGATGAGATTAAAAAAACAAGCAACCAATCAAATAAAACACAAACCCTTTGTGTCAGAGTTTGATACGTCTATTGTTGTCAAAATTTTATTCTGTCAGCTGCAGTATCTTTGAATTAAGGGTATCTTTATCAGAAGCAGGGAGTTTGATCCAACTATTGTAATTTTGTCAGCATGCATATAGTGTCCAAGGAAGCACAAAATTTCAGTGAATTAATTTTGTCAAAAAAAAAAAAAAAAAAAAAAAAAAAAAAAAGTGCAAACCTCCATCCCCTGAGGTAACAGAGCAGCTCTTTATTCCTGAAGAAAATTGCCTGCATTCCCTTTCTGACAGCTGCAGTTCATTCTAATTTTGGAACTGGAAAACAACCTAAATTTTCTTCCTAATAAATGTCAGAGATTTTGTCTCTGGATCAAATATTTCAATTCCAGCCTCAGTTCCCCTTCATTGCAATCTGCCTTTTTTTCACATACATTTTGGTGAGACTCAGAGAGAAAATGTGACTCTTCACTGAAAAAAAAATGGTTTTTCTTCATTACATTGTGTTTAATACCCATTTGTGAATCAGAAGGGAAGGGAAGAAGAGGCAGGAAGGAAGTTGTCTTCTGGGATCTCTGACCTTCTGAGCTTACATAGATATATGGAATGGAATATCTCTGGCCAGTTTTGCTGTCTGTATAATTCAGCCTCCTTCGGAGGGGGGGTCATAGATTTCCCGGTAGTGCCTGAGCTGGCAGGGAAAGTGACCCAGCAGTTAGAAAAACATTTCAGCTGTTATCAGCCCAAGTTGGGACACTTTGCTACTAGTTAAAAGAAAGCTTATTGAAGGAAAAAAAAAAAAAAAAAAAAAATCAGTGAAAGGAAAAGTGGCTTCATCCTTGCTCAAACCAGGACAATAGCCTTTTAATTATTGTGGTGGGTCTGTCCTTGGCTGGGAACTCGCTTGCTTCCACCAGGTATGTAACGGATTGATAAACTCCCCTCAGAAACACACACACATGGATTATGTGTTTAAAATACCACTTTACTGTAACAGTTTTCAAAGTGTGTGTGTGGGAAAAACTGGATATGCAAATGTACCTTGTTGGTAAAGAGAAATACTCTTATAGTTGTGGTTAGAGAAAGCCCAAAGCCTTTTCCGCATAGGGCCGACAAAGGTGGGTGTGCGTGTGGCCAGTTACTTTTGCCCGGGCAAGAGAAGGCAGGAAAAGAAGGGTTTCTTGGTTAATCTTACAGTTCCCAGCTCAGAAGCACTCTGGAGCACGGCTGCAGCTGCCGGGGCTCTGGGGTTGCTCAGGCAGCTTGGAGCCCAGGGGACGGCAGGGACATGGAGCTGTGGCTGGGCCTCGGGAGTGTGGCTGCCAGGGCTGCTTTAGGAGCGCTTGGTGATGGAGGGCTTTGGGGATGGAGCAGTGATCTCAGCTTTTTTAGTGTGCTCCAGCTCCCTTCTGTTTCTTCGGCTCCGTTTGTGTAGCTCCTCAGTGAGCAGGCTCCTCGAGAGTAAGCAGGAACAAGCTCCCTTTTCCAGCCACAGAAGGCTCCCTTTTATCTGGTCTCCTATTCCTATTTCTTCTCTCTTCTTTTACTTCTCTCTTTTGTACCAGCAGGCGGCAACAACCCATAACGACCCTTAACGAGCAGTCTTTTTGTCCACTCAGGTCCCAGTCCCAAGGTTTGGTTCCTGCAAGGATTAGGTCCTGGCTGCAAACACAGCAAGGTGGGGCTGGCTCTCCCTGTCCTTCATTGTGTAAGTCCCCACCTGCAGTGTTTCCACCATCTATCTTTTTTTTTTTTTTTCTTTTTTCTTTTTTTTTTTTTTGTCTATTTAAGTCTCTCTATCGCAGTCAATTTGGTTGAGAGACTTATCTTTTGTGAAGGCTGGTTATCCACACTGACTCCCAAGGGACACTCTTTACCAGTGTTCTAAACAAGCTGAAGTCTGCCCTCTGTAAGTCCACAGTGGAGGTTTTGGTGACCTCTCTCTTTATGACACCAAGTATTGAGAAATTAACTATTTCATGGTTGCTAAGCCGGAGATGGCCTCCGACCTCCACATCCCCCACCACTCCTTCCCTGTTAGTGAACAGCAGGTCCAGTAAGGCACGTCCCCTGGTGGGCTTGCTTACCAGTTATGTTAGGAAGTTAGACACTCAAGGAACCTCCGAGTCTGCCTGCTTGCAGCTGCGGTTATTGCTCCAGCAGGTGTCCGGTAAGTTAAAGTCCCCCACCAGAACTAGCACTGGCAATTTTGAGACTTCTGCCAGCTGTCTGAAAAATGTTTAATCTGCTTCCTCATCCTGGCTGGGTGATCTGCAGCAGACTCCCAACAGGATATCCACCTTATTTGCCTTCCCCTTCATCTTTACCCACAAACACTTCACATTGTCCTCACTATCACTGAACTCTATACTCCTTGATGTATAGAGCCACCCCACCTCCTCTCCTTTCTTGCCTATGCCTTCTGAAGAGCTTGTAACCATCTATCGAAGCATTCCAGTCCTGAGTTTTATCCCACCATGTTTCTGTGATGGCGATTAGTTCATAGTTTTCTTGCTGCACAAGGGCTTCCAGCTCTTCCTGTTTATTTCCCATACTGTGTGCATTGGTGTAAATGCTCTTGTGCTGGCCTATCGATTTCATCCCTGACATGGACACACCACCCCCAGGCTCATCTCTAGTAAGCCTGGTTTTATCCCCAGACCCCATTCCACCTAGTTTAAAGCCCTATCAGTGAGCCCCGTCAACTTCCACACGAGAATCCTTCTCCCTTTTTGAGATAACTGAACTTGGTCTGTCCTCAGCAGGTCTGGTGACACATAAATGTTCCCATAATCAAAGAAACCCAAATTCTGCTTGTGGCACCAGCCCCTGAACCACATGTTAAGCATCTGTGTTTTCCTGTTCCTCTCAGTGTTCAGTGTAGTTTTCCCTGCCGCTGAAGGGATTGAGGAAAATACTACTTGTGCTCTCAGTCCTTCAACCGATCACTCCAGTGCCTTGAAGTCCTTTTTAATTGCTTTGGCACTTCTGTCCTCAACCTCACCATTTCCAACGTGTATGACTAGCAACAGATAATAATCAGAGGGCTGCATTAATCAGTTATGTGAAGCAGGACTCAGAGGTTCAATTATGTGCAGCTGAAGTACATAATTTTGAAGCTACCTTGGTCACAGAAAGCTGCAATGTCAAAAGACTCAGGCTGCTTGGCCTCCAAGTAAAAGCCAGAAAATAAGAATGTAATAAAATGCAAGGAGAAATGTGATTTCAGGAAGTAGTTTTCCACAAAGTTGTCCACAAGTGTGCCCAATTTCAAAACCAGAAGTTTTTTCCTAAAATGGGAAATATTGATTAGAAAGGAGTTTCATCTCTCAGAAAATTCAGTTTCTAAGGTATAGTAGAATTATGCTTATACACATTCAAGACAAATTTAAAACTCCTTTGCTCAAATAGCTTTTATTAATTTAAAACCAAAGACATTTCAGGTATATTAACCTTAATTTATTAATTTTATTTGTGAAAGATGTATCTGAGCTATGCCTTAAAAACTACAGATATCTTTTAAAGCATACTGCAGACACTCAGAAGGGAAAAAGAAAAAAATCAACCAACCAACCAACCAACCAAACCCACCAAAAAAAAAACAAATTAAAAAAACCACAAAAGAAATACAGGAGGAAGATTGAAAAGGGGTAAGTCAGAGAACTTACAGCAATGCATTTTTCTTTACAATGTGGAAATTATGTTTTTTTAAAGTAAGACTACAGTTTCAAATAAATGCATAAATAAATAAATAAACAATATCCAACCCAATGATTTCTTTCAGGAAAAGTTTGAAGAGCATTCAAGATACAGGAAAGCAATTGGTTATTCAAAGCATTAACCAGGACAAACCTTTTATGAAGGCATACATTTTCAACAGAAGTTTAGCAATTTGAATCTAATTTTGTTTGTTTGGTTTTTTTATTTATTTATTTATCTTGATGCCACATGATTTTGTACAAAAAAACTCTGCCTTGTTTGGAATATGAAAGTGAATTCTGCTTCAGTGAGGAAGTGACCTAACTACAGAACTATCATACTAGAATGTACAATTTAAAAAAGGAGAAACTGAGGTCTTTAATACCAGAGTTCAAACAACTTTCTCAGCCCTGCTATGAGTTCTACTTACCTGGCTGACTGCCCCAAGGAGGGATTGATTAGTGTTTCTCAGTATTTCATTCACACACATTTTTTGTGAAACACTTTGATCATTTCACCCTGATGAACAAGACAAATTGAGATCCTAGAAAATTCCAGAGGCAGGGAAAATTATTTTTTAAAGCCTTTTTCAGTTTTAATATTCCCTAGAGTTCTCTTTTCAGTTGCAAAATTGCTTACCCAAACCAGGTCCAGTAACCTTAAAGTTTAACATGTGAATTACAAATAAGATCTTTGAAACCTAATTCTGTGCAGAGCATATATTCAACATTTGTAAAATGGTCATTTCAGTGACAACAAAACACACTTACACATGTAACTATGTAAGACTGTTATTTAAAGAATGTTCAGGATTCTGGAAGAGACCAATTAAAATTTTGTTATAAATTAGTAAACTAATCTGAACTAAATAGAATCTGGCCTTGAAAACAGAGAAGAACTAGGATTAAAACCAAACAATTTTATGATAAATGGAACTTATTGTTTGAAAAAATATCCATGAATCAATATGCAAGACCAGCTAATTTCCTGATTCAATGAAAGAGGTTCAGTGAGGCATGTTTAGGTGTTTTCATAGTTGAGCTTATTGTTGATCTCACAGGATTTTGCTAGGTTAGTACATTTTTAACAATAGAGAAAGAACCATTTAAAGTTGGTGGAGGAATGTTTCAAAGGATGATTAATTGAATAAACTGCACACTCTTCTTGTCCTCCGTATCTCCTGCTACTGTGAGACACACAGTACCTTGGTAGAAGACAGCCTTTTCTTAAATGAAAATTGCAAGGCTTAGCAAGGATCCCCCAATACCTACTATTCTGTAAAAAAAACCACAACACAACAAAAAACAAACAAACAAACAAAACCCATAAACAAACAAAAAACCCCTCACTATCCTTGTTGATTTTAATAAATTAGTTGCTAAGATATATCTGAAAATCCCACAGAACATCTAATTGTAACTCCCTATTTAGATATCTTTAAATACTTTTAATTCTTGCCCCTTGATATTTTGGTGTATATAAATAAAATACATTCATGCAATCAGTAAAGCACAACCAGTACAAAAGAACCGAGAATGTACTAAAGCATTACTAAGGAGTAATTGAGTCTTTATTCCTCATTAGGAAAATCAGCAATGTTACTAAACTATATTCAGCTAAGTCAGAAACATAAGCCAAACATCCTGCCAGATAAGTAAAAAGAGGCAGGATTCAGGGGTTAAATACATGGTAAGAAGCCACAAAACCCTGCTGTAGCTCAATTGTGAATAACACAATGAATGTTTGAAGAGCTGAGACACTGCCTTTCACTAAGGCCTATGTGTTGTTTAGGAGCCTTATTTCCTCTGAGAATGTAAGCCTCAAGATCTACATGTATAGAAGTGGGGATAACAGTATTTGTCTTTCTTAGAGGTTTAGCATGAAGATAAATACTCAGAAACTAATCAAGAGAAGATATAAGTAAGTACCTCAAGATAGATTTTTTCTTCTCAGAAATCACAACCTCACTTGTTCTTTGTTCTTGATTTCTTTGTCACAAGCACACTTTTTGTTATTTTATCCTTATTTGCATATATAAAGAATTATTTCAGTTTGTTTCCTTATAACTTCTGCAATGAATGAGAAAAGAGTGTTGTCAATAATCCTGTCAATAGCTTTCAGCTTATACACAAGGAAAGAAGGAAATATAGGTTATACGGACAATAATTAAGCTTTTGTTCCTTCATTCAAAGTTCATTGTTTCAGCCTTACAATATTTTTTTAAAGTTTTTGTTCCATGCAATTATGTTAGCATACAGGTAATAACAATAGATAACTCACATTTAACTTGCCAATGTAAAAATTAAGGATGTTCTCCAAATTCCACTCTGTTAGTACATTAGAGTTTTCATTTTTGCTGATAACTGATTCATTTAAATAAGAATTTCAAAAGCTTTAGTTGTATTTGAAAGCATATATTTGAAAATATTACAAGTTTGCAAAATAAATTATATTTAAAAATATGCCACTAGCTGTAAAATTATGAAAAGCAAGTGATTTCAGCAGGTAAAGTGTCCTTCTAGTCATGTTACTACTGCTTCTTAGTATGGGAGATACCACATGGATGTGGGAGTAGTTTGCATCACAGTGTCCTACATTGCATTGAACATTACCTACATTGTTAGATGATCACTCATCTAGCACAATGGGTTGGCCAACGTAATTCTCAGCTGGATAAATATTCACTTTCATGCATTATTCACTAGCTCAAATGAATGTATATTAATTTTAAATAAAGTTATGTATCTTAGAGTACATCTTGTTGTAGAAATTTGAAATAATTTTTGTAAAGACAAGAAGGTTTACAAAAAGAAATTTTCTTTAAATGTGGGTTGTTGTGGGTTTTTTTTTTAATTCATTGGGAAGTTGAGAAAAATAGCAGAAATGAAGAACTGGAAGAGAATAAAAAAAAACAACTAAAACATTTATTTAATAGAACCAGAGAACAGCCCAGATGGGAATAGAAATTGAAAGATCCTCTAGTTCAACCTTTCATGGAGCTTAAATGAGATTACCTAGCACCCCATCCAGTTGCATCTTGGAAACCTCCAGTGATGGGCTCTTGAACACATCCCTGAGGAGGTTGTTCCAGTGAATGTTCTCATTGAAAAAATAAATAAATAAATAAATAAATAAATAAAAATATCTCAGATCAAGATGAAACCTCTCCCAGTAACACTTGTACCCATTGCCCTTCATCTTCTCCATGTGGCTCATGATGAGAAGAGGGTTTCCATCCTCTTTGTAGCCTCCCTTGAAGTATTGGGATACTGTGGTGAGGTTTCTCGTGAGCTTTCTCCAGAGAGGGAAGACCTAATGCCTTCAGTCTTTCATCATCTAGCAGGTTCTGAAGTCCTTTGATCATTCTTATGGCCCATCCTGGGACCATCTCCTGGCCATCCTTGTCTTTTTTGATTTTCAGGAACCAGAACCGAACACAGTGCTACAGGCATGGCCTGAGAAATGCTGACTAGAGGGATTGACCACATCTCCATCTCTGCTAGTCATGCACCTGAAGATGCAGACCAGGATTCAGTTTACCCTTGTTGCTCCAGTGGTGCACTGGTGACTCATCTTCAGCTTGTTGTCTACCAGAACCCTCAGGTCCCTTTCATGAAGTCTACTCCTCAGCCACAAAGCTCCTAGACTGCACTGAGCAATTTAGTTATATCATCCTTTTGGTTATATCATTCTTTCAGGCTATTATGTCAGACTATTACAGCCCCCTTTTCTTCAGTCAGTATCATAGTTTTAAATTTTAAAAATAATGAATGTGTTATAGATTAAGCAACATATTTATTTCTGATTGACTAAAAATTTGCTTTGACATTTTCACTGTTCTGTTTGGCTGTTTGTATTATTTTTTTTTTTAATAAAGGATGTCTATTTAAAAATTGCTTGAATAAAAGCAGGTTAAGGAGAGGAGGCAATAATAAAGGAGGAAGTAGGGAAGTGGGCCTACCTCTGTAAGAAATGCATGTGAGAGAATAGCCTTAAATATCTAGGGTAAACAGAAAAAAAACACCAAAAAAAAAAAAAAACAATAGCACATAAAACTTGGTTCTACAAACTTATTCTAAATTTTAAATAAAAATGCAGAGTTTGAAATTAATTGGAGAAGGAATAAGTATATTAAAAAGAAAAATTGATATAAAGAAATGAAAAGTCAATGCATTTTCCCATCATAAAAATAACATAATGCATAAATTAAAATAAAATAGTTTTTTAAAAATAACTATTTAGAAATCTTTAGCAAATGAAATTCCATTATTTTATTATTTTTTTCCACTTTTTTTCATTAAGATTATAAATTAAATAAGATTTTTCTCTGATTGTCTAAAATTTCATTGATTTTAAAACTTTCCTGAGAGTGACACAAGTACCAATAAACGGTTCCATGCAAATAATTGAAAAAAACTTCCAAGATGACAGAATACCTAAAGGATTTCATTCCATTAGAATAATAGGAGCTTTGCCTATTATAAGAACCAGTGTTGCTGATGTGGTACAAACGGTTTGACACTTTGGGATTTGTTAAATAGGGCTAATGAAGGAGTCATTGCTTGGGAAGTGTTATATAGAGAACAGACTATAGTGAAGATTAAAAAAAAAATCCCACTACAATTATTATTAAAATATTTTGAAGCAGAGCCCTCAGAGAATCAATTTGGGTTAGAGCATATATATAATTTTGTACTATAACAAAACTCAAAGCAGTAAATTACTGCTCAGTGGTCCCCAAACACATTTTCTCTATCTATCCAAAGTCACCCTGAAAATCTGTGTAGCCCCAGATACACTAAATCAGTTAATTTATAGTGAATGAGATTTAAGTTGTTGAAGTTTGTAATCCTATTTTATTAGCATTCCTCCTACTTCTAAATTGCACTTTCTTGCTGCAGCAGCTTTGTTTTTGCAAATGTTGTTGTCTAGCCATCTGTAAAATAAAATCCATAGTAGTAATATCTGGTTCCCAGTTTGTCACTTCTTTTGCTCTGATCCTGTCGTTTTCTGAAGTTATTACTTATTTAACCAGTTACATGCAAAGAAACATATTGTCAAGCTTTCACTTGAAAAGTAACACCCAACACCATAGCAGTTCTTGTCTTGTGTACATCAGTGTGTGTATATTTAGAAATCAAGGTGGCAAAAGTTAGAGACACATGCAATTAATAAATATGGGACTAAATTTATTAGCTCTTATGCAAGACAAAAAACGTGAACAATGAAAAAAAACCAAAAAACCTCCAACAAGAAAAACACCTATAGGAAATGAGTAATGAAAATCTCAAGAATTTATACTTGGCCTAATTAAATTATTTTGAAATTGTATTCAAATATACTAATATTAAAGCATTTTTGCTGGTGTCACACTTTCCTGCCCCCACAGGCTCTCTGGGTCCTGCAATTGGCAGTTTCAGTTTTTCCCAGGAATCGATGGGTAGCGGGATGTTGCAGCTAACCAGCAGTGTCCCTCAGTTTTTTCACAGTTAGGTTCAATTCCTCCTCTGACTTGGGTCAGCTTGAGACCCCTCTCTCTTCCCCTATAGGGAAAGGAAAGAAAATAAAGGAGAGACAGTTATGGGTTGGAAACTAAACTACAAAACTTTAACAGTAACTATGAAAAAGGAAATAATGATATATGTATAAAACCAGCATCGTGCTCCCCCACAGTAATACTCATGTCACCACCAAGGCTGCAGGGCAGGCCCTGGGAAAATCTAAGACTGGACTCCTGAAGTCAGCAGCTGATGGATACAGGAACATATGGATCAGGATCAAAGGCAGACAAACGGATGGTGTCCTCTTAGGACACTGGCCATGGACAAAGAGAGATTGGCCCTCTTGATCCCTAAGACTTATACTGAGTATGACATATATGGGATGAACTACTCCATTTGGTCACTTTTGGTCACTTGTCCAGTCTGGTTCTCCAGGTAGGGGAGTTGCAGGTGTGACCCCTTTTCCTCCCTTTCTTTTCCAGTGCATAAGACTTTTAGCAGAACCAACTAGTGACTTTGGTTCTGCATGCCATTTTCCAGTGAGAACTATAAACCTGAGTGTTATCAGCTCTAGAAGCAGACACTGACTGAAAAATGTGTTCTTAGCTTCAGCAAGTGCAGTTACTTAGAAGGCACTTAACTGGAAAGTAAAAATATCAAAGAGAAAATTGGTTCTGTCCTAGCTCAAACCAGGGCAGCAACATAAATAAAATAGCCCATATATGTCAAAGAAGATAAGAGGAAGGTGAATATATGTATCCCAGCTATGGGTGTCATTCCTGATCAACTTTATCATTAAAAAAAACAACCTCTGTGGTTGAGAAAGATCGCTGATTTTTCCTTTACTACTCAACAATTTTGGTTATTGCAGCCTTGAAAATATGTAAAGTATATATTTACCTTATGACTGATATAAATAAATTATAAATTTAAAGATTAATATGTGTGCTTGTGTCTGTTTTCTGCTCCAAACTTCCCACATAAAAAGGTGATTGATACTGCATGATAAAGTCAGGAAAAAAAATAATGCAAAAAATGAGGTGTGTGTAATACCTTCTGTATGTGAAGACATAACATTTCAGAGTGAATTGATTTAAGGATGAGACCTTGTAACCTGTGAAAGGGAGGATGTCCTCAACTAATACAGGTAGAGATTAGTGAAGCTGACTGATATAACACTAGGGTAAGTTTTAGCCTGGAAAACAAACCAGGTAAGACAGAACAAAATCCTCAGACAGCCTGAAGAGTTGAGTGAAAAAGTGTTAATATTTTGAACACTGTTGAAACAGAATAGGTCTTAAAACAAGGCAAGACTATACGAAAGTATGATCCCAGAAGCTTATAATCTGTTTTTATATGAGTGCTTAAAAGTAAAAGAGTGCTATATGCATAATTTTCCATAAATTCTTATCAAGTCACTCTAAAGAGTGACTTTACTGCTTCAGCTTCATTTCACTGCAAAATGTGGATTGTTGAAAAAAGTGTGTCTGAGTTTTTTTCTTTCGTTTTTTTACAAGAAAAAGCTAAGTGAACTGAAGGACATCGAAAGGCAATGGTATCTCTCAGAGGTTTAATATGAAGGCATTAGACATACCATGAAATATAACAACTGCCTAAATCAGCATATTTCAGCAATTGACGATACTCTGATATTTTCTGTGGAAAAAAAATATTGTGAGTTCAGTTTTTGAGGATTAAATAGCAAGATCATATCTAACAAAATGTCATCAATAACATCTGAATTCAAGGTTTCTCACATGGAGCAAGAACTTTCAGAAGATAAAAGCTAGATATGACTAATTTGTCTCTGCTCCTTGAACTAAATAAAAAAAATGCTATAAGCTAGGAGGCTGTCTAGCAGACAAGTTCTTCAGGTTGCTATTTTCTTGTGAAATGGCATGACTGTAACAGGAAGAGATTGCCTCACTGATTGGTACTTCATTCAGAGGTAAATATTTTTATGAATAATTTAGATTTTCATTTTTCCAGTGCTCTTGAAGTTGTCAGGATTTATACACTAGTCTGATAACTTAATTCATATGAGTGAGTTGAATATAAGCTTGGGAGGTACAAGAATTGTGTATTTTTAGTAATTCTCACAAAGATAAAGCACTTGTAAAGAAGCTTTAGCCTGTAGCTATAGAAGTGAAAAAGAGGAAAGAGAACAATTTAGTCTTTCTCAATATTAGACTGTTATTTTAATAGTGTTATTGCTCATAACAAAAGCTACTGTACTATTTTACTTTTTCATCTTACTGTACAGATTTTGGAAAAATATCAGTAGAGAAAATGAGCTCCTGAACCCCTTTTCAATGAAGGGGTTGCTCAACTAGCCAAATATGAAAAGGGTGATAAGATGGCCATGTGATGGAGGTGTTCAATTCAAATTCAAAAAACAGCAGCTCAACAAATTTTGATTGGGATAGAAAGCTAATTTTTTACTAAGATGTGAGTACCTGCCTTTCAGAACAAAATACTTCTTGGAGATTGCTTTTCCAACTGATGTTGGAAACAAGCTTTATCCTTACCTTAGCTTCTCTTGATATCGAGAAGACATATTCCAGAATATACACTATATTAATATTGAGATATGTTAAAACCAATAGTTTATTTACAATTCAGAAATACAATGTAGGATTCATCTTGCCAAATATAATGGTCTACATAGCAGGTATTTTCATCTGAGTAAGTCACCATACATTTTATCTCTATTTTTTACTGAATTACATCTGGATGCTGAAGTACTTTGTTCAAAATTATCCTGAGCCAGAAGGCTAGCCTTTTTCACAACCATTGCTTTGTAGCATAACAATCTTCTGCTCAATCCAAGAGGTATCTTAGTAAGCATGAGACACAAATACCATTAATAATGTTGTTTCCGGTTGAAAGAGCCTGAAATAATAGGGGGAAATTTCACAGGCCACCAAAAATAACTTTACAGCCTCATACTGTGGGGGTGAAAAGCTGTGGGCATTTCAGAGCCAGTGACCTCCCTAGATAGTGTTGAAGAATAATATTGGATGGAGACATCTGTGCTTGGTATACATCCATAGTGTCTGCCTGAAGCCAGATCAAAAAATTCTTTGATCTCTTCCTGAGGGAATTATTTTACTATCTCCAGAAGAAAACCTGGGAGTAAATTACCTTGGCACAGAATGAAATAAGACAAAAATGGGGACTGAGACAGATTTATAAAATAAGACATTGATAATGGAAAAAAAAAAAACAGAAATTTAGGTAAGTTCCCATTATCAGATAATATCCCAATGCATTTTCTGAATTATCAGATGAATCATTCATTAGAAGTGACTATTTGCTTCCTTAACTGTCCTTTGAGCCTAAGGTGAGTAGCTCAAATATAATGGCTAACACTAAGCAAGGTGAATCCCTTCTGTTATTTTTATTCCCTGGACACTGTCCTAAGCAATACATTGGTAATAGAGAAATTATCCTGAAAAAAGGACATTGTTACCAGAATTTGTTCCATATGTACTTATTTTAAATGCAGTAAGCTCTACCTTGTCCTCTTTTGACATTTTGTCAATATTGTAGATGTAACTGTATTTATTTTTCTCACATTAGCTGTTTCAGGTTTTTTAAGAAACATTGGAAAACTCTTATTACAATCCTGATTATAATCCTGAATACTGGACACTAGCAGCAAACTGAAAATTACAGGAAGGAAGGAAGGAAGGAAGGAAGGAAGGAAGGAAGGAAGGAAGGAAGGAAGGAAGGAAGGAAGGAAGGAAGGAAGGAAGGAAGGAAGGAAGGAAGGAAGGAAGGAAGGAAGGAAGGAAGGAAGGAAGGAAGGAAGGAAGGAACAAACACACGGCAAAACAGGACAAAAAAAGCAGTTAGATCAAGGTAACAGTCAAAAAAAAGAGTGTCTTGAACAAGATCTTCCAAACATACTTTAGCTCTTCTTGCCAGTTGAAATTTTACCATTTTTAACTGATGTTGAAAAGTAGTTATTCATTCAGAATTCCTAATTAGACCTTGTGTCATCTAAATACCTAAGTTGAGGTTTTCAGGACATACTCTTTATCTCATGGTATAATAATAAATATTTTGTTATATTTCAGTTTATTATAGCTTTAACATTCATGAGTTCATTTTGTTTTAACTTATTTTAGTTTAAAATGTTAAATTTATTACCAGACATTTGTACTGACTATCTCACACAGATCTTGCAACAGTTTGAAAGGCTATTAATTTACATTAGTATACACAGTAATCATGCAAGTTAATGTTACAATAGCATAATTGCTCAGTGATTGTTAGATTTATACTGTATTTGTTTAAGATATGTTGGTTATGAAAAATAATTTTGAAAATTACCGGTATGGATTATTATCAGAATTTATTTCTTGTGTTCTTGTCTTTCTGTTGCAGCTGTAATAAATTGTAGGTCTAAATAATTGTCCTCCTTTTGTTTCCTATAATAGAACCAATTGCTTACCTTATGAATTATATTTAAAATGAAAGAATCACTAACTGGTACAAAACCAATGACTGACTTTAATCACATGTACTTAACTTATGGTTCCTTACCCTTTAAGCAATAGCAGAATCAATTATTAGAAAATGCCACTTTCATCTCAAGAAAATATATAATCACTATCTGGCCTTGTTCTACAACTAAGAGGAGTAGAACATAGGAATAATAAATTGGTCTCCTCAGTGTTGTCAAAATAATGTTTCAATTCAGCTGAACAGATCTATTTTATCTAACCAGGCTAACTGGTTGATTTCTGTGAAGTTATTTGTACTGGGAACCAGAGAGAAAAAAATAAATCACTTGTTTTAATTCAAAATAGAGAAAATTCAGAAGGAATTTTAAGGTAGATTAAGGTCCTAAACTTAACATTTTCAGATGGTAAAGAAACAAATCTCAGGTAACTCGTAGTTCATTACCACCATCCCTGGTATCAGTCAAGACTTAATAGGGCAACAATTTAGCACCTGTTTACACCAAGCTGCTAATTTGTGTGACCATATGATAAAAAATACAAGCACAGTGTATTAAAGAATTTTATACTTAGATGTACTCATTGCTTCCCAAGAAAGGGAGGAGAAAAATGTTTTTCTCCAGTATGTTAATATTTTTCTAAGAATTTAATCTAAGATAACTTGTTATATTCCAGAAGAGCAGCAGTTCCAAAGAAATAAAAGAAGTAAATAATATGGGGAAACATATTAAAAATGTTTCACAGACTCACAGAATTACTGAACAGTCATGATTGGAAAGGACCTCTGAAACCACTGAGTCCAACACACACAAAAAAATCAACAAAATCAAACCAAACCAAAACAAAAAACCCCAAACAAAAAACCAACCCACACACACCACCCAAAAACTCCCACAACACCCAACCATCTTGGCCACTAGAGCATGTACTGAAGTGCCACATCTACCCATGTCTTGAATATATGCAAGGATGGTCACTCAACCACCTCTCTGGGCAGCCTGACTGCTCTTTCAGTAAAGAATTTTTTCCTAGTATCCAGTCTAAACCTTCCCTGCCATGATTTGAGGCCATTTCCTCTGGTCCTGTCATTATTCACGTGGGAGAAGAGGTCAACTTCCCCCTGCCTACCACCTCCTTTCAGGTAGTTAGAGAGCAATGAGGTTTCCCCTCAACTTCCTCTTCTCCAAACTAAACAACCCTATTTCTCTCAGCCACTCCTCATATGACCAGTGCTGTTTATAGGGGCAAGTTCACCTCCCTGATCCTGCTGACCACACTGTTCCTGATGCAGACCAGGATGTTGTTGGCCTTCTTGGCCACCTGGGCATACTGCTGGCTCATGTTAAGCTGGCTGTCCAGCAGCTCCCTCAGGTCTTTTTCAGCTGGGCAGCTTTCCAGCCACTCTTCCCCAAGCCTGTAGCATTGCCTGGGGTTGTTGTGACTGAAATGCAGGACCTGGCACTTGGTTTTATTGAACCTCATGCAATTGGCCTTGGCCCATCCATGCAGCCTGTCCAGGTCCCTCTGTAGAGCCTTCCTACCCACTCCCACCCAGTTTGGTGTTATCTGGAAACGTGCTGAGGGTGCATTCAATCCCCTCATCCAGATCAATGATCAAGATGTTGAACAGGACCGGCCCCAAAACTGAGCCCTGAGGGACACCACTGGTGACCTGCCACCAACTAGTTTTGACCCCATTTGCCACAACTCTCTGGGCCCAGACATGCAGCCAGTTTTTTACCCAGTGAAGAGTACAGTTGCCTATTTCCTAAGTTAATAAATCACTGCAATTCCTGAATTACTCTGGCATGGCAGAAATATTAATAAAAACTGGGCACATCAAGAATGGAACCAGAGTATCGAAGTTATCCTAACATCCCCTGTATGAAGTATTTCCTTTGATCACAACGCAGACACTTAAGGCATGCAAAAGGAGACCAAGTCTGCTGCCATCTAAGGTAAGAGTCTCCTACACCCTGTTAGATGAATAAAGGAACTTTGTAAGATAAGCACTTTATAATATACTTCACTCATCTGTCGGTTGTGTCTGCTGCCTATAACAAAATCTTTGGGGTTGTGGTGCATGCTTCCTCCACTGAAAGAATTTTCCAGGATATCTGGAAAGTACAGGATTCTTCCTGCCTAAATACATTGGCTAGTGTGAGAGTGGGTTATGTGGGCATGCAAGAGTTAGAGTTTCTTGACTGTATCCAGAAAATCTCTCAAGTAAATGGCACAGCCCTTTGTAAGTAGTTTTGATGGGTCATGGTAAAATAACTTTTAATAGTTGGGACTTTCAGAAGCTTTATGTTCCAGCATTTTTTATACTTTTATTTGAAACATTAAAGAGCTCTTTAGTATCAGATATTTTTCTACTGCTGCAGGCAGTTTTAGACCATGATCAAGCACTGCTTAATTTTAAAGGAGATAAAAACAAATCAGCCCATGAATTTTCACTACATGAAGAGAGTTTTCCAAATCTTGCATAATTTTGTTGCCTGGTTATTCCAAGTTTCCTTTCTGTCCTGTTTTAAAAAGTGGAATATATACACATCATAGCCACACAGCAAATTTCACTTCCTAATATGTAATTAATATAGACTTGTAAATAAACTTATAGAGATCACATTCAATGGCACTGTTTTGACACTATGTACTGAATGTGAGAGAAACTTAATCGCTGCTGTGAAGTTAGCAGCCAAACATGTTATATGACTTCTCTGCCTTCTTAATGTACAGATTTTTTTCCCCCTTGAAGTATGTTCTTAAAAAAGGAATGTTTGACTATATGCAATTTTCGAAGTGAAGCAGCTTATTTTGCATAATAAATTACAATAATTAAGATTTGCTATTCTGAAGTTTGTTCTTAAGACAGAATTTATTCCTCAACAATAAGAGAGTGATGGTTTTATCTCTTTAAAAGACACAGTGTATGTTTTTGTTTTGGTTTTTTTTTCTTCCCCAAATTATGTATCATAACTCATAGCTGTAAACCAGCTTCATTGGAAATAAATGCAGGATTGCACTTGAAAAACTGCCAATAACCAATTCATCTATACTGTGACATTCAGGATTTATGGTGCTTGTCTCAAACAATCTAAGGTATTCAGATACTCAGGGTGTCTGGTGCTTGTCTCAAGACATCCAAGATATAAGCAGTGTTTAACCAAGAGACATCCAGGCAACCCACCGAACAGGTTTTAATGAACTGATAACTGCAAGATCCCCACACACCTGATGTGGCAAATGCTGCAGGCTAAGCAGAGAGTTTGGTGTGGGATGTGCTGAGATTGTAGGGAAAGAGATACACAGTTGGTGCCACAGTCAAGGACATCCAGTGATAAGCAAATGCCACTTGTTAATCAACAACATGTCACAAAAGACTTAAATTCTATACAAATAACTAGACCAAAGGAATGCAGGACATGACAACAGAGAAGAGTACCTGTCTCAAGATGCCTTCTAGGACCAGACCACCACCCCTGCTCTAAGAGACCTGGGACACCATTGGAGCTCTGGGTGGTGACGTCCCTGTAACTCTTTATTTCCTTTCCTGATCTTTCTTTTTCGTAGTTTAGGGTTAGCTACCACATCTACTATAAGCTTATGACAAATATATAATTGTAACCCTCACCAGCTCATCTGTACCTAAAATAAAGCCTATTTGTGCACCTGCTATTGTATTATCATTGTTTTGTACTGGTGGGATTGCAAAGAATCTCCACATATCCGATTATCAGATTGTGATATCTATTAAGTAATATTTTTAAATATAACTATATTTTTCTATTCAATGCATACAGTACCACTAAGTATTTTTGACAAATCTAACAATTATAACAAGTACTCTAAATACACTGCAAACAATTTAAAAATCTTAAAATGCGTACTTAATTTTATATTAATTCTTTTTTTAAATTGTTTGATCTATGATACACTCTAAAAACTTAATAACTGTATGAGTGATGTTATAACTAATGACTCAATGTCTCATTTAGCACTTCTTTAAAATGTTTTGGTAAATTTATATTCTTTAATCCAAATCTATCTGCATTGCTAACCACATATTTACTTTAGCATACATTATATTGAACTTATTAACACTGGCAATACACTGGCTTCCCTCTCACTTGGCAGACTGGCCTATTCCATCAATTTAAGAGGACTGCTGTTGATGCAGCAGCCTGTGGCTGAATGTAATTGAATGGTGTGATGTGCCCCATCTCACCTCTTCAGCTAAAATCCCATTATTAAAAGTGCAACACCTAAACATCCCTGACATCTAAGTATCAACTGAAATGGTTCCATAGGAAAATAGCTTTAAAAACACATTTAAGATTTTCACATCTTAAGTGAAGCCAAAGTGGAAGCAAAGCATGAAGAGGGCATCTTGATCAAGTAAGAACACATGAGAGGTATTAAATACACTGTAGAAATGTCTCTGTTGTAGTTTTTACAAGTCCTGCCAAAAGCTAACTAAGCAGACTTAATGTTTTGCTTCATATGCTTCCTCCACATGCAAAGAAAGTTCATAATTAAAGTAGTATAGAAGTTTTTTGCTTCAACATCTGAAAAACTTTTTAGAATGCTGATGGTGAAGCAATTTAGGTGAAGCAATTTAGTCCTGTTGGAGATTTTTTTCATTTATCCCTGTGAAGGACCAGACCTTTCCTCACATGAACATAATATGCCCTTTAGGTCAGCAGTCATAACGGACTTAAAGATGGCCGTTCCACCAGGCATTTTAAAGACTCTCCTGTTTGCCTTCTTCGTCTGCCACAAAACAACAACTCAGACTCCATGAGGAAGGTGACCAGCTGCCAGACAGGAGCAGTGGCGGGAAAACCGCAAAAGTCTTGCGAACAGCGAGCCTGCCCAGGGACTGTGCAGCAGGACGGGAGGAAAGTCCCTGGGTGACTGGCTGAGAAGACCCAGGAATAACAGACTGGCCAACCGGGAACAAAGGAGCAAGTCTCTGAAAGCCATGAAGAGACTGCTTGCTTGCTCCTTGCTGCTGCTCTTTGGATGGACACTGAAGCTGCTGCCACTCACCTTTTGAGGTTTTCCTGCTTGCCTGCGGTTCCTGCTCACCTGCGGTCCCTGCTCGCCTGCAATACCTGCGGTGAGACTTCTTCCCACAACCCATGGGTTCTAAGACCTGGTTGCAGGGGAAGTCATCTGCACCTAATATATAAATACCTAGATCCTCTCAGGAATAAAGTAAGGGATTTAATTTTGGTATCATTCCCTCCCTAAGGTGTTCCTGCTTGACTTATCTCCACACAAACCACGACCCTATACGGGACAGGCATCGGGCTTATCCCTCCTTCCTCTTCCCCCTCCCCTAATAATAGTTAATCTGGGTGAGTAAATAATAAGGTGTATTTATATATAAGCATTAGGACATATATAGGTTTTGGTATTTGGTGTTTTAAAGACATTTTAAAGACTCTGTCTCTTTTGATTACCCTCTTTGAGCCTCCTGCCCCAAATTGTTTTATTTATCACCTCAATAAACTGTGTGTTCATAAATTCTAATTGGGAGCCTACTGCTTTTATTAGAGACATTAGTGAGCATTAGACACGTGTCTCACCCTAAAAGTCAGTGCTGAAGTTCACTGCTCCTCTGTGAGAGGTGAGCGCTGCGTGCGGATCTCTTGGCAGATCCTGGTAAGTTAAAATCACTCCAAAAAAAGGAAATAAAATAGGTCACAGATGTCGACAATTCACTTAGAAAGAGGGAAAAATTAATTGTTTATTAGATAATATTTCTCTAAATTTGTAGAATACTTATCTACAGAACCAATCAGAAATGTTACAAAATGTAGTGACCTTCTAAAGAAAATGAGGAGCCTTGGTTTTTTTGCTGTTGTTCATTAAAAGCACTCCTGCAAGCCACGGTCTTTGCATGATTAAAGTACTGACAAATCGTAGAATGACAGGATGGTTTGAGCTGGAAGGGACCTTTAAAGGTCATCTAGTCCAACCTTTCTGAAGTGAACAGGGACATCTTCAACTAGATCAGGTTTTTCAGAACGCTATCCAGCCTGACCTTGAATGTTTCTAGGGATAAGGCCTCTACCACCACTCTGGACAACCTGTTGCAGTGTTGTACTACTCTCATGACAATACTGATTAAAAAAGTACTAAATCTTTCAAGTGTCCAGAGATGGAGATGTAAGCATGTATTTTTATATATTATTTCTGTCATGGCTAGCATTTTCCATTTCACTGTGCAGACTTTTTCTAACCTTACTCAGACATTCTTAATTTTCCCGAGAAACTGATTGAGAACATTAATCTCCACATTCAGTTCAAAATTCAATTCCAAGGCATCTGAAAACTTGTAATGCAGTACTCCAATACAGGTGAATTCTGTCTGTATAAAATACAGGAAGGATATAGACCTGATTTTGAGAAACATAATGGTGCAGTACTGTGTCTGCTAAGCACTGCTGCGAGTCCTTGAAGGAAGATGTATTAAATTTATGTCCATAACAAAAATCTATTTCAAGGGAAATTGGAACTGTGAAAAGCATTAAGAAATCTTGTTATCATTCTTCAAGAATATGAACAATCATTTTAATCACATTTTTCTGTAGAATCCTGTTAACACATGAATGAATGGCACAACAGATGTAGTTTTGTCACATAGATGCAATTTCAAAGTTAACAACTGAAATGTTACACCCATACCCAACCAAGCTTAATGTGGCAAGAACACATACAAAAACATTAAAAGCATCTGTGGTTTGATCTGAAAACTTCCCTTTCTCTGGCATTTCTTTAAGAATACATTAAGCAGTATTTAAAGAAATAGTAAGGAGGAAAATCTCAGTGCTGATTCTTGTTAAAACTCATACACAGGAATCTAGATATTGTAGAAGAAGAACTGGTAGAACTCCAAATTAGTTGCAAACTTCAGACACATCTGTGTGTGAAGTTGAACTAGACTCCATTAAGCAGATAAGAAGCTTGGTTCTGTATGTGTTGTGGGAAGGACAGGTATGATCTTCACAGAATTGTTAATGCTACTGAAAGTAGTAAAAATTGTGACATTTACTTTTTATGTTCCTTGCCAGGACGTTAAAATGGATAACAAAGCCTTATGCAGCATCACAAATTCTTTCACAGTTTAGAAATGCTTTTCATTTCCTTGCTGCTATAATGACAAGTCTCTGAAGGGTGTTTCTTTTTCCCCTAACTTTTTTTAAGTCTTCTTTGAAAGTTGTTTTATGATGCTTATCTGGTAAAATATTTGCTACCTTCTAGATAATCTGAAAAACTAGGAAGTTGTGAAAATACCTCAGTATTGCAGAGCTTCTGAGTAATTTCATTTTCAGCTGTGAAAGTCCTTAGTGTGAGTTCTTTAGGTGACTTTTCATCAATAAGTTTTAAGACAAAAATACCACATTTCCATTAAAAAAATATACTTTTTTTTAAAGTTACTATATTGTATAGTGCATAAAATTAAAAAAAAAAAATAAATAAATTCTTCCTGTCTACTTCAATATCCTGACTTTAATCTCTTTCATATGGGAAAAATGTATTAACAGAAACTGAAGTTCTCTGTATTTACTTTCTTTCTTGTTAGAAAAATATTTCCATTTTCTTCTTTTGAAAAAAATAATTGAAAACATAGTCACCCTTGCTTCAAGAGCAGGAAGAGGTCTTTTTCCCTTCGTCATTGTTACTGAACAGTGTTTCCGTTGTACCTCTTAATTACTCTTCTTCTAGCTTCAGGTGTTTGTCCCTGTTCAAATCTTCTAAATATAAATAAGTAACATTTCATGTGTCATATGAAAAAAAAAAAAAAAAGAAAAAAAGTGACACATAGACATAGACAGCAGGAAAAGGAACAACCAGTTTAGTGAATTCCTGACAATGTTACCTGAGGACAGTGTACACTGAGACATCTTAGAGTTTTGAATAACTACACACATCCTTGGTTTGATTCTCATTATTGTATTTGTGAGCTTCAGTGGATATCTTTTTACAGGGGAGACTAAGAAATCTAGTGGGACAAGCTGATAGTTTTCTCCTAGATCCTTAAAAAAAAACTTTCTAAAAGCTTGTCAACGCTGAAAGACAAGGTCTCTCCCTATTCGCTGTTTCTCTATTCTCCCCTTTATACTCCCCCTTGCACACTCTGCAGCCACAGTCCTGAGCACAAACCTACTAGAATGAAGAGGAAAAAATACTGCAGAAAATAAGCAGGAAGTGCTCTAGCTGTATTCTGGAATACAAGTTATGATCATATTTGTTTGACTCTTAGAGGTTCAAAAGTCATGGTCTAAACTGGTTAAATTAGACTTATCTATGAAATTCATTATTACAGGTTTTAGATCCAAGAGAAAAAGTTGGTTTTACCTATTGAAGTATATGCCAATGGACTTGTCAGTAGAAATAAAAAGTTTTGGAATTATCTTTCTCCTTCTCTTGGGCTACGACTAACCTAGACATTGCTACTCTTCTTTTGTCTTCCAGAGCTGATTTGTGAGACAGCAGACTCTAATTCTAACGGAGTCCAGGAATTGTCTTTACGGGAAAAGTCCAAAAGCATAATCCAAGTATCCATATAGTCTTCTCATTTCTGTACGAAAATGGTGCACAGAAATTTACCTTATTGGCTGTAAGTAACCCCATGGGACAAAATATCTGCCTTCCATAAGGTAGCAATTTAAATTTTTTATTCGTCAGTTTCCATACTAACCTCATTATACATTATTAACTTTCAGATCTTATATGTTTTTTTAAATACAACGCTTAAATAATTACTGAACACTTTTCATAATCTGTTACCTGAAGATATTTAGAATTTTTGTTGATAAGTTTTGTGAAGAAAAGTGAGAAAAAGTCTATTAAAAGGAGGAAATAGTATTTGATACTTTAAGTGCAAATTATTTAAATTATGAAGATTATGAAATATTTCTTTAATTACAGCTGTAATCTAATTAATTACATCTTCTTGCTTATGACTCTTGCTTTTGAAGACTGTGGTAAATGTGAAGTCTTTAGTTCTCCATTCCATGGAAAAGAATGTCATTACCTAAATATTTCCATCTCAGCATTTGTTAGGGAAAATGAGCTTTTCAACATATCTTTATTTTCTACTTAGTAGGTTTATAAGCAATGGCTTGAAAAGAAACATTTGAATTTACAGATAGTGAACCAGAGGGTTTTAATTTTTTTATTCATTAAAATTTTAAGAAATCATATTTTTTGTTAGTTCTTCAGCACAACTTTGACACATTTACCTGAAAGGTAAATAAATAAATAAGGTTAAGGTGAAGATCTCAAAGCTCCACTCTAGACTATTTTTGTGGTTTAATTGTTTAAGTATGCTGTACAAATACTCATCAATAGGATATATATGTGATAGGAGGACCAGGGAACTACAGGCCGGTTAGTCTCACCTCTGTCCATGGGAAGGTGTTAGAAAAAATCATTCTGGACGTCATCACAAAACATGTGAAAGTGAAGAATGCCATTGGGAGAAGTCAGCATGGATTCACGCAAGGGAAGTTGTGCTTGACCAAACTGATTGCCTTCTATGACATCATTACTGGCTGGCTAGATGAGGGGAGAGCAGTGGATGTTATGTATCTTGACTTCAGCAAGACTTTTGCTCCCATAACATCCTCTTTAGGAAACTCAGGAAGCTGGCTATGCAACAGAACTCTGAGGGTGATGATCAACAGATCAGAGTTGAGTTGGAGGCCAGTAACCAGTGATGTCCCCCAGGGATCAATACTTGGTCTGGTCTTGTTCAACATGTTATCAATGACCTGGATGAGGGGACAGAGTGTATCCTCAGCAAGTTTGCTCATGATACAAAAGTAGGAGGAGTGGCTGACACCCCAGAGGCCTGTGCTGCCATTCAGCATGATCTGGACAGGCTGGAGAGTTGGGCAGAGAAGAACCTCATGAGGTTCAATAAGAGCAAGAGCAGGGTCCTGCACCTGGGAAGAAAGAACACCACGCACCAATGTAAGTTAAGGGTGGATCTGCTGGTAAGTAGTTAAGAGGAGAAGGATCTTGGAGTCCTGATAGACAGTAAATTATCCATGAGCCAGCAGTGTCCACTAGTCGCCAAGAAGGCAAATGAAATCCTGGGTTGCGTAAAGAAGAGTGTGGCCAGTAGGTCAACGGAGGTCGTCCTCCCCCTCTACTCTGCCCTGTTGAGGCCACACCTGGAATACTGCATCCAGTTCTGGGCTCCACAGTTCAAGAGAGACAAGGAACTACTGGAGAGAGTCCAGCGGAGGGCAACTAAGATGACTGGGGGATTGGAGCATCTCTCTTATGAGGAAAGGCTGAAAGAGCTGGGACTCTTTAGCCTGGAGATGAGAAGGCTGAGGGGAGACCTTATCAATTATACAAGTATCTAAAGGATAGGTGCAAAGAAGATGGAGACAGGCTCTTCTCACTAGTTGCCAGTATCAGAACGAGGGGCAATGGGTACAGGCTGGAACATAGCAAGTTCCATTTAAACATAAGAAAATGCTTATTTACAATGAGAGTGACTAGGCACTGGAACAGGCTGACGAGGGAGGTTGTGAAGTCTCCGTCTCTGGAGATATTAAAAACCTGCCTGGATACAGTCCTGTGTAAAGTGCTCTAGGTTATCCTACTTCAGTGGGAGAGTTGTACTGAACAGTCTTTAGACATCCCTTCCAACTTCAGCAGTTCTGTGATTCTGTGATATACTTGCTATGGTAATTTTTTGGTTGGTTGGTTTGGTTTTTGTTTTGTGTTGATTTGTTGTTGGTTTGTTTTTTTAAAACAGAAAAGTGTTTTTAATCAATTTTCCAAGAATCTGTGACAAGTAAGATTAAAATTCACTGCATAAAAATAGAAAAGGATTTTGAATCTTGAATTCAACAAAATAATATTTTGAGCTTAGAACTTACTGAGTAATTGGGAAATGGGAAGGCTATGACATTTAAGCACTTTTGTTCTTTTTTTTCCATTTGACAACTTTTTGTGGCCTGGATAACACTCTCCTCTGGGTTTTTGTTTTCATAATGGGTTAATTTATCTTTCCTGCCTCTCCTATCACTCAAAAACAATTTTAGATTAGACTAGAGTAGAATAAAATAGAGTAGAATAGAACATTTCAGCTGGAAGGTACCTACAATTATCTAAACCAACTGCCTGACCACTTCAGGGCTGATCAAAAGTTAAAGTGTGTTATTAAGGGTGTTGTTCAAATGCCTCATAAACACTGACATGCTTGGGGCATTGACCATCTCTCTAAGAAGCCTGTTCCAGTGTCTGACCACTCTCTCAGTAAATAAATACTTCCTAATGTTCAATGTAAACCTTTCTAGCTCAACTTCAACCCTTTTCCACACATCCTATTGCTGGAATATAAGAATAAAAGTTCAACACCTCCCTCTCCACTTCCCCTGCTCAGGAAGCTGAGGAGAGCAATGAGGTCACTCCTCAGCCTCCCTTTCTTCAAACTAGCCAAACTCAAACAGGACGTTCCTTCCAGGCCCTTCATCAGCTTTGTTGCACTCCTCTATATGCTTTCAAAGACCTTCATGTCCTTAACTTGTGGGGCCCAGAACTGCACACAGTACCCCAGGTGAGGCCACACCAGTGCTGAATACAACAGGATAGTCACTTCTTTTGACTGGTTGGTTATGCTGTGTTTGATGCCTCCCAGGATGTGGTTTGGCTTCTGGGCTTCCAGGGAACACACTACTGACAGCCTGTGCTTGACCAGCACACCCACCCACCTCTTACCCCCCTTCACAGACCCCCCACCCCATCCCTTTCTGCAAGGCTGCTTTCCAGCCACTCCTCTCTCAGTTTATGCATGTGTGCAGTATTACTACATCCTAAGTGCATTATCCGACATTTGGACTTGCTAAATTTCATGCCATTGATGATTGCCCAATGCTCCAGTCATCTAGATCCCTCTACAAGGCCTCTCATCCCTTTAGAGAGTATAAAGTAACTCCTAGTTTGGTATCACAAGCAAGTCTGCATTCAACTCCTGCACCCAGATCATTGATAAAAATTGGCCCTAAAATTGAGCCCTGGGGAACACCACTGGTGGCCGGTCACAAGTCAGATGTTGCCCCATTCACTACAACCCTTTGAAAACTGCCATTCAGCCCATTCTGTACCTTCTTACCTCATAGTTGGACAACTTGTCCAGAAGAATGCTGTGAGGGACAGTGTCAAAAGCCTTACTAAAATTCAGAGAAACTACACTGACTGCCTTCCCTTCATACACTAGGTGGGTGACCTCATGTTCACTGTATCTTATGATTGCATTGTTGTTTAAAGGGCAGAGACAATTTGCTGCTGTCACCTCAATGCTATCACTTCTAACCTCCTATCCACTCAATCAGCACTCTTGCATGACACCGTGACACCTCTTTCCGCTCCCGTGGCCTGTGCTGCCTTTTGGCCCCCAGAGCACTTCCTGGCAGGAGAGCTGACTCATTTTTAGGCCTGAGCTTGGGGCTTTTTTCCCTTTTTTTTTTTTTGCTGGCTCCTATATCTGCCTTTTTCCTTCTTCACTTGAGGAACCTGCAGGTGAGCCCAGTGCAGAGTGGCCAAGCAACACAGTGGGGTCAGGGCCAGCAGGAAGCACAGCCTAGCCCTGCACGGGTCCTGGCAGGGTTTCCTGCTTCACCCACTGCTGACACCCCTGCCTGCACACTGCCAAGGGGCCAGCAGCATCGCATGGTTTCCCCCACTGTCCATGCTGTAAATCGGGGTGTGGGTTATCCCACAGACTGACACTGTCATAAAGTAAAAATCTTCGATAAAAGCCCTCAGAACAGTTTATATATCTTTGTTGAGAAGGTGAAAAACTTTCAAATTATTTACATACTGTAGTAATCTGACTTGATATTTCTACTGCACAGAGCTGAAGTAATATGTCTTGAAACATACGTCTGCATACACACATATAAACACAATAATATATACATATCTCTCTCTCTAGAAATAAGGGCTGGAAAAAGAGTCCTATGGTGAGTGAAGGTGAATGTGATGGGGATGTTTGCAGAAAGGAAACAGAATAAAGAAAATGGACTTTCTCTAACAGAGGAAATTCTTTAAGTGCCAGTTTATGCAAATAATGACCATTTATTCTATTAGGTAGAAAATTGAAAGTGCAGCCTAGAGTGCATTATTAATAGAAATGCAGAAAGCAACTGTCACAGGAGAGAGAAGCTTTCTGAGTGCTCTTTTAAATGTGGATTTTTAATGCCTTTTCACTCCTTCCACTAATGTAATGTCTCTGGAGACATTCAAAGCGCATCTGGATGCCCTCCTGTGCAACTGGCTCTAGGTGAACCTGCTCTGGCATGGGGTTGGACTAGATGATCTCCAGAGGTCCCTTCCAATCCCTAACAGTCTGTGATTCTGTGATTCTGTATTATGTACTGCAGGCAGAGCAGGAACAAACTCCCTAGAAGTGCCTCCCTCTGCCTCCCATGAGTGACAACTCACTGTCAGGTGCTTAGGGATACCCATAGCACCTTGCAGAGCCCCTGCAGATGCTGGTGCTGCACAGCTGTGAGAAGAGGCAGCATGGGCCCTGTGTGGGAAAGCATCAGTTCAGCGCCAAGTGGGGGTGGGGTGCGCTGTCCTGGTTTGAGCCCGGGTGGAGTGAATTTTCTCTTTGCTGATTTTAAGTGAGCTCATGTCTGCAGTTTCCCCCTTCATGGGGGAGCAGACTAGACTGAAGGCAGGGTCACAAATCAGAATATTCCCTTCTCACCATATTTTTCTCTATTTGGCTTTCAGTATAGGTTACAACATCACAGAAGTTAAGCCTTTGGTTTCCTTTTCCTCTCTTTTTTTGTGCTTACTGTCACTTCTATCATCCTCTTTTGGGCTCTTTCTATTTTATTTTTTTCCATTTTTCTTCACAGCCAACATCCAAGGACCTTATTCATGCACCCAGATACTCCCTCCTTCAGCCTGTCTGTGAGAGTCACTGGGGTAGAAGGGAGGGGATCGGGTGTTGCACATCCCTTTGTAAATATATATATATATATATATATATATATTCCCCTATCACTGATAATGAAAATCTGTTTGTTTCACTTTTCAACCCAGAAAGCCTCTCTCTCATTTTTCTTTCTCCCTCTTTCTCTACCTTGGTGGAAGAGGGGGATTGAGAGCATTATTGTTACTGGTTTGACTGCCAACTCAAAGCCAAACCATGACAATAATTACTGGCAAGCCAGGCAAGAGACTCAATCCTGAGTGCAATGGATAACACTTCTGAAAATATGGATGGGTTGAAAACTGAACAGATAATTTTTGCACCCAACATGCAGTCATACATGTCTTATGTGGCTGGGATACTACTGCTTTGTGTATCTGTTCTGGTTATTGCTCTGTGGTTCATTGATAAGACTATAGCCATAATCAACCATGTAATAACCTATTTAGTGATAGCAGGGTTCACAATATTGATCTGTATAGGGATACTGTATGTGTATAGTGTGAATGTGCATGTGGGTAGAAAGGTCTGTGTTGGTAATGGCAGACTCAGTTTTGCCTTTCCACTTCCACTCAGGCTGAATGTCCCAGCTCTTGATCTAAATAGCATTGATTCACTGGGGATGCTTCTTCTGAATGCTTACTGTGTACTGTGGATGCGTAGAGTGAGGTGTTCCACTCACTGCCAGTCCCCCACAGGCAGTGCTGCTGCCACCACTGTTACTGCTGCCACTGTTGCTGCTACTACCCGTGATGCTGCTACCACCACTGCTGCTGTTGCCACCACTGCTGCTGCTACAAAAACAGTTGCTTCTGCAGCGTTTAAGTCCACTCCTATTTGATTCGGACAAGTAAGAGTTAATCCTGTGACCAAAGGCAAAAGATCCTTATTCCTGCTCCTGTTGTGAGATATCCAGTTACTTCAAGCAACATCAGAAGACGTGGTTGAGGAAGCAGATGATTCTAAATCAGATGATGGAATAGGCCCTTCTAAAGCAGATGGAGGAGCAGGCCCTTCCCAGGCAGATAAGGATGACAACCTCCTACAAACTTTCTCTCTAAAGGAATTGCATCTCCTGAGAAAGGACTTTACTTGCACTGAAAATGAGGGGCTCCTTTCCTGGCTGCTCCAATGTTTTGATGGTGGAGCTGACATCTAAGCCCTGGACAACAGAAAAGCCATACAGTTGGCATCCTGGCCAGACATGCTGGTATTAATAGAGCAAATGGTGACAAGACAGGAAATACCACCTTGTGGAGCTGACTTCTTTCAGCTGCAAGGAACATGTACTGCCATAAGGGTCACATTGACCCGTGCTGATGCAGAGCGCCCACTCTTCAAAGAGCCATCACATATTTGGGAGAATTAGCTGTGTGAGAAGTGATCTATGATGAACAAGCATTTACAAATCCTGATGATGTCACGTGTGGCACGCTCATGTTCTGGAGGTTTGAGCAGGATGCACCATCAATGCAAGCCCATATATTCTCCTTCATGGGGTGTTTTGATTAATTCAATAGACCAACTGTACATGAATTGGCTTTCAAAGCATGACATTCCCATGTTCCTAAGGCTGGACATTACAAGACAATACAAGAATTGTGTATAAATGACTCTTGAATTACGTCTTCTCAGTGCAGTTTAGTAGCACTTCAGTTTTAAGCGCTTTACAGACAGATAAAACACTGTTATTTTCTGTTTTAAAATCTTGAATACTTATCTTTTTTCATCTGGATCAGAATTACTGAAAAAGGAAAGAAAATCTGTAGCTCTTAACAATTTAAAGAACTTTCAAGAACTTCATGTTTGTTTTTTTTTAAAAATCCCATCCCATCCCATTGACTGTGTAACCTGTGCTAGAGGTAGCTCTTCCTCCTGCCTCCAGGGCATCAGAGAAAGGGTTAATTATTTAATGACTGGAAAAAAACTTACTTGGACCTACTCTCTACACACCTTCATAACACCTATAAGAAAGTTTTGGGCAGGCTACCTGAGGTCTTAGATCCATGATAGCTATGTGCTGATACTCTTCCATGATGTCCCAGAATTATTTAGCCCAAAAGAGAAATGCAGCAAGGGACAAGTCTCTAGAATTTTATTAGCACTGTTGTCACTAAAGTTTTCCGTCTGCAGACATTTCTATCACTGACATTACTAACTTAAGCAGTTCTTGCTTTCCTAGTTGCTTATTCCTGCATTCATCCTGTTTGGCTAAGAGGTACTCAGTAAGGTGAAGCAGAATTTTGGCTGGAGGGACTGGAATGAGATGTGTGAATATATGCTCTGAAGATATTAATGTGCCTTTATCAACTATATTTAAACTTATTGTTTTCCCCTGGGATATTTTTCATATATCTTCTGTAGCTCATCATATGTCTCATTGGCAGTGTGCAGACACTCTGCATTAGTTCTTCTTATGTTCTTCCTAGGTTTGCTTTTTTATTATTCTTCAAAACCTATTATGTTGCAATATATTTGTCTGTTCTTAATTTTTTTCTGCCCTTTTAAGTTGTCTTCTTTTTGTTGTTATAGAAAAATATATTCTGGAACCAAAATAAATCTTGTCCTTATTTTGAGACTTAAAAAAAGAGGTAAAATTCTTAAAATCTTGTCTTTCGTGTCTACTCAAGGAGTTACTTTAGTTCTTCCTTTTTGAAACCCCAATTTCAATGAGAAAGAGAAAAACAGAGTTCAAGCATATCTACACAGCTTCCAACTAGAATAGTAGATTTTTTTGCATGTACTATTGCAAGTGCTCTTCTTGAATCTACCGTATTCAGAGCATAAAAAATTAATAAATTATTTAATTATATGATTTGGAAAACCAGTGTTAAGTCTGTTGAAATAAAGAATAAATACTAAAGCCTCTGACAGGAAAGATATGATATAACTGCTGTGTTATAATAAAGGCAAGCAATAATTTAATTTTAAATTCTAAGATATCACATAGCAGTTTTGTTAATTTTATGTTCATTTGCTGTGAATGTATTATATATATATATATCACAGAAATACAGAAGAGTTCCAAACAATAGCATGATCCTACTAAGTTACTTCACAGTAACAGCACTAAATTCTTTTATGACAATAGCTCGTACTCTAAACTGACAAAACAAAGCAATCAATAGAATACACTTGAGAAACACAGTTGAGATGGGCAAGAGCTCACTTCCAACTAACCTTACAGCACCGGAATTTGCTACCTTCTCAGCTGTCAGATTGTGTATGTGAATATGGGCAATATTAACCCAGTTCCATCAGACAAAGGCCGGTTTGAACACGCTGCCACTCAAAGTTGAATCAGATCATTTTAACAGAGTGAAACAAGAATGTCTACACTTGAAGGGTGAGAAAGGAGAAGGTAACTTTCATCCAGAAGGCACTGAGAACAATTTATTCAACTGGCTCAGCTGCACCTGGAAAAAAAAATAAAATTGCTGCAGCCATAATAAAAGAGGAAAGCTGAAGAACTGAGATTTTCTGCATCCTAAATTAGAATATTAACCAAAAAGCCAAACTACTTCCTTGTGTTCACTATATTAAAGCATGTTAATATGTACCTAGGTTCTAATAACACTGACGTCTTTCAGAACAATGAAAAATTAAAAACA
The DNA here is from genome assembly GCF_020740795.1 of Apus apus. Lineage (NCBI taxonomy): Eukaryota > Metazoa > Chordata > Aves > Apodiformes > Apodidae > Apus > Apus apus. The sequence goes on along the minus strand of NC_067282.1, from coordinate 89,611,374 downwards.
AATTGTACCTCTAGTATTTGTTCCCCAGTTTAGTGCTAAGTAAATTTGATGCCATGATTAAGGTTCACTCTGCTGTTTTCTCTTCTGTTTCTTCTGAAAGTGCTGCTAGTTAAAAAGTACTTTTGCAGTCACAATTTGAGATGAGCAGTTCTTCCTTATAAACATAGAAGCCTTTACTTTTAAATTATTTTTTGCACCATCACAAGCTACTAAAGCATCTACTGTACTTTATGCCAAAATAAAATAAAATTCCAGCATTAAACATTTAAATGGTTTTTTTCTGCAATTAAAGACGTACTGAGAATTTTAAAATAAGAAACAAGTCAGAACCATCTGTATCCTGTGCTAAGAGCATTCAAAACCAATCTGCCTCTGTAAAAACAAGTTGGAAAACACTATTTCCAAGAATAAAAAGCAATTACTTTTAAGAAGCCAGTGAGATTTGGGGTTTGATATTTGCTGTTGAAATCTGTAGTAGTTAATGAGTCACACTGCTTTGCTTCAATCACCTTGCCTTGACTGACACAACACAACATTACACACACCATTGAACAAAGTCAACCAGAAAATTTGAACACACGTATTTTATGGAAAACTGAGCTTTAAGTGGAAAAGGTTCTTTAAATATTTGTACAGAAAAAACAAATAAACTTTGTTCATGAATCTAGGGATCTTGTTGTCAGTGTAAAGTGAAGGAGTGTTTATTCTTCACTATGGTATCAGACCTGTATGGTTTTGGTTGTTGTTGTGTTTGTGGTGGTTTTTTTTTGTTTGTTTCTGGTTTGGGTTTTTTTGTTGTTGTTGTTTTTTGTTTGTTTTTTTTTTTTTTCCAAAAATCATGTAGTTGTTAGATCTACATAAGTAGAGTCAATAAAGAACTTCTCTGCAGGCAGTAGGAATGTCACCTCCTAAACAGTATATATGCATATTGCTATAAGCTGAAAACATCTTTAACTGCCTGTTCTTTCTCCTTTAATTTCACCCAACAGAAGGAAGATTAAAAAGAATTAGACATTGGCAATAAGTAGCATACTAACTGTAGAGAGTTCAAATTTAAAGCATAGTATGATCTCAGGCCGTTAAGGATCCCTCCAATAGGAAGCCAAGATAAGCTTGACCTTTGAGGAGCCAAACCTGTTTAGCTAATATAGGATGCTATAGGCAGAGACTACAGGACTCTGGTGAGAAACCCTTTGTTTTCCTGGTGTCATGGTTTAACCCTATCTGGCAGAGAAGCACCATGCAGCTACTCTCTCATTCATCCCCAGTCGGGATAGGGGAGAGAACCGGAAAAATAAATGTAAGAAAATTTGTGGGCTGAGATAAAGACAGTTTAATAAGTAAAGAAAACCTATGCATCCAAGCAAAATGAAGCGAGGAATTAAAAGAATCACAGAATCACAGAATTTTCATGGTTGGAAAGGACCTCTAAGATCACTGAGTCCAACCAGTCACCAAAAAAAAAAAAAATTACCTTGGCCTTTGGGCCCTGGAGAATGTCCTGAAGTACCAAATCTACATGAGTTTTGAATACCCCAAGGATGGTGACTCAACCACTTCCCTGGGCAGCCTGTTCCAGTGCCTGACCATTCTTTCAGTACAGAAATTCTTCCTAATATCCCATCTAAACCTCCCCTGCTGCAACTTCAGGCCATTTCCTCTGGCCCTGTCATTATTTCTTTGGGAGAAGAGGCCAACACACCTCCCTACAACCTCCTTTCATGTAGTTGTAGAGGGCAATGAGGTCTCTCCTCAGGCTCCTTCAGACTAAACAACCCCAGTTCCTTCAGCTGCTCCTCATATGACTTGTGCTTGTAGACCCTTCACCAGATTAGTTGCTATTCTCTGGATTTACTCCAGCACCTCAGTGTCCTTCTTATTGCAAGGGGCCCAGAACTGAACACCCTATTCGAGGTACAGCCTCAGCAGTCGCAGGAATAGATGTGTGACACCTTTGCAGCAAGGCCACTTCAGGAGAAGGGTCCACGCCTCCTCGCAGCACAAGATGGAGTTTGATTGTGGAGAGCACATGATGAACTGAAGAATCCCCAAGCAGCAACCACAAGGAAGGAGGCACAGGAAGGAAAAGGGCTGAGCTTCTGGTTCTCCTGGGTTTTATAGAGTATCGGAGGAAGTGGGGGGAATATTGACCCCTTCCTGTTCTGACCCTCCTGAGTCATTCGGGATCTTAAGGACCCTCTCTCTAGTTCCTTGTATAGGTGTTCAATACCATACCAGGGTCACTCAAACCATAACATTATATTAATTTGGTATGTAAAAGATCTCATAGCTGCATCACAGTCCAAAACACCTTGAGATGCTGTCGCAAGCCGATGGCAGGGGCTACCGGCTGCCAGGTACGTACTCTATCAGAGGCAGCCATTAATCTATTGTCCATTTTTCTGCCAGTTATCATAACCCTTATGCTCTTTTCTTGTTGTGGACTTATCTGGTACAGCAAGGGGCCTGTTCCAGTTCTTCCGTGGCTGAATCAGCAAAACGACGCCACTCGTATTTTGCTGTCTTGAAAGGCATTTTGTTTAGTCTTATGTGAGGGGAGAGAAGATGGACTGTTCCCCACAGATGCTTTAATTATTTTATATAAAAGTATCAGGATTTGGAATTAAAAAAAAATCAGGGAGGGAAAGCCATAATAATTTAGTATTTTTTCACATTACATTAAGAGATTCTTATCACCTAATTAAAAGATCTGTTCAACAAATTCCTCCAAGTAAATATGTTTGGCTTTTGTTTTGGTTTGGTTTTGTTTTTTCTAAAACAACAAAAAGCATATTCGAAGTAGTTTCCTTATTCATGTACTCTTTTTTCCATGTTTGTGTCAGAGGCACAACCCTCTGGCGGAAAAAAACCCACTTGTCTCAGGTAAATGCAGAAAAGCAATCCTTTACAGTCAAGTGCAATAATATATTTCTCCTATAAAGCCCTATTTGGCATAGAACATACTCAGTATTTCCATGGTTTCTCATTCAAATCAGCACATGGGAAAATACAGCTTTATGACCACATGATTATCAATAAATTATAGCATGTGAATGTGTGTCTCATAAATTGCAGACTGCTCAGGGGCTTAGAAAACTTCAGGTAACCAGAGATTTTTAATTTGATTTTTGTCATAAAATAGGAAATAATGTCTGTCACGATTTGACTCAGGATCAGCAACTGAACCAGTGACAACAATGTTCTTGATCCCCTCCCCCTCCCACCCAGGTAAGGAAGGAGAGAGAGAATTAATAGAGAGAGATTCCATATTGAAAACTAAACTAGACAGCTTTAATTCAATACTAATGATGAGAGGTAATATGTGCAATATTATATACAAGTATGTTCACGAACGTGCAAAAGCCTCTTGCCTCCCCCCACCCCCAGCAACTCCCACAGCATCTACTAAGCTGTGAGCAGTCCTGAAATGTCCCAGAGTGCTGCTGGAGAAAGCAACAGGGCTGACAGGAGCGGAGGGTAGAGTTACGAGGGTCAGAAGTGCACAAGCCTAGGGATCAAAGGTGATGGATAAATGGAGTCCTCCCCAGATTCTGGCCATGAATGGAAGCGAGAGGAAGAAGAAGCAGGAAGGGGCTTGACTTCTGTGACCTCTGACCTTATACGAAGCTTACGTAGATATATGGAATGGAATACTTTGGTCAACTTTTCTGTCCATCTAGTCTATTTCTCCCTACAAGAGGGCTACAGATAGGACTCTTCTGCTCCTGTAGCATCTGAGGACGCAGGTTCACTAAGCAGAGCAAAGTGACCTTGGCATCTCAGCAGTAGCATCAACATTGCAGTCTTATCAGTTCACTAGCTAGAAAACTTGCTGCTAGTTAAAAGAGAGTTCTCAAAAGGAAAAAAAATCAGTAAAAATAAAATTGGCTTCATCCTGGCTTAAATGAGGACAATGTCCTTTTCTAAAATAATGCCATTACCAATAGTACTTTCGGGTTGTGATATTAAGCAACGTCAGTATGTGTGAACAGCAAAATCCAATTCAAAAAAAGAGTAGAGAAATAAAGGCCATACCCATAAATATGTGAAAGCACACTGAAAAAGTGAAGCTTTATTTTATGCTGGATACTATTGAATAATAATATTAAACAGTGTCTTGGACCTACAGTTGTTCCAAACTATGTTCTGCAAAGATACATAAAAACATAAGAAAAAAGCACAGAGATCCCTAAAAACATGAAGGCTTGTTCACCACTGTGTTTCTACCTCACAGGGCTATGTGAGTTTTTTAAGTGTTGATTTCTAGCAAGTTTCATCTGTATAAGAGTACTGATTCAATAAAATATCCATGAAATGAAGACAAATTCAAGGTATAGGGAACTTTAAATCACAGTTAAAGCTGAAAAAAAATTTTGTAAATTATGAATTCTACAAAACTCTTTTTGTACAAATTTGAATGTGAGTTTTGTTCCATTGAAAACCAATGAAATAGGTAAAAACGAAGCTGAAGATGTGTTGTACTGCTGTTATGACCAGCTGCATACTTTGTTGCATGTTGTAGAAATTAGAACTTTAACAATGAAGTGGCAATGATTGTATCTTGGTATCCTGGAGTATCAAGGATTTTTTTTATAGCAAGGGGTCAGTCCTCAGCCCAATTTGCATGTACACCGGGAAACTATGAATAACTTATGTGAGGACAGCTCATCCTGAAATTGTGATTCAAAAGCTGACAGAGGGTATCTTGAGTTGCTCCATGGGACTCAGAGTCACAGTTGTGTCTTATTTATGTACAGGTGTCCAATTTCACTGAATATTCTTCTGCAGAGTTTAGTGTTGAACTCTCTTAAAATGCTCTGCTACAACCCCAGGAGCTACATTAGTCTTTAGGTTGCAGAAATCTTTGGCCTTTTCTGTTTGAGTAGTATGAAATATGGAATTGTGGTGATTGTCTTAATTGACTAGTTTTGTTTGAGATTAAAAATTATTTTATCTGAAATTTTGACTCCCTGCTTGAACTTGACATTTTTGTCAATGAATAGAAAAATCTCAAAAAAACTGAACCAGAGTTGAATGTTTAGTATGAGACACCTAGAATCTGTTCAATTTTCATTTCTTTATCAAATACTTATCTCTTTGATAGACATTTTAATTACTTCTATTCCAAAAGAAAACATTAAAATTATTTAACGTTATAAAGTGTATTACATTTTTATTGCTGAAAGCTGAATTCATCTCGAATGTGCAAATACTTTTGGCCCATCTCAAATTGTGTAATGAAGAACATATATTATAAATACAAAAAAAGGCATGTTTTCAACTCTAGTGAGGATATACTTGGAATTTTTATCCTCCTAGTCTATATGCTTTTGAATCACAGAAACCAGAAAAGATGCAACTATTATGGTGGTGTTTGGAAAGCATCATGGTTTCAAAGAAAGAATATTTTCTGAATACTCTGAAGCATTTACTTATACCCAATGCACTAATCTGTAAGGCACAGGTCTGCTAAATCCAGCATTTTTCACCAAATTTTTTAACACTTTCTAGAATATATACTCTATGCTGCCTATTATAAATGGTCTATAGGAAAGGGAAGAGTCAAATTCCAGATCATTTGATATCAAAGTACTTTATTTCAGAGCCATTGTTTTTCTCTCATACAGTATTTGCTCAAAAAGTAGAAAGGCAAACAGCGTTTTTTAGCATTTATTTCTTTTGAGGTGCTAATCTGCGGGTCTGTAGATGCACTAGCTGCTGTGAATTGCTCAGAAGGGAAAGCAGGGACCATTTCCACCATGAGAAATGCAGCAAGTACATTACTCAACTAAATATTTAAACATTAGAAAAAAATTAAATGTTGCTCAGAAAAAGAAAATTGACACAAACACGAGATAACCTGCCAAGTACCATGAAGTCAAATAAAACACTGGTTATTGCCCATGACTGACAAGTCCGATTCTGCTCAAACCATGAGTAACATATAAGTGACTTGAGTAAAACAGAAGGACAAATCATATTGTTTTGCAAAGATTTCTGTAGGGATTTTAATAGGGAATGGTTTGATTTTTTTGCTTTCTTGTTGGTGGAAATTTTTTGTCTGGTTTGGGTTTTTTTTTGAGTTGGGTTTTTAGGCTTTTTGGTTTGCTTTGCTTTTGTTTGTTGTTTCTTTTTCTTTTTTTTCCCTTTTTTTTTTCTTTTTTTCTTCCTATAAAATAACCTGAATAGCATATGTTGAAAGATTTTGGAACTAGACATCTTTTTGATCATTCTGTTGGCTTCCCATACCTTCCTGTGCTCTGGATATGAATTTAGACATTTCAGAATTGCTAACATTAGATCAAAGATGTTTGATTTAACTTGAAGGCTTCTCTTTTGCCTATGTTACTCAGAACTGAACATCCCTTCAGAATTTAGTTCAATGCTGAAGGGAAACCACTGCTGCACACATTGAGCCAAATCCATCTGCACCTTCTGCAGGCCCAGCAGCCAGGCCAAGAATGGTCAGTCCCTCCAGTACTCAGTTCCACAGACCTATAATCATTAATTGTCCTCCAGCATCACAGCTAGTGGAAGATTTGTATTATTTCTAGGGACATTGACCAAGTCTCTATGACCCATTTGGTTATTTTCTGTAGTCTTGCACTTACCACCCCTAAAGAAAAAGAAGTGAGAGAGAGAGAGAGAGACAAATGGAAATGTTTTAATCATAGCTGAGAAACACCCAGGACACCATTCTCTAAACAGCATGCTACTGTTCTGGTACTTCAGAGCTTTTTTGTAAATACCATGGAATATTTGTTTTGAGGAAGGAAAGCAACATCTGAATAGTAATGAAAACTGTATATTAGAGATTTGAATTTGGAATAAAATTTATTACAACTACAAAGCCCATAACGTGAAGTTTAATTCCTTAATTATTAATTCATTGGTAGATTATTAATTCTTAAAGAATGCTTGAGCTATTTTCTTATTCTGATTCTCAAATTCACTCATAATAATGTCTGCAGTAATGTTTTTACCTTGAAAATTATCTTGAAGTAATAATTCAACATGACAATAATATTTACCATTTGGACTTACTGTATTCTTATGTTTTCTATATCCTTTGAAACCTAGCATTACATTGCAGCATTAATTTAAATGCATGCTTGCACTTTGTTTTTCAAGAAGGTATTCAAAACATTGCATGCATAACTGTAAGACAATCTGACCTGATTACAACACCCTTTGATAAGATTCATGTTATTTGCAGATTCACCTGCTTAAGAAACATCACAGGTGATAAAAATATGGTATGCACAAAGCTAAGGGGAATTTAAATTCCAATGAGATAGACAGCCCTTGATCCTGAAAGAGCAGGACTTAAACAATACTCTGACAAGGTCTTACACAATGTATTCTGAACAGTGACCAAGTGAAAATCCAACACTTATTTAGTTTTCACTGCTCTTTGAATGTATTCTCTATGTTATCTGCTTGTTTTACTGACAGGACAAAGTTATCTCTAGATTGTATTACATCTTGTGCAATTTCAGTTATTTAGAAATTTGTAATTAAGTGCACCTATGGACTCTTATCACAGCAAGAGCGTCATAGAAAAGTACGAGTAGATATTTTGAAGGAAACCCCATAATATGGATAGAAATAAGGCTAGAAGCTGTGCTTCTGAATCTTGTTATCTTGGCATTTGTGGTGATTTTTTAAAGGAAAATATTGTTTTGTTTTTCAGATTTTCAGGTTGAATTTGCAGGCTGAGCAGAAGGAAAATGCACTTAATAGACAGTAGATCTAAAACATTACATTGAATGTTGATGTAACCTCAATAAGATACTATAATTTTTCCTTAGGAGGTGTAGAATATTTCAAGAAATCACTGTGACATTTGACTGCATTTGAGATCAATTAACCAGGATGTAGAATACATAATTTTCAGTTGTTACATTACCAGTTTCAGAAGATTAGCTTGAACCTGTTTCAAATTACCAGTCAATACTTGTTGCTTCTTGTAGATGGAGTCTTTCAACTCTGAGTTTTCCACTTTACATAAGATAATAAAAGATTAATATATTACACTATCTATGTATTTGGCTTTGTAAGCTGTTATGAAGCCACTTAATACTAAAGTGGCTTTTTTTTGTGTGTCTTATTAGAACATATAATGAGACAAAACACTTAAAGATCTAATGCTCCTCCTTGCCCACATCTGTTCATTGTCATAGAAGGAAGATAGATAGGTTGTTTTGATATAAATTGCTTCCAACAAATTCAAAGCATCTATAATTCATCTTGTCATTTAGATACTCACAGAAAGTTTGGTTGTTTCAATGTTTTTGAAGGAGCTACATTACTGAACAATAATTACCTCTTTCTTTACTTTTTTTAAGCCATTACCTAAGCATGCTTTTCTGTGATATAGTGGAAGCCCATTATCTTTTGCATGATTTTAAAAGGCTGTGTCAATATCAACAAATAGACAATGACCTACATTATCAACACCAAGCAATTCAGTGAAATTGGATTGAATATGTAGAAGCAGCAATTGAAACTGATGAATTGACACTCACAACATACGTGTTACAAGTCTTGGCGAGATTTGGACTGTTATACTTTGCCTATAATCTGAATGTCCGGGAGGACATCAAGTGCACTTTTGAAGTGCATATTTCAGTTTATTTCTGTTTGAAAGGAAACCACCTCACCTGCTCTAAGTTCATTATTATGTCTCAGCTGAAGTTCAGTTAATGGATGATTGGGACATTTAGTTCAAAAGCTCATTCTTCACCTGAGCTACTTTACTCATGTACCTGTAACCACACTCTAAATATCCTCTTATCCCAGGGAATTTATTGATGTTACCTGCTTTCCTTGATGTTAAAAAATATTTTCTAGTTAAAATGCTGAGAATTTCTATAAATTAAAGTTTGTATGTTTAGTAAATTCTAAAAACCTAATAAATCACATTCCTTGCATGCATTTACACTTTCATGCAGCAAAAGGTAGCAGTGTAATATAAAGGAGTAGGAAAGTATTGTATGTTTTAGATGCATATTTAGTTACTAGGGAAAAAAAAAAAAAAAAAAAGGAAAAATAACTCACATATGTACCTTAACTAAATAGGCCAAATACAGCTCCCAGCATTTTGATTGTTGATTGTACTTTTGTGTTTGTTTGGTTTTTTTTACTAAAAACATATCAGAATTTAGCCTTCTCACATGCACAGCTGCAGAGCTTCTTTAGCATCACTGATGTGCTGTGTATCTCTCTCAAAGTTAAAAAAAAAACACAAGAAGTTCTTTTTTTTCTTATTCTGCATTTTCATTTTCTGTCCTGTTAGTCACTGATCCCAAAACAGCTTCACAAATCACACTTCAGTTTTACAGAAAAAGTGATGCGACTCAAAAACTACTTTCTTCAGTGGAAAGTTTGGTTGTTGCAATGACACTTAACAATTTCTATTTCTCTGTATTTTGTTAACAGAAGAAGTATAAATTGTGCCAATCAAACTCTCTTTCTTAGAAAATACCCTCAAAGAAACAGTGGTACAGAACAAAATACGTTCTACTTTTATAATCAAGTATCTATCATGAGTGAATACGGAAGCAATAAGCATAATTCAGGGATTAATCACTCCTTATTATCCACTGTTTTTTTAAACATCCAAGACCAGCACAGTAAGTGTATTTTATTTAGCAGTTTGTCTTTGCTGAACAAAAGAATGGACTCAGTAAACAATAGCTTCTTAGCAAAACATCCTTACAGAACAGTTTATACTAGTATTGTATTTGCAGTTTCCTTTCATTGAAAGTGCAATGTGATCTAGCATTAAAATAGATTTGATGGAACTAAAGGTCTAAACAAGATCCAAATCTCTTATCAAGAGCTGTGAAAAATCTGTAGTATTTCTAAGTCAAGAGCTTTTTAACTGACTGTCTATGCATCTTTCAGACCTCTTTGTCCTGATAAGCAATTTCTAAATGCACTGGGCATCTACATATGTGTAAAAAGATTACACATCATGAGACTACTGCCCTTGAAGAAATGGAATAGGAGCTGAATCAAGAATACTCTGTATCCCAATAAAGCAGAAAAAAAAATAAAAAATCCACCATATTTCTTCTGTTATAATTATTTTTCTACCAAATTATAAAAATATGCTACATATGTGGCCTTCATGCCTGTGAGATGGGGTACATATGCAGTCATGTTGAAAGTCACCTCTTAAAAGAAAAGAAAACCACAAACCAACAAACCTCTCTCAAAAAAAAAAAAGTAATTGTTCTTTGAAGACATTCAGTTTTGCAGTGGTACTTGAAAAGCTTCCTAGGGCTACATTCTAATTCTGGAAACAATCTAAATCCAGGTAGTACACCTTTAAATTCTTGAAGGCAAGCACAGAAAGCAAAGAGAGGAAATGTTCAAAACCTACTTTCTGTACTAGGTTCTTCTAAGGAAACTGGACAAGGAGCTTTAAGAGAATCAGTACTACCTGTAGACCAACCATGAGCATACAACTCTTTCTATTAGGTTTCGTATTAGAAATGCATTTTGAAGATTCATTATGTATAAATTCTTTATATGGTGTAAGGTCTTTCCTTAAGGATCAAGCAGTTGCTTTGCTTGCAGATTCTCAGTGTTCAAAACCTCTATATTCTGACTCTGGAAGTGAAGTGGGTAATCTTTGTGATACACCAGCTGAAACCCATTGTTTCCCTTAAGGCCAATTTATCTTAGAAATGTTATATTTTTTTTGCAGGTAGACTTTTTTCAGGGTGTTTGAAAAAAAAAGCAAACAACATCAATAGTTAGATGAATTTGCATTTCCTTCTGCCAAAGCAGAGAAAGTGAGGTATTTCCATATATGGACAAAAACTCTTAATCACTGAAGATGCTCAGTAATATCCTAAGTTTTGGAGCATATTCATGTTCATGTTGACCCCTCACTACAAGAAAGACATTGAGTTGCTGAGTGTGTTCAGAGAAGAGCAATGACACAAATGAAGGGTCTGGAACACAATTCTTGTGAAGAGCAGCTGAGGAAATTGGGGTTGCATAGTCTAGATAAGAGGAGACTGAGGGGAGACCTTATTGCTCTCTACAACTGCCTCAAAGGAGGTTGTAGTGAGCTGGGGGTCAGTCTCTTCTCCCACATAACTGGTGTTAGAACAAGAGGAAATGGCCTCAAGATGCACCAGGGGAGGTTCAGGTTGAATATTAGGAAAAATTTATTTACTGAAAGAGCAGTCAGGCGTTGGAGCAGGCTGCTGAGGGAGGTGGTAGGCACGATCCCTGGATGCATTTAGAAAAAAGTGTGGATGTAGCACTTCAGGACATGATTTAGTTGGCATGATGATGTTGGGTTGATAGTTGGACTTGATGATCTTAGAGGTCTTTTCCAAGCATAATGACTCTATGATTCTACTACTCATTTAGTTAATGCCATTGTTGCAGTTATTAAAGTATCAGAACAAGTGCCAGCACTTTAAAACTTCTACCACGCATAAAGAATGCTAAATCCCCATAAATATATATGGTTAGATATTAATTAAAGGCTTGTCTATGGCTAATGTTTCCATTTTCTCTAAGTTTTCCTCATACTCTTTAATTAAGGGACATTTTAAAAACTCACGTTGAAAACTCACATAAAGATTACTGGCCTTCACTGATTTAAATTTTGAATAATTTTTCAAGTTGTTCTATATTAGTAATGGATTTAATTTCAGAATATATAAAAATATAAAAAAACATATCTACTACCACAAAATGTGTCTTGGCATGCTATAATCAAAGATTACCATCAAGAAATGTGGTGGGAAGACTCTCACAACTGGAATGCTGCAAATGATGGCTACCAAGTTTTCAGAAGGGATAGGCAAGGAAGGAGAGGTGGTGGGGTGACCCTCTGTGTTAGGGATAGATTTGAATGACTATAACTTAATGCTGTGAATGACAGTGTTCAGTGTTTATGGGTAAGGATCAAGGGGAAGGCCAATAAATAAGGCAGACTTCATGGTGGGAGTTTCTTATAGACCCCCCAACCAGGATGTAGAGGCTGATGAAATATCCTACAAGCAGCTGTGAGAGGTCTCGTAATTGCTAGCCCTTGTTCTCGTGGGGCACTTCAACTTCCCAGATATCTGATGGAAATATAACAAAGCAGAGAGGGAACAGTCCGGAAGGTTCCTGGAGTGTGTGGAAAACAACTTACTGACAGAGCTGGTGAGGGAGCCAACTAGGGAAAGTGCCCTGCCGGACCTGCTGCTTGTTAACAGAGTAGGTCTTGTGCAGTATGTAAAGGCTGGAGGTTGTCTGGGGCAGAGTGATGGTGAAATGATAGAGTTCTCAGTTCTTGGAGAAGCAAGGGGGGGAGCCAGCAGAACTGCCACCTTGGACTCCTGAGGGATAGATTGTCCTGTTTCAGAGCATGGTTGAGAGTGTGCCTTGGAAGACAGTCCTGAAGGGCAAAGGAGCACAGGAAGGCTGGTCATACTTCAAGGAGGAACTCCTGAAGGCACAGGAGAAGGCCATCCCCAGGTCCCAAAAGATAAGCCAATGGGGAAGAAGACCAGCCTGGCTAATAGAGAGCTTTGGTTGGACCTCAGGAACAAAAGGAAACTTAACAACCTTTGGAAAAGGGGCTTGGCAACCTATGAGGAATACGAAGATGTAGTGAAGCTATGCAGGGGAAAATAGAAGGGGCAAGGCTCAAGCAGAACTTAACTTGGTCGCTGCTGTTAAAGACAAAAATAAGTGACTTTTTCAGTATATCAACAGAAAAAGGAAGACTATGGAAAATGTGGGCCCACTGATGAATGAGGTGGGTGCCCTAGTGGTGGAAGACACAGCGAAGGTGGAGTTGTTGAATGCCTTCTTTGATTTAGTCTTCACTGCTAAAGCTGTCCTTCATGAATCCCAGACCCTGGAGGAAAGGAGAAAGGTCTGGAGAGAGGAAAACTTTCCCGCAGTAGAGGAGCACCAAGCTAGAGACCACTTGGCCAGACTGGACATATGTATGTCCATGGGCCTCAATGGAATGCAACCACAAGTTCTGAGAGAGCTGGCAAATGTTATTGCTGGGCCATTCTCCATTATCTTTGAAAGGTCATGGAGAACAGGAGAGGTGCCTGAGGACTGGAGGAGAGCTAATGTCACTCCAGTGTTCCAAAAGGGCAGAAAGGAGGACCCAGGGAACTACAGGCGGGTTAGTCTCACCTCTGTCCCTGGGAAGGTGATGGAGACTAGTTCTGGATGACATCTCTCAACACATTGAAGAACAGGAAGTTATTTGGAGCCGTCAACATGGATTTACAAAGGGTAAATTGTGCTTGACCAATCTGCTAGCCTGCAATGATGACATAACTGACTGGCTAGATGAGGGGAGAGCAGCAGACACCATCTACCTTGACTTCAGTAAGGCTTTTGATACTGTCTCCTATAACATCCTCATTAGGAAACTGAGGAAATGAAGTCTAGATGAGTTGACGGTGAGGTGGATAGAGAGCTGGCTGTGTGACAGAACTCAGAGGGTTGTGATCAATGGAGCAGGGTTGAGTTGGAGACCTGTAGCCAGTGGCGTCCCTCAGGGTCAGTGCTTGGTCAGGTCTTCTTCAACATGTTCATCAATGACCTGATCGAGGGGACAGAGTGTATCCTCAGCAAGTTTGCTGATGAGAGAAAACTGGAAGGGGTGGCTAACGTACCAGAGGGCTGTGCTGCCCTCCAGCATGACCTGGACAGGCTGGAGAGCTGGGCAGAGAAGAACCTAATGAGGTTCAACAAGGGCAATGTAGGGTCCTGCACCTGGGAAGGGAGAACCTCATGCACCAGTATAGGTTAGGGGTGGACCTGCTGGAAAGCAGTCCTGAGAAGGATCTGGAAGTCCTGGTAGATAGTAAATTATCCATGAGCCAGCAATGTGCCCTTGTTGCCAAGAAGGCCTATGGAATCCTGGGTTGCATGAGGAAGAGTGTGGCCAGTAGCTCAAGAGATGTCATCCTCCCTTTCTACTCTGCCCTGGTGAGGCCACACCTGAAATCCTGCATTCAGTTCTGGGCTCCGCAGTTCAAGAGAGACAGAGAACTACTGGAGAGAGTCCAGCAGAGGGCAACACAGATGATTGGGGGATTGGAGCATCTCTCTTATGAGGAAAGGCTGAGAGAACTGGGACTGTTTAGTCTGGAGAGAAGAACGCTAAGGGGAGACCTTATTAATGCCTGTAAGTATCTAAAGGGTGGGTGCAAGGATGATGGAGCCAGACTCCTTTCAGTAGTTCTCAGTGACAGAACAAGGGTCAGTGGGCACAAGATGGAACATAGGAAGTTCCATTTAAATATGAGGAAACGCTTCTTTATGGTGAGGGTGTCAGAGCACTGGAACAGGCTGCCCAGGCAGGTTGTGAAGTCCCATTCTCTGGAGATACTCAAGATCTGCCTGGATGCAGTCCTGAGTAATGTGCTCTATGCAATCATGCTTTAGCAGGGGAGTTGGACTAGAAAATCTCTAGAGGTCCCTGAAAATTCCATGATACCATGATTACATACTCTAGTAACAACCATGAAAGTTTAATTGCCCTTCAGCTATGTATCAGCTAGGATGGTATAAAGAATTTAGCTTAGTGACTACTGGAGACCAGAAACAAGTTTGACACAGGAATGATGATGAAATTAATGGTTATAACTTCAGAAAACAAAAACAAAACACTAGTGTGAAATAAAATACTAAGTTTTGGAGCCCATTTAAAAATTTACACAGATTCTCTTTGGAATTTTTCTTAATTTCACCAGAAGCTCTGTTCACAACTTTGATTGACTTACTGAAATGGTGAGAGTAACTCACAAAAAGGAGCCATTTCAAATCTGGGCAAAGACAGATCTTTCTGTAGGTTCTTTCTGTAGAGGTGGTATAGCAAAAAACTGGTGAATGCCAGAAGACCAGCTTCTGTTTAATAAACCAATTGATAATTTGTGTCTGTTATTACAAACAAGTGTCCAAGTTTTACAGTAATTATGTGACAAATCAGAGAAAGGTAGAATGTCTGAGTGGCTACCTTCATACACACACAGAGCTGGATTTTGTAAACTGAAATTAGTTTGTGACTTTCAGATTATACAACACAATGAAGGAAGAAATCCCTTTAAATCCACCCAGCTTACTTTTACCCATGGATCTGGGTGCTTAGAGCATATTTAACCTGATTGCTTGCTTACTTTCTCTCCATTGCAAGTGGCAAATATTCAGTCTCTTGACTTCACTTAACAGTCACTTTGGAAGATTTATTGTATGATACTGTCAATAACTTATTCTTTCTACAGGGAATGAATGAATTATGGAATGAACAGTGAAGGGAACAGGGACAGTTAGTGAAGAACACCACATGAAGAAACTCCTGGAGCAATATAATTATATATCACTTCCTGCTCAGTTCAATGCCTGAAGTCGTATTCTAGCAACCTATGTTGCTATGTCTTTCTTTAGGCATTTTGTTACTCTAATGAGTTTGCTAAAATAGTGCATGTATCATGACCTGTATTTGAATTCTTGGGAAAAATATTGTTCGTAGGCTGGAAGATATTGATTTGTGGAGAGCTTATTTTTGGGAAAAAAAAAAAAAAAAAAAAAGTAACATTCTCACTCTGCAATTTCTCAAGACAAAGCAGATGATAGCAGAAGCTACATAACAGTTGATTAAATATCCAACTCAAAGCCTTCCCTGCATGAGGGAAAACAATTCTCAGAGATTTCTAGTATGCAAAGGAAGTGAAACTCTTTGTAAGATATTTAAAATCATATTCAGCTGACTCATTCCACTAAAGTAACTTATGTAATAGCTTGCAAGAATAAAGCATAATACAGGCCTAATCCTGAAGAGCTCATTGAGGTAATTCATACACTTTGTTAGATTATGCATCAAACTCTATGTAGGAAGGATAATTTTTCACTGAATTTAACACATCGAGATCATAATTAGCATAGTAAATAATATTCACAGAAGATCGTATTATCTACTATATAACATGCAATATGAAGCATTTTGAACGGAAGATATGAGAAAGGAGGTGATAGGAGAACTGAATGAAGAATCCACTAAGCAGAGAATTGCAAAAGAGAAAATGCAAAGCTGTATTCAGTCCACTTTAAAACATGAACATGTAGATATCTATATTCATCTGAAAGCTAGTTAAATTAATAAAATTGCATATTTTATGTTCCATGTATTTGGCGGAATCAGGCCATTGTAATAGCATGTTTTTCATTGTCTAATCCATCAGGATACAGTTACATGGACACTGCTAGATGTAGTTGTATGAACAGTCAATATTTGGATCCCCTTTCTTTCTTGAGCTGATTAAAGATATTTCTATGCAACTTCCTTTGTTTAAAAAACATTGTATTTTTCATTATTACAAAGTATTTTTACTGCTACTAACCCCCCTCCTTATGTCACTAAGAATTGAAAACTTCACCATTTTGTGACTGCTAAGCCCAAGACGGCTCTGTCCATCACATCTCCCATTAGTCCTTCTCGGTTTGTGAACAGGTCTAGTGAAGATCCCCACCCTGGTAGTCTCTACTTACCAGTTGTGTCAGGAAGTTACCCTCCACGCACTCAAGGAATCTCCTAGACCTTTTCTTCTCTACTGTGTTATGTTTCCAGCATATGTCCAATAGGTTGAAGTCCCCTGGCAATTACAAGACTTCAGCCAGCCACTTGTAGAATACTTCTTCTGCCTCCTCATCGTGATTGGGTGGTCTATAATAGGCTCCCAGCACAATATCTGCCTTGTTTTCCTTCCCTTTCCTCCTTACTCTTAAACACTCAACTTTATCATCACTATATTCAAGCTCTATACAGTCAAAACACTTCCTAATGTACAGAGCCACACCACCGCCTCTCCTTCCTTTTCCTATCCCTTTTGAAGAGCTTAGATCCATTCTTTGCAGCATTCCATTCGTGACAGTCATCTCACCATGTTTGTCTGATGGCAACTATGTCATAGCTGTCCTGCTGCAAAATGGCTTCCATCTCATCCTGTTTGCTGGCCATGCTATGTGCATTAGTGCAGTTACACTTGAACTGAGCTATAGATTTCACTCCCACCCTTGGCACTTCACCCCTAGGCTCATCTCGAGTGGGCCTAGTTTTATCCTACTCCCCCTTCAAGTCTAGTTTAAAGCCCTGTCCATGAGCCCTGCTACTCTTGCCCTAATACCCTTTTGCCCCTGTGAGATAGGGTTTCCCCACCTGTTGCAAGCAGGCCTGGTGTCCTGTAAATCAAACCATGGTCAAAAAACCCAAAGTCCTGCTGGTAGTACCAAGTTTGGAGCCAGGCGTTGATCTGGTGGGTCTTCTTGTTTACCCATTCATCATTCCCATGAACTGGAGGGATAGAAGAGAACACAACTTGTGCTCCTGGTCCCTTGACCAGTAATCCCAAGGCCCTGAAATCTTTCTTCATTGCCCTTGGACTTCTCTCTACCTCATCACTGCCTACCTGAAATATCAAAAGAGGGTAGTAATCTGAGGACAGTACCAGACCAGGAAGTTTCCTGGTTATATCCCTAACCAGGGCCCCAGAGAGGCAGCAGACCCCCTGTGGGAAGGTTCTGGCCAGCATATGGGATTCTCAGTTCCCCTCAGAAGGGAATCTCAGATAACAGGCACCCTCTTCTCGCTCTTAACAGAAGCAGTCCCTGGATGGGGCTTTATCAGCATCCTCATTTCCCTGGTCCTCAACCTCCAGAGCCCCATACCTGTTGTGTAAGGGTACCTGGGAAGGTGGGAGAGGTTTGGAGAAGAGTCACCTGCTGCTCCAAGCAGGGACTGTTTTCATTTCCCCCATCACCTCTTAAGTCTCCTCCTTCTGCCTGGTGAGAGGAGGGCAAGGGATGCTCTACTTCTTGTGGAGCCTCTACCTGCTGCCTTTTCCTTAAGGATGGTAGAGAGTGACTCCACCAGTCTATATCCCTCTCACATTCCCAGATAGTCTTTAATCTCTCAACTTCCTCCTTAAGCTCTGCCACCAGACTGAGCAGATAATTTACCTGTTCACAGCACACACGGGTGTTTTTGCTGTCCTCTGGCAAGAGTGACAGGCTCAGACATGCCACGCAGCCTGACACCTGGATGGTTGATGAAGGTCAGTTTGGGTCAGCACATTTTGTTTGACCATGGCTTTGGACCAAGTGGAGACCACAGTTTGATTTTTGCCTGGGAGAGTGAGGAATTTCCAGCCAAGCTAGACTGTCTGCTTGCCCTGCCTGCACAAACTGCCATGCAAACTGTGATGCCACACCCTGCTGATGTGCCACAACCTGTTGGATGGGGAGGACAAAGGCCAACTACTAGAAGCTCATGAGATGAAACAAAGGACAAAGAGGGCTCACTCATTGATTACAGTCACGGGCAACATAGACTCAACCTGGGGAGAAATAATAATTTATTTTACCAATAATCAAATTTGCACAGGAGATGGACAAACCAAAGAGCAGTGCTTAAATAAGTTACCATCACCTCTCCCTTCTTCCCAGGCCCAAATTACTTTGTTTCACATTTCTCTGCCTCCTTCACCTTAGCAGCACAGGGGGAGAGGATGGGATTTAGAGTCAGTTCACAGTCTGCTATTTCCTGCCACTTCTTCCTCTTCAGGGAGGATTCCTTAAAGTCCATCTCTGTTTCCCCACAGACATCTCCGACATGAGCATTTCCCACAAGATACAGTCCCACAGGAGCAAGCTGCTCCAGCTTGGGCTTCCCAGAGAGTCATGGGCTGCTTTGGGAACAGTCACCTCCCCTAGCGCAGGGTCCTGAATGGCTGCAGATCCAGGTCCACGGGCTGAAGGTCCACATTTGCCCCTCCTGGCACCTTCAGGGGATACTCCACAGTGTTTCTCCTGGACGGGGTACAGGGGAACAGCATGTAACCTCACCATAGGCTGCAGGGAAAACTCTGCTCAGGCACTTCCTTCCCCTTCTTCCTCACAAACATCAGGATCTCCACTTTGGCACTGCTTTCACCCCTCCAGCTCAGCTCTCACCTCTCCAGCTCAGCTCTTCTTCTTTGCTCTCTGCTTTTGGATCTTGTATCAATTCTTTCATGTAATAATAGCAGATACATCTATTGTCTCTCTAATGGCTTTGGCCTTGACCACCTGAGCCAGAGATTTCTAGTAGCTTCTTACAGGAGCCACCTCTGGGGCCCCTTTCCTGCGAACAAAACTATGCCAGAACCAAATCAGCACACCTATGTTATAGAATACAATATAATGATACTATAAGATACAATTATATATTGTTATAGAATTATTTCTAGATTTTTTTAATCTACTGCCCATCAACTGAAGATCTGCTTAAGAATAGTAATAAAAGAGAATTTTAGGATATTGTTTCAAATTTTCATATTTATGAGACACCTTTTGCAACACTAACTGATACAAGCTGAAACTACTCTTTCAGCTCCAAGAATACTGTGTTGTTTCTAAAATTAGTTACCGAAAGGTAACAGTACACTACTGTTATATATTTTACAGCTTTTTTAGGAGCTTACTCTTAACAATTTGGGTTTGTCACATAATGAAGTAGCAGAGCTACAGCCTTACTAAATGTATGCATACCACCATTGTTCCTTAAAATAACCCTTAAGAATT